>NC_142145.1:39632500-42032500 GCF_024610735.1 Ursus americanus
AGGAAGATCATTTCCAGAAGCCTCTGGAAGCATATGAAAGTTTAAAAACACCTTACTTAACACATGTATACAATCAACAATTATTTTTTAACTGAAAAACAGTTATTTTTTTAGAAAGAAACTAAAGATATTTGGTACATGCAAAGTGATTGGTTTATTTCATTTCATGATTTTGAAGAAGATGTATACATTGTTTCAACATTTGTTTTTTTCTTTTTGCATGTGTTTCTACTTTGCAACTTGGAAACTTTTGCTTGTAGTTAATTTGAAAGACTGCCTCAGCTCTGCAGACCTCATCCAGTCCGGTGACCCTGATTTCAGAGTTCTAGATGACGGCTCAGTCTACACAGCCAGCACTGTGGTGTTGTCCGAGGAGAAAAGATCATTCACCATATGGCTTTCTGACACCAAGACACAGACACAGAAAGAGATTAAGGTGCTCCTGGAACATCAGAAGAAGGTATTCAAAATACATTGATATTGTCAGGCATGCTTTTCTTTTCATTTAAATATTTTCATTAAAAATTGCAAAGTGGGGGTGCCTGGGTGGCTCAGTCGGTTAAGCGTCTGCCTTTGGCTCAGGTCATGATTACAGGACCCTGGGATCAAGCCCCATGTATGGCTCTCTGCTCAGCGGGGAGCCTCTTCTCCCTCTTCCACTCCCCCTGCTTGTGTTCTCTATCAAATAAACAAATAAAATCTTTTAAAAACTTTTTAAAAATTTAAAAAATTGCAAAGAGGACAAAAGGATAAATCGGTTTTTGTGTTTTTTTTTTTTTTAAAGATTTTATTTATTTATTCGACAGAGATAGAGACAGCCAGCGAGAGAGGGAACATAAGCAGGGGGAGTGGGAGAGGAAGAAGCAGCCTCATAGTGGAAGAGCCTGATGTGGGGCTCGATCCCATAACGCCGGGATCACGCCCTGAGCCGAAGGCAGACGCTTAACTGCTGTGCCACCCAGGCGCCCCGATAAATCGGTTTTTATCCTCTTCTTTACTTCCTCCTTCAGTTTGCTTTCCCTCCCTTTCTCTCTTCCCCTTCTCCCCCACCGACACTGGCTAAACATTGGCTTTGGGTTTTTCTTTGTTAAATCTAAATGGCACCTCTTCTGGGAAGCCTTCCTCTACCTCTGAATTCCAACTAATTGCTTTTGTGTGTCTATGTGAGTTTGTTACCCCTCTTTTATGAGCATTTGGAATTTTTTTTTTATTTGTGCAAACAATTTATCTGTAATTGCTTGAGGGTGCAAATTGATTCCTTTTGTGCTTATAACCTCAGTAATCCCTATCTTGTAGTCAGTAGGTGTATGTTAAATTAATGTTAAGAACAGTGGTTTCCAGTGAATAAGAGGTTGATTTCAAGTGTCACAGTGACTCTGATGTTAAAATAGGATGGGACCCTGAATTGTGTGCAAGAATGGATAAAAGGATACATACATGGTATTGGCTGTCATTCGCTGCACTTCTGGTTCCACATCATGAGGAATGCCAGTTGTGAAGGTCGTCACAAAAATGATCAAAGGTTTAGACTGGGTTACAATGAATTAATGTTAAGTGAATTAATGATAAAATTAATTTAAAAAACTATTTTTCACGTTAATACATGTTCAATAAAATTATTAATTAATTGTCCGGAAATAAAATAGCTTCCCTGCAACACCATGAAATGGGATGGAAACCACTCAAAAGCCCAGTGGAACTTTTTGTGATGATGGAAATGTTCTATCATCCGCACTGCCTCATATGGTAGCCGAATATTAATGGTTAATGAGCACTTGGCTCATGGCTAGTGCAACCAAAGGATGGCACTTCATATTTTATTTAATTACAATCAATTTAAATTTAAATAGTCACATAGAGTTGGAGCTGCCATATTGGAGAAGGCAGGTGAGAGTGTTAAGGCAATGAAGAAAGAGCCTTTTCTTGCTCCGGTTCTCCTGAGAGTGTGAGGTTTTAGCAGAAAGAACAGGGTGTCTTTAGAGTTGTTATAAAGAGGACATGTTGGCTATCTCTATGTGGGAGAGAAGAAGAAGAACTAAGAGTGCACTGATGATTTTCCTAACTGAAAGTATGGTCAGCGATAGAAAGGTATACAAAATGAAATTTTTCCATTTATGAAACCTTAAACTCTGGATGCATTCTTTCTTCCCCATCTAACGCAAAAAGATCTTGTCATCTGGCCTTTTGCTCATGAGGTTGATGGACTGTCCACTCCTTTGCAACAAAGTTGGCTGCGATACTTTTATTTATTTAATTTTCTTTCTGTAAATTCAGGTACTGAGGAAAAGAGGTACTAAAGAACCCGTCCTCAGGCGTTCCAAGAGGAGATGGGCCCCTATTCCCTGCTCAATGCAAGAGAATTCACTGGGCCCGTTCCCTTTGTTTCTTCAACAGGTAAGTTTTACATTCTTTCCGATTGGGAGTGTTTTAATTCTCAGTCTCTGTTTCGTTCAGGTTTCATAACTCTTTAGACATTTAAAAAGAAACGGAGTTGATTGAAGATAGTCATGAAGTATAAGCAAAATGAGTAAAATGAGAAAATCACTAACAAACTAATAATAAGGGGCGCCTGGGTGGCACAGCGGTTAAGCGTCTGCCTTCAGCTCAGGTCGTGATTCCGGCGTTATGGGATCGAGCCCCACATCAGGCTCCTCCACTATGAGCCTGCTTCTTCCTCTCCCACTCCCCCTGCTTGTGTTCCCTCTCTCGCTGGCTGTCTCTATCTCTGTCGAATAAATAAATAAAATCTTAAAAAAAAAAAACTAATAATAATATGAGAAAGACTACAGCCATTAAATGATCTTTATGAGCTTACTCGTTCATTTAGCAGCTGGCTATTGAGCACCTACTATGTCCCACGGAAGGTGCTGCTCTAAGTACGACCCTAGAAATAAATTTAGCCAAACCTTGGCTCTCATGTAGATTTTGAGCCTAGGAATGAAGACGGAGGTAGACACAGTCTAGGGCTCATGTTACTTTTGCTCATCTCCCATTGTCCCGATCTTTTCATGTGGCCATACCTAATTGTAAGGGAGCCTGAGAAATGTGTTTCTCTTGGGCAATCTTGCACTCAGCTGTAAATTCCAACACAAAGGAACATGGGCAGAATAGATAGTAGGGATATTAGCACCCTCTGACAATAGTGTCCTCTTCACACCACACATCCAGCCGATCAGCAAATCCTGTTGGCCATACCTGCAATTTATATCCAGAATGTAAGCATTTCTCACTACCCGTACTGCCATCATGAGTTCTTGCAGTAACTAAATGGTCTCCCTGCTTCTTTGCTTACCTACCCACCCATGTTTAGTCTTCACAAAACACCAAGTATTATCTTTTTAAAATATAAATTATATATATTACTCTTGTCTAAATTTTCTAATAGGTTCCCACCTGACTGCAAGGAAAAGTCAACACCCTTGGAATCACTTACGTGATGTGGCCTCATCTCCTACTTCTTACCTGCTATCTTTCTCTGCTCCAACCACAGTGGCCTCTTTACTGCTCCTTGAACACTCCGGGCACAACCCTAACCCCGGTCCCTTTGTACTTTGTGTTTCTTCTGCCAGGAAAAGTCTTCCCTGTTTATTCTCATATGTTACTCCTCTAATTTTTGCTGGTTCCCCTCCCTGAGAAATACTCACATTAGCGTTCCCTTCACCAGTGTGTGAGAGTCCCTGATGGCCTGGCTCCTGCTAACAGTGGGTACTGTTGTTCTTTTCTATCCTTGCCAAATCTCTAGATGGAAAATTATGGTTTATTGTTTTTACATTTTTTTGGTTACTCTTTATGTTGAACATTATTTTCATTAAATCTGAGAAGTTTGAAAAAATCTTTTGCCAGATGCTCCTTATTGTTTTGTGTGCCAATGAAGTGATAAATGTGATTATTATTTTATTAAAGTCTCTTTAATATTAAAAAATAGAAATGCATAAGGTACATTTTAAAAAAGAGCATTTTAACAGATTTTAATTTAAAATTTTTACAAATATGGTTTTTCCCTCTTAGGTTCAGTCCGATGCAGCCCAGAACTATACCATCTTCTACTCAATAAGTGGGCGTGGAGTTGACCAAGAACCTTTAAATTTGTTTTTCATAGAAAAAGACACTGGAAATCTGTATTGTACCCGGGCTGTGGATCGTGAAGAATACGATATTTTTGATGTAGGAGTTTTATTGATATACATGATTTTAAATGATTAAACTGTTTCTTCTGATACTTCATGTACTCTTTCCTGTGTTCTTGCATTCTGTCTCAGAGTTAAAGGAAATAGGTAGTGCAATATTTTGGAATATTTGATCTGCTCTTTATCTTAACTTCTGTTAGGTAAGCCTAAAATGAAGCAAAGAGTTTTAATTGTATTAGGATGTAAATTCCAGTACATTTCCAGGGGTTGGTTTTGTTTATGAGATACTTTCTCTCTCTGGTCCTGCTATATTTTCCTCTCTCCAGGACGTGGCCACCATTGATTGGAAGGGTCTTTTCCCCTCTTGTGCTCTGTGTTGTTTATTTATTAAAAACAATTTTTTTTGGTTCTTCCTTCCACTTATGTGATTCTCTGACCATGTCTGAGAATTAGGTAAGGAAGCAAAAGTGGGAGACCAAACCCAAACAAAGTCAATAAGTCAGTCTTCTGATACGAATGAGCTTATAGTCAATGAAGAATAACTCAGACAATTTTCAGTGTAATATGGTAAATTCTGAGGGGTCATGTGGTCATCCCTGTGGTGCAGCCGGGGGAGGGGGGGTTATTTCTCCATAAGAAAGAGGGATTCTCTTCCTAAAAGAAGGAAGAGATGCTGCTGTTCACCACATGACATTTCTTTGCTTTTGGTTAGAAAATTTTCAACTTGGTGTTGTAATCACATGCTGAATAGAAATACTATACGTTGGCTGATTTAATTTAAATATAAAAAAGGAAATACATTCTATTTAACATTACATTGCCCTTTGATTAATTGGCAATGCAGAAACTAGTAAATGTGTTTTGTTAGAAAATCTCTTACGCATATGTGATCTATGAGGTAAAACAATAAAAAGCTTGTTAGTTGCAAGATTGAGAATCATGGCTTTCTTTAGATGATACACTAGGGATCTTTCCCATTGCAGTGAGTTTAATTGTTCTCCCCAATATAACTCTCTGATTACGGAGAGAGTAAGGACTATAATCTGAGTCTAATCGACAGAGTTGTCTCTCACTTGACCGTACTACTCTGGAGTTTTATTTGAAGTGCAGCCATTTCTCCGAAACACTGGATCCCTCTTAAGCTGCACTGAAAGTGTTTTTCCATTTGACGCTTTGATGATTAAAAAAAAGAATTGAAGAGAATTTTTTAAGTGTTTAATTACCAAAAAGATTTACAAAGAAGGTAGCAGGTAAATCATAGTGTTCTCTCTTGCTGGAACCTTCTATTAATAGACTATCGGTCCTGCTTTTTCTTGTTTTCCAGTTGATCGCCTATGCCTCGACTGCGGACGGGTATTCAGCAGACTTACCTCTTCCACTGCCCATCAGAGTGGAGGATGAAAATGACAACCACCCCATTTTCACAGAAGCTGTTTATAATTTTGAAGTTCCAGAAAGTAGCCGAGTTGGTAAGATAATTTTTTTTTAATTGAACTGTTTTGTATGTGGTTTCTCTTGCCATTTGTATTTTTTCTTCTAGGAGATGTATGTTCATTGCCTTTGCTCTTACTTTCCTTGGTGTTATCTTGCTCTTAACTGTTTTTTAAATCTAGCTAAAAATGCTCTATACATGCTAAGGATATTAACCTATTGTGACATTGCAAATATTCTCCCAGTGTATTGTTGCTTTTTAGTTTTATCAAAGCTACTTTTTTGAGGTGAAGAAGTTCAGGACTTCCATTTAGTTAAATCTGTCCTTATTAGACTCACAAAAGCCTTTTCCTTCCATATTTTATGGTAAGGGAACTTTTATTTATTTATTAATTTTAAATTCAGTTAATTAACATGTAATGTATTACTAGTTTTGGAGGTGGGGGTCAGTGGTTTATGAATCTTATATAATACCCAGTGCTCATTATATCACGTATCCTCTTTAATGTGCATCACTCAGTTCCCGCATTCCCTCACTCCCCTCTCCTCCAGCAACCCTCAGTTTGTTTCCTATGATTAAGAGTCTCTTATGGTTTGTCTCCCTCTCTGATTTCATCTTGTTTTATTTTTTCTGTTCTTTCCCTATGATCTTCTGTTTTGTTTCTTAAATTCCACATATGAGTGAGATCATATGATAATTGTCTTTCTCGAACTGACTTATTTTGCTTAGCATAATACCCTTTAGTTCCATTCACGTCATTACAAATGGCAAGATTTCATTTTTTCTCATGGCTGAGTAATATTCCATTGTATACATATACCACATCTTCTTTATCCATTTGTCTGTTGATGGACATCCGGGCTCTTTCCATAGTTTGGCTATTGTGGACACTGTTGCTATATACATTGGGGTGCAGGTGCCCCTTCAGATCACTACATTAATGTCTTTGGGGTAAATAACTAGTAGTTCAGTTGCTGGGTCATAGGGTAGCTCTATTTTCAAGTTTTTGAGGAACTTACATACTGTTTTCCAGAGTGGCTGCACCAGCTGGCATTCCCACCAACAGTGTAGGAGGGCTCCCCTTTCTCCACATCCTCGTCAACGTCTGTCATTTCCTGACTTGTTAATGTTAGGATTGTTAATGTCTGTCATTTCCTGACTTGCTAATGCCGACTGGTGTGTGAGGCAGTATTTCCTTGTGGTTTTGATTTGTATTTCCCTGATGCTGGGTGCTATTGAGCACTTTTTCATGTGTCTGTGCTGGCCATTTGTATGTCTTCTTTGGAGAAATGTCTGATCGTGTCTTCTGCCCGTTTCTTGATTGGATTATTTGTTTTTTGGGTGTTGAGTTTGATAACTTCTTTATACATCTTGGATACTAGCCCTTTATCTGATAAGTTATTTGCAAATGTCGTCTCCCATTCTGTTGGTTGTCTTTTGGTTTTGTTGACTGTTTCCTTTGCTGTGCAAAAACTTATCTTGATGAAGTCCCAATAGTTCAGTTTTGCCTTTTTTCTCTTGTGTAACTTTTAAAAGTAAAATGTATTATGTTATATATGTTTGTCTACATTTCTTGAGACATTGGGTTTTTTATACCCAAGACCAGATTATTCTGGGAAGATATTGAACCAGTATCTATTTACCAGAGTACATTTAATCCTATCACATCCAAACAGAGCGTAACCTACAGGATATTACAGGAGTCTGGTGTTGTCAACACAATACCAATTAATTATAAAAGCAAATAATCATTATTCAGGCTTTGAATCATATTTAGTTTATATACTTTATTTCAGTTTACCATTTTGTGGGTTTATCATTATTCTCACCTCCAAGAGAGGACATACAGAATAGAATTACAATAAAATTAAAACTAATACTTACATTTTTATTAGGTTTTATTTAGGGAGGTGTTAAATGACATCTACTGAAAACACAATTTTTTTAAAGCTCTTCTTTATATTATCTCCTTTCTTAAAACTACTACTTTACTACTTCTAATTTAGAATGAATACAGGGATAACTTTAGAGACACATCACATGTGCTAAACACTCATTCAGATCATGGAAAACCAAAGTGTTCAGGTTAGTTGGCCCTTCAAATGTGGCATTATGATGTCTTCTGAAACTTACAATATGGAAAATAACCATTCACAATGAAGTTGAAAGAATGTGGACTCATTCATAAAGGATGACTTTGCTAACTTGCCCATTAAAGTTTCAAGTACTTACTTAGATCTTCACTGGATTTTTATATTTGTTATTCCCCTTTATATTTTACTTTGATAATTTGATGTCATAGATGTTAACCTCTTTATTACTCATATGGTACAATTAAAAAAATAAAAATTGTTGGTTTGGAGTTTAAGGAACCTAGTTTTTGATTTGGGGTCTGCTATTAATTCACTCTGGGAAATGGTAGAAGTCCCTTTGAGTTCCCTGACCTGTAAAAGGAGTTAATTGCATTAGATAACCTATAATATTTTTAGCTTCACAGTGACTATGACTCTGGTACAATTTTCTTTTTCTCAAAGAGAGATTGTTGGTTTCAAAGTCTTTCTTGAGGATTCTGTTCTCTATGATAATGACAGACAAGAATCAGGGGCAAATATTTTGATGCCCAAATTAACCTAAGGCACTTGAAACATCTCACACAAGAAGGTTCGGACCAGTTTGGGCTTTGATACTCTGAACTTTTAGGCGTTCCTTGAGTTTGCCTTAACTCACGCACAGGTTTGGACGAAGGGTGCTCAACTAATATTTAAGTATAGTGCTCATGAAAAGGACTTTTGAAGTCAATATTTTAAAAAGAATTTTTGTGATAAGTAAAGTAGTTCTTATCCAGAGAATTAAAATAGTGTTTGTGTCCTGTCAGTAAAATTACAGGAAGAAAATATTCTGCCTTACAAAGATTAGAAACTCTTTTTCTGTGCAAACACAGATGAATAGCATTTGTTTTCTTATCATAAGATGATTACTTCATGTCTTCATATGGATCCACTGCAAAAACCTTGTTATTACTTATAAATAAGTAATTGGACATTCTCTACAACTTTATATATATGTGTATATATGTATTTATTTATTTACACACGTATATACAAATTTTAAAGACATTATAGTGAAAAAATATTTAAAACTAACATTTTCTTGAATTAATTTGTTTTTATTTCCTTCAAATATAGTATTTCAACAAATCTGTATATGTGTGTGAGTATGTATATATGTGTGACTGTATATGTCCACGTGTTGTTCCTCAGATCAGCCTTTTATACAGGCCTTAGGCAAAGTAGGTGTATGCATTATGTTTTCATGGGCACTGGAATGCTGTCCTTAACATTATACAATACCACCTATTTGTACGCTTTGAGAGCTGTAATCCTTTACCAGAGCAATATTCTTATATTCCATACAGATGACAAGGATTAATAGCTCCAGCTGTAGAAACAGTTGACTTAAATTCCTCCTGAAGGGTGAATAGTATGAAATCCTTCCTGAGGATTAGGTGGGGCTGAGGATAGTGGGGCGTTGATGCTAAGTGGGTAAAAGAGAATGAGACACGTCAGAGACTAGTAAAAAACATCAGAGAATGGAGATTAGACCATGAAAGGTCAGCCTGACCATTTATACAGTTATACCCCAAGTCAGTATTGATTTATCCACTAATCAGAAATTAAATTAAAAACTTTGATTTAATTAGGAAACATGATTTCTCTCTCCAGCTAGGTTTGTTATTGAAGTGTGTGGAAATACATGTTGAAATTATTCTTTTTTTAAAAAAAAAATTTACTTATTTGAGGGAGAGAGGGCACGAGTGGGGAGGGGGAGCAGGGGCAGGGGGCAGAGGGAGAGGGAGAAGCAGGCTCCCCACTGAGCAGGGAGCCCACGTGGGGCTCAATCTCAGGACCCTGAGGTCATGACCTGAGCCCAAGGCAGACACTTAACCGACTGAGCCACCCAGGCGCCCCGTGTTGAAAATATTCTTGATTGCCATTTAAATAAGTTTTTAGTAACTTACTATCAAACATTTTCACGGTGGACAAAGTAAAAGCGTACCTTGATTCCCAGCACCATAGTGTTTTACGTTATAAATTTGAAGTCATCTTCATTGGTGCTACCTAAAGATGGAATAGCTCTGATAAGAAACACACCTAAAATTAGATTGCCACTGTCATTGTTAAAATTTGGCAAGTGTAAATACTCCGAAACATATTTTGCTGTTCTGGAAATTAAAGACTTTTTTTTTTTTCCAACATGTAGGTACCACAGTGGGAGTGGTTTGTGCCACAGACAGAGATGAACCGGACACGATGCATACACGCCTGAAGTATAGCATTTTGGAGCAGAGCCCGAGGTCCCCGGGGATCTTCGCTGTGCATCCCAGCACGGGTGTCATCACCGTGGCTGCTCATTATTTGGACAGAGAGGTAGCTTTCTGCTCTGAGGAGCCTCATGTTACTGGGGGCTGAGATCCCTACCCCACTTACTGCAGTTTGCTCTCCTGTCATCTTAGGTCTTTCTATTTTAGTTTATTTAAGTGTGAGACAATAAGAATTTCTGGTCTTGCTACCTGTTTTATGTTTTTTAATATTACTTGTATTTCCTTGGGTAAGAGAAGCCATAGGATTAATGCAGATCCGTTGGTGCTTAGGAGGAGTTAGGACCACAATAGATTTCTAATGAAAGTTGCTATTGTTAACTATTATTCTAGTCTTGTGTGTGGCTAGTAAAGGTTCCAGCTCAGTAAAGGCTTCAGTTCTCATGTAAGACAATTAATTTTGCTTGTTTCCTGAGTTTAGATCACAGACTGATCCCTATCCAGTTATCGTTGATAACGTGCTTTTTAGGAGGAACAGATTAGTTGATATAAGGTTGATGGATTATTATGAAACTTGTCACACTGTTTGGATAAGACAGCTAGCATATTGTCGGGTGTGTAGCACTTTATGTTCAAATTCTTGATACATAATTATATTTGGTCCTTAGAATTTCCTTGTTTGACTAGATAAGTGTTCTGTCCAATCTATGGAGGACCAACGTGACAAAAGAGTGATTCACCTGAATCAAATTACTGCACTGAATCTTCTGATTTTTGTTATTGTTGCTCTATTTTGTCAGCCAGTGTTTAACTGAGAGCCCTGAATTATTGACTGAGGCAGATTAATCGATGTCATGTGCACTAAAGAGCTCGAGTACAGCACTTCAGTGGTTTCCATTTGATTAACACAAATAGAGGGGTCAGTATGACGTGGAGAGATGATGTACAGAAGAAATCAGTGGAATTTGATGCCAAAGAGAAAGGGAAGGGATGGTGAGAACCCACGAAAAGGAATAAAAAATAGTATAAAGGTTCTATTTGTCATTATTTTTATTTTTTTGGGTGGTCAGGACATACTATGTGAGAAGGCACAGAACGGTAGTAACAGATGGGTAGGTTCGAAGGGGCAGTATGAATGTGTTTTTGTATAGGTAGGATAGGTAAAATCTATGTAGTAATCAAGCAAAAATGAGCATTTTCCCTCGTTTTTTACACATAGAGAAATGAGGCTTCAGAAAAATTCAGTAATTCGGGGGTACACAGCTTGTTAAGGTACTGATTTGTGGTCAAAACCCAGATCTGTTTTCCTGATCAAAGAAAGTCAACAGGATTTTTTGGGGAACAACCACAAAGTGTGTTATGGGAACAACACAGAAAACAAAGAAATGAATGAGGGAGATAAAAACAAATAAAAAAATCCAGTGCATTTAGAGGAAGGAAAAGCAGGGTATCAGACAATGGGGCCTAAAGGAGGAACATTTCAGGGTGGGAATGTTGGTTTCCAATGCGGAAGGGGGATAAGAAAATGGAGGAAGAGATAGCAGGAAATTGAAAGTGGGGAAAAGTAGAAAAGTGAAAAGAAAACAAAACAGAAAGAGTACTAATGGGTAGTAAGAGAGAAGAGAAAGGCAGAAGAGGTAATTGTGTCATAAAGAAATGAGTTCATTTCATCACCACCACACCATTTGCAAGAACTCTCTTCACTGAAGTCAGTGGTGACCTCCTAATGGCCACATCCACTTGTTGCCCGAAGCCCCTGTCTATTGTTGGCACTTAATAAAACTCTTGTCTTTCCTGGTTCTTTTTCTGTTTCTGTGATGTTTCCTTTTTAGTGTGCATAGCTTACGTCTTCTTACTTCCCTCATGCTTGAAATGCTGTTCCTTATATCCTCAGCTCTTCTCACCCTTTAACCTCTCCTAGATAATCTGATTCCTGCTATAATTTCAACCACCGTCTACATACTTAGGACCCCCAGGTTGGTATTACTGGCTGTGAACTCTCCCGTAAGTATGGGGCCACACATGCAAGTGCCTTCCGAACCTTTCTCCGTAGATTTCCCATAGACGCATAAAATCCAGTATACGCCAACCACGGCTCCTTCCTTTTGGCCCTCCTTGCTAACCTTGCTGGTGTTCACTTCTGCGGAGAACAGGCCCTCCTTGCTAACCTTGCTGGTGTTCACTTCTGCGGAGAACAGGCTCTCTTGCATTTGCTACAGCGGTTGATGATACACACCATCTGCCTGTCTGAATAGGACAGCTGGGCATCTTTCTCAACTCTCTCTTTCCTCTTAATTTTTGTATAGAATCTACCATCACATCCTACTAAATGCTAACTCCCAAGGAACTTGCCTGTCACCCTTTCTCTCTGTCCTCATGGCAACTGCCTCAGGTTTGGATCACCTGTCTTAGACAATATCTTTGACGTTCAGCTCAATTTACTGCAGATGATGCTAAATCTTTAAGAAACCTCTTTCTAAAACTCAGATGTTCTTATTTTGTGCTCCCCCTATGACTCCCATAAAACTTTTCCCAATCAACCTGCTTATTACTTATACCTACCTATAAGTCTAAATTTTTAGTGTAGCTTTTTGTAATTTAACCTCTGTTAAAGCTTCTGGTACACAGCTTCTCCCTGTGTACCAGATTCTTAAAGTGTATACAAATATGGAATCCAATAAAAGCATGGATATGCACAAGTAGAAGAGTGTACAGCTGAGGTTTCATTTGTAAGTCAAAGCGTGTGTTTTCAAAACTAATCAAATGTTTGCTTCATTTTCAGACTGTAGATAAGTACTCACTGATAATGAAAGTACAAGACATGGATGGTCAGTTTTTTGGATTGATGAGTACATCAACTTGTATGATAACAGTAAAAGATTCGAATGACAACGCACCTACTTTCAAACAAAATAAGGTAAGTGTAGAGTTTCGAATCTATCTCTAATTGTCAACTGTTATTTGTTATTTATGAATTAACAAAATACCTGTCATACTTTGATGTATGTTTATTTTTTATGAATAAAATTAAAATTTAAACAGCTGACCTATAAATCTCTTTTATTTATTCATAGTACTATTTATTTTATCTCCTCCTAACAAAAGCAAGTAAAATTCGTCTTCATTTGTAGTGCAGTTCTTTCACTTCAAAGATAATCCTTGATGAAACAACAGTCCTTGTAATTCGTGGCTTTAAAATAAACCAGATAAAAACTATAAGAACCAGTATTCTTGGAGTGGAAGAAATATTTTTCTTTGTAGAAGTTCTCTTTATAAAGGAAGTTTTTAATGAGTTTTTTCTGTTTCAGTATGAAGCATCAGTAGAGGAAAATGCATACAATGTGGAGATCTTACGAATACCAATAGAAGATAAGGATTTAATTAACACTGCCAATTGGAGAGCCAATTTTACCATTTTGAAGGGCAATGAAAACGGACATTTCAAAATCAGCACAGACAGAGAAACTAATGAAGGTGTTTTGTGTGTTGTAAAGGTACAGTAATAATGAATACTTGATAACTTGGGGAGCTAACAAGTTCTATTCAACTAATGGTTTAATCAGCTAAATAGCTTCAGATCAAAGACTCCACAAGTTGGAATAGAGCTTAGTCTGTGTAGTCCAGTTGTTTCCATCTAATGCTGTCTTTCTTCTATAATTTTGCTGCCATCATTATTACCTAGCTTATGCTTGAACATTTTCAGTTCAAAGGATAGTCATATCTCCATTGACATCTGATTCCATATTTGGAGAGCTCTGACTCTCGGAAGTTCTTACTTCTCCTGTGTCCAAATTATTCTCCTTATATCCCATGTCTGGGTTCTGTCTCTAATGGTCTGGGTTCCATCTCTAATGGAAGAAATAGAATTCTTTTGAAAAGATTGCTATGTTCATTTGAAACTTACCTTCTCTATGGTTAATGTTCCTGATTCCTTTATTCCTTGCATGATAGAATTTAGAAGCCCGTAGTCTTCTCATTCTCTCTTTCTCTGGAATATGCCTAGTTGTATCTGATCCTTTATAGGTGGTGTTGAGGGTGAAATAGAGCGTTGTATCAGACAGCACTGAAGGAACTTACTCTTTATCCTATATATTGTATTTTTGGTTGCATTGTCTTATTCTAAGGTCCAGGTTATGAGGGCAGAAAAGGCCCTATTTGGGAAGGACCTTTGGTTTTATATTTATAACCCAGAACAGGAAAAAAAATTATCCTATGGGCAGGTAAAGGAGTCATCCGTTGATTAAAGGAAGCTTTCCTGCCAGCAACAAAATGGTGGAGACTTTAATACATAAATAGCTATTTATAATTATTTCCTCTAAAAATTTCCAGAGATTATGTAATAAGCCTCAGCAAATTCTACCCAGATGTGAATAGTCAAATATATTTGTTCCAGATTACTCTCAACATCAAACCTCTATTTCAGTTTTCTCTAATATGATCTGCTCAAGTTAAATACTGAAACCAACTGAAGAAAAATGAAACTTTGTAACTGATAGGAAAGAAAATAAGCAGATGGTACTGATTGTTTTCCTCTTTATTGGCCCACCTCAATCCAGTCTTCACTCGGACTCTCCAGAAAGCAGAACCCAATATAAGGAACTCAATGAAGGGAAATATATAGAAAGTGGATCCCAAGAAGCCAGAGTAAAAATGGGAAAGTAAAACAGGCAAGAATGAAAAGCCAACCGAGTCGGCATTTCTGACCTAGTCACCTCTGGTGTTCAGTCCTGGAGTGAACCATGTAGAGTGTACTTTAGAATGATCTCCTCTAAAAATGCTACCTGGGGCATTTATCCATCAACTCTCATGGTTGATACCCATGCCTCATCGGTCGAAGGTTCCCTCCAGGGTACCTCAGCTCTCCTGCACTTCTGGGCATGGCTGTGCCTCGTAGAGAGAGAACACTCCAGCTTTGGAGCAAACTTTGAATGTCAAGAGCTGAATCTTTCTGTGCCTGAGATGTGAATCTGTCAGCATAAATGGGGGAGTGTCCACCACAGCTGCAGCTGAAGTGGGGTACGCTGAGGGTCTGTGGTGTATAATTCTTGTGAAAAGCACTGTTGTGCGTCAGTTTCCAAAGCTAGACACACCTATACAGTGCAGGCATTTGCCTCAAAATTGATGTGATTGGTAACAGATGTTCTGTAAAAGATTTCTCCCGGACACCTTTTCTGCTCACCCCTCACCCTCACCTTGACTTCTTTCTAGAAATAAGTCAAAGAAATAGTTTCAGATCTGAGATGGTTGGATTATGCTAACTGCAGTAGCTCAAGTCAAAGACCCAAGCTCAGAGCTTCTAGAGTTCTCCGTATCTGCTGCTCGATTAGAAGGCTGCTCCTCAGTTCTCTCCCATTCAAGTCCGGCATTAAAGACCCGTTTTTATTATTTTTTAATCTCAGTGTTTTTATCTTTGCTTCGGAAGACAAAATTTAAGTAACACTAGGAATTAAATTTTTACTGTCAGTTTTTTTAACCAATGCAAAGTGAATTTTAGTAAACTTTCTCAAAAGAAGATATGCTAAGAGAAATCATAGTATGTCAACACATTCCATTTTTTTTCATATTCAGAGTGGATTTTTCCCCCCATGGAGTGTTGATCACAGAGACATTAAGAAAAATGTTTACAAATATTTTCAGAACTTCTAGCCTAGATCCTAGATTACTTCTCAGTCTGTGTGACTAATAAACATCTGCTTTATTTCTGGTGAACAGCTTCTGGTACCATCTCAGGATTCCCCAGGAGGGAGAGCAATTAGATGGTGCTACTTTACTTGTTTGTCTCTGCTTCAGTTTAAGTTAATTTCACATATGAAGACTAAAGAAAATCCCTCCCAATAAAATGTATATGCATTTATTCCCATTACCTTTAAACATAAGGTAGTCACACTTATATTTTATAATTACATCCTAGTTCTTATATCTAGGAAATGCTTTTAGAATTTTAGAAACAGTTATCAAGTACTGATCACCTTTCACGTCTGTCACTGGGAATGACGCTAAGCACCTTATGTAGGTTGCGTCTAGCTGTCATGGTCATGGTCCCCTTGTCTCTCCTCTTTTGCTTGACTTGATCAAACCATGACTTAGTTGCACAAGGGAGTCTTTTTTTTGGAACTTGAATTAATTTCTACTTCTCTGGGTTTACTTTTTAAATTATCTCCTTCCTCTGTCATGATTAGCTCCTTCGGTAATTTTACCTTCTCTCTTTCTTGGAGCCATTCATAATAGTCTCTAACATTTTGGTCAATAAAATTTCATTTCCTCAAACCCTTAGAATACGTGAATTCATCACACAGTTCCTTTGGTAGCCACACTGGTCTTTAAAAGTATCTTATCCTTTTTCTTGCTAAAGATTCGTGTTCATGTAGTTAAGTTATATCTTTAAGTACTTTCTAACCTTGATGAGGCATCTTCTGTTTTAAAAACAAACACTGGAGGCGCCTGGGTGCCTCAGTAGGTTACTGCCTTCGGCTCAGGTCATGATTCGAGTCCTGGGAGCAGGGATCCAGCCGCCTCGGGATCCCTGCTGGGTGGGGGGTTTGCTTCTCCTTCTCCCTCTGTTCTTCCCCGCCCCCCCCCGCCCCCGCTCGTGCTCACTCTCTGTCTCTCTCCCTAATAAATAAAGTCTTTAAAAAAAGTTTAAAATCAAACACCGTGTAATTCAGACATTTTAAAATCCATCATTCTTTCACTACTTACATAATGATGGCTAGGAATGAACTTGATTCATCCCTTTATACCAAAAAGAATTAAATAATCAGTAAGTTAAGGCAAAGATTGCTCAAATATACTTCTTTTAGCTTCCAAACATTACCTTGTTAGTTGATGTCTCCTATTATTGCATTATATTGGCTGGTAACAAAAAATAACATTTTTCTTTCAAGAGCCTGTGTGACAGGCTGAGAGAGTCTTATAACCTATAGTGGAAAGTACTCACTGTGGGCTTACAATGTTAAATGTTATTCTTATCACAATTGTGCAGAGGACAAAACTTTGCATAGCTGCGTGATCTTGGAAAGTTAGCCTCTGTGTTATCTATAAAACGTAAAAAAAATACCTCTCTCTGCCTTCCTAATAGCTATTCCATTATAACAATGAAAATGAAAACACTTGGCAAACTCTATTATTATTATATTTTTATAAGGCTTACATGTTCATGGGGCTAGTGTTATAATTTTCCATATTGGATAACTTTTCCGGAACTGTAGAGCATGAGCCGATGCAGTCTTTAGCTCAGGCCTGGGGAATCTTTCCATCCCAGCATTTCCTTTCTATTTGAGCAGCCCCAGTGGTGCACACGGGCTTAAGTGAAGAAGCTACTGTTCTCTGCCGTGCTCAACGTAGAGGGTCCACTACAAAACAGCACGTCATTTTCCAGGGAGTCATTAATATCTCAGTGCAGATATAGGATATTTTTGAGCTTTGTTTTTTTTTTAATTGATTAAAACATGAAGCTACCTTGTGGTGGAAGAGAATTCCTGTCTCTTCATTAATCACTGATTTCATCCCACCAGATTTCCAATCTTGCAGAGTTTTAAGCCTGTAATGCAATACCCAGCGTAAGCCTCGAAAAATTACATGAAAAAATGCTTCATGTTTGCAACGCAATGTAAAATAATGTTTTTATGGGTTTTGCTTGATTTGCTGTCTAAAAATCAATTTTAATCAGAGGATTCACTTAGATATTTTTAGAGACAGTTGAACCCGTTAAGCAGCGTCGTATAGCAGAGGGATCACAGTGCGGTGGTTAAGGAAATGGACATCATCAGTAGGAAGTAATAAGTCAAACAAACTTGCATTCTCCTGGAGTGAGATGCCCCTTACGCTGGTCCTTGAGTGCTCCGAAGCAGGGCCCTAAAAATTCTGTTGTTTTATTGCATTATCTCCAGGTTCAGAATAATTTTCGCTTGTAAGAATGAACTATAAAAGTAATTCAGGAATTATTTTTCCACAACTCCATAAAACCACCTGCAGAAACTTTCAGACCACTCTTGCTAAAGGCTTCGTGAAGAATCACCTCTCTCTTTAGCCAAGGATTAAAGTCAGTATTGATTGAATGGGGACATAGAATTCATGTGGCACTGTTCATATTTACAGTTGTTCGCTTGTTATTCGGAATATCGTATGTATTTTACATTGATGGTGATATCCATGTGCTTTTTAAAAAAGCCGCTGAATTATGAAGAAAACCACCAAGTGACCCTGGAGATTGGAGTAAACAATGAAGCTCCGTTTACTAGAGATGTCGCCCTCAGAACGGCAGCCATGAACCGAGCCTTGGTCACAGTTCACGTGAGGGATCAGGATGAAGGGCCTGAATGCAGCCCTGCGACCCAATATGTACGGATTAAAGAAAACTCAGCAGTGGGGTCAAAGGTCAATGGCTATAAGGCGTATGACCCTGAAACTAGAAGTAGCAACGGCCTGAGGTACAAAGAAGTCTGTAAGCACATACGCGTAATGTATTTGCAGTAATTGAGATGGTAACTTATTTTAATACATTTTATATCGCTAAAGACTTTTTATTTTACATTAATAGGTACAAAAAATTGCATGATCCTAAAGGATGGATCACCATTGATGAGATTTTGGGATCAATCACAACTTCCAAAGTCCTGGACCGGGAGGCGATGACTCCCAGAAATGACTTATATAATATTACAGTCCTGGCAATAGACCAAGGTAAAAAAAAAAAAAAAAATTTTTTTGAGTTTTTTAGAAAGTTTTAATATGGTATTTTAGAAAGGAATTGGAGAATAAACAATTATTATTGTGCAGAATTTTTGTGATAAGTATTTGGAATTGTTAGAAATTACTTTGAAGGCTGTTCCTATTTCTCTTAATCATCTAACAAGGTGAACCTTGTAAGGTAAGCCATGTCTTCTTTATCCTTATATCCCCAGCATGGCGGGACCTCAGATGCTTATAGATCCATGTGTTGGAGGGCAAAGAGGAAACTCAAGTCTCGGATCAGATGAAATGGTCTCGCTAGACGCTTGTGTATCTCTTTATGCCACTTTAAATAGAATCTTTGAGAAACTTAATTGGTTATTAGGTCAAAGCGATCCTTTCCTTGAATTCTGTTCCTTAAAACAACCCAGAGGTTCTTAACCCCGGCTTCATATTAGATTATTAGAATAATTCATAATTAGAATAACATTCTAATTCAGTGAGAATAATGATAATTAACTTGGGGAACTTAAAAAAATCATTTTATAACATGACTTAGACACACGGAATCAGAATCCTGGGTTGGGGCGTCTGAGCATCACATATTTTAAAAATCTCCCTAAGTGGCTTAAATGTGTATCAGGATTCGAATAACTTTTTGTAGGCTTTTTACTCCACATTAACATCTCTGCCAGAAAGAACCCCCCACAAAACACAGAGTCTGCCGTTCACACGTTGATTATTATTGTTTGGTAATAATCCTGGCATAAGGTTTATTGGCAGTTGTAGCTGATGTTATCGGTGGCAGTATTCATTTTAGATGCTCTGTAGGTTTCTTTTATCTTTCTACGTTCTTATTTCCCATATTCTGTAATAATTAGCTTATTTAAGAAAACATATATGTAGAATGTAGTTAATTTATTTTATTAGGAAGCTGTAAAAAAGGCAAAAAACTACACTAAGCCTTTTCTCTTTCTTCCTAGACGGCAGATCGTGTACTGGAACACTTGCCGTGAACGTTGAAGATGTGAATGATAATCCACCAGAAATACTTCAAAGTTACGTAACAGTCTGCAAACCAAAGATGAAGCATGCCGACATTTCCGCCGTCGATCCCGATGACCCTGTCCATGGCGCTCCATTTTATTTCAGCTTGGCAAACCCTTCTCCAGAAACAAGCAGAATGTGGACCCTCACCAAAGTTAATGGTATTTATTTATTCATTTTTAAAGACTTATTTATTTATTTGAGGGGGAGAGAGAGAGAGAACACGTGCCAGTGTGTGAGCAAGTAGGGGGAGGGGCAGAGGGAGAGAATCTTTAAGCAGACTCCCCACTGAGCACAGAGCCCCACTCAGGGCTGGATCTCAGGACCCATGAGATCATGACCTGAGCCTCAGACACTTAACAGACTGAGTCACCCAGGCTCCCAAAAGTTTTAATAAAAAATAATGATTTATATGCCCTAAAATAACTGAGAGTGGATTTCCTTGTTTACTCTAATTATCTCATTAATATATTTTAGAAGACTAACTCAATTTTTTACAAATATTATATGGGGTCTGTGTTATATATTGCATATAAAAGAAAGAAATCATAATTTCTGTGAAGGCAAAATTTACAATAAAGACAAAAAAGCTTTGGTAAAATATTGGGCGGCTTATCATTAATGTAAATTGTTTTTGGTGTTTTTTGGGTTTTTTTGAGAGAGGGAGGATGGGGGAAGGATATAGAGGGAGAGAGAGAATCTTAAAGCCTCAATCTCATGACCCTGAGATCATGACCTGAGCCGAAATCAAGAGTCAGACACAGCCAACTGAGCCACCCAGGCGCCCCTGGTGTAGTTTTAAAGTGACTCCAATGAGGTGAGGAGAGAAGAGAGATGGGCAGTTTAAATTTTAGTGTAAGCAAACTCTGGAAATGAGGGATCTGGGTGTATGAGACAAGCACTCCATGGTATTCTGGAAGGAAACATGGTGGGACATGGACAGAGGCACGGTGTTGGAGCTGTCAGGACAGCCTCCTGTGATAGTGGTTTCTGGGGGAGTGTGGGATTCTGTATTTCACCCTCCATTCACTGCTGTTCTGTTACCGTATCATGCTCTTTCCTACAAGTGGACTTTTGTGCATGCTGTCCCTTCTGCCTAGAATACTCCCTTCCCATTTCATAGTTTGATATTAACTCATGATGCCTGTGGAGCGCGAACCATTTACCGTGCACTGTTCCGACCCTGCAGAGGTATGTGGAGATAATAGGACAGACAGGACTCCAGCTCAGATGCTCACATCCATGAAGTCTTTCTCGAAGTAGAGGGAGTCACATCACGACCTCTTCTCCCTTTATTATAGCTCCTTTCATGTTGTGTTGTCATCTGTTTACCTTTCTTCTCCAATACACGAGTTTCTCAGGATATTTGTGGTTCATCTGTATATTTCCAGCACGCAACCCAGTGCTTCGTGATACTAACTGCTTAATAAGTGCTTATTTAATCAATAATTGGTTAATAAATATGCATAAAGAAGGAAAATGCTAGGGAAAACCAGTGTTGTTAGAGTTTAGGGTTTAGCAGGCATGCTGAGAGATTGGGTGGGAGGACGGACGGGATCTGTTGGTGAAGGGCTTATGTACCAGGCTGAGGAGACTGACTTTTGTACAGTAGTGACAGCGAGGTGCACTAGGACTGTGTCGGGAAGGAATGCTATGCCCAGATTTATGTCTTAACAAGGTGACATTGGTGGCAGGACAGTTTGAAGAGGGCAGAGTTGAGTGGCAAGGACATCACAGGCTGCTGCATTACTGTGAATAAACGAGATGCGACTACAGCTGAGCTTGTGGTCTTGAGGGAGGAGAGGAATTTGAGGTATTTTATCTTAGCCACAGTATGATCTGGGAGGGTTCCACCTGAACCTTAGTAGTAATTCACGTTCCTCTGGGGAGCTTTACATTTGAGGTGAAGCCAAAAATCTTTGAAATTCTTATCAGCTGTAACAGTGCTTTAAGAAGGGCTTAGAAGTTACAGATGATTTCCACCATGTGCATTGTGCCGCTGTGTCATTTCACTTACCGCAAAATTCGGAAGGTTGTAATTGGCATGGAAAGTGTAGTAGAGCTTTTGGTCAGTTGATAATGAAGTCAGTAAAATAGGTATCAAGGCTATTGGGGAAATATCATAGTTGATAAAAACATATTGTTATGATACTAATACATCTGTTTTTATGTAAGCCTTGTACCTAGCCTGGGTGACATTAATTAGCTTTCTGGTATTGAGATCACTTCTAGAGGGAAGGCATAATAACAAAGAGTCTAGTGTACTTCAAAAAATTACCTTATATGTAAAGATAATGGATGGGTAAATGGTAAGGAAATGGACAAGAGAATGTCAACTAAGACATACTTTGTGTATAATGATTGTTAATATTTTATGAGTACCATAAACTGGTACTATTAAAAAATGCTTGAAGTGCATGTCAGGGGCCAATCTACCATCATTGGTTTGTAGATAAGGGAAAGATAGGGAATATTAAATATTACTGAAATGCTGCTGGATCACTCCAATGTCAAATTACGTCTTACAGCCTCTCTTGTAAAAAGTTACAGTGAACATACGTAGTAATATTAGTGCGGAGAAAGGTCGAAGGTAGTTCTCCATCTTAACTCATTTTCATGTGGCAGATGGTTCCTTGAGAATAATATGTCTAGGAACAAGTGTGGCAAAACAAATGCTAAGGGAGAAATACATGTCCACTAAAGATAAAATTCTTTCGTTTTCTTTCAGATACAGCTGCCCGTCTTTCATATCAGAAAAATGCTGAATTTCAGGAATATAGTGTTCCTATTACTGTAAAAGATAGAGAAGGTCAATCTACCACAAAAACCCTGAGAGTTAATCTGTGTGATTGTACGCATCCAAGTCAATGTCCGGCAGCTCGAAGGAGTGCAGGAGTGGTACTCGGAAAGTGGGCGATCCTGGCGATCCTGCTGGGGATAGCACTACTATTTTGTAAGTCCTTTTACGTACTTAAAGTTAAAATGTATCATAAATATCTAAGTGCAGGAAAGGGTCTTTAAAGAGTAATCTTGTCCAACTATCCATCAGGGGTGGGCAATTTACAAATTGCTTTTTTGTTATTATCTGCGTTCGGATGGAATATTTTCAAGGAGAGGAAGCAAGATCCTATTTGAGATACGATTTCATACTTGAATAGAGCTGTTTAAAATGCCTTAGACGGTACCAAATCTGTCAACATAAAGTTTTCATTTCTTGGTCCTGGTACTACCCCGTTTAGGGCTAAATAAACCAGTCTGAAACTTCTGCCAAATCCAAGTCCACGACAAGCCACGGTGATCTCTTCTCATCATTTAGCCACGGCCTTATGGGAATGACTTGGATCACAGCAATATCTCTTCTTGGGTGTATCTTGCTAGTTTTGATTTTTTTTAACCTCCTCCTTGCCAGTTGCATAGTTCGCAATGGCATCCTATTTTTCGCTCTATTTCCATCCACGCCTCCAGTCTGGATTAGCTGTTGTTCTTTGTTCTGTGATACGACGAGAGGTTAAGAGCAAGACTCTGGAACTAAACTATCTGGGTTTGTAATCGGGCTCAGTCACTTGCAAGCCATGTGGCCTGGGGCGAGCTACGTAACTGTGCTTCAGTGTCCTCATCTGTAAAAGGGGATAATTGGAGTAGCTGCTTTATGGGGCAGCACTGAGCATTAACTGAGTTAATGCATGTGAAGAGCTTAAAATAGTACAGTTTGCAATATTTTTCAGCAACTCCACAAAATAAATATCTGTTGAAGACCTGCGATATGCCAGAAACTGTCTAGGTGCTTGGGAGACATCAGTGAACAAAACAGATAAAACCAAACAGAAACACTGTGCCTTGTGACATTAAACTAATAAATAAAGGAAATGCTGTGGAGGAAAAAATAGAGCAAAATAATTAGGAGCTGTAGTCCTGTGGAGCGTGTGTGGGTGATCGTGGGGGATTAGGAAGAGTGACTGCAGCTTTCAAGTGGATGGTTTGGTCGGGGCTAACTGACAAGGTTATCCTTGATGATTTCGGGGAAAGGTAAAAGAGTCAGCCAAGTACAGTACCTGGGGGAAAGGTTTTCAGTCAGAGGGGAAAGTCAGCTCAAAGGCCCTTAGGGTGACATGGTACCTGGAGAAGTCAAGGTATGGCAGGGACACCAGCGTGGCTGGAGTGGAGTGCATCCAGAGAGCAGGGTTGGACGTGGAACCAGAAAGTAACAAGGGGCTGCGCAGAGTATGGGCGTTGGTAGGCTTTTTCTATAAAGGGCTAGATAGTATATATTTTACATTTTGCAGGCCATGTGGTTTCACTTAGAATCAACGAAATCTACCCT
Organism: Ursus americanus; assembly: GCF_024610735.1. Lineage (NCBI taxonomy): Eukaryota > Metazoa > Chordata > Mammalia > Carnivora > Ursidae > Ursus > Ursus americanus. The sequence goes on from NC_142145.1 coordinate 39,656,416, forward strand.
TCTAGGAGGAAAGCTGCCATAGAAAATATTTTAGTGATGGGCATGGCTGGGTTCCGGAAGAACTTTATTTATGTACACTAAGATTTGAATTTCATATAATTTTCACATGTAATGAACTTCCGTTCTTTTAATTTTTAAAAACCATTTAAAAACCACAGCCCATGGGCCGTACAAAAACATATGGTGGGCCGGATTAGGGGCTGTGGCCACCCTAGATAGAGGGGCTTGTAGAACACCGTAAGAATGTTGTTATGATTACTGTTAATTTTATTATCACATATTTCAACCTCCCACAGGTATGACGTAGAATGAAAATTCTGAACAGACAAAATACAGAGTAGTTTTAATTAAGATATTTGGAGATAAATCTGTTCTGGGGAGAAAAGTCTATCGTGTTTTTATATAGGCAAACCATTCTTTTGGGAATCAGTAAATCTCTTTAAAGTCTGTCTTACATAAGTGTCATTGAATTTTTTGAAAATTTATTATTTAACTCACAATTGTAAATACTTTAACATTATGGATAGAATTCAAACTCTTGAAAAGAGCTATAATCAAAATATACATACAATTAATTCAGATTTTCAAGTCTAAGCTAAATCATGGCCTGTTAATTTAGAAAAGCCAAGGTAATTCACGGGGCCATGCTCAGTGGCTTTGTTTTCCTCCTGCGTACCAGAAGCAATAAGAAAAATAAAAGATGAATATTTTATTCTATGTATGTTAAACTTTTTCTTTTTTTAATGCAGCTATATTGCTAACTTTGGTATGTGGCGTTGTTGGTGCCAAAAAAAGAGGTTTTCCTGAAGATTTAGCACAGCAAAATTTGATTATATCAAACACAGAAGCACCTGGAGATGATAAGGTGGTAAGTAATTTTTTAAAATGAGTATTTTTCTTTGAGTATCTTTCATAATTTCTTTTACTGATGGTCATGAAATTATTTTGTAATGTAAGAGTTAATATTTATATTTTTAGTTTGGTCAGCTTTTGCAGGCGTAAGTATTTTATCTGTCAATATTCAAATATTTATGTAGGTGGCATTTATTAAACTTCTTAAATCAGATGTGTTGTTTTAATTATCATTCTTCCACTCTCTAATGTTATGATTTGAAACTTGCTCTTTGATGGTGTGAAATTATTATAATAACAATCTTTCAGCTGCTCTCTACCATGTACATTTCCAGATACTATTTGTTTATCTGACTCTCTGGCCATTTATAATAGGAAAAAAAAACTTACTAAAAGTTTTTAAGATAAACTAAGAAAATATCAAAGAGATACATATTTTTTAAAAAAGTGTGTGGAGGAGGGTAGATTACTTGGAAGATTATTGCCACACTCTCTCTTGAGATCGGCGAGTACAAGGCTTCTTGTTTGGGGGGATGTCTATTTATTTTTAATTATTCTTTTAAAAGATTTTTAAAAATTTATTTGACAGAGACAGTGAGAGAGGGAACACAGGCAGGAGGGAGTGGGAGAGGGAGAAGCAGACTTCCTGCTGAGCAGGGAGCCTGATGCGGGGCTCGATCCCAGGACCCTGGGATCATGACCTGAGCCGAAGGCAGCCACTTAACCGACTGAGCCACCCAGGCACCCCGGGGGGGATGTGTATTTAAAAAGTTCTTACAAGGCATGTTCTTCCCTCAAAAAGATTTCGAAGTATTTATGAGAAACTGAATCTACTTTTATGGGAAAAATAAGTAGGAACATGCCAGTAAACCATAGCACCAATATGATAGAGCACTGTTGTTGTTCAGAGATACTTGAGATACGTAAGTGCATTCTGTTGTCTGGATCAACCGAAAGGCTTAGTGAAAGAGGTACAGATTCCTTTGTAACTTAAGGAATAGGAAGGGTTTGAAAGTGGAGAGAGTGAATAGTGAAAGAGCTGGAAAACAGCCTTAAGAATAAAAAAGGAGATGAGCTGGAAAACAGCCTTAAGAATAAAAAAGGAGATGAACAAGTTTAGGGATTACTCAACAAATAGTGAAGAAATTGATTTGAAATGGAAGAAGTGATGGTTTGCAATGGAAGCTTGACGCAAGTTAGGCTTTTGGGGGGAGAGGTTCTAAGAGGAGTAGGACACGGGGCTGTCGTATGCCACACTAAGGATTTGGGGTTTATTCTCTTGGTAAGGAAGAGCCGGTGAAGGCTTTTCTGCACAGAAGGTCATAATGGGTACAGCGTGATGCTGAGTGAGCAGGGTGATCCGTGAGACAAGGAAGACGTTAGGGACGGGGAAGGTAGAGGATTAGAATCTTTGAGTAGTTGAAGCAGTGGATAGCTCTGCTAGGATGGGTAATGGTCATTGGAAACAGGGACAATAAATATTTTAAAAGTGTAAATGATAAGATTGTTAGTTTTTGAGTAACAATATAAAAAGTGGAGTCAAAGTGACAGAGGCCATAACCTAGGACAATGACTTTATAACAAGCCTTTTCTATATCTTGGTGTGAAGGCATCTATCTTACTGACTTTCTCTCTTAAGCCACCTCCCACCATCATGGAAAATCACAGCCCACCTGTGCTTGACATGCCTACATGTGGAACCCCGTAATTATTTCTCCATTCAGAAAATACATGTAGTCCCTTAATCATCCTTGACTCAGTAAGCTCTTATTTTATGTTCGAGAAGGGAATGATTGAGATGTTCGTAATATTTGTTCTTTGCCGTTTGATGCTAGAGCTGGTAGCATTAAGTGGCCGCTTTGCCACATGTACTCACACCCGTCTTTATCTGTTCTCTGTTAGGAATACTTCTCAAAAGGACTCAATTACCAACTTACACCAAAACATAATTTTAGGTGTATTTTTACAAAGTGTAACAAAATTTCTTAGTGAACGTGTAAGCTTATTTTAGTACAGTGAGTACAGGTGATGACTTTAGTTCTGGAGCTAAGTTGAAGCAAAGACATCCAGGTGGGGTTAGGAGCTGGTTGAAAAGTCAGGACTGGAGAAGTTAAATCTGGAAATCACGGACATGGAAAAGGAGTCGTTGACACCCTGTGAGAATAAACTCTAGGCAATGCACATGGAGATGGTCAGGAAGGAACAGAGAATAGAAAAAATGTGAAACAGGGCACTGTGGGCTCGACCTTGGTTTTAGTTTAGTTTCAATTCTCCCGGGATGAGCTTGCATGATCTCTGAACATGTATTTATAATGACAAAAATTGAATCATTAAGGAGATTTGATAATGAGGATTTTTTTTTTTGAAATAGAATTTCACTGTAGCAGCAGCCTAAGCAAAAAATATAGGGTAGCAGTGCCACCAAATGGCTACTTCTCAGTTCTCTTTTCTCGTATACTTTTCTAAGGCGATGAGATAGCATGTATCACACTTATAGATACATTCCAGATTCTGAAATACCTGAAACTCGAAATCATCCCAACTTGAAAATCTTCCAGTTTAGTTAGAGACTCTGCATATTAAATAGAAGAAAAGCAAATTGGTAAGAAGATGGCACAGTGGAGCCTGATTTTAATGGAGGTCTTGTCCGAAAGTAAGAGTTCATAATTAGAACTGACACGCTTGAGGTTACCGCTGTAACTAAACTTCTCACCGGCGGCCCAGAGTTCCACGCGAGGTTCCCGCATGAAGTCAGTGTCCAGTCAAGTTGTTTTTATCTTCAAACATTCCCTTCACACTGTTCTCCTCTAGTTCCCTCCTTATCTCTTTTTCTTTGAAACGGAGCTTTTTGGAAGATTTATACTCTATTTCTCCATGATATTACTTCCTGTTCATTCAGCACCTCTTGGAAATGCTTTTGACAAAGATCACCAATGGCCACTTTTTTTGATTGAATCTAATAGGTGGATTACTTTATTCGAACCAGTTCTTTTTTATTATTAGTAACATATAATGTATTATTTGTTTCAGGGGTACAGGTGTGTGATTCATTATTCTTACACAATACACAGCACTCACCACAACCCTAGTAGTCTCCCTAATGTCCATCACCCAGCCACCCCATCCCTCCGACCCCCCTCTGCTCCAGCAACCCTCAGTTTGTTTCCTGAGATTAAGAGTCTCTTATGCTTTGTCTCCCTCTCTGGTTTCGTCTTGTTTCATTTTTCCTCTCTTCCCCTATGATCCTCTGCCTTATTTCTCAAATTCTACATTTCAGTGTGATCATATGATAATTGTCTTTCTCTCATTGACTTATTTCGCTTAGCATAATACCCTCTAGTTCCATCCACGTCGGTGCAAATGGCAAGATTTCATTTTTTTTGATGGCGGCATAATTTTCCATTGTATATATGTACCACGTCTTCTTTAGGCATTCCTCTGTCTATGCACATCTGGGTTCTTTCCATAGTTTGGCTCTTGTGGACATTGTTGCTACAAACATTGGAAAAGTTGAAAATAGAGCTACCCTACGGCCCAGCAATTGCACTACTGGGTATTTACCCCAAAGATACAAATGTAGTGGTCCGAAGGGGCACTTAAAGTTCTTAAACTCTTTGATGTTTTCTCCTTACCATAGTTCTCTACGTGGCTTCAGAGTTGTGCTCCTTGGATTCCTCTATTCTCCAATAGCTGTTTCAGATCAGTTCTGTCCTCTAATTCCCTTATCCACCCCTTAAAACATGTTTTTTCTTGTGGTTCTATTCTTAGCCTTGTTTTCATTCAGTCTGCCATTTTCTCTCGATGTTATACTTTATTCCACTGTCTCCTATATGGTGATGACTTCTGGAATTATAGCTCCAGCTCGGCTCCCCCACTGGAACTCCAGACCCACCTATGCATATACTCATTTTGGACAGCCATAGGTTTTTCAGATTTACCATGTTCACAATTGAACTGTTCGCCCTCCTCTCACACACAAGCGTGTCCTTGATCCCTACTTCAGTGAAATATACCATCTACCTAGTTGCACAAGCAGAGCACATAGGAATAATTCCTGCCTCTTCCCTTTGCGGTTTCATCCATCTGACCACCAGTAAACTTCGTATGGAGTCCAATCACTTTAACTCATCGTCGTTGCTTCTCCTTTGGCTTAGGTCCTTATCGTGTTTCACCTAGAATGATTCAGTGACCTCTCTGATATCCATGACACACGTCTTCTTCTTACATGTCTTTTACATTATTGGCTAGAATGATTTTTAAAAATATGTCCCTTCCCATGTTACTAAAACCCTTCTTTGAATCCCCATCGTCTTCTTGATAGTCTTACTTTTTTAGCATGGCAGATGGATCTTAATGTTCTCTGGCCTTCTGTAACCTCTTCGCTTCCTCTCTGGGACCCTATATGGTAGGCATTCTCAGCAGGCTGAAAGTGGAGGGCCCTCAAAGTACCCTGTTGCCTTTGCGTGTAGGGCTTCCTGCAGGTAGTGCTTTCTTCTTCCCATTTCTCAAGTATGAGTCCCTCAGTGCAGTGTTGCAGTGTTTTCTAGTCTACTCCACTTACTACCTCCGGGCTTGGATTTTAATGCTCTTCCTCTGTGTTTCTATAGAATTCTGTCTTCACCTATGTATACATCCTTAGGGTAATTATCTCTTTTTCTGCCTCACTGGAATAAGAGCTTCTTGGAGCCCCTGAGGGATCATGTCCCTCTTTGCATCCCTACACTGGGCACAGAATTAGAAAATACAAAGGTCTGCTAATGAATGGATGAATCAATAAAAGTTTAAATAAACATTCTGTCTCCTCGTCTTCTTATGACTTTACTTGGAATCCATTTCCTCTCAATACAAATGGACCTATTTTATTTTATTTCAGTGTTCTGGCAATGGGTTTATGACCCAGACAGTCAACACCTCTGGCCAAGGCTTTTGTGGTACCATGGGATCAGGAGCGAAAAATGGAGGGCAGGAGACCATTGAAATGGTGAAAGGTGGACACCAGACCCTGGAATCGTGCCGGGGGACCGGGCACCATCACACCCTGGATTCCTGCAGGGGAGGACACGTGGATGTGGACAACTGCAGATACACTTACTCCGAGTGGCATAGTTTCACTCAGCCCCGTCTTGGTGAAGTGAGTTTCCCCGAGTGTTTTGCCTCTGCAATTTAATGTCCAAGTGTAGAACAATAGGAAGTTGAAATTAACATAGAGTTGCAGAAGCTACTTTTCCATATTTTTCAATGTACTCTTTCTCTTTCACTCTCTGGTCATTCCCTGCACTTCCCCCACCCTTGGCCTTTGATGTTGTTACATTATTTAACATAAAAGAGATTTTATTCCATCTGTCATATTTCTTTCAATTTCTAAAACCTCATGAGAGTTGGAAGATTTTAATATCCCTATTAAAGTTACATGCCATTTTTAGATGTTGTTTATCTCATGAACTATTTTTATATAGAAGAATGTGAAAAAAAATCTCATTCCCTACAATCACAAAACTCCCCCAATCAAATCTGCATTTCTCTCTGAAAAGAAAGCATCTGTACACAATTCTAGGGTGAACATTAAATAATATGAGCTATTGGAACTCTACTTAATGTAAAAAGCACTGTTCAAATATAAGGTGTTTCTATTCGGGAAAGCAAGGATATCAAAGTAAAGAGGGATTAAATCATGGATTTTCAGTCCTGGCAACACATCAGAATCCCCTGGGGAGCTTTTAAATGATACTAATGCCTGTGTTCCACCTTGAAGGATTTGGATAAAATTGGTTTGACATATTGTTATTATTTTTTTAAAGCTCCTCAAGTGATTCACATGTGCCATCTGGGTAGAGAAGCGCGGGATTAAATATTCTATCTGGCACTAAGTTTTGTGTTCCTCGGAGGGTACCCGTACTATGGTCACCCCCACAGTGGACCAGAAGCCCTTAATCCTTTAATGGACTGCAAATAGGCATCGCTCTGCAACACGGCTGTAGCTGATCACATGTCCCTAGCGGTTTTTTTCCCATCAAGGTCAAGTGTTCATCTTTGTTCTGTTTCTAGATAGTCAGTATGCATGTAAGATCAGGTTGGGGAGGAGTGGAGCTTAAGAGGCGATCTTAGGGGTGTTCTTTAATGAGCGCATCAGGTGATGGGATATGAGGCTGAAATGGTCGTGAAGAAAGGCATTTGGTACCATAAGGCAAAGAAATAAGCTGTGGGTTAGAGAGGGAGCGGGCACCCTGGTGAGGAGGGGGGAGGCCCGGGAGTTTGACAGGTTGGCAGCCTGGCTGGTAACAGACAGTGAGGCTGGATGTGGCTGAAGCCTTGGCTGCTCCATTCCAAAGGCCCGGTTTTTGCAATGTGGGTGATGTTGAATATTTTTAATTTCACTAAAATGTTTTGTGCATCTCTTTATTTTGTCACATTTTGGCTATCTTGGAGACTTAATTCCGAAGCCAATGTGGTACTTCTTGCCTTCTTTACAACTGCACATAATAGTGGTTTTAGTTCACGTTTATTGAATATTTACTATGTGCTGGGCAAAATAAGAGCATTTTTGGTTCATTATTATTTCATCATTATCATGAGATAGTCACTGTGTATATTCCCATTTTAGACATAAGGAGAGTTAGAAGTGAGACTGGAAGATGTTTAGTAACCTGCCCAAAGTCATATACGTAGTTGGTAAAGCCAGAGCTATGACTCAAAACCAGGACTGTTGGAATATCCAGTGTCAAACTCTTAACCGCCATGCATACTGTCACCATTTTGTGGACTAGCCTGACCTCTAGATATAAAATTTAGGGCTAAGCATTTAATGATAATTTAAATGTACTTAAGTATAACATTTGTATATATGTAATTTTTTATTCGTATGGATTACTAGAAATGTAAAATATACTGACTTTGCGGTACGGTTATGATATCGACCAATCATGTGCATTTTTTGTGTGTAGGACTCCATTAGAGGACACACTGGTTAAAAATTAAACATAAAAGGTAAATAAAAAAATAAATTTTATGTTCATATGTTTAAGAGTGTTTAAAACAATAATACGATCCTTTTTTTTTTTGTTTTACAGAAATTGCATCTGTGTAACCAGAATGAAGACCACATGCCATCTCAAGATTACGTCCTTACATACAACTATGAAGGAAGAGGCTCTCCAGCTGGTTCTGTAGGTTGCTGCAGTGAAAAACAGGAAGAAGATGGTCTTGACTTTTTAAATAATTTGGGAGCCAAATTTACTGCATTAGCAGAGACATGCACGAAGAGATAATGTTAAAGTGCTACAATTAGACATGTGTTTGCCAGACATTCTGGAGGTTTCCAAAGGGATATTGTAAAGTTCAATTTCAATTTCTAATACATATATGGATATATTAGAATTTCAATTTCTAATATATATAAAGATATATAGATATATAGATATATTTCAAATATATCTATACATTAGAAAAAATACATAATTTTTCTAAATTTTGAATTGTACTATTTACCAATTTGTATTTTTATAGCAATTTGTTGCTTATGTTTTCTAAAGAATTTGAAATTTTAAAATGTATTTTGTCTTCTCTACTGCCAAGTAAACAGACAGCTAGAAAATCTCATGCTGTATCATTGGAATTAAGGTCTATAAAGGACCCGCTATTCTTTATAGATGTTTTACTAGTAAATGTGTTGAGTTAATATTAGTCCAATGATAGCTAAGCTGTGCTTGATTGAATATAGAATAGCTCTCTGGGCTAGAAATTCTGTTCTTGTTCCAGATTTAGATTTAAGTGGAATAGGATTATACCAAACATTGTGTTAAATTATATTGCATTTTTTTTTTAGCTCTTTAAAAATCAGTACCACTGAGTTGGTTGCTCCAAAGACTACTAGAATTTCATTTTCCTTCTGATTAGCATTTAGATCATGAAGGGCATTTCCATCTACTCGATTGCCCTAATAAGGTCTTAAAAAATACATAGCTATGGTGTTAAACTACACCAGGAAAGTGTAGACCAAAAAATTGTGTTGTTTTTATGCTTTCGAATGTGTGCTTTATGGTTTGCAAAAGGATTATTATGAGGAATATATCTAAGTTTCCTTATTCTCAAGAAACAGAACTATATTCACTACACAGAGAATTATTGTTGGTATTTTAATGAAAAATACCAAAGATCTATTGAGATTGTAATCACAAGTCTTGACATCTTTTTCCCTGAGATTCAGGACTACTATTGATAACTCAGTAATGAAAATTAAGCTGAGAAAAAGTTGCTTTTCTTTTTTTTAATATTATTCTTGAATATTTTTACTTGCAGGTTTCACACATATGGCTTTTTGTTTTCTCTCAATAGTAGTTATTTGCAATTAGAATATGTTATCCTTAGATGGATTGTGTCGTGCCATATATTCTGAAGAAACAGACGCCCTCATAGTTATGAGTAGCAATGAGGGATGAGTGTGCATTTCCACTCACTACCATTTTCATGTAAATTACTCCTTATTAAGGCAGATAAATATTTTAAAATGCTGTAAAGAATCAAAAGAACCCCTTGGTGCAATTTAATATCTTGCAAAGTGTTGCTTAAAATTGAGTGCTTCTCAAATTTGTTCTGTGATAGGCACCTGGAAGAACTTGCAAAATCCCCCCAAAGCAGTGGTGTTTAAACTTAAAATAACACCTAATCTGATAAATCTAGTATCGCATTATTGTATACTCACTTCAAGTGTTAGTTTAAAAAATAGACAAGAAATATTAGGTATCACCAATTGAAGGGAATTTTGGAAGAGAAACAAGACTAAATTAACTTAAAAATTTTGCAGCTTTTGGGACTTACCCAAAGAATTGGGACTCTCACCCCCTGCCCCCCAAATTCTTTATTTGACTTTGAGGCAGAATTTGTGAGCTAGCCCACGTAGTGGCAGTGTTCAGTATAAACATAGGCTTAACTGACTTTCTTTTTTCTTTTTCTGTATATGTATATATAGAGAGAGAGAGAAAGAAAGAGATACAGTAGTGTCCCCCGCTTTTCAAAAGTTTGTGTTAGTATCTGTTTTTGCTAACCTAAAGATACCTGAAGAAGACTTTTGCTTATGTGAAAAAAGGCAAAAAGCAAAACCAGCATTTAGCTCTGTCTTGCAGTGAGCCTTACAGAGGCAGGATGCTCCCGGAGCAGAAAGCACGGCCCCACCAGCCTCCTATCCCGGGAACTGTCCTCTGGTTCTCCGCATCCAGCTGCCAGGGCTTTAAATGGTGTCTGTGAGCATCTGTGCTTTATCTCCATTTATTTTGTGCATCCTTTAGTAAGATATGTCCTAAGGCTACCAGGAAAACCAAAGAGAGGTTAATTTTTGGGTCTGGAGACACTCAAAAATTTTCCATATAAATGAATGGTAATTGCTTCTTTGCTTTATGCCATTTCTGTTTATGACAGTTTTCATAGGAATGCTATGAGGCTAAACACACACACACACACACACACACACACACACACACACATTATATAAATATATACTTCTATAAAACTATTAGTCAATGCCACGTTTAAAATAAAATGAAAACCAAAGGGGAAGATGATAATAAAAGGCTGGGTGTGTCCTACCATAGAAATCCAAGGTTTTAAAAAGAGAGAGCCTCTTATATGTAGGTCTTCTGTGCTGCAGAGCTGAGCATATCAGGAAATAGTTGATGTACATTTGTGTAATTTCTTTAAAATTGTATACAGCTAACGAAACGTCTCTGGTTTCAGTGGAAAGGAGAGAGGAAACGAAGTGGAACAGTAGCTTTGCTTTGCAGTTTCATTCTGCACACACAAATTAGAAGCAAACTGGCAAAGGCTGTTAGAGCTAGGGCTGCCCGAATCCCAGTGGCAAGGATCCAGAGATGAAATGCTTTTCTTGGAGCTAATACTGAAAGCCTTTTTAAACCCAATTCTGGTAAAAGGATTCTATCACCATTTTCTTTTTCTCTCCTGTCTACCGACATTTTAAAAATTTAGAGCCAAATAACCATATTCTGTTGGCCAGATTTCAGGGGATAAAGAGAGCCGAGGTGGGAGCACAATCTTACTGAAGGGACTGAGTGGGGCATGACCATCTTAAGGCTCATCACCATTTGCTAGGTTCTGATTTGAGCCTGGAAATGATAAAATACCACTTCCCTACTCACTGCCCTGGTTTAAACTGACGTTGGTATGATTCAAAGAAATCGAGCTCTCTCATCAGTCCTCTTTCTTTAATCTCCCTCCCAATATTTTCGATAACACTTAGGTGGCAAATGCTCCAGGCTGTCAATCACCCTTCAGTATGAACCAATTTTTATGCAATTGCTTTCTTACAAGGCTTTTTCAAGTAACAGAAGAAGCAGATTTTGAATACAGGAAAGAAAAAGATCCAGTAGTCATTTGGGAACACAGGGGACTTCGGGTGAGTACAGGCCCAAGTAGGGTATTTGGACAGTCAGCAACATGAAAACCCAGGCCTTCAAGGGCAAGGAGAGAAGCCAACAAAGGGACAGGAGTGGTAATAAAGACAATATTGTTTACTACGTAAATTTTCCTAGGCCAGGCCCTCCCTTTGCCTTTTCTCAGGCCAGTGGCAGCTCCCATTTGATTTTGGCGAAATATCACCAACCCTTTCTTCATGCCTCACCTTATTTGGAGTCTGGAATCAAGGGGAGTGCTGACTGCATGATGCCTTTGCAGGCGTTTGCACGACAGGCCCGAACCGTCTGTGCAGAACAAACAAGGAAATCATGGGGACTACTTTCTTCCTTATGTAGTCCTCTGGGCGCTGAGATAGAAGGCCTTCAGTTAAGTGTGTGTCTCCATTGCTTACTTGATGCCACATTTCCCGTTTTCTGATTTTCCCCTGAAATCTAGATTTTTCAGACTTAGGCTTTTCAAAGGGTACTTTTCCTTTTTAAAGTCTTCTTACGTTTAATGTAAACATTTATAACGTGGTATTCTTCTTTCCTTATATGTGTAAGGGGAAAATTATGCTATTTCAGTGTGAAAATAGCTTTCATTTTTTTTCCGGTGAATATTCTTGAATTTTTAATGTAAATGTACAGATTGTTTTTTTCATATTTTTATAAGGAACCAGCGAACTGTCTAAAATGCAGTGAGGTTTTGTTTGCAGCATTTTTAATAGAACTTTAAGTCTCCCATTAAAAGAAGTTACTTTGCTTTTAAAGAAACATGGCTGGTTAAAATAAGCAAAAATTGGATGTGTAAAGTAATAGTTGAGATATAGGATGTAATAAAACTTGTTAACTCGGTATCTTGTCTTTGCTATATTTAGAGAGTAAATGATTCCAAGATGATCATGTTGTAAAATTGTGCTTAAGACTGGTGTGAAAGTAGACGCTCAATAATGTCTTCATTTTATTCCTGGGGACTATTTTAGAGAATGGGTCATTACCAGGTTGTCAACATCATTTATATATTAAACCATTTGGGGGGAGATCACTGTTTGGGGCACAGCCTTACAGATGATATCAACCTATATATCTCTATCTGATTGTTAGTGGGTAAAGAAGTATTGGAAGGTAGTTATAATTGTAGAGCGTTCGAGAAATAAAATGCCGGTATAGCATTCTTACCTGGAGCAGTGTAGTCAAGGGGAGACGTTACGGGTTAAAAAAAAAAAACAACACAAAAAACAAGAGATATTCCAATCTTTGTTCTATCACTTACAGAATATATGACCTTCAAACTTTGTTCACAACCAAATTATGGTGCTGTGTATTTCACAGTGAATCTTTTCCCTGGGTGTGCGTGTGCTTTCCCACAAAGGTAGGGCTGACCATTTCAAAAATGTATGAGTTGTATCAAAAGTTTTAAATTGTGGTGTAACTTGAACAATGTTTTCAATTTCAGGAACTTTTATTGTCACTATTATTTTTATGTCTAAATATTTGTCTTTAAAAATGTTCATTGAATTTTTTTTCTGATATCAAAACATTCGGTAAATTCCAAACATCCAGAAGAATTGACTTGGTTAAATATTGGCTCATAGCGGTTGAGAAGGGACGCGTCTAGTCCAGAGTCAGACTCTTTGCGTGTGTATCCTGGCTCTGCCACTCCTATCCGTGTGACTTTAGAAAGGCTACTTACTCCCTTTCTTAGTCTGAGTTTTCTGATCTTTAAAAGCAAGATAGCAATACCAACCGCAGGACTAAATGAGTTACTATATTTATAGCACGTAGAACACTGCCTGTAAAAGTGAAAGATACATAGGGGTCAGGTATATAGGCAATAACATGTAGCCGAATATACTACAATACCTGATCTCTTTTTAGGGAAGAGTTTATGCTTATATATATAAAAAAGATCTGCACAGATTCTTTCTAGACAATGGAATTATGGTGGATTTGTATTTTGTGTTCATTTTTTACAATGAACATTGGTAACATTTAAAAAAATTTTTTAAAGGGTTAATCCCCGCTCTAGACAGCTTATTTTTGGCTCTTGTATTAGTCAGGATTAGGGTTGGCTGTGTGGACAGAAAACAAAATGGCAGTGACTTAAATAGGATCCAGACTGAGTTTGCAGGTCTGGCTATTCTGATGGCTTGTTTTGATTCCATCGGTTTAAAAACTTTTGTTTTCCCTTTACTATTTTTTTTCCTTTAATTATTGTAAAATTCACATAACATTAAATTCACCTACTTATGCCATTTTTTAAAAAGATTTTTATTTATTTATTTGACAGAGAGACAGCCAGCAAGAGAGGGAACACAAGCAGGGGTAGTGGGAGAGGAAGAAGCAGGGTTCCCAGAAGAGCAGGGAGCCCGATGTGGGACTCTATCCCAGGACCCTGGGATCACACCCTGAGCCGGAGGCAGACGCTTAACGACTGAGCCACCCGGGCGCCCCTACTTAAGCCATTTTAATGATTTGATTTTTAAGTGATCTCTACACCCAACATGGGTCTCGAATATACAACCCTGAGATCAAGAGTCACGTACTGCACCGACCCAGCCAGCCAGGTGCTCTCTTTGAGCCATTTTAAAGCGTACAATTCAGTGACATTCGTTCAGAATGTTGTGCAACCAGAAAATTTTCATCCTTCAGTTTCCGAAAAAAAAACGCTTTAAGCCGCCACTCCCATTTCCCCATTCCCTCAGCTCCTGGCAACCACTAATCAGCCAGCAGAAGAATGGTGGTTGCCGGGGGTGAGTAGGGTGGGGAGGAACCAGGGGGTTGCTGTTCCCCACAGATAGAGTTTGTCTTGCAAGATGAAAATGCAACATTGTGCTTAGAGTTACCAATACTAAATTGTGCACGTAAACCTTTGTTGAGCGTAGGTCTCGGGTTAAGTGTGTTTCACCACATTGGAAAACAACAATGATAAAAGAAATGTACTTCCCTTCAAGATAAACGGGTTTTGCAGTGCTCTTTGGGCGAGGTAAGTTCCATGAGCCCTCCAGGTAGGAGAGGCTTGGTGTTCTGCCTGTGCCTCCCAGCTCCCAGTGTCCACGGTTCCTTTTCAACCATCTAGAAGAGAGTGGAGGACACACTGTTCAGTCACACCCGCCTCCCCTGTGCTTGAGCGAAAGCAGGAAGACACTGGGGGCAGCACGAACACGTGGGCTGTGCCCGAGAAGCCCTGTTGTTCCGTTGACTTCAAGAGCAGAAGGCTCTTTGGAAGCCAATTTGAAAAAAGCCAAACATTGGCAGAAACACCTGCAACCTATCTCTTCGATAATGGTTCCCTCTGTCCCGTGTACGATGCACACTGGGCGGTAAATCTGCACCGTGGGTATCATGAGCCGGTGCTTTGCATCTGGGGAAGCTAATAGATGTAATATGATGCCGGAGGAAACCTGAATATTTGTTACTAAGTGCCCACAAAATTTGTATTGATTTCCTCATTTTCTTTTCAAAGTACGTTCAAGGAAATATATGCTATGTGACATTAGTGTATTTACATTTCGTTTCTTAAAACATAGATTTACATTCTAACTTTAATAGACTCACTTCGTGTGTAGAAGTAAATATGAGTCTGGAGTTAAGTTACGTTGCTGGTTATAGAGCTCTGCTGAGACCGGCATCTGGCCCGTAGACTGTGCAAGCTGCTCGGACGGGATGTGGCAGGTTCCAAGCGAAAGGGCAATTTCACAGAAATGCCTAGTTTCAATTTCTAATTGAAAAAAATTTTTTCTTAATATAGATCATTACAGACAAGTTAAAGCAAATATTTAATTATCTAAGGTTACTTGGGGAGAGGCAAGAAAACGGCTCAAGTATCTGAGGCATACGAAAAGGGGGAAAAAAAAGTGATGTGATTTTATTGGAATCAAACCAGGTTAGTCACATTTCTGTTCTGTGATTCTAACTTGGTGACACTGGACGCATCTGACCCACAAGGGCGATGTGTCCCTGAGTGAAACGAATACCCTTTCCAGTCCGATTCTTAAAATGCTGTATTCTTTACTGGGGGGCCCTCACTCCCCCACACCCTCTTGATTCAGAAAAATCAAATAACATTTCAAAGGAATCCTGTTTTATATGTGTTTACTAAATATCCAGGATCACAAATTCAGATGCAGAAAATGTCAGTATTTTTTCATAATTTGTCTTTGTCTTGACACCTTCATGCACCTCCCATTCAGCAGGGTGGCAGAAATGAAATAAAAATGTAAATTTTATCAGATTAAAATTAGGGTTCTCCCTATTATGTCTGAGCTGAGCTTCAGAGTTTGTGCTACTTACAGAAATCGGGGATCAGAGTGCAGGATCTCTGTGCCTGAGACCTTGAGAACCAGGGTCCCCCCACTTTTTTCGCTGTATTTACTGACTCTTGAAAAACTCGTACGCTCCTCTAGCCCATCTTTCTGACAGGATTTGCTAAGTAATCTAAGAATGTGAATCAATTCAAATTATCGAATCAAATTATTATCTCAGATAGCCAATTAGTCTAATTTCCTATCTCCAATTGAACATCAACACACATACCAAATAGCTAACAATAGAGTAAGACTCTTGATAGACGAGGCTCAGAAAACATAAGAACAACGCTCTAAAGGGGAGAACAACAAAACAAACCAAAACAAAAAAACCCCTACAGGTATACACAAACAAAACAGAACTTTCACATTTGAATGAAATTTCTGTTGTTCTAAATAGGCACGAAAGTTGCTGGGCCTGGCATGGGAAAGATATTTAATCTGCCGAGTAACCTGGATAAGCGTCTTTATCTCTCTGTGCTTCAGTTTATTGTCCAAAGCAAGGCTCTTAAGTGAGTGAGCGAGTCAGTCGTTGACAATTATTTCTTGGTCGTCTACCGCAGGCCAAGTGTAATTCTAGGTGCTAAAGATACAGCAGTGGGGGGCGCCTGGGTGGCCTAGTCCGTTAAGCATCCGACTCTTGATTTTGGCTCAGGTCATGATTTCAGGGTTGTAAGATCAAGCCCCACTTTGGGCTCTGCACTGGGCATGGAGACTGCCTAAGATTCTCTCTCCCTCTGCTCCTCCCACCCCTCTCTCTTAAAAAATAGATAATAGATAGATAGATAACGAATCAAGACACAACAGTGAATAAAACAGCCAAAGTCTGTGTTCTCACAATTGCATTCCAAGAAGGGAGGGAAGACATAACAAATGCACAAATACGTGTATAATGTCATACTGCAATACACGAGACAAAGAAAAAACAGACTAAGGGACAGAGAATTATGGGAGATTTTTATTCTATTAAGTGGTTACAGGAAGTCCTATGGGAGGGTGGCATTTGAGCAAAAAACCTGAAAAGAGAGTAAGCAAGTCAGTTGTTACGAGGGCAGGAAAGGGAGAGAACATTCTGGGGAAAGGACACCGCTAACACAAAGGCCCTGAGGTAGGACTTCGCTTGGTATAGTCCATAAAGCTCGTGTAGCTGAACTGGAGAGGAAGAGAGGAAGAGGGAGAGCCGGTGGGGTGGGACGGCCGCGGAGGGGAGGGGGTTCTGTGGCTCTGAGAGTGGTTTCGGATCTTAGTTTGAATAAGGGAAGAGCCTGCTGGAGGGCATGAGTTAGTTATAACAGAGCCTAAGCCACACGTGCAATGAGTTAGCGTGTGTAAAAGATTTTCTTCTTCCTCCTCTTCTTTCTCTTCCTCTTTTTCTTCACCACCTTATCCCCTTTTTAAAATTTTATTTTCCTCCTCAGTTTCTTTCTTTTTTTCATTTCTTCTCCTTCTCTTCCTGCTCCATCTCCTCCTCCTCCTTGTCCTTTTTTTCTTCTTTTTGTCTTGTATTTCCTGCCTCCCAGAATTAGAACGGAGTTTGCATCCTCGCCCCGCTCCTTGCCAGATCCCCTCATTTGCGATCACAGGGGCGGCGCCCGTGGGAGTGACTTTGGAATATCGCAGAGAAGACAGAAGTAGGCATGAACTAGCAAGTCTTTCTGAGAACTGAAACTGCTAATATCAGCATTTGGCCTCTTGTTCTTCTTCTCACAATGGGAATCTGACTTGTCTTCTGACGTGTCTTTACAGCTCGGAGCCTGGTCTGATTTCAGATCTGGTGTTTGCCTCCTAGCTAATTTACATTACCCTTGAGGTTTTGTCTCCATCCCAAGTCAGCCGATTCTGGCTATAGTGCTTGAAAAATAGCCCTTTTAAACAGAGCCTGCTTGTCCTTCCTAATCTTACATCATGACTTGGGCCTTCTGTATTCCGCTGTCTAGTTTCTATTCCTCTCTGCACCAGCAGCTCTGTAATGCTATGTGCTGGTAAGAAAAGTAAAAGATGGAACTAGTCACACTCCAAGGAGCCTATCAAATAAATATCCAGAACGATCTTGATGATTAAGCAGATTTTAATCTGCAAAGATCTCAAGGAGATAAAATTTGGCAATATATCTAAATTTATTATAAATTAAAAATCATCTCCATTGTGTGTACTGGTGTTCACTTTATATAAAAAGAGATGACACTTGTCAAATTGTTTTACTAGAGAGCTAATTTTCCCTTTGGGATTATTTTTGTGTCCAAATAACATGTTTTAGATAATTTAGGAAGGCATCAATGTGACTAGTGTATGATACAATGATTATTAATGCATTTTATCTATTATTAATTATGTCAGCTCTACCCAAACTCACAGTTAATTCGGTTTTCTTTTTTTTTTTTTCCTTCTCTATTTAAAACCAAATGCTTTATTTCACACACCATAAAAGCTCAGTGCAATTCATGTGTGGTGGATAGACATTTATAAGTGCTTTCTTCCTGCTGCTGCTGCTTTTTCCAAACATGAATCAAATAAATGTACTTGAGATGGTTTCTATGAGAAAATTAATTTATTTTTCATACCTTGTCAACATTAGGTGAAAATCCCAGTTTTGGGCTAGGGGCTATTTTCTAAAATTGTATTTTAAAATTAATGAGGTTAAGAATTCAGGATAAAGACCAATATAAGTGGCATTTTTTTCCTGCTTTTTTATTTTCCACCTGAAATAATACTAAACATGCAGATATTGTCCACACTCATACCTCTGTTGGTGAGATGACATTTTTTGTTTTTCTCCCAAATCTGGGCAGGTTCAGAATTCCTGTATTTTGAGGAGTCCATAGGAATTTTTTTTTCCCCCAAGGAGAGCTGTGTATTTTACTAATTTCACTATGACCCTTGAGACAGAGATAATGGGCAATGGTACCAAATATAGTACTTTATTCTTTATTTGAGGCAGTTTTAACTGGCAGGCTTCTTTCTATTCTTTAATAACAACATTACACAGCAAGTTGGCATAATTTCTGGACTTTGAAATTTCTCAGAAGAATTTTGTAAAGTAGTTTTTTGGAAGTGACATACAATTCATACATTTCTTGTCAGAACTTTCACTCTGAATAAAGTAGGAGTCCACCGGTGGCTTTCAATCAGAGAGAAGTGAGTTCCGATAGCAGTACCCACCTCACTGGATCGCTCGGAGATTAACCCGGCCAGTACACGCACTATGCTTAGCACGGTGCCTGGCCTGGAGCGAGCATTCAGGAAATGTGAGCATTTGTTTGGTCATTCGCTTTACCAGACCTAGAGTCAGAATTGGGTTTGGATTCCCAGCTTCATCAGTTACCAGACTCCCTCACCTATGACACTGTGGAGGCCCTCACAGTCAGTTGAATGACCTCAATATCCGGACTTCACGAAAAATACATTGAAGGTCATAAACTAGCAGGTGACATTTAGAAGGTTGACCTTTACTGCTATTTGGCATCTTATCCCTAGGGGTCCAGAAACCTAAACAAACAAAAAACCTATTTGATGATTAATCACCTGAATGGCTTGGCCCAAGGGTTAAATGCTATGTGTCAAATAATAATGTTATTCTCTACATCATATGGTTTACGCCCTACGGTGTGATCCTTGATCAAATTCCTTCTATTAATCTAAACTATCCCTGCCCCTTTCAGTGCAATTCGTGATGTTTTTCCTCTCTGGGAAGAGTAAATTGCATCAGCATTAAATAAAAACGGAACTTGTTGAATCAGTGAGTCAGTCGAGGAGGTTCCTGGGAAGGAGAGGGAACAGTTGTGCCCTCAGCTGGACATCGTGTCCCTCTCTTAGCTTCTTCAGTTCCGGGTCATCCATGCCATGCCTTCTGTAATCCCGCGTTCTTTGCATCTACCTATAAACTAACCTCGGTCCTCGATGGCAACTACTTACCCGGATCCCATACAATATTTGAGAACAAGTTCTAAAGCTTTTGTAGGTTAGCATGAGCTCTCACTTTTTTTTCCTTTTTTCTTCTGTTTTTAGCTCTCACTTTTAAAGAATGTGTTTTTATTGGCACTTTCTGAGGTTTCCCCCCGCTCACTTTCCAACTCCCTGCTTCTTTATCTCTCAGAAAGTTTCTACTTGATTTCACTGGTTCTGATTCACTGATTCACTGATTTTACTAGTCCTTGTATGTATTTTGTTGTCTGGGAATTATTTTTGTATATTCATTTTCTATCGTCATGTAAGAAATCACAAATTTAGTGGCTTACAACAGCATACATGTGTTACCTCGAGCCCATGGGGGCAGGAGCGTGAGCCCAGCTTAGCCTCGTCCTGGGCTCAGGGTCTCATGAGGTTGTTATCAAGATGTTAGCTGGGCTATGGGCTCACCTGGAGGCTGGCTATGGAAGAATGGCTTCCAAGCTCTTCCAGGTTGTTGGCAGAATTCATTTCCTTGCAGCTGTAGAATGGAGGGCCTCCAGTTTTGGCTGGCCATTGTCTTTATAGGTTGCCCTCAGGTCCTTCAGGCCATGCCAGTGATCACAGCCACTCCATGTCCTTGCCCTGTGGGCTTCCTCAACACAGCTGCTTGCTGTCTCCCTCCAGTCTAAGCCAGAGACTTAGACAAAGTAACCTAATCATGGCAGTGACATCCCATGATCTTTGCCATAGTCTATTGGCCAGATGCAAATCACAAGTCTAATCTGCATGCAGAGAGGGGGGCATGACACAAAGCCATGGACACCAGCAAGTCATAGGAGGTCACTTAGTTCTGTCACCACACCTTGTCTCCTGGTCTCACTGAAAATGGAGCTTCAGGATTTTATATCTATGCTTTGTTTTTAATGATTCTTATTGCTGTCAAATGAATTCAGAAAGGAAAGGTAGAAAAACACTGACAGATCTCTATATTTAGGGAAGTGGGTGGGGGATGGGCTAGATGGGTGAGGGGCACTAGGGAGGGCACTTGTTATGATGAGCACTGGGTGTTCTATGTAAGTGACGAATAACTAAATTCTACTCCTGAAACAAATATTCCACTCTATGTTAACTCCCTAGAATTTAGGGGCGCCTGGATGGCGCAGTCGTTAAGCATCTGCCTTCAGCTCAGGGCGTGATCCCAGCATTCTGGGATGGAGCCCCACATCAGCCTCCTCTGCTGGGAGCCTGCTTCTTCCTCTCCCACTCCCCCTGCTTGTGTTCCCTCTCTCGCTGGCTGTCTCTGTCAAATAAATAAATAAAATCTTTAAAACAAAAAAATAAAAAAATTTAAAAAATTAAAAAAAATAAAACTTTCTAGAATTTCAATAAAAATGTGAAGAAAGAAAATAAAAATAAAGTCAAAATAAAGATCCATTGATACAATTAAAAAAAAGATCTCTATGTTTATCCTGAAAGCCCATTGATAGAAATTTTAATGATTTATTGAGGGATACAATTTCTTTAGGCCATATTAGAGTTTCGGACATGTAGCATCTTATATCTGTGTCGTAAACACGTGGCGTTTTCTGTGGTAGCTGTTCTATCTAGATGCAACGGATTATAATTTGCATCTGTAATGTTTAGGATGATTGGGAAGAGGAAGGGAAGGAAGAAAACTAACGTGGAGTCTGTGTTGGATAGTTTAGAATTTAATTCTGACATGTTGCTGTATTTATTTTATAGATCACGAAACCGAGGTCAGACATTAAGGAAGTGGTCCAGAGCCATAGAAATAGTTGTGGAAGGGCATGGGGCCCAAGTAGCTCAAATTCATACCTCAGTCTGTCTCCATATGGAGCTTCTTCAGTTTCTATGTTTTTTGTTCCTAAGTGGTTAGGGTGCGGAAAGTCCTACAGAAAACTTCTCAAATCAGTGCAGTCAACATTTCATTATTTGAAATTGTTCAAAAATGGGATATCCTATGCTTCTCAGAATTGAAAAGAATGTACATTCTGAAGTGTTTTGTGTATGTCATTTAGGTCCCCACGGCTAATCAAGTTGTTCGAATATCGTATATTCGTATTTTGTCCACCCATTCTACCACACGTCTGTACTGAGAGAGGGAGGTCTGTTAAAACCTCCTACTGTTGTTACGGATTTGTCTTTTCATGTCTTTGACCGTTTCAAACAAATTTGGAATTTTTATATCTTCCTCTTGAATTGATCATTTGGCCATTTTGAAATGTTTCTTTTTTATCTCTTGTAATATTTTTTGCCTTAAATTTTAATTTGTTTAGTAGTAATGTAGCTACACCAACTTTCTTTTGCTAAGTGTATGGCATTTCTCTTTCTCTTTTCTTTACTTTTATCGCATCTGTATCTCTATTTTTTTAAAGGTTTTTTTTTTTTTAAATTTATTCATTTGAGAGAAAGAGAGAGAGCAAGCAAGAGCACGAGCATGGGGAGGGTCAGAGGGAGAGGGAAAGCAGAAGCAGACTCCCCACTGAGCAGGGAGCCCTATGCAGGACTTGATTCCAGGACTGTGGAATCATGACCTGAGCTGAAGGCAGATGCTTAACCAACTGAGCCACCCAGGCACCCTAAGATTTGATTTGATTTGATTTGATTTTTATTTATTTTTTATTTATTTTTATTTTTTTTAAAAGATTTTATTTATTTGACAGAGATAGAGACAGCCAGCGAGAGAGGGAACACAAGCAGGGGGAGTGGGAGAGGAAGAAGCAGGCTCCCAGTGGAGGAGCCTGACGTGGGGCTCGATCCCAGAACGCCGGAATCACTCCCTGAGCTGAAGGCAGACGCTTAACGACTGAGCCACCCAGGCGCCCCTGATTTGATTTTTAGAGAGAGAGAGAGTGGGGAGGGGGAGAGAGAGAGGGAGAGAGAATTCCAAGCAGGCTTCATGCTGAGGATCCAACACAGGCTGGATCTCACAACCCTGAGGTCATGACCCGAGCTAAAATCAAAAGTCAGACGCTCAACTGACTGAGCCAAACAGGCACCCCCAATTCAGTTTAAAAAAAATTATTTCATTGTATCTCTACTACTAGAGTTCTGTGTGTGTATACATATATATATATATACACACACACATATATCTGTATCTGTAAGTATGTATTTATTTATACACTTTTTGAGATAAATTCACTATCATACAATTCATGCATTTGTAATGTGCAATTAATTGAATGGTTTTCACTATAGTCAAAGTTGTGCAACCACAATCACAATCAATTTAAGTACATTTTCCTCACCCCCAAAAGAAACCCCATATCCATTAGTTATAATTCTCCAGTGTCTCTGGCCTTATGTACTAGCCAACTAGCCTACAGATTTGTCTATTCTGCACATTTTATTTTAATGGAACCATATAATATGTGGTCTTTTGTGACCCTTTTCTTCAGCTTAGTATAATATTTTTAAGGTTTATCAAGATTGTAGTGGGTATCATTATTTTAGTCTTTTTATGGCTGAAAACACTCCACTGTCTGAATATACACATTTAGTTCTTTTATTCATCAGCTGATGGACATTATTATTGTTTCATTTTTTTAGCTATTATGGATAATGCTTCCATGAATATGCATGTACAAATTTCTGTGTGGATATGTTTTCATTTCTCTTGGGTATACAGCTAGGAGTGAAATTACTGAATCACATGGTAATTCTATGTTTGAGTTTTCAAGAAACAGTTAAAATGCTTTCCAAAACAGCTGTACCATTTTACATTCCCACAAACGGTGGATGAGAGTTGTGATTTCTCCACATCCCTAGCAATGTTTATAATCTGTCTTGTTGTAGCCATCTTAGAGGATATGAGGTCATATCTCATTGTGATTTTTATTTGTCTAATAATGTTAAGCTTCTATTCATGTGTTCATTGGCCATTTGTATGTCTTCTTTGGAGACATATCTATTCACATCCTTGGTCCGTTTTTAAAGTAGGTTATTTTTCTTTGTATCATTGAGTTGAAAGTATTCTTTACATATTCTGGATATATATTTCTTATCAGAAATGTGGGGCACATGGGTGGCTCAGTCAGTTAAGCATCTGCCTTCGGCTTAGGTCATGATCCCAGGGTCCTGGAATCAAGTCTCATATTGAGCTCCCTGCTAAGCAGGGAGCCTGCTTCTCCCTCTTCCTGCCACTCCCCCTGCCGTGCTCGCCCTTTCTCTTTATCTCTTTCTCTATGTCAAATAAATAAATAAATAAAATCTTAAAAAATGTAATTTGAAAGTATTTTCTTTCATTTTGCAGATTGCCTTTTAACTTTCTTGATATAATTCTTTTTTTTTTTTTAACATTTTGGTTTTTTTTTAAAAGTAATTTCTACACCCAAGGTAGGGTTTGAACTCACAGCCCCAAGATCAAGAGTCAAATGATCTACTGACCAAGCCAGCCAGGTGTACCTGATAGTGTTCTTTGAAGTACAGATATTTTTGGTTTTGAGAAGTCCAATTTATCTATTTTTTTGTGTTATAGCTTATAGTTTTGGTGTTATGTCTAAGCAATCATTGCCAAATCTGAAGTCACGAAGATTTTTTCTGTATTTTTTCCTAACGTTTTATAATTTTAACTCCACATTTAGGATCTTGACCCCTAAGAGTTGACTTTTATGTATGCTGTAAGGTACAGATGCAGCTTCTTTCTTTTAGATGCGGCTATCCAATTGTCTCAGCACCATTGCTGGAAAGACCGTTCTTTCCCCTATTGGATGGTCTTGGCAACTTTATCTTAAATCGGTTGACTCTAGATAGATACACGGGTTTGTATTTGGGCTCTTCATCCTATTTCACTGATCTCTGTGTCTGTCCTTACACCACTGGCACACTTCTTGGTTGCTGCTGCTTCCTGGCAAGTTTTGAAATCAGAAGGTGTGTTCCTTCAACTTTGGTCTTTTTTTCAAGATTGGTTTAGCTAATCTGGGTCTCTTCAGCTTCCATGTAAATTTTAGTATCAGCTTATGAAGTTCCACAAAAAAACAGCT
Source organism: Ursus americanus (assembly GCF_024610735.1). Taxonomy (NCBI): domain Eukaryota; kingdom Metazoa; phylum Chordata; class Mammalia; order Carnivora; family Ursidae; genus Ursus; species Ursus americanus. The sequence continues at coordinate 39,680,869 of NC_142145.1, forward strand.
TGTCTTGAATCTGCAGATCTAGGATTTATTACCCTTTTAACAGTATTACGTCTTCTGATCCACAAAGGCGAATTTTTATTTATTTATTATGATCTTCAATTGATTTCAACAATAGTTTTCAGTTTTCAGAGTACAAGTTTTGCACTTCTTTTGTTAAATTTATTCCTAGTATTTTTTTTTAATGTTACTGTGAATGGAATTATCTTAACGTCATTTTTGGATAGCTTTTTTTTTTAATTTAAGATTTTATGTATTTGTCAGAAAGAGAGAGAGTAGCAGCAGCAGCAGGCAGAGAGAGAAGCAGGCTCCCCACTTGAGCAAGGAGCCTGATTGGGACTTGATCTCAGGACCCCGGGATCATGATCTGTGCCCCAAGCAGACGCTTACTGACTGAGCCATTGAGGCGCCTCTCATTTTTGGATTTTGCAAAAATAGAACTGTTTTGTGTATATTGATCTTGTATCTTCTGTTTGTGTCCCTTTGTGTTAGGTTCATCTCTTGTACACTTGCATATTCTCAAAGTGGAGAGTTTTGTTTTATCTCTTTTTCCAATCTAGAGCTATATTTCTTTTGATAAGTATATTAAGGCTTGTTACATTTGTGGATATTAAAGGAATATTCAGTGATAACAAAATTGACCTATTACCTTATTACCTCTTCTCTCTTCCCTTACATTTCTTGTACCACAAAATTTTTGTCAATAGTGTTATCTTCCATAGCGCTTACTTTTGTACTTTTAAATATGCTGAGACTTCTGTTATTTGAGTTGTCCTCTTTATACAATATATTTTCAGTATCAGCTAATGCAGGTAAAGGAATTAGAATACATATTCTATTTCCCACCTTCTTCATCACTTCTAATTTTTGGCAGATTTATAATTTTTGCATTATCAGGGCATTTATGTCTCATCTACTGCTTTGTTATTCTAATCCTCACATCTGTTTACTCTTAATATGTTTACATATTTAATACATATACATTTATAAATGTAAAATGCTTGTTGACAGTCCTTTAGTCATAATTTTTAGCAATAATGGATAATGGAAGTTTGAAATCTGTGAGTTTCTAGAAATTTGAGATCCCGTACTTGGTATAGCTTGTTCTTGTGTATTGAAAGACAATGTCTTCATATTTTTACTTTTGGTAACGGTTAACTAGATTGTTGCAGATCAACCATCAGGCCTGGGAAAAATAGAACAACTGAAGACATCATTACTATTTTTTCAGATTTTTTATTTGAAAGGCATCAAGTCAGAGAATATTTGAGGGCTTATTGAGAAGGTAAATGGAAGGTGGTAATCCCAACATTTTGGCATCACTTTTTCCCATGAAGTACTAATCAATTTGTAAATAATGCATACTTAAGATGTCTTTTGTTCTTTGTTTTTGCTAAGTTTGATGTCTGGGTTTCCCCACGGACAGTTTCTGTCAATTTATTGTGTTTCTCTGAATGAACAATATTTTCCTGTTTCTTTGCCTCATGGTTTTTTGTTAAAAATTGGGCATTTGATTTTTATAATGTGGCAACTCTGGAAATCAGATATTTCCCTTCTCAGGGGTTTTCTGGATTTTAAAAAAGCTGTGGTAGTATTTGTTTTGAGACTTTTCCAAACTATGCAACAAGTATTCCTTGTCATGTATGCTCACGGAAGTCTCTGTTCCTTTAGCTCATGTTCAGAAAATGCTTTCCTTGAATGCCAGGAGCTGAAACTGATAAACAAAAATACATAATCAACTGAAAGAAAAAAGAAAGAAAGAAAGAAAGAAAGAAAGAAAGAAAGAAAGAAAGAAAAAGAAAGAAAGAAAGAAAGAAAGAAAGAAAGAAAGAAAGAAAGAAAGAAAGAAAGAAAGAGAAAGAAAGAAAGAAGAAAAGAAAGTTCTCTCTCCCGGTCTTTGCAGAGTAGTCTGTGTGTGTGTGGCGGGGGGGGGGGGGGCATCTTTCACGGATTAGCTAGGTTTGCTCCAAGCCTAGGGATCGCCGAAAGTGAAGGTTTAAGGTTTTCTCAGGACTTTATTGAGCATGCACCTTGTCTAGGCATGCATATGACTTTCTCAAATCCTCTGTCTAAGCAGTTGTTTGTCTTTTAAAGATTTTATTTATTTGAGAGAGAGAGAGTACACGTGCAGCAGAGGGGAAGGGAGAAGCAGATTCCTCGCTGAGCAAGGAGCCCAACGTGGGGCCTTCCCAAGACCCTGGGATCATGACCTGAGCCAAAGGCAGACACTTAACCAGCTGAGCCACCTGGGCGCCCCTAAGCAATTGGTTTTGGATGTCCTGATTTCCCAGTCTGACCCCTAGATTTGCCTTCAGGCCTTGGATGGTCTGTTAAATGTCTCTATCCATAATCTTTGACTCCAAGTGCTGTGGGTTGTGTAGTCCCCTTATAGCTTTCATGAAGAGTGTTTGCCACTTGTTCATGCCTACATTCCACGTTATGGGAGACAGAGGCTAACAAGTCAGTTGTACAGATATCCTGCAGCTTTATTAGACAGACATACAGAAACATGTCCAAGGATTAGAGCAGCTGGGAACCGGGCAGTTGCTCTCAAGGCCAGGGAAGAGGTGGGGTGAGGGCAAGTAAAAATTCAAAACATCCCTGCCTTTTTGGAATTGGTTTTCTCTTGATTGGAGGTTTGCTGGGTAGCAGTCCTTTGTTTCCAGAGCTCTTACAGAGTTGGCTTAAATAGCTTCTGGTTGTTGTGTCAACGTCTTATGTGAGAAGCAGAGTTAGGGCTCTCCTCATCTGCCATTTTGCGGATGTTGGATTCCAAAGGGTTTTAGTTATGCAAATAATTCCAATTTTTTTCGTGTTTCTCCCTACTTTCTGACATTTCGTATGTGGAAAGATGATCTAGGGAATAAAAACAAAGTCAAAGGATGCATTACTTACTGTGCAAGAGAATAGCTTTATTCCCCATTGTGCCACAGTAAGATACTAAGTCCTAATGATTGAGGTTCAATGATAACATTTGCCCATAGAAGTTATTTATAAAATGTTTTCTGATTTGCGTAATATTTATGTAAAATATTATGATGCTGTATTTGATTTTCCTGTATAGTTGGTAAATATCTTTATATTTCAAGTCTTTAATATAAACTTCAAATATTGCTTATATTTTATTTCAAGTCATAAAATTATTTGCTTTCTAAAAATTTAAAAGCAGGGGTAACTATTTCTCTCTCTTTTTTTAAAAAAGATTTATTTATTTGAGAGAGAGAGAGAGTGAGCGTGCTCGCACATGAGGTGGGGAGGGGTAGAAGGCGAGGGAGAGAGAATCTTCAAGCAGATTCCCCACTGAGTGTGGAGCTCAACGTTGGGGCCTGATACCAGGACCCTGAGATCAGGACCTGAGCCGAAATCAAGAGCCAAATGTTTAATGAACTGAGCCACCCAAGTGCCTCTATTTCTCTTTTTTAAAATACAATTTAAAATATCTAGTGGTATTGACTTCATATTTAAAATCCTTTTTTTCCTGTTTTTGGCGATTTCTTATACTTCCCTTTTTAAAGAGCACTTTTTCTTTGAAGGTGAAACTACAATATGTGAACATAGGAATTATTTTTGTGAAGGTAATTTTCAGAACTGTGTTGATTTTATCAACCCAATTAACATTGTAATTATAAGATGTCTTCACAAGTAGGGTTCAAAGTTGGTTTTGTTTTCAATTACCTTTTCAATTAACTAACAAATGCTTCATGGATAAAAATTTGTCCAAATAAGACCTTTAAGAATAAAGGGGTCATTTTGAGAGAACGACCCACCAAACACTTTAAAAGGATTAAATGATGAAACAAGGATAAATATTGGAGAGACTTGAGTTGCTTTATGATTTTGATGGCCTGCAGGAGTGTGCCAAAATGTTAATGCCCCAGTGCGTCCATCACCACTTAATAGCATGATAAACCTTCTTGTGCATATAGTTTGTAAATATCTCTGATGATCTCATTAAACTTTTTTGTTTCTGTTTTTTAAAAAAATAGTGATAATAAAAGTAATATGTGTTCATTATTAAGATATAAACACTGAAAGAAAAGTATCAACAATAAAACACATACTATCCCCAAATTTTATGAGTCTACACTATCTCAGTAGGGATCTTTTCCATTTTCACGGCAGCAAAGTTTCTTCTTCCACTCTGCAGGCCTAGTGCCTGATAGATGAAAAGCTGTGTGTGACCTTCCTGCCCAAGCTAAGGTCTCAAGGTGAACACAAACTTCCTCTCTGGCAGTTTTCTGCTCTCTATGGTTTTTCCTTTGTGATTTCTTTCTTTCTTTCTTTCTTTCTTTCTTTCTTTCTTTCTTTCTTTCTTTCTTTCTTTCTTTCTTTCTCTTTCTTTCTTTCTTTCTTTCTTTCTTTCTTTCTTTCTTTCTCTCAAGGTTTTATTTATTTGAGAGCAAGAGAAAGAGAGAGACAGAGACAGAGACAGAGCAGAAGCAGGAGGAGCAGGGAAGCAGAGGGAGAAGGAGAAGCAACTCCCTGCTGAGCAGGGAGCCTAAGGCGGGGCTCGATCCCAGGACCCTGAGATCATGGCCTGAGCCGAAGGCAGACGCTTAACCAACTGAACCACCCAGGCCCCCTAAAGACCATATTTTAAGCTATCCCATGTAATGTGGGAGTTTTCTTTTCCACGAAGGTACGGATTTTTAATCTCTGTATGAGAGTACTGAGGAGGGTAAGAATGTTCAAACTGAGAAGAGTAGCCATCCTACCAAGACACAGATGCGACACAGTTGAAGGGTGTTTGATGAAGAAAATAAATATATACAAGGCGAGAAAGACAACATTCGAGTATGTGGCTAAGAGCTTCAGGAGAAACTAATAGGCAGATCGCAAGAGAAATAGTAGACAGACATACTAAATTGCTACTCTGAATACCAAAACCAGAGTCAGAAATTTATTAAACAAGTTAGTACAGACAGAAGAAAAAACAAAATAGCCAAGATTCTTATCTAGAAGAATAGACTCAGTGCCAGAGTTTAGAGAAAGCAGGAAAACTAGAACTCTGGAAGCAAAAGCATTTAAGGGGACAGCATTCACACTGAGGGTGTAGGTTATCTTACATCACAGTAGAATCCTGTAGAATTAAGGAGGGTTTACTAAGGCCCAAGGAAAAGAAATTTTCATTAAGAGAGGCAAAAAGAAAAAATGGGGGAGGGAGATGGAAATATCCAGCTATAATTAAAAAATGGTATCAGGCAGACCAACCGGATAACTTAAAACCATGAGTTTGGACGCATGTATTGATGTGGTTATGTTACTCAAAATAGCAGTTCATGTAGAACCACAGGGGAAAAAAAAGGGAAGAAGGTGCAACTGTCATAAAATCAAAGTATCAAAGTATGGGAAGAAACCTGGAATCCAGTGGCAAGATATTAGGTAGTGCTGGTTGACAAAAGGAAACTGAAATTGATCTAGTGCTCAGAGCAGGCCAGGCTGTGTACTCTGGAGCCTTACCATGTAACACCGATTGGCTGTGAACGCCTCTTCCATTTGTGTCTCAGCCGCTGAAGCGTAAGATCTGTATCTTCCTGTGTGACCATGACCTCTCCTCCACATCATATGGGTTTTCTCTCGTTTCTTGTAAGTTTGCTAAAAGCAAATGTAACAATTGCAACCCCCTTTAACTTAAACAAAATGGGATGGTTTAAAAACTCTTCCCCTAAAGCACACTTGTTCCAGCAGAAATACTGTGTACCTTCAGGGGACACGGATCTCAGTTCATCGCATTTTATACTCCTCTATTTACTGTGTAGACATTGACGAGCTAGCATCTGCTCTTGGAACACAGGCAGGAAAGGGAGGCCAGAAGCTGATACAATGATAGGGAAGGGACGTGTGGCTATCGTCTTTCATCCGATGGTGCCAGGAATTCCTTTGAGTCAGATTCAAAGGCCTGACAAGCTGTCACTCAGACGGACCCAGAACCACTCAACACAGCCTTTCCCTCTGCCTTCTGTTCCACCATCCTGGAATGTCCAAGCTAGAAAAATAAAAGCTACATGTCTTAGACTCTGTTGCATTTCAGGTTTTGGCTGCAGTTTAGGTTCCCGTCCATCAGATGCTTTTGCACAGGTGCCAGAAAGCAGAAGGCAGGCAGAGGCTTGGTTTCTGTTTCTTCCGTGAAAATAAGTCTTTTAAAGGCATCTTTTTTTTTTTTTCCTCTGACAACTCCCTGAAAATTGTTGCTTCTTGACTGTGGCTTTGTCCCGACAGTGGTAAGTTCTTGAATGTGGCTGCGCAGGCTTACGCCCAGAGCCAGCCACTGCAGAAGAGCGCCCTCAGTACCTTTGTTCTTCAGTGTGGCTCCGTATCATTTCCTACATATACGACCAGTTCAGTTCAGTTCAATTCAGCTCAATCTGTTTCCTCAGCCTTCACAAATCCATAAGCACTTCACTCCCTTATCTTTTGCTAAAACTAGCTTAAATGTTTTGTTTTCCTTAAATCCTGACCCCTACAGCACCGTTTCCAATGATGACGTCTAATATTATTGCTGACTGGAACAGGATCCTGTTAAAGTTAGATGCTGGCCGGACATTAGGTGGCTCTGGAAATATTGAGGCTGGCTGCTGACATGAGCACATTGGCAGATGTCACTAGTATGCCCGGATTGCACGTTATCCAATGTATTATCCAATCGCTGAGACTCTTCCTTACTCTTCCTTTGGAATGAGACTAAAGATATTTTTTCAGGTCTCAGAGACATGGAGGATGTGTCATTCCAGTTAGAAGGGCAGATTCCTGTCTCTTGTATATGAATGTGTGTAGTAAGAAGTTACACAGACCTCATCAAAATGCTTCCTCCCATCTGTAGTAGGAAGACTTCTAGAATGGTTCCCAATAGCATCCATATCCTAGTCTTCACACCCTTGGGTGTGAGCTGGACAGAGGGACTTGATTCTAACTAATAGAGTACAACAAAATGGATGAGATGTTACTTCTGTAATTTGGTTACAAAATACTGTAGCTTCCATTTTGCTTGAAGATTCTATTGGCTTCTTGCACATTTTGTACTTTTTGATGAAGCAAGCCTCCATGTTGGGGATGCCGAGACCCAGAAAGGCACTAAATCCTCAGTACAACAGCCCATGAGGAACAGGATCCTGCCTACAACCGTGTGAACTTGGGGGCATATCTTTACCCACCCGAGCCTCGTGATGATTGCATTCTAGCCAAGCTGGCACGGCGGCTGCAACATGTGAGGGACTTGAAAGTGTAACAGCCAGCTGGGCTGGGCTCGATTTCTTAAACAAAGAAGCTGTGAGATAATACAGATGTGTCTTTTTAAGCCACTGAGTTCGGGGATAATTTGTTATTCAGCAACAGATGTTTTTTAACTTATTTTTATTTAGTCGTACTGAGTTTTTAGTTTGCACATTGGAAAAGCACCTAATTTTTCTGTTGGTAGGCTGGGATTCTGATAGCTTCCGAACATCTTGGTTTAGAATTACAGAGATCCACAGCAGAGGGGGGAAAAATCAATGAGATGAAAAGGCAACCTACAGAATGGGAGAAACTATTTGCAAACTATGTAAGTGGTAAGGGGTTAATCCCCTAAATATCTGAGGAACTCCTGTAACTCAATAACAACAACAACAACAACAACAGCAACGACAACAACAACAGCAAAACAACCCTAATAACCTGATACACAAATTGGCAAAGGACTTGAATAGATACTTCTCTAAAGAAGTCATACAAATACCCAAGGTGTATGTGCAAAAAATGCTCACTCAATGTCATTAATCATCAGGGAAATGTGAACTAAAATCACAGTGAATATTGTTTCACACTTCCCAGGATGACAATTATCACAAAAACAGATAACAATAAGCTGGGATGTGGAGAAATTAGAACCCCTCTACACCGTTAGTAAGGATGCAAAAATGGTGCAGGGACCATGGAAAACAGTGTGGAGGTTCCTCAGTAAATTAAAAATAGAATGACCCTATGATCTAGCAACCCCACTTATGGGTATTTATTAAAAAATGAAATCAGGATCTCAAAGAGATATTAACAGTCCCATGTTTATTGCAGCACTATTCACAATAGCTAAGATGTGGAAACAACTCAAGATTCCATTGACAGATGGATAAAGAAAATACACTATCTACAGTCACTGCAATATTTATTATTTGGCCTTTCAAAAGAAGGAAATTATGCAATATGCAATAATATGGATGAACAATGAGGACATTATGCTAAGTGAAATAAGCCAGTCTTAGAAAGACAAATATTGTGTGGTTCTCCTTATATGGGATGCCTAAAACAGTCAAATTTAGAGAAACAAAGAGTATAATGCTGGTCACCAGGGGCTGGGGAAGGGAGAAATGAGGGGTGGCTATTTAGTGGGTGTATAGTGTTTCAGGCATGCAAGATGAAAACGTTCTAGAGATCTCCTGTACAACTCTGACCCTATAATCAACAATACTGTACTGTACACTTAAAATTTGCTCGTGCTAAGTATTTTTACCACAATAAAATAAAATTTAAAAAAATTCCAAATATTAAAGTATTTGAAACAAACAGGGACACTTCTATCATTTTAGTCAAGTTTTGAAAATTTGAAACTCTGTTGAGTAGGGATTGATTAAAAATCACTTTGAAAATAACAGCCTCTCTCTCTGTCTCTCTTGCATTCTCTCTCTCATTGTACCGCTTCATAGGCCAACTGACTTCAGTCAGTGGTCATTTTACCATTGTTTCCTATCAAAATGTTATTACAAATCTAACTTTTTTCCTTTCTTACCTGCTAATTGATACTTCTCTTTCCCCAGGTACTTTGGAACTTCTTTCCAGGAGAACAAGTTATGAAAACTCTCCTCTCTCTCTCTCTGTACTTCTTCCTACACTCTGGATGTAGTGAAGGAAGAGACTTAGTCTATCCTTGAAGGGAGGGGGACTCTCTCGGGTGGGATGAACCCATCCAGAATGGGTCAGCGCCATTTTGAGTGACGCCACCGTCAGCCTTGGAAGCTGACCTCAACCCTTTGTTGTTTATTGGCAGAGACTCCCAGCTGCTAGCTGTGAATAGTGCGAGTGGAGAGGTCACACAATGATATCCAGAGCCCTCAATGGTCAGCTGTCCTGTTCCCATGTAAGTGAAAGTGTCACACTGCTTGTCTCAAGAAAACTTGCACTTCACGTCCAACAGCTGAACAATGGGATGAACAATGTCTTAAGGCTACACCACAATTCTTATCTCATGGGGATTTCTGCTCTGTGATGTCCCCACACCTGAGTCTCTAAGCAGACTTCAGGACACCTGGTGCAGTGGGTATGTGGTTGCAAATGGCCTCTCATTTCTGTGCTTTTGGGGTTGGATTGCATAGTTTAGTGCACTTAGTCTGGGGAAGATGGGGAGTAGATACCATTGGAGTATAACCAAGCCCGAATTTCAGTAACATAAAGAGACATAACATAGTTAACACAATTCACTGAAAGAAACACATATTCTAAAAAAGTTGACTTGAAGAAGTCATAATTGACTGCTGAGGAATGCTGATGTCCATGTATTACTGACTGATGCTCCTTTTTACACTGAGGCCTTTGAATATGTGTTTTGGTCTACTTAGAATTCTCATTCCCTTACAAGTCTGATTCCCTTCATTCAAGCTCATTAGTGCTAATGCTAGCTGTGTAACTGGAAGATATTCACCTGCTCTTCCTTTCCATACCACCATCATCACCATCACTACCTAGCTCCTACCTCTAGGTGTTGCTGGGGTAGGAGAGTGGGTCGAAGAAGAAATTATCTTTACTTCCTTTACCTAAACAAATGACCATAGGATGCCTTGTTCATGAACGTGATCTGGCTTACAAAGTGGGAAAAGCTCCCAATAAATTTAGTTTCAAAATGTCTTCTGTGTCTATATGTAGCTAAGAGATAGTCATCGAAGGGTATATGGTTCCACAATGGACTCAATTTACTACTTGCTTGTCTTACACAATAGGAGGCCCTGGAACATAGCTTAAAAAAAAAAAAAAAAAAAAAAGGAAGAAAGAAAAACCAAAAGGGAACTGCCACTGTTCTTTGGGACACAGAAAATATTGCCTGTACTGAGCGCAACTGAGGGGTTGCTTTAGGAAAATATGTCTTTTTCTTATTGTGAATTCAGGCTGTTAGTACGTGTGTATGCTTGTGTCCCTGAGAGTTAGTACGTGTGTATGCTTGTGTCCTGGAAGCCCGTGTTGGGTTCATCCCTGGCTGGCTGGATGCCCAGAAGAACGAAGTGCCTCTGAACGCCTCCATGGCGGACTGTCTCTAAAAGGAGCTGGCTTTAGGGACGGACATCCACTCTGAACAGTTTTGGGAGTCTTGCTGGAGATTGAGAGTTTCTGGTTGGGTATCTAAGGGGTCTTAGAGGTCACTGACCCCTGAAGGTGGAGTGTGGGATTTTCCTAAAGACAATACAGGTTTATATAAGGGTTTGCAAAGTCAGGAGTTATCTGAGAAGAACATGAACCTGAGGACAGAATGGCACTCCTAGGAATTTGGGTCCAACCCCAGAGATGTCTGTTCTGAGACATAAACCTCTGGGTGCTTATCATTTTTGACTACGGTGATGATTATAGTTCATGTACAGTTTTTCTTCTACGTTGGAATTCTTTCTATTTATCCCTAAGCATTTCGTTCTGTCTTATGAATGCTTACAGTGTTTTGTCTTGGTATTTTGAGACACCAAGGAGGAAACCAGTGAAGGAAAGTGGCTGTCTCACATTGACTGAGTCCTGTGGTTGACTGCAACACTGTCTTGGGCAGTGGTAGATGATACACGCTGTGACCAGCCGGGGACAGAGGCAGAGAAGTAGCTGTGTGAAGTGTGAAGACCCCTTCTTCCCCAATACACTCAGGAAGGTGGTTATTGAATGGATGGAATTGATTCTTAGGTTAAATTCTAATTAAGTACTTTCTATGCATTGTCGTCTCTCAAAGCTTGTTTCCTCCTGGAGAGGCCCATGAGGCAGAGATTGGGTGTATCCTGTTTATTATTTTTTTCTGCTAACTAGCATGTAACAAGGTACGAAGGAGGTATTTAAAAAGTATTTGTTAAATGGATGAAATTGTAACTATTCTTGAGGCTTAAATTAGGCACATTCCACCACTTGGGGAACTGAACCCAAGTTTAATTTTCATTGTTTGCCATTAGCTGACGTATTATGTATCCCTTCTTCTGAAAGGCAATGTGACAGTCACGAACTTGACATGATTTGTAAATTTGTAAATTAAAGGCACATAAGCAGAAATATGTATGAGCAGGCAGAGCAAAATCAGCCTAACATCCAACCCCCTCGAAATAGTAAACCTCTTTACACTTAGAGGCACTCGCGATATTTAGAAAATTGATCAATGAAATAACTAAATAGATTTCCGAAATAAAATTCTCATAGCAATTAAACAGAATTACAAGTCAACCTGAGTTGAATGATGATCTACTCTAAAATTCTATTTCTGGATGTAATCTCTGTGAGACCCCCTTTGAGCCAAACGTCCACTGTGTTTAGTCCAAACTGTGATTTAAGAAATGGCCACTAGATGGCAACATATATTGATGTTATTTTTCAAGGTTAGGTCCAAGTTATCATTACATGGTGCACAATTTTCACATAAAAATTTTATTTTATTTTTTAAATTTTATTTTAGATACACTGAATTATACATTATTTACTATATATGAGAAATTTTCAAAATAGGGTTAAAATTGTTGTCTCAGGAATTTTGGAATTTGATGAGATTTTCAAGGTTAAATATTTTGACAAATGAGCGGATTGGATAGTCAGTATTTGTGATGTCAAATGCCAGTTTGGAATGTGAGAAATATTATGGATCTTGAAGTGTAATCTTAACGTTTTGACTTATATGTTTTAAATCAGCATTTATTAGTGCATGATAACAACAGGGATTAAAAGCTGGATTTATTAGATAAACTAGTTCTTTGTAGGACTTTTCAGAGATTTAATATGTTAATGTGCATTCTTTTTCTCAAAAGAAAAAGTATGTAGAATTCCTCAAGTGGAACATCTTTTACGAAACATTTCCTTACAGAATAGTGTTCTCCAACATCCGAGGGAAAATGGGGTCCTGAGAGAGGATTTCTAACCATGACAATTAATATCATTAGAAGTGATTGTAGGCATGTGAGGAAATAGGAAATATATGTAAAGTAACAAAAGATAGAATGTGGCGATACTAAATCTAATTTTTGAAAATATTGCAATTTTTAAACTTTAAAAAGTACCTAAAATTCATTGGCTAGTTCATCCTGCTTGAAGATAAATTAATCCTGTTCTGCGAGAAGATAATGGGAATATTAAAAATCCCGCGTTAATGAGCCAAAAGAACTCGATATAATCGGAATGGATTTTTTGTACATTTGAGTTTCTCTTTTATGAGAGAGGGAAATGGCACCAGAGACAGGAAACTGGGTATTGATTTCTAAAAAGCAAACCGTGAGACTGTCATGGACGGATATTTTACATTTCTTGAAGCTCTAATACTTCTCACTGTAAATTCGTGTTCGCGCTGATAACGCCGTGACCCGACAAGATACTACAGCCTGAAAGATGGATGCTGTTATGTTTTCTACTGGACTAAATTGAGAAATTACTTGGTGAGGTGTCATTGCAACCACACACGGGTGGACTAAATACCACACACGTTTTCCCCACCAGTGACTTTGTTACCTGTTGCACGTGTTAGGCACCAAAAGGATTCACGTCTGATGAATAACCTCCGGGGGATGATTTTGAATGAAGCCATCAATTTTGATTTATCGTCCTATGCTGCCATCCCGTGGTTACTTGAGAAATGAATAAAGTGGGGAGATCTCAGGTTTTAAAAAAGGTCTGAGCTATTCGCATTTGTGGTATAACAGAAATAAGGGACTCGAGCAGACCTGTGCCCGTCTCCCCGGAAAGAATGATATTCATAGTGGCATTCCTTCATTTATTTTCTCTAGCTTTCACCCCTCTGAGATAGGATGAGTTTAAAAGAGTTGCTGCATAATGTATGAAGGAGAAAAATCCTGGGAGGACTTAACACTTCAGAGAAATAATTGTCTCTTATTCTTAAATATTTCCATAGGGGGGAGGGAGGGAGAACATCTGTTTTCACCTTAATTTTCTTTTGATCAGGAGAACTCATTCCTTTCCGAACAGTTTGTCTAAACTAGGTTTTGAAAAATATCCATCATATCCATATAGCAATGAAAAAGCTAAAGCCGATCAGCAGAGAGCCGGGCTGATGTATTTTGGAATGCGACTATTTCGGGTTTTATCTTTTTTTATCTTAATGAAACACGGTGCCATTATGCAAGTGGTCTTGCTATTACCTGCAAAATAATCTACCGGGTGATGGAATGGAAGGCTCTTTGAGGCAATTCAATGTAGAAATGCTTTCATTTATTCACAGCAGATAATGAATTATCTTCTAAAAGATGAGTTGCTTTTGATCACCTGTTTCTAATTTAAAACAAATTACTTGCTCTTTCCTAGTTGTGTCTAATGAAAGAAATAACTTAATGAACATTATATTAAGGATTAATCTTAATAATATTAATTCTTACGATTGTATTGTCAAACCAATTAAAGTCATTAGTCTATACTTACTGAGAATTTTTCTGTTAATGTTTCTATTTTACATAAATGGATATGACGAGTTTTAGTGTGTAGATCAAGGTCATAGAAGAAAACAGAAGTGAAAGAAAATAAGAATTCTAAGCTATCGATTCAGCTTTATGTTTAATTATTCATTCGTAAGGCCCTTGATAATGCATTTCAGAAAACATTAAATATTGCAATTTTCTTATTAAATATTTAGTACTGGCACTTTTATGTTACAATATTAACAAACCATGGCTTTGCCTAATCAAAATAAGAGCCACAATGCTAACTTGCTAAAGTTTATTTTATTCCATTTCTGCCTTCTAGTCGCCTACTAAATAAGGACATTATTGGTCAGATATTACTGTTGAAAATCTGGTTGGGTAGCACATTACCATCTTTGTAATGCATGTAGAGCTTAGTAAACGTGTTAAAATGCAGTCACCTTATCAACGATAAGAACATAGTTACATCATCACTGTAAGTTGACTTTATTTCCTTCTTTAGGGGGAAAAGAACTATATGCATAACAACTCAATGTAAAATGAAAAAGGTAAACAACAGCTTGCTTAATAAATAACATAAAGCAATTCTCCATCAAAGCCTCTGTAATTACTTTGTGGAACAGGCTGCCCTTAATACAACAATTAATTAATTTTTCCAAATGAATTATGCAAGCCAATATTTTTTCTTCATTAATGTTTTGTTGAAGTCATTAAGTTTCATTAATGAATAACAAAGAAGCAATTGGGTCTTTATTCTAACTGATATATATTAATGTGCTTAACTTGAACAAAATGTGTTTCTAGTATGTAATCAAATTTGAATCAATCAAGTCAATTTACCAGTCAAATGTCCTTTTGGAGCTCCGGCTGCTTCACGTGGATGGCTCTTCACAAAGAACGTGCCGAAAGTGACCCAGAAGGCTCCACGGTTCTGCCAAGTATCTCATCGAATCTTAATTAGAGTCCATTTGATTTTCGGAAGGAGGCTACTAGTGCCTCACGCAGAATTCTGATTCTAATTATGATGAATGTGAATAAAAGCTTAAAATTAATCATTGTAAAATTATGGCTGTTAGCCAAGATGCCAGTTCCTTTTTCCAAAGAAAGAACAGACAAATTCATCCTAATCTTGGTTCTGTGAGCGTACAAACATAGACAGGTTTACTACTCCCTTTGCACAAGACGTATGTCTGAAGAGCAGCAAAGCTCATCGTGGCTGTCTGTATGTAAATACAAAAAAATATTGATTACTGAACTACCTGGTGTATGACATTGTGACCTATTATCTTGTTACAGGAACAAGGCCTGACCATCCCCTTATATATCTGTGGGACTTCTGAACGAGAGCCCATTCATCAAGATACCTGTATCTGTCTATGAGCCTTTTTTAAAAACCAGTTTTTAGTAATAACCGAAGTAGCTCTTGGTATTTTAAAAATAAAATCAAGCAAACTATATCAAAAAATTTCAACAACAAAAATTTTTTTTGGTAGAGCAGGCATACTCATTTTAAAATTTCTTTTGACAAGGTACAGGCCCTAAAACATTTAAAACAATCTTCACAAAGAAAAATAAGGTGGGAAGAATTACTCTACTTGGTATGAAGCCTTACCATAGAGCTCTAGTAATGAAGACAATGTGGTATCGGTGGAAAAATAGGCATATAGATCAATGAATCAGAAAAGAACACCAGAGACACAGCCACACAAATACACCCAGTTGATTTTTGAGAAAGGTATAAAACCAGTTCAAGGAAGGAAAAATAGTCTTTCGACAAATGCTGCCTGAACAATTGAATATGCATGGGAAAAAGATGAACAAAAACAAAACCAAACCAAAGGACCCTTGACCTAAAATGCAAACCTTACACAAAGATTAACTGAAAATAAATCATAGAGTTAAAAGTAAAACGTAAAAATAGAAAACTTTCAGAAAAAACATAGGAGAAAATCTTTGGGATCTAGCGGTAGACAAAGGATTCTAAAAGCACAATCGAAATTAATAAATTGGTACTCATTAAAACGTGGAATTTTTCCTCTGTGAAAGCCCGTGGGAATTGGACAAAAGGATAAACTATGACTGGGAGAAAACATTTTCAAGACTCATCTCCAACAAAGGACTAGTAGTTAGAGTGTATAAAGGGCACCCACAATTCAACAGTATACAAACAAATAACACAATTTAAAAATGAGCGAAAGACATTAATAGGTATTTTAACAAAGAAGATAATACAGATGACAAATAAGCATATAAAAGATGTTCGATATCATTATACCTCAAGGTAATGCAAATTAAATCCACAAGATATCATTACACACCTGTCAGAATGGTTAAAACAAGAAATGAAATCAAATGATGAAAAATAGTTTGGTAGTTTCTTATAAAACCAAAAATGCAGCGACCATATAACTCAGCAATTGTACTCCTGAGTATATATTCCAGAGAAAATGAAAAGTTGTACAACGGTCTTCTCTGTATCATTTCTGACAACTACATGTGAATCTACAATTATCTCATTAAAAATCTCAGTAATAATAAAAAAAACCCAGAGGAAGTGATTGCGAATAAATTTCATGTATTTTATTAGGTAATTGAGTCAAAGGTTAACATCAATGTGCACAACAAATTATAATTATGATACATATTTCTCACAAGTCCAGACTTCCAGTTATATTACAAAGCTGTGGGAATCGAAAACGTATAGTACCAGCACAAAAATAGACACATAGATCAATGGTACAGGATAGAAAACCCAGAAATAAGCCCACAGGTACATGGTCAATTAATCTTTGACAGAGCAGGAAAGAATATCCAATGGGAAAAAAGACAGTCTTTTCAACAAATGGTGTTGGAAAAACTGGTGAGCTACATTCAAAAGAATGAAACTGGACTACTTTGTTATACTATACACAAAAATAAATTAAAAATGGCTTAAAGTCCTAAATGTGAGATCTGAAACCATAAAAATCCTGGAAGAGAGCCCAGGCAGTAAGATCTCTGACACAGGCTGTGGCAACATTTTTCTTGATATGTCTCCTGAAGCAAGGGCAATAAAAGCAAAAATAAACTATTGGACTACATCAAAAAAGAAAGCTTCTGCACAGCGAAGGAAACAATAAAACTAAAAGACAACTTACTGAATGGGAGAAGATATTTGCAAATGATATATCTGATAAAGGGTTAGTATCCAAAATATATAAAGAACTTTTGAGACTCAACACCCAAAAAACAAATAATCCAATTAAAATATGGGCAGAGGACTTGAACAGACATTTCTCCAAAGAAAACATACAGATGGCCAAGAGACATATGAAAAGATGCTCAACATTGCTCATCATCAGGGAAATGCAAATCAAAACCACAATGAGATGTCACCTCACACCTGTCAGAATGACTAAAACCAAAACACAAGAAACAACAAGTGTTGGTGAGGCTGTGCAGAAAAAGGAACTCTCTTGCACGGTAGATGGGAATGCAAACTGGTGCAGCCACTGTGGAAAACAGTACGGAAATTCCTCAAAATTTAAAAATAGAACTAACCTATGATTCAGTAATTGTGCTTCTGGGTATTCACCCCCAAAATAAAAAAAACCCCACTAATTTAAAGGGATACATGCATCCTTATGTATAGCAACATTATTTACAATAGCCAAATTACGGAAGCAGCCCATGTTCATAATAGATGAATGAATAAAGAAGAGTGAGCTATATATATAATGGAATATTATTTAGCCATAAAAAGAATGAAATCTTGCCATTTGCGACAACATGGATAGGGCTAGAGAGTACAACGCTAAGTGAAATAAGTCAGAGAAAGACAGATACCATACGATTTCACTCATATGTAGAATTTAAAAGAAAAGAAGTGAACAAGGGAAAAAAAAGACAGAGAGAGAGAGGGAGAGAGAAGCCAAAAAACAGACACTAAACTCTTGAGAACAAACTGATGATTACCAGAGGGGAGGTGGGTCAGGAGGATGGAGGAAACAGGTGATGAGAATTAAGGAGTGTACTTGTGGCGAGCGCTGGGTGTTGAATGGACGTGTTGAATCACTATATCGTACACTTGAAACTAATATAATGTTGTATGTTCACTATACTAGAATTAAAATAAAATAAAAAAGATATGTATCTAAGTAAATAGAACATTTAATATTAGTTTCAGTATCTATACTCTAAGTAACTGCTGAAAGCTTTCCTTACATGTAACTAAAGAATATATTTCTACGCTCATCCCCTTTGAACCTTCACCTTTCACCTGATTCTGCACTGCCATGAATTCTCATGTGCTTTCCTGATGATCTACTTTTTTTATTGTTTATTTTTTGTACACTCTGATCCAATCTTTTTCTTTTATCAAGGCTAGTAAGTCTACCATTTGTTGTAATTACACCAAGTTCAGAATTAAAAAGACTAAATCACCATTCACAATATTTCTACAGCTCATGCTAGATAACGAATCAATGTATGCAAATACTGGAGATGGGATTCTACTCTAGGACTTATTCCTTGGAAAAGTTAACTCCTTGTGAGTTGTTGGGGTTATATGAGATAATTTCGTCTTCTACCCTTCCTCATTTAATTTTTTCTCCTTTCTTCTTTCTCTTTTTTTCCCCATTACTAATTTCTGATTTTACAACAAAGAATGGTGGATTTTACAAATAAAGTAAAATAACTCTAAATATTAAATAAGCAAGCAAACAAAACAGAAAATCCTTATGGTTATATTTTTGATTGGCTACTGCTGGGGTATTATGATGAATCATTTCATTCCTATTTGTGTGAGTAACACACAATGAACCCTCCAAATAATTATTGATGTGATTTGACTGCATGGAAATGTGTTTGATCGAATTTCTGTGTTCTCTGTTTATGGTCGTCTGTTGGTGAATATTATCAAATGATTAATTAGATAGATAGATGCCACACATGAAGTTAGTGATATGTTTTAAAAAATGATTGATTTAAATTAAACAAGAATATAAAAAAGTGCGAATAATGATATCTACTAGACGAACAGCTTGATAAATAGCCAAAACCCTTCTTTGGAAGGAAAGACCCTGAAACTATCAAAGTAGTAGAATAGGGTGAAAGGAAGGCTCTACGCAAAGGAAAAATCTGACTCATTAGGATATTTTTCAAGCACAAGTTTACTGCTAGCATCTCTGTTCTAAGATGTCTTATCCAGGAATAGACCTTGTGAGAAAACAGGGTGGCACCATTACTGAACCCGGTTGTTCTAGGCTTTATATACACCCAGCACATACCATATTCAGTCTTTTTGGAAAAAACAAGTTCTTAATCCTGTAGCTCTCCTGTCTTGTTATCTGTCTAGTGGGTAGACTTTGTTGCCATAACTTTTCTTTTGTTACGTTTTTTAGAGCAGAAGGTGTTGGGCTCACACCCGTTCCTCAGTCCGCAGCGGTGACTGCCACACCAGTGATAGTTCTCATTTTTCTAGGCTCTTCAGAAAGAAATAAATGTTAAGATTGCTCACCAATACAGCTTTCTATTTTCTAGTTTATATCCTCATAATGAAGCATTGTAAGTTTTTAATTATAGGCTATCACACAGAAGCTGATACCGCATCAAAATCAACATCACGCTTCTGAAAAGAGCAATGAGTGCTTTGAGGTCCATTTAGAAAAGCTTGAGCAGTTCAAGTTTGGTTGTGTTTATGTTATGGCATTTATAATGACAAGCAATCTGGATGAAAAGTAAAAGTTCTGTGAATCAACCAGATGTGTCCAACTATCTAAATTTTCAGCATCAAAAGACTGAGTGAATTTTTATCTTAGGATAATTAGCTTCTTGTTTGACTGTAAGATTGGAGATTATTATACCGCCAATGCATGCAGCACTCAGATGACATTTTGCCATCATCCCTTGATTGTAAAGAATTAGCAGAGGGCAGCGCGGAGGAGTGGGGCTTTGGGAGTTAGACAGTACCTGGTTTGCATTTGACCTTTCCCACTTGTTAGCTGGGTGCCCTTGAGAAAATTAAGAAACTGCTGTCTTCATCTACAATACAAAGATTTTATCCTGTCTATCTTCTAGAGCTGAAATGAGGATTATATACACCGTCTAACATAAAGTACTAAATCAGTATTAGGTATTGTTGTTGCATGCATGTTTTGTTTTCCCCGCATATTAATATTTTTAATGTCAGGAACTGCTTTAATATCTTCCATTGTACCTAACATACAGAGAGTCCTCAATGAATATTTAGTAAATAGCTTGTAACAAAATTTTGTTATGTTACATCATTTCCTCCTTTTTATATAGGTCAGGTTTTTAAGCTCTCCAAGTTCTACTTCTGATAGTGTCCATTAATTGATTCATGGTATCTCCTTTGGGTGAGGAAGTCACAACAGATATAGTTCTTAGGAGAAGGTTAGTTGAGGAAACTAGAAATTTCTTACTACCAAAATTCCACACGATGTCAAAATAGTTCGTTTTACTTTCTGTTATTATGATAAAAGTCTTTTCACTATAGACGAGCACAGCGAGGTTTAGAAATTGCTGAACGTTGCGTACTTCAACATTTTTTAAGAGGGTAGATCTCATGTGAAGTGTTCTTGCCACACACACAAAAACACTTATACACACAAAAACACATATATGTAAAAACAAAGGGGACATAATGCTACTCTGAAAGGTGTTGGATGTATCTATTACATTGATTGTGGTGATGGTGTCATGAGTATTTGCATATGTCCAAACTGATCAGACTGATTGAATTTGTATAGTTCTTTGCATATCATTTATGCCTTAATAAATCTGTTAAAAAAAGAGCAGACACAGGGGCAAAAACACCACGGCCCGTTTGGTAAACTACAGATTGTTCCGTTTGACTGTGATACAGAAGAACACAAGGGGAGGAGAGGTCATGCTGAGAAATGGCTTTGGATGAATAAGCAGGGGACAGATGATGGGGGGCCATGAGTGTCCTGCTTTAGTGTATATGCTTAACGTGGAGTCAACGTGAGCCACTGAAAGGCTCTAAGCCCAGACTTTAAGAAATATCATTCTATTAGGAAGAAGGAAAATTGGGAAGACTGAAGACTGAGACACCAGTTAGGAGACTCTTTTTTTTTTTTTAAAGATTTTATTTATTCATTTGACAGCGAGAGACAGCCAGCGAGAGAGGGAACACAAGCAGGGGGAGTGGGAGAGGAAGAAGCAGGCTCCCAGCGGAGGAGCCCGATGTGGGACTCAATCCCAGAATGCTGGGATCACGCCCTGAGCCGAAGGCAGATGCTTAACCGCTGTGCCACCCAGGTGCCCACCAGTTAGGAGACTCTTACAATAATCTAGTTGAAAGGTGATCTTGGCCTCAACGAGTGGTTCTCAGTGTTGGCTACAGAGTAAAACAAACTGAGCAGTTTTTCAAAATTCCTGATTCCTGGGCTCCACTGTAGATTAACGAAGTCAGAATCTCCAGGGGTAGAACCTGGCATGGGTATTAAAAAAAAAAAAATCTCGAAGTGATTATAACATACAGCTGTTTTTCAGAACTCAGGGCCTGGATTATGCCAGTACCAGCAGAGGTGGAGAGAAGGAGATGAATCAGAGAGTTTCCAAGGCGTGAATTATAGAGCTGTGCCCCTTAAACTTTACTGTATGGAGAATAGACAGAGAATCTGTCTAATGCAAGATGCTGATTTAGCAGGTCTGGGGTGAGGGCTGAGATTCTGCATTTCTGACAAACTTTCAGATGATGTCAAAGCTTTTAGTTCATATATATCTGAATATATATGTATTAGGGGAGCGAGGGAGAAAAATAGAAGTCAAGAATGGTTCCTTAATTCCAACTGGGATGACTAGGACAGTCTGGTAATAAAAACTGGGAGAAAGATCATAAATTCATTTTTTAACATACTGAGGGTAAAGTGCCTATGAAGGATACAAGAGAATATGCAAGTCCTCGAGCCTGGCCTTGACGTTTGGGCCGGAGACAAAGCTGTGTGTGTCCTCAGCCTCTTCAGAGTAGTTGAAATCATAGCAGTTGGTAAAATGCCCGGGGAAAGTGTGGTGTGTAAGGTGTGGCCAGAGACAGAAGCCTGACAATAGTAAGAACGGGACACCAAGGCGCAGGTTAACTTAGGAAAACATAGTAAGATTTTCCAAGCTGGCGGAGGCTAATCAACAAGGTAGCAGCGTCACAAAAGCCAAGGAAAGGGAGAGGAATTGAAGAGAGCAGTCAGCTCTGTCTGAACCTGCTTGAGTCTCTGTAAGATTATTGAATGAGGTCCATGGGGTTTACCAGTAAAAGGCTCACTGATGATCTTGCCGAAAGTGGCTTCAGCATCTCAGTGAGTGGGTGAGCGAATTGGAGGTCAAGAGGTAGGACAATATTTCTGAGATGCTGGTTGCGCTGTGGAAGGAAGAAGAAGAGGCAAACGGGGAGAAGCAGTCACAGGGTCCAGAGAGAGAATTTTTTTTTTAATCAACTTGTTTGCACATGAATTTTGACCATCCCTCTTTCGATGTTAATTATTCCCCTTGAACATACGACAAGATACATTTTTAATTGTTTCTGGCTTAATCCATTATTTTACTTTACACTCCACTGCTGGTTTAAGTCACTGAATACCTCCTGACGTGTTTCTGTTACTCATTCTGGTCTAATTCGGACTAGAAATTGCTCAACAATTGCTCATGAGTTCTAATGCAGACTGTCTCCCTGCCTTCTCTGGTTCCCAGCTTCACTGGCTCTTCAGTGCCCTGTTCCCAAGCAAGACTCCTGCACATCACTGGGTCTCTGCACCTTCTTTCTCTCCATGGTGCCTGAGCCAGTAGTACTTTCCTTACCCAAGGTGCTCTTTTTACGCAGAGTGCCACAATCTGACACTTCAGGGTGGATTTTTATCCTTGAATACACATTATAACCACTTCCAGAAATACAGATAGGCTTGGGCCTCACCCTGGGCCACTTCAATCAGAACCTCGGAGTTACACCCCAGTCCCGGCATGTGATTCCTACCCACAGCTGGGGTAGAAGCACTACTTCATAGACACCAGTGTCCGTTTCTGCCCCACATTCTGTTGGAAAAACTTCTGTTTCTTCTGCAAAATTTGAAGACAACCAAAATAGTTGTTTCCTCAAGGTAACAGGTCTCCTCAGGAATATGCAGATGAACATATGATCTTGGGAAGGTAATTGTTGCAATGCCACAAAAACTTATTGGAAGAGGAAAGATTGATCATAGGCAGAAAGTTCAGGACTGAGATAATCTCTGGAAAGGAAGTGTGAATTAAGATAGAAGATGGAAATGGAGGAACGATCTAGAAATATCATCTGAAGACCTAAGAGACTGAAAAGAAGGATGGAAAGAATAGAATCAATCCAGAAAGAGCTGTAAGAGGAATGAAGAAATTGTGCCTAGGATGGGACCCAGGCACAGAGGGGTGTATGGGGCTCTATTTATCATGAAGGGAGAGGGCACACGCAGCTTGGGGTCACAGGTGGCTTTTAGGAAAGCAGTCCCTACTTGAAGCCTGAAATTACATCCGATGGACAGATAAGGTATCCTTGCTTTTATCAAGAACTCAAAAAATTGGCTATCCAAGCTGGAGCTAAAACATGTTTGTATGGAAACAGCAAAGTTTGCCAAACCCTTATAACTGGGCTCTATCCTAGTAATTTGCCAACATCTTCTCATTTCAGAGTACCAACGACTCAGATCCATCTGTGTGTGAGCTATAGATGCTTTAGGTGAAGTTATACTTAAAATCCTATTTCTGGCTGTGCTGTGACCACTGATTAATTTGAAGAGTTTCTTTTCTTTCTTTCTTTTTTTTTCCTTTCCCTACTATGGGAATAGATGACCCATTAGTTGCTAAACGATCACTGCACTTTAGATCCTGGCATTCATAATTTTATTTAGTAAGTCCAAATGACCATTTAAAACCACAAAATTTAATGGCCTTTCATGTCTGAACAATTATTGAGTCCTCAGCAATATAAAAGCCAAAAAAGTTTAATCAACCAGGCAAAAGCTAACTCAGGGCAGAATGAATTGAGTGTAGTTTTGCGTACATTGCAGTCAGTTTTAGTGGTTTTCAATCTTTAAAAATGATTGAAATTAGAAATTAGAAAGTGTTTAAATCCATTTTAAGTTCCCTTTATAGAATGTTACAATATATTAAGGACGGATGTTATTAGCCCTTATAATCAGTGCCCATTTATCACAGTAATTATGAACTTGTTGTGCTTACTGTTGCTTTAATTTGATTATAAACGCCAAAATGGTTTTAATGAAATACTTCTTTGTTGGTAAAGACACATTTTGTATGAGGTAGTTATATTGAAACTTCATAATTTGTTACACTAATAGGTAATCATTATAAAGTGAAAAATTAACACTTGAAAAAGGAACAACTATTAAATATAAGGTATTAAGATTTATTAGATCGCTATTTGTACTTTATATTGACATAAAATAATTCAGCTTAGAAATGAATACTTACTAGTTTGGAGAGAAGATTTTACTTTTTAGGCATTTTCTTCGACTCTGGAAAAATATTTTCTTGTTTGTGAAGGAAACAATGTCTTCAGTGACCTACATTTGCTCGTTGACATGAGCTGGTTGGTTCTCTGGAACTGTGCTGAGTGGAGTGAAGGCCACGTAGCTAGTGAGTCCTAGAGGTGGGGCCAGCTTGAATCAAAAAGTGCTGACCCAGTGTTTGGAGACAAAGGGAATATAAAATATCTTATTGATATTGTGATATCGTGAGAGAGATCATATCTTGCCATAATAGTATGTGCGTATATTGGTACAAATAAAGAGGTGGGCAGCCGTCAACATAGCAGGACCCCGAGGATTTTGGATTTTTTCCTAACTGCTTAACCAGAAGACATTGACAGGTTTTGAGATGATAGTAACACAATTGGTTTTAGATCATTTGGCTTCTGTGAGAAGAATGAAATGAGGGGGACACGAGATGGGTGGAGAAAACTGGAATTCCTGCATAAATCCAAGTGGCTTAGGTAGAGTGCCAAGGGCGGAAATGGACAGAACTTACAGCTTTATTTTGAAGGAAGAATAGAAAGAACTGATGATAGAAGCCATGTTCTGGAATGTGTTTGTAAAAAGACACCCTGAATAAAAGACTCTGTGTGTTTGGCATGCAATGTCCAAATTTGCTCTATTTATTGACCTAACTTAATACCAATCTCTTAAAATTCAATGTCTGGGTAAGTAGTTCTGTCAAATATCAGAAACACACTTAGCTGGGTTTAAGGACAATAAGAATCTCTCAAAAGAGCCTGTACTCTACATGGCTTCTGAAAGCATTAGGTCGTCACAGAAACTCACTGACCCTCCGTATATAGTAAACTATATTTTACAGGAGCGAAGGTGATTTTGTGTGCTATGCTATTAATCTTTATGAGCCTAATGATCACAAAAACTCAACAAGAAGGTAAAATTAATTATCCAAAGGCGGGGGGAGAGAAGCCTTCCATGACTTATCTACTCTATCTACTTGGAGTCTTTGAACTGAGCTTTGTGTCCTACTCTGTGGTAGGCTTAAAAGAAGGAACACAGCACAGACATTTTTACTTCGAATGCCTCAGTCACTATTTAACATTCCATCTTCATATACTGTCTACATTGTTAAATTGCCTGAAACTGCAAAGCAGTCAAGCAGTACACAAATTAAGCCACAAAGTAATCGGATTTCAATCACTAAATATTCACAGCTCAATTAAGTTATTTACTGAGATGTTTGTCTTAGCTGTTGAAATCTTTGCATATTTATAGGCACTTCACACTAACCTTTTAAAAATATCCTGATGTGAAAATAAAAAGCCACATTTGTTTTATAAGGTAGGTTAAAGTTATGGCTCCAGGTATTTAAAAATGAATAAAAAGTCAATTACCTTCAAGTTTTCCAAGAGTATGATTTGGTATCTATAATAGAAAGCTGACTACAAATTGCCTGATTATGCTTTTATTTCCAAAGAAGAATATTTTAAAAAAATGTGATCCAAGTTACAATGTAATCTTCTATTCTTCCCTCCATTTTGCAATATTATAGATGGATCCCACTTCCCAGATTCAGCACTTCTATCTTTGCTTCATATTGAACCATAAAATTCTGAGAGTGGCTCCGAATAACTTGGTTCAATTCCGTTTTGAAGTCTCATTTCCTTCGTCCCAACGAGGGGGTAATGACAGTTACCTGAGACAAGGTGGTTCCAGGATTCACCTGACAAGAGTCAAAAAGAGTAAACAGAGTCTGTTCTTAGTGTAGGATTCCCGTGGCTAATATTTGTAGCAGGGCCTTGTTAAGATTAGAACTATTTAAAGTGCTTTACCAATACCTCCTTAATCTTTTCAAAAACTCTATTTTTAATGCCCATCTTACAAAGGAGAAATATTTAGGCTTGAGGATATTCATGGCTGAGACTAGTCGTACGTGACAGGACCAGCCTCTTCTAAGGAGGCCTGTATGAATTCAAAGCCTAAGCTCTCAAATATTACACTTTATTGATTCTCTTAAGCCAAATGATACAACCCACTGTATTAGTTTCCTAGTGCAACTGTAACAAAGCACTACAAATTTAGTGGATTAAAACGACACAAATTTATTATCGTTGTAGTTTGGAGTCAGAAGTCTGAAATGGAGCCTAAGGGATTAAAATCTATGGCTGAATTCCTTCTGGAGGCTGAAGAAGAGGGTCCATTCCTTGCCTTTTCCAGCTTCTAGAGGCTGCCTGCCTGCATTCTTCTCTGTGTCCCTCCTCTGACCGGACCCTCCTGCCTCCATCTTATAAGGACCTCATGATATTCCAGGGAAAGACCCTTGGTTTATTCAGACCTGTGAAGTCCCCTTTGCTGTGTAAAGTAATATATCCGCAGGTTCTGAGAAGCAGAATATAGCCTTTGGGGGGGCATTATTTTGCTTACCACGTTCATATTGAAATAAAAAATACATTTTAGAACATATTTTGGAAAATGGCTACTATCTTTACGCATGCCTGTAAAGGCTCTTATTCACAGAGTGGTACAATTCAATAGGCAACTTTGATGATGGAAGCTTGACTAAATCTCATCATCTAAATTCTTTTTGTATCTGTCGGTTGCAAACGGACCCTTGAGAATGTAAAAAGTTACCAGCAAGGATCCTACTAGGAGATAAATCCTCTCATCCAAGCACCATGTGCATGGGGCAACTTCCTATCAGTTAATACTCATCAGGCTTGGAGAAGTTGCTTTGTAATTGTATGTGATAATTATAGCACATCATTTGACATTTTCTGCACAAACTATTCTCAGTGTAAAGAGTATTTATTACTAAATTATAGTTGTTCAGAAAAATTACTTAAGGTAAAAGGATAAGAGAGAATTGAATATTTTTTAAACATTCTTGGAATTAGAAAATATTTAGAATAGGGGCACCTGGGTGGCTCAGTTGGTTATGAGGTTAAGCATCTGCCTTCTGCCCAGGTCATGATCCTGAGGTCCTGGGATGGAGCCCCACGTGGGGCTCCCTGCTCAGCAGGGAGTCTGCTTCTCCCTCTCCCTCCGCCCCTCCCCCTGCTTGTGCTCTCTCTCTCTCTCTCTCAAATAAATAAACCTTTTTTTAAAAAAGAAAATACTTAGAATATTAAGAAGACATTTAAGGCATTAGGAGATACTCATAAGATTGAAAAAATCATTAACGAGGTTTTTTAAAAAATATTTTATTTATTAATTTGATTGAGAGAGAGAGTGTGAAAGCGGTTGCAGGAAGGAGCAGGAGCAGGGGGAGGAGCAGAGGGAGGAAAAAAGGGAGAGGGACGGGCAGACTACCCACTGAGCAGGGAGTCCGACATGGGGCTTGATCCGAAGACCCCGAAATCATGACTTGAGCTGAAGGCAGATGCTTACCCGCCTGAGCCACCCAGGCGCCCCATAACTCAAGAGTTTTTGTTTTACCTAAAAATAAATGGAATATATCCAATATTACTGTTAAAAAGTGATACATATTAACTTTTCCATGAATGGCACAAAGGGAAAAAACGATCAATATTGGCATTAGTCTTTCAAATCTTAATTTCGTAATGGAAATGCCTATCCTTCATCCCATCCCCCAAAATGTCAATATTAGGAAAAACCTTTTTGTTATATTCTTAGAGGCTAATTCTTGTTTTTTCCCTCCCCCTTGCTCCCTCCCTTTCTCTCTTTGGTTCGCAGAGCCTCTTCCTGTGACATATCTACATGACAATTATAGTATAAAAGGACATGATTGGAATCTCTATATGCACCTGCTTAAGTTGAATATAACAATCATTTTCCTCTAAAATTCAGTGTGGGGGAATTTTTGCTCTTACTCCCCCTGTAGCTGGTGCATGGTATTTGCCAATTCCAATTCTGGGTCCAGATACTTCCCAGGTTAAGAAAACTAAGGGAGGAGAGAGCTCCCCTCCACCCAATGCAGTTCAAAACAAAGAAAGACATAGACATTTTCAGCATATTGCGGGAAAGAAATGCCACCAGGCAAATGGTTCTGTGGTCCTTTTCGGTACCAGAGAAAGTAAAACTGCTGAAAAGAAATACGTGGGCCTTTGGCTCTGAGGCTGAGGAGAGGAGGCACCAGGGAAGGAGAGAGAGAAGGATGGAGAGAAAGGGTTTAGGAGTCTCAGGGGGGAGAGATAGGGGGTTAGGAAGGGCCTAGGGTACTGTAGGCAGGAAAACCAGGTTGCTCGCCAGTCGAGGGACCAGGGGGTGAGCTGCAAATTTCCTGTCTACGGAGCACGGTGCTTTGCCACCCCTGGCTGGAGTCTGGAGTTAGGAGCTTTCCTGAAATCCCTTTTGAGACCTACCTCATCCGTGCTACTGAGAAGCAAAATTGAGGTTTTGTTGTTGTTATTACTGTTTTTGGTTTTTCTTTATAGGAAATGAATGTGTTGCCCTGACTTTCTGATGTTAAGTGCATAGTAAATAGGGGTTACACAAGAATTCAACTTATTAGAAATTATATTTCAAAGGAAAAAGGCTTTCTTTGTTGGTGAAGGGCTTGGAACATGATTTGACCTGTCAGCGAAAACAAAAACACTATTGTTATATATTCTTCTTTGAGGCTGGCAGTCCTGATTCCTTCCTACAGCACAAGCAAGGTGGGAGCCCATAAACGGATGCTGGTTTTCTGCATTCAAAACCACCTTCTAAATTGCTGAATCATTTTACTATGCTATTAGCCTTACTCTCTCTGCGATAAGATATTAAAAAAGTCTTACTTTCTTTTCAGGGGAAATGAAAGTTCTTAATGGGAGCTTAGAGCATTTTAGAATTCAGGGCAATGTGGGTGCGTGTGTGTGTCTTAAAACTTTCAATAAAGTGATAACACAATCTGTGATAATTATTTCAACTCTCTCACATTTTATGCTTCACTGTAATGAGCCATATTCCTTCCCCGGAACAGTGCCTTTACAGTATTTACTTGCTTACATATTTGCCTTATCATTAGACTAACAACTCACGAAGAACAAGGACTAAGATTTTAGTTCTGTTACAAAGGAGAAACTCAAAAAATGTCCCTTGATTAGAAATTAAACGTCAGCTCTCTTTTGGGAACTGGAACTCAGATGGCAAGTTCACAGACAGAGTCTGTTACGGGTTGAATTGTGTCCCCTCCCAATATATGTTGAAGTCCTAAGTCCCAGTACCTCAGAATGTGACCTTATTTAGAAATAGGATTATTATGGATGTAATTGGTTAAGTTTAGATGACATCATATTGGAGTACGGTGGGCCCCAACTCCAGTATGACTGGTGTCTTTGCAAGAAGTCAGCCGTGGGGAGACAAAGACACAAGGGAAGAAAGCCACGTAATGACTGGGGACCAGAAGAATGCATCTGTAGGCCAAAGAATGTCAAAGGTGGCCAGCAAGCCTAGATGCCAGGAAGAAGCATGGAAGATCTCCTTTATAGGTTCTAGAGGGTGTCCCAATGCCTTGATTTTGGGCTTCTAGCATCCGGAACTGTGAACTAATAAATTTCTATTAAGTTATCCAGTTTGTAGTACTTTGTTACAACAGCACTGGAAAATTAATATAGACCCTCTTCGAGAAATATTTCTTAATTATAAGTCTGACAGGGTCTTAAGGAATGTTCCCTTTTATGATGATAGAGTAGTATATTTTAGAGATGGGATGTTATGAGCTTATCTAAGCCAGTTGGGTGGTTTACGTATTATATTTCCTTCTGCTGATGTCAGTAAACTTTCATTATTAGAGGTAGCTGATGGTTGTAGGCTCCCACACAACCTCACTATGTGGCCATATATTAAAGCAAGGCAAGTGGCAAACAAAACATCACACATTTAAAAGCATATATGAGAGAGCAGCCCCCCCAACAATCATTCATATTGTTCTTTTAAGCTCTCTGAGAATCTAGCTCTGAGTCTTTGGGTTTCAGCCCCCTTAGACTGTACCCAGGAGCCCCGAGGTTTAGACTCTTCTACATTTTGGAGCAAAGGCTGAGCAGAGCCCTAAGTACTGCCTACTGGGTGTGTTCAATTCTGTACTGTGTTCCTGCCATGACTGAGAGGCCTATGATGTGTTTCTAGCCAATCCCCGTGTTGTGGACAACATTCATTGTACCAATTAAAGATTTTAAAATCCTTTACACCCATTCATATCCTTTAAGTGCATATGATAAAATAAAGATACTTAAAGCTTTTGTAGAAGCTGCCTTTGGAATGAGAACTCCTGATTAGAGGGTTTAGACTGCTAACTAACCACTTCAGAGTATGTAATCCTGATTAAAATATTGTGCATTTTATCAAATTGCCCATAGGCCGAACTGTTATACCAAACATCACACTAATTATGCTCAAGTATTTTAAAAATAAATGTTATAATATATGAGAGTTTAACGGATTCATTTATTCTATAAATATTTATTGAACATTCACTATGTGCCAGACACGATGCTAGACCCTGGAAATACCAAGACACATAAAATATGTTCCTTGCCCAAAGGTTGTTCAAAGTCTAGTGCTGAGAAGTATGCATGTTAAATAGGCAATCACTTGTGTTCCTGTGTGCCTTGGGAGTTGGGTAGGTAATGCAAAGCCACATAGGGTGCATGTAATAATTCAGATATGTGTCTTTATAGTATCTCTATGCAAATGCATTCCCAAGATCATATATTGGCAATCTCCTTAAATCTTCCAAATCCCTTTGCAACAAACGATTGGACTTTCTGGAGGCTTTAGAGAAGAACCCGTTTCCTTGGTTTTTGATATTTAATTGCTGACAGCTTTAAGCTTCACCCCTCGATTTTCCTCTCTACATCCGTGCAAGTTAGGAAAGTCTGGATTCCTCCTCCTTTGTCACCAGTGGAAAACTCAAACCACATTAGCTCCTGCCTGCATGTGGTATCCCTCAGCCTGGCTTCAACTCCTAAGCACAGTAAAAACTCCAAACCAGTCTACCTTTCTCTCTCTCAAGCCACGTCAGACTAACTCAGGAGAACTGCCTGCTCTCCCTGAGAGCCTCACTATATAAAAACAGAGAGTGGAGTGCAATGGTTAGGGAGATGTTAGTCAAAGGGTGCAAGCTTCTACTTATAGATGAATAAATTCTGGGGATCTAATGTACAGTATGGCGGTTTAGTTATCAATACTGTATGATATACTTGAAAGTTGCTAAAAGAGAAAATCTTTAATGGCTCACCATACACACACACACACACACACACACACACACACACACAAAGGATAATTATGCAAAGTGATGGAGGTGTTAACTAACTGTATTGTGGTGTCGTTTTGCAATATATAAGTGTAACAAGTCAATGTGTTGAACATCTTACACTTACACAACGTTATATGTTAATTATATCTTAATAAAGCTGCAAAAAAATACACACACGTATATAATGAGCAAAGACAAAATATGCAAAACTACCAGAGTCCTGATTTCTGTAATCAGTCATGAGGTCATAGTTGATATTTGTAGCTTCCAACTTCAACTACCCAGTCCATGCTCCCCTTGCCCACAGCCAGAACCCCAGATGCACTTGGTTCCTTACTTGGTGGAATGATCCAATCTTTCTTTTGTAAATGATCTGAATTCTTAATCATTCTGCCTTTTTCTGGTTCTTGCAGTTTTCCATCCCATTCCATGAGAGCAAGAAAATGGGGATGTCATTCTACAGCGCTGTGGTGAACTGAATTCTACTAACAGCTATTTGAGCTGGGAAGAAGGCCCCTTGAGCCTCAGTTGATATCATAGACCCAGTCAATACTTTGATTTCAGCCTAATGACACCCTGAGCAGAGGAGTCAGCTAACTTGTACCCAGATCTTTGACCCACAGGAACTGTGAGATAAATACATTTGTGTTGTTTGAAGCCAGAAACAAACAAACAAAAAACTCCCACATATAAAAAGAAAAGTTTTCTGGGTGGGTCTGACCTAATCAGGTGAATCCTTTGAGAAAAGAACTTGAGGTCACAGAAAGGGAAAGCAGTAATAGCTGTTCTTTTGTGGACCTGAACAAATTAATCTGTGGGATGTAGAAAGAGTCCCTGGCAGGGAACTTCCAGAAGCTTCTAGAAGTTAAAGGCCTCTGTTCTTTAACCGTAAGAACTGAGATTAGTGCATTTGGGAGATGAACACAGCTCTCAATGAGGCCCCAGCTCTGGTGACACCCAGAACAGAGGACTCAGCTAAGTCATGTCTGATCCATGGAAACTGACATACTGTATGTGTGCTGTTTACCAGCTAAGTTTGTGGTTCTTACACAGCATAGAAAAGTAATACACATGTTTATATGAGCCTTTTGGCATTTTAGAAAGATTCCTTGATAGTGAGGTGAAAAATAATTCAGAGGGATATGAATTAGTTTCCTACACTGCCTTAACAAATGACCACAATCTTAGTGGCTTAAACAACACCACTTTATTATCTTATCTTTATTATCTCCCATAGGCCAGAAGATGGACATAGGACTCAAAACTGGACTAAAATCAAAGCATCAGCATGTTGCATCTTTCTGGAGGCTCTGTTTCCTTAACTTTTCTGGCTTCTGAAGACAAGCTGCATTCCTTGGTTTCTGGCTTCTCTCTCCATCTTTAAAGACAGTGAAGTTGCAGCTCTCTGACTCTTCTTCTGTCATTACATCTCTCTCTTTGACTACATCTTGGAAATGTCCCATTTTTAGGACTTGTGTGGTTTGATTGGGCATACCCCAAAACCCAAGATGATCTCTCATCCCAAGTCCTTTGACCTTAATCACATCTGCAAAGTCCCTTTGCCATAAAAGGTAACATATCCATAGGTTACAGAGTAGATTTCGAACATCTTTGCAGGGTCACTGCTGCCTACCATGACACATAGTTGGAATCAGAGACTCTACTCTGGAAATTAATACAGAATTTTATTAAGAAATGTTGACAACCCAAGGAAGTTGTAGTGCCCAAGAAAAGAACAGCTTAAAGAAACACTAGCAAGTAGAATGCTAGACCGGACTTGTACAGGGAGAGTGAAGGAAAAAGGAGACATAGAAGACTCAAATATTTAATAACTAGGTGAGAGGCCACATAATTTATTGAAACAGGCTCTCGTGATGAGATGATAGAGGTAGAATATGGAAATGAGATCAGTGTTTAATAGGCTGAATTTAAGTTTTTCTGGGATGTTGAATTATAAATGGGCAGCAGATGTACCTTCAAAAATGATCACCCTAGACATCTGCTGGTCAAGAAAAAGAAAGTAGAACATGTGAGCTAATTAGAATGTCCTAGAAGACAGAAAGGTGAAAGTGATCAGCAAAAATGAGAGTCAAAGTCGTGGTGTGAGATTGTAGGTGAAGGTTGGAAAGAGACATCAGCTGGGGAGGGAACTCTGGAAACGACTCAATGGACAGGCAATAAAGAAAAAAGAAGCCAGCCAAGAGGACTGGACTGGAATAGATAAAAATATACGAGGAGAAATAGCAGAGAGTACAGACAGGGAAACATGAAAGAAATAGATTTTCTAAGGAGGGGTCAGGAGACAATACTGCAAAGGGATCAAGTTCGATAGACCACCATCAGACTTTACAGTCAGGAAAGTTGACCTGTTTCAGTGGAGGTATCGATAGTGGCTGCTGGCAGGAGGGTGGGTTAGGAGAAGGGGTTTTGCTTGAGCCATAGACGTTCATGTCTCCTTTCCTTAAAAAGTTTCAAATAACTCTGATAATCATAATGAAAATTAGAGTTTTCGTCACTGTCTTACATACGGACATACACTCTTGGTTGTTCACATTGGCATTCAAAGTAAGTGGCGTGTTAACAGAAAGGTAAATACATAGTCGTGGCACTCAAAAGGGAAACATATTGAGCCAGTTTTCAGCATCCTTATTAGTATGGCCAAGATGGGTGTTTAAAGTGTAAAAATTTAATTCAAATTTTGCCTAAGTGGGGAGTTGCAATTATTTTCTTACACAAAGGGGTTCCTACTTTGAAGAAATAACTTCTAATTATGTTCCGTTTAATTTGAATGTAAATGTGTCCCTGGCATTAGGGCCCTGCTGACTCTAACACCTGCTGTCTCAAAAGGCGAATCATTTGAAGTTGTTGCAGCTTGAAACAGTCCCTTTTCAGAGCGCCTGTTTCTGAAATGACCATTTTGAAGCTCTCATGTTTGAAATTCTAGTTTTTCTGAAAAATTAAAAAAAAAAAGATTTTTTAAAGAAGAGATACTACCATCAACAGAATGGCCAAAAAGAAAAAAAAAAAAAGGCACATTGAAAGATGTTAGTTTTAAAAGTAAAAAAAAAAAAAAAAACCTTGGTCCTCTGCTAAATGCTAATGAGGCATAGCCTTTGGGCCAATGAGGAAGATAAATTAGGGTTAACATTCTCCTTAGTTACTAAGAAGGCTTTTATATCTGAAAACACATTCTAGTCTCAAATAAGAAAAGTGTATTCTTTCTGTTAAGATAAGGTTCACCCTACGGTATGTGAATCAGCAACCTTGGCATTGTTGGATTAAGAGCTGTTGATTCCTTCCAAAGCCTGGTTTAGGTCCCAAGAGTCACCTATTAACAATGAGTGGTTTTGTTGAGCCATTGACGAAGGATGGCATCAAGCCCCAGTTAGAATCTTTCTGATTCTAAAACTCTCTTTTCGTAGGAAGGGGTGGGTCTTAACATCTGGCTACAAAATAATAGACGAAAGTTACTTGTTCTCAGGTTGTGAAAATTGTGACTTTACCCCTCTGAGAAGTTTTCCATTAGGTAGTCATTTTCTTCTTTTGGTATTAAATCCACATTATTATTGTATTTGTTATTTACATAGAATTTGTTACGTGTCAGCCATTGTTCCAAATGCCTTCCATACATTCATTTATTTGCTATGTAAATATAAAACGATAGTGCACTTGGACAGAAATACGTCTTCTTTCAGAGACAAGTAAATTTCCACATATAATTCACAACAGCTTAACTATTATCTTTTCAGTTAATGTGTAATTGCTGACTTCCTATATTATGCTCTTGGCGTTCGCGGGGGATTGAGAATGATAATACAGTGAAAGGCAATGAATAAAGGTAAGATAATAAATGGGTTAACATTAGACTAGTTTCATTTAATTATGTTCATTAATATAAACTATTATAGCCCTAAGGATTTTTTTTTTCGTATTTGTCAAAAAAGAAAAATGATTTTGACATTCAGTGGACTGACAGCTGTTTCCCCTTGTGCTGATACTTCTCGATTTGGATGATCCTAAATGGTTCATACCTTTGGGCAGGGTTTATCTAGCTTTTTAAATAAGGGCCGCTTTCTTACAGATTAATCAGTTTCCAAATCTGATTAGTAAGAATCTTAAAATGCATTCAGTATCTTATCGATTCAGAGTATAACTGCCATGACATAAAATTAACAAATTCTTCAGTCCATACAATGTAGAACGCTGATTTTTTCCTCCTTCATTGATTGTATAACATCATCTAGATTAAAAAAAAAACATAAATGCAAGCAGAGACCCGAAGATAAATTAAGGAAGTGGGAAAGTTTCATAGTGGAAACGTGGAAGGCCTTAGGCACATCTGATTGGAGAAGACAGGGCCGAGAGAAGCTGGTAGTGAATGACCAAGTCATGACTGTTGTGAGCTGATTGTTGCAGAGGCTGTGGCCACTGTCCCCTTGTACATGCAGTTCTTACTGGAATCTTAGGGTTGGGGCAACAAAGACTCCTTTATATCTATTAGACACTTGAGCACAAGTCTAGACCTCAAGGGATTTCAGGGGTCTATGAACATACCTTGTACTGGAAAAGAAATGTCATCTTCATAATTTGAAAACAGTTTGTGGGCTCAATTTTTTTCAATTGGCAACAGTTGCAGAGAAATCGTAGTCAATTATAATTAAGTAATGGGCTCATAGGCAAATAATTTTAAAAGCAAATTCAGGATACTCCTTGTAAATCTTTTAAAGCAAAACTAATGTGGTTCACGGGGGCATGTGATGGATTTGATAGGACATGGGGTGACGTCTCCCACTGCCAGAGTGCCCCATGCCTGTGGGAGGAATCCACCAGCTCCAGCTCATGGCCTCGGTGAGACCCTACAATGGCGGTTCAGTTGACAATAAGGAAAATGGCGAAGGTACACTTTCCTGTTGCCCAGACTCATTCACTGAACTCTAGTTAAACTGAAAATTCTGCTATCACTCAAGCATCATTATAATTTAGATAGTGGAGGAGGCTCCTTCTGGGATGCTTTGGACGCATCAGAGTGGCAAAGACATATTGTGCAGTTAATTAACCTCACAGAAAGATGAAAGAAAACTACCCAGCAGCACAAACTTGACTTATGTTTATTTTTGTATTTGTGCTTTTGTCCTCATTTGGTTTTCTTCTCCCCAGCCCACTGCCATATGCTGCTGGGACTCAGCTGTAATTATCTTATCCACAGACGAAACACAAAGTGAAATAAAGCAAACAGAAACTTCGCCATCACAATTCTGGACCCTGCTCTACAGAAAGAGCCTGCAGTTAGCATGAGACAGAACAAGTTCTTTTATGTGGACAAAGAATATTGAAACTGTTTTGTGCAAACTTACAGGTATGGCCACAACCAACCTGTGACTCATACTTCTGAACCCATAGAGATTAAAAAAAAAAAAAAAATTCTACGTACCACAGCTGCACATTAGAAATAGCTGGGGTACTTAAAATAAATTCAGCCCCCAGCTCTACCACGGTCAAATAAATCAGAAATTCTTTTTTTTTTTTTTTAAATTTAAGGATCTGATTTATTTATTAGAGAGAGAGAAGGAGAGAGAGAGAGAGAGAGAGAGATAGCATGCGCCTGTGAGTGGGGGAGGAACAGAGGGAGAACCTGGGACTCCAGGATCATGGCCTGAGCTGAACTAACTGAGCCACCCAGGCCCTCCTAAATCAGAAATTCTGAGGGTAGGACTCAGGCACGGCTATTTTTGCACCACTGTTTTCCACCTCATCTCTGCTACAGATGGTAACTGATTGTAACATCCAGGCAGACTGAAAGCCACTGAATCAGGCTCTATGTCTGAGATCACAGTGTAGCTGTGTGTATTCTCCATGTGTCTTCTCATTTGGGATAGTTTTGTTGATGAGTAATTAATTAGTAGCCGTTCTCTTGTGGAAGAGTTAGTAAAGATAAACTATCCAGTTGATTTTCATATCTAAGCAACTCGGAGCTGCAGAAGTTAAACACTATGAAGTGAAATTTCAGAGCCTTTTTCCCCCTTTTTCTCTTTTATATTGCTACAAGAGACTCCTAGAAGTTGAATTTAATTATTCTGACTGAAGAGATAAATTGGCCGAACAGAGGAAATTCTTTCGTATTTTCAGTAAAGTGATCGATGTGGTGTTTTCTCAGATCTACCCTGCTTAAAGTTAAGTCAGTAAGGTTACTTAGCAACTAGATTAGAAGGCGGTAATTTCTGACTATGCAAAGACCCAGTTTGGAAGCCAATTACCAGGAATCCCATTTTTTTCTTAAGTTCTGATGACAAACAATGCATGTTTAATGCTCTACTTTTCACTTACTAATTTCATCTCCAGAGAAACTTTACCAAAATTTGTTGTCTGATAAACAGAGAGCGATTGTATTAAACTTTGGCTAAATACTATCAGTGACTGTTACAAAGAAAGGAAAGCCCCACCTTAAAGAAAATTGTAAAGCTTGATGCTACCTCCGTAAAGAAGATATATAGAGGGCAAATAAGCATATGAAAATTTTCTACCTCATATGTCATCAGGGAGATACAAATTAAAGCAACAAAGAGATACAGGTATACATCTATTAGAATGGCCACGGTCTAAAACACCATAAACACCAAATATTGGTGAGAATGTGACCAGCAGGAACTGGCATACATTGCTGGTGGGAACGCAAAACAGTGCGGCCACTTGGGAGGAAGTTGGATGGTTTCTTACAAAACCAAACACTCTTCCCATATGATCTAACAACTGTGCTCCTTTATATTGACCCAAAGGAGTTGAAAACTTATGTCTTCACAAAAACCTGCACAAGGATGTTTACAGCAACTTTATTCATAATTACCAACACTTGGAAGCAATCAGGATGTCCTTTCAGCAGGTGAGTGAGTAAGAAAAATGGTACATCTAGATAATGGAATAGTATGCAGTGTCAAAAAGAAATGCACTAAATGCATTTAATGCAAAGACATGGAGTAAACAATATGTGTATTACTAGGTGAAAGAAGCCAATCTGAAAGGCTACAGACAATATGATTCCAACTATATGACATTCTGGAAAAGGCAAAACTATGGAGATGATAAATAGGTCAGTGGTTGCTAGGGATGGGGGAGGAAAGGGGTGAATAGACAGAGTATGAAGGATTTTTAGAGCGTGAAAATATTCTGTAGGATATTATAATGATGGATATATGTCATTGTACACTTGTCCAAACCCATAGAATGTACACCACCACAATGAACCCTAAGGTAAAGTGTGGACTTTGGGTGATTATAATATGTTGAGGTAGGCTCATTGTTGGTAACAAATGTGCCATTATGGTGAGAGATATTGATAACGGAGGAATCTTTGCATGCATAGGAGCAAGGAGTATATGAGAACTCTGTACTTTTCTCTCAAGTTTCAAGTGAGCCTAAGACTTCTCTAAAGAAATAAAGTCTTAAAAAAACTTATGCTAATTGTGGAATAGATGAGAAGGTTGCTATCTTCTGTCAATTCTTCAATTTTTTTTTAAATCAGAAAAGTTGAATCCATTTTAATGTATCTAAAATCTCAAGAAATGCGAACAATTATACTAGTTTGAAAAATGGGCTTATTCCACTGTTGGCTGTAACATTGTTAGCAGCAGTGAAATAAAAAAGATTAGACCTTAAAATGAAGGGCTAAAGCCTTCTTTTAAATGATTTCTTGTGGAAGTCTACCTGCTATCTCTGAGATTACAATTTAAAGCAATGAAAGAATGTATCTCATTTATAAAAGTTCAATTCCCATATCATTGCTTAGGAGCATGCAAGTTCTCTGAAAGTGAAGTATGCCTACAGACCTCGGCCAAAATCTTGTGCTTGCTAAGGCTGAAAGGGGCTGTCTGCTTTTTAGGATAGAAAAGAAACTTATAGGCAAGAAATTTTTTCCATAGACAATGCATACTTTCCCACCCTTTTTTTCTTTTTTTGCCTGAGGGGCCTTGACATCATCAAGGTATGTATTTGATCAAAACCTCTACTATGAGAACCTTTGTTCTAAGCTAAAGTACTTTTTTTTTCTTTCTTTCTTTCTTTTTTCTTTTCTTTCTTTTTTTTTTTTTAAAGAAAATGTGCAAAGAGTCTGTATCTCAAAGTCAAAAATAAAGTTGCTAAACTATTTCAGGTTATATGTCAGCTTGGGCTATGAACTAAAAATAAAATAATGATGGGTATCATGACTTCTCTGAAAGAATAAAGATGAAAACTGAAAGCAGAATGAAAACTGGGTGAGCATTAATGTCATAAAAGGGACATAAAGAATTGAGTAGGCCTGAAGCATAGAAGGCAAGTGCTTTGCAATCTTAGCAAAAGCTGTTGAGTTGCAAGAAGGGTCCGCTGAATGGGATGGGGCTATACACTGAACCCAACTTTCATAGACAGGACTGGCCGCATAATTGACAGGGTCCACTGCAAAATGAAAATGTGGGGCGTCATGTTAAAACACTATTAAAACTCTAAGCTGGTGACAGGAGAGGATAAAACTAAGTGCAAAGGTGTTTTATGTGTGGGACACAGATTGCAGGCTGGTGGAACCAACTCTGGTCACCAAAGGGCTATTACATAGAGTCTGGGTTGAACCGGACAGTTTTGGTTGCAGAATAAGATAAGTTATTGGGGAACAAATATGCAATTTGGCTGACCTTTGAACCTTGGGGGTTTTTGCAGAATAAGCTATTAGCAGTCTATCTCTTAGGTTGTAGATAACTATTGAGAGTTTGGTGGTGTAGGGCAAGGGTGGAAAGTAGTGGATGAAGCCGATGGTAATGGGACTGGGGGATGGATTGCAATGGATGAAAGACTGAAGACAGAATGGATAAAAATGAGGCTATTGCAATCGTCTAGGAATAAGGTGAGAAAGATTTGAACCTCTACCCTGTCAGAGAAAACAGAAGTTATACGCATGATTGGAGAAGCTGGGACCCTCCTGCATTGCTGTTGAGAACGTAAAGTGATGCAGCTGCATTTCCATGATATTAAACACGGAGTTACCACACGACTCGGCCAGCCCCTCCTAGGGGTAGGCCCAAGAGAAATGAAACATCTGTTCGCACCAAATCCTGTATATGAATGTTCAGAGCAGCACTATTTGTAATAGCCAGAAAGTGGCAACAACCCAAATGTCCATCATTCGTTGAATGACAAGGCAAAATGCGGTGTATCCATACAATGGCTCATCGTTCAGAACAAAAAGAAGCGAAGTCCTCGAGATGAACTTTGGAAACATTCTGAGTGGCAGAAACCAGACCCAAAGGCTGTGATCCCATTTGTATGAACTGTCCAGAATAAGCAAACACATAGAGACAGAAAGTAATTGTGTTTATGGGGGGGTGGGGGCGTGGGGGGGAGGTGCAGGGATTGGGGAGTGACCACCGATGGATATGGGTTTCTATTTGTGGTGATCTAATTGTGTGAAATGAGATAGTGGGGAAGGTTGCACAATTC
Organism: Ursus americanus; assembly: GCF_024610735.1. NCBI lineage: Eukaryota > Metazoa > Chordata > Mammalia > Carnivora > Ursidae > Ursus > Ursus americanus. Next base: position 39,721,632 of record NC_142145.1, read on the forward strand.
TGAATATACTAAATCGAATACACTAAACCGAATTGTTGGCTTTAAAGGGTGATTTTGTAGTATGTGAATCATATCTCAATAAAGCTGCTATTAAAAAAAGTAATCCATAAGCCAAAAATGACCAAATTGTACAATTTAGAAATGTATAATGTATCACACATCCATTATACCTCAACAAAACTATTTAAAAAAACCACCTTAAAAAGATAATGCCTATATAGAAGACGAAAAATGAAAAAAATTAAATTTTGGAATACAGGTATTTTGAGCTATTTATAAATGCAAACGTTTTTATATGGATATTGAGAGAATTTAGAATGATACGAAATTGAGATTAATACTTAAGAGGTTCTCTTTTTTTCCACGATAAACTTGTTTTATTTGATAATGTGAAAACCTGAGAGAGTGCTTAATCACTGAGTGGGTTCTCGTCTAGGTAATAAGGAATAAACTTGACACAGGTTGCTATGTGAACAGAGGAAAAAATCACTATTAGCAGACATAGGAGAAGTTCTTTTTAAAATTTTGGATTATTTAGGGCAAGAAGCTCATCTCTCTTGTTCATCGATGAATCTCCAGTAGCTACCACAAGGGAAGGCCAACAGTGGCCCATGTTAAGTTAAATCCAATCCACCACTACTTTTTCTATGGCCTGTGACAAAAAATCAAAAGAAAAATAATAATTCATTATACTTTAAAATTATATGAAATATAAATAAAAATGTCAGCATCTGGATGTAGTTTTATCAACACAACCATGTTCACATTGCAGCTTTTGGGCTACAATGGCAGTTTTGAGTAGTCATGACAGAGACGTAGAGCCTGCAAAACCGGAAATATTTAGTATCTGGATTTTATAGGAAAGGTTCCTTGGTCCCTGATCTAGAAGAAAGTCAGCATATGGTAGGTATTCAAATATTCTTTGTTGAATGAAGGGCTAGAAGGAAAGAGAGATGGACTGTGGAAGGGTAACACTTCTCGCTGGTGATACAATTAGCTTGAATTCCAGGTTGATCATGGATTGGCAAATGTCTATTAGGCACTAGGAGAAGGAGCAATGACGCATGAAAGAAGGGGATGGGATGGAGGCGTTGATTTGGGAGTTATTCCCCTACAGTGGGAGTTATGGAATCACTAAGAGAAATCACTTCAAGGAAAAAGAGTAGAGAAGTGGAGAACTAGAATGTGGGGGGCACCCTATTTGATGGACTAGCAAGAGAAAGAAAAGTCTGATAAGAGGTAGAAAAGGATCTGTGAGGTAAGGGGAGAATGCTTGACAAAAATAGTCACACAGAAGGACGATGTTTCAGGAGGGTTAGTTTTGCTTAGTGTCAATATTGCGATTATAAGGTTGGTGACCTGGTGAACAGAGTTATATTACAGAGGGGAAGGCAGCTTTGGGTGCTTGGATGAAAATGGCAGCCCAATGGTTTTACTAAACATCACACTGGCTAAAGCACTGAGGGTTTAAAAAACCCTTTTCAAATAGTTACTGTATAGGAAGCTCTGAAAAGGAAATCATGCTGTGTTCCATCTCTAAAGATATTTTGATCACCCAAGCACAAAGACACGCAGGATAGCTATGCATCGTTAAAAATAAATTGTTAAATTAATTCCTTCATCACTCAGGCCAAGAAATCCAACCCGAAGCACTTGTCCACATGCTTTTTGTTTTGAGCTCAGAGTGTCAGAATAAATGTATACGCCTTATGCATTCTTGAAAGGAGAAAGATAAATACTTTAATTTAAACAACAGACATTTCCACCATTTAATCTTTGCCATTATTTTATCATTTACAATAAATGGTTCAATAAAAATAAAATATGGTTTTTTGTCCTCATGCTGTGGTTTTCTTCCGATGTTCAGTAAGCACTGTGTTGCATACAAGTCATTTAACTTTCCCCTAAGGTCTATTGGCATTAGGTAGAAATCTTGATTGATAACTGTTTATAGGCGGCACTAAACCTTCTTGTGTTTTGCTTATTTCTAGTAAATGAAAGCAAGTCCCTCTAGACCTTGAGGCAAAATTTAAATCAGTGTTTTACCTCATGCTGTACTATCTTGCCTCTCAACTGATCTCATCCTGACACAGCAAATGCCCCTTTTCTACAGCAGCCAAAGTGATCAGGCAAGTTTAATTGCTTCAAAGTAATGCGATTGAATTTATACTTTTATTGGCTCATTTCCAGTTCTAGCAAAGCCTGGTGGTCAGAGCACTTGCTATGCTAAAGTCACTTTCACCCAAATGCTTACATCCGGTCCTTTAGTTTTTCCTTTAAAGTACGCAAATAGCAGCACGTTCGATTACAGGGCCACCAAAGAAAAGATGTAAAAATGAACCTTCTTTAAAGGCTCTTTCACTTATTTTGGTTATATTCTATTTTACCTTTTTCATTTCAGACCCATTAGGGGCAGTAGAATACAACTCAAAAGACTGGATTATAAATACACTGTATCTTTTTCATAAACCTGCTTAGTTCCGCAATAATTTGTCTGAAAGACGAATATTTTAGAAATGTTTCAATAGAAATCAATACGTGCCTCAAATATAATCCATGAGGGAAAGAAAATAGTATTTATCAAAAAGAATGCTTATCAAACAGGAGATAAAGAATTTACATTGGCTTATTACTAATGTGGGATAACCTGTTTTTCATATTAATAGTGTTGAATTTCATTGTCATTTTATCCATCGCTCTCTCTTTTGAGCTACGTCGAGCTCCCACTGTTACTTTGCTGTGATATTATTATTTGATTTCTATGTACTTGCCCTGACCGAATGTACTTGGTTTGCTGGGTTTGCCACGGGGCAGTCCTAGAAGCTGAAATGGCAGGGATCTGAAGAACCACACGCCAAAAGGGAATTCGCTTTCATTTGCCATTTTCCTGGATCTGAACTTTGCTTTCTAGCTGGTGGAGGTTCTCTTCTTTTAACAACTACTGGGAAAAATGGAAGTACAAGGTACTTTGAATTAGAGTTGTGGCTAAAACTTGCCCTTGAGAGTTTTGAAATCATAGGGGATAGGTGTGGGGGAGAAAAGACACTGAAAACTTTATTTTAAAGCTACAAGCCGTTTTCTATCTTAGAAGCAAAGCTCTGAATACACTTCAGCAAAAGGTCAGCTTTTTTTTTTTTTTTTTTTTTTTTTTTTTGTAATGGGCAAAGCAAAGCAATGGACTGTTTTCTTAAGCAAATCTATTTAAGAAGTCCATAAACTGTGTGTATGAAAGGGCTAACCCAGCTGGGCTAGTTGTCTAAAGTTTACACTCTGAAGGTCTTCGAGACTGGATCTTAACTAGCTCCTTGGAGATAATCTCAGACTCCTCAGGAACATTCAGCCTGATAAGAGTATCTTTGTATACTTGGCACCTTGGGTCATTCCAGAGAGTTTATGCTAATAATGTGATTTAGGTGAATGCCTGGTTTTGTTTTGGGTCATAGACTGTGCTGCATCAGTTTGGCCTCGGGGGGCGCTAGAGACTGAATAGCTAAGGTCAGTAACGCAGGGGCTCCACCGGCCTGGCCGAGCCCCAGGGAAAACCCTGAACACCAAGGCTTTATGAGCTTCCCTGGTTGGCAAGACTTTGAATGTCTCGTCACATACGGTACTGGGAGAATTAAGTTTTGTTCCTGTGACTCTGCTGAGAGACTCAGGACAACAGGAAGCTTGGATTTGGCTTCTCTTAGACTGCACCTCATGTACCTTTTAATTTTGCTGATTATTTTATTTTATTATTTATTAACTTATTTATTTTAGATTTTATTTATTTATTTGAGAGAGAGCTGGAGGGGGAGAGATCACAGAGATCACACAGAGGAAGAGGGAGAAGCGGACTCGCTGCTGAGCAGGGAGCCCTGATGTGGGGCTTGATCCCAGGACCCTGAGATCATGGCCTGAGCGGAAGGCAGATGCTTAACTGACTGAGCCTCTCAGGTGCGCCAGTTTGCTGATTTTAATCTGCGTCGTTTTGTGCAATAAGCTGTAATCTTGAGTGAAATAGCTTTTCTGAGTTCTGTGAATCGTAACCTGTCATCAAACCTGAGGGTGGTCTTGGGGTCTTGGGGTCTCCACCACAAGCAGAAATTGAGGTATGTGAGAAGTTATGATTCCAAGTAGTTAAATTACCTTAGGTAACAATGTATAATATTTTTGTGTTGTAAGCAGAATTGCATCTCTATATTATGTTTCCTCTTGAGAAAAGTATCTTTTTCAAAATAGATTTTAATTATAGTGTGATTGCAAATTGTTGCTTGTTTTTTGGAGACACATATATTTTTGTTTGAGATGCAGCTTGGAATTGCCTGGAAGTGAGAGACTTACAAACTGCAGGAAGGATACGAGTTATGTTCTTTATGTTATCTTGAGGGAGAAACCCCCATCTTTCTGGCTTTGTGAAGCTCTAGCAGGATTGTCGTGTTGAAGACCCCCAGAGTTATTAACGTTGGATAACCCAAATATTAAGAAATGCAAAGGGGAACTGAGTTGTCCTTTCTTTTGATAATTTGGAAGAAATATGATAAAATTAACCCTCTGTTACTGCACCCCTTGTACAAATATTAGGCTATTTCAATTGCCTATTATTATTCTGCAAGGGCCATAGGTTAAGGTAGATGGAAAGAAATCCGCTAAAGTAAGTGTACATACCAGTTTCACTCATGATGGGAAGAAGCAAGTCCTATGACAGTAGATAAGCCTCGGGGCCACTGGTTTTCCTTTTCTAAGTCTGGACTCCAGAGAGTGTGGATGTGCTTAGAACCACCCTGGATGCGGGGAAAAGACTGCGTACCCCTGTCACGGGAAAACAAGTTCGGAGCAAGGAAGGGGGGGACCTGCCTGAGGTGGGAAGTCAGGTGTGTAGGCAACCCCTGAGGAGCCAACATTTTCAACTCTGGGAGCAGTGTTGCTAAGAGCCAGATTCTGAGGGTGTTTTTCTTTGCTGCCATTCTCAAGTGCTTTGTAGAATATTTTAAATGGTATAGGCTTATTTTCTCTGTGCTGTGGAAAATTAAAGAACTCTGTCGGATCTTTTCTGTTTGCCCCTCCAGATCTCCTTTCCATTCTTCCTCTCTGTTGTGTGCTCCAGGGAGCAGACCTGTGGACAGCAGCCACACTTGCTAACTGGCTTCCATTGGGCGGCAGCCATGAGAGACAGTATTAGGAGATCAGAGGTCGGGAAGAAATTAAGCCCAAGATTTTTGTTACCCTGGCTCTTTTTCTGCCTGGGTGTAGCGGGTTGGCCGTATCTTTCTGCCAAAGGCCATGCCTCCTTTCAGAGGCTTTCAGAACTAATTTTCTCCAGGTTCAGGTAATTATTCCCTCCCTCCCATTGTCCTTGGACACCCAAGGATTGTAACAGTTCCTAGTGTTGCTAGTCCTAGTATGAAGTATTCCCTGTTGATTTCCCTTTGCCCTGCTCATAAGTTGTGATAGTCAATTACCTTCTTGGAGTGTGCTGTGTCCTTCCAGGACCCGGGAGGGGTCAGTAATGACCTGTTTAATCTCGAGTAGTCTATGAAAAGAACTATAAATGCACTGAGAGAATATCTGAATTATTATTTCTGCCCAGAACACCTCCCTTAAATCTTCCTATCTTCTTAGGATTAGTTTAGTAGTCTTTCCAGACTCAGGCTGGGCACCTTTTTCTCCAGAAGGTCATCTCTTATACTTTTCCCTATTTTCTCTCTGCCAACCTTTCTTTTCCCACCATCCAGATTTGTTTTGATGCTTTCTCTATACCTACTTTATCTTACCTGTATTGTAATTATCTGCTTATTTGCCCATTAAAAAAAATTTTTTTTTTACATTTTATTTATTTATTTATTTATTTATTTGGGAGAATGAGAGATAGCACAAGCAGGATGAGGGGCAGAGGGAGAAGCAGACTCTCTGCTGAGCAGGAAGCCCGATGAGGGGCTTGATCCCAGGACTCCAGGATCATGACCTGGGCTGAAGGCAGATGCTTAATGACTGAGCCACCCAGGCGCCCCTTATTTGTCCATTTTTAATTAATAGACTGAAAACTCTTGGAGTACTATGCCTTCATATCTCTTAATTCCTTGAACTTTAGAGAGTTTTTCTTTTGGCTTTATTTATTCTTTTTTTATTAATAAGGTAGACTACTCTTTCATAGAGAGTTATAAATATAATTCAGGAACAAAATGACAAGAGATTGTACCACAGTGGTAATTAGACAAATGTAGAAAGGAGGATCAAATATAAAAGGCATTGCAAATGAAAACATCAAAAATGTGGTAACTTAATGGAAATATTTGGTAAGTTAATGGAATAAAAAACAGTTAAAGATATAGGTAAAATGACAATTTACATGATTTTTTTTTCAATCAAATACAATACTAGCAAGATGTCATTGTGCGTGCAAACAGAAAATCTCCTCTCCAAATTATAGTCTGTCTTTTATTCCTGAGTTTAGTGAGAAATATATTAGGTACAGTTACTATATTAATAAATTACATTAATAGTATTTAGTAAGTATGTACACAGTACTGAGGAGAAGTTGAAAAGCAATGTTAAGACATGGTTTCTGATTTTTAGGTGTTATGATCTAGTGATGAACACAAGAATTAGGCACAGAAAGCAGGTGAGTAATTATGTCTCCAGAACACAATCAGATGGATTGGTAAAGAGCATTCAGATTTTAGCAAAGGGAGAGTACTATGTACTAGAAATGATGGAAGGAATAAAGTAAATGAACTGGCACTCCAGCTGAGCTCTGAGGCAAGACATGGATCATGAAATAGAGGAGAAGGACATTTCAGGTAGGAGAAACAACCCAAATAGAGATGAGAAGCGGGAAGGGTATGCTGTGGTTGAGTGGCAGGGGTCTTACAGGGGGAGGGATAGAGGCACGGCTCATGGAGAGAAGTAGTCAGAGAAACAGATTTAGATGGAATGTTGTAACTAAACGCATAGAACCGGGAATACTTAGCTAAGCAGTTGGGACTTCACCTGCTGGAAAAGAGAACGGTGAGTCCTGAAATTTTTTGAGTGGACTATTGAAATGAAGAAACTGGTGTTTTAAGGAGATTGGTCTGACTGCGATGCGTAAAGTCAAATAGATAATTTGAATAGAAAGAGGCAAGAGGCTAACTAGTCAGACAGGAAACTGGTGCAGTAATTAAGTTATGAGGTGGTGAGCACCAGATATGGTTGGTGTCAATGGAATGAAGATGGAGTCACAGATGTGAGGACATGGAGGAAGAGAAAGGGAGAGCATTGTTTTAGGTGAGGCCTATTTGGATTTAAATTCTGTCTCCAACACTTAGAAGTTGTACAAGATCTTTGTTGAAAACAACTTGAAGTTTTAATTTTCTCGTCCAAATCATGGTAGCCTCTTGAAGGGTGCCTGGGTGGTGCAGTTGGTTGGGGGTCAGACTCTTGGTTTTGGCTCAGGTCCTGATCTCAGGGTCATGAGAGTGAGCCCCGCCTCCGGCTCCACACTCAGCATGGAGTCCACCTCAACCCCCCACCGATGCTCTCTCTCTCTCTCAAATAAATAAAAAAAAACTTAAAAAAAATCATGATAGCCACTTGAGAGATTGAAATAATTTGAATTGAATGACTGCAGTGTTCTGCTTTTGTCATTGGTGCACCTCAAGGTCTTAGAGAAGTATGGGGCACTCAATAATATTTGTTGGATGAATATGTGGGTGCATGGGTAGTAAATATAACCATTTTCACTGCTCTCATTAATAATTGTAAATGAAGGAATTTGATGACTGATTGGATTAATGAATGGCAAGTAAAAATGATATTCCCAAAGTCATGTTCATTTATCTGTGATCTCTATGAATGGTCTTCAAATTTAGGTCAGAGCCCTCCAGAACAATCCGAAAAGAAAGCACAAGGAATGGAACACATGACTAGATGAACACATCTTCCACTGGGCTCCCATCTCCAGATTGCTGTTAAGCTTCCCTGGAGGGCACCTTAAGAAGGTATGTGATTGTCTATAGAGAATATTTGCATGAAAACAGGAGATCTGAGTCCTGTCCCCACTCTAACACTTCTTAGCCATGTGACCTAAGACAAGCTATCTGAACTTTAATTTCACTATTGATAAAACTAGATCAATATAATCTATATCACAAGTGGTTGGAAGACTATGAACATTTGTATTCCATAAGAAAACATAAATAAAAGACACTATCATTTCATTTGTGGAAATACTATAATTATTATTTCAAGTGGAAGAGGTAAATTGCATCAAACGGGTTATGTTTACACGAGAAATAGGGCATAAAATTTGGTTATGCAAAAAAATCAAGTACCAGTTTGAAGAATTGGAAGAGACTTAAATTGCAATCATAAGCCAATATTTTGTTTTTTTGTTTTGTTTTTTTCTCAGAAGGCTTTTCAATCTTGAGGTTTAACTGGCATTACTGATTCTCCTGGTTTTCCGTATGATACAAAGTCTCTATCATATGGTTAGTGTTAAGCAATATAGAAATTATTGAATACCCTTCCTGATACAAACGATTACTAGTGTTATGCATGAGGTATCTCGTTATGAAGCAGGTCCTCAGTGTAATAAGTGAGGATTTCCTGACAAAATAAATATTCAACATCAGTGCTCTCTGTCAGAAAGTCTTGACTCAATGTGCCAAAGCTTCAAGTATGTCAAATAATCCTTTAATTAGATTACAAAATACAGCTATTATATGTCAAATATCTATCGATTCCAGGAAGAAGACGGCTTGAGGTTTCTTAAGTATGCAACACCAAAATTCATTTGCCATGCAATTAACTCCAAATTACCTCCTTGGGAAATTAATGTTAGAAAGCATGTTTAGGCATGTAAAAGCATATAATTCACATTGAACAAAAATCTTAGTGATGAATAATACAGGGTTTTAAAAACATTTACTGTCAATGTATACACAATTTAGCATTTTGCTCTCTTATACCTGCTTTTAGCATGCATTTCCTAAGAATTTGTATGTTTAGATCACAAACGTAAAACTATTTGAGCTCTGGGAAGAAGGGGATTTTTCTTAGAGCTACACAACGTTTAAGCATCAACGCTAATTATGCCAAAGAGAGTTAAAAGGACTCATGATTCTGGTCACATAGTACCAACTCAGGGCTAAGTGAGGCAGTATTATGGGAGGAGGAGTGACAGCGGCTTAGGCAGGACCAGAGCAATGGGACAAGTGACAAAGGAAAGGGGATGCATACCGACAGGACCTCTTCTGGATAACTTCCCATTCTCTTATTGGCTTCTGGCATTTTTGGTGTAAGAGCTGGACTTTGTTGCAGGGAAGTGGATGGGCCAGTTGCTTAACACAGATGCACTTGCTAAGGAGAGAGGGAGACAGCATTGGTTTCTATGGAATGGCCGATACCAGCGCTGAGAACTGGAAGGGGGGCAAGGACACAAATGTTGATTAAATGTCTGAAAACAGGTGGGAAGGTGATAATGCTCCCGAAAATCACCAATGCAGCTACCTTTACCTACTAGGAAGCACCCCGCAGCAACAGCAGGTACAGAAGCAGGGCCCTGGGTTGACGACGGGAGGCTGAGGCTGAGAATGAAGCGTGATCTGTGCAGTTAGGATGAGATTCAGAAGTCAAGGAACAGATACCTGCTTTATTTACATGTGTTCCCTGAAACTTATAAATGATACTGAAAACTATTTATTATAGGACACTCTGGGCTCTGTACATCTAGAGGCTGTTCCTGATTTGATGTTGACACTGTCGTCTGAATAACATCTTTCACACTGTGCAAATTTAATAGCATGGTAGGTGTCAGACTGCCCAGCAGACTTATTATCCAAGTTTCTGGGGAGAGGTGAGAGTGATACTGCAAATGGTCATCTTTCCTACCACCATTTTCGGTTGCTGATGAATTCATTAAATATATTTACACAGTTGTCTACAAATATATGTGACGCATTTCCCCAAATCCATACGGTTGCATTAAGATAAAAGAGAGTGAGAAAATACATATATTTTATGCTGTCTACACACACAAACAAGGCCACCAAATTTCTTGGGAGACTCTGTAAGCACCAATCCTGGGAAATCTGAACATTCAGTATTTTAAATGCTCTGAAAGCCAAGTACCCTAAGGAGATAAGGGACAGGATAATTGATATAAGAGGAACTAGAGTGATGAATAAAAAATGAACAAGAAACAAAGGAGAGAGTGGGAAGATAGAGAATATTCTCGGCAGAGGTTTGCATGTATTATCATTGCTGGATCATTTCCCAGAGAAGATCTGATCCGTTTACTTCTCAGGTTTAGGAGAGAGAACTGTGACGTGGCAGAGGAAGAGAAAGAGTAATTAGACAAAAACACAGACATCTATTAATTTCTCAGTTTATCTGGGATGCTTTGGTAATACCCACATAACAAGTGAAGAATGCAGGAATTTTTAAAGCGGAATAAAGCAAGAAAAATAGGATGGATTTAGGAAGAGAGGAAGAGTGAAAAGAAGGAGGAAAGAAGTCATTTAAAACAGTGTTACGTGCTAACACTGAGGACTCCGTATGGAGTTGGTTCAATTTCTGTTGACTGTTAATCAACTGCTCATACCTGGAGACCAGCAATGCTGAAAATTAAAAGCTTCAGAACTGCTGTGAGGGAGGTGATTCATGGCAATATTTTGCTTCCCACTCCAGGCAAATCTCTATCTATCTCCTACGGAGTTAGATAGTTTGGGGTTGACTTCTAAGACAGGCTGTCTTTCCCAACAGATAGCTCATCTTTCTGAGAATCCAGGGCACAGCTTTTTAAAAAGACAGTGTTTATATTTGGCTGTGGGATTTATATAAGGAATTTGATAATTCTAGGAGGGTTTTTTTTGAAGCAGGAACTTCTCTTCCATAGTTGCAGTTCAAGATCGTATCACCATAGTTCCTGACGAAAGTCTGACAATTCTAATTAAAAAGCTGTAAGAAGAACAAATGAGATTTGAGTTGGTTTTTGCAGTTTTCATTAAATTATGACCTGCCCCTTAAGATAGCTATATGAGAATGAATCATCGAACTTTACATCAGAAACCAGGGATGTACTGTATGGTGACTAACATAATATAATAAAAAAAAAACATTAAAAAAAAAGATAGCTATATGAGAAGCTAGCAGATTTTGAAAGCAAGAAATGAAAAATTATATGTTACAGAGTGATATGTGTCTAATCCTTATTAAATGTATATTTTAAACATGCTTTTGGAGTAGCCGTTGTGGTTTATTATTGGCATTTGTTAGGAAGTAGATGTTGGACAGTTTACTCCTGGTCCCACTTTTCTTAACCATGTAATTTGTTCTGCAAAAATATCGGTGGACTCCTTTGCAAAGTGGAGTAAGAATAGTACCCGGCTCATAAAGCTGTTCTGAGCATTAATGTAAAGCTTTCTGCATAGGACTTGGCACTGAGTGAACACCCACTATTAGCTATCTGATTATCTACGTAGTGTCTATATTTCTATGTATGTAAATGTGTATATAGCATATGACACTACTTAGAAAATGTTCACATTTGCAATATTCTTTTTCAGAAGCTGCTATTGAAAATTAAAGGGGCAAAACAAAGGCAGACTAATATTTATTCCAAATGCCTAATAAGTGTTATAGATAGCTCTACTTGTGAATATTATATTGTCTCATTTAATTCTCAAAACTGTCTTATCCTTTGCCTTGTGCCTCTGAAATCAAGATGGGTCACCATCAGCTTTACTGGAACCATCCACGAAAATGCAGGCAGGTTCCCACTCTTTCCACAGCGTGGTCTGATCTGGAAATATGGCCTCTGTAATTCCTGCTGCTGCTTCCTATCACTACGCACAGGATATAGGCTTCATCACGTTGGACGAATCCACCTCTCTTGAATGAATTATCCCGCACAATTCTTGCTGTTTGGACATGGCATGTAAAAAAAAAAAAAAAAAAAAAGCTTCTGTTAAAAAACAAAACAACCCCTTCATAGCCTTTTGAAATAGATGCGTTTTACTCAGCTATATAGCCCAGCCAGTAGGTGAAGACAGAATGGTTTTCCAAAAGGAAAGGTTGATAAAGCCTCGTAGTGGGATTCAAACCCATCTTTTTCAGCTCGTTCAGTCCATGCTCTTTCCATGTCACCACTCTGCATTTCCTATACAGAACTGAGAGAGATTTTGTGTTTACAGAATAAATAGGCTTAATATGAGAAGGAGATGCAGGCAACATCCATACATTAGTGCTATCTTGGTTACTTCCATTGAGGGCCTAATGTGATAAAACATCTGTTCTTTTGTTTTCATGGAGAAAATGGGGGATAACTTTAATAGAAGTAGAATGGCAAATTAATAATAGAGTGGAAATTTTCTTGCATTTTTCTATTTTCCTTTCGAAATGCAATGGATAGGAATTGAATTTTGAAAGATGGTGCAAAATCATTGTTACGCAATTGTACACTTTAAGCTTAAAAGCATTTGAACTCAGTTTAAATACAAAAACATTCATGTGGTTCGGGATTAAGGGGCTCAGAAAGTAATATCCTTGGGCTATCTATGGGGGATGCATTTCAAGCTGTTCTGATGACAGTAATTCTTCATTTGGACCAAGCACAGAAACAAGATTTAAATGTGGATCCGACATAGTGGATCTTTATAAAAGGATTTAGATGTTAAATTCAGAAGAACCATAATTTAGTTATTCTTACGAAATCATGCTATTCATTGTCTTTTTTGGAGCTTGTCTTATTTCTATCTACAGCTACCAACAGATGCTATTATGTGAGCCCATTGGAAAACCTAAAAATGTGCTGAATTTTGTATATACTAAAGCTCAAGCTTTAGACATGTTACACTTTTAAAAAATACTTACAGCATGTGGCGGAATTAAGGTCCGTAGCTCAGGGGCACTGTGGAAGTTGCTAAGGAAACACTGTGGGATATAGTGTAACATCTCTAAGAGCAGCTTTTAAAGTAAAGGTGGTATAGAAATGGAGAGCAGAAAACGGATAAGATCAAGATTTTGTTTAGGTCAACTCACAGGCTTACTTTTGGTTCTTAGCATTAATAATGGAAACTTTGCTTTAAGAAAAGATTATTCTGACTGTGAATGTTACGAATCCAAAGAGAGGTTACATATAAACTAAGGGATCTCAAACAAAACCCGATAAATAGTTGAGACAATTAGATGGATAATGCTGGTAGGCTTTAGGCTTTATTTCTGAGCACCATTTAAATGTTTGCCTTAGTATCCAAATTTAATGCCTTTGGATTGAGTTCTCCGAGGTTCATCTCTCTCTCTTTCTTTCTCTCTGAATAAAGACAATTTCCTAGCTCTGCTGTGGATGCGGTATTCAGAGGCATAGGGCCTGAGATCTAAGCCTTTTTACTGTAGTATTTATTTTAGAATTTTTTTGATCATTTAATAAAAATCTTTAAAAGATTTTGAAAAGCTACCACTTCCTGAAATGAGCATGTAATATAGTGAGTGCCAAAGTCACATAATAATTTTATATAGGATTGCAGAATAGGTTTAGTCACTAATAAACGTTGAAAGGAAGGACTGAGATATTATTAGTTCTGTTCTTACGCGATCATCATGGCACCGCGCCAACGCTGCTATTCCCTCACGTTTACAGCACCTAATGCAAAACCATAAGCAAACAATAGAACCAAACAATGGCACATAGTGACCAACCATCAGTAAATACTGTTTCTTAATGGCGATTATTGACCTTAACCACCTAGATGATCCTGTGATTCATAATTGAACGCAAAAGTGACGGTAAGTATTGCAAACACTCATTTTAACTTTGAGTACCTAACGATGAAATAAACACAGATACTCATGAGTTTATATAAATTTACTTGGCAATTTTGATTTTTTAAAAGATTATTTATTTTAGAGAGAGAAAGAGCGCAAGCAGGGGGAGGGGCACGGGGAGAGGGAGAGAGAATCTCAAGCAGATTCCTCACTGAGGGCGGAACCGCACAGGGGGCGCCATCCCACCACTCTGAGATCATGACCTGAGTGGAAACCAAGAGTCAGTCCTTTCACCGATTGAGCCACCCAGGCACCCCTGGAAATAATGATTTTTATCTGATCTTGCTCTCATTTTGAAAAAAGCTGTGATGAATAATAGAGAAATTGTGAGGAAGTGATGAAAGAAAAATGTCCTAGATTCAAATGCTATCCTAGCATCATGACTTGGAGAACACGTATTTCTCTTATTCTTAGACTTCAATGTGGAACAGAAGCCATTAAAGGGCCCCTTCCTTAACATTTTGTTTTTAAAAGAATATTTGCTATTTACATATAGATTGCTTCTATTAAAATGGTATTTTCATTTATATTCCTTCCTTATAAACGTAACTTATTATATACATGCATATCAATTTTATAGCCAGATATACAGCATTTCTTTAGATTTCTGTTTTTGTTTCACTGGTTTCAGAACTCATCATTTAAAAAACAATCCTGAATATCCTATCTTTGAGAACTTAATTTTAATTCATTTTTTTGGTCTGATAATAATATATCTTCAAGTATTTAAAAATAGTATATTTTTACAGCTTTGTTCTTATTGCTTCACACTTGACAAATGGCTAATATAAAATACACAGATCCTAAACTGCCCCCTCTTTGTAAAAATGAAACTTTATATTTTGAGATTGTTATAGAGTTGAAAGCAGTTGTGAGGAAAAAGATAGAAAGAGCCCTTCTACCCTTTACCCAGTTCCCCCAATGGTAATAGCTTATAAAACCCATTTTATCATATTTTTCTTTTATTGATTGTGCTTTTGTTACCAAGTCTAAAAGTTCTTTATCTAGCTGTAGATCTCAAAAATTCTCTCATTAAATTTTTTTTTCTCATTTAAAAATATTTTATAGTTTTACATTTTGCACTAAATCCATTCATCTACTTTGAGTTTAGGTTGAAATTCATCAATTGTCTGTAGGTAACCAATTGCTCCACCACCGTTTATTGATAAGGCTATCCTTTTTCCATTGAATAGGCTTTGCATCTTTGTAAAACATCAGGTAAGCATATTTTTGTGGGTCAATTTCTTGGTACTATAATTTGATCCATTGATCTAAGTACCTAATAACGCATTTTGATTACTGTAGCTACATAGAAAAGCCTAGTATCATGTAGAGTGGCTTCTCCCACTTTGTTCTTTGCAAAAGCTATTTAAGCATCCTAGGGCCTTGTTGGAGGAGGTCATTGAGAGGACGTGGCCACCAGTTGATCCACAAGATGGACCCAGGCAATGGGAGGCTCCTTATTCCTGTCTTTGGAATGTACATTCTGCCCACCATTTCCACATTAGGAGCTGTTTCAAACATACAGCCTTGAGAGAGTAATATGTTGTGGTAATGTGAACTGAATTCTTGACTGAATCCAGTTAAGACCCCTATATAAACTTCTAAGATTTTGGCAGGTGGATACAGGTATCTACTGGTCTTGTGGCCATCCAAGACAAGCCTTATATTTCAGTTCCCTTACTTATTAAAATTGCCACCTACCAATCTGGAGTGGCATGACTTTTTTTTTTTTCAATCTCTCCTTGCCCTCTGTGTAAGGAGACAAGTTTACAAACCAACAATGTTTTTCCATATAAATTTTAGAATAAGCTTGTCAGTGTTTACAAAAACCCTTGCTGATATTTTGGCAAGAATTGCATTAAATCTACAGACTTATTTAGAGAAAATTGCCATCTTTACTATATTGAATCTTCTAATCTTTGAACATGGATTTTTTCTTACATTTATTTAGGTATTTGCTTTTTTAAAAATCAGCAGTTTGTAATTATCAGCTCTTTTTTAATTGAGTTTATTCCTAAGTATTTCATTTTTTTGAGGTGCTTGTAAATGACATTGTGTTTTAAATTTTGATCTCCACATATTCATTGAAGTCTGATTCTCTTTATGTTGTCTTTCACAGAGCAGAAGTTTTTAATTTTAATGAAGTCCGGCTTATTTCTTTCATGATTGTGTCTTTGGTGTTATATCTAAAATGTAGTTACCTTAGCCACAGTCATCTACGATTTTTCCTGTGTTATATACTAGGAGTTTTTAGTTTTCCATTTTACATTTAGGTCTGTGAGCCATTTTGGGTTAATTTTTATGAATGGTACAAGATCTGTGTCCAGATTCCTTTTTTTTTTTTTTTTTTGGCATGTGGACGTTCAGTTGTTCCAGAACCATTTGTTGAAGAGACTGTCTTTGCTTCATTGTAATGCCTTTGCTTCTTTGTCAAAGATCATTTAACTTATATTTATAGGGGGTCTATTTCTGGGCTCTCTGTTTTGTTCTACTGATCTGTCTATTCTTTCACCAACACGACACTATCTCAATTATTACGGGTTTATAATAAGTCTTGATGTTGGACAGTTTCAATTCTCCAACTTTGTTCTTCTTCAATATCATATTGGCTATTCTGAGTTCTTTTAACTCACCCATCAATTTTAATTCAATTTGTCAAAATCCAAAAAATAACTTGTTGGGATTTTGATTGAGATTGTATTTGAACCTATAGTCAAGTTGGGAAGAACTGACCTCTTGACAATATTCTGTCTTCCTATCCATGAAAATGGAGTACCTCTCTATTTTGTTCTTTGATTTTGTTCATAAGAGTTTTATAGCTTTCCTTATATAGATACTGCACATATTTTGTTAGAGTTATATGTAATTATTTAATTTTATGGGATATTAATGTAAATGGTACTGTATTTTCAATTTCAAATTCCACTTGTTCATTATGAGTATATAAGAAAGCATTTGATTTTGTATATTTGTCTAACCTTGTTGTAATCACTTATTAGTTCCAAAAATATTTCTGTAATTCTTTTGGATTTCCTACATTGATGATAATGTCAACTGTGAAAAAGAGTTTTATTTCTTCCTTCCCAATTTATATGCTTTTTAAATTTCATTTTCTTGCCTTATCAAAATAGCAGAGACTTCCAGTAGAATGCTGAAAGAGAATGATGAGAGTGGACAGACACCCCTGTATGATAATTTTAACACCTGTGTTTATTCTGTGTTGGTTTTGGTTGATCTGTCAACACATTATGAGTAATCATTTGAAGCCTCTTTGCATGTTTGATAATTATTTTATTGGATACCAGAGATTGTAAGTTTTACCTTGTTGGGTGCTTGGTATTTTTTATTTCTTTAAATATTTTTGAGCTTTGTTCTGGGAAACAGCTATGTGACTTGGAAACTGTTTTTATGCTCAAGTCTTGTTTTTAAGGTTTGTTACACACAACCAGAGCAGTAATTAGTATAGGGCTAATTTTTCTCCTTTACTGAGGGAAGATCCTTCTGAATATTATGTCCAAGTCTATATAATTTAGTAAGATTTCTAATCCGGCTTTTGGTGACAGAACATGGTTACTTGTGTAATTTCTGAATGCCACTCCCTCTAAATCCTTCAAGTGTTTTTTTTTTCTGGGCCATAGTTCATTTCCTTACATGCATGCACTAATCATTACTCTGCTGAATCCTGAGGTGGACCCTCTGCATATGTCCAGAATCTTGCTCTGTGCAGTTTTCACTTCTCTAGTATTCTGCCCTGAAAACTAACAATTTTGTTCTCATTGGATCTACCTGTATTCTGCATCCTATATCACAGCCTGAAAACTCTGTTAATGTTTTAAGCTGAAACGATTGTAAGAGTAACCTTATTTGCTTTCTATATCTTAGAAATTACATTTTATTGTTGCCTGATGTCCAATATCCTGAAAACCATTGATTTTGTATTTTCATTGATATTTCAGTAGTTTAGATAGGAGGGCAAATCCAATCTTTATTCATCTTGCCGGAAATGAAAATCTCTTCTCCTTACTTTTTATTATGATTTTGATGCATCAAAAGAATATATGTAACTTATACACAAGTTATAAAGAAGAGTGTAAGTAACATCAGTAAATCCACCATGTGATCCAAGAAATTATTACAAATGACTTACAGCTACCTCTCTATACCTCTTCTATGTCATCCAACTTCTGAACACTATCATTCCTACAGTAGTCACAATTACCTCATTTTTTATGTCTAGTATTCCTTTGATATCTAAATATAGCTTTATCCAATGCATGTCTGCTTAATCAATATAATATTTATGGGGTATTTTTTGAGCTGTACAAAAATGAATATTCCTTCTACTACTTAATATCAGGTTTCTAAGTTTCAGCCACATTTTTTAGTTGTGAATCATTTATTTTTATAGCTTATTAATATTCTATTTTATGACTATACTAAGATTTATTTAGCCATTCTCCTGACAGTGTACGTTTGTGAGCTTTCAGTTTTATGTTATTTAGAACATTGACTTTTGTGAACATTTTTGTCTAACACTACTCTTTTTGGTAAGTCACTTGGTTGTTGTGTTTTCCCGCCAGCTGTCTGACTGATGGTAGGGCCTTACTGTTGTCATTAACACATTACAACAATGTGCAAAAATAAGTCTCTCACTTAAGTTTTTGCTTTAAATATGTTGAATTTTTAGAATTATCAGATGCAATTCTCTTTTCTTTGGGAAATATCTTTTTAAAAGTGTCTTTGAATATTTCTTCTGTGTCACTTGCTTTAGTCAGTTCTTAAGGAAATTTATCACATGTAAATAAGGATTTCCATTCTCTAGTCTCTATCAGATTATCTTCCATAGCTTTTATCTGCTTGTTTTTCCATTTCAAGAAAGCATAAGCTTACAACTCACAGGGTTATTTTTCCATTAATTGAATGATTTAACTCATATTTATTGAGTTCCTCATACAGGTGTTCATATCATCTGAACTTTGCAGCCTCTAAAGTTTCTAATTTTTTATTTATTTGTATTCTTCCTTATTTCATCTACCTATTTTTCTTCTCATTCTTTCAGTTTTCCATTTTATCTTGTCGCCTTCTCATAGAAGCCTTAACTTATAAGCTATTGTTAGTTTTCGGCCTTTGTCTTTTGGATCTTGGACTGAATACAATTCAGATGACAGTCCTTTTTTTGATTTTTTAAAGTTCTTTTTCTTTCTCTTTTTCTGAACTTTTCCATAATTTAAAAACAAATTTGATTAGCTTCATGATTTTTTAATCAACTTTCATATAAGACAATATTGTTCCTTTCTCAGTATTTGTTAATTAGGAGACTAGTTTTATTGTCCATGATTCTACCCTCTCTCCATCGTAGGGATGAAAAATTATATTCTCAGAGAACAGATGTATGTAACTCATAATTCTAATTTTTTAATAGTCATTCAGCAGTTGGAGTTCTCCTCTACTCTGGTGTTATTTTCTCCTACCTACATGTCTTTGTTCTGTTTCCCAGTCAAATAGTTAGTGTAGTAGTATATATTATTACCGATAGCTTTCCTTTTCACACCATTATCAAAAAACTTTAATTTTAGGGCTGGAGCTCTTACAAATCAATATATGGGTTAGTCAATTTTCAGTCCTCCCTTGGTAATTATGTATATGCTTTCCAAATTAATCTAGACATAGAATTTACTTTCACTTCCAATAGGATTTTATCTTTTTTTTTTTTTTTAAGATTTTATTTATTTATTTGACACAGAGAGAGACAGCAAGCGAGAGAGGGAACACAGGCAGGAGGAGTGGGAGAGGAAGAAGCAGGCTCCCAGTGGAGGAGCCTGATGTGGGGCTCGATCCTAGGACCCCGGGATCACGCCCTGAGCCAAAGGCAGACGGTTAACGACTGAGCCACCCAGGCGCCCCCCAATAGGATTTTATCAACTTGTTAATATCATTGTAAAGTTAATCTCAAAGAATATATATATATATATATATATATATATATATATATATACACACACACATATACAAGTACATACAGTGATATTTTCTAAAGAATTATATTCAATATAAAATAATTCAACATGGCATGGATATTCACTTAAAAGAGACTATTTATTTTTATTTATTTATTTATTTATTTTTTAAAGATTTTATTTATTTATTTGACAGAGAGAGAGAGGCAACCAGTGAGAGAAGGAACACAAGCAGGGGGAGTGGGAGAGGAAGAAGCAGGCTCCCAGCGGAGGATCCTGATGCGGGGCTCGATTCCAGAATGTGGGGACCACGCCCTGAGCCAAAGGCAGACTGAGCCACCCGGGTGCCCCTAAAAGAGATTATTTAAATAAATATGGTAGTCAGTGTTATAGGTATTGTATTTGTGGGCTTGGGGGGGTTCTGAAATGAAATAACTATCTTTCACTAGAGATCTTATGCAAATTGTTCCGTTCCTTAGAGATATAGAGATATCCTAATAGAGAGATTTCTGTTGACTGCTGTTTTTGCATATTGGAAAGATGATAGGAACTAACTGGCATTGTTTTCCCTTGGTATTAATCTGTTAACTTCCCTGTATCCCACATTTGCTCAGTGTTCTTTGGTAACTGCAAGCTTAGAAATTTTCCAAGGCTATATATTCTGTAGCCATCTACAATACATGTTCTAAGTTTCAGATCTTCATCCCCACTTAATTTCTTAATACAACTTATCCATCTTTCCTAAAAATACTTCACAATGTTTAGTCCACCGATCTCCTCTTTTCCTCTGCTGTTTTCAGCACTCTTATGATTTATTCCTTTATGTAACTTTTCAGTTTCATTTCAATAAAATTTTGGCAGGGTTAGTAAATAATGCATGTGTTCAGTCCACTACCTTAAACTAAAAGTATAAATTCACTTCTATAAGAAGAAAAATGATTCTACATTTTGAAAAAAAAAAAAAGCATGTAAGACTGAAGCTAGTAAATATTAAAGTCATTTCCACTTTAGGAAAAATATTGTTTCACTAAAAGATTCTGATTCAATTTTTAAAAGGTGCTATATATTAAAGGATTTAATATTTCAAATCAACTCAGGAAGGAAATGTAAACAAATGAAACTGTAAGATATACGGGTAATGGTGGCCTCTGTGACATTCAAATTCATATGCTGTCTAGATCAAACATGACCCCTACCTGGGGTCTGCCTACAAAGACAATGTAATTCTTGGGGTTCACAGAGGTATAGCCAGATTCTAAGTCAGGGGATGTTAGAATATTAGGGTAAAGCCCGGTCATGGCTATGGATAGGGCCAGTGCTAGGTGTGAGAATGAGCACATAAAGCACCTTCTTTATGCATCCCATAGTCTGGTTTCTACATTGTTTCTTCTGCTATTTTTCATCATAATCATTAAAAAAATGCCATATCAGTGTGTTACTCTGAAAAATTCTGTTAAAATATTGCTTTTTCTAAGGAATGTGTTCCTTCCCCCACTGACATGACACTGGGTTTAATGAGTCAAAGAGAAGTTAAGTTAGAATGGTTCAATGGGGGAAAGAACACTATTGAAGACTAGCAATAGGGGAGAGAGATGGAACCCAAACCCACTGAAAGAGAAAGCAGGAAGATTTGGACAGTGGTGTAGGATATTGTACCAAAGTGTGTATGATTATGCTTTCTGTGGCTGCTAATTGTCACTATGGAGCAACCTGTTGTCACTTACCCCTCAGGGACTGGGAGAGAAAGGTACTGTCTTTCTTGATGATTATATTTCAAAGGAATGGCTTTCAGGTCCTTAAGAAAGATATTCCAGGGTTGCGAAACTGTCAAGAAGCTGGGAAAATATTTACATCTCAAAGTGGTAGAGAAAGAACAATTACAAACTTTCTAAAGTAAATGGTCTAAGCAAAGGGAGGTCAGTGGTCTAGAGTCAGGAAGAAACCTGTCTACAGTTTAGTCAACCTGAGGGTCATGTTAAGCCCATCTCAGTAAACGGGAGGATGAGGGAATATTTAAATTAGCTATATAATTTTTTCAGTCATATTCCAGATATTTTAAATGAGCATAAATTCAACTTCTTATAAAAATTATTAAAATTTTGTAAGTAAATTTGTAAAATATGTATCAATAGTAATAAGATCATCATTATCATCATACAGTTCATGATGAAGTATAATAGAGTACTTTGGAGAATCTTTAGAAAAAAACACACAAAATCTTGTTTTTTCTTATTATTTTCAGAAGATATTAGTGCTTCTGGAATGTTCAATGAGTTAACAGAGAGATGGATTAGTTGAATTCATATGTAGATGTAGTGGTTGAATTCATATACATAGATGATTGATTTCCAACTAAAATATCAAAATTAGATCAGAACATTTTTTTCCTTTCCAATTTTTAATTAGAACGTTTTAGTTAGAAACACTTTTGAAAACGCTGTGATGCAGAATACCTGAAATGTATAACTAGTAAAATGCATTAGGATACAATCCCGACGTCTATTTTCAAATACACACAAAGTAACTTCATACCTTTGGTTTGTTTTGTTTTAATCTTTGCTTTCATTTGATCACGGTTGATGACTATAGGTAGATTTCAAAAGAATTGGATCAGATATGTTGGATTATTAACTTTGAGACTAGACTCTGAGGGCTCTGTGTTAAATTTATATCATTTGACTATCAATCGTAATGATGTTTAATATTTTACTTTTAAGTTAAAGATTCTCTCTAGATAACATGATTAAATGTATCTAATTATAAATTAACAAAGTGCTCTCACACTGTATGAGAAGATACTGTTTAAGTTAATTCAACCCAAACTGACTTCTACATATCTTTAATATTGTTAGTTTCAATCTATGCAAGCTTCTTAGTGCAGAGAAATAAAAATGAGTGGGGGGGGGGTGGCTCTGGCGGATGGCAGGGGGGGATGCACACCTTGTCTGAAATGTGCCTCTTCTGCCTACAATCTCTCTAATTCTTGTGATCTTGTTTGCATACTGCTTCCTCTAATTACTTCTCATCACAGTTGTAGCAGTCATGTCAATATAGTATCTTTTAACATTTCATTGATATAGTGTCAATATTGAAGAATCTTCTCAGAGGAGCATCTATTGGCCAGCTAGAGTCATGGAGAAGTGGAACGAACACCTGCTCAGCGGTGGTCACAGTGGAATGGTCCCTTTATATGAAACACAATACACAAGTCTAAGCTTTACTCCTTTAATGCTGCTTTCTTATTGATAATTCTTACTTCCTATTTCCAAGATATAAACTCTTTGAAAGATATTTAAGAATAATTTCTGCCCCACTACGCGTATCCTGTGTTAGTGTTTGCATATCACTATGCATATCATGTGTTAGTGTTAAGCATAACTTCATAATACAATTAGCCCTATTAAAATGCTAAAACAGTTTGCCTTTTCAATATTCAATTCCTGAATATGGCTCATGGTTTCTTATACCAATGGCTCAGGTACCAAATGTTGGAATTTCCTCCCCCCCCCCCCGCCCCGTTACCTCAAGAACACAAGGAGTTCTAAAAGCTTTGGGAAGAATTTTCTTTTTTTTTAATTTTAATTTTTAAAAATTTTTATAAGGATTTATTTATTTATTTGAGAGAGAGCGAGAGCACAGAGGGAAGAGCAGAGGGAGAGAGAATCTCAAGCAGACTTCCCACTGTGAGTGGAGCCCCACAAGACGGTTCAATCTCACGACCCTGAGATCATGACCTAAGCTGAAATCACGAGTTGAATGCTTAATGGACTGAGCCACCCAGGCACCCCAGGAAGAATTTTCTTATAGTTTACAAAATAAAACTGTTCTATGAAAATGTTTTGTTTGTATTAATATTCCTCTGAGTCTCATTTCTTTTTTTTCTCTGCTTTTTAAAAAACCTGTATATATCTCTTACTGTTTCTTACTTTTTCCTTTTGTAACTGTCCACTAATTGGCCTAAAATACAAAACTGAATTGTATATTAAATAAATTATTGCATTTTTAATAAACATGCATGTCCTATATTATTTATTTTAATTATAATGTTTCTCTTTTCTTTCCAGAAACAAATTAAAGCCCAAATTAGGTCAGGGTTTCTTCATGTGGTTCACAATTGATAAAGTACTTTGTTTCTCCTGTGCACCAAAAGATCTATCCTTTGTCCCTATAGTACTAAAGCTTTTTACTTTGCTCTTGGCGTTATTGATGATTGGTAAACCTCTACTGTGTCTATTTCATGCCAAAGGATGGTTAGAGATGCCAAGAAATGACGAATGTAGTTAGGAAGTGGGCACTTCAAAGCATTGAGAGTTGTTAAATATAACACTAACTTATGCATGGGCAGAATTACTGCAAATGGGTTGTTATGGAGTCTGACACCGTGGCAGCATGAATGTGTATTATGGGGCTAAAAAAAGAATGAGACTTTATATTCTCAATTCATTTTAGGGAAATATTTGTCATGTGACTTCATAAGCAATTTTCTGTGATAGCAGTAAAATTGACTTGGACAGGCATCTCTAAGTGAATTAACATAATTAATATGATTTTATTAACACAGCCAAAATGTTTTCCTCCCAGAAAATTTGACAGAACCTAAGCCTAGCAGTACTTGGCCACTGGCAAGGTACAACTGTGTCTCCCTCCACGTCCCCTGCCACATCCGCATCAGTATTGGTCCATTGAGTTTTCAGAGGCAGAACTCTTCAGGCAGGTGTCAGACGCTGGGAATATGAGAGATCTCAGTTAACTGAATGTGACAATTAATAACTTTTATTGAGTGCCCAATTTGTTTGGAGCCCTAGGCACTGTGGGTGATCAGAAAGAAACAGAAGGAAACAAATAATCTCTTTCTGTCTCTTAGGGGTTTCTAGTCATGGCAAAAAGAGGTCTTCTACTGGGTGCATGCAGCAAGAGAGAGTGGAAGTTAGACAAGACGTCAGTCTAAGTTATGTAATGAACACATGGAGATTCAAGGAACAAGAATGGAATTGCCAATTGAATAAATGTGAGATTTGTGACCCTTTTGTGGCATTTTATTTTTTTGTGACTTGTGAGTCCTGTCGCTATTAAATTTAATTCCGCGAACATTTTTGAGAATATGCTGCCATGTGCGATATACCACGTTGGGTCTCATTGTTACCGTAATGGTAATTAGAGTTTTATCTCTATCTTCAAAAATTAACATCCTTCTCTCCCTTTTTATCTCTCTATGTTTTTCTCTGCCTCTGTTTCTGTCTCTCTTTCTCTACACACACACGAACCCACACACATTTATGTATCTAGGTTATATATACACATAAGCACACCCATATTTAATGCAGATGTTGACAAGAACAATACCCATAATTACATAAAGAAGATTATGATAGTATGGAGAAAGGAGCAAGTACTTTCTGATAGGAGAAATAAATTTATATGGGGAATCTCTATATTTATGTTATTGTTTAGAAAAATCTCATATAAATGTTAATTACAATGAAGCAGATGTAAACATAAATTCATAAGCAATAAATGATCAGCAGAATAATGAATCAAAAACTGATTTATTGAAAACAGAACAGCACACAAGCAACTAAGTGATGGATGGGAAAAGATGGCGTGGGCTGTGGGCAGTAGGTAAATAAGAAAAGCTTAAGTAAGAGAACAAGCATACATCTAATTTTCACCAGCCTGGCACAATGCAGAGCTAGTGCTTTACATATCATAGTTATTTATTTTATTATTTTTTAAAGATATTTATTTATTTATTTGAGAGAGAGAGAGAGAGAGTGGGGGGAGGAGCAGAGAGAGAGGGGCAAGCAGGGTCCTGATGCAGGGCTCAATCCCCGGACCCTGAGATTATGACCTGAGGCAAAATCAAGAGTCAGATTTTTAACTGGCTGAGCCACCCAGGCGCCCCTATATATCGTATTTAATGGGATTCTTCTAACAACTCTATGACCTTGGTATTATGTTCCTGTTTTACATATGAATTAATATATTCGGAAGATTTGCTTGGCTAACGACACCTATAACGACTCTACAGATGAATGAGAAGCCAGGGGACTACATACAACATTCAGTGGGGGAAGAATTATTTACAAGGATTTCTGGAGGAAAAGGAAGAACACAACTGTTTGGTGCTGCTAACTGGAGCAGATGAAACCTATATACAGAGTACCATATGCGTAATTAAACAGAGACAGACCTACACCAGGAGGTCTTTGGGGAATAGAATGAAAATAATTTGAAGAAATGTGAATGTTATCTCTTCTCCTCCTCTGTATTCTGTGGAGATAAATCTTAGGCTTCCCATGTATAGTTTACATATTGCTTCTTCAACTATGGTGAAATGATATTTTTGCACGCTCGATGGTTGGCTTAATGATATGGTTGATGACCAGATTATTATGAAAAAGAACTGGAAGGAACTCAAGGGTCAATGCTATGTTGCTAACAGATTAAATGAATAAAGAATCTCTCTTCTTCCCCCAAACTAGGGGAAAAGTATCAGAATTTACACAAGAAGACAGGCAGGGTGCTACCTCTGTATCCTATTAGACGTCATTTTGTCTAGGCTTACTGAAGACACTAGTTCATATGGTATTTCTTTGAGCTCTTTTACGATGCAAATGGGACAAAATTGTGTTTCTAGGAGCTATTTTCAATATATTACAAGCAAAATAAAATAAATTGCAAAATGTCAAAATTCTCAGCCTGATTTACTTGACAAAAAGCTCCAGATTCGGCTCTTTTGATGCATATCAGTTGCAAAGTTTCAAGGATTTTGTGTGATTTATAAAAGCGGCTAAGCATTCAGAACTCTCAATTATTTATACAGATCTGTTTGAAATAGTCAAACTCTTCAGTTTTTACTATTAGCCCAGCAATTTTAATGACAGCAGACAGGATACTTTCTGAGATGTACATAAACAAAAAACAAAGGGTTTAGTATTTTTCTTACTTGGCCAAGACCAATTCTTGAAGATATATCACTGTAATATAAAACAAGTGTCAAAGCAAAGGATATCCTCATTTCAAGAACTGGTGAGAGAAAAGAGTTTATAGTAATCTGAGCATATTTGGCAGAACTGTATATCTTTACTTAGATCATTTTCAAAGAGTACAATTTTCCTTGACACTCTAAGACTCTTCATGAATTTGGAATTAGAATACAAATTACTTTAGTCTCCCCGAGGCTTGAGGAATTCACTGCTAGTGAGGCTCTCTGTGCACTCTGTGAGGTCTTCTGGCATAGAACTTTTCTACTTCTTCCCATATTGGGAAGAGAGAGTCAGGTAAATGGAGGGTGAGTAAAATCACTCCCACCTTTGTCAACATGCTCTCCGAGGGATAAATCGACGACAAATTTTTCATCTGTTATGTTCACTGCTCCATCCACAGGGGTTATAACATGGCTTAGCACATAGAAACATTGCATATACATATATTTGTTGAACAAATGAAAGAGGGAATGAATCTTTGTTAGTTATATGTAGCTTTTCAGGATGGCATCAAGCCAAATAAGCAGTGAAAAATTAACTTTGCTGTGGACCTAGCAGATGAACATATAGTCAATTTCTTAAAACACAACATAAAATAATGGTGAGCCCTATCTGTTGATAACAGAAATAAAATGGTTTTCTTCATTTTATTAATGGTAGTTGTTAATATATTTATTTTAAACTTTTATCTTTCAGAAAATCTCTGAACATTAAGATATCTCAATTTTGTAGTCTTTCCAGAAGGTGAAACTGCATCTAGTGTTGGGAATACCGAAGAGGGGGATCTTGACTTAAAAAACTAGAGATCTTTATCACTTGGGAAGTAAAAGATGACCTCAGAAGGATTTCATATTTGTGGATGTTCCAAATAATAATTCTGTGATTTCTTCTAGTTAGAACATTTTCTGATGTTATGATTCTTTTCCTAATTTCTTTGATCATCATTTCTTCTGAACTCCTACCGATTTTATGTATCCAAAACTTAATTTAGCATATGTTTCTTAACTGCCCATCTTTACTATAAGTGCTTAAGGGCAGAAATTATGTCATACACTTTCATGGTGTCCCCTGTAGAGACTAGCACAATATTTTCTACAAAGTATGCCCCAAGTATCTACTCATTATCAAGTAGTTGAGTAGGATACAAGAGAATCTCATTATTTGCAGCAATAGGGCTGTAGGCACTTTACTTGTATTACCCAATTGAATCCTGACTACAACCATATGAGATTAGTAGCACTGAGATCAGAATTCAGGCCTGTGTGAAATACCTCTGCATAATCCATGCGGTTTAAATGATTATCTGTCAGCATTTCTGATCTGAAGTTTGGAATAAGTGCTCTGCTTTTATACGGTAATACAGCCCTCTTGGATTCTGTGGTTTGACCAAGTCATATATAGGAACTCTGATTCCTCTGGGCATTTCTCAGGCATTGATGAAGTAATATCTTTTCTTACGTATTAGATGGAGCATGGAGCATACATAAAAACTATGAATTTTGACTCAAAATTGGTTACGAATGCCAAGAGTTATCATGGCTAACTGTTTTTATCCTTTTAGTTCCTTGAATTAAATACAGCTATGATTTAGCTTGGCATAAGCGAAGGAAAGTATTGTTTAAAATGTATTAGTCACGATCTCATTTTTTTCCTGGTAATTGGCAAGCAACATAAAGTAATTTAAAACTTAACTTAGTAAGTGCTTTGAGAGTATTTAATAAAAATACATGGTGTTTTCATTTTCTTTTCAGCCTATGTCCATTTTTAATTAGTGGTAGAATCTACTAATTTTTAATTCTAGTGATTATTATAAAAACAAGTGTATGCAGAGAAATAAGGCTAGTTATTTTATACAGGAGAATTAGAAACCTCTTTATCTCTTGCCTGGTTCGGTGCTGGTGTAGACTCTTGTTTATCACTTTATCATCTTTCAATGTGACCCTGAGGTTTTACTAGCAGTGTTTAGAAACTCATGTCGGTCTTCATTTTGCAAATGGTCATTTACGTTCTTATGCTAATAAGTTGAATAAGTTTAACATTGGCCTAGGAGTGGATTTGAGTAAGCTTCTGGGAAACCTCCACAAATTCACAAAGTTAATGGCTTGACCTCCCAATTCTCCAATGTAAAATAAACTATAATGATTTTTCAGGCTCTTAGTTCCCCTGCATTTCAAAAAAAAAATGAGCTCTCATTTACTTCAAATGACTTGACTTTCCTTATAATCTAATTGTAAATGAATAGTCCTTTATTTATCTTCTAAAATGATTCTTGTCCATGTTTGGTTGGGAGCCTTCTTCACGGCAGAAAAGAGAAAAGTTTCTAGCAGATGTTCTGAGCAAAAACAGTGAATTCATTGGAGCAAGAACAGTGAATTCATTGGAATTTACGACACCAGGAGGATATTTCAAAGAGGCAGCTCATATATGTGAGCAAATACACAAAGAAGAAGTATGATAAATACTCTTAATATATATTTATGTGATTTAGCAGAAGGTTGGTATAGTAAGAAGGAATGTGTGTAATATATAACGATGTGGCATGTGCCCTTTTAAGAACTTAGAAAGGAACAGTTTAATTTTCATTTCTTTAACATTACTAAATTCTAAAAATTCCTTTGTAAACTAAAACTTTATCACATTACAAATGTAACTCTGTCCTTAACGAGTGATTACTTATCCACAGTTATATACTGTAGTAAACTGGTGCTTGCCTTATTTTTCTGAAGCTGGAATTAATGCGAATAGGGAAAAAATAGGATGATTTTCTAATTATTGTAATGCTGGTATCAAGTTATATATTAGGTCTACAAATGAAAAAATATTATTAATAGCAGAAGCTAAGAGCATCGGTTTGTAAAAGAAGTTAGTCAAATACTTATATAATGTGGTAAAGACTGATTTCATTCTGACCAACAATATTTTTTGTATTTATAAAAGAGGTAGTAGCAAAACTTCCTATTTATGGCTCTCTAGTTGCAAAAGACACCATGTTTATGGAATGATCACATTATGGGATATATTTTGATAGGCTTTTACTCTTGATTTTTCTCTTTTGATGTGGAAATTTACAAAGCAACAGATTATTGTATTAGAAGAGACAATATTTATCAGTGTTCCCCGATATTAGAGGGAGAAAGGGAAGGCCAGAAAGTGTCTCCCTTTAATGGATTCCTTAAAGTTGTTCACTTACTCTAGTGTTTTCTAATCAACATTTTGATCAGTTTTGAGTTTTAGGAGGTATGTATGGAAAGGCTGGTTTTTTTTTTTTTTTTAAAGATTTTATTTATTTATGTGACAGAGAGACAGCCAGCGAGAGAGAGAACACAGCAGGGGAGCGGGAGAGGAAGAAGCAGGCTCCCAGCGGAGGAGCCTGATGTGGGACTCGATCCCGGAACGCCGGGATCACGCCCTGAGCCAAAGGCAGACGCTTTAACGACTGCGCCACCCAGGCGCCCCAAGAAAGGCTGGTTTTATAATACAAGCTTCCCTCGTACAAGGATTTATTTAGCTTTTTTAATCTTTAAGGTCCTGGATCTGGGCAGAAAGAGTTCACATACTTAATTTCTTTCCAATACTGTAACAGCCAAATAAGGCAGTGCTATAGGTAAGCAAGGATCTTAGGAATTAAACATTGTGCTTTCATCCTTTAGGATCTGTCCCTCATGCCATTTCACACTAAGAGTATAATTAAAATCTAAAGGAGAACAAGGGGCAGCTTTGATTGGAAAGCTAAATCCAATGTGGAATGTCCTGTTTTCCCCGGATTGAGTAGAAGGGAACAGGGCAAAGAGAGACACTAGAAATAGTTACCTAGAGCCCGGTTAACAAAGCAGATGGTACATTTGTAAACTGAACGGCTATGTCTCTGCTGCCTCAGGCCATTGTGTGTTGCTGATAGATTCGCTGTAAGTCTTCATCATAGGCAACTGTGCCAAGAGATACTTGTTCAGATGATCAGCTGTAAAAAGTAAATAAATAAAATCCTTCAAGTTGCAATTTATGTTCCTAACTAATAACTTGAAACAGGCCTACTCTTTGGGAAACTTAAGGCATATTCCCTTAAAACAACATTCTTATCTCTTATTAACAGCATCTTTGAAAAGCACGTATATCGAATAATTTGCTAGGAGACAGGGTTATTATAAGAGTAGAACTAAGAAAATATAGCATCATGAATGTTGGTTCTGAGAACTTTATAATAAGGTTTTAATGCAGACTCTGAAAATTAAAGGGAGATATAAATTATGGAATATTCACTAATATTTCTACATGGTGGTTAATTTATATACTTTTTATAGCAACCTATTATTTTGCTCATATTTTTGCATTGATCAGTGGGTTCCTGTAGCCAATAGTTTTAAAAAATTGAATTGCAATGGTTGAAACATATGGAAGCGTTTCTATTCTGGAAAGAGTCACTTGTTTCCCATTGTAATGACATTCAGGACACCTAAATGTCTATGCTTGGCATAATTTTGGTTTCTACAGTGTACACAGGCATATTGGCATTGTGGCTTAGTCCTTTGGAATCAATGACTTTGGGGCTTGGGTAAGGTTTTGTCACTAATTTATCTGGAAATTTCTGGCTCTAATTGGAACTTCTTTCTGTAGAAAGTTTTAATCAATGTAACAAATAGAATCACAGATAGGAAGGGACTTCAAGAGATCATTTATTCCCTTCCATGTCTTCAGGCAGGGAAAAAAAAAACCTCTTTAATAACATCAAGGTCTACTTATCTAGCCAAAAGTAAATGGGGATTGTATAATCCTCCAGTGAATTTTGGTTGACATTACAGACAATGTAGGTATTGTTTAGGGGAATAATTTCATTTTTGCCTGGATCCATCTTAAATTAACTCATAACTTTCTGTAGTACTCTATGTTGAGGTAATTCAGAAAGAATGGTTATGCGATTAGAGGTTCTTTGAGAAATATAAAATATCAATGATATGTATCCCTTTCTCCTTTTTCCCTTGAGAATTGAGTCCTTCCGTGTTCACATTTGGACTCAATGATTTTCCCAGTGGGAATGCTGAGTTTAAGATAACAGAGGTAACTGATGATGCATTCCCTCTCCCTCTCCCTCTCTCTCTCTCTCTCTCTCTCATTAATAGCAACCTCTTCATCCCCTGCAAATCTTTCCTCCTTACAAACACCCTCCTGCCCATTTGGGCTGTCACCTATTTTCAGAAGTCCTACTAAGATTTTTTATTTACTTATTTTTTGAAAGTAGGCTCCACACTCAGCGTGGAGCCCAACATGGGGCTTGAAATCATGACCCTGAGATCCAGACCTGAGCGGAGATCCAGAGTCATCACTTAACCGACTGAGCCACCCAGGCACCCGCCCCCCCCCCCCAATAGGATGTTTTTAAAATGGATTCACCAAAAATATCTTCTGCGAAGTTTTCTCCCCAAGCACTGGAGATGCTTTGCCAGACACCGTCATCAAAAATAAACAAGATTTCTCCAACTCCAATTTTGCACATTTGGAGAGAACGCGTTGCTCCTCTTGTGTGATGCTCTTATAGGTGTAGGTGGGCGGGAGTTAGAACGCGCTACCGAGTTGTAGTGCCGTGGCTTTCTCAGTTTTCACATAGTTTCCCTGCTCTACGAAAGAAGTATCTAGGAGGCAGATCTGAGGAACAAAATCATGCTTGCAGAATCTTCCTACTGTTAAGAGTTGAGGATGCCCGAGTAGTTTCGGATCATGGTGCCTGGCTTCATTTCACCTCAGGATGAGTTCTTCTGAGTCTTCCTGAAGACAGACTTCTAGAGAAATCCTTTCGCTATCTTGCAGACTGACCCCCATATATCTAAGTACCACTTAGATGCGTGCTGGGACCTCCTCCACACTCTATTTGCATTGCTATGTATTACATGACTTAATGAGTTTTATGAATTTGGTAGCAAATTAACTTTTCCTTTATAATTTCTTTAATAGCTCAAGGCTTCAGTTATTTTAGTTATCTGAATTAGAGCGAAGAAAAGAGCATCTCTGTGTGTGTGTGGCATAGTTTTTTATTTGGAAGTTATGTGAACTTAAAGATCTTATGATCTTACTCACACCTCTGGATCTCTTTTTTTCTCCCTTATGATGTGACTGTAAGATTGGAGACGTGGTTTTCTAAATCTTTCCAATTGTAACAAACTAGAGCTCACACTTTCTCTTCTGTGAAACCCACAAAATTTGCTCTTTTGGCGAATTTCCATGCGGGAGGACTACAAGGACTTTTTCCTTGTGCTGTTCTTGGTTGAAGCATTTAGTTTATTTGTCCTAACATGCTGTTTGCACCGCTTAAAAATTACTTTGATTTCATTGATATCAAGGTAAAGAGAAAACGGGATTTATATAATTTGTCTAAGTGCCCAGTTAGGCTGACACATGGTGAAGCGAGGTCTCTGTTCACCCGGATCTGACATTTCTGCAGACAGAAGGTGGTGCTGTTGATTAGGAACAATACACAGCCCGGCGTTTTCCCATCAAACTCCCGATCAAGTTATCATTGCAGTCCAGTCTCTACTGAAGAGAAAAAAAAAATCACAGTCAGCTGAAACTTATTCTGACATTTGACCACAGTTACTCCTCTGCTTAGAATCGGCCCATAGAATGCACCAACCATGTTGTTCTTACTATATTATGTGAATCTTGGAAGCTGTGTGAAAAAAATAAGTTCTCAAATATAGGATATGTTGTTTCCCTTTGTGGAGTCAGGTTTAACATTATGTGCAAGACTGTAAAACATCCAAGGGCCGGGATGACTCACTGGTTACAAGAAAAAGACAGACCTTTAAAACCAATGCAATATTGTTGCATTTGAACATGAATATTTCAGGAACACGGAGTATCAGAAAACAACAAAACAAAATGTTTTTGACTCGTTTGTTCCCTACATACATAATTCTATGGAGAAGTACTCAAAGCAAGTTCAGGTGCTGGGAAAGCAGCCTGTGTTCTTCTGCACGTGTCAAACAATATTGTGGTCATATGCCAAAGCCCTGGCTGTACCAGGATGACAAGTACCAGACGCGGGCGTGGGCTCATGTCCTTGTGAAAAGCCCCAGGAAGAACGGGAAAGACTCAGGGGAGAGCAGAATCACCTAGAATCATCTGTGATATCATGGAAACAGGTCAATATTGCAAAGCAGTTTTAAAGTTTACAAATAAGGTGCAGGGCGAAAAGTGAAATCATAAGGAACCGTGGGCTGACTAAACATCCAGGCAGCAAGAACCAAGGTACATAAGGGCTTGTTTTATAAAGTTGCGCAGAGAGAGGTCCAGACGCCACTTAGTAACATACTGGTTAACACCAATTTGGGAGAACTGTGTTTAGCTCGAAAGATCTGCTTATGTCTTGTGATAAATGGTGACATCCTTTAGAGGAAAGTCAGACAAGAAGAGAATCTTAATTAGCAATAATTGTAAGCTTGAATCTTTCCACTGAGCTGAGAACATCTTTGCTCTCTTGTTTGAAAAATCCCCAGCATGTCTTCTTAAGTTTTCCTTCTCCAGGGGTGGTAAGGTGACTCTTTTACCTCATTCTGGTGGGAGGAACCAGCCGAAAGATCTGTGATGGGAGGCAACATAATATACTGGTTTGAAAACAGACTCTGAAACCAGATTGTTTGTATTTTCTTTTCTTTTGTATTATTTATTGTATTGTATTTTAAGTCCAGTTCCACCATTTGCTGGCTTCTTTTCTGTGTCTTGAGTTCTTTTCTGGGGATAGTGAGAGTACCTAACTCAGGGGGTTGTATGGAGTCAATGAGTTTATATAGGATGAGGAAAATTGTCCCGTGGTGTGGCATAAGAGCTTGCCGTTATTATGCCTGCTCACTCGGGGAAGGCTAGGGAAGGATGCGAAGAGCAGCAGCTCTACCAGGGAGCATGCTTTCCTTCCGATGAAACCCATCCTCCGGTCAGGATCCCTTTTTGAAATCTGCCCTGGGCCTTCCGGCATCGCTGGTGCTTTAGGCTTCACTGTGTAAACATATAGACAGAAGGAACAAGGGTGTCAACGATGGCCATAATTTAACACTTGACAGCCAGAGACAATGAGCCTATAAACTGTATACGTAATAAGTCTCTAAATGACTTTCTGAACAGAAATACTTTTAGAAAGAAAAAAAGAAGTGTTTGGTATAGTTGTGCTGAGATCATCACATGCTTAAGTGGACATAGACACGTGATCTTAAAGATGAAGACAAAAGCAAAAAAAAAAAAAGGATGGGTTTAGGGATACTCTGGATACTAAGGTTCCTTGTCAGTGAGTTGGTGAATCTCATGCTCTTCCATCAGAATTCCCACAGAGTGATTGTCCTTTTTCCAAAGTGCCTTAAAATACTGTCTCCAAAGAGTACCCCCATAGGCTGACATACTTTGCATTTGTATATTTATTTCTGTTACCATTTTTTTGTGCATTAGTGTTTGATGTAGACTTTACATTTTTCTTCAATAATTTAAAAGTTTCAATTTCGTCAAATACTTTCCAATTGTATTTTATTTTTTTTGAAGATTGATTTTATTTGAGAGACAGAGGGAGAGCATGTGCGAGCGGGGGGGGGGGGGAGGTGGGGAGCAGGGGGGAGGAGGGGCAGAAGAAGAGAAGCTCAAGCAGACCCCCTGATGAGCACGGAGCCTGCCTCGGGGGCTCGATCCTATGACCCATGAGATCATGACCTGAACCGAAACCAAAAGTCCGACACTTAACTGACTGAGCCACCCAGGTGCTCCAAATTCTTCCCAATTTTATCCACCCTCGCCCCACTTTTTTAAATTGAAGTACAGTTGACACACAATGTTACATTAATTTCAGGTACAACATAGTGATTTGACAGCTCTACATGTTATGCTGTGCTGGCTACGAGTGTAGTGTGATAACAGCACATCACACTACACCTGTCACCATACAAGCTACTACGATACCATTGACTGTATTCCCTATGCGGCACCTTTCATCGCTGTGACTTATTCATTCTGTAACTGGAAGCCCCTACCTCCCATTCCACTTCGCCCATTTTGTCCATCCCCTCACCTCCCTCCCTCTGCTGCCACCGAATTTTTCTCTCTATTTATGGGGCAGACACTTGATTTTTATATGATATATATCTAATATATATATTAGATATTTATTTATATATAATTATATATATTTATTTATATATTTGAGTACATCATTTAAGGGTAAAATGCTGAAGGATAAAAAATGGAAAGCAGAAATGGGGCCTAAGATAAGAGTTTTTGAAAGTGGGATGCTGCCAGGATTATAGTTTTGTTCCTGAACATTGGTCTACAATTGAAGGTCAGGACAGATAATTAAACAGAGACCTTCAATTCAAGTCTAGGTGAGCAATTTAATTATATTATTGTTTAATAGAGTTATTGCTACATGAGACTTGGTTTTATTTCCTCACAGACCATAAAGTCTCCCCAATTAAATATTTTTTTCATTACTCATGGATCAAATACTAGAGACCCTAGAAATATGACAAGCAAGTATAAAATAATTTCTAAGCTTCCCTTTAGAAATGTAAGATGATACTTTATTTTTTTCCTTCTTTTTAATACTGCTGCAAAATTCTGAGGGCACGATTGGCAGTACTGTTTTACTGAGTTTTCCCTATAGTTGCTATCAGCCGTTTTAAGTTTTCTATTAGTCGAAGTAAAGAAATTCATGTAGAAGTATCAGATGTTATTATGACTTTAGGCCCCCTCAAAATTGAGTTTTTGTTTTCTTCTTCCTTTACATAGCTAATTAGCAATCTA
Organism: Ursus americanus; assembly: GCF_024610735.1. NCBI lineage: Eukaryota > Metazoa > Chordata > Mammalia > Carnivora > Ursidae > Ursus > Ursus americanus. Next base: position 39,758,125 of record NC_142145.1, read on the forward strand.
ACTTGACAGCAGATTTTTTTCCTTATTGCATTTTTAGGGAAGATTATAATTCAAGGGACTTTGGGAAACAATGGAATTCTGAATTTTAGATTCATATTTTAATAAAAATGTTTAGTAACCTCATTTTTTTCATAAAAGCTTTTAGATAGCTCTTTAAAAGTACCAACAGTGTCTTCAATATTTGCTACTTGTAACATACATAGGAAGTATTTCCAGGGTCTGCATATTAATCTTGTGATTTTCTCTATTTGAAAAGAAAAAGAATATGCATGACCTGGCAGTCAATCTGAAGGCAGTATTTTCCCTTGATGAATATCTCATCTTTTTTCTTTAGCACTGAAAAGTTCTTTTGTCCTTTATTTGCCACTAATGCTTATGATAAAAAATTAAATTACTGTTCATCCTTTCAATATGTTTTCCTCAGAGGCTCTCTGCTGAAGAACAAACATTTAAAAGAGGATGCGGAAGGTTTAGTTTTATACACAGCCCTGCTATATTATTCATTGCAATGCATTTTTAATGTTAGAGAAGGAAAAGTAAAATATATGTTAATTTCTAAGGTGAGACAGGCAGTGATCGAGGGAATGATAAATTCACAGAGGCTGGAGATGTGTGCGTGATAATGAAATAAGAAGTCTTCTCTCCTGTATCCTGGGTTTTCTCCCCCCTGCATGTGAAAGGGATATTAGGAGGTCTTTTTGAATGAAAATCTCAAGACATCATCTCCAACAGTTAACAGGCCTCCAACTCTTCATATTTCCAGTTGAGAAAAAGGTCACCAGACCAAGATTACTAAAAACAAAAATAATACAAGCAAAACAAAATGGAAAGAAGAAACTCTGTCTACATAACTGGTAGGATATTGCTATATCCTATCTCAGCTACCCAGCTCTCATCTCTCCAATTTGGTTTACATTTCTCAACAAAATTTGCACCATTGTTGTTCAAAAAATAAGCCACTTATTTTTCCCAAGTGGGTGAAAAGATTTCAGTGAGCATTCTTTTAACTTCTAAAGCTCGATACTATTTTACAAGAACAGCAGAAGAATAATGTGTTTTATTTGGTCTATGAATTGTCGAGGCTCATGGTTTTTTTTGTATTGTGTTCTTTTGAAAGTCAACAATTTCTCTTCAATCTGAAAGGATTACAGCATCTGGTGAGGAACCTATTTACAAACTTCTCATAGTATGAGAGAAGATTCAACTTTCTGGAATCTCTTTTTTTTTTTTTTAAGATTTTATTTATTTATTTGACAGAGAGAGACAGCCAGCGGGAGAGGGAACACAGGCAGGGGGAGTGGGAGAGGAAGAAGCAGGCTCCCAGAGGAGGAGCCTGATGTGGGGCTTGATCCCAGAACACTGGGATCACACCCTGAGCCAAAGGCAGACGCTTAAGGACTGTGCCACCCAGGCGCCCATTCAAGCTCCACAAGCTTTTTGGATCCAGAGAAAGGGATGGGCAGCGTTGTTTGGTGTAAACAAGAGATCGTGAACATGCTTGGGTTCTAGGGCATTTTCTCAAATTCTCCAAATCTATATTCAATCTGTTGTCATCAGAAAACACGTATTTTGAATATGGGGAGGTTGAATGTGTGAAAAAATAAAACCGTCATGTGGAGAATGGTCTGTTTTTGGTTGTCTGCCGAATACCATGTCCCAGTTGAGTCAGTAGTTAAAAAAAAGGAAGGGGGCATTTTCCATTTTCTTTTGTTGAGTACTGATGAGCAAAAAGTGGAGGAACCATACATTTAGGAAAACACGTATGAAGCATGAATTGTTTTTCAAAATATTTAATTGTATCCCCCCTAAATTAAAACCAATATGCTATATTATATACAGTTAATCTCAATACAGAACATCTTATATAATTCAGTTTTCCATTCACTCTGCAATAGCACTTCTTTTTACCTCGTTCAGATGCATTAATGTAAAATTGGAAATACCTACTTTTAGGACAAATGTAATTTTATTTCACTGCTCTAACAATATATAAAGTAACAAATGCCTACTTTCGCAGTTATTACCTCACTGATTTTATTCTAGACATGTAGTGGTCTGAATTTTATTTTACTCATTTTATAATGACTATCGCCATAGCAACTAGGCAGATTTTACACAAAATGATAAAACATTCATTATATGTAGCTACCTACAATGATTCATGATAGACAGGCTACACACCAATACTGAATAAATGATAATAAAATTCAAATTATCACTCACAATCAGACTAACAAAGCCAGTCATCCCCAGAATATGCTGTTTTGTCTTACTCATTTCTACTTCTTTGTTTTTTTTTTTTTTCTGCTCTATTGCCAAGGCACCTGGACATTTCATTAGTTCAAATTACAGAAACACGGGATTCTGAGAGCAAAATTTCTGTTTTAAAAACATTGCTCCTGTTATCTAAGTCTGTTCAAATTAAATCCGGTAGAGAGGCGTGCTTTCTGTAACAGACAAGTAGCTAACATGCCTTAGGCCACCCAAAGTTTTTAGCATGGTCCCCATGTGTCTGTGTCTCAGCATGAAATATTTGCTCTGGAAGGCAAAAGGGAGCTTTGTCCCAGGCCCTTGTGAACCTGCCATTTTCTGGTCATGTAACCTTAAGTCATTGATTTGAAAAAGCTGAAGTTCATTTTTTTTTTTTAATCTTTAAAATGGGGTTTCTGCAGCACAAGAGAGTGAACAAAAAAAAAGCAGAATCAAACATATGAATACAAAGAACAAACCACTGGTCACCAGAGGGAAGGGGATTGGGGAATGGGCAACATGGGTGAAGAGGAGTGGGAGAGGCAGGCTTCCAGTTATGGAATGAATAAGTCGCAGGAATAACATGCAGAGCACAGGCAGTATAGTTAATGACACCGTGAGAGCCTGATAGGGTGACAGATGGGAGCGATACCTGTGGCGAGCACAGCATAACGTATAGAGATGTTGAATCCCCATGTTGTACACCTGAAACTGATGTAACATCGTGTGTCAGCTACGCTCAAATAAAAATAAAGTAAAGTAAAATAGGGTTTTAGCAACAAGTAATTGCAGTGGGTGTGTGTATCTTCAAGCACGGCGGCCGATACATGAAAATTGCTCAGAAATGTGAACTATGGTAACGATCGTGTTAATAGTGGCATAATGACATGTTCCCTATAAGTGTATCTTTCTTCTTTTCCATCTGAAGCCATATTTATTCATTATACCCAGTAGAATTACAGTTAAAGTTCTGAACTTTTTTACTTCCATGTGGATTTATCAAAGTCAGCTTTACAAAACAGGTCGGTCTTTTCTGTCAAGCATGGTGTGTAGCCAGATGAGGACGGCTTCAGTGTAGCATCTAATAACATTTTGATCTTCTTTTTACTCATCTTGAAAAAATACTCGTATGTGGAAAGATGAAACTTTTGCCTATAAAATTCATCTATTATTTACAATTACAAAACATCACTTTGAAACTTTCAACAGTATTTTTTTTGTGTAAAGCTTTGTTTATGAAACAGTCAGCAAAAAGCACCGTGTTCACAAAAAGCAGAATAGTCTTATTAGTCCCACTTTTGTTTAAAACCACTTTGCACAAACAAACCAGCAACATGTGTCTGTGAGCGAGCAGACACGTATAAGCATATATGTGTGTAAATGTCAATGAAAAGAGAGTCCCTGCAGCAGGGGTTCCAAAATCAGCCTCAGACTGTGATTTCTTTAATATTTCCCTTCCCACAGTTGGAGAGCAGGCAAGCAAAACGGTCTTTTCTTGAAATAAGTTTTTCCTTTCTAGCTCTACTGGACTCTGGCCAGACATTAGCATCCTTTTTCCTTAGCATAATGGAGTCACATTACTCTCAGACTTGAGGACTATAGCTCAGTTCAGAGAAAAGAGAATTTTGGGTTTCCTTCGTGTTGACTGATCATGAGCCTTTTATGGTTATTGTATCCAGTATAAGACATAATCAGAATACAATCACTTGGAAGGTTACTTCTAGAGACTACAGTCAGATATGCAAAGGCCAGACCCTGGGGTCAAACCTGGGTTTGTGCTAATTCTTCTCCAAGGGTCTTATTCTTTGATGCATTCAATGAAGCATGATCATAAAACTCTAGGAAGATACAAAAAGAGGTAAGTGATGTAAGTCTGGAGGTGGATTCAAAATTCACCCTCCAGCCTCAATTAATTAAATAGCATCCACTCTTTGTTGTGTACAGTACGGTGATTATAGTTAATAATACTGTATTATATACTTGAAAGTTGCTAAGATCTTACATGTCCTCACCACAAAAAAGGAATGGTAATTATGTGACATGATGCATGTGTTAGCTAATATGGTGGTAATTCTTTTGCAATATATAAGTGTACCAAACCCACATGTCGCACACCTTAAGCTTACACAACCATATATGTTAATTATAACCCAATGAAGCTGAAAAAACCATGCACTCTTTATTGTATACCTATTACGTATCGGACATAGTACTAGACACTCTAAAGACATCCTTGATTTGATTGCCACAACATTTGAGAGTAGATATTATTACTTTTGAAGTTTATAGAGGATAAATAACTTGTTTACAGCTACGGATGATACCAAACCCAGGTCTCATGGACTCCAAAGGTCAATGACTCAACCACTTCTGTGCTAACAGCCCCGATCTCAACCCTGGAGTAATTGCAGGGTAGGAAATGTATTTCTTTTTCTTACCACTAAACACCTTTTAGGAAGATAGGTATCTTTTTTGGAAACACTTTTGTATGCAGTCTTAGGTCACATGGCGGCAGGGAGGCATAAGTGTTGTCAGATGTCAAAACCTAAGTAGGAGAAAGCACCTGTATATATGATAAGGTAAAGGATTAGGAATTTACAGGTTTTTTTTTTTTTTCTTCAAAAAGAGAAGAGAAGACAGGAATAGGAGTGATGAGAAAGAGGAGAGGAAAAGGAGGAGAACATAAAATGAAGAGATCCTGGAATGAAGGAAATTAGTAAATTTTGGGGAGGTGGGTAAGCTAAAGACCAGTGAAAACTGATGCTGATTCGTGTTCCCTTAAAGGTTGTATGGCTGTGATGAAAGTACTCTTTCATCTCCTCTGCTGAAATTTACTCTGCGTATGAGACATTATGGGAGTGGGTCTTGGGGCCATCTCACTGATTCTTCTGGGATTCGCATCTGGAGAGACATGGTGAAGCCCAAAGATACCATGTACATAGGGAAGCGTTGCCCAGCAGGCAACGTAGATGGCGACAACGCATATCTGAGACATTTGCAGATCTTTTTGTGTGTTAATAATGACCTGCTATTGAAAACAGTCAAGCATACCTAGCTTACAAAGGTGATATGCTGACATCCGTGGGGCATTTTAAGGTACTGAGTGACTGTTGACTTCAAGGGCAGGATCAGAGGGAAGGTTCCTTCACTAACCTTTGCTTCTTAGAGGCTGGCATATAGCAGAGACCCATTGCCACACTTCTCTGGAACGCAAGAAGACTTCGAGGTGTATTGCAGACTGCAGCCACTGACTATGCTGTTGCTACCATCGTTATTAAATCCTCGTTCTCCCTTGTTACCTCTGAAACATGTCCCAAACTTTGTGTCATCCCCATTGTTTACTTTTTCCATTTCTTGCCCCTGCTTCTATTTATAGGATTGCTGAGAAAAATCAGGAAACCATGCTGACCGAGGCACCTATTTTCAGGCTCTGGGATCCCAGGTCTAAGAGCTGGCATTTACTAAGACCACCAGTTTATCAGATGTAACTACACATTTCACAAAATATCACAACCACTCTTGTGTTAGGCATGTTATCCCCATTTTGCAGATAATAGAAACTGGGATTTCAAGAGCTTATTATACAACTGACTAAAGATCAAAAACAATACGGTAGAGCCAGCGTTGAACATCCAACAGCAGCCAACAACAAAAGCGTGCTGTCTGAAGTCAGCACAACTCCAAGGTGGCCTATTTAGATAAAAGTGCTCTCTCTTTCCCGATCAGATCTACCATCTGACTTTCTTGAATTCTTAGGGGTATCATTATTCTCGTAGTTGTCCAGACCTGGTATTTTAGAGCTATCTTTGAATCACCCAGTTTATCCAGCACATCCAATCCATCCCCAAGGCTTTCAAATTTTTCCTCGGACTGTCCTTTACACCAGTTTTGTCCTTTCCATTTCTACTGCTGCACACATCCTCCAGGCCCCTTTCCCATCTGGATTATATCACTTCCTTTGTTCCCTAATGGGTCTTCTTATTGCTAATATTTCTTCATTCTGACCTGTTCCATATATAGTCAAGATCAATCTTCTTTAAAGTAGCCTATAATTTTGGCACTCCCACCTCAGCGCTCCCCTATAATTCAACACTGCCTACTGAATAAGGTCTCAAATTCTCCCTGTGGAATCTGCGTACTCGGAATGTGACTCCTCTCTGTGTCTCTAACTTTATCTTTGCTCCTTATTTTTATCCTAGCCAAACCAGAGAGGAATTTTAGTTCCTTAGTTTTCTCTTCTTTGGCTAAATTATATAGACCAGATAAAAACAAGTTTTTAATGGAACTAATAATACTATGCCTTTTCTCAAAATAGTTTCCCTAAAACAATTTTGGCTTTCTTCAAATTAACCTGTATCTTCAACATAGAGTTTTTGAATCCACAATCTTGGAAATGGATTTTGTGAATAATATTTTAAATGGAGATATTGTTTTTGTGTCTAACCAAGGGTTGATTCTTTCACCTCTGACAGCAATGAAGATAATTGTTATCACTTAAGTGTACATGGAATTCACCATATATTTTGGAGCGAGAGTGGGGGTGGGGAGGGGCAGAGGGAGATGGAGGGAGAAAATCTTAAGCAGGCTCCACACCCAGTGCAGAGCCCGGTGCGGGGCTTGATCTCATGACTCTGAGATCATGACCTGAGACGAAATCAAGAGTCGGTCACTTAATCTACTGTGCCACCCAGGCGCCCCAAGAAATTCACCATATTTTAAAAATAAAGTTTGGTACAAAAGTATAATTTCTGCTAGGATGATGGCACTGTTCTGTTTTTGGTGCATGGTAGTATTTAAGGACAATTTGTAGTGTGATTTCTGCCTTAAGAACGAAAAAAATACATTTTAAAAGCAACTTGTTTAGGGATTTGAGAAAGTGCTAACAGTTGTTGATTAACTCTACAGTTCTATCAAAACAATATAATATTATTGAATAGGTATTATTATATCTTATACTTTATGAAATAGCTCAATAATAACTGTAAAATATAAATAATATTTCCTTTCCCTTTTTTCCTTTTCTCATTGCTCATTGATCTACACATGACCCCATGCGAGGTACAGGTTATACGGGGATTCAGTGACAAAGATAAAATTAGAAGCTATAATCATCAATTTCTAGTCCAGAATTGTTTTAGCAGTTGGCATTTCCTTTTTTTTATGCTTCACTAAGTTAAAATTTTTGAGTTTTATGAGAAAAATTAAATTCTAATTCTATTTTATATCTCATTTTTTATTTCCAAGAAAATCATTAAAGTGATTTTATGTCTCAATTTTAATAAATACGGAGATAGAAAAATTTGGGAAAAATCAAGAAAAACAAAAATTAGAATTCCGAGTATTGCCTCTCTGTGAGAAAACGAGACCATTGGTCGTATCCTTCCACCATCACTGTTACTCAGTCTATGGATGTGTTCACTTCTTCAAGTCCGACAGGAGAATGCTGACTGACTGTGTGGTAAGTTTAAGGGGCTTAAAAGGGTTGCTACATGAAAATATCTCCTTCATTAGTTCACCTAAAATTTTCACCACCAGAATGCTTTCTAGCATAAGACATTATTTACATTAAGTAGCTATTAAAATATATATTATCTAGGAACGAAAATATATGTACTAGTCCCTATTTTCATTTGTGCAAGGGAGATTGTCAATTTGCTTACTGGATACCTGGATAAAATGGTTCCCGAATCAAAGAAACTCAGACCAGATTCTTTTTGATGGAGATAGAAGAAGGTCAATAATGCTCTGCACACACACACACACACACACACATGCACACACATGCACACACAGGTATATATATATATATGTATATTTCCATTATGCTCCTATAGTTCATGCTGGAAACAGTTGCTCCTCAGCATTTTCCTTCTTCCACATTATCCAGCTGCTTGGATAACTTGGAATTCAACTCTGGCATAAGAGGTAAAATATAATCATATTGATATACTGCTTTTTAAGCATTAAAGTTGTAGCTTTGACATAATGAATTAACTTTCCAACAAAATAGACTTGCATAATTTGGAAATCTGAGCAGCTTTGTGTTAAAATATCCAATAATCATTCAAAGTTTCACCTTGAACCTGCTCTGTGACGTCTATGCAACAGGGATTTGCAGATGGGTTATAATCTGTCTTTGCCGTCCTGTGGGATGTTACTTGACTAATGAGTAGTTTACTAATGAATTTTAATTTCATTCTGACTTCCTCAGTTAGGATATCCATTCAATGCACACAATGCTATATCACTAAGCTAGCACATTCCACGTGATGTCCTTATCATCACTCTAAGAAACAGTGGACCAATAAATAGCAGAATAGTGGCAAAGGTTGAAATTGGTCACGAGTGTTTTTTCCCATACTATCTGATACTGTTCTCTTACAATAGGACTCCAAAAAATTATTTTAAAGTGTAGAGATGTGGGCACCTGGGCGGCTCAGTCAGTTAAGTGTCTGCCTTCAGATTGGGTTACTTTCTTCCTGGGTTAAATCTGATGTAAGTGAGTTTGGGGTCATTCAGGACTTTTAAAGCATATTCCTATTTTTCACTGTTGTCAGTCTTACTGCACAGTCACCAAATATTCTCCATATGTTCACTGAGCAGGGATGATGTGCCAGGCACTGTTCTGGGTGTCGGGGATGCACCATACACATCGAGTAAGCTCCTCATGGAGCTTGTATCCTAATAGGGGAGACATTTCTTCTACTTCTCATGAGGCTGAACATTTTTAGATTGATTATTGGCCCCTTGGATTTCCTTTTTTGAATTACCTACTCATAATCCTTGTGCATTTTCTTATTGGGGTGTTTTCTTCTGTTATTACTTTATAGGAGGTTTTATATTTTGGAGATAGTAACCATTTGTGTCATATATTTTGTAAATTAAATCAGCAATGAGGTATCATAATTTTCTCATCAGATTTAGAAACATTACGAAGAGTAATAATATCTGGTGCTAGTAATGATGGAATGAAATGGGTACCATCTTACAGTGCTTATGAAGTGTGAATTGGTGCAACATTTAAAAAAGTAACTTGGAGATTTCTATTCAAATTTAAAAGTCAAATAGCATTGATTAGCAATCACATTTTCAAAAACCAGCAGATAAAGATATTGCATACTGAATACATTATTTTCCTTAGGAGTACAAGACAATATAAAAATGACGATGACTAATGTTCCTGCTAAAGTTATTTGCGTTGCTGTTATATAACCTCCATTCTTAATCTGTTTCTGTAATTATTGATAAAGTACATTGTGTCCAAGGTTATATTAGATTTGGAAGTCACCTAAAAATTCTTTTAGATTTCACCTCTGGGAGCATTCAAAGCAGGACAAAGAAAACCCGTGTAGAAGCAATATTTACACAGTCCTCAGTGTGGAAAGGATTTTAAAAATTGTAGTATATCATGGTATGAAATACTGTACAGCAATTTAAATAATGAATTTGATCTAAGCATATTGACTTGATTTTTTAATGCATTAGTAAATGAAAAATAAGTTGCAGAAGAATGTACTATATAACCTCATTTTAAAACACATAAAATAAAACATACAAATATGTTTATTTGAGCATAAAGCAAATCATAGAGGGATTCACAGCAGACTGTTACCTAACAGGTGTGGAAAAGGAAGAACACACGGGCATATTTAGCTTATTCTTTATGAATATTTAGATTTTTAAATTTTTCTTTAAACAAGTATGTGCTATTTTACAAATAACTAAAGGAAGTTTTTATAAAAGAAACCCCAAACAACCAAGTACACTATGATCCCTGCCGAGGAATTTTCGGATCAGAATATTTGGGATGGAAGTCTTAGAATTTGAACTTTTAAAGTGATCCTTATTCAGTTCTAATGTACACTTTAATGGTAGACTCAGTCACTTAGAGAAAATCAAAAATTAGGAAAATAATAAAAATTAATTAATATATACAGATTAAGATTTATCCATACATATATAAATACCATGAATTAAGTTTAATAACTACATTAAAGAACTCACCATAGTATAAGGTAGTCTTTCAGGACAAAGTTCATTGGACATTGATCACAAGGCAGGTTTGCAATATGGTTATCAATGAGTTTTGTTATTTCAAAATAGTCAACGATTCCCTTTACTGAAGATGTTCTGAAGAATGTGTGCAAGCTAGGAGATCCATTTCAAATGATGACTTACAAGAAGTCTTTATCAATGTAACATCATTGGAATGGGTGCATTGTCACCCGGAGCAATTCATTAGATGGTGAAGACTGGTTTTTATGTAAAAATTCTGATATGAATACAATCCAGCTGGGCTCCAACATAAGCAAGGCTACCACCTACAGGACAAAGCATGGTAATAAAAAAGAGGCATCCTGGATTGTGGGTCACGAGGAAGGCAGAATCCTGGTGTAGAACTAACCGCCAGGAAGAGTGGGCAGCAAATAGAAACAGAGAGAGCACCCCCAAAGAGCATGAGGCACTCGAATATTTTCCTGGCGGCATTGGAGATCAAGACAATCCAATCTCATGGTAGAGGTAATTTCCAGAAAATGGCAATAGCCTGACTCTGGGAGGTGGCCTAACTGGTATCACTGATCTCCGAGGTTTGATTGGGTAACAGCTAAGCTTTCTTATTCTAAGTCTGTTCTGCTTGTCTTGTGTCTGGCTGCTGTTTTTTTTCTATGCTTTAAAAACATGAATGCACACACATATTTGCTTATCATGTATGAAGATGTTATTGTGTGATGAACAATTGTTGTTTCTGCAGCTCCGCATCCTTCACTCTTCTGGGAACAGTAAACTGATTTGGTTCTAGAGATCTATTCTTTTCTCCAGTCCCCCGCTGATGTTCCTCAGTGGAGCTGACTTAACTCCTGGCTTGAGGAGTGGTCATGGGTGATTGAGATCAAGCAAACTAGAGTTTATCGGTCCCCTACTCACAGTGATTGGTTTAGGAAAACACACCTGTCCCAAACAACTCATTCGGATGCCAAGAGATATCCCAGTATTTTGTTTGTGTGTTCGAGACACTGGAAAAAAAAAACTCCACAGAAACAAATTTCTTTTTCACAGGATTTGAACCTGAGAATATGATCTAAAGTTGTGGGCAGTGATGGTGTTACCAAATGTTGCATACACTGTTGCAAACACAGAGCCAGCTGTTGGAAAGTGAGCAGGTCCTAGATCCAGAGGTCAAGCCCTTACATCAAGCTGCATCCAAAGCCCATGGATTTTTCGATGATGTAGCCAACAATTTCTCCTTATTGTTTAATTTGGTTTAAACTTTGTTTTCTGTCATTTGCAACCAAAAGAGCCCTGGGTAATTGGGGCAGGTTGAAGATGCCTGCAAATTCTGAGACACTGTCTTTATTTAGAATTGAGTCCGTGATCCCCTCCCCTTCCCCTTGAATCAGGAGGGCTCCGTGACGGCCATGCCTCATAGAAAATGGCAGGGACACACTGTGCTAGCTTCTAGTTCTGGGCCTTAAGAGCCTGGCAGAAATAGAATCTCTGGGAGCTCTGAGACACTGTGGAAGAAGTCCAGCAGTCTGGAGTAGGTGCTTTGGGGAACAGTCTCAGATGAGAACATCCTTCCAGTCAAGGCATAGGGCATGTAACAAAAGATGACTTGGAGTCTCCAGACTAGTTTATCTGTTTGAGACCCATTCAATTAGAGAAAATAAGTAGTGAAAGACCAGAGTGACCTCTGCAAGTGATACTACACGGAGTCAAAAGAATCACCAAGCTGAACCCTGACTAAAATGGCTGGGTTTTGAGGGTCGTTATGCAGCAATATATAACCGGAAAATATTTTTTATACTTATTAAAATTTAAACAGTTACCTAATTATTTACCTATTGCTAATTACTTCCTTTTTCTTCTTTCTTGTACTGTTATATATAGCCAGTAGGTGTTGAAGAGTAAGAAAAGATTTTCTTTTTCAGGATGACAGTGATAAACAAGATGAGGTCCTTCTCACGTGAAAGGTGAAAATAAGACTTCTGATTTCTCAGGTGTGAGCTACATCACATAGAGTGTTTTGTCAATATTGAAATTTTAATCAAATGATCTAACTTGTTTGGTCTTGGTTCTTTAGTTAATAAGGTATACCCTATTATATAGCTAAATATAAGTTTTAAATGAATATACAGACACAGATACATGTATGTATTTTCTGTAATATACATGCAAAGGCATAAATTATAATTAAATAACCTGTACACAGTTTAAGTTACCATTACACTTCCGCTCCGAAATTCCTATATAAAACATGTCCTTCAAGAATACATTTGTGATTAAAAATCAATTCCTATTATGACCACCACCACCTTTATTTTCTTTTGTGGAACTGTATATATATTCCAGTGTAAAAAGTTATTTACATTGGAAGGAAGATTTAGAATTATAGCTAAGAAAAAAACTACAAGGGAAAAAGAAAACCTTCACATAAGGTTTGGTGAAAATATGAGAATTCAAATGAATAAGACTTTTGTGGTCAAAAGTAACAGGTAAATATCACATTGAGGAGGAAGGCTGGTATGACGGATTTGGGCTCAGAATATATGATGCAAATTCTAGCCCTGACACTCACTAACCTTTGTATTTGGAACTTGTATTTGTACCCTTTATAGATGATACAGATACTATTTTCTGTTTTTTTTTCTCTTTTTGAACACTTATTTATTTGAGAGAGAGAGAGTGCATGAGTGGGAGGGGCAGAGGGAGAGGGAGAGAGAAGCTGAAGCAGATTCCCCACTGAGAGCAGAGCCCAACTTCAAGATCTCACAGCCCTGAGATCACAACCTGAGCCGAAACCAAGAGTTGGGTGCTTACTGACTATGCCACCCAGGCACCCCAATATTGTTTTCCTTTGTGTATAATTTATTAACTGATTTTGAAAGTAACCCTTAAGTGTATGAGTGGTATCTGCAGAAAGTCTATGATCTGAAAAAAAGGAGTATCTGCACTTACCTTTTTGTATGTATGTGTTCAGAAGGTATCTACTAAAAAAATGTGTCATTCCTTTACCTCCTTGTCATCTATTGTTCCTTGTTCCTCCAGTATTGTGAATGAATGGAGAAAGATACAGCTGTAGGCCATTGTTCACAAAGCTCCAACTTTACTTAAAAAGTAATGTGAAATCATGTGCATTGAAAATTGCTTTGATGCAATTAAAATTTAATAAAGTTAGAGCTGCTCATTTAATTATTTTCTGACATTTTATAAATATTAAACAATGGTTTATTTCTTTATTTTCAGAAGAAGATAATTGCAAACATTACTATTGTCTGGAAAGAGTCACTGTCGGGTCTCCTCATTCCTTTTGTTGCTATGAAGCAACATTTTCATAATATGCTTTTTAGCTGGTGATGAGTGATGCTTGATTTCTTTCTTTGCCTTTCCTGCTTTGTAACTCAGAAGCCTAATTTTAAATGATGTAATTTTTCATTTTAAAGCTTTCTCAGGTTTCTGTAATGATTTAAGCCTATCGATATTTCCTGCTTAGTTTCTAGCCTACAGCTGAGTTGTGAAAAACATTATGATTTTTCCTCCGGAAGTTCTATTTGATGCTTAGTTCATATAATTGAAAAAACCAGAAAACATTTGCAATCCCATTTCCATTAGCCAGCCCCTGACATGAGGCATTATATCCAGACATCTTTCCTAGCATGGTTACACTACAAGTGATGCCCTGTTTTACCAGTTCTTTCTACCTGAGCTTACTAGATTAGAGTTCGTACACCACCTCAATCAAAACCACCCTTAGGAGCTTGTTAAAAATGAAGCTTCCAACATCTCATACACAAGATTCTAATTTAGTCAGACTGGAATGGAACCCAAGGATCTACATTTTTAATAAGTGTCCCCAGGAGGTTCTTATAGATATCTAAATAATCGACACAATAATATTAGACCCACTGGTAATCAAGTTTCCCAATACATATAATGTATACTCATAGACAAAATGAAATGGGAAATAGAGTTAGTAATTTGACTAGTTTTGGGGGAAAAATACTTAGTGTGCAGGAATATCTACTTGGAGGATTATGTGACTCATTTAATTATAGAATTGAAAATCTTATAACCTCATTTATTTCTCTATATGGCTAGAGCAATGGATAGGAGCTTACATAAAAATCAGCTAAACAGTTGTTCACATTTTTAGAGTATGTTCACAACTTCTTTGATATTCTTCCCTTCAAAAAAGGCAGCCTAATTCCTCCCTTTTCTGAATGTGGTCTGTGTTTAGTGACTCTCTTCAAAGGAATAGAATATCGTGAAACTGACAGTATGTTATTTCTGAGGCTAGGCCACAAAAGACACTGTGACTTCTGTGCTCAGCTTTCTTTATCACTTATTCTGGGAGATGCAGGCTGCCATCTTGAAAGCATGCTCCGGAAACCCTGGTAAAGCCCAGGTGTGGAGACTCTCAGATCTCTTGCTGGTCAGTCATGAGCGTAAGCCACTTTAGAGTAGATCCTCAAACCCTAAACGAGCTTTTAGATGACAGTTGCCCTTGCGACATCTGGGCTGACACTGAGCACTGCCCATCCGAGCTATCCCCAAATATCTGACTCACAGAAACCATAAGAGCTATTAAAATTCATTATTGTTTAAGCCACTAAGATTCGGGTATGCACCAATAAATACACAGTAAATGCAATTAGATAGCTGTATTACTTGCTAATATCTTTATTTCTCCATTGTATCAAGAAATTATTGAAAACATTTGCATATCCAATAATCTAATAGCTCTATGGTGAAGATTGAGGTAGTTCATAAGCCCGTGTTCATCTACTTTTGCATTCACCATAACCTTTTTGTTATCCCCACAGCTACATTGCTAAGCTTCTTTCTAAACACTATTTATTTATTTATATTTTTAATTGTTTTTAGAGAGGGAGGAGGAGTTAGAGAGAGAATCCTGAGCAGGCTCCATGCCCAGTGCAGAGCCTGATGTGGGGCTCCATCTCACAACCCTGAGATCCTGACCTGAGCCAAAATCAAGAGTTGGATGCTTCACTGATTGATTCACCCAGGTCCCCCTAAACACTACATTTTTTGAAAAAAGACATTTTAGCAATAATATTACTCAAGAAGTAAGTGAGAAAATGTATAGTTTTTTTTCCTGTGTGTCATCTATTGCTTCGACAAATATTTATTGACACCTACTATGTGCCAATCACTCTTCTAGGAGCTTAGTAGACATCAGTCAGCAAAAGAGACAAAAATCCCAGCTCCCATGGAACATACATTTCAGTTTTAGTTAGTAATTGTTCATTAAATAAAGATGCATTGAGGACATGCTATGTACACATAGAAAATATGTATACGGCCTAGGCCCTGTCTTCACTTAAGCGATCCTGAACCTTCCACGTGAATGAATTATTGTGAACTCAACCATCCTCAAAAGTGAACTTTTAAACAACTTTTGTGTCAATTAAAATGTATATTAGAATGACAAAAGAAATTAAAAGAGTAATTTTGTCTGTCTCCCATCTCTTGGTTATTCATACACACACAATAAGAATGTTTGAGTCCTTCGGATCATTCTCTCCGTCAGCCCGTCACATTCTAATGTCAACTCTGTTCGTTAGGGACATTCTACCCAGGGGGATTTTTATCTTTTGTTTCATTTGGTAAAGAGCGAGAATGTCACAAGGCATGTGAGATGTTTTTGCATAACGGGTACTTGATATACCAGTACTCATACGATAAGAAGGGAGACAAGATAGCTATTTTTTTTCTAAGTTGAGGATGATACTGTCTACCATCTTTATAGCATTTATATTAAAACTGGATATTCTGGGATTGATCAGTGGTCTGTGAAAGTATACCATAAACATAAAATGATAAATGCAGGTTTGCAAATGTAATGTACAAAGGCAGTATAATTAGTAACAATAAGCTGTTAGTGATAACAGATGTTCATAGACTTAAAATTTTTATTCTTTTTAAAAAAGTTTATAGGCCAATAGTTACTTGAGTTCAGATTCATCAGTTTACAGATGAGAAACCACTCAAGAAATTGTAGTCAAAATTAGCTATTGGCAGGAAAGTGACAAAATCCCTAGCCTGTGATTCAGTGTGTGGTCTTCGTCAACACACTGAGGTTTTATCTCATTATTATGTGTAGAAAGAAGCAAAGAAATATTCATTTCACAAGCGCTTAATTTTTCATCTTACAGAAAGTAGCTTCAAACTTTAATGTCTTACATTCTTAATTATTTGTTAGGCCAATGTGAATTCTTTATTTTATTTTATTTTATTTTTTTTAAAGATTTTATTTATTTATTTGACAGAGACAGAGACAGCCAGCGAGAGAGGGAACACAAGCAGGGGGAGTGGGAGAGGAAGAAGCAGGCTCATAGCGGAGGAGCCTGATGTGGGGCTCGATCCCATAAGGCCAGGATCACGCCCTGAACCGAAGGCAGACGCTTAACCACTGTGCCGTCCAGGTGCCCCTCTTTATTTTATTTTTATCTTAAAATGGACTTAACTGGAGAAAAGAGCATTACAGGAAGTTTTTAAAATAGAAAAAATGTCTAAGATCACTGAACCAAAAAAATTGCGTTTACTTTTGTATTCTTGCACTCTAGTTTTTAAGGTAATTGTACTAATAGCAAACATGCAATTATGTGTGTGTGTGTGTGTATTTACTTAATATTCTACAGGTTGCTTAATTTTTGGTTTTACAAACACCATTGCAAGCAATATCTTGTGTATTGGACTTTGTCTATGTATAACTGTCTTTATTTCATTAAAATTAATTTTTGAGGAGCATTAATAAGCTAAAAAATAGAGTCATATATGCTCTTGATACATATATGCTCTTGATACATATTTCTTTTTTTAATAATATTTATTTTGTTATATTAGTCACCATACAGTACATGCCCAGTTCTTGATGTAATGTTCCATGATTCATTACTTGCATATAACACTCAGTGCACCATGCAATATGTGCCCTCCTTGATACATATTTCTGTGTCATTTGCCCAAAAGGCATAGCACTAGTTCTCCATGCTATTAGCAATGGAACACCACTGAAGGTAAATAAATCTTTTTCTGTTTTTTCCTCAGTATTTCTCTATCACTTAGTCCATAGACTGGTGCAAAGTAAACACCTAAAAGTTATTGCTAAGTGGATAAATAAATATAAAGGTACCAGCTTCTATTCCACCCAAATGTCTACGCTACTGCCTTTGACATTCCTATTTTTAAATATTTGGGTTTAATTAGCCATTTATATAAATTTTAGTGTCTTTATTTATATCAATATGGATCTTAACTCTCCAGTCACTGAGTATCTGCTCATGTATATTTCCAGAACTTATTAACTATTTGCACACTATGAAAACTCTAGAATCTCTGGGGTAAGACAAAAGCTCAATACCCATAAACCGGGAAAGAATTGGGGCTTGTTAAATAATAGAAAGGGTAGTGAATTCCATGTTTCATGTTGTCATCTTTAAGGTTTTGAAAATTGTGATAAATTTAGGGTGCCAATTGGTAGAATGACCATATAATTTGTAAACTGAAACACTTTTGAGTAAAAGGAGCTGTTTTTCATAAATACGCTGGGACAACAGGCATAAACTGGGAATCTTCTATAAAAATCAGAATGCAGTCACTCTGATCATGGACATAATAAAAACTTTACTCTAACGTTAGTTTTGTCTCTAAACCTCCATTTACATCATTAGGGAAGGACATTCTGTTAAAAAGAAGGTGCTGGGAAGGGAAGTCCACTCAAGGTGTTGGACAGAATACTTGTAGATGGGTAGAGATCCATGTCATAGGGCGAGGAAATTCAAAACAGGGACAAGAAGGCAACCTACAAATCGCCTTGAGATTTCCCCAGGCCTGTAACCAAGTATGGGTGTTGTCATCAAAAGTGGGGAATTGGAGCTGCTCAGTGAGTATTAGAACTGCTATGCAATTGACCAGGCAAGAGTCGGGAGGGAGATATAATGAGCCTCTTGCGGACGCTGGAACCACATGGAGACAGAGTCATTGCCACCGGCACATGTCTGAAGCAGAGGTGGGAGTGGGCCTTACCCCCGGCTTCTCCCTGGCCCCTGCTCTCTGGCTGAACCAGAGATTAGTTGCCAAAGGAGCCTGGGGATTATACTTTGCAGTCAGCCCCCAGCGATATCAGATAGGACAGTGCAAGGCAGAAGGATGCATCCGAAAGCAACTAGGAAAATGGTCACCACACCCAATATCATCAGCATATAAAGAGAATGAAGAGCAACACACAGGCCAAACTGGCTCAGTAGTGAGCGGCACTGTTCAGGTCTGATGTGCTGCAGGACACAGTGTGATTTTTCACGTGAGCTACAGTCATCTATTCGTCATTACAGAGTTCTCTGGAAACTTAGAACCAGGCAATAGTCACTGACCTAAAGGGCTCTTTAGATATAACGTCTTTTGTCAAGGGCACAGGGCAGAGCAACTCTGATTTTGTGTTGTTCGTTAAAACATATAAGCCTTGTGGGTATAATAAATAACTAACTAAATAAATGACCTAAGATGTGTTTTACTCTCGGTTTAAAATTTTGCTTTTATCTCTTTTACTGAGAGAAAAGTAGGAGAGAAGTCAATAAAGAAATAGAGTTCATTGCAATTAAAAATCTTGACGCATATTACGAATTAGTCATTAGAGCGCTTTTCTCTTGCTTTATACTTTAGAAGTACATGGAGTGTGTATATATCATTTGAGAGGCAATGCTGCTCTTGTCTTACCCTCACAGTGTCTGCAGTTAAGATTTTGATTTCTTTTGGACTCCTCATCATTTGCATGGGCACCAACATGGTCCATGTATCATCCAGACTATGAGACTTTCTGAAGCAACAAGAATCAAGAATCCTTCCATGTAAGTTGGAGGAAAGCTCCTCTTCTGAGAAGGAAAATAACTACTGGCTAAAGTCTAATTAGAATTCTAAATTACGGGCTTCAAAATTCTTAATCACTAGGATTCTCTCTGCTTAGTTGATCTCATTTTCTGTAACATTTAAAGTCAAACACTGTGCTCCACAAAAGCAAATACATTCATTTTCATCCACGCGAAGTTCTGCAGACTCAACCTCGAATCCTGGTCTCCTTTCACAGCTTAATGCTGACTCATTGCTTTCCACAAGTTGACTTTTTTTTTTTTAATAATTCATCCTCACCATGATGACTTCTCCAACTATAGATAGAATAATCATGAGATTTTATTATCTAAATTGGTACCCTTTTAAGAGTAAGAAAGATGCTATTTGTAATTACATCAGGAATAGGCAACATTTACAACCGTCCCTGGCAAACCCAGATATATGGTCCACCCTACCTGTAGCCCTAATCATTCTGTAAGCCTCTGAGCATCATACACACGTTTAAATAAATACAGATTTATACAGCTATCCTCTTTCTTTTTTCCTCCCCCATATTTTTCCACCTATTATTTACTGTAAACTTGATTTTGCTCAAGATCCAAGGAAAGCATTATTTCTGTACTTAAATGTATGAATTTTCCTAAACTTTTACCTGGGAACTACCTGTGTGTTCTTTTGGTGACCATTGGATGCTATTATGTATATTAGCCTTTGCTTATGATTCTCATTGCATTGTCTGTTTGTAACTGACAGGTTTGGAGACATAGAAGACTTGCGGTAACTTCCGGATAAAGGTGGGTACCTTTTGGTCATTCTAGGGACTTGGAGACTATAGGCTAGGACTGACCAAAAAAGTAAGATCAACCTGACTGCCCAGAAAAGCCCATCAGAGACTGTGGATCTAGGTAAGCAAGCGGTTAAGACCAGAAAACTCAGTTAAGGGGAAGGAGAGGAAGCAGTAGGCTGTTCTGTGTGGCTGTGCAGCGGGATCCAGATTCCAGGAGACCTGGTGTGAACACTAGCATTGCTAGCTGCTGTGAGGCTGCTGTGCACCTCTCTGCTTTTACTATAGGATGCGTGCAAGTAACTTTTAAGCACAACTCTTAATTCTAGAGTCACCTTGCGGCTTGCTAGTGAATGCACCCTCCTACCTTAGTCTAGCTGTGATTACTCTCGTGAGCATGGAAGGTCCCGAAACCTGTAACCAGCAAGTCTGCCTGAGATCTTCTGAATGTAGAATCGATTTGACAATATTTGCCCATGTGTTACTGAAAAGTCTCGTAAGCATTCAGCTAGTATTTGGGGCTTTCAGTTGGAAAAATAAATTGCTTCTGTTACAAAGAGGAAAACCTTTTGCTGTTGCATAATGGGTTGATAGATTGATCATTCACCAATAAAAGTGGACATGAATTTTTTTATTGTTTTCAAAATTGTTTGAAAAGTTTTTACTTTGGAGCTGCCATCTTGCCTCCCTGCATGTGTGCACTTTATTTCTCTCAGCTAGCCTCCCTGAGACCTGCCTAGCCCCAACCCTACTCTCCCTCGGTCCCATTTCTGCTCCAACAAGATGAAAGAAACTATTATAAACCAGGAGAAACTCACCAAAATGCAAGTACACGTGAGCATTGGTGGAAAAGGAGCTGCCTGTCGGAAGAAGAAAGTGGTTCATAGAATGGCTACAGCAGATAATGAAAAACTTCAGTTCTTTTTTTTTTTTTTAAGATTTTATTTATTTATTTGAGAGAGAGAAAGAGCATGAGTGGTCGTGCGGTGAGAGAGGGAGGGAGAAGCAGGCTCCCAGCTGACCAGGGAGCCCCACGCGGGGCTCGATCCCAGGACCCTGAGATCACGACCTGAGCTGCTGACAGAAATGCTGCCCAGTGTCTGAAACCAAGCTGGTACAGTTTGACTAGTTTAGGAAGACTGGCTGAAGCTCTGCCCACACCATCTGTGGATGGAAAAGCACCACTTGCTACTGGAGAGCAGAAGGAGGATGAAGTTTAGGTTTCGTGGAGAATTTTGATGCAGCTTCCAAGAACGAAGCAAACTGAACTGAATCAGCTTCTGAAGAAAACAGAACTTGAAGTTACTGGGAGCCGCTATTTCATATTAAGACTGCTTTTAAAAACTTTGTTCATGGATCCGATAAAATCTAGATCTCTAATATTTTTAAGCCCAAACCGCTTGGACACTGCCGCTCTTTTCAGTTTTTGCTTAGACAGAATTCATTCTTTAAGCTGATTAAGCCGAAGCAGCCTGGGAATTAAGTTTGAAGCAAGGTTAATAAAGATCTTTGCCTAGTTAAAAAAAAAAAAAAGTTTTTACTTTGTCTTATAATGGATATAAAAAGGAGAAAGAAAAGGGTTGGATGTGTTGATTTCGTTGTTAGTTAATGTGTCAATAAAGCAGTGAGTTCCTTTTAACTCTCTTGCCCTCTCCTTTCATCAAACATCCTATTTATGTCTGGTGGAAGAGATGACCTAAAACCTGAAAACCACTCACCACCAGCAAAATGGTCTAGGAATTGGGAGTAACAGCAGAGTTTGGAGAGGTAATTTAGGTGTCTCAGTTCATTTTATACCTTCTGTGTTTAAATTGACTTTAATTTAATTTAAAACTGAAACTTTTAATGTAATTAGTTAAAATTAATTAACTTTAATTTAAAATTTTAATTTAAAACTTAAATTTCTATCAGTGACTCTTATCGTACTAGAAATTTCTAGTCCAATATTAGATCATTTATGAATGTCACATTCCTCAATACATACATGCATATGTTCAACACATAGACACACATACAAATATAATATACATATATAGATAATTACGGCGGCTTCTCGTACTTAACCACATAAGCAGTATGTTCCTAAAGGCCAGCAACTGCATTATCTTTTCGTCTTTCTTTACTGTCCCAAAATGTCTTCAACAATCATGGTCATATGACAGGTGTTGAAAAAATAGTTGCTCAGTAAAGAAATGCTTTACATGTAAAAAATGCATTCAAACAGACTTTGACTACCATAAGGAAGTAAACGTGGTACACAGTTGTTTTTTCTTTTTTTAATCAACTTGAATAATACCAAATAAGAAGGATATTAGAATCATCTTCCTATATCAAGACTGTGCTATAACAGTTAAATATCAACAACCAGTGAAAAATTAGAGAATTTATTCTAGAATCATGGAGAAGATTTAAGGTTTAAAAATAAGATCAACATCAAAAAGCAGTATCTGGCTAATTCTTGTCCCTATGGATGAAAAGCTATCCTTTTAAACTTGTTGTCAAAGCAACAGACAGATGGGATGGAGGGGGACTGTTCCCTGCTTCCCTGTAAGCCTCAGAGTTGTAAGCCTGTTTTCAGACTGGTTCTCTGCTTGTGAAAAATATGGTAACCAACACTAGTGGATGCAAAGATGTAATTGCTCCTTGACCCGTCTTGCAGGATGTCTGGCCTGAGAAAGATTATTATTTTGAAATTGTAGCATATTATTCTTCATCAATACCAAGAAAGAATAAGGAAAATGTCCGTCATTATGCTAGATTTCATGTATACATAAAAGTCTTTTGGAGATAGGACGGTGAGTGAATTTCTTTGGAGGTCTTCTTAAAAACTTCTTTAAAAATTTCCTCTGGTATGACTTAAGTACAGTCTTGCCTACAGACTGGAGAATAGTTGATCTTTAATTCACTTCAACCACCCTCCTCCATGAAATCCCCAAATATTTGGTACATTATGCATAAATGTGGTGTAGTCCTTTTAATTTTGTACATATGTACATATTTTGTACATACAGAGACATTCATTAAAAATACTAAAGGACAAGTAAGGTCTGGGTTATACTTTCCCTTCTTAAACACTCTAGTTTTTTTTTTGTTTTTGCTTTTTTTTTTTTTTAATAAAGCATTCACTCATATGTGGTATTTAAGAAATGAAACACACAAACATGGGGGAAAAAAGAGAAGCAAATCATAAAGCGGACTCTTTACTAAAGAGAACAAACTGAGGGTTGTTCGTGGGGAGATGGGTAGGGGGATGGGCTAAGTGGGTGATGGGCATTAAAGAGGGCACTTGTTGGGATGAGCACTGGATTATATGTAAGTGATGAATCACTAAATTCTACTCCTGAAACTAATATCACACTATATGTTAACTAACTAGAATTTAAATAAAAAAAAAGAAACAAAAATAACAGCAGAGTGGTAAGAGGAAAATGAACTTGACCAAATACAAAATTAAGGTAAAATCTATCCTGCAAAGGTATACAAAAGACACACAAAAATGACTGAAATAGCTTTACTTTTTTTTTTCAATCATAAATGAATATATCTGTACCTTTAATGTGTCTCTAGGCTGATAAACACAGCTGTCCATGATGAGAAAGCAGATGACATCATGTTACTCGAAATAAGTTTCTAATGAGAAATCAGGATTAAGTTGAATCTGGAGAAGAAATTTGTATTTGCCTTGAGAATTTCAAGCTGATCTCCCCCAGGGGGAAAGATGCAGCATTAAGAGATTTTAATTTGAAATGAGGTTATGGGATTGTAAATTGCTGACAGATATTTAGTAAATGATCTAGTGTTTGTGTTTACATTCTAGCTTAGGGAAGATTTTGACTTTTTCAGCAAACTGAAGAAATGTCTTCAAAACACATTTAGCTAATCAAAATGAAGTGTCCAAAGAATGGGGAAGAATGAGCAATTAAATCAATATATTTGAATTATGCATTAAAATTCAACAATAAACTTTCATTCTCTGAACAAGCCTCAGTCTTTATTAAATATTTTAGTGCCACACAATTAATTTATTAGTGTCAATTAAAGATCTAGTGGTAATATCCTTGAGCAAGTGTTATAACTTACAATATCAGGGGTATTAAAAATTCCTCTCTGCCTATCCACGTTTCTAGAAGAGATCATTATACAAAATCCAAGAAGATTTCTTTTTTGGTGACTTATCACGTACTATTTCTGAAAACATTCAGAAAGCGAAGCATGTGTAGGCAAGATATTGTGTTTATTCTGTACCCCCCAGGAGTGAGCAGCATAGCTCATGTCTAACCAGCTCTGTAAAAAGGTAGCCCCGTGGGGAGGTTGGATAAGACCAAGATTGATACCACAACTTACTCCCTTTTTCCTTTTGAAAGTTTTATTTTCAATGTGACACCTACTATCATACACAGTCCCTTTCTCTTCTTTTGACAAACTCACACAGCTTGCAAAGGTGATTCAGCCTTCATTAGAGGAATGCCACCCAAAGGGTGTCTTTCAAAAGCTGTGTTTTTCAGCTGGAGACAAGACTGAATGCATCATGGTTTCTATGGCCCTACAATTTCTAGTCCAAGATAGACACCACTGTTATTACAGATATTGCAGGAAAATGTGCTATTTCTTACTGAGCTGCCTTGTGGACCAGTGTCACTGGGGAAATGTCACAGCCTGGTTTGTGGGAGGCTGTCCTATTTTATATGCAGGTACATCATAAAGAGCTTTGTGCTTGAGAGACTAGCTAGGAACACACTGCTTCCCACCTAGCCGAGATTCTCCTTTTTATTTCATCTATTGGAAAAAGTGGCTTACCATTTACCTTTTTATGTCCATTTCTAATTTGGGATAATCCTTTTTCTCTCAAATTTTGAAATCTGACACCCTGTTAGGGTTTGCGTCCTTCCCCTTTGCTTCTTCACATACATTTTCTTCTGCCCTAAAACCTGTGCAATTAACTCCTGTCACCTTAAAAGCCTTTCTTACAGCACATTGCTCCAGCTGTTGAAGCATATGTAATTACATCCTACCCTACCTGTCCTGGGGCATGCTAGTTTCATACAATTTTCATATCACCCTTTTTCATTATTCAAGCAGAGTGAAATTTTAAGGACAGTGTGATTAGGCTGAAATTGGAACTATGCAGGGTTTGGCATTGTGTGAAAAAGTAGGCTCTTTCCTTTCCTACACTGAACTAAAAAGCCATTGTTAAAAAAACGGTTCAATCAGCTTGGCACACACACTGGTCACACATTCAGGACCATCACAGTTAAGACTTTCCATGGAGTCATATTAACATTCATTAGTATTTTCATGACCGAGTTGGAGTTTAATCTGAGGGACATGGTTTTAATGATTAAGGATTTTATAGATTTATATAGATTTGGTCCTAATTTTGGCAATGAGAACCAAGAAAGACACACTGAAGTAATGTGAACAATATAGGCAAAGTACTTATGCAAAGTAGGCCAGTGAGATACTTAAAGAATATTGAACATTAACTTAAAACATTCATTGTACAGAAAAAGAAAAAGGAATAAAAAGATCGAATAGTTGTTCTCTCTTTATATTACATCTAAACAAAAGTCTCTAAAGCAGACATAAACATGGAAAATGAACACAATCCATTTAAAATTAATACCAATTTCCCTAACTCCCTGGCATCCTAGCCCCATAGTTTTCTAAGATATACTGTATCTTAGATGTAATTAATCAACTTTTGTTTTTAATTTGAAAGAAGAAAGTTTAATTGATATAATTTTACAGAATACTTCAGTTACATAGGATTAGGGACATAAAATTTCTAGAAGCTAAAATTTCATTTTAAGTATAAAACTTTGTATAGTTGAGTTACTTTCTAGGACTCTGGGAAAATGATTCTGGGTTTTGTCAATATAGTGTACTGATCATATGGCTCAATGTTTTTTTGTTTTTTTAATTAAAATTTTTTTAATTTCAATTCAAGTTAGTTAATATATAGCGTAGTATTGGTTTCAGGAGTAGAATTTAGTGATTCATCACTTCCATATAGCACCCAGTGCTCATCCCAAGTGCCCTCCTTAATGCCCATAACCGATTTAGTGCATCCCCCATCCTTTTCTCCTCCGGCAACCCTCAGTTTGTTCTTTATAGGTAAGAGTCTCTTATGGTTTGCCTCCCTGTCTGTTTTTATCTTATTTTATTTTTTCTTCCCTTCCCTTATGTTCATCTGTTTTGTTTCTTAAGTCCCACATGAGTGAAATCATATATTTGTCTTTCTCTGACCGACTCATTTCACTTAGCATAATACACTCTAACTCCATCCACGTCATTGCGAATGGCAAGATTTCATTCCCTTTGATGACTGAGTAATAGTCCATTGTGTATTTATACCACATCTTCTTTATCCATTCATCAGTTGATGGACATTTCGGTTCTTTCCATAATTTGGCTATTGTTGATAGTGTTGCTATAAACATTGGGGGTACAGGTGCCCCTTTGAATCAGCATTTTTTAATCCTTTGGATAAATACCTTGTAGTGCAATTGCTGACTCACAGAGTAGCTCTATTTCCAACTTTTTGAGAAATCTCCATACTGTTCTCCAGAGTGGCTGCACCAGTTTGCATTCCCACCAACAGTACAATAGGGTTCCCCTTACTCCTCATCCTTGCCAACATCTGTTGTTTCTTGTGTTGTTAATTTCAGCCATTTTGAGAGGTATGAGGTGGTATCTCATTGTGGTTTTGATTTGTAGTTCCCTAATGATGAGTGATGCTGAACATTTTTTCATGTATCTGCTAGCCATCTGGGTATCTTCTTTGGGAAAGTGTCCATTCATGTCTTCACACATTTCTTAACTGGGTTATTTGTTTTTTTGGGTGTTGAGTTTCATAAGTTCTTTATAGATTCTGAATACTAGCCCCTTAACCAATATGTCATCTGCAAATATTTTCTCCTATTCTGTCGGTTGCCTTTTAGTTTTCTTGACTGTTTCCTTTACTGTATAGAAGCTTTTTACCTTGATGAGGTCCTAATAGTTCATTTTTGCTTTTGTTTCCCTTGCCTCTGGAGATGTGTCTAGTAAGAAGTTGCAATGGTCAAGGTCAGAGGGATTGTCGCTTTTTTCCTCCTCTAAGATTTTGATGGTTTCCTGTGTTACATTTAGTTCTTCCATCCATTTTGAATTTATTTTTGTGTATGATGTAAGAAAGTGATCCAGTTTCATTCTTCTGCATGTTGCTGTCCAGTTTTCCCAACACCATTTGTTGAAGAGACTGTCCTTTTTCCATTGGATATTCTTTCCTGCTTTGTCGAAGATTAGTTGCCCATGGAGTTGAGGGTCCATTTCTGGGTTCTCTATTCGGTTCCATCGATCTATATGTCTGTTTTTGTGTGACTATAGCTTTGTAATATAGCTCGAAGCCTGGAATTGTGATGCTTCCAGATTTGGTTTTATTTTTTTGACATTCTTTTGGTTTTTTGGGATCTTTTCTGGTTCCATACAAATTTTAGGATTGCTTGTTCTAGTTCTGTGAAAAATGCTGGTGTTACCTTGATGGGGAATTGCATTGAATGTATAGATTGCTTGGGTAGTATAGACATTTTAACAATATTTGTTCTTTCAGCCTATGAGCATGGAACGTTTTTCCATTTCTTTGTGCCTTCTTCAATTTTTTTCATAAGTGTTCTGTAGTTTTCAGGGTACAAATCTTTTATCTCTTTGCTTAGGTTGATTCCTAGGTAGCTTGTGGTTTTTGGTGCAATTGTAAATGGGATTGATCCCTTCTGCTGCTTCATGATTGGCATATAGAAATGCGACAGATTTCTGTACATTGCTTTTATATGCTGTGAATTTGCTTAATTCATGTATCAGGTCTAGAAATTTTTTGGTAGAATCTTTCAGGTTTTCTACATAGAGTATCATGTCACCTGTGACGGGTGAAAGTTTGACTTCTTCTTGCCAATTTGGATGTCTTTTATTTCTTTTCGTTATCTGATTGCTGAGGCTAAGACTTCCTGTAGAGTCGCTGTGCCTGTAGATTGTCTCTGTTCCTTTCTAGTCTTTGCTGCTTTTGGTCTCTCTTTCCCACTCAAAGGGTCCCCTTTAATATTTCTTGAAGAGCTGGTTTAGTGTTCACAAACAACTTTAGTTTTTGTTTGTCTTGGAAACTCTATCTCTCCTTCTATTTTAAATGACAGCCTTGCTGGATATAGCATTCTTGGCTGCCTAATACCCCATTCAGCATGTTGAATATATCATGCCACTTTCTTTGCCTGCCCAGTTTCTGTGGACAGATCTGTTGTCTACCCTTCTAGGTTAAGGACCTTTTGTCTCTAGCTGCTTCCAGAATTCTCTCTTTATTTTTGTATTTTGCAAGTTTCACTATGATATGCCTTAATAGTTGATTGATTTTGAGGGGAGTTCTCTATGCCTTTGGACTTGAATGCCTGTTTCTTCCCCCAGATTAGGGAAGTTCTCGGGTATAATTTGTTGAAATAAACCTTCTGCCCCTTTCCCCCACTCTTCTGGGAGTCCTATAATACAGATATAATTGCACTTTGTGGAATCTCTGAGTTCCTTAAGTCTATATTCATGATCTAATAGTTTTCTTTCCCTCTTCTTTTCAGCTTCGTTATTTTCCATAGTTTTATCTGCTCTATCATCTATTTGATCCATACTCATTGTTACTATATCCAGAAAGTTTAGCAATTCAGTTATAACACTTTTTATTTTGGCCTTACTAGTGTTTAGGTCCTTTATCTCTATAGCCAGGGTTTCTCTGGTGTCTTTTATGCTTCTTTCAAGCCAATCTAGTATTCTTATGACTGTTGTTCTAAATTCTTCTTCTGATATATTCCTTATATCTGCTTTGAGCAAATCCCAGGTTTTGATTTCTTCTTGATCTTTCTTTTGGGGAGAATTCCTCAGTCTTGTCATTATGGCTAGGTTCCTGTGTTTTGTGTGTTATGAAAGCTAGTTATGTTTTCTGCTCCTGAGAGTAATACTATATTAAAAAGGGGTCATACACTATCCAGGGCCTGGAACTTCAGGAAGTGTCTCTGGGTGTATGCTGTGTGCACTCTGCTGTTGTGTTTTGGCTGCTCTTTCCCACAGGTCAGTCCTCTTCAGAGTTCCTCCTTGCTTGCAATGGGGAGTATTGGGACCTTTAACTAGATGTGCTTTGATTTGTTTGTTAAGATGACACTGATTAAAAAAAAAAAATCCTGATCTAAGAAAAGAGAAAAGGAAAAGGAACAAAAAGGGAAACAAACAGGTGAACAAAAAACTATAAACCTGGTTCCAAAGAAAAAGAAAGAAGAAAAAACAGAAGAAAGAAAAGAATGATACAAAAAAACAAGAAAAGGAAACACAAACAAACCAAGAAATGAACAAAAATCAAAAGCCTGATTCCAAAGAAAAAAGAAATAAAATTACATTGAAAAAATAATAATAAAAAGGAGAGCCTAGTCCTACTTGCACCTCCAGAACTGAAGCTGACACTTTGGAGCATTCTAGGATCAGTAGACTTGGTGCATGTGGAGGGCCTGTGTCGGTCTTCTGAGGAGAGGCCTGTTGCGCTGGCTCACGGTCAGACCTGCCCTAGTCAAGATGCCCCTGCCCGCACAGGGATGCGGGGTTCGGTGTAAGTGATTGCAGCCCCCACTGGAGGTGCTGTGCTTCTCTCTGAAGTCTGACCATGCTGGTGGGTGGGGGCTGGAAGATGACGTCAGCCTACCTTCTTGTCCCGAGGGAGGGGAACTCATAGCCACCGCTGTTCAGGGGACCCTCGCAGAAAAGCAAACAATCTCCTCCTGTGTCCCAGGCTTGCGTCAGATCCCTGCCCTCAACCATGTCTGTGTCTGGGCCATCATCACACCCAGAGCCACAGTTCTCCTGTGTTTTATCTCTGGCCAGCAGGTGCGATTCAAAACTCCAAATCTTTAAAGGACCTGGCAAGGCGTGACCTGCTCCTCTGCTCCAGAGAAAAGCCTTGCAGCGCTGTGCTGGGTGCTGCGCCATCTCAGAGAAGCAGTGGCATAGATGCGCAGTGCCTGGAGCCAATGGCGAAGCACAGTGAAAACTTGCATCCAGGTTGTCTGCCCTCTGAGTGGGCCTCTGTCCCCTGCTGTTGAATAGCCTCTCAGTGGCATCCAGCCGGCCTTTTGTTCTCAGAGAGGCAATATACCCTCTTCCAAATGTACTCCGGGAAGGGGCACGTTCTCTTCCAGTACAGTCTAGGGGATCCCGACATGATGGTGTCTTGTGTGAACCCTACATGCTGCTCTCTCTCCCACTCTCTCCTTCTCTCCCTGACTTCGCTCCACAAAAAGGGCTTCCTCCCCTCCACTGCACTGCAGCTTTTCTCTCCCCCAATTCACACCTCCAAACCCAACATCTGCTACGATCTCTCCCTCCAATTGTGCAGATTGTTTTCTTAACCCTCAGATAGATTTCCTAGTTATTCAAAATGATTTGATGGTGATCTAGTTGTGTTCAAGGGACAAGGCAAGCTCAGGGTCCCCCCTTATTCTGCCATCTTAACACCTTCATAACTGATCAACTTTTAAACATTTTATCTCCTCAGGATTAAACTGGGCTACTAGAAACTTTAAATTTATAAAGTCTCTGTGATTTTAATAATTCTGTTTACTGTTCACCAATTGAAAATAGAGTTGAAAAGTCAATCAATGTAAAGCTCTAGTACTATAAGACATGTCTTTCATATGCAAGTATACAAATTCTCTATTAATTTGAAATAATCATGGCACATATCTTTTGTTTTTATCAAATGATTAAACTTATTATGATATCGTATCAAGTTATCAGTGGCATTAAGTATGTTTTGAGCTTCCAGGGACAGAGAGGAGCTAGACATTGAAAAAGTGTGTAAATATTCTTTAGTTATAATATGGGAAGATTATGTATGTGTCTAAGCACATATGGTGGGCTAGGGGCACCAACCCCTGTGCACTTGAAAATCTGTGTATAACTTCTGAGTCCCCCCAAATTTAGTTACTAATAGCCTTGTTGACTGGCTATGTTACCAATAACATAAACAGTTGACTCTATGTTGTATGTATTATATACTTTATTCTTAATATGAAGCAAGCAAGAGAAAAAAATGTTATCAAGAAATTCATAAGGAAGAGAAAACACATTTATAGTATCGTACTGTATTTATTTCAAAAAATGGCATATAAGTGGACCAGTGCAGCTCAAACCCATGTTGTTAACAGCAACATGAATAAGTATGTTGAAATCTCAAATTTAATATTGATTAAAAAAAGCAAGTCTTAGGAAAATGCGGAGTATTCTTTTATTTATAGAAAGGTAAAAAACCTAAACAAAAAAGGAATGAATATGTCTTGGGTACACATACATATTTGGTAAAAGAGCAGAGAAATGCAAGAGAACAATAAGCCTTCAATTCAAGGGTAGTGGTTATGTCTGAGAGAGATATGAAGAAAAAAAGGAACACAAACACATTTAAAGGTAATGATCATTTTTAACTATGTAAGGTAGGTGGTAGGCTCATGAATGTTATTTCTTATTCCTTAAACTACAGATCATATGTATACATTCTCTTGTATGTTTGATATATTTTATTTTATTTATTTATTTTTGAGGATTTTATTTGTTTATTTGAGAGAGAGTGAGTGAGCGAGAGAGCACGAGTAGGGGCAGAGGGAGAGGGAGAAGCAGACTCTCTTGCTGAGCTGGAAGCCTGAATCGGGGCTTGATCCCAGGACCCTGGAATCATGACCTGAACCAAAGGCAGATGCTTAACTGACTGAGCCACCCAGGCACCTCTGTTTGATGTATTTTAAAATGAAAAATAAATAAATTGAAAAATCATACTTATCCTTTAAAGTTCAGCTCAATATCTCATATCACCTCATCAATTCTGCTTGCAGAATCTATAAGCTGCATACTATTCTGTAAATGTTTAGCAATCCAGCAACTCTTCCTTCAATTGATATTTACCATAACCTGCTTCTTGTTCTTATTTGAAAGACCATGGTAGACCATAGGAAGTTGTCATACTGGGATTAGAGACAAGGCTATCAGAATTTCTCACCCTCTACACATAATGCCCTCAAAATGTTTTCCTGGTTTTTTGAAATAGCTCTCAATCCTCGTTTTATAAAATACATTGACTGTGCCATGTGTGCAGTAAAGATGATAGAAAACAATGTTGCATAGTATGCAAAATTGATCGACGTGTAATGGTGTATACCTTTGAGTTTTTTTCCTGAAGTTTAATAATATTCTGAGTTTTTATAAAAATAGACTTGCTCAAACATATCAATTGGTAGTTATTTTCACTTCTAACTCATTTACGTGAATTGTTTCTTCAGTTTAGAGATGTGGGACACATACATTTTGATTCTTTGCTGTCACAAACTATTCAACTTATTTTAACTGACAATTCTAAAAGCATTCCATTTTTTAAATGCCTGTGGAACATAACATTCTAAATATTGACTGAAAGAGGTGAAATTTGTGAAAACATTACATCCCGTATCTGAAGCAATAACTCGGTTGATGAAAGCCACGGTGATGTCCAGACTACTAGAGAATGCAGGTAGATGAATGGGGGGAGGAGGGGTGAGAGGGAAAGATAGAGGAAGAGAGAGAGAGAGGCGGAAAGTAAGGCTGTTTGATTCAAATCCCATGAGAGTGGAAAACAAACCTGCCTGAAGACCTTCCTCCATACTGGTCCTTGGAGGCCCTGCAATGCATTTTGCAGTTCAGCTCATTTGCCTTTAGGACTTCAGCAGACACGAAATATATACTAAATAACCTTTTGGAAAAGTATCTGAAGTAACTAATATCACTCAGAATACTGTTAGGGGCATGTTGCTGTCATGGCTGTCCCCTCTGAGAAGAGACAGAATAATGGGTGGAAATTCAACTTTGAAAGAACACTTTACTAAAAACGATCTCAATTCTTTTTTGATGTACAAGAAGAGGAATTTGCAGATTCTTTTAGCAGTTAATTTGATGTAGGGAATACGTTTTTCACTTGCTTATCCAGTTTGGAAACTACGATCCTTTTTTTATAGCTACTTTTTACTGAGGGCTTGCAACATTTCAGCACCATTCTGAGCACTTAATGAGTATTGTTTATTGTATCTACAAGCGATGCTGTGACGTAGCCGTTAGTAACCTCGTTACATAGTTACATAGAGAAAGCAGGGGCACCGAGGAACCTGGGGTCATTACACAGCCAGAGTCTGGATTTAAGCACAGGTTCGCGGGACTTCAATGTTTGTGTTCTTAATTTCTTCCACGGTACCATTCTCATTAGTCTCTCAGAATGTCTTATGCTCTGATTTTCTGTGCTGAAGTTAATCTCTTTGCTAAGTCAAGTTTGTGGGAAATCTAACCAATTAATCAAAAACAGAACTCCCATAACTATGCTGTTTTCTTTCCCTGTAACTGCTGATGTTCTCTCATGTGTCATCCCATCAACACATCCCATGCTGATCTAATTGGTTACCAGTTAGTCCTCGATTCCTTGGTAATCTGATTTTCAACCTCGCCATTTTATACTGAGGAAATGCTGTGCGATGTAAAAATGAACTAAGATGAGTCCCTTACGTCAGGATAAAAATTATTATCTTGCCTTATTTCCTAATAATATTAAGAAAATTCCTTGTCATTGAAAACCATATTCACGTAAAGTCACCAATTAACTTTCAGAGTGGAGTTCGTTTCTCATTTTATTGAGTTTACTGAACCCCTTTTCTGGAATTGACCTCAGTGACTTTTTTTTTTTTTACTTTTTTATGTTTTGAATTAAAAAAGGGATTTATCTATTTATTTGTCAGAGATAGAGAGAGAGAGAGGGCGAGAGAGCATGAACGGGGGAACAGCAGGCAGAGGGAGAAGCAGGCTCCCCGCTGAACAAGAAGCCCTATGCGGGACTGGATCCCAGGATCCTGGGATCATGACCTGACCCAGAGGCAGATGCTTAACTAACTGAGCCACCCAGGTGTCCCTATGTTTTGACTTTTATATTTTAATCTTTGATAACCTTGTTCTCTTCTTCTGGAATGTTCTTGCCCCTTCTACATTTATTCCAATCTAATTTATTTTTCATTAGATTCTAAGTTTTTCCTGATTTCTTCCAGGAAAAATTATTCTTTGTGCTTTGACGGTAACTACCATTTTTCTGAGATTATTTATTGTGTTTGTACCTGTGGTGGCTTCTCCCATTGGAAAGGAAGCCTCAAATTGTGAGGAATTATTTCAGAGCTGTATTTGTTCTTCTACCAGGTCTAGCACAATGAATAGCACATGTGAGTTTTCAATAAATATTTGCTAAATTGAACTAGGTTTTATTATAGTATATTGTCAACAATTAGAAACTTGACCAATATAAAATATTTGCTGGGAAAATAATGAGATGGGACATTATTTGAGTAGCTATTATCCATGTAAGTGTGTTTTTGTCTCTGTAGTTCATGGCCATGAAAATGATACAGGAGATAATCAACTAGTAATTTAGTTTTATTTCCCATCATTAAAAAACCTATACATGTCTTCAATGAATCAAAGTGTTCAAAATGATATTCTTCTTAGAGTGAAATCCATCACATGCAATGTTTTACACCATCTTGAAAGAAATGTTCTTTGGAGCCATTTAGAATCAAGATAAATTTATGTAAAATGTAAATGATAAAATTTCAAGGATTTTCTTTCTACCACATGTGTAGCATTTTCTGGGAAGATGTTATTGATTTGCAAAATAAAAACAATAACATTAAATGCAGTACACTCTAAATTCGTGGTTTGGAGGATTGGAGATCTGGAGATGAGGCTTCTCTATAGGAGCCTTGAAGTGAGTGTTGATGTTTCAATTAGTGCCAATTCACAGCCTACGAGAGCTGTGGAGAGCTACCATCTGGTGGCCTACTACACACAGAGAAGAGATGAATGTCTCGTGGATATAACTAACTTCCTGATAGATAATTTCTCTGTGAATAAATCCTCAGAGCAATTCAAGTGTATATTTATTTCAGCTTTTTATTGGAATGGATGAGACAGGTGAACAAATATCCATTAAGGAGTTACTGCCTTTCATGGAACTTATGGTGACAAGGAGGCAATATAAAGTTTTCAATCATTCACAGAAGAATTGTGCGGCATGGTTTTAAGACATCCAATGGCACGCTTGGATAGAATAAATGTCTGTTGTTCTCTTCGATTAATATTCCAAATGTTGAATTTGAAGCCCAAAATCATGTGGATTTATTTTAAAGTTCAGCTATAAACTTCCCAAAGTTATAACCCAGCCAACCAGGAAGGCTTTGAGCTGAGAATTTTGTGGTTCATGTTGCTTGAGGTTGAATATGGCAATATGATATTAGACAGCTTGTTGTCAGCTTCTAAAAATCATTACACCCACAGAAATTCTATTTGGCCCACCAAATTTGCACTCTTCCATCTCATATTTCCTAGCATTCTATCTGCCTTGCTGTTTCACATCATGAGGCTAAAGCAACAACTTGCAGAAAAGTAGAGTCCATCTCCTCAAAAATACCAGATTTCTTCCAAAATTGAGTTATATGGGCAAGGAAATGAGAGAATGACTATATTTAATTAAGTTTTCTCAGACTAAATCCTGAATTTTATTAAGCTCACTGAATATTTAGGTTATCAGCATTCGGATTGGCATTTACTTTCCATTTCTCATTCATGCTACTCTTCAATATAGGCTAGTGACATAATGACAGTTTATTGAATGCTTATTAAATGGCAGATCTTCTGTGAAATCATAATATGCATTTACCATTTAACGTTAAAAATCTACCTCTAGGGTAGTTACTGTTGATAAGGAAACTAGCACAAAGTCACCAGCTGGGAAGCAGTTGAGCCAAGGTTCAGATTCCGTTGCATCTCGTATGCCTGTGCTCATTGACGGAATGACATTTGTCTTAAATGTTTATATTTACAAACCCTTATTCTATAGTGCATATCTCCAAAGATATTGCATCATATTTTAGATCTCCTCCAAATAGTTAACTTATTATAGTAAATAAAGTGATCATAATTCAATTGGTGATATTTGAGATCTTTGGATGTATATACGAAACCATAAAGAAAAAAGGTAGGACTTATTCTAGGAAAAACATACTCTTTCTTTAAAAAGCACCTTATTGAGGTATGATTGGTATACAAAACCCATAAATAATTAATATATCAACTTGACAAGTTTGGAGATAAATATACACCAGTGAAACCATCATCACAATCTATACCATGAACATACCTATCATCCAAAAGTTTCCTCCCACCCTCTTTATTATTATTATTATATAATAAAAGTTAACATAAGATTTACCTTCTTAGAAAAAATTTTAAGCATATACAATGATGTTATTAACCATTGGTAGTATGCTGTACATAGATCTCTAAGACTTACTCATTTTTTATAACTGAAACTTGTACCCTTTTACTAATAGTGCTTTATTTCCTCCTCCTCCCATCCCTTGGCAACAACTATTCTACTCTCTGCTTCTATGATTTTGGCTACTTTAGATTTCTCATAAAAGTAAAGCCTTATAAATTCCTCATAAATAAGAAATAAATTCCTCATAAATAAAAAGCCTTGATTATGATGAAATTTCATAGATGTGTACTTATCCCCAAACTCATCAGATTGTCTAAATGAAATATGTATAGCTTTTAGTATGTCAATCATACCTCAATAAAATGACTAAAGAAAAGAGAGATAAAGAACAATTTTAAAAAAGCTTAACAACAAAAGAAACAATCAGTAAAATAAAAGTTAACCTACAGAATGGGAGAAAAATATTTGCAAACTTTATATCTGATACAGGGTTAATACCCAAAATAGATAAGAAACTCTTAAAACTCAATATCAAGGAAACAAATAATAATCCAATTAATAAATGAGCAAAGGAACTGAATCAACATTTCTTCAGAGAAGACAGTACAAATGACCAACAGGTATATAAATGATCATTAATGATCAAGGAAATTTAAACCAAAGCCGTAATGAGATATCATCACACAGCTGTTAGAATGGCTATCATCAAATAGACAAAAGTAACAAATGTTGGTAAGAATGTGGAGCAAAGGGAACCCTTGCACACTTTTCATGAGAATGTAGATTGATGAAACTACTATGCACAGCAGTATGGAGATTCCTCAAAAAATTAAAACCAGAAAGATCATATAATTCATTAATCTCACGTCTCTCTCTTTCTCTCTCTCTCTCTCTCTGTGTATGTGTGTGTGTGTGTATATAGAGAGACTCTTCTATCAGGATCTTCAAGAGCTATCTGCACTCCCATATCCATTAAATCATTATTCACAAAAGCCAAGACATGAAAGCAACCTAAAAGTCCGCAGGCAAATGAATGGATAATGAAAAAGTGGTATATACCACAATGCAATATTATTCAGTCTTAGAAAAGAAGGAAATCCTACCATGGTGTGACAACGCGATTGAATCTGGAAACTAAATATATTCTAACATTGAATAATCTGCCTTATTTGTTATATTTATTTATGCCTGTATATCACATTAGCCTAATATTATATTTCTATAGAGCTATTTAAGTGCTTAAGTTATGATATAACACAAGCATTGATTGCTTTATTTATTTATTGGTTGTTGCTTTGAAATCTTTAATGATGTAAGAAATCCTGGAAGCTACATTACAAGAAGTGTTCTCTTTCAGCTGAGCTGAACTTATTTATAGCCTTATTCTTATTATGTCAGCAGCTATCTGTAAACATTATTATGCACCAGATCTATTTCAAATCTTCTTTATATGAAGTAGTACTCTTTTCTGAAAGAACCTATACCTTAAGCTTTCCAGGAACATATTTGCTTCTATTAAAGCTTATCAAAGATTTTCTAGTACAACAATATGCTAATATGAACATCTGATATCTATATTTTCATGTATGAAAAACTTGCCTCTTTAATACAAATATAAAAAATGTAAGAGTTTAATATAGGTCCTTGACAATGTTTATTAAAAACTAATAGTAGCATTTGCTTTGACAACACACACACTGAAACTGAAACAATGCAGAGAAGAGTAGCATGGCCCTATGCAAGAATGACATGCAAATTTGCCAGTGTTCCATACCAAAACAAATAAACAAAAACTAACAGTAAATACAAGGACTACAACATTTCCTTTAAAAAAGCATGATTGTTATAATGAAAAGCAAATTGGATATGTGCATGTGTTTAGCTAATAGATATGTGGGTCAAAAACATATTGTTGAAGCTTAGCTGAATTTATCTACAGCCTTATCCCAATGATGTCTATAGCCATCATGGGATCAGCAAATCTTGATGAGACTCTGATCCAAATCAATGTCTTACTTGTCTATATTGCTACAGAGGACCAAGGCGATGATGGAAAAAATATTAAGGGATATGGATCTAATGGAGACACTAGTTCAAAATGCATCATGACCTAAGATAATACCACTCAACAATTTGCTAAATAAAATCAGAGAACTTTCATGACCATAGTAATACTGAATCATTTATCTCCAGGCAATTTATATTTGATACTGCCCTTAAGCTATTTTCCATGTCTCATGACTCCTATACTTAATGCAGCATTTCAACTTCACCCTATTCCTTTCTGAGCCTGTGTGGAACAATTAGAAGCAGATTAGTAACTATTTATTTTGATGATAGGTGTTTTTCTGTGTGTAATAGAAAAAGAGATTCAGAGTGCATGATGCTGAGAAATCATTCTGTAGCTGTGCTTTCCATCTCGACCCTGAGGGAAGAAAAGCTCTCGATGTTGATGAGAAGGACTGTTTGCACAGTACATCCATAAACTCAGTAGCTATTTTTCTTTTGTAACATTTTAAAAATTATTATTAGCAGTTAAATAATACTACTGATTATTTTTATGCCATTATGTATTTCTCATGTTCAATTACTTAATGGATGGAGATTATTTTTGCTCAGCATTTTAATAGAGCCCTTGGTTAACAATGCACTATTATCTTGGTCTATGCTTGCTTGCCTTTTTGTTATGATACAAGATAAAACCACAAACCAGCACACATAGCAAAAATTCAACCCTGCATGTAGCATATATCTGTGGATGTGCTATTCCCCTATCCCGTTCTCCTACCTCCCCTTGTTTTAGGACAGCCGCCATTTCGAAAACCATATGTTAGAGTTGCTATACAATACTATGCTATGCTACACCATACTATACTACACTACATTATGCCATAGTATACTAAGTATAGTTTTATCACACAGACATGCAGTCTTATATAGAATATTGTGCTTTGGTTGACTAATTTGGAATCATATAACAGAGCATCATAATGGTATAACATGATGTACCATATTTTAAGTACTAATTTATGTTGGCAGTTGCCTTCTCTTAATACTTTAAAGATAACATTTCATGTCTTCTAGCTGTTGCTGTTATTGAGAATTCCATGGTCCTTTCAACAGTCATTCCATTATAGCTAACCTTTCCTTTTCTATTTCATGGTTATTGTTTTTGATCCTTTATTAGTTTTATGATGGTGTGTCTTGGCCTAGATTTCTTTTTTTTTTTTTTTAAGATTTTATTTATTTATTTGACAGAGATAGAGACAGCCAGCTAGAGAGGGAACACAAGCAGGGGGAGTGGGAGAGGAAGAAGCAGGCTCATAGCGGAGGAGCCTGACGTGGGGCTTGATCACGCCCTGAGCCGAAGGCAGACGCTTAACTGCTGTGCCACCCAGGCGCTCCTTTGGCCTAGATTTCTTTCTATTAATTTTGTTTAGGATGCATTGTGCCTGTGGGTCTATATTTTTACATCTGGAACATTTGTTGCTATCATGATTTTAAGTATTATCTCTTTAGCTTTCTGCTTAGCCCTTGCTCCTGGAACTTCAACAAGGTATAGGTGAGAAATTTTTATTCTCTCTTCTAGGTCTTTTAATCTTTCTTGTTTTCTACCTCTGGTCTTTCTTTATTTCTTTCAACATATTTTTTTACATTTATTTTTCAGGTTCACAAATTTTCTTTCAAATGCACCTAATCTCTCATTTAACCTTGCATTGAGTTTGTTTTTATTTCAATGATTATGTCTTTCATTTCTAGAAATTTAATTTAGTTTTCAAATCTGCCCATCATTCTTTATGTCTTCTTGTTCCGCACTTACTTTATAATTGCATTTTTTCCCTTAAATTTTCTATATAGCTATCCTATGCTCTATATCTGACAGTTCGCAAATCTGCAGTCCTTGCTTTCAAAACTTTGTGTGTTGTTTCTGTTGTTTATCATCAGAGGGTTGGCTTTTAGTTTGGTAATCTTCACTTGTGATCTTAATCCCGAAGGTATTTGGGCAAATTTGCCTCCAGATATAGTTTGTTTCTAATTCTGAGAGTGGCTAACAGAGACCTACAACCACTTCAATACCCTAGTAACTTGGAGGAGGTCTCGCAATCTCAACTTCCTCACTCACTAGTATTTCTATATCCGTATGACCAGGGGCATCAAAGCTCTGGCCAGCCCATTAGCTTGTATGTTCCAACTTCTTGCTTCTCTGTATTAGGCTCTCTGCCTCTTAGACTCTCATTCTCACCTCCAAGTCCAGCTTTCCAGTGCTCCAACTCCAGGCTACTGATGCTCTGATTCTTGTCCTCTAAATCTACTTAGGTTTGTTTTTGTTTGTTTGTTTGTTTACTTTTTTGTTTTGGGAAAATCGAGCCTGGAGATTCCACTTACCATTGGTGAAGAGAACAATGGTATAAAGAGTGAATGTCTCACTGGGGAGACATCACCACTCAGGTGAAGCGTTGGTGAGATTTTCAGTTTTCTCTTTAAACACATGCACTACAGAGCTATGGATATAGAGATGATATACGATAGATGATGGATAGATGATAGATAGATAGATAGATATAGAGATAGATACAGAGATAGCTATAGATTTTTTTCTGGCATTTTGCTTTCATGTCTTTTTAAAGATGTGCCAATAGAACTATTCTACGTAAGGGAGTTATTTTACCTACCTCAGAAGAGTTTCATAGAGTTTAAAGGCTTTCAGACTGTTTTCCTAATATTCAAAATCAATTTTCACTTTGTAATGTTATACTTCTGTTTCCTAAAATTCTTCCTGTAATTGTAGATAATGATCACAGCCTCCTGAGTTTATATATTATATCCATTTCTTCCATTTTGATAATGTTCTCTTATGTTATATTAGCTTAAGCTTTATTAAGAATTTTGCAGAATTTTCAAAACATGGTTAACTACTTACATAGCTCTTAAAAGGAGACATGCAGTGGGAAAATCAAGTCTGTGTAAAAAAGTAATTGAAAACACCACACAATATACAGTAAAAATGCGGTTACTTTAAAAATAGAATCTGTAAACTAGGTCACTGAAAAACTGTCAGAATATTTTGGTTTTCGTTTGGTCTCTAACTTTTTAACAACATTATTTTCAAAGAAAAGGAAGTGAAACTACTGTCTCTGAGTTAAAGAATCTAAAGAAACATGCCATTATAAGAAAAGCTAATGATCTTCATCTGCTTAGATTAAAAAATATATGAGATGATAAATTAAATATACGTTTACTCAATTGCAGCACCTAGATAAAAATGCAAATGTGATATGTAAAACTATAAGCAGTACTTAATTAAATAAAGACTCGGTGTCTGGAGAAAAAAAAGACCTATGCAATAACTATGTTTTTTGTTTTTGGTAAAAATGCAAATGAAATCATTAATAGTTTATAAATGAACCTTGCTAAGAGACAGCTAATGCATATCCTGTTCTAAAGTAAATAAAAGCAATAAGTGTTCCATTACATTCATTGAGGTAAACTCCAAAATCACCTCATATTTATGAAATATAAGATTTAAATGTTTATCTTATTATTTTTCTCCCATGAAATCATTCTTTATGCTGTTATGAATCTTGGCATTAAAGTTAGTTGGAACATCATTTTCTCTCATTATTCTATTCAATTTCCCTTCTCCTCTCTCTCTCTCTTTCTACATACATATGCATACACACACATGCACATGCAAATATTTGTAATAGAAGAGAGAGGATAAAAGACTCAATAAAATCACATCAACCTATATGCTTTTGGGTCAGTCCCAGAATTAGGTAACTATTTTCTTGCCACTGAGAGTTATTTATCATACTGAGGAAGGGTTTGGTATGGTACTTTTCACTTTAATATTTATAGAATTTGATTGCAGCTGACTCCTCTACTCAAGGACTTGATAGTGTGGTAGAGAAATGGAATGAACAGAAGCAAATGCGTTATGTGATCAACTCTCAGTGATTAGTATATTTTAAAATTGTGTGTCTTCTCCGTGATGGAGTTTTGTTTATATCCAGATCATCTTCTCTCTGTACTCACAATTCTACTCAGTATCTTCTGCCTCCCTGCCCAAGGAATGCAAATAGTTTTAATTCTAGCAAGAAAAAAAATGTAATTATGAAAGCAAATCCCCTGAAAAAACTGCATTCCCAAAACAAATATAAACTGCCCTTAACACTTTTAGATTATCAATGTGCTGCTTCCCTTCATCACAACTAATAGTTG
The DNA here is from genome assembly GCF_024610735.1 of Ursus americanus. Lineage (NCBI taxonomy): Eukaryota > Metazoa > Chordata > Mammalia > Carnivora > Ursidae > Ursus > Ursus americanus. The sequence continues at coordinate 39,800,571 of NC_142145.1, forward strand.
AATTTCCTGTAAATAAAGTATTTGAATAAGCCTATATACAGCAAACAGAATATAAGTTACAGAAATGAATAATTATTCAAATATTCAAAAATAATTTGAAATTCACATTCGTTAGTACAATGCGATGGGCTGGTAGTAAGTAGGATGTCAAATTAGAGGAGAATTTTCAGGAGGAAATAATTTTATTTATTTAAACTTTTTTACTTTTATTTTAACTATAAAGGATTGCCATGCCATAAAAAGATGATACGTTGTTATGAAATCATGACTGAGCAAAGAATTTTGTGTGGGAGAAGGACTAGTTTTTTTTTTTAAGATTTTATTTATTTATTTATTTGACAGAGAAAGACAGCAGAAGAGGGAACACAAGCAAGGGGAGAGTGAGAGGGAGAAACAGGCTTCCCACCGAGCAGGGAGCCCGATGCGGGGCTCGATCCCAGGACCCTGGGATCACGACCTGAGCTGAAAGCAGATGCTTAACGGCTGAGCCACCCAGATGCCCCGAGAAGGACTAATGTTGATAGAGGTGGGCAAGATGAGCCAAAACAAAGTATGACAATAATAAGAATTTATATTCATATAGTAATTTTCAGCTGGTGAAGAACTCTAACATCCATTAGTCCATCTGATATGTAAACATTTTTGGTTAAGAAGATAGATGTTATCACCCCAATTGTCAGTATGAGGAAACTCAGAAAACATTCGGCCATCATAACCAAGATACCCAATTTGAAACTTACAGAATTGGATTAAATGGAACAAAATCATATAGTAGAGAATTTTATGCTTTTTATGGGGTAGTTTAAAATTAGTAAAGTGTTAGGTTTTACTCCTCTCCTAGTAGTTTAGAGAATTTTGACTGTGGTAAGGAAAGCTAGCCTAGCAGGCAGTTAGACACTCAGCCTACTAAAGTAACATTGATGACCTTATGAAATTGTTTTCAAAGATGGTTGTAGCAATTCTTGCCATGCTTTTTCAACCAAGAAGTACAGTTAGCTTCGCCATCTCTTAAATACAGGCTAACCTTGGGACTTCTGCACCTAGTTTCTTTTAAAGATTTTATTTATTTATTTATTTATTTATTTATTTATTTATTTATTTATTTAACAGAGACGCACAGAGAGAGAGAGCGAGCACACCCAAGTCGGCAGAACAGCAGGCAGAGGGAGAGGGAGAAGCAGGCTCCCCGCTGAGCAGACAGCCTGATGTGGGGCTCCAATCCCAGGACCCTGAGATCATGACCTGAGCTGAAGGCAGAGGCTTAACTGCCTGAGTCGCCCAGGCGCTCCTCCGCACCTAGTTTTTATGAGGCCTTTAAAATAGAATTGCTACTGGAAAAAAAGATTCCTAAATATTATTTTATCATCTCCTTTTTCAGGATATTGAGAGCAACACTGTCTTAACTTGGGCTGCTATGATAAAATACCATAGACTGGGTGGCTTAAACAACAGACATTTATTTCTCACAGCCCAGAGACTGGGAAGTCCAAGATCAAGGCTCTAGCAGATCCAGTATTTGGTGAGGGCCTACTTCCTCTTCATTCATAGACAGTCTTGTGTCCTCACATACTGGAAAGGGTGTGGGAACTCCTAGGGGGTCTCTTTTACATGGGCACCAATCCAATTAAGTTTCAACATATGAATTTTGGGGGACACAATCATTCAGGCTAGAGCAAGCATTTTATTAATTGCTGGACATTCCTTTCTCTCCATCTCAACCACGTAAAATACTTATCCCTAAATACATATGCAATAAATGCTTATTGTATAAACAGATTGCACTTGTGACTAAAACAGCTAGTTTATTACTCAATATTTATTCGTCCCTACCTCTTTACTAACAAAGTTTTGATTTTGTTGGATATGCAAGTGACCAGCTACAAAACTACATTTCTGAGCATTATTTTAAAATAAATATATGATATAGTTCTGGCATGTGCCTAACTCCTTAAAGGAAGCCAACTCAATCAGAATGACCCTTTGACCTTTTGTTCTTCCTGAAATATGGTGGGAACATGGTTGTGATACCGAAGCTCTAACGGCCATCTGTCACCATAAAATGAGGTGCACGTACTATGGACAGCTGAGCAGGGAGACAAAAAGAAACTGGCTCTGTGATAGTATCATAGAGCTGTAAAGCCCGACTGAAGTTGCTCATTATGGAATTTTCTTTGCTTGAAGAAAAATATATACTCATCCTCTTTATTAAGCCTCTATTACTTACTTGGATTTCCTGTTATATATGGCTGAACTCAATGTATTATCCTTTTCCAGTGCATGTTATTCCATTTCTAGATGATCAAGCTGAGGCATCTAGAGGTTAAATGATGTCAAAAGTCATGTAGTGAGACAATTTCGAAGTCGGAGGAGGAACTCTGGTTTTTCTGAGTCCCTGCCCCTGAGCTTTTTTCACTATAACACAGCGGGAAGAATTATGGAGTGGTCAGATCTTTGAGGACAGTAAGTTACCTTCATTTTATTTCTTTTAATATGTCTTTGTATCTTCTGAATATAAGTATATGTGCCAGACACTGTTGTTGGTACTGGATCCCCAGAGAAGAAAAACAAGTCTCTTTTCTGCATGGAGATTACATTTTAATAGGTGAGCAAATTGCAAATGAATCCATGAGTAGCCAATTCTTTTCTGCCTTTTTTTTTCCTGTATGACTGATCTACCAGAGATGATAAGGATTGATTTAATTTTTCACAATTAGAAAAATACATGATTATTTTTATCCCTTCCCTCCTCCATTTTACCAATGAGTAATTTGAGACCCACTGACATGAAATGTTATGCTCAAGGACACACAGTTCTAGAAGAAACTATAACATTACATGACAAGTTGATTACCAAGGTCATGGAGCAGTCAATCCATCCGGATTCATGTAGCAAATTACAGGATGCATCTACTAGGCTAGCTGTAGCTGGAAGTGAAAGCAAAACTGAGTTTCTACTCCTGTACTGGGAATGTGGAAGTGGAAGACATTTTGTATATTCTATGCAGGCTAATAGGAAACCAAAGCCAACAAAAAAATGATGGTTTCAGAACGTCTGCAAATTGAAGGGTCTACACCAAATTGTGCAGAAACAAAATGGTTTCTTTTACATCAGAGCAATAGATAACCACCTGCGACCAAAGGACCAAGCAGAGTCTAAAACAGCAGGAGGATCCACAAAAAAGCAGCAGCTTTTGCCAGAGAGAACACCAAACATTTCTTTGAGATAACGACTCAGTGCACATAGGATCAGCCCTGGGCAAAGTTTCTGCTTTAGAAGTGTCTCTGCAAAGTAACTGCTTTTTGCAGGATAGCTTTGGTTGATGCTGAGTACAAAGAAACTAACCAAAACTGGGATTTTAAAAAGTAGTTAGTGCTTAACGCAATATGTTAACAATTTGGATCAAATCTGGCAGTTCTTTGTCATGGGCCAAACAAGATTTACATCAAATACTTCTCAGCTGTTTGAAGAAAATCAATACTATTTACAGTTATAGCAAAACTTAGTGTGGATTGACCCCTGTAGGTTACCATGCATTTTGAATGGAATAATGGCTTTTGTTTTCATTTTTATTTATTTATTTATTTAACTAGTGGAACCAAGTCAGGCTTAATGTATTTTATTGATTATCTGTCACGCCATTTTGAATACATGTGACTGGTTGGTAAATGGCGTAAAGATATCTCAACCACTTCCAGTCTTTTTCTTCTCAAATGTATTCTATCCGTCCAGATTTCTAGGCTTTTGCTTTACACATTCTCCAAATCATAATGAAAATGTAAAGCAAAGCTCCATGTAGAAGGCTCCATGGGGAAACTTGTCCACATGAAGAGAAACTTCCAGAAGATTTACTGCTTGTGTGATATGTTGACTGAATGTCCTGTTTATGTAAAGAAACACTTTACACAGATAGATGATATTGGACTAAGTTTTAAGCAAGTTCCTCATTTTGACTCCTGGCATTTATTTCTCTGTGTGTGTGTCTTTTACGTGATTACAAACAGAGTGAAAGAGAACAGTTTGAAGTATAGGAAGTTAATCCTGATATATCATTAGTCTTTATGGATAAAATGAGATTTTCAGAATTATGAAACTTGAAAGCTTTTCTGTGCATAGGGTATCTCCTTTTTTGTTTGAATTTCCAGAATGTATAATCAAAATTTTATTACATTCATTTTATATAAACATGGGAAATAATTATCTTTATATGGAGTCTGATATTAGGTATAAAATTTAAAAATACTTCATACAATGTCAGATTACATTTTGAAAGTCAAGCTATTCTGCATAAAATGTGAAATTTACTCTTTCAAGAAAGATGTTTATATCGCAGGCTTGTATTTTTGTGTCTCGTAGAAATTACTGATCTCATGATAAATGTTAACATTTCACATTTAATACATTCTAACTGTGTCACAGATGTCAACTCCTTGAAAAATATATATATGAGGTATACATGTTATAACATATATACATAACACATATATGATGTATATATATACATGCTAATTTCAGTAACCATCTTAATCTACATATTATTTCCTTACAGTGGCAAACCCAGGGAAGGGAGGTAGGTATGGTCTACCCTTGAGAGAGGCATTCTCTTTAGACAATTAAAAATAATAAAACCACTCAAAATTGATGTTTTTATCACCATAGGTCGACAATTGTAAATAATGCCAATAATAAAATTCTCCTCCCTGAAAATATCTTTGGTCTAAGTAATAAAAGTGCTAGAGTTACTGCTGAATTTTAATTAATTAAAATTGTGTGTGTGTGTGTTTCAAATTAGTACGATTTATTACTTAGCCTCTCAGTACCTACTGCATCATTTCCTGTGTTCTCTCGGCTTTCCATCTAACCAGCTAATGTACAGAAAAGAATAAACAAAATTTTCATGAAAACATTTGTGTGCGGCCTTTTCTACCAAAGAATAAGTTTCTTGCAAACTCAACTCCATTTGCTGTAACATGCAAAGGTTAGTTCTTTACTCCTTCTGATTCTAGCTTGCCATAAAAAAGACTCATCAATGTGCTCTGCTTGAAAACAGATAAATTATCTACTTTAGATTCCATCATTTAGCACACAGAAGAAATAGAAGCAGTTTTGGCATTTGCAGAATAGAGATGAATTTCCAACTCACATGAGCTGTACTTCTGCCCTGCCATTTTGGTTATAAATAATATTTCCGCTCCACTCTATAGCAATTTTAAGGGATTTCATGTTCATAAGCACAGATTTCAGGACTGTGCTTTCGAGAGTAAAGTCGGCCTTGAGAAAAATCATTTAGCTCGCTAATATTTAATCTCGTTACCTGTAAAAAGAGGAGCTTATTTCAAAATTCCTTTTAAGTATGGTTGCCGATGTTGAAGAACCTTGAATGGGACCTCTTAGGGCTGCCGTAGTCAAGTGCACAAATCACGTTTTATTTTCAGAGTTTAACAGCCTACCAAAACAGCCAAAGCAATGTGATAACAACAAAAATGACATGAATTAAACATGTCCACCCTTTATGTTAAATGCTGTATATGCGTTTTTTCCATTGATCTTGGCCTTTCCAAGTTTTCTGAGGAAACGGAACCACCCTCCCTTGACTTGTTCAAGCCCCCAAACATTTGATTCTTCTCTGTCGGTGTCCCCCCATACAATCCTTCAACGCCTCCTATCGAGCTCTCATTGGGACTATAGCAGTAAACTTGTAATCGTTTTCTGCTTTCATTTCCCCCACCCCACAATCCATTTTCTGTAGAGCAGCCAGAGTGAACTTTCAAAAATGCCAATTAGATCATGTTATTGACCTGTTTTAACCTTCCAGTGGCTTCAGAGTTGCACTAAAATCCATTTTCCTTGGCTGCATTGACCGGAGTCACCCAACCAGAGCCTGCTTGTCTGACCATCCCTGTCACTTCTCTGTTACCCCCACTGGAGCCAGCAACCAGTCCTTGTTCTACTTTTCATGAATGCCATGTTCGTTCTCACCTCAGGGGTTTGGCATTTACTATTTCTTCTTGCTGAGAAAACTCTGGCTTCAGGGTTTCACACTGCTAGCTCTTTCTTGTTAAATGACACCTCCTCAAAGCCACCTGCTCATGAACGCTTGGAGTATTTTCACTAGGATTCATTTGTTGCTTTTACTATGTTATATCTTTTTAGTTTCAAAACCTCTCAGGTGACAGCAGTCCTCCTTGGGTATATGCCCTGGAGCAATTAGTCATTTGTGTGCAGTAGCATGTGATTGTGTATAAGTGCAAGTTTGAAAAAAAAAAAAACTGAATATATATTCCATTATAGTGGAGGATTTCTCCCAGGGTCTGCTCTACGGTGTAAAGAGAAAATCTGTCATATGGATATTTTATAGAGCATACTTTGTTAGGCAAAAATCTGGAAATTCAGGATAACTCTCCTCCAGGAGCTCACATGATATATATTTGAATATGCCTACCTATACACACATAAAAACACAAAATCATGATTGTCTAGCTTGGTCAATTTTTATCGCATCCACAACCCCACTGTCCAGCCCGCGTAATAAGAAATAGCATCGCTGGCACCTGAGGGGCCACCCTCTTTTCAACTTCCAGATCCTATTACCCCTCTTCTCACTGCCAGGGTTAGTTTTTCCTGGTTTTCAACATTTTAGAAATAGAATTGTCCTGTGTATGCTCATTTCTTTATGGCTTTTCCCCCCCCAGTGGTATGTTTTCCGAGATTTGTCTATGTCGTTGTGTCTAGCTGCAGATTTGGGGGGATTGCTCTAGAGTACTCCACTAGTTGAATAGAACAAATGTATTTCATTTGGATCATTTCCAGGTTTTGGGAGTATTAAGCATAGGCTGCTATGGACGTTCTTGTACATGTCGTTTGGCGACCACGTGAGGAGTAGAACTGCTTCACCATGGGGTGTGCGTTGGTTTGCCTCAAGTCAACACTGACAGTTTTCCAAAGTGACTTGTCAATTTTACTCCCAACAGAAATGTAGCCTCCTTGCAATATTATGTTTTTCATTTTTCATGGAAATATGTAGGCACAGAATACAACAGTCATTTCATTAAAGCTATCTTCTTCAAATTATGTTCCTTCTACTATATCAACTAAATGAGAACTTCAAAAAAAGTAGAATGCTCCCTCTCTGTAGTCATTTCCAAGGGGATGTTGGTTTCAAAATGAGATAGAACTCCAAATATGATAAGTCAGCAGAATTTTGAGAGAGTCGGGCAACATGGCGTAGGGAAAGACCGTAGGGCCTGGAGCTCAAAGGCTTACATTCCAATCTTGGCTTCTTCCACTTCCGGCTCCAGATTGTTCACATCATTCAGTCTTTCTAATTTCTCAGTTACTCATCCATAAAATGGGAATTAAAGAAGAAAAATTTTTACGTAACTAAGTTTTTATGAGACTTCAGGAAAGCCACGTGTGGGATTTTCTCTTTACCAAGAAGTAGAATAATCCCTACTGCAGTCAAGACAAATGAATAAAAAGAAAAAAAATGACTTCCCTATTTGATAACACTTGCATATGCCTCTATAGCGTTTTTTACCCCCACTGTCTCCTTTCAAAAACTGAATTGCACTTGGACATCCATGTGGTTCTTTAGAAACGGATTCTATCAATTCTCTTATGAATAGAGTTGCAATACGTAGGCTTTGCCAACCCATGCTGTCATTTTCCCAGCCACAGGAATTATTTTAACAGTGAGCACTCCAATTACCTCTCAGATCTCTTCCAAGACTGTGGGCAGCCTTTTCTTCATTTTCACTTTTTATAACAGCTTTATTGACATATAATTCCAATATCATATAATTTACCCATTTAGAAAACACATTCAATGTTTTGTAATGTATTTACAGAGTTGTGCAACCATCATAGGTACCTAATTTCACAGGACTATTTCAGCACCCCCAGAGGAACCCATTAGCGGTCATTCCCTATTTTTCCTAGCCCCAGTCCCTCACAGACCAAGGCGATCACTAGATTTGCCCATTTTTGATCTTTCACATAAATGAAAAGACATAATATGTGGTCTTTCACTCAGAATAATGTTTTCAAAGTTTATCCTTCTTGCAGTTTGATTTTTGGCCTGAGCAGTCGATGGAAACTTTGTCAATTACCGCCAAGGGATCGAAGAATGCCTCCTGACATTAGTAAGGTTGAAGTTCTCCTAGAAGACTCCTCTCTTATTGGATTATGTTAAACTGTTTTAAGTCACCCCTTGTCCCCAGCTCTGTAGATAATGTTTTTCCCTATGTCTTAAAAATGTATTTCCTGAGCTGCTAGGGGCTTAAAACTGTGCTGGGCTTTCTTTTCCACTCTCTTCTCACACTCATTGGATATTTATGTAAATCTAAATTTTTGTAGTTTTTTCTTCATGCTGTCCTTTTAACGTTCATCACTGTGATAGGTACAAAGATCAGAGATATTCAGCACTTTCCCTACTCTAGCATCTGGCATTGGGAATGATACTGATGTTGAGCGACATTGTTACTTGCAAACCACCCTCGTCATCATTAGAAGAGCCTCTTTCAACGACCAAAGTCAGCCTTTCTTCCTGTTTCAAAATCCGTTACTCCTTGTGGTAGGTCTCAAGGCAGAGCAAAACTGAAGACAACTACTATCTTACTAAGGCTGAAATATTCTTTCTAAGATCTCTTATTCCACTTAGTTTTTCTGGTTTTAATGATTCATTAACGAGGTCTTCTCCTCTTCCTTCTCTTCTCCAACATCCATGTCAAGGGGAATCCTGTGTTACAAATTCACAAAGACATACATAGAAATGGCTGACAATGGGTGGGAGGGTTGTTTCTTTTTTATGTGCAACAGCCTGGAAGTGTTACCATGAATTACAAGTTTATCACAGTGTTTGATGATTGTTGTAGACTCTCTGAATTATAAAATGTTAACTTTATGGTCTCCCAAACTCTTCCATTTCAACATTTCAAAGGCTACAATGGCATATATTTGTTTCATCTTTTGCAATTTTCAAAAGCTAGAAACAAACCTGGCCGTGCCAGTATGCTCATTGCTTAAGCTTGTGCAATACTTTGAACGCTTTTCTGGACAGCAGCATCCGAATGCTCCTGCCCATACATCATACATTTTTTGTTGCTGCTGTTGTTACTCAAAGCTGATTGTCATTTAATTCACAATGATTTAATTAGCTTTCTACTACTTATACTCACTACTTATGCAATAGTCCAAAAAGTTTCAATTTTGTAATATGAGCTCCCGCCATACTCCACTCTTCAAAAACCCCATAACAACAAGGGAGGAGAAGGTGAAAATAAGCTACTAGACAGAATGAAAAGAAAAAAACCCCTCAATTATCATTTTAACTAGATCAGTGTGGAAAATCACTTTAGACAATGCAATATAAATCGATGTACCTTCCCCTTCATGATTTATACAGTTTTGGTATGTATTTAAGGAAGACTCGTCAACAAAACACATATAAAGTATTTACTATGGTCACGGCATGAGTGGGCAATAACAAACCAAGCAAAATATAGGGCTCGTTTCTAAGAATGTTTACATTTAAAAGTTTGGACAGTTGCCTGTCGTTCTAATTCACTTTGCCAAGACTAAGAAAAGCTGAGTTTAACAACACAAAATTCATTGAAATGTTTCAGCCCCTCAAAATTAGAGTTAAGTTAAAAATCTCACTGTAATTAAAATTTCCTTTGGGTGTGGTTTTGTTATTAATTTAATGACAGTAATAATTGCATTTCAGGGCATTTGGATTTTATATAAAAGATAATATTTGATGAAAAGGACAGGCCACATCTTTAAAGTAAATACCATCCAAAACAAAACAAAAGGCTAGGACTTTCTCACAGTTTGGGGATGGCTATTTCAAGGTAACACATCATTCAACTGGGGTCATTACTTGAAAGTCTCCAGCCAATAACACAGCGGAGCACACACTTGTAAATCAACGGTTTTAAACAAACTGTATCTGGGGAGCTTGGGAGGAACATGGTATTAAAGAGGAAATAAGATGTAGTGCATGGTGCACTGGGTGTTATACACAACTAATGAATCATCGAGCCTTACATCGGAAACCGGGGATGTACTGTATGGTGACTAACATAATATAATAAAAAATCATTTAAAAAAAAATATATATAAAAAAATAAAATAAAACAAATAAATAAAAAAAAAAAAGAGGAAATAAGATGAAGCTGAGCCTAAGATTCAGGAGACTCTTGGTTTCTGAAAGTTAAAGCCTTGGTTAAAGACTGTTAAAGCCACCTCTGACTTACCTTCAATACCCCTGCCCCTCTGTGCATCTGAGCAATTTTCAGGTCCAATTCACAGCCCACCACAGACACCTCATGAGAGTTCCTAAACAAGATTAGGATTGAAGGTGACCTTCTGTCACCTCTCCGGGAAAAGATTATTAAATGGAAACCCTAGATTTGATGCTTTTTCTTCTGGCTGGAAAAATGGGAAGAAAATAAGAGTGATGGAAAGTTAAAGAATAAAATATTTTTTTAATGGCAAAAGATATATAACGTTGATATACAACCATGGCTGTATCATAATCCCAGATGAAGATAAAGTTTTCTTAGTCACTGCACAGTTCCCCACAGGGACCGAAATTACTAATGCTACCATGCTCACAGGTGAGGATTCTGACAGATGGAAAAGATTGCTCTTTCCCATTCTCTCATCGTCGTCTTGCTTTTTTTGTGTCCCTGAAGATGTAGCTATGTGCCTGGCTGGTCCCCATGAGCAAGGATATGTTACAAAACTACCATTGTTCATTCCTGACTATTTACAGTAAGACTAGTTACCCGAAGGTTATTTTTTTCAAGTATCCTTAAGGCTTCTAGCAAGACTAAACTCTATTGAGCACTTGCTGGGCACTGTGCCAAGTAACATTAACATATTATTTAATATAACCCTCAAACAACTTCAAGAGTTGGTTTCTATTTTATCCCCATTGCATAGTTTAGAAAACTGAGGTTTAAAGGGATGGGTAATTTATCTGATTGAGGTCATATAGTTAGGAAGTTATGGTATCAAAATCCAAACTCAGATTTATTTCCATCATCTGCTAACCACCCTGTTGTACCATGTATTATGTCTGGGCAAGAAATGTTTTCAATTTATATTTCTTTTTTTCTTTCTCTACTTCTTCCGATGCTTTCTTTGATGTGGGTTTCTTTCCTATATTTGCTTTCCATAGAAATAACCATGGTGTCTACATAGGTGAAGGTAAATTTACTGTCCAAATATTTTACCTTCACCATATAGTGTTGTTTCTTTAAAAAAAAAAAAGGATTGTCAGATAATATTGAATAAATACATAAAATTGGTATATAAATAATACAATAATTAATTGCTTAAACTTATTTTTATTGTAGAACAATAGAACAGTAGAATAGGGTGGATGTGTACCAACAGTTTTGCTTTTTCCTACTCATTTCTATTTGGGAAAAGCTGAGATCTAAAGAGTTAAAACTTATTTGAAATCAAGATGCAAATAACCCATAGAAGAACCAGGTCTCAATTCTTTTGATTCCAATTTTAATGATTTTCTATAATTAATTTAATTTAATTAGACATTTAAAAATATTTTCTTCTTCTGAGCTCATCCTCCATAAGGATAAAATATGAAAATATCTTCATAATGAGGTAAATAATTGTGATCTTAAAGTTCTATTCAACCTCGTTATGTAGATCACTTTTATTACATCACCCAGCAAACTTGCTTCATAAAGTAAAGGGATGAAATAATACTTTCATGTAAACGTAGACACTTTAATGGAAACTTTGTGAATGATGCTTAAAAAATACACACTATTTGAATGTCTCAGGAGAATTGACATGTTAGAATTTGACAGTAAATCTTTACTCCTTTTCTAAATTCTTAGCATGAATTAGAATGATTGTCTTTCTGCTATTTTAGAAAAATGCTTTAGTTGTTGTTTTGGGTAAGTGCTTTAGTCCTAAAATAACAATTTACATTTCTAACTCTAACATTTAAAAAATGGTGTGCAAAATGGCAGATACTAATAAAAAACCAGTTTTGACAGCCTTTCTTTAATTAAAGCCCATTAAATAAATCTATTTATAAGAATGTTTAATCAACTGATTTCTCCAGACTCAGAAGCCTCATATTTAGGAGATACCCAGTTAGAACAAAAGAGAAAATCCTGCATGCCCTTTTGGTTGGACCTATATCAATACTTTAAAAGCTTTTTGCTGTGTTGAAACACAGGATTGGTTTCCTGACGATGATTTATGTACTAACATCCCCAGCATATTGCCTCTTTTTCATAATCATAAAACTGTTCAAGTTTGGATATTTGAGGTAAACATGACAGTATAAAACATACTGACCCTAAAAGAGGTGTTTCTATCACATCCAAGCACACCATACATAATAGCAAGTGGAGTACGGAAAGGAAGGAAAGAGACAATTTTTCAGCCCATTAAGGGCTTTTTTGAGGAGGAGGCCACGAGAACATTTTACATGCAATTTTTTGGACTAAGGGGTTTAAATGCGTGGGCACTTTAGGGATATTAATAATTGGATCTCTCACACAAGCCAAGTAATGTGGCATTCTTCTAAACAAAATTCTGACAGTTTTTCTCTGAGAGGTTGAGACCAAGGCAGAGTGGGAGGACCCATGGAGATAGAGTCAGTGGTTTCTTGTATTATAACTAAGAAATTAGTTCTGTCTGAGAAATTGCATCCCTTTCCTCCCCCCCTTGAATATAAAGACCTTGAATATAATGGAACCCACCTTTCCTGAAAGACCATTTGGTGGCCATCTGTTGTTATTCAAGAATGGTCCGTGGGATTCTCATTAACCTCCACCCTGACCCTACATGATTTATCAATATCTTCCTTACAACTACATCCAATATTCTGCTCAAGGTGAGATTTGGTAAGCACACTGTTATCCATCCTACTACACTCCAGGGGTTGTGTCCACTTCCTTCTGGCCCTGGTATAATTTGACTGATGTGGTGACACTCTTATTATCACTGAATTTTCTCACTTCTACCTCCCCTTGATGTTAGCGGACAGTGTGAAAAAGTACATCTGATGAGGCAAATTCAAAAACATTTGAGAGCCATAGCCTTAGAGAACGATACTACAAAGGACAACTTGGCATTATTAAATAGTCTTTTTCAGGGCATAGGGAATCACTACTTTACATTCTTTTTAAAGTATATAGTTCTAATACAGCTTTTGGCTCAATTACCCTAATATCAGTGATTTAAATGTCATTGACATTAAATATCAACTTTATTTGATCATCTATAGTGATTTCATGAAAATCCCCAATCATATAAAGCAGAAAGAAAAATAGATTTAAAAATATTTTTTATTCCACAATGGGAAAATCCATAAAGATTTTCATAAGAACTTCCCATTCAGTGTAACCTAAAGGGAACTTTCTTTCCTTCAAACTCTCACTAAAAACAAAACAAACCAAGCTTCTTTCGATTTTATATTACTTGTTTTTTTTTTTTCAAAAATTTTAAAATTCTAGTTGGTTAACATATAGTGTAGTATTGGTTTCAGGAGTAGAATTCAGTGATTCGTCACTTACATGTAAGACCCAGTGCTCATCACAACAGGTGCCCTTCTTAATGCCCATCACCCATTTCGTCCATCCCCTCATCCAACTTCTCCATCAACCCTCAGTTTGTTTTCTATCATGAAGAGTCTCTTATGGTCTCTTTTCCCCCATTCCCCTGTGTTCATCCGTTTTGTTTTTTAAATTCCACATGAATGAAATCATATGGCATTTATCTTTCTTTGGCTGACTTATTTTTCTTAGCATAATACACTCTAGCTCTATCCATGTCTTTGCGAATGGCAAAATTTCATTCTTTTTGATGGCTTAGTAAAAAATTCTGGGGGTATTTTGACAGGGATTGCATTAAATGTGTAGATTTCTTTGGGTAGTATAGACATTTTAACAATGTTTGTCCTTCCAATGCATAAGCATGGAACTTTTTCCCCATTTCTTTGTGTTCTCTTCAATTTCTTAAGTTTTCATCTTGCAGATCATTTACCTGTTTGGTTAGGTTTATTCCTAGGTATTTTATGGTTTTTGCTGCAATTATAAATGGGATTGATCCCTTGATTTCTTTTTCTGCTGTTTCATTTTTGGTGTATAGGAATGCAACAGATAGATTCTGTACATTGATTTTATATCCTGCAACTTTGCTGAATTCATGTATTAGTTTTAGCAATTTTTTTGGTGGAGTCTTTTTTAGGGTTTTCCATATAGAGTATCATGTCATCTGCAAATAGTGAAAATTTGACTTCTTCCTTGCCAATTTGGATGCCTTTTATTTCTTTTTGTTGTCAGATTTCTAAGGCTCATATTTCCAGTTAAATAGTAATGGTGAGAGTGGAATGCCTGTCTTGCTCCTGACTGTAGAGGAAAAGCTCTCAGTTTTTCCCCTTTGAGAATGATATTAGCTGTGGGACTTTCGTACATGGCTTTTTTGATGTTGAGGTGTGTTCCATTTATACCTACTTTGTTTTTTATCAAGAATGGGTGCTGTATTTTGTCAAATGCTTTTTCTGCATCTATTGAGAAAATGATATGGTTCTTATCCTTTCTTTTATTAATGTGGTGTATCACATTGATTGATTTGCGGAGAAATCTAGGATCGAGTTCCTCTGTTTCTGGATTGGGTTAATTCCTGAGCTGAAGGGGTGGTCCAATACTCGCAAATCAATCAATGTATCCTAGATTTCTCTACTTGATTACCTTCCAGAGTCAGTAACTTGGCACATTCTCAGTCTTAAACATCTCTCTTCTGGTCCCCTCCTCTCCATCCTCACTGTCCCTGCCCTAATTCTTTCCCCTCATTCTTCTCACTTGGATAATTGTATTACTCTCCTTAATCATCTTTCTTTCTCTGTGCTTATCTTCCTCTAGTCCATCCTCTGTTTCACCTCCAGGATGATCTCTCCAACACAGACACTTGACTAGTCAATGACAAATGGAGATATAATTATTAAAAACTTAATTAGAGAATAATCTAAACTTCTGCATAATATACCAGATTTTTCTTAGCGTGAACCACACCTAAATATTGTATCTCACCTGATTCAACCTTCCATTTTCCCTTTCTGAATTGCTTAATGTTCCCAGACCTTGTCAGACTCATACTTTCACACCTGATATTCCTTTAATCTGTCACGTCTGCTGCTGATTGTCACCCAAGTGCCTCTTCATCCTGTCAGTCTTAGCTCAAGGCTCCCCTGCTCTTTAAATACATCTTGGATTCTCTCAGATAACTATCAGCAATCTGCCTTAAGTTCTTCCTGTATCTGGCATATAACTTTAATACAGCAACAATACATTGCATTATAATTTTTGGTCGGTGTGCTTATCCATTCTATCTCCATTCTATAAGGTCTTAGAAGGTAGAGTCCAATCCCACCCCCATATTTATATCCTGAGCTCCTAATATAGAGGTTAAATGGACTAGACAGTATATATTTTGTAGAGTAACCAAATTTGCCAAATAATCTCTTATATGGTTGCAAGAATAGAAAAAGACATTATAGATTTTCCAAAATGTGATTATTACTAATAATTCCTCATTCACAGCCACATGATGACCTCTAGATCTTAAAATGATTTCATCTTTGTAGGATACAAACTGCAATAGAATGCTGACATCACCACAATTTTTGCCAATGATGATAAGCAGTAATAAGGGGGAATCATTTCCACTGTTTGCCAGACTAATATCAACTGGAAAATCTTATCTATTAAAATGTAGAAATCTTAAATGCAGATATTTATACTTGTTTTGTGATACCCAAATTGTGAAACATACATTTTAATTTCCTAAGGTGTTAAGTGAATGATAAGATACTCATCTCTCTTTTTTTTCCTGCAAGGAATAGGACAAGATACATATCAATTTCAAAAATGTAGACTTTGATTATAGCAGGTGGATAGTGAATTTACTGATGAGAATACATAGAATGAGGCTGTTGCTAAGGATGCGGAAGTGAGCATCACCTTATGCATCTCCATATTAGCTTTGTCAATAAACATGAAACTTGAATTTCTTTTATTTGAAATAGCAAATTTCAAAAACATGTTAATATAAAGCGACAGTGTCAACTTTCTTTGACTTGAAAATTCCTCACTTGACAAGTTACTTCTTTTTTTAAATTGTTATGTTCAAGTCATCCTCTGGATAGTCTATGCATATGTAGGGGATATATCATTACAATAATTTATTCTTGGGTCTTTCCTGATCCAGAGAATATTTTAAAGTTTTTCTTATGTTCCATTCAGCAAAAAATAAAGCTAAAGTTAGCTTTAAAAACCCTGAAGACATCACATATCTTTAATATACACATATGCATAAATCATACCTTTAAGTATATAGACATAAATGTAATTACAGCCAAGATTAAAATAGGACGATGGGTGCTTTAGAAGTAGTCTGAATAAGATTAAATTGGATACGAAATTTTTACAAAAACTTTCAGAGTTCAAGCACAAATGCTGGCTTAGGTGAAGTCAGGTGTGAAAATGATTCTCCCAAACCAGTTGCATTTGGTTTATGTGTTTAGAAATCCGTGTTCCTTGTCCAGGTACTGCTATCTTCAGCCATGTTCACTCTCATGCTTCTCCCCAGTGTTTTGAGTTGACAAATTAAGAGGAAATATGTATTTCCTATCCAATAGTCATTTGGAGTGACGTGAACTATGTTGGAAGAATAAGAATGCCTAGAAGAACCATGAGCGACTATGGACTCGGTGAAACAAACCGAGGGCTTCAGAGGGTCGAGGGTTGGGGGACTGGGATAGGCCAGTGATGGGTATTAAGGAGGGCACATATTGCATGGTGCACTGGGTGTTATATGCAAACAATGAATCATGGAACACTACATCAAAAACTAAGGATGTACTGTATGGTGATTAGCATAACAAAAAAAATTATTATTAAAAAAAAAAAGAATGCCTAGAAGAGAGGTGTGTTTCCTGGGAAGCAGGACAGAATCCAAGGACAGCTTACCATATTCTTAGAGTAGACAGAAGACTCTCTAGATGGTTGCTTCTTCTCCTAGCTTGAAGTAAGAAGAAGGAGAAGGAGGAGAAGAATAAGGAGAGGGGCCAGACAGCCCCCCACCCCTTTCTGCCTTCTGTAGGCCCAAGAAGAGGGAGGGGAGTAATTTTGAATTCTAACGAAGTTTGGAGTTTGATTACTACTTTGCCTGAACATAACAGCTATTGGAATGGATGTCTTGGATCCATTGGAGCGATTAATGTGACAGGAGACTTTTATAAAGCAGACAATGACTGGAAAAGTTACTGGCTTTGCTTGAGGTTTCATCCAGAAAAAGAGAAAATCAAACATCACTGAAAGGGCTTGCAGGAACATTGGAAAAAATAATAAATTTGCTTCATTATTGCATCCTTAAGTCCGACCTGTGTGGTATCCCGGTGACAACTATGGCTCGCGGCAGCTTTGGATCTGGCTGCAGCAAGGAAGAAGGGATTTTGTTTTTACTCTAGTTTACACAAACTCACTGCCTGTGGAGCAAACTATACTATATACCATATGAAAATAATTATTTTTGTTTTTTAAAAGATTTTATTTATTTATTTGACAGAGAGAGAGAGTCAGCAAGAGAGGGAACACAAGCAGGGGGAGTGGGAGAGGAAGAAGCAGGCTCCCAGTGGAGAAGCCCAATGCGGGGCTCAATCCCAGGACCCTGGGATCACACCCTGAGCCAAAGGCAGACGCTTAATGACTGAGCCACCCAGGCGCCCATGAAAAGAATTCTAAGCATTGGTTTTAAATATGGATAATCAATTTGCTATTGTGCATAGGCTATGCTAATGTGGTCCTTTTATGCTTCCAAACCTTTAGTGAGGTAAATTTTAGGATATATACATTTCTGAAATCTGTTTCAGTTTATATTTACAATGCATTTTAAAATGCAATGTTCTGTCTCTAAGATATATATGTTTGCGGAATATGGGAGATTTGAGGGTAATTTCCATTAAAATTTTATTATATTCATCTATAATTTACAGGGCTGTTATGAGGCTCAAATAAGATAATAATGCACGTTACAAGCCTTTGACAACTTTAAAAATGTTAGATATTATAAATACTATTATTACATTAGTACTAACAATTACGTTATAGTTATGACACAAAATACTCTTATCTTTAATTTTAGTGTCTTTTTAGCATTAGGAATATTAAGATATAAAGTTACAAATGCATCAACTTATTAGACCGTGTTATTTCTGTTTTGAATTTTATTTTATTTTATAATAATATTTTTTATTATATTATGTTAGTCACCATACAGTACAACCCTGATTTTTGATGTAGAGTTCGATGATTCATTAGTTGCATATAACACCCAGTGCACCATGCAATACGTGCCCTCCTTACTACCCATCACCAGCCTATCCCATCCCCCCCTTACTACCCATCACCAGCCTATCCCATCCCCCCCGTTTTGAATTTTAAAAGCCATTTGATAATGGCTTTTATATTTGAATAAGTATAGAAATAGAAATCTAACCATAACACAAAAGGCCAATATTTTTACCACACTGCTTGACATTTTTTATTTAAATTTTTACAGTAATTTAAAATGACCTACTGAAAAAGTAGTCATACATGCTTCAATATATGACAAAATAATGGCAAATATAGAAAGATACAGAAGGGACATTATATGAATAATGGTTCAAAAAAGTCACTCTTTAGGATCACGTCTTCTCTTGCCCATAATTAGCCAGTTTTGTATGATAGAACGTGTACCCATAAATAACTTATGTTATGCAATAGGATCATTCTTAACCCATTATTCTGTGATTTGCCCTTCATTTGATATTTACTGGTCATTTATTACAATCAGCTTTTTATACCATTTCATCTCAATTTACCACATTTTTCTTAATCCCTGCGTAATAGTCCATTGTACAGCTTTATAGTAGTTTATTCGATCTATCTCCTATTTCTTGATATTAGCATTGTCAGTTGAATTTTCTATATTTTTATCTTTGGATAAATATCTGTTGGATATTTCCTCAAAGTGGGCTTGCTGATGTGTTGATTTGCAATATGAATTTTTGTATCTACACTTCCAAACTGCTTTCGCAAAATAGACATATTCCATCCACAAAAGACGACGATACCTATTCTGTCATAGATTCACTAACATAAGATCTTATAAAATATTTTGTCTTGTATCATTTTGGCAGTTTGGAAATGGGGCATTGTTACTGTTTTAGAGTATATTTCTTTTGTGTGTGTGTGAATGATCCGAACATTTCTAAGTTTATTTTCATCTTGTTTTCACTTTTTGTGAAATTCTTATTCATATCATTTGCTTTTTTTAAATGAGATTTTTGTTTATAGTGTTGATTAGTAAGAGCAGTTTAACCTTAGATCAGTCCTGTGAATCTAGCTTTCCTTTTGTATAGAAGAGTTCTCAACATTGTAAAGCTACACATAATTCCTATATTAGAAAAACTTTGTACTGAAATAGGTTCATATTCAAAATACCTCTTTTTTATTACATGAAATGGTTATAAAAAATTAATCCAGAGAAATGAACACGTGGAGTCCAGGAAAACAAAGAGAATGGTACTAGCTAATTGAAACAGAATGCTAAAAAATAAAATCAACAGATCAAGAGATTAGGATACAAAGTCCAAGAGTAGACTATGTTTATCTCATAATTTATGATAAATGTGGCATTTGAAGTCAATAGAGATATTATGGACAATAACAGATTAAAAACTACATCCAAAATATGTTACTACTTGCATCAGAATTAACTCTGTATCAATTTACATGTATAAATAAATAATAGAAATGCTAGAGGAAAATATTGATATGATTTCCTATTTTTTGAGTGTTGGTTATCATTTTAAGGACAACATAAAACAAAAAAAAAAAATCCTAAAGGAAAAATAGATGACAATAAAATAGACATGCAATTAATAAAACACACCAGAAAATGAGAGACAGACAACAAACTCCAAAAATAATTGTAACACATAAAAATATTTGAGGAACGTATAGAAATGGTTTTGCTAAAGCAGCAAAAGAAGGCATTATTTTAATGCAATTTTGATGCAGTCATTTTTTTTTTTTTTTTGAACATGACATTTCGATTAGTCTGGGAAGAAACCAGGTTCTGTAAGCAGAACATCACCAGAAAATGGAAAATCCTAAATCGTATGTGCTTTGCCTTTTGGAAATTGGCCTGAAGTGTTCTCTGAGTGTGAGCTGCAGAGAAATAGCACTTTTTGCATCATCTCCTGGAGTTTCTGCCCAAATTCCAAGCAGATAAAGGGGGCTCTTCTCTCTTTTTCAATGGCTTACCGTCAATCAGCCCCATGTCCTATGTTAGGAGAGAAGCTACCCAGCTGAAATCGTAGGCCACTGGGGCTACCACCTTACAATGAAAAAGGACAATGGGGTTTTGTTGATAAAGAGAGATGTGTCCATGAAAGAATGTTTTATGAAAAAACAAAGCAGGCAGGCTCACCAGCTGTACCTGAGAGAGAGAACTTGGAAGCATATAAGAAGGCGAACAACCAGCAGTCTTTTCCTTCTGGAGATTGGTGGTGGCGGGGGATACAATTATTTAAGCTTTTCAAAAATTTTTTCTTTAAATTCGTCTATTTGAAATGCACATTTGAAGTTTCACTATGTGTTTATAACTTCTGCTTTTCTTCTAGGATAGTTGTAATATGTGACGCCTTGAACAGTCTGTGGCTTCTCCTCTAGTATCAGTTTGCATGGAAGTAAATTCAGTTTTCCATCATCAATTAGCAAATGAGTTGTTTCTTCCCTACAGTCTCCTCGGTTATGTACAAGGACACTGGAATGGTAAGTAACCCAGGAGACAGGAAGGGTGGGAAAGAGGAAGATGGGGGAGGGAGGAGAGAACACAAAACAGTAGAGCATGAAACTGCCTGCTTTAAGAAATTCAAATCCAATCCTGCTAAAGGAGAAATGTCTGCTGTTTTCTCTACCCTTGTGGTCATGGAGGAGCAGAGTGTGCTCTCATCTAAGTGGCAGGATGAGACTGTAGCTCAGAAGAAACTCACTTGAAGGAAGTTAGTCTGTTGGTCCAGAGGGGAGAGTTAGCAGCCAGGGAATGCATTGCGAGGGCCCAGTCCCTGGGATGTCTCACTCGACCTCCCACAGGTGGCGAAAGTTCTGCATGGTCCTTTGTTTGGTGTCCTTCATGGTGACCAGTGGCCTGTGGCCCATGGCCTTTTGGCTCTCTCACCGCTTTAATAGAACATGCCAGTGCGACCCGCATTGATATGCAAGGGGGCTGGAGCTGGATGACGGGACTGATCGTCATCACCAAGAGGGATAGCAGGAGGGCCAGGTAGTAGGCCACACAGCAGGCGATGTGGTACTTGGTGCCTCGAAGTTGAGGCCTGTCAGGCTGCGGGGCAGGAATGTCCAGAAAAGGACGTGTTCAGCATTGGTGATGTGAAAAGTCTTTCTCACTCTCTGCTGCATCTCAGGAGAGGTGCTCTACTGTTAAGATGTGTCTGCACACCACGTTCTCCATAAAGGTGAAGTCTACCAAATTCTCCGTTTCCAATCACAAACTTCCTCTTGCCTTTTTCCTAGCTTCCTCAATGAGGATGGGGACCAACTGGGGTCCCTTGGGCTGAAAATGTCATGAAGGTAGATGGTCATGGTTAAGAAATATATTGTTGGCCCACAGGACTGCTCTCTCTTGTAAGATATTTGTGTCCATATAGTCTATGGGTTCCATGCCATACGGAAGGTCTTTGGTTCCATTCTTGATGTTGACAACCCTCCTCCAAGATGACGTTGGCAGTGCTGATAAAAATGAGTTTCTGAACCCCAGCCTCTTTGCAAGTGTCATTGACATTCTTGGTGCCAATGTAATTCACTCTATAAAAGAGTTCTTCCTTGTTACTGGATGGTGGGGGGTGACACACAGTGGACAACTGTGCTTACACCTTTCAGAGTTGGGTAGGGATCCTTCTGGCTGCAGAGGTCACCTTGGGAATGTTGAAACCTTGCTGCATATCAAATCCATTGACAGTGTAGCCTCTTGGTCAGAAACTGCTCCCCCATGCGCTGCTCCAGGAACCCAGAGCCTCTGGTCACTATGCATTTATTGGCCATTCAAACAGTGCTCACTCAATCCTCAGCAAACCAGCTTCCAGTCCGGAGGGGCTCCCCCTCCTCCAACAGCCTCAGCAGGCCCACAGCTTGCACCCAAAGACCCCCAGCTGCAGCTGCTGCTCTTTTCTCTGATGCAGTCATTTTGAAGTCAAAGATGTTTGCTAAGGCTATTTTTAACCTTATTTTTTCATAAATAATTAGCTTAAGATTTTTTCCAGAATAGAAATTAGCTTGTTCTTCTGACATTAAACCTAACATACCTTCATTGTAAGCTATTAAACAAAAATTGTTTATTAGCTTGTTCTTCTGACATTAAACCTAACATACCTTCATTGTAAGCTATTAAACAAAAATTGTAGTGAAGGAAGTTATAATTATTCATAATCCAAAAGTAATCATTTTCAATATATATGTTGAATATATTTCTAGGTTCTGTTGTTCTCTCTCTTCTTCTTTCCCTGCCCCATCTCTTCTTCTTTCCCTCCTCTTCACCTTCTAAAACAAAAATACCATCCTAGATTGAATGTTTTCTGGACTTTCTTTTTTTCACTTAATATAGTTTGGGCACATCCAAAAGCCAACTACACAATCATTTTTGATTTCCACAAAGTATTTTTTTATGCTATGGATCTAGACTATACATCGAAATACTATTGATGACCATTTAGGCTAATGTTATTTTGCACTGCTCTAAACCACGCAGGTGTACAAATCCTTGTACACTTACCTTACAATGTGTCTCATTATCTAGGTTAAGTTTTCAGAAGTGACATTTATAGATCAAAGAATTCACACATTACATATTGTGATGCCTATTGTCAAACTGTCCTATTTGTTGCACCTGGCACTGAGGTGCTATCATTTTACTATCACTTTTTATAATGTCTTTTTATTTTTTATTGTCAATTTTTTATTTGTCAAACTTTTGAAAAAATTCATTTAATTTGCACTTATTGGATTGTTAGTGAGGTTGAATATTTCTCATACTTTAATGACTTTATTTTAAAAATGATTTCATAATTATTTCCTACACATTTTCATTGTCTATTCTCTCCCCTTTCTCTTTCTTTAATTTTATATTTTTTATGTGATTTAAAAGATTTATTGCAATAGTCTTTTGTCCTATTTATACAATAATTTCCTCTATTTGAAGTATATCTTTCAATTGTTTATTTGTGGTATTATGTAACCTAAAATATTTTCCTTAATGATATCTGTATTGGTTTCGTGTTTTAGAAAATTCATCCTTCATCATGATTTTAAAAATAGTAACCTGGACATTCTTTTAGTGCTTGAAAAACCATCATACATGTAGTTTCAGACAGAATTCCCTCTCATGGGAACATTTGTCCTTATTGGTATCTTATTCCTTCCCGAATGTGCTTAACCCTTTCTCCTTAAAATGGAACAAGTAGATCATATAACAAATACGATGGCAAAATAAGTAGTGGATTTCCAATGCATTTAGAGATACTGAGTAAGATATTGGGAGGCATTAGTTTTACAGCTTTCCTACCCCCTCCCTCTCTCATTTCCTCCCTTTCCTTTCCTTTCCTTTCCTTTCCTTTCCTTTCCTTTCCTTTCCTTTCCTTTCCTTTCCTTTCCTTCTGTCCTTTCCTTTCCTTCCTCCATATGTTTGTTCAGTGCTGACTTAATGCCATAGGCACAATTCAAGATTTCAGAGTGATAACAAGGACAGGTAAATTCAATAAAAGACCAGACTAGAAGCTCCCAGAAGATAATGTAAGGCAACAATTGAAAGCTCAGAGAAAGAAAGACATATGTAGTATGAACACAGTTTCAAGCTATGACTCAGATGTACTAAATGGTGGCTTTTTTTTTTCCCCAATAGAAATCCTCCCATTCAGTTTAATGGGAGAAAACATAATAATTCTTAGTCAATTCATATAAACTTAGTCAATTTGAGATAAAAAAATGAATTTAGGATTCTTCCTCAGTCCTGCCTCTTCTCAGGGATATTTTTCCTGCATGTACCAAAAACATCATCATATCTGGAGGAATGGGAAGCTCCCAGACGCTGCTATTGACGTCTTTCTTACTGCCTTGTGCTGAGAGACCTCTCGTTTGATTCACTCTCCCCTTGCACCAAGGCATGTCTTTGTAACCACTGCAAATCTTTCTCAACCCTCCAGCTCAGGGTGCCACATCCTTGACAGTCTCAGCCAAAGAGCAAGGAAGCGGCTGGCAGATTGCTTGCTCCTTGTGTCTTATCAGAGCATGTGAGGACTGTTGTGACACTGCCTCAGGTTGCTTCCTGGCATGCAAGAAATATGTGTCCTCCTGAAGCATCCATGAGATCAATCTACCCCTCAGGTGGGCATATACTCTAGAACTTATGTAGGTAGGGCAGGATTCAATACCCTTTCAATGACTCTCTGACTCTTCTCACTTCTTCCCGACTTGCAAAAATCTTTACCAGTTTCAGTGCCTGGAGATAGCACTTACTGATCAATTATTTATTCACTCGGTACCTATACTGATACCAAGAACTTGGATCTTGATGCTGTAAAGATCTAGCCTCTTGTGACTTAAAAAGCTAAAGAATCTGCCAAAGGGTTGATTTTCAATTTTTATACAAAAGCTAAACATTGATTCTTTTTATCTTCATTTCTGCAGTTATGATAGTTACCTAAGAGAAAACAGCATGCCCAAGCCTGATCTTTCTCTGGTTCTTTTTTTCTCTTTCCCTCTTTTTCTCTGTTTCCTCTTTTTTACTTCACACGACCACACACACACACACACACACACACACACACCCCTAAACATTCTAAATGGATAAAACTAAATCATATATAGAATCCTCACTCAAAGATCCTGGGATTGATCACAAGAAGAACTTAGGCAAAACTTAGGTATTGGTAAAATCTTTCACTATAAAGAGGTGCTAAGAGTCAAGAATTTATAAACTTTAATGGGCTTTATACTCATTTTCAAGATTGACAAACCTTGGGGAGATATTTATAGTGAATTCCTTATAGGTTTTGTTTGTTATTTCTCACATTTTTAAAATTTTAATTCTGTAAAACATGCCCTGCAGATTTTGCTTGCTTAGTCACTAAGTGGGAAAGAAAGTTCGACCAAAGAGTGAGACATCGTGTTCCAGCTTCTAGACATGGAAAAACAAAACAAAACAAAACAAAACCCAAAAAACGACAGAGGAAAGAAGGACCCAAGTCTTTTTAGGAAGAACATTTCCTTTATCTCCTTATATTTTTCCTATTCCCTTCCATCATCCTGCTTTCACATTTCCCGGAATTAAGCACCAGCAAATTAAATATGCTCACCCAGTTTGTAACCCTGCCCTCTGAAGACGCTCTTAGTAATACTTTTTTTGCTGTGTATACAAATGTACTAAAACTGATAGACCCAGAGTGTATAAAAAAGTGTATAATGAATAGTTGTCAATTTTTCCAGTTTCTACAGAAATGTACCTTTCTTTGTTGCATTTAATGACTGTTCTTCTAGGTTAATTTAACTATAAGTGATAAAATGCCAAAGAGATAACATTTGGATTTAAATGTTAGAATTAGATTTGAGGGGTGTCTGGGTGGCTCAGTCAGTTAAGTGTCTGCCTTTGGCTCAGGTTTGGAGTCCTGGGATCAAGTCCCATGTAGGGCTTTCTGCTCAGCTGGAAGTCTGCTTCTTCCTCTCTCTCTCCTTCTGTACATGCTCTCTCTCTCAAGTAAATAAATCTTTAAAAAAATAATTATATTTGAGTCCACTGCCTTCTTTTTTTGTTTTATTCCAAATCCTGTTGTGCTGTTTTACTTCAGTATCTTAGAGCTCAGATATTAATTCTAATATCAGTACTTACTTAAAGTCTTCACCAATCAGTAAAAGTCTCATTTACTTCAGTATCTTAGAGCTCAGATATTAATTCTAATATCAGTACTTACTTAAAAGTCTTCACCAATCAGTAAAAGTCTCATTGTAGAACAAACACACAAGGGGTTAAGTCTTGAGTTGCTCTTTCCTGTAGTTTATGGTAGTGTAATGGTGGTGGGGTAGTCAGCTCACTACAATCTGTTATTTCAAAGCTGTTAATGTTACCCACACCTATCATGAAAAAGCCAAGAATTTTTACTTATTTGAGGTATGCTTAAGTGCCTTGGAAAGAGTAATCGATTAGTGTGTTCATCTGAAACAGAGTATCTACAACTTTCTTAAATATTCTCCTTTTAAATCATTGAAATGTTGCCAGAAAACCTAGGAACAGCCTTTGAGTAGAGTATTAATTTAGAGCAACTTCATACAGGAGTGGTGCTTTAGACCTGACTTTTGGCATAATTATCCCTGAAATATCCTATAAATACAATAGTACAGAATAACTTCAAATGTATAATTTCTGAAAATGCAATTGCCCATGGGAAAAGTTGCAATGTAGAACTTTGTATATGTTACCGTTTCTTCTGGGATCTGGTAGCAATTCCACAGACCTATGAGATGTGGCTTCTTACTTGCCTAGCTTGTCTTATTGTAACACCCTATTTTTTACTTCTTTAACCCTAGAAATTTAGAGGCAAATTTAGAGGCAAAGCCTCATAATATATGTTATAAGTATATGCATGCGAAAATGTTTTTCAAAGAGTATACTTTTGAGATTTTTGATGGAAAAGAAGCTGCAGGTGACTTTCTATTAACTTATTCATTAAGTATTCATTTCACATGTTTACTGAGACTAATTCGTTCTATGGATTCTGGGTCAGATGAAAGGTGTCATTTTTACATAGGTAGAATGTCTTGCTAATGGAGTAATAAGTGAAAAATTACTAGGTAAGGTGAAAGTTAACTTTTGTTTTTTTCCTAGATTTTTAAGAACTTCCCTTCCTTTATCTGAAGATGCAGAAAGGAAGAACATTTTAGCAGAGCCGTAGAAATCAATATTTTTTATCTTTGGAAAATAATGAACCCAGTCTTTATGGAACCTGTATGTTTTATCTTTGAAACCTCTTGCTGCCATTTCTATATATTCCAGAAAGTTGTTCAGACTGACAACTAGGGTATTCAGGAAAATGGTTAACTTATACATAATCATCTTTCCAATCAATTCTGTGAAACTCTGTACTTTATACTTTGCCTATTGCAGACACATATTTTGAATAAAAAGTAAAGATAATGATATTTTAACCAGAAAGATTTCCATAATTGGCAGCGAAAATCTAAATAAATAGAGTGAGAAGGCTTGCCAGGAGAAGCTCCCTCGAAGAGGTGAATATTGAGTTTCTCATTAACAGAGAGAAGAAAAAAAGAAGCCGCAGAATTGCCTGTGAACCAGCACAGCAATAGCAATGTCTAGCTCCTTCTGTGTGCTCATACGGGCTGCACATTTACCTCTAGGAGAGCTACTATCTTGTTTTAGTCACATTTATTTTAAATGCTTATGTTCTTCTCCTGGTCTGTAGGAAAGAAGCCTACAGGGAAGGAAGGGTTCTTTGCTCATTTTCAAAAAATAAATGAATAAATGAACAAATCATTGCTTGTGTGTGATTAGTTTGCTAAAGAGAGAAGAAAGGCTGACCTTGACAAGCATTTTTGGTGATGGCTTCTTTGAAATAAAGCTTAGACGGATGTTTCAGATTCATTTCCTGGGAGGCCAACTGTGAGACAGAGTTTGTTAAGTAGGGTGCTTATATAAGGACAGCCCTTGGGATCAACATTTGTGAAATGAGTCACTGTAGCAGGCGTGGCAAGAAGGAGACATTGAGAAGGCAGCTCTAATTATAGCCTCAGCCAACCCCATGGAGAGTTCTGGAGCTAGAATGACCTTTCAGGACTCTTTATGCCTGCACTGATGAGCCATTGGGTATTGGGCACCCTGGGAAGGGGCACGATCTTGCAAAAAGTGAGTCTTTTTGTAACATTTCTGATGTTTCTGGCAATTGAAAGCTGGCTACTGTCAGCACTCTGCAACTGGAGAAACTTCATTGATGTATTTCTTCATCAGTAGGGATCTGGGTGGTGTATTACAGTGTCCATTGCAGT
Organism: Ursus americanus; assembly: GCF_024610735.1. Lineage (NCBI taxonomy): Eukaryota > Metazoa > Chordata > Mammalia > Carnivora > Ursidae > Ursus > Ursus americanus. Next base: position 39,828,732 of record NC_142145.1, read on the forward strand.
GGGGTGGAACTAGATTATCAAGACTATGGCAAGTCAGAAAGAAAGATCTAGAGTAGATGAAATTATGCATGGTGAACATGCGTCTTTTTTTAAGATTTATTTATTTATTTATTTATTTGAGAAAAAGAGAGCACATGAGTCAGGGGAGGGGGAGAGGAAGAGAGAGTGGGAGAGAGAGAATCTCAAGCAGACTCCTCACTCAGTACAGAACCCAATGCCGGGCCTCGATCTCACGACCCTGAGATCATGACCTGAGCCAAATTAAGAGTCAGATGTTTAACTGACTAGGCCACCCAGGTGCCCCAGTGTCTTTTTTTTTTTTTTAAGGCAGAATAATAACATAAAGTTCATTCCTTTACTAGTATGCAGGTTGCTTAGAACTGGGTAGAGAGGTCAAAGCCAAGGGAGTTAGCTTAGAAAGCTATTGGAGTGATTCTGTCATAAGACAATGGGACCCCGGCCAATTAGAAGCCGTGGGGATGACTTGAATAGCAGTGCCTAGATGAATTGAGGGGTTGGAGAGTTGTGCCCCAGCAATTTTTGAACTTCCATGTGCCATATGCTCTGTCTATATTTTGCACTTAAAATGAGGTAGACATTAGTATAAATTTATGCTACAGCACAGCAAATAGGCACTTTGAGAGGTTAGATGAATTGTCTGAATTTTCCTTTCTGGCAAGGGAGGAAGACTAGATTTGTCTGACTATAGAAACTGTACATTTTTACACTTAATCATGTATCTCTCTGTCAATTGATAAGCTAGAGCATACATTTCATCTTCGAAATGTGGTTTGGCTAGAGATGATGTGGAAATGTGATGATAAAAGAAAATGAAAGACGAATATTCTGATTTTCAGTGGTGCGGAACGAGGATTTCTAAAATGATACAAAAGTGTATCGGGTAATAGAATAATAATAATAACACCTTCATATGCACTGGAGCTATGTGTTAAAATATACTTAAGTGTTCATGAAAACTCTATAGGGACAGATATTATTATAATCTTCATTTTACAGATGAGGAAACTGGGTCTTAGAAAATTAAAATAAACTGCTTGAGGTCAAGCAGTTAGTTAATGGTGGAACTTGATCTTTTTACATCAAGATTACCTGACTTTAAAGCCACCAAACATCATACCTCATTAAAATTTGCCTCCTTATCAATGGGGAGTGTTTTATTGTGAAGTCATTTAAGCCAATTGCTAACCCATCCTCACTTCTTTTTTTTATAATTTTTTATTATATTATGTTAGTCACCATATGGTACATCCCTAGTTTTTGATGTAAAGTTCCATGATTCATTACTTGCATATAACACCCAGTGCACCATGCAATACATGCCCTCCTTAATACCCATCACCAGCCTATAGCATTCCCCCACCCCCCTCCCCTCTGAAGCCCTCAGTTTGTTTCCCAGAGTCCATAGTCTCTCATGGTTCACTCTCACCTTTTGAATATTCATCAATAATTTTGATGACCTTGCTTTTTATTAATTTTATTAATTTGGCTAGTTAGCATTTTATGAAATGGACACCTTTAAAGTCATCACCAATTTTTCATATAGGATATAAATGTATGTTTAAGTTGCTTGTATTCAGTCAGATTGAGACTTGCTATACTAGTTTTCTAGGGCTGCCATAACAAAGTACCTACCACAGACTGGGTGGCTCAAAACAACAGAAATGTATGTTCTGCTGATTCTAAGGGCTAGAAGTCTGAAGTCAAGATGTTGGTAGAATCACGCTGGCTCTGAAATGTGTAGAGGAATCATCCCTTGCCTCTTTCTAGCTTCTGGTGGTTTGCAGGCAATCCTAGATGTTCCTTGGCTTATCCACATGTTACGCCAGTCCTCTGCCTTTGCATGATCTTCTCCCTGTGTCTCCATGTTCACAGGGCCATATTGTAAAGACAGCAGTGATGGTGTCCTGAAGGCCCTTTCTCCTCCAGCATGACTTTATTTTAACTAGTTACATCTGCAATAACTTTATTTCCAAATAAGGTTACATTCTTAGGTACTGGGGAATAGGACTTCATCATATTTTTGTGTGTGTGGGCACACAATTCAATTCATAACGCTTGCATACATAAACTCAACCTGTGTGATCAAAATAATATTATGTTTCTTGCCATGTCTGTAAGAAGAGTAGATGAAGCTTTGTTAGGCATATTTCATTATAGCATTTTAAAAAACTATTTAATCTATCCAAACAAATTAAATTCAGATAGATAGCAAATTATTCCTTACAGACTAGAATCTAACACTCTCTTTTTGTATGGAATTCCAACTGATATTATTGAGGGTACTTCTGTGGGGAGCAAATAACTTTAGTGATATTACTTATGATTTTGTTATTCCCAGTGGATTGCATTTTCCTTTTGCTCATTTAGATAAGTTCTCCTGGAACACAGAGTCAAAACTTGTAGGGTAGGCTTGGGGAATTTGTTCTTCCTAAAGTGCTTTATTCTAATTATATTTTTTATTACTCATATTGTAAATGAGACAGGCTGAAGAGGCATTGCCAGATTAATTTTTTTCAGCTTTTGTAATTTGGATTACTCTCCTTCCACATACATCTAATTATAAGAATTTCTTAGATGTAGATATCAAAGAATCTTAATGTTTAATTTGCCCCTTGGGAGTTTGATGAGCAAGATCTTATGTTTATTAAATTGGTCTTAGGGTAGGCAGCCCTAAAGTCAAATGCTATGATGCATGATTTGTATTTAGATATCATTAAACCATGTATAAATTATGTGACTATTTCATACATGTGTAACATGGAAATTGAACTTATTAATTGTCAAATGTAATTATCTGTTTCTAGGTTTCAGCCTTATTTACCTTTCTGCACATCCTATGACTTCTTTCTCCCTCAAATTCTTTTTTATTTCTGGTATCCACCAGACCCTCACTTGTACTTTACTTTATACATGAACAGTTCTTTTTAGCATCCTCTTCTGCCTTCTTATCTGCTGTCTTCCCCCATGCATTTATATTTATTCCAAAACATAATCTTTTTATCCTTATGATAGTGTGTGCACTGCAAAATTGTTACATATCTGTATACCAGTGTTGCCCAAATCTATTTTTCTAGCTTTGACATCACCAAGTCTTTCACCTCAGTTGCCTCCTGGATATACTCTGGATTTTTATATGTGTTTCTGAATATAAAATGTGTCAAATTCATTAACTTTTCTACAAAAGTGTTTTTGTAGTAAAGTAGATATCATTCCTTCCTCGATTTACATTGTTTTCCATGTAATTTTGCAATTCCTATCCCAAAACACGAAGTATATTTCCCTGCTTAGCTTCTGGGCTAGATAATGAGGCGACTTGATTTGGCCAGTGGGATGCTAAAAGCAAGAGCGTTTTCAACATGGAGGGACTGAAATGTGCATGGACAGGTTCTTCTACACTTTACTATTGCCATGAGAATACCACGCCCTACCTAGCTTGCCGGTCCAAGGAGGTTGTGTGAATTACGAAGTAGAGCCAATCCACAGACCTATGTTTGAAGTAGAACTACTCAGAACTACCCAAAAAACTCAGTAGGCCCACTGCTGTGTGAGCGAACCCAATTGACAAAAGTAGAGGCAACCTGGTAAGATGTGTGAGAAGCAAATTATTGTTTTGGTGTGTCATTGAATTTTGTGGTTGTTATACAGCAAAAGTTATCTGATGCAAAAATTGGTACTTGGAGTGCTAATATAATGAAAAACTAAAATATGTGGCATTGATTTCAAGCCTGGATGACAAGTTGGAAAGAAGCTGACATAGGAGGCTTGGAAAATGGTAGCCGATATGATACAGTCAAGAAATATTTGTAAAAGCTGTCTTTTGTGATCTTTTGGAAGACTGATATCAGATGTAATTAATTTCTAGATTTGGGCAAGATGGACTCCAGGCAGAGTGCAAAAGAAGAGATCTAACTTCATTTAGATGGATTTAATAAGGTAAAAAAAGTGAGACATGAGCTCAGAAAAGAATTACCCAGTTAGTAAGCAGAGTGAGGAGGCAATAGAGAGCTTCCATAGCATACTGTTTATAAAACTCTTTAAAATTCTTCAGCCTCTTTAACCTTGCAAAACAGTAAAAAATTCTGAAATTAAGATAGATAGAGCTTTGGGACAAAGATAAGATCAAGGGCCTTTGAGATGTAGCTTAAGGGTGTAGACCAAATCAAGAAGTAGCCCGCCTGTGCTTTCTTAAGACATTTGGAAGAATTAAGGTGGCACCTAGTATGTCTTGCAGGGACTAAAAGGGCCTCTAGAAAGCATAGTCTCACAGATTCCTAATGGGCCGATGCTACTGAAAGCACGCAAAGGTCTGTGGCCTTTATAACTATGGTTCATGGAAATAGAATACATAATAAAACACAAATTTTTTACCTTTGTAAATGTTGTTGACTGTAATCAAGTATATAAAACACTCAGATTTGGGGACAGTTGGCTAAAGTACCACCAGCCAGGCTAAAAGGGACTGAAATTGTTTAATATCTAAAATAACTTCTGGGTCTCCAATTTTGTAGGCAGAAATTAGGTTAAGAAAACAGAGGGTATATCCTCTAGCAATCTCTTTAGAACTGGAGAAAGATGATGACAAAAGTGGCTGAAAGCCACTCCTAGGAGCAGAACTGGGACCTAATAAAGGGGCATTTTTTGCTTGCAGAGAAGGGGGACATGGAAACATTTGCATGGCAGGAATTCTGAGTTTCCAAGGAGCAGTGACTCCTATGTACTTTTCTTTTTTCCTTTCTTCAAATGGAAGTGTTTTTTAGAATTTGCTGGTTTCTATTTCAAAAATTATGTGATGTATGGATGAGGTCAAAAATTTACTTGTATGTGTGTTTATCTCTCCCCTTCTCTCTCTCTATTCATAGGTCTCTAAATCAGGAGAATGGGTTTCTCAATTTGATATACTTCACCAGATCCCAGACTTTGAGCCTGTTATTGATTAGATAAGACATTTGAGCACTTTTGGATGGAATGAGAATGAGTATATTTTGCATGTGGGATAAGTGTGTGTTTTTATGGCCAAAGGGCATCTTTGAGGTTTATTTTAAGAACATTTGTTAGGCATCTTCAAGCTCTATATTTCTTGTAGGGCTCGTTTAGTGTCTGGGAAACTTTATTTCTCCCTCTATTTGAATGACAGCCTTGCTGGACAGAGTATTTTTGGTTACAGGTTTTTATTTTTATTTTTTTCTTTCAGCATTTTGACTCTATCATGCCACTCTCTTCTGGCTTGCAAGGTTTCTATTGAAAAATCAGCCTATAGCCATATGGGGTTTCCCCATATGTCACTGTTTTCTCTTTCTGCCTTTAAAACTCTCTCTTCATCACTACTTTTGGCCATTTTATTTACTATGTGTCTTGATGTAGACTTCCTTAGGTTGATTTTGTTGGGGCTATCTGTGGTTCCTGGATCTGGATTTCTGTTTCTTTCCCCAGGTTCAAGGAGTTTTCAGCTATTATTTCTTCAGATAAATTTTCTGCCTCTTTTTCTTTCTCTTCTCCTGGAATCCCTATAATACAAATCTTGTCATGCTTGATAGTGTTGTTGAGTTTCCTTAATCCATTCTCATTCTTTATTAATGTTTTTTCCTTCTCCTGTTCAGCTTAACTGCTTTACTCTTTCTTTCAGGTCACCGATCCATTCTTCTGCTTCCTCTAGTCTACTATTTATTCCATCCAGTGTATTTTAAATTTCAGGTATCACATTCTTCATCTCAGATTGGTTCTTTTTCATGTTTTCTATCTCTTTATTGAGGGTTTTACTGAGGTCCTTCACCCTTTTCTCAAATCCAGTGAGTATCTTTATGACCATTACTTTAAGTTTTCTATCAGGCATATCACTTTGTTTCATTTAGTGATCTTGCTGTGATTTTGTCCTGTTCTTTCATTTGTGACATATTCCTTTGGCTCCTCATTTTCTTAAACTTTCTGTGTGTCTGTTTCTATGTCTTAGGAAAGTTAGCTATGTCTCTGCACTGGAAAGTAATGGTTTTATGAAGAAGAGGTTCTACAGTGAACTTCACTGCAATTGTCCCCTGTTCACCAGCACCTTGCACTTCAGAGGTATCTCTTATGTGTATTTTTTGCACCCTACTCTTGTGGCTAAGCAGAGTTTGCCTCAGTCCAGTCATCTGTAATGGCTCTTTTTGACTGTTGTGGGCAGGGTTTGAAACTGTGTTGTTAATGTCCCCATCTGGGTCTGCCTTGGGCTTGAGCTGAGTCAGACCAGTCATTCACCAGAGCTTCAGTTACACTGAACTGCATGGTAGTCTTGGTGTTTTTTCCCGGGAGGCTTTGTTGGTGGACAGGGCCTGTAGTCAGACCAGTTGTCAGCCCCTAGCCCACTGTTGGGGCAGCAGTTGAACTGGTATGTGACCCCTCTCCCTGGGTCAGGAGTCACTTCAGAGTGGTGTTGGTGCCTGTCAGGTTGCTTGCACAATGCCATGGTTGTGGTGTAACTTTGGATGTACTCCTGCCAAGGCCAAGTGGGAAGAGCATGGGGGCAGGGCACATGGTATTAGCAGGGTTTACATGTATCTGCTATGGGAGAAGTCCTGGTACTAATTTGGATAGCTGCTGAGATTGGTTGGAAGGGGTGAGTCTGCGGAAGAGCATGGGGGTGCAGCATGCTGTTAGCAAGCTAAGTGGAAAGTGTTGGTGCTGCAGTGGTTCTCACAGGTGTCCATGTATCTAGGCTGGGGGGCAGGGGCAGTAAATGGTGCCCACCAGCTCTTTTGTTGTTGGAGAAGTCTCCCAAAGATCCCTGTTCCTACAGCACACACTCTGAGATTAGTAAACAAATCTCCTTCCTGTATATCCAAGTCATCTTTCAAACTACTGCTTTCATGCTATATCTCAGAGGGGCTGTTTGCTGTGCTGTCTATTTAAGTATGGGTACTCAGTTTCCTCTCAGCTTTTGGCTCTCCCAGAGCCAAGTCACTGGTTTTTAAAGCTCCATGTGTTAAGTCCCATTGGTTATAAGAACTCAAGAAGTTAAGACCCTCTGGTTTTCAAAGCCAAATGTCATGGGGTTTGCCTTCCCAGCGAGGGTCCCCTCTGTCTGGGGTACCTGGTGTGGAGTCTGCTTATCGCCATTCTCCATGCTTGTGGGGGCCCTCCCTCCTATGGACAGTCTCTCAAGTCAGCTTGGTTCCCAACTGTGTCTCCATCCTTCCTACCATTTTTGATGTGTCCTCTTCTCTCTATTTAACTGTGGAAAGTTTGTTCTGTCAGTCTTTGGGTCCTTTTCTGAGTTATTTACACGAATGTGAGTGTTATCTAGTTGTATCCATGGGAAAAGTTGAGTGTAAGATCCTCTCTACACTGCCATTTCCCCCAGAATTCCTATACCTTCTTAATTCAGGAAGTTTCTACCATTTTGAAAATTTCTGATAATTTTGTTCCATTCATACCGTCAGCAACTATACAATCAGTTGCATTCATCACCTTTTAACTATATTTAAAATACATTCAGAAGGTTTTAAGTTATTAAAACAGACACCATTTAAACTTAGTTCTGCTTACAGACAGAACCAAAGTAAACAATAAATTGCTTTTCCTTAACTATAAATTCTTGACTTGTCATACTTGAGGATTTTATTTTTGAATACCTAATTGAGTTTGATAGGACCAAAATGATATACATTCAAGAATGTTTAACATGAAGTAATGATCTAAATTTGAAGTATTTATTTTCTGGTCCTTAAATATGAAACAAAACATGCTCCTTCATTTCTCCTGTGTGCTGGGTGACAGATGGGAGAGGAGCTTACTTCATGCCTCTCCTGCAGTCTCAATGCTCAAGGGTAGCTTGCAGTTCCCAAATCCCTAGCTTCATAACTTTCAGATATGCTGTCTTTGAATAGCTCAGAGACAAACAACAAAATAACTGAAGGGATGCTCGAGTCCATATTTCAGTCTACACGATTGCTTGGGAGGTCCTCTACTGACCTCTGAGGTCATCCATGCATCTTGAAGGGTGAACTTCCATGTTACCTCTTAGTGGTAAGAATTCCTTCTAGCCCTATGAAAAATTTGCCTCTATAGATATATTACTCCTTGCTTTCCAAATTGGTCCTGAACACAAGTCGTATTCATAAAATTCTGTTTCAACCTAAATGGAAATTTCTGGCATGTAATCAGGACTATAATAGTAAATATTAAAAACTGAACAAAGTAGAACCCTTACAAGATGAGATACATATGAGGTTTATATGGAGGACTATTTCTATGCTAATCAAGCTCAATAACTGTTTGTTAAATGATTTTTTCCCCTTTCCTTATTTCGTTTCTGAAGCTTGGAAAGTTTGGCCTGTACAATTTATTATCCAAAACTTTGAATTTTTTACAGATATTAACTTGAAGGTTTTGAAATTGAGACCAGGTGGTTCAATCCAGGGCCTTACATTTGGGATATTGGATTCCCCTAGGGTAGCAGTCTGTCAAGAAAACCTTTATGCAACACAAAGATAAGTCCAGATTCTTGTGCCAAGACTTGAGGGGAATGAGGCTCTCTGCATGATCTAATCTAAAGTTCTGACTGTGTTGATGAGCAGAAAATGGTGAAATTGTAAATGCATAGTTATTATGGAGATGGAGACATTGCCTTTTAGAGATTTCTTCTGGTTTCATTCCACTCTGGGGATAGAAGATCAGGAATATTTTTCACCAGCTTAAGCTATCAAAGCAGTGTAGAAATACTGCTCTAGCAAGGAAGGTTTTCCTATCGGGGAAATTTTCTAAATTAACAAGATTTGTTTATCCTTTAGTTCACCAACATTCTACTGAACAGAATTTGTCTCCACTACCTGCTTTTGCACACGTGCTGTCAAACCTCTCCAAATCTTTCACATCCTGTTCATATTTGGGGACTTTTTTTTCTTCTTTAATCTCTCTAGATTTTTCACTCATATTGCCTCTTTTTTCAATTTTTTTTTTGACCAAAGCATATGTTCTAAAATACTTGTTTTCTGAAAGCTAGAGTGGACAATGACTGGTTGTGGACATAGGACTTTGCATTGTAGCTCAGAGCTGCTGTGGCTCTGAGTTCCTAAACAAAGTTGAGGTGCACATCTGCAGGATACTCATGTTCTTAGCCTGTGGCTCAAGCCCACAATAGAGTCTGTTCATCATAATGAGTTTGATTTCCAAAAGCCAGATTTGACCATGCCCACTTAGTCGGTTCCATCATGAAATGACAATCCTACCACTAAGCAAAGAGTACTCAGTTCCTACATGCTCTTAGAATATCTAGGAATAGAAAAAATAATTACGTTTTGATCATACATCATAATTTAGAAGTATCACTTTGATAACCCACGAGAAGTGTTTATCTTCTAAATTCATCCCATAGCTAAAAAATAAAAAAAAAAAAATCAAGTTTTCCATTCCTATGTATTACATTAAGTTTCTTAGCATTTATGTAAAATTCTAACCCAGATTTTAAAACAACCACCACTTTTCTACAGAAACCCTGTGCTCTGAGCATATTTACTTATACTTTCACATTTTGTCAATACCGCTATGCCCTCATATTTATAATGCGTTCACCTGCTGCTTCTTTTTAAAGAACATTTTATTTTATTTAAAAAAATGTATTGAAGTATATAATTAACATACAATGTTATATTAGTTTTAGTTTATATTAACATATAATGTACATATAATATGTACAACATATTGATTCATCAATTCTATATATTACTCAGTGCTCACCACTATAAAGGTAGTGGCCATCATCATATGTTATTGCAATATTATTGACTATGTTCCCTGTGCTGTATTTTCATCTCCATGACAGCTTTATTTTACAAATAGAAGTTTGTACCTCTTAAACCTGTTTACCTATTTCACCTACCTGCCCCCCATCTCCCGCTTCTTCTTCACTCATATGTGGTCTTACTTCCTCCAGGAAGGCTTCCTAAATGACTGAGACTTTCCTGATCACACCTACTTAAATTTAACATATGATGTGTTATGTTGTGAATCTTAAAAGACTGAGCACAATCTTTAGTTTTATTAATCAAAAAAATACCTTAATTTTTACCTGTGCATAACTAATTGTCTTAGTGATTGGGGATTTTTTTTTTTTTTTAAAGGAGAGTGACATAAGTCTATCTCTCAGTTCATTGCATTGGCAATTTCTCACAGAAATAGTACTACTTTGCTCAACATTATCATAATTCTCCTGAATGAAATAAATAGTGTAGCTCATAAGCTAGTCTCTCAGTTTGTGTCCCCCCTTAGTTACCATGTGTGTTGAAATTATTACTAAAATCAAAATGACTGCAGTGAGCAAACTGAAGAAATGAATCTAACCCAAAACCTTAAGGTAAGCTGAAGGCAGTGAGCAGAAAAAATTAACCCAAACCTAAAGTTTAAGTTTTCCTAAAATTGGTTTCTTGGCAAAGACATCTTAATGGTAGAAATAATGGCAATTAAGAAAATAACTCATCAGTTGTGTTTATTTCTGTGATAGATGGCTCTTTAAAGGAAATTACTTGTCCTCACTTGAAGTGATGGTAGTAATGTGGCACTGAAATACAGCCATCGATTCTCTGAAATGCTCTCAAATGGATTTTTTTCACTAATCAATGCTACCCAATCAGAATTCAGATGTGCAAAGTTGTGTCCCGCCTATTTTTCTACATTTAAATTTGGTGCAGTTGTTTGGGCTTCTATTTTTTAAGGACCATAGAAAATAAAGATGAGCTTATAAAAAATCTGTTTTTCTAATTTTTGAATTCATTCTGAAGAGAAGAAATCTAAAATCAAAATTAGACAGTGATATCAGAGTGACACAGGACTGAAAGATCATTGTTTTGAGTCCTTTACAAGAAAGAAATTGTGCTTTTTTGAGAAGCCTACGGACAAAGTATTCTCTGCTCTTTAAATAAGAACTGGTTAAAAGATGATTTGGACAGAAGCTCTAAAACAAAGGTGATTGCAACATTGACAAGAAGGAGCAGATGTAGCTGGTGTTCCCTGAGTTGCCACAACCAAGATACTAATACTGCAAATTCACATTCCTAAGCATTTAGGCTATGTGAAATTATATACTGAAAAGGAAGTGTTGGCCAATGCTACGTATCAGTTAACTGTTATATTTTACAAATATTCATATTAAAAACAGTTTATGCCCACGTATTGGAATCTCTCAGTTTGAACTTATTGATCAAAAATGCATTATTTATATCAAAATATTTATCAAAAAATTTACTAACATGATAACCATTCCAATGAGAAGAATAGAATGAATGTAAGTATAAAATCTATACATAATTCAAAATCCAGTAGTATTTTATAACAAAGTAGACATTTCATTACTTATTTCATGTCTTCCATAGTAGATGTGGGCAGGGTTCTAGGTCTTTGTCATTCATCATTGTATTCCCAGCACTAGATGAGTGTCTGGCTTATAATTGCCACTCAAGAATATCTGTTGATTGAAAGAGAAACAGACTTCGTAAACACAGAGAACAATTTGGTGGTTGTCACAAGGGAGGAGGTGGGGGAAGGGGATTAAAATTTTAGGATAGGAGAAGATTTTTTAAACAGGACACAAGGAGCAACCATAAAAAAGACTGATAAAGTGGACAACCCTGAAATTAAAAGCTTCTCTTCGTCAATAGACCCATTAAGACAATGAAATGGCCAAACCCAGAGTGGGAGAGGGTGGTTACAACACACATAATTGGCAAAGGACTCACATCCAGATACATGAAGAATGATACAAACCAGTGAAAAAAAAGATTGGCAACCCAACTTAAAAAAATGACAAGAGGCTAGAATTTACACATGAGGGCAGCAGAAAGGCCAACTGACAGTTGGACAGATGTTCCACCTCCTTTTCAGGGGAACATACTGGAAGCATGACGAGATGACCCTGAGCACCACCAGAGTAGCAAAAACTGCAAAGCTGGCCAGGATGTGAAGCAGCTTTCTGAAGCCATGGTGGAGTGGGAACGTAAGACCATTTCCGGGCATTTGCTGTACGGCTAAACACTGGCATACCCAAAGATTCCACAACTAGGTGTGCACCCAAAAAATGCATTCGCATGTGCACCAGAAGACACATACAAGAATGTCTGCACTAACATTATTCACAATTGTCTCAAACTGGACACACCTCATATTCCAAAAACAGCAGAACTGACAGAGAAATCGTGGTGTATTCAAACAATGGACTACCATAAAACAAGCATGACAGAAAATATGACATATTGTATAATTCCATTTATATGAAACTTAAAAATCAAGAAATACTCATCAGGACAGTGATGACTTTGGGGAGGAGAGGTAGTAGACTTCTAAGGTGCTTGGTCTGGATGGTGGTTACCAAGGTGTATTTATTTTACGACAATTCAGTGAACTCTAAAACTTGTGACTTGTATACATTTATATCTGTGTGTTATATTTCAATAAAACAGTAAGAAAAGTTTAAAAAATATTTATCGATTAATGAATGGATGAATTAACAAATGAACATTAAACAATTGTAAAAATAACCAGACCTACTATATTGTGTTCAATAAAAGACCTGTATGCAGTCCTGCACACACCAGCTTTCTATGAATTATAGTGAGTTTTAGAGGCGGAATCAAAATAGCTCTTTTATATGGTAACATTTAACTAAATTTTGTGTTTAGTAATATAAATTTTAGGAAACAAACCTAACCTAAATTTAAAAATCATAGGTTCTATACAATAATTTCAAGATTATTTAATTTCTCCTTTTTCTTCTTCTCTTTTCTCCAAATATGTTAATTAGGGCTTTGAAGAGCATACAAGTCTGATTTAAAATTTATTGGCCATATTTTACCAAACTACAAATTTTTTGGTCTTATTGAAAGATAGCAATATTTTTCTTTAAATTAGCCTTAAGCCAGCTAACTATATCAGTTTAGCCTCAAGCTAGGGAACTCTCAAGTTAAGGACAAATGCCCATAAAATCATTTTGAAGTAGTAGTTATAGTTGCTCGAATGGAAAATAAAATAAGGATATAACTATTAAAATAAATATCTTTCCACAGAAACTGGGAGATGAGAATGCGATTTTTCTTGATGTTTACTTTTTAATGGGATATTTCCTAGGTCCTTGAGAAAGACATTCCTGGGTCCTTAAGGTGGTAAAAGGCTAATTTAGCTTTTAAGGATTTACAAATTTTCAGAGACAGAGTAAGAACATATTACAAGTAAGAAAAAATTACAAGTCAGAGAAAGAGTAAGAACATACTGCAATAAATGGTATGAGAAGGGAGGTGGGGGGAATCCCTTCCCTTATTTTTAACAGGATAAATTGGGCCTTTTATTTTTAATTTATATTTGCCCTTACATAAGTATAGTTCAAATTAATAGTAGTAGAATAGGGAAGAAGGGTTAACATCAGAAATTTCTGATTTTGATTCCAAGTTTCCAATCCCAAACTTGATTAGGCCCCTTTTCCCTTTGATCATATTTTATTTATTCTTCGATGAGTTCAAGTGTTATTTCAACAGTCAAGCTTCCAAAAAACCCCTTGGGCTGGTTTACCTTTCCTCCATGCCTAAATATGTACATATTTATTATAACAGATGGTGCATAATAATTCTTGATAATTAAAGTTTGGTCACTAGAGCTGAATAAAGACAGGATAAATTGTCCCCTGTATTATATAATGGAAAGAATGCAGAAGAGGAAACGGGAGGTTGCAGTTATATTCCAGCCTTGCCATGTACGAACTTGCTAAGTAATTATAATATCTACTTCCATGGGTTACTGTAAAGATTAAATGAAATTATGTGATTAGCACAGTGTAAACCATAAAGCAAAAGTGGGTCTGAATGGAGCTCAAGGAATGTTGCTGGGTTAAACACATTGTCAAAATCCTTCCAAGACCTAGGATTTCACGCTTTGCTGATTTAGGATTTAGGATAATATTGCAGGATTTACTTCTTTAATTTCCACAGTTCTTTTCATTCATGTCATTTTTAAGTATTTACACTTCAGTTTTATTTGTTCAGTTTCTTGAATTTTTATGACATGGATGCTAACCTTTGTGTATGGAATCAGATTAATTAGTATCCGTTGATGTCTCTGAGATTTATTTAAAATTGGAAATGGGCCTAAATGGACATCTGGTATGAAAAACAAGTTGAAAGCATGTTATTTCCTTGGTGACAAAATATATTTGATTTAGAATTACTAAAAGATATTATTCTTTAGAGGTTTGACTTTTATTTATTGGATATTTACTTTCAATCCAAAAGCTCAATTTTACCTGGCGGAGAAGCAAAGTGGTAAGTTGCATTTGGAGATGCAATGTTAATTGATTCTTAAAACACTTCTTTTCCATAAAACTTGAAAATATCATGTAAAATATCAATTCCATTTCTAAACACATATTGGAAGATGATAGTATTACTTTTCTGATACAGTAAAGGGTGACTTTCCACCTTTTACAGAGTATATTTTTTTGAGCATTAGGGCACATGCTTAGATACGCCAAGCAAACTAGAACACCTGCCTTTCCGATGCCGGGAAAAGGCTGCCTGAGAGAGAAGTCAGTAAAGCATATTTTCAAGATATATTTATGTAATAAAGCTATTTTTGAAAACTATAAATTCTTTATGCTCCATTTTTTTTCTAAATATATGGCACAAATGTAAAATCTGAGAGTGCAGTCACTTATGCATATTTACAAGAAGAATAATCTGGTCAATTGTCAATATGATTAAATATAAAAAAAGTGATTTGCTAACAGTAGATACACTTAAGTTCATATATTTTATACCTCATGAAAAACAAACAAAAAATATCTTAAAAGAGGGTTTAGCAATTTTTTTTATTTTTAGAAAGTTCATCTTTATGTTACCAACACAATATTATTAGTCAGCACATATGTGAGTTCTAATATTGGCGTTTTTGTGTCTGGGTGGAGTTCAAAAGTATAAATGTATTTGTAAAGTTGAAGTGAAAAGAATCAAGTTGAGTTGTAGTTGAGTAGAGAATGTAAGGAAGTGATTAATAAGAAAAATTGGTTAAATGGTGAAATTGATTAGGTTTAGATAATGTAAATTAAAACATGAAGTAATGTAATGAAAGAAACTGAAAATGGTGACTATTGCTTTACATTTAAATGTAGCTGGTAAAAATGCCATAATTTTAGTTTTGATGTTTTCAGATACCCCTCTGGAGACCACGTGAAAATCAGATGGGCCTGGGTATGTCTAGCAAAATGAAGAACACTAGAATCTTGGGTTGTTGCCAGTGTTCTAGCTACATGAGAAATGAGGAGTCTCTGAGGAAAATTCATCAACAATAGGGAAGAATAAGCCATAAATACTAAACATGATTTAAATACTAAACATGATTTTCTGAAAAAAAATACATATTTCATGTATATCCTTTTTGGTATTATTGAATTATGGGCCCGTGACCAGTACTGTGGTAGCAGAAGAAATACAACCATGAGGATCTACTAATAAACTATAGTGAAAAAATAGAAGCCAAGTGTTATTCCCTCTCCCCCACTTTACGATATGATGCTGTAAGTGGCTAAAACCACAGAAGTCACCAGAAGGACACTGTCATCCTGCAGCATACTGGGAGACTCTGTAGTGCTCAGAAGGAGCCCTCACACCACCCCCATCCCCAAGTAACATGGTGCTAGATATAATAAATGCACTGCCGAGCATCTACGAGGAATCACAGAATCAAAGAAATACTCAGAGGGAAATTGTCATGGGATCAGTAACCCTTCATCGGAAATATTAAGGCAATGGTCAGGAAAAATGAAGTTATTCCTTCTAAAAAGACTCCATCTCTATGCACAGGCAAGGCCTAAGGAAACTGGAAGAACTCTAGAGTAAGTGATTGAATATCCCTGTCTTTTAAGTGGAAAGAGTTTGGAGAAGTTTTGTTGATAGGCTCTTTGGGGGTTTGCATGATTTTCCAAGAGCCTCAGTATTTGAGGAAGTGTGATGAAGGAAGGCTTGAAGAAAGTTGTTGGGTGGATAGAATTTGGCCTACCTGGGTAGGCTCCCGAAAGGAGCTGTTGAACAAACACATATTGAACATTATGGACTTTTCCAAGGCCCCGAATATGTTTTCTTCACCACAGTGGACCTCACTCTTTGTGATTTCCTTTGAGTAAGTTGTGAAAGAAGAAGATTGTTGCTTGAACTCTACTAGAACCTCAGGCTCGTAAAAGGACTTTTGAAAGTATCAAAGGACTTTAGTGGATAGGCTAGGGTTAGAAAGCAAATCCAGTAGCAGAGCTGCTTTATACAAGAAGTCGCTGGGACTAGCACCTCTAAGTCTACATGGGTGTGGTGGACTTGGTTTCATTTTGATCCTAGGGTCCTATGAATAATAAAAACTCAACAAAAAACTTAGTAAGGTGTGGTATGTGCCTAATGATCTGCTAAGTACTACATAAACACTATCTCCTTCATTCCTCACAATTACCTTAGGAAATAGACATTAGAATTAGCCCCATTTATGAGATGAAGAAACTGAGGTTCATAGAAGCTAGATGACTTGCCTAAATTCTTACCATCTTTTAGGTGCCAAGCACTGTGCTAAAAATGTTACCTGCATTATTTAATTAGAGCTCAGAGCCACTATTGGTATCTTTTTTTTTTTTTTTTTTTGAGAGAGAGGGAGAGAGAGTGAGGTGGGGAGGGGGAGAGAGAATCATAAGCAGACTCCACCCTGCACAGAGCCCCAGGCAGAATTAGATCTCTAAATGGAATTGAGCAATTTTTAAATGATAACCTCTAAAAATGTTATATAATACAGTGTTGCATTATAGCAAGTATTTAAAAACAAGAAGGCTTGGTTATAAATAGTTGGTTATTTTCTCACTTATTTTTTCTCAAGCACATTTCTCTTAAGTATGTGTTTGGTATCCTTCCAGAGCTAATTATCCATTGTTTAAAAAAAAATGTACCAGACAAGTATACAGGAGTTGATGTTATTCCAATATTATTGCCAGCAATAGGGGAGAGGACACAGACCAAGTCTGGATAATCATTTCTGCTGTAACAAAGGGTGGAGGAGTTTTAAGTGCTGGGGTGAGTTAGTGGAGAAGTCTTGGACCACACTGTGGGGAAGTCAATCAATGGTATAGGTAGAGTGCATGGAGTTTTTCCTGAGTTTATAAATGTTTTTATGATGAAATCATCTATGTTTGCTAATTGACTCCTATCCAAATTAGGCTTCTGACCTCCCACAGAGACTGGAAGATAGGGGTGTTACTTTAATGTTTACATTTTATTTTTATTTATTGATTTACTTTTTAAAAGATTTTATTTATTTATTTGACAGAGAGAGAGAGCGCGAGCAAGTGAGCACGAGCCAGGGGGAGAGGCAGAGGGAGAGGGAGAAGCAAACTCCTGGCAGAGCAGGGAGCCCGATGTGGGGCTTGATCCAGGAACCCTGTGATCATAACCTGAGCCGAAGGCAGATGCTTAACCAACTGAGCCACCCAAGTCCCAATGTTTACATTTTAAAGAGATGGTTTCCAGGTCCTTGAGAAAGACATTTCCTGAGTTGTAGAACTTACAGGAGATGGAGAGAAGATACATACTTTTCAAAGAGGCAGAGAGAGAATTTACAACTACAAGTTTTCTAAAGTAAAGGCTCTAAGAAAAGGGAGGGCAGGGGGTTATAGTCAGAAAGAAATATATCTAAAGTTTAGTCAAGCTGAGAGGAACTTGAGGACCATCTCGATCACCATCATCCTGATGGTTTTTGAGATACTGCAACCTTTTCAGCAGTGCTTTTTGAGTTTTGGCCACCACAAATATTGCGTCTGCCCCAGTTGTTAAGAGAAGCTCTTAATGACCTTATTGTCCAAGCTGAGAGAGCATTCTAGCTCTCAGCTTTCCCACAAATCCAGGCACACAGAGGTTGAGACTCAAGATTTATCTTTGCTGCTTCTTAACAATCTCTTTATTTCATGCTACATTTAATCCAGCTATGGTTGGCTGTCCTGGAAGCAGCCTCTTTTTTCCCTCTGTACCAACATTGAAACAACATTTTTGTCACATTTTAAAGAGCGATTTTGCAAAGTACTAGTGAATAATGTAGATTTTACTAAAGAATTATCAGGGAGGCAAAGGATAAGAATTTAGTTTACACAAATAAATAGAATCCTAATTTTCCACGAAGACCTCCTTTCCTCCATCCCTTTCGAACTTTCTGTGAACATCTGCCCTTCTTGAACAAAGATAAGTCTTTCTTTCAGCTTTCTCAGAGATTACCCTGGGGCCAGAGGTGGCGACACAGTCTCTGTGTATGTCTCTCAAAATACCCACCCCACTCCCCACATAGCCCAACACAGTGGGTTCTTCCATCAGGAGATTTTACTGCTAAGATAAAGAAGATGGTTCCATATCAGCAGTTGTATTATGATCCTTCTTCCCTAAATGGAATAGTATTTTAACGGTGGAAGGAATGTTTTCAGATTTATAAAAACTTGAAAGAAAAGTCCTGAGGAAAGAACATGCCTACATAAAGTTATTTCCAAGACCCTGAAACTTCCAGCCAGAGCTAAATCACTGATGCGTGATTTTACTGTGAATTTTGGCTCTTCCTTATTCATGCATAATTAAGTTGCATTTCTTAGCTCCTCATGATTCTGCCAGAGCTCTCGGGTAAATCAACTCAACTTTTCCTGAGTCCTTCCTGTTATGTGGCTAAAGTTCAGTTTTGTTTCCCTTTAATAAAGAATTAAATCATAGATTCCATAAACTAAGCCAGATTTTAGAAAAATTTAAACAGGTTATTATGGACTAGTGACTCCACAAAATCGTTGTGCCTTTTATTCCTTTTTTTGTAAAGAAGGTGGTAAAGTAGGCTCTTATTGTTCAGAGGTAAGTAATTTCAGGTGTTATTTTCAGATCATAATATAGTGGTTCAGCAGCTACAGTGATAAAGGGTCAGATTCTAAGAAACTTCTTAGTAATAAGTGGTACACAGACAGAAAACCATGACTTTCATTGAAAGAATGAAACTCATCATCACCATGTTATGAGCTTCTTAGTGTCACAAGACTCAGAGAATGAGGGTAAGATACTCTTTTAAGCCTAAAAAGCTCAGATCTTTTGTTTTCTTTGAAATAGAAAGGTGATAAGACTATTAATTAATGGTTGGTGGAAAATGTCCTACTGAAAAGGACAACTCCCAATTTGTCAGTTTTTTTCTAAGGACAATCAAACATTGTATCATTAATGGGTTTAAATTCCTAGACAAATCCGGAAATGCTTTTTAATCTGTGATAGAGTTGGTAAAGTGTATAGATACAATAAAATGTAATGGAACCAAACCTATTTTTTTTCCTAAAGTATCACTATCCAGTCAAGGCATTAAAGGCATGAAATATATGAATAATGTACAAATCATTGTCTTGATGGACTAGTTCCACAGAAAAATTGTAAGAAAGTTTCAGAAGGATAACTGAGATTAAAAGGTAGCTTAATCCCTTTAATCTCCCATTGGATCAGAAAATAGGAAGAAAGATACAGAAACAGAAAATAATGATTGCAAAGAAGAAATTATACTGTAGAAAATGAAACAGTACTGTGGATATTTTATTCATTTCCTATAAGAAAATTTAAAGTAACATTCATTCCAGTTAGTAACCAGAAAAGTAGAAATTTGGTATTGCAAGAGAAGAGAGTAGAGGCACTGGGTCACCACCCATCTTTGGCCTTCCTCTCCGTTCAGTTAGCCATCTTTTCAGAGGGACACATGTGAAAGTTGGAACCATGACAAAGAATTTCTGCCAAGGAAGGGAGGTGCATAAGACATGGTCAGTGAGAGTAGTTTTAACATAGAGATTAAGATGGAGAAAGTTTCATCCAACAGTCCCAGATTGAAAGGAAGATAGACAGAGGGAGAATTGAGTAACCTAAAAAAGTACAATTCTTCAAGGGCAGCATATCTTAGCTCAAATACCTTCTTTGTAGTTTTGGTAATGTGGAAAATGTAAAGGAAAGACACACAGAGGAAGTACCTCTGTGGAAGCAGTCCAGGGGAAATGATAATAGCAGAGGGCGGAGGTGATGGCTAGAAGACTGAAAGGACTGGACATGGCGTCCAAGATGGTGTGGACTGTTTGCGAATGAATCCCATTTGCATGTTAAGAGCTGCCTGTGTAAAGTTCATTCTAGTAATTTGGACTTTATAAGCCATTTTCGATAAATAGTTCTCACATATTGACAGGGCCTGCAGAGAATGTTACAAAAGTTCCCCAGTACATTTGTTAGGATTCCTACCATTTCTGAACTGTGTTCTATAGCACGGTGTAAAATGTAATGTAGAGCAAGAAGTTGGGAAACTAAAGGTAGTATAAAATTAATAAAATGTTGCACAAACAAGGGACATTCTCACTATGCTGCACGATGTTTTCAAATAAGTTTTGGGTCTTTTTTTTTGTTTTGCTTTCTTTCTTTTTTTTTTTTTTTTTTAAGATTTTATTTATTTATATGACAGAGAGAGAGACAGCCAGCGAGAGAGGGAACACAAGCAGGGGGAGTGGGAGAGGGAGAAGCAGGCTCAAAGCGGAGGAGCCCAATGTGTGGCTCGATCCCAGGACTCTGGGATCACGCCCTGAGCCGAAGGCAGACGCTTAACGTCTGAGCCACCCAGGCGCCCCAAGGGTCTTTTTTCCCCTTACGTTCTTTTTAAGGAAGAATAACTGTAATGTGTTCAAGTATCTGGACAATACCAATTGCTTAGATGGAAAGGTACCTAAATGTTCATACCTTGAATATCATTATATAAATCAAAACATATTTTTGATGGGTTTAAACTTTTACTTTTATAATCTTTTTCAATATTGTATATTGACAGATAATTATTTTAACAATTTGAAACAGTTCCTCAATTTAGCCTCAAGTAGGAGAAATATTAGAAGCTACAACAGATTTTAAAATCTAAGTAGGATTCATACTCTCTAAAGCAGAAGAAAATAAAATGATAAAAAATCAGTAAAGAACTTTTAAAATATTAATGTGTCCCCTACAAAATCTTTTATATGAATTTAATGAAAATTTTAAAAAATCGTGGAAGGGAATAATTGCTTTTAAAATTGCTAATAAAAATTCACTTTGTAGGTATAATCAATTATGCAGATTTTGGCTACAAAAAGAAACAAGTCCACTTTTGAAATATTGGAGGGGTTTGATTTTTGCCTTTCGCTTTCAGCCCTTTCAGTGATAACACAGCTGAGGTGGATATACATATCTTAATGACTCATTCACTGATGAATGCAGTTCTGTCCAATAAAACAAGGGGTGTTTAGAATTTTTTCATAGCAACCGGATTCCACAAGTGCTGCCTAATTTAGCATAGAATTCAAAGTCAGAGAATGTGGCTGTCTTTGCAATAAGAAATAACATTTAGAAGAATACATTGTAATTAAACTTTAGAATAAACTTTAGAACTTGAATATAGCAATTATATGTGGAAACAACTTTTCTCTCATAAAATGAGATTTTCTTCATAAAAATGAGATTTAAGTGACCTATGACTGCCAACCTCTTTTATGTTTTTAATAAATAACAGGTTCAACTTCACATTTTTACATGGAAATTTTTATTTAGTCAAGTTCACTACGTGGATGCTTAAATTAAATTTATCTCTAAATTCCGCATATATCAAGCTTGGGTTTCACCTCTGCTCAAGTTAAAGAAATCTGTCAGATCACAGAGACAGACACTGATTCAATGAATTTGCTGGTGGCAAATAGATGTGGTGGTACTTTCGTGATGGCGTGCATCGGCAAAATTGTCTTTATATAAAATAGGCCATTATGCTTTTTAATTTTTACTTTAACAACAAGTAGAATCTATGCATCTTACATTTCTTTGGTAAGATTTCTGATGATAAAGATATTCAATTAAAATCTTTAATTGCCACTAGGGGCAGAGATAATGAGTAATTATATTCTCCTATGAAAACCTAAGATTTATATTTTAAAATTTTTATAATTTTACTGACTTTTATAGCTTTAAAAATATTGCTCCCCCATTGACAATAAATTTCATGAGTAATCATGAGTTGGCAGTAGATGCTATTAAGTCTTCTGGGTTTTTTAAAAATGTTTTTATTAGTTTTTGCACAATAATAATAGAAAATCCACTTGCAATAATTCAAGCAGTATATGTTAATGCCTAAGAGAGCAAAGGAGAGATCCCATGACAAAATAAATTAGATTGGTATAATCATCATATTTATAGTAATAGAGAAAATTTCTGTAATTCTTGCCTGGTTAGTCACATATGGATAAAAATGGATTATAATCAGTATAATATTTTGGAAGTACATCATGCCTGTATTCTCATATAATTGAAATTAGGGACTCTAAATTATGTATCACTCAACTATGCTATTTTAAAACTCACAATTGTATTTAAATGTCATGACTTAGAGTTACATTTGGACACAGGTACATGAGAAATGCAATATCCCCTATTTACACTGAAAAGTCTCTGACATAAAAATCGATTACACTTAATTTTTTTCATTTGCTCCATAAATATAATAATCTGAATTACTTGTCCTAATTTGTCACTCTGCAGATGGAATAACATTGTCATAGGCATTTGTTATCTAGATGTGTAAAGAAAAAAAGATGACTTGTAACAATTTACACCTATAGATATCTAGTCCTGAAGAACTGCAATATCTTAAAAAGAAAAAGCTTGACAAATCCTGCCCACAGTTAGGAGCAGAGGGAGAGGAAGAAGCATACTCCCATCTGAGCAGGGAGCCCAACTTGGGGTTCAAACCCAGGACCCTGGGATCATGACCTGAGCTGAAGGCAGATGCTTAACCTACTGCACCACCCAGGTGCCCCTAAATAGTTAATTACTTTTAAAAAATTAAAGTAGTAGGCAAGAATTGTATATTTCTCATATTGTTATCATTTCCAAATTACTTCACTCCTTTCTGTATATTCAGTTTTCCACATGGAATCATTTTTATTTTGCCTGAAGAGATTCTTTTCACATTTCTTGTAGTGTGAGCTTGCTGGTTATCAATTTTTTTCAGACATATACGTCTAAAAAACATCTGAAGGGGCTTTGTTTTACTATAATTTTTCAAGATCACTTTTGTTGGGTATAGAATTCTAAGTTGACAGTTTTTTCTTTTTATACTTAATGATGTTTTCTGCTGTCTTGCTTGCTGTTTTGTTTCAAATAATAAACATGATATTTTTATGTTTGTTCTTCTTTTTTTCCTGGATTCCCCCCAAAATAGAGCCTGAAACAACGATAAGTCTAATTACTTTATTGAGGAGTGCAATCCAGAAAACCAAAGTTAAGGATAGAAAGAGTGCAGCAAACAAGGAGAGAGAGCTGGTGCAAAAATACTTTACTTAGTTGCCTGCAATCTTGGAAGATTGGTTCTTCCATCTCTTATTACCATAGTAAATGTACCTCTTGAACACCCACCTGGGAGAAGATCTAGGGAAGGATTTATCTATCATTTCCTTTTACTCATCATAACTCTTATAAAGAGTGCTAAACACTACACACAAATTCAAATTTATTACCGTTGTCAGCAAACAAATAGCCAGCTCTGATTTATATTTTTCTTTTCATTTTTAGCTCCAAGGATTTTGATTGCATTAAAGGGGCTTAACTTTGCGTTCAAAAGTAAGCTTTCTTATGTATTATCTAGCATAACTAATTGTCTTCTGAGAAAGGGTTTTCCTGCCATGTTGTTAGAAAATGAATAAAAACATACATATTTAAAGTGCTGCGGTTTTGTTTTGTTTTGTTTTCAGTTTCTGGCTATGAAAACAAATGAGAACAAAATGATCTAGATAGAGTTTACTTTCCATATTACCTTGGATTGAAGAGATTTCAGTGAGCAACTAGATGTGCCATACTCTCCGTATATTATGACAGGTAGGTGAAATAAACTTCCATGCTAAAAAAAGTTTTTATTTTAGATAACATTATTTGTATTTGTTTTGATATATTTAATCAAATTCTGCTTATTCTATTTCTAAAATACACATAAGGCATAGTTTTTTAATTTACCTTAGTTTTATTTGCACTGTGTGGTTGACCAATATTCCATAATTCTGTCAGAGATGCTGTTAAGTAATGTAAAATCTCTTCAGATCTTGATTTTTAAACACCATTCTCTAAAGCTCCATGGTGAATGGCTGATTCTAGGGGTTGGCCAGAGAATATACAAAATGTGCCTAGAATATCTTACAATATAAGAAAGTAAAGAAGTGCTCAAAAAAGGGATGCAGGATGTTCCATGTAAAAGAGACACAGGAGGGAACTTGAACATGCTCTTAATGGTCAAGTCTGGATTAATTTGGAAAATAAAATAGTGGTAACAATCGAATACAACCAACAGAATAATCTGAATATCTAAGACTCTATTGATATAAATAAATAATTGAAGAAATAGTAAGAGGATAATGTGCAGCCCTTTCGTACAGTAGAATTCCAATCAATAAATGTGGAAGAAATAGGGGTGCCTGGCTGGTTCAGTTGGTAGAGCATGTGACTCTTGATCTTGGGGTCGTGAGTTTGAATCCCACGTTGGGGGTAGAATTTACTTAAAAAAATGTAGAAGAAATCATGGCAATAGGGAGTCACAATTAGATAATTATCATGAAAATAATTTTTGCAGGCAAAAATCATCACTGGGTGCTGAAAGTGGTGAGCTAATACATGATAAGGGACAGGACCCAAAGTACCACCCCACCAAATACTTGTAAATACAAAGGGTAAAATATCACCTTTTAAGTGACGAAATCTGGTGTATACCACCTTTAGTGTGAATTAAGTTAACATCAACAGTAATAAGACAATAGTCCCATCCTGTATCCCCTAATATATCCACTGAGAAGGGCACAACATCAATTTAATTATGAAAAGTTATCAAAACACTCCAAATTGAAAGACATTCTGCAAAATAATTAACCAGAACTCCAAAACTGTCAAGGTCATGAATGACAAAGACTGAGGAACTAAAGGAGACAAAAGAGACATGACTTTTTAATGCATTGTGGGATCCTGGATTGGATCCTGGACCATGAAAATGACAGTATAAAACTGATGAAATGTGAGTTACATTCTGTAGATTAGTTAATAGTGATATATCAATGTTAATTTCCTGGTTTCAATAATTGTATACATAGAAAGATGTTAACATTATGAGAAGCTGTGTGAAGGTATATAGGAAATCCTTCAAAATAAAAAAAGAAAGCCCTTAAGAATAAAAACTATATATTTGTAATAATTTAAGATTTTTTATTTTTTAAAAATTATGTTAAATAAAACATTTAAGAAAGTAAAATCTTGGAATACCCCATCATATTCTGTAGAATAAAAGCCAAACCGTTTAGTCATTCAATCCAGATCTTGGGTTATCTGATTCTTCCACATTTTGACAGACTCATCTACTATCAATCAGTCTAGGCACATCGTCACCTCTGGCTAAAACAAATTGCTTGCAATTTTCCCAATGCTCGGTGCTTTCTCTTACCTCTAAGCTTTGTAACAGGCCTTACTTCTGTTCAGAGGCCCATTTGCTCCATTTTTTCCCCCATAGATAACTTGAGAGAATCTTTAAGACTCAGTGAAATGATTCCCTCTTTTCATCAGGGATACCTAAACATCTCTGTTCTCACAACATCTGTGATTACATGTGCCCTAGAACTTATAGTGGATTGTAATTTATGATTTATTCTCTGTTCTTTCCACCAGCCTATGAATGATTTTAAGACAGGGGTACTGTCTTTTGTTATGGTATTTTGATGCTGAGTAGTACCTTGTATCTAGTAATGGCACAATAATGATTCATAAAATGAATGTTTGGACCTTCTGTAAAATGAACCAATACTAGAGAGTAAAATTACTTTTATCTCATTGTTTTTATAAAGGACGATGGTATGTATTATTAAGATGTCACTGAAGATCCCCTCCTTAATACCCATCACCGGCCTATCCCAATCCCCCACCTCCCTCCCCTCTGAAGCCCTCAGTTTGTTTCCCAGAGTCCATAGTCTCTCATGGTTCATTCCCCCTTCTGTTTACCTCCCCTTCATTCTTCCCTTCCTTCTCCTACTGATCTCCCTCCTATTTCTTATATTCCATAAGTGAGTGAAACCATATGATAATTGTCTTTCTCTGCTTGACTTATTTCACTTAGCATAATCTCCTCCAGTCCCGTCCATGTTGCTCCAAATGTTGGGCAATCATTCTTTCTGATTGCTGAGTAATATTCCATTGTATATATAGACCACATCTTCTTAATCCATTCGTCTGTTGAAGGGCATCTCGGCTCCTTCCACAATTTAGATATTATGGACAATGCTGCTATGAACATTGGGGTTCATATGGCCCTTCTCTTCATTATGTCTGTATCTTTGGGGTGAATACCCAGTAGTGCAATTGCTAGGTCATAGGGTAGCTCTATTTTTAACTTTTTGAGGGACCTCCACACTGTTTTCCAAAGTGGCTGTACCAATTTGCATTCCCACCAACAGTGTAAGAGGATTACCCTTTCTTCACATCCTCTCTAACATTTGTTGTTTCCTGCCTTGTCTATTTTTGCCATTCTAACTGGTGTAAGGTGGTATCTTAGTGTGGTTTTGATTTGAATTTCCCCGATGACTAATGATTTTGAACATTTTTTCATGTGTCTGTTAGCCATTTGTATGTCTTCATTGGAAAAGTGCCTGTTCATATCTTCTGCCCATTTTTTGATTTGATTATTTGTTTCTCATGTATTGAGTTTGAGAAGTTCTTTATGGATCTTGGATACCAGTCTTTTATCTGTAGTATCGTTTGCAAATATCTTCTCCCATTCCATGGGCTGCCTTTTAGTTTTTGTGACTGTTTCCTTGGCTGTGCAGAAGCTTTTTATCTTGATGAAGTCCCACAAATTCATTTTTTCTTCTGTTTCTCTTGCCTTTGGAGATGTGTCATGAAAGAAGTTGCTGTGGCCAATGTCAAAGAGGTTACAGCCTATGTTCTCTTCAAGGATCAATTTAATATATTTCTATGTTTCTTTTTTCACTAATAATAGAATTTTGAGACCATGTGATCCACCTACTACAGAAAAAAAAACTATTCTAAACAAATCATGAATTGGAGATTTTAAAAAATTAAAATTCAGTTAAAAGTACAAGCTAAACATACTACTTTATTAGCTCAATTGTATTATCTGACAGTATGTGCTAACTTTATTTTCTGATTTGTTCCTTCTCCTTGTCCTCATATATTTGGGTTACTGATTGATAATTTGCTTAACACTTTGGAGTTGTGATTTGCTTCATTAGTCCTCTGGGAGTTCTATAGTATGGCAGAGAGGATAAGCATACATGCCGTGGAGTTAGATGGCCCTGGTTAAAATTCCAGCTTGGCCACTTACTGTGTAAACATGAGAGAGTCAATCAACCTCTCTGTGCTTCAGTTTAGTCATTTATAAAATGGAAATAATAATAGTAATAAGCTCCATAGGATTACTATGAGGGTTAAATATTATTACACAGGACACACTTAGAATAATACTAAAAAAGTATTGGCTCATAGTCATAGAATCATGTAAGTGTAAACTACTGTCATAATAATTGCCATTTGTCTTTAATCCAACCTTGCTACTTGTCATTTCCTTTCAATACAGTCTTGTTACTTTCATGGCTATAAAAAACTATAATTAACAAAATCAAGTAAAATATCTATTTAAAGTATCATAGGGATGTAAAATTTATGGGAAATGGAGAGCTTAGTAGCAGACTTCAGCCATCTGAAGGGCTCTTATGTGAAAGAGATTGAAATTATTCTCTATTTTCAGGGACAATATTCTAAAGTGTATGAAAGCTGCAGGAAGACTTTGAATTTCTTATAAATAGAAATGGCAAAAATGTGACTCAAGGAGAAAGATTTCCCTTTCTAGAAGTGCAGAAGATGACCCTTTAACCTAGGTGACTTCTGAGCTGTCTTTTGATTCTAAAGAGCTGTATGACTCTAAGTAATATTTTTAGGCAGAAAAGAATTTATGTATCCCTTCAATAATGCTACAGGCCCCCAGTTCTGTTCTGTTTATCAAGAAAAAGAAAATCTATTTTATAGTGAACATTAAGAGAGGAAAACTAAGAAGTATTGGAATATATTAATGATAAAATTTATGCCCCTATTCACAACACTATCTTTTATAACCAGTGGTATGTTACCCATTGGTGAATAAAAGACACATTAGAAAGTGGTGCATTACTTCTTAACAACCCCCCAAAAAGTTCTTTAATTTATTTCAGTTTATAAACTTTTATATCTCAAAAAAGAATTATAAGTTTGTGGAGGGTAGGTAGAAGAAATGGGGCAGTGGATCTGTAAATAAGTGTTTCTTTTCCTCTGATATGCTTAGTTTGAAAACATCAGGCATGTCTACTATTAGCTGAATATTTATTGGCAGGTGGTATACCATGTTCATTAAAAAAAATTGACTTTCACTCTGGGTAAAATCCACTTAAAATTTTGAAGTACTGTCACTTTAGAAGTTATAGATTGAGAAACATACCTATATTCCTTTTCTTCTCAGAGGACTTGTGAATAGGTTGACCTATTCAACTCATCATGGACAAGTAGTATATTTGAAAAGGAGCTAATGAGATCTAAAATCTCTACCAAGTATTTTTGCACTGACTAGAAATCTCCTTCTTTATCTACCAAATATATTTTTGAAAAAAAATCATCAAAGAACTGGACCTGACATGAGAATCACCTGGCTATGTGACCTTGGGTACCCTTCTTTAATCACTAGGAACTAGTTTCCTCATCATTAAATTGCCCAAATTAACAATGGCCCACAAGATATTATCCGAAACCTGTGAATCCAGTCATGCTCAAATTCAAATTAAGAAAAATCATGTCCTGGGCGCCTGGGTGGCACAGCGGTTAAGCGTCTGCCTTCAGCTCAGGGCGTGACCTGGCGTTATGGGATCGAGCCCCACATCAGGCTCCTCCGCTATGAGCCTGCTTCTTCCTCTCCCACTCCCCCTGCTTGTGTTCCTTCTCTCGCTGGCTGTCTCTATCTCTGTCAAATAAATAAATAAAATCTTAAAAAAAAAAAAAAGAAAAAAGAAAAATCATGTCCTGCATCTGTCATATATTATTTAATACTAAATGGGATTTGGGGCAGAGTCCTACAAAGGAAAACACTCATGTATTTGCAGTGATTCATGAATATTTATACTGAGTGGGGAAAGTAAGATCTATAACATCGTCATAAAAGCTCAGATTAGTTTCACCCTTAAATGAGTTTTGGCAGCAAATTTAAAAATAAAAATAAAAAGCCTTTGCTCCTTAGAGCTTTTTGTATTTTGAAATAGCAGATGAAAGATCATATACCCATACTTCTCTAGCACAAAAGGCAGTTCTGAAGATCAAATAAGATAACTTTAAACAAGAACTTTAAAATCATAAAGCATTATATAAACGTAAGGCATTATTACTACCTACGTACTTGACTTTATGAATATTTTCTAGACTTCTACTGGATAACAAAAGCTGAGCAATAATTTTTTATTATGCTGGGTTTGAATCTAGTTAAAAGAAGAAAAGTGATTAAAAGTTTTTTCCTTAAGGTGTATGGTGCTCATACTGCTTAGATGTCTTTGAAACCAGAATGAATTTATATGTTTTCTGGACATTAAGATGATCTTTCTCACCAAAATAATGTTGGCCCACTCCTGCTATCGTAATCTTACTTTAAATGACATCTCAAAGATATCAAAAGCTTAAAATTCATTCATTCACTTATTCATTCAGTAATTGCTAGTTTTGAATTATTATGTGTGGAGTCACATTCAGTGGGAAGGAATATAAGCTCCAGGACCTGATAGAAGGGTTGTTTGACAAGAAGAAAGATTGGAGGGCTGCCTGAGTGCCTTGGTCGGTTGAGCATCTGCCTTTGGCTCAGGTCACAACCTCAGGGTCCTAGGATCGAGCCCCATGTCGGGCTGTCTACTCAGTGGAGAGTCTGTTTCTCCCTCTCATTCTTCCTTTGTGTTCTGTCTCTCTCTCAAATAAATAAATAAAATCTTTAAAAAAGAGAAGAAAGATTAGAGATATATAAGAAATTCCAACTTAAGTGATAATTGGGCACAAGATAAATTTAAAAGTTTACCTATAGATCTTGGATATTCATGAGCAGATAAAGTAACAAATTGCAAAGTCTTGTTCGAATGCATAGGAAGCTTCCTCTGCATTTAGCCAAGAAGCTATAACTAGAATTAAAGTGAGATGTTATTGGTAATTGCGGCCAAGAAAAGCTGTGGGTGCTCGTCTGGGTAGGATTCTGCTCCCTGGAGAGTTCCAGAATGCTGGTCACACCTCACGTCCTTTGGTAAACCACTCTATGGACTTCCAGTGTGTGTGTATAGGAACCACTCTAATGATCACTACTTTCTTCTACTACTTTTGATAAATAAATTATTTAACTCTGCATCCTCCTAATTAATGCAGTCAACATCATGTATGGGAATATATCAATGAATACATTTGATTTAACTCAGCAGCGTCCAAAAAGATGTTAATACTCTGCCCTCTTGGACAAAAGTGGATGAACCTTTCTTTCACAAAGTGAAAAGGGTAACCTTAAGGTATGAACTTAAAAGAAGACATAATGATAAATGCAATACACGTTAATATACACATTATTCATTTCTTAAGTCAACCTGATTTAAACATAAAAACTTAGTGTGTCTGCCTCTTACTTTTCTCAACCATACACTGTAGGGATAGATGTAATAAGCTTGGTGCTGGTAACTGGTCACAATTTTTATTTGACATTTAGGATATTTTGGTGTTTTTTAATTTCACTTTAGCCACGTATTATGCTTCAATAATCCACCTGAATAGAAAACTACCAGTGATTGTTTCACCAGGTTGACGCAGGGTTTTCTTTTCATGTTTGTTTTGGAAAGAAAAAAATCCCCGCAATTTATAAATCACCCCCTACACACACACACACTGCTTATCATTCCCCAAGTTCTCTGATCTTTGCCAGGTTAACCGACACATCACTATCTATGCAGTTAAGTGATGAATGCACTTCAACACAACTGGATACTTTACACTAAATATATCTTCTCCAACACTATCATATCATCAATTCTAACTTTTCAAACTCTTTCCTAGCCTTATAAAAATAATTATGAATCTTCTAGAAGTGACAGTGTAAGTTTCAGAGTAAAGAGAAATCATTAAATGTAGCATGAGCAATGTAAGTAAATGAAAAGAAAGACATGATACGTAAGACATTAATAAAAGAAAATTTATATTGCAATTGGGCTTTGAAAATTGGTAATAAATATTATTTTGCAAAGTGTCATACTGTTTCTATTTCCAACGTAGCCATTCCTTTTAACTTGTAAAGAAAATGCCTCACCTTTCCATGTCTCAGTGGGCTAAATTCATGCATCAAAAAGTTGCTCAGTCTTTGGGGCACCTGGGTGGCACAGCTGGTTAAACATCTGACTCTTGATTTTGGCTCAGGTCATGATCTCAGGGTCATGATCTCAGGGTCCTGACATCAAGCCTGGCATCAGGCTCCACGCTCAGCAGGGAGTCCACTTGAGATTCTCTCCCTCTACTTTTGTTCTTCCCCCACTCCCTCCCTCTCTTAAAAAAAAAAATCTGCTCAGTCTGAATTGGAAGAGATAGCAGAAAGAAAGAATGTATTTTATGGTTGATTACATAAATAGCCTTTTGTCCTGTCTTGTGGAATCAAGATATCATTTGCTTCTTAGTGATACTGTAAAACACTCAGTTCAACAGATCCAGCTACCAATCAGGATGTAATAAGGATAAATTCAAGGAGTGTAAAATTTTATTTTTCCTTTGATATTTTTATTCCATGTTCTTTTTTAATTCGGTAAATATTTATAAATTGCCTTATATACCAAGCACTGTGTAATTAAGAACTGGAGATACGATGATGAAAATGCAATTATTTTTTCCCTTTACATTGCTAAATGTCCAGCAGAGGAGATCAGTGCATTAACTCTTACTATGATAAACTATGATGCAAAATATTCACAGTTTTCATCTTTGGAGTGCTTACTATGCTCCAGATACTATACTTCCTATTTTTCATGAGCGATCTCATTTTTAACTATTACCAAAATCCCATGAAGTAGATATGATAATGCCATTTGTCAGATTAGGAAACCGAGGCTTAGGACACTAACTTGCTCCAAGTCTTCCAGCAAGTCCATGGCAGAACAAATACTCAAACCTGGGATCCCTGACTCCAAAGCCAAGGCTCATAACAATTACATTATTACAGTGGGACAAATGGTTTCATAGGAGTATGTACACAAGGTTAACATAAATAAATGAAGTGGTTAATTTTATACCAATTAGGGAGGGAGAAAGCTGTGGAAAACCTTCACAAAGAAAAAGGGTATCACATGAATGCTGGTGTCTGTGAAAGGTGGACAGGTTGAGGTGACCAGGGTTTTAACCACAAAGCATGCAGTGAAGAGGAGGGGGATTGGCTTGAACAGATATATAGAAGCTGGGTCAAGAACAATCTGTTTAAACTCTATTAAAGACTTAGACTTTTCTTTATGTGTATATAGACCCTCCAAAAGATATCTCAACAAGGAGATGATCAAATCAACTGTGCTTTAGTGGGATCTGGCACGTATGAAGAGTAGATTGGAGTAGGAAAAGACTGGGTAAGAAGACAAGTTAAAGTTACTGGAAATGTTGGCAGGAAATAGAGAGACCTTAAAACACTAGCCACATGGAAGAAGATGAGAGAAGAAATGCAAGAGAAAATTCAGGGATGGAATCGATTCAATTTTATAATGTTCTGTAAAGGATGGGGAACAGCTTAGAATAATTCCATGACTACCGTGTTTGGTCATAGGGTAGATAGGAAAACGGAAGAAGGAGCAGGTTTGTAGGGAGAAAAAAAAATGAGAGTTGTTACAACAATGTTGAGTTTCAGGAACCCATGGTACAGCCAAGTTGAGCTGTCCAATAGATGCAGACAAGATGATGCAACTATTATTAACATAGGGATTAAGCAAAAATTTATTTTGCCAACTCAAAAATCACAGCAGGGAATTCCCGCCAGGGAAAATACTGAAGGTCACTATGAACAACAGACTCATTAACCATATGTGGCTATTTTCTTTGCTCTTCAATTACCTCCAAGGGGGGCTTGGCAGCTTGAAAGCAGAGATTCTTTCTTAAGCACAAGCCTTCCATCAATGTGTGCATGGAGCAGGCACATTTTCTCTCTTTAAAGTTGAAGAACTAGATCCATCCTTAAAAAAAATAGCTTAGTGAAAATTATCTATGATTATTTTCATTTTCCAAATAGTTTCTTTTGATTTTTAGTTTAACATTTAGGTTATTATATTTTGTTATGTAAATCATTTACATAAATAAGTGCTATTAGGCTTTCAAATATTATTTCAACTTATATTTCTTCTGACATGTTGTGATGTTAAGATACCTATGTATAATTCTTCCAAGTCAGAATTCCTAAAAAATTCTTTATGTTAGGAAGTGTAATTTTCAGGTACCCAAGTAAAATTCTGTTAGCCCATTAGTCGCTTAGGTGTATAAGTAGCTATTTTGGTTTGGGGACATTTTAACAAGCAAAAATGAAAGCAAATCTTACCGTATACATTCTAAATAAATACACATTTGGCTCAATTACGATACACAGCCAATAGTCTTATAGCAGTTTTGTATTCTAAGTTCATAGTTTGCTTTCGAGGATAGATGCATCCCTTAAGACCTTTAAATTTGAAAATAATTTCTCATCTGCTACCTCATTTTATACTTTAAAATAATCTGAGAAGATATTAAGAACTCATTTTACAGACGAAAAACATGTTAAAAGATTAAATAGGAAATATGTGACAAGTGTATGTTTCAGTTTTGCAAAGTCTACAGGAAAATTATTGGCCCTTAACCTATAATAAAATTATGTTATGAACAAAGTTAAATAAATGCCTTGCAAATAGCTCTGAGAACCACAGAGAGCCTTCCTTTTTAATCTTAGAAGTGAAATGAAAGATCATTGAATGGTGTTTATTATAAGGTTATCTATACAGCAACAAAACAGGAATTCCTTTTTTGGCTTTTTTCTCCAGCATCATTAGGGTATAATTGACAAAACTGTAAAAAATATTCAAAGTGCCCTATATAATGGTGTGACATGTATATACTTTGTGATGGGATAGATATTTCTCTCCTCCTCCTCCTCCTCCTTCTTCTTCTTTTTCGGATATTTAATTTTTTTTCTCTCACTAACTGATAAAATAAGTACCAGTAGTTACACAGGATATAAAAGATTTTAACATGATTAACAAATTTGATACCATAAAGTTATATAAAATCCTACATCCTATAAGAACAGAACATGTGTAATTTTCAAATATAAGTAGAACATTTTATTTTTATTTCTGTTTTAAATAAATTCAAGTTAGTTACCAAATAGTGTATTATTAATTTTGGGGTAGAATTCAGTGATTCATCAGTTGCATATAATACCCAGTGCTCATTACAAAAAGTGCCTTCTTAATACTCATCATCCAGTTACCTCATCCTCCCACCCACCTCCCCTCCAGCGACCCTGTTTGTTTCATATAGTTAAGAGTCTCTTATGGTTTGCCTCCCTCTCTGTTTTTATCTTATTTTATTTTCCCTTCCCTTATGTTCATCTGCTTTATTTCTTAATTTCCACATATGAGTGAGATCATACCATGTTTGTCTTTCTCTGACTGACTTATTTTGCTTAGCGTAATACCCTCTAGTTCTATCCACGTCATTGCAAATGGCACGATTTCATTCTTTTTGATGGCTGAGTAATATTCCGTTGTAGACCCACATCTTTTTTATCCATTCATCTGTAGATGGACATCTGGACTCTTTCCATATTTTGGCTATTGTGGACATTGTTTCTATAAAAATTGGGGTGCATGTGCCCCTTCAGATCACTATGTGTCCTTCAGATAAATACCCAGTAGTGCAATTGCTGGGTTGCAGGGTAGTTTTATTTTTAACTTTTCGAGGAATCTTCATACTGTTTTCCAGATTGGCTGCACCAGCTTGCATTACCACAAGCAGTGTAAGAGGGTTTTCCATTCATTGCATCCTGGCCAACGTCTGTTGTTTCCTGT
This sequence comes from Ursus americanus, assembly GCF_024610735.1. Classification (NCBI taxonomy): domain Eukaryota; kingdom Metazoa; phylum Chordata; class Mammalia; order Carnivora; family Ursidae; genus Ursus; species Ursus americanus. Next base: position 39,863,917 of record NC_142145.1, read on the forward strand.
GTTGTAAATGTTAGCCATTCTGACAGGTGTGACGTGGTATCTCATTGTGGTTTTGATTTACATTTCCCTGATAAGTGATGTTGAGCGTTTTTTCATGTCTCTGTTAATCATTTATATGTCTTTTTTTTTAAAGATTTTATTTATTTATTTGACAGAGATAGAGACAGCCAGCGAGAGAGGGAACACAAGCAGGGGGGAGTGGGAGAGGAAGAAGCAGGCTCATAGCAGAGGAGTCTGATGTGGGGCTCGATCCCACAACGCCAGGATCACGCCCTGAGCCAAAGGCAGACGCCCAACCGCTGTGCCACCCAGGCGCCCCCATTTATATGTCTTTTTAAAAAAAGATTTTATTTATTTGACAGAGAGAGAGAGAGAGAGAGAGAGAGAGAGGGTGAGAGAGCAAGTATAAGCAGGGGGAGCAGCAGAGGGAGAGAGAGAAGCAGGTTCCCTGCTAGGCAGGGAGACTGATGTGGGACTCAATCCCAGGACCCTGGGATCACAACCTAAGCTGAAGGCAGACACTTAATGACTGAGCCACACAGGTGCCCCCGTTTGTATGTCTTCTTCAGAGAAATGTCTCTTCATGTCTTCTGCCCATTTCTTGACTGGCTTTTTTATTTTGGGGGTGTTGAGTTTGATAAGTTCTTTATAGATTTTGGATACTAGCCTTTTATCTGATACATCATTTACAAATATCTTCTCCCATTCCATAGATTGCCTTTTAGTTTTGTTGACTGTTTGCTTTGCTGTGAAAAAGCTCTTGATCCTGATGAAGTCCCAATAGTTCATTTTTGCCTTTGTTTCCCTTGCCTCTGGATACTTGCCTAGCAAGGAGTTGCTGTGGATGAGGACAGGAGGTTGCTGCCTGTGTTAGCCTCCAGGATTTTGGGAGATTCCTGCCTCACATTTAAGTCTTTCATCCATTTTGAATTTATTTTTATGTATGGTGTAAGAAAGTGGTCCAGTTTCATTCTTCTGCATGTGGCTGTTCAGTTTTCCCAGCACCATTTGTTGAAGAGACTGTCTTTTTTTCCACTGGATACTCATTCTTGCTTTGTTGAAGATTAGTTGCCCATTGAGATGAGAGTTCATTTCTGGGTTCACTGTTCTGTTCCATTGATCAATGTGTCTGTTTTCGTGCCAGTACCATAATGCCTTGATGATTACAGCTTTGTAATATAGCTCGAAGTCTGGAATTTTGATGGTTTTCGTTTTCAATGTTACTTTGGCTATTTAGGTTTTTTTCTGGTTCCATACAAATTTTAGAATAGTTTGTTCCAACTCTGTGAAAAATACTGATAGTATTTTGATAGGGATTGTTCATATATTTACCTCTTAAAAAGTTTTTGGTAAGAACATTTTTCTATTCTCCTAGCAAATTTCAATTATATGATACACTGTTATCAACTGTAGTCACTAAGTTATACTTTAGATCCTCCAACATTATTCATCTTATCACTGAAAGTTGGTACCCTTTTGTTAACCTCTCCTCATCTCCTCCACTCTGTACCCCTGGCAATTACTCTTTTCCTCTCTGTTTCTGAGTTTGACTTTTTTTTTTCTTTAAGACTTTCTATTTAAGTGATACCATGTCTTTTTCTGTCTGGCTTATTTCACTTAGAGCCTAACAGATGTGAGGTAGTGTCTCATTGTGGTTTTGATTGCATTTCTCTGATAATTAGTGCTGTTGAGCACTTTTTCGTATACCCATTGGCCATCTGTATGTCTTTTTCCATAAAAGGTTTATTTCAATCCTTTGCCCATTTTTAAAATTGAGGTATTTGGTTTTTTTCCTGAGTTGTGTGAGTTTCTTGTATGTTTTGAATATTACCCCCTTATTGAATATGAAGTTTGCAAATATTTTCTCCCATTCCATACGTTGCCTTCTCATTTTGTGATGGTTTCCTTTGCTGGACAGAAACTGTTTATTTTGATGTTACCTCTCTTATTAAATTTTCCTTGCCAAGACCAATGTCAAGGAGTTTTTTTTCCCTATGTGTTCTAGAAATTTTTCAGTCTTGGGTCTTACACTGACATCTTTAACCGTTTTGAGGTGACATTTTTGTACGATGTAAGATCAGGATCTAGTACCTTTTTTTTTTTTTTTTTCATGTGGCTACTCAGTTTTCCCATTACCACTTATTGAAGACAATGTCCTTTTCCCATTTTATATTTTTGGTAACTTTTCAAAAATCAATTGACCATATATGCATGGGTTCATTCCCCAGAATAGCTCCCTATTCTGTTCTATTGATCTGTTTGTCTGTTTTATGCCATTACATTCCGTTTTGATTTCTATAGCTTTGTAATACGTTTTGAAATCAGGCAGTGTGATGGCTCTAGATTTGTTTTTCTTTCTCATGATTGTTTAAGCTATTCAGGGCCTTTTGTGATTCCATACAAATTTTAGGATTGTTTTTTGTATTTCTGTGAAAAATATCATTGGATTTTTGAGAGAAATTACTTTTAATTTGTAGATTGCTTTGGGTAGAATGGACATTTTAACAATATTAATTTTCCAGTCCATAAACACTGAATATCTTTACATTTATTTGTGTCTTCTTTAATTTATTTCATCAAAGGTATATAGTGTTTTCATGTGTGTGTGTACAGTCTTTCACCTCCTTGGTTAAATTTTTCTCTAAGTGTTTTACTGTTTTCAATGCAATTGTATATCTTTTTTTAAAATTTCTCTTTCTGATAGTTTATTGTTGGTGTGTAGAAATGCAAAACATTTTTGTATGGATTTTATATCCTGCAATTTTACTGATATCATTTATTAATTCTAACAGTGTTTTGATGGAGTCTTTAGGGTTTTCTATATATAAAATCTTATCATCTTCCAATAGAGACAATTTTACTTCTTTTAGATGTGGATGCCTTTTGCTTCTTTTTCTTGCCTAATTGCTCTGGCCAGGACTTAAAGTATAATGCTGAATGAATGTGTAGAGTGGGCATCCCTGTCTTACTCTTGATTTTCTTTGACATTCATTTAATTAATTTCCTTTTTTCTCTGTCTCTGTTTTTGTTCTTCTGTCTCTGTCTCCGTATCATGTGCAGTGCTCTCTTTTTCTTTTCTTCCCACTCATGTTACTGAAACACACACATGCACACACACACACACCACACACAAACAACTTTTGGATCTGGTTTTTCTACTGAAGAATTACCATTCAGCTACAAATGTGGTATCCAGAAGAAAATGAGGAAAGTGAGAGAAAAGGTAAGAAGAGAAGACAACACTTTGATATTGTGTCCTTTCTTCAACTCTCCTGACCTCCTTTCCCCTTTACATTTTTCTCCTTCTCTTGGCTTTTTTACCCCTCAGGCTTAAAGTGATGAAATAATGGGAAGTTTCACCTATGGCACTAGAAAGTTGTTATTCAAAGGGGAGAGAAATAAAATATTTAGTGCTCTGACACAGTCTGCGACCTGCTTCTTTTTATTGCTATAGTTCAGAGGATGTTAAAAGGGTTTTATTAATGTGGTTGGGGCCAAACACAAACTTGCTGTATAGTGTTTTTTATCTGTACCATCTTACTTTGTAACGCTCATGTATTATTTAAAAACAGATCATTTTTTCAACTAAAATTTCTCTTATTTATTTTGTATCACATGCTGCTGATCATTGCCTTGATAGTAATCAAATCAATATCTAGGCCTTATAAATGAGTTCATGAGCAGTTCACCAATGTCTTTGTCTCTTATTTTCCTGTTCCAGATCAATTTTCTAGAAACAAGCTTGTCAAATTCCCAGGGAAATTGTGTGAGTGATCAGACAGCCATCTCTTTTAAATCATGGGTTATTTATAAATTTCTTTCCATGTTCAATTGTAATTTTATGCACACACACACACACATACACACACACACATATGACAATTTACTAGTAATTTAATAAAAATCCTAGGTTTTTATTAAGAAAAATTACATCATTGAATTGAACTCTTTGGTGAATATCATTTTCCATATAAGTTATGGCAATGAACTATTTTATGATTATGAATTATAGTTTTATTTCCATTTTGAAAAATAGCACTTCTGTGACCAGGGATAACAGTGACTTGTTTCTTAAATTATTGCAGATAATTCTTAAAATAATATGTATTTATTATATACATTATTGTGAATATTACAATTGATGTAAATAATTTAATAACAATGTTTATGTTATTAATTCACAATCTCATTATTGATAATATTTCATACTTTCATATAAAATTTGGTATGAAATTCCTAGGGAAAAATTAACTTTAGTTCAATGTGATTCAATCTATACAAATCCGGAAGTTAAGGTAAATCAATATTAAGAGAAGAAGGAGAAACAAAATATTCCCATAATAATGCAAAGTGACAATTTTACATTTTCTCTGAGAGCAGAATGAATCATATATGTGCATCTTAATTGCAATGTATATATATTTCCATTTTTCTAACATCTTACAGTACTAGACTTAGAAACTGACTACTGACAACTGTTATTACTAACTACTAACAGGTACTAACAAGGAGTCAACTACTAAGCAGCTCCATGGCATGGAAATAATAATGTAAATTCAAATTCTAATATTTTGATTTATTTTTATTATCTAAATATATTTATAGATAAATAGATTTAAAACTCAGATGTTTGAACTATATTGTTAAAGGAAGTGACAAGGACATGGTTAAAGAGGATGGATTAATACAGCATAGAACCAAGATGAAGTATGTGGGGTAATTATTAGAACTAATGAGCTAGTTAATCATTCTGAGAACAAACCATTGCTTCCATTTGCTTCACCTGGTGGGAGGTTTGAATAGATGACTTCTAAAGTTCTCACGGGATGTAAGATTCTGTGACTCTGCAATTTAATATAATTTGTGATTTGGGTCCCTGATTAATTAGAAAGTTTGAGAAGTATATTAAGTCTTTTAGGCCATTACAGTAATGCTTTCAGCCACCTTGGTAAGGGGAAAGAGTTAATATCCAAAGTTTCCAATTTATTATTGTGGAGTTCTGGATCAATAAAGAGATGAACATGGTAAAATATAAAAAACCAAGCAATATATACTGAATGTTCTCTAATGAATTATTTTTCTGTCCCATATCTAAAATGGTGACCTAAGATTATCAAAGTAGTTATTGTACCACTCAATGTAAGCAAACTAAATTCTTGAATTAAAAAAATTAAAAAGAATAGACTAGTAGATTAGGCTAAATTACCTTGTTTCTTTATTATATTATGAAGATGTAGTCTATTGGGGTGTTAGAGAGATAATATATAGACTTCAATCAGCTAGGTTTTAATTAAATTCACTCTAACTCCTTGGCGTTATATGTTCTAAGTGGCAGCCCAGTGATCTATAGAGGTCATGGATCTTGACCTTCCTAGGTACCACATTCCCAACATTAGAATGGAACTCTTCTGAAGGGTGCCTAATCCATTAGAGTATATGTTATATGTTATGAGACTATATATCTAGAATAGTGGAACATAATTTAGGTAATGGAAAAAGAGAAGTACAAAAAAATTCTATACCATATGCATTTTAAAGCCCTTCTTATAAAACACAGACTATATATATATATATATATATTTCTCATATATATATATATTTCTCATATATATATATGAGAACAAACCATTGCTTATATATATATATATATATATTTAAATCAAAGATTAAATTAAATTGCTATTTCTTGTTCTAGAGAGACCAGTTTTCATGAGCTGAGAGACACATTTTGATTACATTGGTTGTCCTGGTACATCCCAGTTTGAATGGTGCATTCTCCCTTGGCTGTAACAAATACACGTTAGTTATCTCTTTCAATCATAAGTTAAGTGTGGTACATCCCTACCCAGGCCCTTATCCGTGAAAAGTTAGAGGTCTAATGCAGATCTTAAGACATCATATGAGTGTGAAAGGATGTGCAATATTTTCAAAGAATTAAAGTGCATTCCATCATGGTATCATATAAAATAATTGTTCCAGAGGTTTTCGTCCTAATTATAAAATTTCTGGTTTTCTGTTTTCAGAGGTAATAAGTAATCACGAGTTGATTGATCCAACCACAATATGGTCAAAATGGATGTCCAATACTGAAAACTGGCAGAAACGACATACTTTGACAACAAAAGTTTCAAAACATATTTATAGATTAAAAAATTATTATCACTTCATTCTCTTTACATGACCTTTGAAATTGCAGTAAGTTGTATTGGGGGTGATTGATATTAAAAGCTAGTTTATATTTCAAAGGAAATTTTAACTTTTTACACATCTTTGAAGTTTACTTTCAGGAGGAAAATAAGCAGTTATATCAATGATAGTCTGAAAATAGCCAATACTGATTGTCAATTAAGGGCATTTCCCCTTTACAGAGACTTCAGATTAATGTCCACTGATATGATCTGATAATTTATTTTTTTGTAATTTGAATAATCTCTAAAGCAATGACCTCTTGAGACATGACTATTATCTTCCAGATTTTCTGTGCATGAGTTTACCTTGATTTTTAAGCCACCCTAGGTTATGACCCCAGTTGGTAGATACTCAAGAAGTATTTCTAAGGGACTACTTGTATACTGCTAGAGGTTTTATATTAAAAATGTCATTACTATGAGCATGATGGAATTTATTTGAATTTGCTTGAAGACAAAGGGTTTGAGCTTTCACCATTTTATTTATGCTCGCCTTTATTTTGGTTGTTAAACAAAACAAAACCCATAAGATTAGATCTCAATATTTAAGACAATTGGAGGGGGATTTTGTTCATTTTGTGTACCTATAGCATAGGTGCTTGTGTGTAATTTATTCCATATCAATCTTATGTGTTAATGTTTGAGTTCATTTACTATGATGTTAACTAAAATCAGAAAAACCAATTTCACTGGAATTTACCAGAGACAACTTGGCAGGTTTTTGGATAAAGTTTAAATGAGATGGAACAATGTAAGATGTACTGTAAATAAATATGAAAAATACATTTCTAAATTTCATGCTAATACTAAGCTATCAGGCTATGGCACAATGTATACGGTCTGATTAAATTTCAGCTTTTCTTTGTGTTTGTCATTTGATTGTATGCTTCACTTCACTTAATAATAACTCGTAATCAACATCAAATAGTTCAGTCCAGTAGGCAGAAAATACCAGAAAAATTTTCATTTCTGTAAGTAGCCTATGCAGCTATGACATTTTTATTGGCTAGGGAACCAAATAGACAAAATGTAAAAATACAAGACAAACAATTACAAAAAATAGACCATTCAATTCCTTGAGATAATAATACTCACGAATACTTGAGTGTTGATTATGTATTTGCTGGGCCCTGATGAGGGAGGGACCATTCTTATCTTTATTTTTCAGATGAGAAAAGTGAAGTTTGGGCCCACTGTTTTTTAACAAAGACAGCAACAGTATTCATTATTAAATCCAAAGAAAATTTACATCATTTGAATATTTAGGAAATGTTATTTTTTTTCCCATCTACATAGTGACAAGATTTGCAGAAAGAGCCAGTGCACTTGCATTGAGAAATATCACTTATTTATTATTTGATTAAAAGCACATTTATGATTAATTTTGGAGTAACTAAGATCCATATGAATTTTAAAAATTATGATGAATGGATTTTGCATTGAAGTATCATTTTAGGAAAACATCATTACTAAATAAAAGCAATTTTCTGCTCTAATATGCACATGAAGTCAGGAAACCTTTTATGTAAATCTGAGGACAAAATTTTATCCATAAATCTCTTAGAACAAAACATGCAAATAAAACTCTATCATACGCTCTTCTTTCCTTCTCTTATAAATCACAAATGGAATTTTCTTTAATCCATTTGGACAGTAGCTACTGTACTTATTTAATCTGAACCCTTGGCAAATAACAGTAAGCATCCATCCCTGAATAACAGCTAATTTTTCACTGTTTACCATCCCATGCACCATAGGACATCTGCTGTATGAGCAATGCACTCTAATACTGAGGCATGGCACACTGACCTTGGGAAGCAATTTCGCTAATGAGTGACAGAAGACCAATGAACTATGGAAAGCCTTTCCTGATAAAGTCATAAAATGAGTTTTACAAGAGTCAAATCCTCATGTTCCTTGTTACACAAACATTGAAAGCTACAGCACTCTTATCCCTCATAGATCCAGAACAACAGGATTCTAAATAGTACCTGTTTGGGCTGTGAACCTGGCCCAAGCTCAAAATATAGTCAGCTGACAGCTTGAGTGTCTCATATTGTCAAGACCAAATGGATTGAATAAATTGGATGAGAAGGTGGCCATTCTAGCTCATGCTGATACCCTCATTTTGCAGATCACACTCAAAATAATTTACTGCCTGTTATATTGACAGGTAACAGTAGATTTACAACAATTGTGTAGTTTTATCAGTTGTCAACTTGATAAAAATTAATCTTTTCAATATAAGATTCAGACCTCTAGCTCTGTGTAAGTCAATACAAATTTCACACCATTCTTAAAATATCATAAAAATATTATTCAACTGAATAAATATTTATTGAACACCATTATGTCCATATTCTTACAAATGAATCATTACACCATCTCTTGTGCAAGATTAGTACTCAAAATTCTAGAAAACTTTTTGAATTATTCCATGATTAAATTCAGAGTTTTCATAGGAACTAGACTTTAACTTGCAAAAATATACTACTATTGCGTGATTTTCAAATGCCAAGAAAACACTGAAAATGTAATTGTAATAATTCAGGATTTATTATCATGTGCATTGTAAAGTAATATTACGTAAAGTGATTGAATGACCATTTGAGCTGATCCCACTTTTTGAGCATTTAGAAAATGCTAATGTTGAAAAGATACTCACAGGAAAGATAATCATAAATGTTAATATTAGGGAATTTATTTCATCTCATTGCAAAGATGTTTTCTTTTCCATTACAAGTTCATTTAGAAGACCAGTATAAACTTTCCAGACCAAATATGTAATAATAGCAGCTGAGAGTCACAAACAACTAAGAGATTTATATCATTTTTCTCACTTTCATCTTTTTTTGTGAGGTAGATACTATATTTTAGTGTTCCCATTTTTCAAAGGAGAAAGGAAACAGCTATTCAGATAGCTCAAAACTCTTCAGAAATCCTCAAATGCTTAGTGAAGGAGATCCAAAATCCTCATTAAGGACTCTGCCATTATGCAGTCAAGTTCCTGCAGGCTTCCCTGGCTTTATTTCAACCACCCTTCCCCCTGCACCGTCACTCTTTCCATCAAAATACATGAACACATGAGTTAAAATGAAATAACTTGTCATTCTATAGCCCCAATGTCAAGGCTACATCATGATCTCCATGCCTTCATTCATTGCGCTTTCTTACCTAAAATATGTTTGACCCAATGTCTGTTTTCTTAGACATTACAGCTGCAAGATGCCGTTCACAGTTCACTTCATCTCTGACCTGTACCTGCTTCCTTCATACGTCGCCATCTATTCCTCCATTGTTCTCTTTTTCTGTGTACTGTGTAACTTTCTAGTGGACTTATTTGTCGAAATAAGGTTTCTCTTCCTGTAGAGGATGCCTCTCTTGAGGGTGGGGCAAGCATCCTCAGCACCAGGCAAAGTGTTAGCCTGTGGTTCATAGTGCACTAAATGCAATTAAATGAAAACACTAAATGCTGGGTACAAAGCACAAGGTATGATGTTGGTTCAAAAGGGTGGTCGACAAGGAAAAAGTGGCTCTCATCTTAAGCTTAAGAAAGTCCTCCGTAAGTTGACAGTATTTATTAGAATGTGTAGAAAAAAGAAAATCGCTTTCAAGACAAAAAAAATATAAACAAATGAGGGGCGCCTGGGTGGGACAGCGGTTAAGCGTCTGCTTTCGGCTCAGGGTGTGATCCCAGCGTTATGGGATGGAGCCCCACATCAGGCTCCTCCGCTGGGAGCCTACTTCTTCCTCTCCCACTCCCCCTGCTTGTGTTCCCTCTCTCGCTGGCTGTCTCTATCTCTGTCAAATAAATAAATAAAATCTTTAAAATATATATATAAACAAATGAAAAAAAACCTGCAGAAATCTTCTTTTGTCAAAGTTTGCTTTAATTATGTGACCTAGATGAGGTATGGGTTTCCTGCAGTTTATTTTAATGCTTGGTTTTAACTTTTTTCTAGGTCCCTTTAAAGGTTTTTCTTCAGTAACACATTCATTGAACCTACAATGTTAGGAACTTTTCAACCACATGGGTCTGGACCCATGACCCCACGCTCATATTTTTACTTAGTCCTACTTCACCCTCTGACCCTCTCACTGATGGAAATTGTCCTTCTAATCCCCTGGAATTTTCATTAATTTAAATGAGTTCACTTTGTGAGTTATTGCTTTTTTATTGCCAAAAATGTCTTTTGCAATTACCTCTTCTTTTAGAAAGAAGGTTTTGTGTGTGCGCCTGTATTTACATGATTAACTCCTGATACTGTCTGCATCTTTATTCTATATGACAAAAACATTCATTAATCAGACTGTCAAAGGATGTGATTTTCATAGCACAGTGAGTGTTTTTCCACTGTCTGACTTCTGAAGTATGGAGGCTACATTGTGGAATGACCCAAGCTGAACATGGTGTCATGATATTAATCACTATGAGAGGAAAGTCTGCAAAATCATAAGTTGAAGATAAGCCTGTTTGGGGGGCAATTTGCTATTCAGACGTCGTGTGCACCCTGAGAGTAATTTTTATTGCATGCTATGACAATAACACATTCATAACATAGACAGAAATGAACTTGGCCTCAGTGTTTAGGGCAGCAATTCACCACAGCCATGGTATTAGCACCTTGTGCTAGGAACAATTTTAACACGAGGTATAAATTGGGATTGGGGCTTGCTAATTCCATCAGGTTCCTGCTGTCTCCTATTAGAAGCAATTTGTTTATTTTGCTTGAAACTTTCTAGAACCGCTGTAAGTCTTTCTGTGATTCACAGGAGATGAATCCAATAAGCAAAAGCTTCAACAAAGAACCAAAGCTGTTTTAATGAAAACAAGGGTTCCTGACTGAACAAACCTTGAGTGGTTTAATTTAAAAATAATAATTCAAACTCAGGGTTTACATGAAACTTCTAGTGTGTCAGTCAGGGTCCTAGAAAAGAACTGTATCCAACTCAGATGGCTTAAGAGACCTTAACTGAAGGGGCTACTTACAGAAGCATGGGCAGGGTCAAGGAACAGAAGAAGAACTGGAAGCACCACAGACTGTCAATAGCAGTGGGAAGCTATTAACAAGTTCAGGTCTGAAGGCACAGGGATGGGAGAGTGTTTCTTGGACCCAAGAGTCAAGAACCAAGGTGATCTGACAGGAGTTGTTGTGGGCAGGGAGGAGAGATGTTATAACCACTGCCCAAGCAGAAGCATCTGGAAGAGTTAGCACAAACTCTTTCCCTTTCCTTTCAACCCTTCCGGTCTCCCATGAGCACCCCGGGGAGAGAGGAGGAGAAGGAAAAATAGATAATGGAGAGCAGGCAAGCCATGGTGGTTGTGCCCGGGAATATCAGCACAGTTCAGTGTCAGTTGAGCGTTTCAAACTGCAAAGATGTCTCTCTAGTATGATATTCGAAATTTCTGGGGATGATCTTTGAAATAATTTTTGAATGAAAACACTTTCATGCTGTGTAATCTGAAGCGATATTTCTCTGGAGGTTTTATTTGCACTCTTCTTAAGGAGAAGAGGAAGAGGGAGAGGGGGAGACAGAATCCTAAGCAGGCTCCACACCCACCCAAGCCCCATTCGGCACTCGACCTCACAACCCTGAGATTATGACCTGAGCTGAAATCAAGAGTCCCATACTCAACTGACTGAGCCACTGAGGTGTCCCAAAGGAGACAACCTTCTTTTCATCTATGCCTAAATTCTTTAAAAATGTTAGCCCACTGGGGGTGCCTGGGTGACTCAGTTGGTTAAGTGTCTGCCTTTGGCTCAGGTCATGATCCCAGGGTCCAGGGATCTAGCCCTGCCTTGGGCTCTCTGCTCATCAGGGAGCCTGTTTCTCCCTCTCCCTCTCAAATAAATTAAAAAAATAATTTTAAAAAAAATGTTAGTCCACTAGCTTCAATTTTGTTCGTATCATAATAAGAAATTGCTCTCTTGAAAATGTCTAAGGTTTAAAATGACACATTTAAGGGACTTGTCTGAGGCTTTATGTCTTGACCTTTCATAGTTTTTGGTATTGATTGATCTTCCCATTCTCTGATCCTACTGATCACCTATTGATCAAAGTATCTTTGATAGCCTCTTTCTCACTCAATAGTCCACTCTACTCTTTTTCTTTATCTTCTATTCTATTCCCTATAACATAAGCTTTCCTGAGGGTTATGGACAATATCTTTTATTCTGTTTCTTTGAGTAGCAAGTATGACTGTCTATCTATAATACTAGAATCTAAGGAATGTTATATTTTTATTTCAAAAGCAAAATCTTTGTCATTTTCCTCTTCTGCTTCCCCTGGATCACACTATAATCAAGAGGTTATGTGTTATTGGAAAACTGGGGGAGAGGGAAAAGCCAGATCTTGATTTGTGGAAGGGGACCCACTTTGCTCTTGCATGCTTGGCCGCATGAAGTTGAATCTTCTGATCCTGGAGGACTCAGAAATGGCCCTCACGGTGGTCCACTCCCTGACTCATATGCGACACTTAGCACTGATTTCTAGGCTTTGGGGCTTCATGTGGCCACTTCACGAATGTCAAACACCAATCGTACTGTTGGGTGTGTATAAGTGGCTTTAGGTCTCTTCATTGGCCAGGAAGTTCTCTGCTTCCCTATTGTGCCCTCATTTCTGAGTATCCTCTCTACTCACTTGCTTGAGAATTCTACACTTAACTCCCTGTAGTCACCACCTCTTTCCTCCAGTACCAAGCACATTTTCCGTGACTGAATGTACATCTTTTCCCTTTATGTCTCTCTGTTTAGAATACCACCCAGGCCCAAAGGTAAACTCCAGTGAAAGTATGTTTCTTTCCTAATTTGTTTTCAGCTTGACTGTAATGCCCATCTCAATATTTGATATGTGTGATACTCATTATAAAAAACTATTCAATAAATAAATGAATTCATGAATTTCCATATTAATTTTGACCGTTTTTCTTTCTTCCCATAAATCTAATTGTTTTTAATTTTGTGAATGATCTTTCGAATATATTTTATTTGTATTCCCACTACCTCAATCAAAATTTACACCTTAGGGGCGCATGGGTGGCTCAGTCATTAAGTGTCTGCCCTCAGCTCAGGTCATGATCCCAGGGTCCTGGGATCAAGCCCCACAACAGGTTCCCTGCTCAGCGGGAAGCCTGCTTCTCCCTCTCCCACTCCCCCTGCTTGTGTTCCCTCTCTCACTGTGTCCCTCTCTGTCAAATAAATAAAATCTTTAAAAAAAAAATAACATCCTCAATAAATTTTAATTTTGATTTTGCAAAACCTTGCACTACCACTGATCACGATTTTTTTTTCCTAACCTTGTAACTTCTACTCAAAGCATAGGGGTTAATTTTCCAAGACTGTAGGTCAAAATTCCAATTCTATAATAGTCCAAAACAAAGAAACAAAAGGCCAGAGGACTGTACACAAAATTTCAACTAAGGTTAGATAAAATCACAGATTATTTTTATAATTTTTATCAGCATTTTCTTAATTTGTTTTTATATAGGTCTATTGGTCATTGGGGGAGTAAACAAATTCAACGGGTCTAGGGAATAGAAAAAAATACATCATAGATGAGCATCGAAAACAATACACTTTATCTGGGGATTGTTTAAAAGCTAGTTTATAATGATTCAATTAATATAATGATTCAATTCCTATTATCTCCCTTGATAATAAGTCTTTGATGAAAGCTATGAGGCAAAGACCTATTTTTTTCTTTTTGCTTCAATATCTATTAGAACACAGATCATAGTGTCTGCTATATTCTGAGAATTTTTTAGATATGAAGAATACGGCTAAGTGCCCTGACTTCACAGACCTTTATTTAGTGAGGGAAATAAACATTAAACATTAAGCAAAGAAACCATTTTCAGATAGTAAAAAAGAAAAAAAATAAACTCATGTGGTATTGTATGCTGGGGAAGCAGGATGTTACTTTAGACTCAATGGTCAGGAAGGGCTTTTCTGAGAGGTGAAATTGAAGCTGAGACATAGTATTATGAAAGGAAGCCAGTCACATAAAACCTGGGGCATACAAATCTAAAGAAAATGTTAATATGGTGGGCTTATAATTCAGTTCTTCAGTGCAGTAAAACTCAAAGTAATGTTTTTGCTGATTGAATGGCTAGTGCAAAGGCCCTGGGGTGGCAACAAGTGTGGTGTGTTAAAGGAACAGAATGTTTATTGTACTCTATGTTCAAACACAGAAGAAGATAGACAAATACAGAGAGAGAGAGGAGACAGTAGAAGACACACTTGAGAGAGAGAGGCAGGTAGTGATTGGCCATGTAGGGGCTTCTAGACTATGGTAAAAAAAAATAATTATTCTAAGTGTGATGAAAATCCTTTAGAGGATTTGAAGCAAAGAGTGGTATGTCCATGTCGCAGAGCGTCCCTGGCCACCGTTTGAATACTAGGTTATGGAAAGACAAGTGAAGAGCAAAGCAACCAATGGGCACATTATGGCAGTTGCCTAGGAGAAACAACAAAATGGTCTCTTCTTACAGCTCAGAACAAAACTCGGGAAAACTGGCTCGTTTCAACACTGGTGTCAAGCAATACACTGAAGTTTATCAGAAATGTCAGTTTTTAAAGAACTGTTATTGGTTTGGGGCCAATAAGTATAATTTTTTGCTTTGTTTATTGAGATGTCTAGGACCTTAAAAAAGGAAGGAAGAAGGACTAAAAGGGCCGGTGAAAATGCCTTGCAAAATTTATCTGGGGGAATTTTATGCTTTCATAACTCTGGCCTTGCTCCTGGCACTGATTTATTTATGTGATGCTAAAATATTTGGCTTAAAAAATTATATTATCAACTCAACGTTTTCTTAAATTATGTCAAATATAACCCTAAGTATGAAATGCAAACACAAAAATATATTAATATCCATTTAATGAAATCTGAAAGCTTAACATGAACTACTAATTAAATGACTTTTTAAATTATTTTAGGAAGTTTTGATGTCCTGGAGAGAGAATACAATGATTTCATTTGAAATGATATTAAATATAATCAAAATATATCAAATTGTCAAGTTTTTTACTCCTGTAAAGTATTGATTTTGTGCTTTGTTTTATAAAGTCCTATATCTTCTTTATAGCCTATAAATATTTTCAAAAGAACCAAGGTGAACACCTTCCTACGGCTTATTTTTCCCCCATTTAAAAGAAAATCACTTTGTGATATTTTTCATTCTTCTTCCTTTGACCTTGACTTGTCATTCCTGAGAATTAATGGAACTCAGTCAGCTGAACTTTTCTCAATTCACATTTCACATTTCTCTACTTCGGGTTTCTTGACAAACACAGAAGTTACATGATTTATTTGAAAGGGAAAAAATGATCTCACACGTGGCATACATAACTACATGTTGAAAAACAACAACTACAGAAAGCCTAGGAAAGAATAAAATACATAATAGGTCACACCGATCAATGACAGTGAAGAATTACTGTAGGGATTTCTGACCCTCACAGGTCCTCGCATGGCTTTCGGACCCAAGCTTTGATTCAGGAGTAGGAAGCTACTTGTTGTAATTTAAAGCTGGTGATGTGTCTCCCACCCCTACTCTTTTCTGGTTCCAACTGTGGTGCGGGATAGAGGCTTTAGGGAGCTTAACCCGCTTCCTTAATTTTCCAATGAGAAACAAGAGGCCCAGTGTGCTGAGCGGTGCATGCAGAAGCCAGGTGTTGCAAGTGAGTTACTCTGGGAAGCAGACACCAAGAAAAGGAACTGGTGTGCAGGAAATTTACTGGGGAATGCCCTTCAAGTCAACATGCCTGGAGAATGGAGAAAACCGAATTAGGCAGAGAGGAAAATTGAGGTGCAATAAGGTCACAACAAAGTCTTCAACAATAGGACTCTGGGTCTGAGATGGCCTTGCAGACGGGGGCAAGGGAACCCTTATACACTTGTACCCACTGAACCATTGGATACAGGGCATCCCTGAGAAAGAGGTTGGAGGGTATAATCTTGGATGAAGCAGCTCTCTTTAGCGAAACACAATCTCTGGAGGGGAGTGAGTGTTTCTATCTCAATTTGGCTAGTGGTGACATCTGAGTGCTGTACCATCAGTCTGTTAGACCATGTCTCCTGATTTCTGGTTCTGTGTCCTAGTTTGCTGGAATGTCCTGGATGTAGAACTTAGCTCAGATCCTGATATATAAGTACCCAGTAAATGTAAGTCCCCTCCTGCCCCTCTCCCCACTCCCATCTACTACTTTGGGTTAAGACATAGCGTGGAACCACCTTTTAAATGGGTATTTTGTTCGAACGTTGGCTATCTAAGCCCCAGGTGGCTCCACCATGACAGTAGTAAGGAAATTAGTGAGGCCTAGGAAGGGTCAAGTGTGTGGTAGCTGTGCAGGGACTGGATACGGCCTCGGACACCTCAACATTAAGTGCAGCCACAGAAGCAAAGCTTCTTCCTTGGAATTTTGAAAAGAAGAGTTCTGGCATATCAGAAATGTCTCTGCACAATGTGAAGATCTTGAGGTAGTGAAAACAGGCTCTGTCCTCACACGTGTGTGTGTAAGCAACACCCGGGCCAGGGGAGATGATGGACGAGGAAAGAGGGCTACAAGGAGGGGCTTCCTAGAAGAGGGACCAGACAGCGAGGGACCTACACAAAACCAGGGCCACCCTACAACTTCACCCTCAAATGAAAATTCGTGGGGAAAAAAAAATCAAAACTCGGTAGTAACTAACAACTGATAAGTAATCATTAGTTTTAAAAATCAATTAAATTAAATTTAGCCTCTCAAAATGCCTTCACTGCTTTGTGTAGTTAAGCCAGATTAATCAGTATATATATACAGGGAGTTCTTGGAAAGAAGATGCTGCCACAGAAAATATGCCACTTTAGCTGGGTCAGTATTGGTTCCAAGATGTGCAGCAGCGAACATCATTATACCACCAGGACAGAAAGGAAAACGTAAATCTCTCACATTGGGTGAGCTGCTGTCACAGGTCTAAAGCCAATTTTAATATGTCTCCAGATACCTTCCTCTGATCATTCCTTTTGGAACTCACTGTAGTTTCTCTTCCTTCCAGCTCCCACAGGAGTATTTTGATTAAGGACTTTCACTGATTTACCAGTCACATTGTGAGGTGTATCTCAATTCAAAATATAAGATATGGCAAATTTGAAGGTTCTATATAACTTCTTAAGACACAAAACCAAATATAAGAATCCAGTATTAAAGAGAACCAAAAGATGTGAAAGGCCACTTAGAATGCTTTGGCTCCCTACAACACGGATGCGGCCATCCATCCATTTTCTCATCTCACACAACAAATAACCTTTGGAGAAGGTAGGCAGTTCTACAATTGGTAAAGTGATTGAATAATAGTAATTCCGTAGATTGGTATCTCAGTTATTCTGTTGACCTTCTTTACTTCACGATCACAGGATAGCTGCCAGAGTGCCAGATATCACACCCACGTATTATGATAGTATTATGATGTAAAATAGAGAGGACACTTACTGGCAAAATGAGGCCTTCCTTTGTCAAGGAGAAAGACTCTTCTCACATGTCACTGGCCACAGCTGAATCATATACCCCTTTCTTCCTGTGGGGATGGCTAGAAAAGTGTCTTTCAAAAAAGAGCAAATTAGTTTATAGGTATCACAGTGG
Source organism: Ursus americanus (assembly GCF_024610735.1). Classification (NCBI taxonomy): domain Eukaryota; kingdom Metazoa; phylum Chordata; class Mammalia; order Carnivora; family Ursidae; genus Ursus; species Ursus americanus. The sequence continues at coordinate 39,881,726 of NC_142145.1, forward strand.
GCATTTTGCCACTGGGACACAAATCAGGATTCTCTTAACACAAAAGAAGGTGAGGGTGGTTGGGCAATTTACCATACTTGCCATATAAGTGAATCTTAAACTGTAATAGGGTAATGGGTTCCTGGGCATTCATTTCTCCCCACTCTTGTGTATGTTAAAAAATTTCCATATAGAAAGTTTAAATATTTTTTTCATTAAATGATAGTAAACCTTAGAAAGTTTGCTTTAACTCAAAAATCAAAATAAAGTTTTACTATACTCTTAATAAAATAAAATGATATATAAGAGCAAAGAAAGAAGACAATAAATTCAAATGAGTTTCTTCCCCTTTGCTCTTCATTTCTTGGTTATTTTTCTCCTCATTTAGGTCTTTGACCCATGCAGCTTCAGCTGGAAACTGGCAGCCTGCGTAGGAATCACTGGCATTTTCTCATCTTGCTCCATTTTGACAGGAAAGTGTTCATAAAGGAGGAAAGGGTTAAATAATATTTCAAGGGTATGGTGGTGGTGTTACAGATATGGAGAAGGAAAATAATCAGAAATTAAGTCTAGTAAAGGGCCCAGAGCAAGGGACCTGTGTGCCACTGTGGATTCAGACCTGTCTCTTCATACAGAGAGCACAGGGAGGTCAGGCAGCATATTCACAAGAAAGCCTAAGGTGCCCCCTACTAGGCATAATCACAGGAAATATTAAGAGTGTTCCACCTATCCAGCATTTATGAAACAACCTGGTATCTCTACTCAGGAACTCAAAGTAAGGGGGAAGAGGGCAAGGGAGGGTGAGAAGCCTAAACAAAACTTGGTTCAGGGACAATGACTGGGCTCAGAAAAAGGTTATCTCTAAGTGGTATTCAATTTTTTTCTGTACTAGACTTTAGGAACATGGGCTATTAGGTTGGACAAGAAAAATCTTCATAAAGAAGGCATCTAATGAAGCTGCAGTATGATTACAGAGATTCACTAAGTGTGAAAGCAAAGATGGGGGTCCTATATGTATTAAATATCTATGGTGCACCTGTGTGTGTGTGTGTATGTGTAAAGATGGCATTTTTTAAAAATTTTGTGTGTTATATAAATTATGTAACTATATATCACATATAGGTGACTGTACATATACATTATGTAATATGGTTATATGTATATATAATTCATACAATATTTAATTTTCCTTGTAGTTCTGCTGGCAAGCACATTTTTTTCTCTCAGTTGGCTGATAAGGAAACAATCAGAGAAGGAATTAACGTGTCCAAGGTTTATCAGCATATAATGTATCAAGAATTATGACATGAACTGCACTTGTCACTAGGAGTGAATACGGAGCTAACCCTCAGGATAAAGAAATGACTAAACTATGAAGTGGGAGGTGTGGTGAAGTCATGGCTATTCCCGATCACTTGAGGAAAACCTCCGCCATTCACTTGAACCTCAAGGGACGAATTTAAATCAGCATGCCAGTGATTTTGCTGCAGGACATGGTGTGTCTGAGACCTACTGTTTGATGAACAGTTTTTAGGACTGTTGCAGTCTGAGGACAAAAGTATTACATTAGATAAATGATGATGCATAGAAACAGATGAAAAGGTGATCACTGTTGTGTCAGAAGGTACAAAAGTGTTAAAAAAACAGCCATCACACTGATAGGGGTGCATCAAGGGGCACGTGCACCAACTGGACGAGTTTCCAATAGTCAAACCTAGGACTCTTTGGACAGCAAAATAAGGAAGGTAGTACTGGATACAGTCCAAAGTATAAAATAAATATTCACGTCCATACTGATATAAATAAATTAATGGCTATACAAATAAATGGGGAAGAAGAGGCAGACCTCTCATGAGAAGTATTTTAAATAATTTATGAAGATATTCTTGTTGGGGTTAATGTAGAGCAAGAAATTAGCCATATTACCTGGCTTGCTAAAATGTAACACGGAGGCCGCCCAGGGCAGGGAAGGTTTCCAAGAAGGGCGGAGGCCTTTGGAATGCTGAGGCCTGCGTGACCGCTCTGCCCTTGGAATGCCGCGGGGAGCTGCCTTCCGGGAGCCTTCCTACCCAAACAGCTGCCCTCAGATCTAAGAGATGTAGGCATTGTCCCTTAGGCTATGTTTAGCAGAACTCGTAGAACCCGCCCAAATTAGCATATCATGTCTTTCCCGGAGACAGATGCTCCCAGTTTCTAAGACCCCTTGTCAACGTGGCGTGCTTGAGAAACAGTGATAAGGATTTATGACTATCCTTGAAGGACCAAGAAAAGTGGGAGCAACGAAGAGCAAAGGGTCTCGTTTCTTGAGCATTGACCCCCTTGCCTTCTCCTCTCACAGCAAAGCCTGGGGTCATCGTTCATCCGTCCGTACAGGGATTGCTGGCCATTGGCCCGCATACTCTGTTCCCAAGATAGTGGAGCAGAGCTTCCCACTCTTCGAAGATGGGTCCACATAGTGACTTCCTGCCGAAGACTACAGTATTGAAAGGTGGACAAAGGACTAACTTTACAGTGGAAAAACCCAGCAAACACTACCTTTTGCAGGTGAACAAGGTCAACATCAGCAGTGGTGTGCCATGATGATCGTGTGTGCTCTTGATATGAGGTAAAGAAAGTAATTGGCACTTGACCTCTGAGGTCTTTCTCACATAATTCTTGTCTAGTTATGAGAAATTCCAATAGAAGAGCATCCTATGAAATACAATAATGTTGTTTTCAAAACTGGCAAGGTCATCAAAAACAAGGTAAGTCTGGGAAACTGTCCGTTCCAAAGGAAGTTCATGGAGACATGACCACTTAACGCAGTGTGGTGTCCTGGATGAGATGCTGGAACAGGAAAAGGACACAGGAAAAACTAAGGAAATCTTAAGTATTGGCTTTAGTGAATAATAAAGTATCAGTATAATTTCATTAATTGTGACAAATATACTAATGTGAGGTGTTCATAATTAGGGAAACCGTGTTGGATGTATGAGTACTCTCTGTGCTATCTTTATAACTTTGTGAAAATTTAAAAATCTTCTAAAATATAAAGTGTATTACCAAAAAAACAAAATCCATGGAAGTGTCTGTGGTATAATAGTAAAAAAGCAAGACATGCAATTAAATATCAAGTATGATGACTGCCTAAAACTAAAAACAGGTATTAGAAAGTAAGGCAGATTTTTTTGTAATAGCTGTGCTTAGATGGTATGATGAGGGTAATTCCCCCATATCTGTTTGTCAATTTTTAATGATATATATTGATTTCATAATAAGAAAAGCAAGATGTTTCATGAATCAAGGAACTAAGAAATGCATGTTTTTTAGATGTAAGGATGTATAGAGCTGTGTTCCTGGCAGTGTTTTTTGATAAAACATACTTAAAGGAACACACTGGCAAAATCATCAAAATAAAAATCAAAGTACAACGACATTACTAGCTAATGCTTTTATTCGATAGCTACCTCATAGCATACTTTTCAGTGTTTGTGGTAGATGGCTTCAGACTTACATAAGAATTCTATTTGTGAGTACGCTTCATAACATGAATTACACTTGTACAGAAGGTGTCCGTGTACTCATCCTGTATACAGTGTTGAATAGTAACTGCTACAAGTTTCTGAAGCAAAAACATCATATTTCTTTATATGTTAACCTTATATGTATATGCAGTTGTAAGTAGGATCATTTTAAAATAGATGTTGGCTTTCCTTATCTTCACTGCTTACACATCTTCATGCACGGGAATGGTAGTTGTAAATGAGACTCAATTATTATAGCCAATATATTTGTAAAATCTTGTGATTGCTACATTAACTTTGATAGTAGACTATGTCAAAGTGTATTCCTTAGAAATGGTATATAAACAATACAGGAAAGCCTGTATACGTGGAAGCCTAATATTCTTTACCGGAGAGGTTTTTGTAAGGTAGGAGGACACCCTTTGTAACTATACAAAAGTACGTCACCTAAGTAAGTAATGAGGAAGTATACTTCAAATACTGTACCATGAATAAATATCAGAAAGTTGACGTAAGTAATTAAAAGCAGCTAAATGATTATCAGTGAGCACGATTAAAATTAAAAAAAAATTGATCACTAAGATACACAAACAGCCAACACATGAATTGAATCATATTTAGATCTAAGGTTGAATGAGAACTACCAAATTCACCTTTATTATTTTCACACCTTTTTACGTATTGCATATCCAGAAATCTCAGCTCCAAGTTTACCTTAAGCTTTAGAAGTGCGTGTGTGTTTTTAAATAAATGTGTGATTATCTCCATTAAAACCACTTCAACGTAATTATTTTAAATGTGATTTTTTTTTTCCTGGCCGAATTCATTTTATCACCCAGTGTATTGCCTTAATAATGTAATAATGAGCACCCTCCTTGCTGCAATCAACAAGACGGGGTGGTGTGCTCTTTCTAATCAAAGATGTCGCACATGAGAAAATTAGATGCCGAGTACGAAAATGGATTGCTTTCATTAGAAAGCTATCGCCGACACTAATTAGCCCGTGTATGCACAACTCTATATCAAAGCATAGAAATACAAGTCACAAAATTCGACAATAACTGGCTGACCTTTGGGTCTGTTTTTCAGCGGTCCGACCCTGGCCTTTGCAGAATGTGCTCCCGAACTCGCCGCATGCAACTGACTGCCAAATAACCGCGTGTAATGAAAGCAGCTGCTGGGACGACATCAACGGTTTCGCCAGCCGGAGATGACAACCTCTTAAAGGCACTGAAAGCTTTAATGGAAACAATTCTGTTTACTTGCAGGCAGCAAGACTTCTTGCTTGAAGAGACTAATCAGTCCTTTCATGTGATAGAAAATTTAATTGAAGACAACATCCAGAGGTAAAAAATATTGTTCGGCAAGCCACTTCTTTTGCCATTCTGTCATATTAATTGGGATTGTCCTCATATTTTCATTGTTGAATTCACTTGACAGAATCACTAAATTACATTAAAGTTGTTTAAGCATGAATTTTGTGAGAGGCAATCTTTTTAAATTTGAGCAGTATGTAGGAAGCATGAAACTGATCTGTTAAAAGGATAATTTCACAATTCTACAACAATGCAATATAGCATCTCCTTCCAGCCACCAGTGAGGTGTGAAACTCACCTCATGCTCATAACGGTAATATGGGCAATTTGTTTTCAAGCAAATATTTACTCTGAGGTTGACACGGAATGTTTATTAATCGTTTTCTACTGTGTTTTCTTTAGCCCATGAGAAGGGGTGTGGTGTTTGTATTTCTTTTGTACATGCCCAGTTATATCGTTAGCAGCATGGCTCAGTCACCAGATTACCAAGGAAAGTTGTTTCAGGAATGCAAAGGAATAAAAGCAATATTGAGGAGGAAAAACGTCTACACCCTGTACATGATACCATTCCATCACAGGGACTGTTCCTGGCACTGTCACCAGTCTCCACGTCCTCTCCTCCCACTGCGGCTGCCATGCCACGAGATGCTACCTATGGACAATTGGACAGTATGCCTTCTATTGAGTGTCTCACATGCAGGTGTGATGTGCCTTTTGCTTACCTTCTATCCACATGTCCAAGAAAGAAATCTGGGAGTCATGGAAGAGTGTCCTTGCGCTTTTAATATCAAGTCCTGAATCATTTATCTCTGAATATTTTTCAGACATGGCTTACATTTTGTTGGTTGGCTCGTTGGTCAAAACGTCAAAGCCGTGTTGTTTCACATACAGGGTCCACCACCAGCTTTCACACTGCTATCCCTAACTTCTTCACACTGCAGTGAAGTGACCTACCTCCAATTGACACCTGCATTTTAGAGTCATTTTAAAACGCTAGACCTATTTCCTATATAGTGACTATAGGTATTATCTGAGCCTCCTAGCATGGTTTGCAATGACAACCATCATCTGACTCCTATTTGCCTCTGCCTCTGACCTCCATCCTACAGCCTTCCCTCTGAAGCCTTCACTTAGCACCTGAACATACACCGGCCTTTTGTTTGGAATTCATGACTCCCTCCATGTTCTCTGATCTGTTGAACATGTCCCACATTCCTACCCTCGGTTTTAGGGATACCTACTCCCCGCAGGGTGTCATCTTGGTACCCTTGACCTTCACAAACTGTTTACTTTTCCTAGGTTATACTGTTTTCCTCTATCACTGCCCTTATTATAGGTTATTTGTTTCCCTCACCCTTAAAATACGGACATCTTATTCATCATTGTAGTGACGGTACTGCGCGTGGCACTGGACACATACCAGTGCTCATTAAATGTTCATGGATAGTTACATGCATTTCAGTTGTAGAATAATCTTTTTTTTATCTATGCCTTTTGTTTAAAATCTCTTTTCAGGATGACCAGATAAGTTGCTCTCAGTTAATCATAAACTTGCCCCAAATAGGTCAGTGACCTTAATCGTAGTCAGAGCAACCCAGTGTGGTGCTCACTGCACTCATAGTTACGTGATTGATGAAATGCTAATGACATGGACGATCTGGGGCTGAGGGGAGCCTGGGGAATGCCATTTTACTTTTCTGGCCCTTACATTACATGAACACAAGTTAGAAGTTGGAGGGTGTCAGAGGAGCTACTTTATGATGTTACACCCTCAAAATGTATAACTGGAAAAATTAGCCTTTTTTTCTGAGCCTGTAGAAATCATCTGTCAACAGCCTACAACTGTCTTCTCTGGAACCTTGGGTGCTAGAAAGAACAATGGCAGAATTCTGAAAATCATGGTATAGTGCTTTTATATGATTTTCTGCCAGCTTCCAAGGGGACCCAAAAACCTCATCTTTATTCTCTTTTCAATCCCTTATCTACTGTTATTCCATCCACGAGATTAGGAAGTATTAATGTAGGCAGGCATAGTCCAAGAAGGAAGCTGGACACCAAAGGGGCACCATCTCTGAGGGTTCCAAAGCTGTAGGAATTCTTGCTAGACAAATGTGATTCCCTCTCGCAATTCCCCAAGTCCAAGAGAGTGGTTTCAAGAAGCCGTCTCTTGGGACTCAGGCACTTAGGAGATCCGTTCATTCCTTCCTCAGGTCCTGTGGTATAATCGCGCTGAGGCCGCCTGTGTTTGTGAGTGGACCATAGGCTCTTTAGCCTTGGAGAGTTGGACTAGATGAGGCCCTGAGAAAGAAATACTGTCTCCTTCCCAGGGTTCCAATTTTCAGGATGCTTTCACTAGAACTCATTTTTCCCCTCCATCTTATATTGGTAAGTGCCAGCAGTCTTACAGGAATGGGAGGTCACTTAGACTTCCTGCTAATTTACCGGAAACAGACTTCCACATGACTGAGGGTGTGTGTGTGTATGAGGAAAACAACACAATAGTAATGACTGCTTTTATCAGGATTAATCATCTGTTCATAGATTTTTCTTGTAGCAGGTGACTAAAACCATTGTATGTGGTTGGACAAGAGTGTGAACCTCACTGGTTGGATTCTGCTCCGGCCCAAATGGTACTGCCTTTTGTTATTAACATTGTATATATGCACTGGATTTCTCAGTCCAGATACACCTTAAGATGCATAAAAATGTGAGAAATATGACAAACTAGGCAACATAAAATAGCTTCTATTTGTCAATGTACACTTGAAAGTATACCTGTGCATGTCCTTTATACATGGAGCTCTCCTGGGAAGTTTAGGAGTTACAATAGACTTGCTATCTAACGGTGCCTTGCCGCGAATCACACCCAAGTGCTTGTGAACTCAAATGGCAATCATTGTCTGTGGACTTTATTTGGTAATTAATCATATATAATCTTCTGATATCTGTTTGGTTGTTGCCTTGAATTGTTACTTAAATATTTTGTTGATGTTTGATTTTTCATCTCATTTTCTATAGTATCTTTCTAACTAGATGATGATTCCCTAACAACAAGGACAGACTCTTCTCTTTTTTCTTTCTTTCTTTCTTTCTTTCTTTCTTTCTTTCTTTCTTTCTTTCTTTCTTTCTTTCTTTCTTTCTTTCTTTTTCTTTCTTTCTTTCTTTCTTCCCTCCCTCCCATACTGCCTGGCCCAGTTCTTTGGAATTGGGTAAGAACTCAATAAATATTTACCAATGAGTCTCTTATACTGTATGTCTTGCTTCCACACTATTAGATTGAATCATGATGTGGCAGAAAATGTTATATCTCCCAAGGTGCCTTTAAGACTCTAGCTCTGATTTCATCTTTCTCTTCAGCTTCTTTAATTTCCCAGCAAGACAAGTGCCCTGAGATTTTTATGTGCATTGAAACACTGGAATATTATATACCAAATGATTACTACTGGCTGTTTCTCGATGGAGTGTTCATAGATAGCTTTGATTGTTTGTTTTATACTTTTCTACACTTCCCAAAGTTATTATGCATCAATTTTGAAATTATAATATATATTTTAATTTTTAAATGAATAAATGATCATCATGACTATTCCTATTGTTTTACATGGGGATAGATCAACTTAGTCTCTGCCCTTAAAGGTTTTAGATTTGTTGTTTTATTCAACTTTACAGCTGTCTTTTCTGTAATCTCGGTGATTGTACTCTTTTAAGGGTGGATACAGAGCTTTGCACTGTTATACAATAGACTGCTTGGCCTTTCTTGACATGAACAGACTAATCAGACTTGGCTAATTTTCTATCCCACTGAGAATGTTTATGAAACTCTTTGAGCTATTTTCATGAGGATTATATGTAAATGCAAAATCATTATACAAAGTCCCATGATCTAGAAAGTCATGATCTTGTTTTATGTATACAAAAATACAAATAGGACTGATTTAATAATTTTTATTCATTCTAGTCCTACTAAAATAAAATGCTCTCTGGAATAGTAAGGGGAGCATAATCTTTCTTTACTTCTTCACAACCCTTCTTCCACAAGTCTTTGTATATAAGTTTTACAAAGAATTTATTTAGAATGTTCCGTGAACTATAAACAGCCAAAGTTATGCAAAAGATGGTATCTCTAGCCTTGAGGAGCTTACAGTCTTTTTTTTTTTTTTTAAGATTTTATTTATTTATTTGAGAGAGAGAAAGAAAGATCATAAGTGGGAGGGAGGGGAAGGGTCAGAGGGAGAGGAAGAAGCAAACTCCCTGCAGAGCAGCCTGACATGGAGCTCGATCCCAGGACCCTGAGATGATGACCTGAGCCAAAATCAAGTCAGATGCTCAATTGACTGAGCCACCCAGGTGCCCCAGGAGCTTACAGTCTTTTATAGACAAGATATACCCATGAAATATTTGGCCATATCATATTATATAGTTGTTGACTCAATACCTAAAAGACGTCAGTTGAACTCTAAATTACCTCTAAAGGAACTCTAAATTACCACCCTGCCTGAGGTACTTACACAACTGTAGTCCTTTTAGAAAATATTTTTTAATCTTAGAAATAAATGGAGTAATTTTGGTTCAGGCAGCTGGGAAAAAAAACACAGAAATTCTACTATAAATCAAGTAATGATGATCTCGACAGCAGAATTTTGGGTTCAATTGATATGGGCAAAACATAGAACAAATGCATAAAAGAATAAGGATGTCAAATTAAGAGTAAATTATTATTTAAAAAATAAAATTAATGATAGATTATTTCTAGGAATAAGTCTTTGGTAAGATTTATTGGAATTGTGGATCTTGGAATTTTTAAAAAGGAATCCTAGAGATTGATTAGCCTATTTGATTTTTCTTACAAAGAAAGTAAGGATAAGGAAGTTCAAGGTCATCTTTGTAAAGTGTTCTTTTCAAATAAGTTTATTACTGTTCTTTTGATTTGTCTTGGTTTTATCTATAAGACTATTTAACAAATAAATATATGCACCCAGTTTAAAAACTCAAATGTCATTGTAAGGCTTGTAACAAACTCAGCAATCTCTTTTTCACATCTGCCTGTCCACCAGACATTTCTTGTGATTTTAATTACATACTTACGTTAGTCTTGATTTCTTGAAGTATCAACATGATTATGGACTTTCTATCCTCAAATTTGATTTTTTTCACCCTTAGGCCACTTCCTCTACACACATACATTTCCTGTTCCCCAACCTCCCAATATGGTTATATAGATTCAGTTTAGGTCAATATCCAGTTATTACATTATTCTGACTTTGTAAATAGTGTTCACAATTAAACCACATAAAATGCAATGATGAGGGGCGCCTGGGTGGCACAGTGGTTAAGCATCTGCCTTCGGCTTAGGGAGTGATGCCAGTGTTCTGGGATCGAGCCCCACATCAGGCTCCTCCGCTATGAGCCTGCTTCTTCCTCTCCCACTCCCCCTGCTTGTGTTCCCTCTCTCGCTGGCTCTCTCTCTCTCTGTCGAATAAATAAATAAAATCTTAAAAAAAAAAATCCAGTGATGATATTTTCTTTCCTACAATGATCTATTTTTCCTAGAATTAATAATGGTTACATGGGTTTGTGTACTTGGCTTTCTATGTGCCTATTACTAATTTATCCCTAAACATTCATACAGAACTGTAAAACTCCTCCCAAAATATCAGGAAATACAAAAAGGTATCATTTTATATTTTTCTTAGAAATTATGACAGAGCGAGCAATTGCATTAATTGCTTCAATTCTTCACACTCCCTATCTCCACACCCTTTGATAGAACTCTCCTATGTTGACTCTGGGCTTGGCCATATGATTTGCACTGGCCTCTAGACAAGTAGCACACTTGAAATGAGGAGCAGCTTGATAACGTACTTGTGCATTTCTGCTTGCTCTCACAGATCATTCTTTGGTTAGTTTGCTGTTAAGATAAGGGAGAAATATAAAGGGCTGGGTTGCCCACCAAGACCACTATAGCACAGTCGGCCGCCAGCGAACCTGGTAGCAGACCACATGGATGAGCAGGCCTGGCCTAGCCCAGATTTGCAGAACGGCGCTGCTGGTCTATAAACATGTCAGAAATAATAAAATGTTTTTTTAATCAACCAAATTTTGGAGTGGCTTTTACTCAACAATATTTAATCAGTACACAGATACTCTTCCTAGAGTCTGTGGTCTTGATTAGTGACCCTTTAAGCCTGTTGCACAGCTACTGTCCTGCGATGGCCCGTTACCATCTTGGGCATTTCTTTTGCTTATCTCCTACTTTGGAGACCCTCATTCCTGGGTCCCACACACTTTGTATTTTTTATTGCCTCCCTCATTTCATTAAAGCACATGCCCCAGTAGAATTTTAAGAAAGGATAATAGATGGTTACAAATTTTTTAAGATCTACCAAATCGGATAATACTGTTTTCTGTCCTTTAGAACCAGTTCATAGCTGAATCAAACAAAAATATAAGTTAAAAATCATTATTACTTAGAATTTTGAACATATTTTTCTCCTTCTAACTTCTTTTTTTTTTTTTTAAGATTTTATTCATTTATTCGACAGAGATAGAGACAGCCAGCGAGGGAACACAAGCAGGGGGAGTGGGAGAGGAAGAAGCAGGCTCATAGCGGAGGAGCCCGATGTGGGGCTCGATCCCACAACGCCGGGATCACGCCCTGAGCCGAAGGCAGACGCTTAACCGCTGTGCCACCCAGGCGCCCCTCTCCTTCTAACTTCTAATGTTGTTATTTAAAAAATGTTTTTTACTCTTTTGAAAGTTTTTCAGCTCTTATTTTCGTTACAAAATTCGGAAACTTTGTGGAGGCTTTGCTCTAAGATTTATTGAGTTTGGTATGCCTTGGTATGAGTTTTATTTTATTTATTGTGTAAAGCTCTTAATGGGTTGCTACTATTTGGAAAACAATGATTTTCAGATCCAGTTTTTTAAAAAATATATTATCACTTTAATCATTTTTCCTTCTGTATTTTCTCCCTCTGTATCATCTAGTTGTAATCTGTCAACTCCTCTTAACTAAGCCTTTATTTTCCCCCAGTTTTCCATCTTTTTGTTTATTTTATTTTCTGGGAGAATTTTCAATATTCTATTTCAACATCTCCAATGGATTTGAAAATGTTTCTGCCATATAATATTTAATTTCCAAGAACTCTCTTGTTCTCTAAATATTTTTTTTTAAAAAAGCACTCTGCTCTGAATGGACATGTATCTTCTTTTATGTCTCTGAAGACGTTAAAGTTTATTAATTTTTTTAATCCTCCTCTTTCTATTGTCTTTTTTCTCTGAAGTCCTTATTTTCTGTTTATTTTCTTAGGCTTCCGTGTTTCCAGTTGGAGGCACTGCTTGATTGCTTGATGATCTTTGAGTGTTAATTTATACTTAGATTGACATACTAAAAGCAGATAGAAAATTGGATACTTGAGTAGATCTTGCTGATGTGAGGCTTCCCTAAAAGTGATTGGGCCATGACCGGGCATAAAGCTGTCACTATCTGTGTGCATTTTCTTTCGGGTCGGTTATTTTCCCCAGAGAAAACTTTTAATTATATGACTGGAAATTATACATCTGCTTTGTTGCTGAGCAACACGGGGTTTGGGGTTTCAGCATTTAGTACTCAAACTTGCACTTGATTCATTTGTAGTTACTAGAGCCCCCTCTTCCTCTAGCCTCCCTCACCACCACTCCCAGCTCTTGCTCCTATCACGGAATCCAAATTTTCCCCTACACAACATTTCCAAGGAGGAAAACTTTTGCTTTCTCCCCCATGGGAAAGGGGCAGTTTTGTGATTGAAGGGACTCAAGGAGAGAATCTTGAGCATAACTGCACCTTATAATGACGTGAAATCAGGGATCTTGGTTTCTTTCTTCCCGCTCTTCAGAGATTCCCTCATGCCTCTATCCCCAGACTTGGGTTCCATGCAGGGACTTCTGCCTTGCCTGGTCTCCCCCATCCTCCAGTTTCCTCTCACCTGCTAGTTAGTTGCCATTTCTATCTGTTTTCAACTCCCAAAATATGGAAGCCCTCTCAAACTTCCCATTATCCTTTCCCTTTTCTTTGTCCCTCTGGGTCTAGACGATAATTTTAAACTTTTTACTGTCATTTTTATAGAATTTGGGGAAGGGGCACATGTTTTCTATATGCTGTATTTAATTTATAAAAACCCTGAGTTTGTGACTTTAAACCTCAAAATACACATAAAAATTCATGTAATTATAATACAACCTATATTACTCTAGCTAAACAAAGTCAGGCTAGAATGGCTTTTAAATATTCCTTGAAAATAGCACAGACCTTAGGAAAAGCAGTAATTATTTAATTTTAAAGTACAGAAAGATACTAAATATTACTTCAAATGATGTGCTTTTGTGAGCCACAGGAACTATAGAATTAGGAAAATGTTTCATGTGTCCTTGAAAATTCATGTATTTTAAGGATGGATTAATTCTAGGAAAACAAGTGTATTAAAAGCTTACCTGTTAAGCAAGGTCAGATTTTCCCATTATGAAATATATGTTAGTTTGGCTCGTATGTATATTTTCTAACAAATTTGCAAGCAGTAACTATTCTAACCAACTATTATCTCTGTAAATAATGTTTTCTCAGAACCTAAGTTAATGAGGTAAGTCTTGGTCATCTGCTCATTAAAGTTCTAAAAATAGAGCAAGTGATAAATGCGGTGTCCGAATTTCCAGGCAAGGGGGAAACCTAGAAGGCTAACAGTGATCATTGCCAAAGTCCAACATCATGACACTGCATATTCATTTAACAAACCTCTTATCTGTTAATTACTACACTTCCCTGGATTAAGATGATTACACTTTCTGTGAAAAACCTCTGGGAAATTTGGACTTTTGTTTATGAGCATTTGTCATTTGCTGAATTTTCAGGGTGATCTGATATGGATTCCGTTTTCCAAAACTATGAAGAGCTATCCTTAGAATTTCAAAGATAAAGGGAATAAACTTCTCAGTAAAAATTGACTACAAAGCAAGATCTTTAAGAAACACAATTCTTTTAGAAGAATTCAGTGTAGAAACATGGTGCCAGTGGATTTTGTTCTGCTGTGCTCTCATGAGTTCTAGTCACTTATTAAAAGTGCATGCCCCATGATCCTTCTCCTCTGAATTCCATGTTCACTGAACAGCTGGGTGTTATGAAGTTAGCACGGCAATCAGGCTGTCCAGGCTTGAACACCTACTGTGTATCGCGGAGAATGACCTTGAGAGAGTCAATCACTCTGATACTATATACTCATCTGTAAAATGGGAACACTGTCATTCGCCTCTGAAAGAATGGAATCTGCATCTTAGAGTGATGAAGCCGGGCAAGTAAGCACAGTGCCTGGTGCCAGGCATGTGTCAGGCAATCAGGCCGTGTTGGCTTTCTTCCCACAGTCACTAATGCATACATAAAAGATATACAAAGGTCATAACAATAAAAACTTTATAAACAAAAGGTTTAATGGACCTGAATTATAAACTCACATAATTCAGCACGTAATGAATTCAGTTCTTGAGTCCAATTTTTCTCGTAGGGAGTGGGCAAGGGTTTTTTTGAATTTATTAGTATTTGAATCTGTTGTTCTCACTGGTTAGCAGAGGGATTGCGTCTGTGTCAGAATCAGCTGGGAAATGTTTTCACACTTCATGCTACATTCTTAGACCCAGAGATTCTGATAAATCAACATCTGTCAAGAAGTCACTGTTTTAGGCCTATGAAACCCAATCCTTATTAAGACTTTCTGAAATCACACGTCAGGAATGTGAATTACTATACAACCATACTCGCTATCAATTATGTTTGGATGAATAACGAAGTTCCTTCCACTAATTTCATGATTTATGACAGTATGTGACTTCCCAGCTGAGCACTCAGGTATTCATTATGCGTACCCCAGGGCCACGAAACTGCAAATTCTAAGTAGATGTAAAAGGGCGGAAAGAAAGCTAAAACGTTCCTTTAAAACTTGACATGGCAGTAAATGAAAAATCACATCTATTTACAACATTCAGAGTGTCATAATGTTAAAATAAATTCACTCCATTTTATCAATTTGTAAATCACAGAATTTCTGAGTTAAAGACCCTTTATTTTTACTGGTGCTACCACTACTACCATGAGCAGCACTATGGCTGGAAAATCCTCAGTGAGTCATTAGTATGTATAAGCTACTGTGTTAAACAACTTTTCCTGCATGATTTCATCCAAATCCTCCCAACCACGAGAAAGTTCCTTTTAAGAATGGGTAGTAAGGAGGGCACGTATTGCATGGTGCACTGGGTGTTATACGCAACTAATGAATCATCGAACTTTACATCAGAAACCAGGGATGTACTGTACGGTGACTAACATAATATAATAAAAAAACATTAAAAAAAAAAGAATAATCCAAGAAAAAAGAAAAGCAAGAATAATCCAAGAGAGCAGTTATGACTCTGCCTCATTGAACTATAAAGAATACGTGCAATCCCTACTCCTTGTAAAAATCTTTTAAATAGTTGAAAACAATTTTATGTCTCACTTTCCAGATTAATATTTTTATTTTTATTTTTTTTAATTTTTTAAAAAGATTTTATTTATTTATTTATTTGACAGAGAGAGAGAGACAGCCAGCGAGAGAGGGAACACAAGCAGGGGGAGTAGGAGAGGAAGAAGCAGGCTCCCAGTGGAGGAGCCTGACCTGGGGCTCGATCCCAGAACACCGGAATCACTCCCTGAGCTGAAGGCAGACGCTTAACGACTCAGCCACCCAGGCATCCCATAATATTTTTATTTTTTCTGAAATGACAAGATTGTGACCCTCCTTTCTACTTTGGTAATTGCCCTCTTAGAGTCCTCCAGTTCCTCTGTTTTCCTCTTCTAGATAGTCAGGAAATTGGAACTGCACCTAACACTCCTGCACCTGAACAATAGCCCAGGGTTATCATGTCCCTTGTGTTGGGTTTAGCTCTACTCTTCAATCTAATGGCACATCAGTTTTTTTGGCCTTTGTCCCACAACCTGCCACATCATCCGTATTTTCCTTCTTCATCTTATGCTCAGCTGAAAATTGTTAGTGAAAATATGTATAGATGCGTACTTCTAGGGGTGCCTAGGTGGCTCAGTTGGTTGAGCAGCTGGCTCCTAGTTTTGGCTCAGGTCATGATCACAGGGTCCTGACATGGATCCAAGTTGGGCTCCCCACTGAGCAGGGAGTCTGCTTGAAGGATTCTTTCTCTCCCTCTCTCTTTACCCCTCCCCCCACTCATGGGTACCAATGCGTGTGTGCGTGCACTCTCTCTTACATAAATAAATGAATCTTAAAAAAAGACGTCTATTTCTAATGCCCACATCTCAAATTTACATACAGTTAATTACCATATATAAACTTGTAGAAATGATGAGTGCTACATAAAACTCTTAAAATATAAAAGTCCAATTTATATTTTCTTTGAAGAATGTGACAAATACAGAAGTTCAGATCCTTATTCATGTCATCACTGAATCCTTGACTTCATTCAACTCTTGGTAAATTACAAGTGGGTTGAAGTGTAACTAGAAAAAACCAAATACCAAAATAAGTAATAAGCATAACCATGGAAAATTGAAAACTGGTATTTTAATTAACTTTACTAATGTGGGTACAAAGAAATGCCATTCTAATAAAATTCTTTATACATTAAAAAAAATCCAATATGCCCAAGTCCAATGACAGAAAGTGATAGTGAACATTCTTATTCTAAGCATCTAGTCTAAGCATTCTAGTATAAACATCTAGGTGATAGACTTTGGTAGGGGGTTATTTGCACGGCTATGTGGAAGTTAAAGGACACAGAAACTATTTAAAAACAATGTTTCCAAAGCTGATGGCTTCCAGAGGGGTGGTGGGTGGAGGATGGGTAAAATAGGAGATGGGGACTTAAGAATAAATTTACGGTGATGAGCACTGGGTATTGTATGAGGTGTTGAATCACTATATTGTACACCTGAGACTAATATTACACTGTACTCTAACATATTTAAATAAAAACTTAAAAAAATAAAAACAGTGTCTCCAAAGACTTAGTAGCTTTCATTGTTTTTATCTTTTATCATTTTTCCAGGTTATTATAAAAGAAAACAAAGAATCAAATATGAGTTTTTTTTGTAAAATGGCCAAATAACTACAAAGAAAGTATTCTATAAAAGTTTTATTCTTGGCTCATGAAATTATATACTTTGGACAGAATTGGACATGTGGACTTGGTTTCTGACCCTCTTATTGTTGAAAAAAAAGAATTTTTAAAAAGAAAAGGCAGTTTTAGATTTTTTTTCTATTTACCCAAAGTACCTTATTGTTTGGATGAAAATATGTTTATATCTTAGATGATGCTTTTTTTTCGCATTAGATTTATTTTTCTCAGAGGATCTTTGCTGTTATAGTCTTCCTTTCAAAACTATGTATGAACTTCAAAATATGGTCTTTTCAGCATACATCTTTCTGCTCGGTATAAAATTGAATTTTGTCCATGATTCCCTAGTTTATCTTGGCTCTATCAAAGGAACGGTATCTTATGAATGCCCCTTTGTATACAGATAATATTTACTAAGTGGCCTGGCTGTAACTTTGAAATTGTCAAAAATATTCTTATGTGGAAACTGAAATGCAAACTGGTGGGAAAAGATCTGAAAGTTGTCCTAAACCCATCATTTTTCCTTACTATCTTTTCCTTTTTCTTGATTGTCTGACCTTATGACTTTGTATTTAGCTATTAAAGTATTTCTTCAATTTATATAGGTAAGATACGAATCAATTCCTTAGATATTGGGAACTTTGTAAACATCGTCCGTCAGTTGTATCTATGGTATTTACTTATATTATTGGAGATAAGGGACCAAAAGTAGTAACTTAGAAGTTAATGCACAAGGAGGTGGGAGACAGTGGGTGTCCAGCACAGAATGTTGAAGTCCAAGCCTTGTCACACATTATTTTCCTCTTCTTTGTCATATTACCTTTGCTCTAGTCTTTCTGTGTTTGGGAAGTTACTTTCCTCTATTTGCCCCTATTGACCACCAAAGAGGGATTTGTTGGAAGAAGTGATTTCTTTCAGAACATTCCTTTAGTACATCTAAAAGAAGAGGGAAAAAAAAGTTTTTACTTTAGTGTGCTCTGTCTCATCTCACTTTGAGTTGTCAGGAGCACATAATGGTAGATTCTGGAAGTGTTTAAACACTTAACACCAGCACTCTTTCTTCATTCACTAATTTATTTATTTACTTGTTCAGTAAGTATTAACTGAACATACTGACTTTGTGCCAGACATTGTGTAAAGTACTGGGAAAGCAGATAAATAAAATCAATCTTTACCCTTAAGAAATTTGTACATTTATGGAGACAATAAATATCAGTACTTAACCCATCATTGGAAAACTCGGGATGATTTCTTGGGAGAAATAATCCCTGAATTGACTCTTCTGTATCAACTAACAGGTGGTTAGACAAAGAGAATAGGCCAGAAATTTCAAGCCTGGAAGGCAACATAAACCAAGGGCCTAAAATATAAAACAACTTGGTATATTTCAAAAATGTCAACTCTTATAATGCTATTGCATCACAAAGTGTCAGCCAGAGAATAATGGATGATGAGGCTAGCTAGACAGGTAGCCAATAGTCATCTTAAGAATTTTACAATGTATCCATAGAGGTACAAGATAACTCAATTATTTTATGTGGGGAAGATAATTTGTTAATTTGGCATTCAAGACAGTCAATTTTATCTGTTATGTGGAGGATGGATTTTAGAGAAAGTGGAATATAGAAAAAGAGAATGTTTAGTGTGCCTCATTAATGATCTAACATGAGTTGTTTGAGACTGAATTGTGTCAATTTTATTTTGTTTTAAGTTAAATTTTTTGAGCATTTTCTTAGAGCAGGCAATATCTGAAATCCTGGGAATACAAAGTTAAACAGAACAAGACATATTTCCTACTCCCATGAGATTTACGGTGTAGTAAGGAAGACAGATTTTAACAAAGTAATCACAGAGATCAGGAATTGGCAAACAATAGCTCTCAGGTCAAATCTGGCTTCAGCTTTGTTATGGGTTGAATTATGTCCCCACAAAAAGATATATTAAATTTTAACACCCGTACCTCAGAATGTGACCTTGTTTGCAAATACGGGGTGATCATGAGGTGTTAAAATGTTAAATGAGGTCTTTAGGGTGCGCTCCAATCCAATATGACTAGTATCCTTATATTAAAAAAAGGAAATTTGGACATAGACCTGCAAAGAGGAAAAATGATGTGAAGATATCCAGGTAAGAGTGGATTTTGTCTGGAGTGATGTATCTACAAGCCAAAGAATGCTGAGGATTCCGGGCAAACACCAAAACCTAGAGGAAACAGGGAAGCTATTCTCCTGCAGAGGTGCCAAAAAGAGCATGGCCCTACTGACACCTTGATTTAAAAATTCTAGCCCCTGGAAATGTGAGATAATACATTTCTATTCTTTCTAAGATGCTTAATTTTTGGCACTTTGCTATAGTAGCCCTAGAAAACTAATGCACATCTGTTTTTATAAATATAGTTTTATTAAAAAAACAGCCACATCCTTTTTTTTTTTTTAAACTCCATGTCAGAGTTAAGTTGTTGTGATAATGACTACATTGTCAAGAAAGCTCAAAACATTTACTAAATGGCCTTTTACAGAAAAAGTTTGCTGGTCCCCGGCACAGAGGAATGTATAATTACAACTGAAGCACTACGCAGATAAAGACGCCTGTAGGAATGTGCAACAAGGGAAGGGATAATGGAAATATTAAGCTAGAGAAGATCTTCTCAGAAAGATTCAAAGCATTATTGAGTATTAACCTGGGGAAGGCGGTAGGGGAAAGATTCTAAGCATAGGGAATGACCTATGTGTCTTAGGCAGAATTAACCCAAAGGAGAGCTTTTGAGGCAAATGCTTACATGCAAATATTTTATTGAAAAGTGATCCCAGGGAGCAGAAGCAAGGGACTAGGAGAGTGAAGCCAAAAGGAAGAAAAGCCAAATGAACATGATCTTGTTGGTCTCACTGGAGGCAACTCATATGAGACCTTCGAAATGCATCTCAGAATTTTCTCTTTGAGGATCCAAACATTGGCATCAGAGAGGCTTTGGATAGGAACTGAGAGATACTTAAATATTGGTATCAGGTCAAGGTCAACCCTAGGTGCCATCAGGTACACCTGTGGGAAGCTGTTCAAGGCACGTACTGGCCTGGTTACCGCTGGGGATGCTATGAGGAGTGAAGTGGTACAGGTGGTACCCGCCACGATGTGCACAATGTGAAGTATCTATGGCCAGGGGAGCACGGTACAACCGAGGTAGTGAAAAGGCTTGGTAAGGCTCTCATATAGAAAGTGACGTGGAGAGCGTCATCAAATGTGCTGGAGTCAAAATGAGCCTGAAGAGTTAGGTAGATGCCAGACAACATAGTTTTTTGTTTATCATACTAAGAACTTCGTCCTTTACCTATGTTCAATATGCAGCCATTGAAGGATTTTAAGTAAGAGAAGAAACTGACCAGAGTTGGATTTTGGAGAGTCACCCCCAGCTTCAAAGACCTCTGGCTCTAGGTCCAGCTGTAGGCAGCCCGCTATGGAGAATAGACTGGAAAAGTGGAAAGAGTAAATGTAAAGGAAATCTTTTAGGAACTTATCAATGTGCTCTGGCTGACAATGTTTTCTAATGGCAGGGATGGAGGTGGACAGAAATAGACATATTCAAAAGATATTTAGTGTTTGGTGGAGAAATTATAGTACTCAATAAGAGATCAGATTTGGGGGAAGTTGTGATTAAAGAAGGAAGTGTCAAGAGTAGTAAACAAGCATCCATCTTGTGGAAATTGATGAATGTTGGTGCCGGTCATGGGCAAGGAGACCATAGGAAGAATTGGGTTTAATATAGGAACTTGAGATACCTTTAAGACATCTAAATCACTATGTCGACTAGGCTGGTGAACATATAAATCTAATCCTCAGAACAGAATTGGCTAGAAAGAGAAATCTGGAAGCTATCTGCATAAAGAATGTGATTAAAGCTATGTTCGGGGCTGAAATTTACTGGATAGTATAGATGGGAAAAGAAGGGGTAGGACAATTTTTGAGAAATGCTGATATTGATGGTCAGATAGAGAAGGATACATTTGCAAAATAAGCAAAAAAGAAGCAGACAGAAAAAGAGTGGATACGGACACAGATCCAAGCAATATCAATGAGATAAAAATAGTAGATCTGGAAATTGATTAGCATTGGAAATGAGCTCAAGAGAGAAGAGAAGAATGACTCCCTACTTTCTAGTTTGCATGAGCGGACAGATAATGGCTGCACTGGAAAGAGGACGGGATGAGTCTTAAGCATTTGAAATTTGAGGGGGTTGGGAGGCATGTAAGAGCACACATCTGAAAATGCTGTCACTAAGATTAGCTTTTTATTATATGACACTCGTGATGTGCCCGGTATCGCTGAAAACATTTTACTTACATTAATGCCTTAAATATCAAAACAGACTACTATTGCTTCCCTTTTACATATGAGGAAACAGAGGCTCAGAGATGTTCAGTTATATGTTTAGAGTCACACAGCTGCTAAGTACTAGAGCCAGAATTTAAACCTGGGAAATCTGGCTGAAGAAAATTCTCTCTTAATCACTATGTTAAATTGCTTTTACTATATAAATCTAAAGATAGGGTAGAAATATGATCTGGATATATAAATTTAGCGGTCGCCAATACAGGTTGGTGTGAAAATCATGAAAGAAGTAAAGGCAGCATGAGTAGAATAAAAAGAGTAGATGGTAAAAGATCCCTGGAAGAAAAAGCAATTTATAGAGATGACATAACGTATTTTTAGAAAAAGAGACAGACTAGGAATTACTGGAGGAGTCCGAGGAAAACCAGAAGAACAGAGAATCACAGAAGCCAAGGATATAAACAATGTTTAGAAGGCAGTGGCCACGGAGAAAATGCATTTACCGAGGTCTAGCAGATTTAAGTGTGTTACACGTGTTTATGGGGTATGGGAATCCAGATATCCCTGGTGACCGCAAAAAGTGCTGCTTTGGTTGTGTGGTAGTGACAAAAGCTGGGTTACCGGAATTCATTGAATGGAAATGAGGTGAGAAGGTAGAAATAGTGCATGTGATTGCTTCTTTTAGACATTTGTATGGAGACAAAAAAACAATTGTTCAGGAGTATAAAGAGGGCACATGGTTAAGAGAGGGAATTTTTTGAAGACTGAATAGAAATTTGGATATGTATATAGGTTGTAAAAGGAACAGCAGGAGAGTGATAGGACTGATGGAACAAAGCTCTGAAAAAAAGCAAAAGATGAAAGGGCTTGATGTCAAAGGCTCTGGCGAATGAACCATGTTATTATGAGGTGGGTTGCATTATTCTCTTACATTTTCAACTAGGAGTGGGATAAGGATGATAATTATATAGACTTTTTTTTTTAACTTCAAAAGGAAGAAAATCAGAGAGATTATAATTTTTAGATTGTTTGCTAAAAGTGAAATTGGTAGAGATCAAAATAGCTTTCAGTGAGAGAGGAATTTTTGGAATACTCAAAAAAAAATGACAAAGTTAGGTAAATAAGAATAAGGAAAATGACTAAATGGACCAGCTAAACTTATAACTGAAACACCCTGCAATTTTACTGGTGCTAATCTATATGCCAGTTCAGGGCTAATCTATATGCTAGCATTCAGTAACCTGGGACAGTTAATAAAAAAGGGGGGGGGGCGGAAGATTGTATTACTGATCCAAAGGACCGAAGGGTGGAGGTTTGCTGACTAGGTGCAAATAACACATAAAGCTGTAAGAAACGGTATTGTTGCAAGTATAGTTTGGATGCTCAATCACAGATTCTACTATAGAGAAGAAAGAAAGAAGACCCAAGAGGCTGTATTGGACTTGGATTAAAAACCAGGCAATCTAGAGCCTGGAAATTTGTGAGTTGATGAACAGGTTTATTGGCGGTAATATAGTTGTGCAACTGAAGGTGTAGTTAGAGAATGGGGTTATTGGAGTCAAAGATTTCTGCAATGCATTAGTTCTGGTCATTGGCAAGGTAAAAGACGTTGTCATGAGTAATGGGGGTGGGAAGGGTGGGTGGCTACAGACTGCAGATGATTCATTAAGTTAAAAAGATTCAGGCCTTGAAATTTAGTGTCATGATGATGTTTGGAAGCTCTTGTTCTACAGGAGATGATCATAAGAAATCTACAATAAATCTGTGCCAGGAGATTGCTTCAACTCTTGTCATATGCTAATACTGCTCTGAGAATGTATAAAGAGTCCTTACAAGGAATAGGGAAGGCAAAGAGTTTAATTTTTTTAAAGATTTTGTTTATTTACTTGTAAGAGAGAGAGAGAGAGAGACAGAGCACAAGCAGGGGGAGCAGCAGGCAGAGGGAGAAGTAGACTCCCCACTGAGCAAGAAGCGCGATGCAGAACCCCATCCCAGCACCCTGGGAACATGACCTGAGCCGAAGGCAGACACTTACCAACTAAGGCACCCAGGCATCCCAAAGAGTTCAATTCTTAAACATGAAATAAAGCTAGACCATGTTTAGGTATCCAGTCTGCTGGGATGACCAAGAGAACTATATAGCCAGGTAATAAGCAGGTTGCCCAGATTGGTCAGTGTTGAGAATAATATCTGATGAGGATTAAAATCTGGAAAACCATCAAGAATGATAATTTCATTTTAAAATAACCTGAGTAGGTGCTTCATCTAAAGGTAAAAAATCAGTATGACACACAAGCGTCTAACTCTGTACAAATACGCATTTCACATATACCTCGATTTAAATCACAGCTTTGCAGCTTTATAGCTGCTTGACCTCGGGCAAATTAATTAACCCTAGGGATTCCAAGTTCTTCCATCGTTGCATGAGGATGATGATAACTACCTCAGAGCTGTTGTCAGAATTAGAAATAGTACACGTTTATCACATATAATGAAATCAACACACTTACTTATTCAATACATTCGTTTGAATTAGAAATACTAGTACAAATAACACTAGGACATTTCTTAAAACATAGTACATGTAATAGGGGTATCTATTCCTCTTAGTTGCCAGACCAAGATTTATTGATTTACCAAAATCTGTCCATAAATTTTAGATAGACTTCTTCTTAAACCATTACATTTTCCAGTAGTCCCTTAGGTTTTCAAATATTTTGGAATAATTTTTTGGGGAAATATCTTAACATGCTAATAAAATGAGTGATGACACTCAAATGAAGAAATGCTGACAAGTCTCCTTCTGTGGTGGGGCTGGGAGGATGCAGTCTGGGAGGGCCCCTCTAATGTGCATGATCAAATGGCACTCCTCGAAATGGTTTTTCCCCCAGTCTACTGCCTCCAGTCCCCTCTGGGTCAGGAACTAAGCCTGAAACCTATACCCGGATACAGCTCAGAAATCTGGGTGCCCCTGGAGTCAGAGCCTTCTCATCTTTCTTCCAAAATTCTCTTTCCAGGACCCGAGTCATCCTCTTTCTGGCTCTCAGTTACAAAAGGATTTATCCCATTCTTTAATGGTTTCTTCTTAAACAACTGTGTTTGATTGCCCATTACAAATGGTTCCCCTTGGAAACTCACAAATACTTATTTTTTTTCCTTGAGTATAGCTCTGTGAAAACCCAGACATTACAAACACAAATGTCTATTCAGCTTCTCAGAGAAGAGAGGAATGGTACTTTCTACTTTAATTTTTTCTCTGATGCTTCCTCACATTTGAAAGAATGAACAAAGGGAGTTATTTACTGGTAATGTCTTGCTGAAGAAGGACAACAACAAAGTCAGTCTTCAAATGCAAAGTGGCAGCATTGGGTTTAAATTCCAAAATCCTGATTAAATTCTTTAAGTTTCCTCTCAAGGGGAGTATTTTGTTCCAACAGCATAAGCAAAAATGCATTGCTCTTTTAAAAGTGTGTGGTTGTTTATTTTTTCCTGCTTTCCTCTTCCTTATAATTTACCAAAACCCAAAAAGATACAGGAAGTGTGCCAGCATCTTAGAACACTTTCCATAACTGTGGTTAGCTTAATATTAGGGAAGGATAAAAGGTCCCAGCAGAAGACTGGGTAAATATGATCAGCTTTGTAGGTTGCTGGCTTTAAGTTACGATGTGGCTATTTCTGATGGAATTCAAAACTGGAAATTACTTCCCAAAATGTTTTACCTTGGAGTGGCGTCCTCCCAGTCCTACCCAATCACTGGAGTGTATACGCTGGAGAAGTGCAGACGGTGCTACCAGTGCTCATTCCAATCCAAGAAGGGAGCTAAAAAGCAAGATTTCCAAGTGAAACCATTTAAAACAGAGGTTTTTAACCAGAGGTCAGTGAAAATATTTTAAGTCATTGGTGGACCTACTAACTGTATCATCAGAACTGCATGTTTGTACAAAAATATTCAGTTTTCTAGTGGGATGGGCATCAAGTTCCACAAATCAGAACTTTCAGAATGACTCCTGGACGGGGTGGGGAGAGCGGTGGGGTGAGAAGTAGCAGGTGCTAGAGAAAAGCCCTTGTTCAGGCCAGATCCTCCATGTCCCTGAGCAGGGGGCTTCTGAAGTCAAGGACAGCTGAAGCAGTCACCCGCAGATCCGCACAGAGAACAGCAATGACCCTGAAGAAGCAGGCTCTGGGTCTCTGAAGAGGCTGGCGTGATTTGCGTCTGTTCGTTTGAGAAATCTGAAAGGTGTGCAGAAAGGAAAAGGGGAAAGAAGCTGCTGGTATAATGTTTAAGCATTCTCAGGTATAAGAGGAAACAGGATAAATAATGAAAAGATGCAAATGAACCACTTGTAGGTTATAAAAAACAATAGCCCTTACTATTCTTTTCAAAATCTTTGCACAAGTATTTAAATTACATTAAACATTCAAAGAAAACAAGTAAGCAACCCACATAGTATTAAAAAATAATTCACCTCAAAATGTTCAAAATAGTCTTGTTTTATTAGTTGCAAATGAATTTAGCTTAAGTAGCATAAGCAAATCACTTTCCATTAATTATGGCTATTAATCAACACTGATTTTTATATGTTTCAATTTATGAATATTTTATAACTAAAACAACGTGAGAGAAACTAACATTTGCTCTTACTCTTTTCTTCAAAAATCTAATTTTTATTTTAAAATGTTTAGTTTTTTCTTAGTCAGGTTTTATTTCCCTTCTTTGCAGTAAGTATTCAAATTTGTTAATAAACTGTTGTCTCTAGTGAACGGCTGGCAAATGGCTTGAGCTGTGTGGGACCTAATCAGACGATGCCCGTTTTATGGTTTTATTCTGCAGAGAAATATTTATAAAAAGGTATGTAATGATTCTCCATTTTAGGTCATTTTCTCTGCATGAATGCAGAGTTCCATTTGAAACAGAAACTGAGCTTGTAACTATGTCTGTAAGTGTGGCGTGTTTGAGAAGACCAGTCATAACAAGAAATCAGAAAGCTAATTATAAATCATTTATTAAAACTCCGTCAATCAGAAGAGGTAATTTTTCCACCAGTGGGGATTTCTAATTTCTCCACGAGTGGCTCACTATAATAAAGACTAAATAAACAAACATCCTGAATAGATACATGAATTATTAAATATATTTCCAAAAAGAAAATGAATAAGGGATGCTAATATGCCTATAAATTGCCACAGTCCCCCCAGTGCCATACATAAGTAATAATACAGATCAGGGGGCATTGTACATCGACAAAATTGGAACTATAGTAATTGTTCTCTAAATTTTCCCTGGCTTTGAAAATGAGAATAATTAAGCAATGTAAAGAATTCTAGAATCTCAGAGGCTATAAATAGTAGATTTTAAGGAGAGATGAATAAAGAAGGTATGAGGAAAGGGAAATATGGCATAAAATTGAGGAATTAATTCTCCACTCCTTCAGCTAAAAGGGCCCCAAATATCCCAGTATTAGTTATCTACCATTCTTTTAATTGTATCACAATTCAAGCCACTATTTTTAAAACTTAATAATGAACCTCTCAAAATGTTTACAATGTTATACTAATACTACCCCCCTAATAGAAACCCTGAACTCAACAACTTAACACCAGAACATCTGAACTCCTTCACACACAGCCCAGGGATGTGGGGGGTGGGGAGGGAGAACCTCTACTCCACAGAGTCATTAAGGGATCAAGGTGCGGAGGGCTTTGTTAACCTCCGTGCACTCACCACTTCCCCAGTTACTCTGTAGGTTGAAAGAAGAATCAGAGAAAGTGCATAGAATCATGGGGGCTAAGACTGGCAGAAGTATTATCACTTCCACTCATATTTAATTAGCCAAAGTTCAATTACATAATCACACCTAACTGCAGGAGAAAAGTAAAAGTGTAATCTAGCAGTATGCTCAGAAGGAAAGGGAAATGAGTTTGGTCAATTGCTACCCAGTACTGCCAAAAAAGAAAAAAAAAAAAAAAGAAAAAGTTGGTGGGCCTTTTAAATGCAATAGTCTCTTCTCCAATTTCCATGAACATACAAATCATTTGGGTATCTTGGCAAAATGCAGATTATGGTCCAGTGGGTCTGAAGTGGGGCTTAAGAATTCTAATTTCTAATAGGTTCCCAGGTGATGCTGATTTGCTTATCCGCAGATCATAGGAGCAAAATAATAGTGAATCTGTCACTACGTGAAAACAAAGCCCCAGTGAACAAACAGTAGCACAGGCTCAATGAGATGAGTTTAACTCCAATAGCCATCTTGCTGTTCTTCTTGCAATATATATTCCCTCTCTGTGCCCTGGTTCTGCTAACTAAAGTGACTTTAATAATACATGGTTCCTCCAAAGCTCACAGAAAGCTGGAGATTTATGAGATAATATCTGCAAAATGCTGTGGCCTCCTTGGAGAAGAGGTATTAGAAATATACTACGTATTATATTATTATTTGCTTGTCATTGGCTGGGAGGGAAGAATATCCTATTGGGGAAGAATGTTGCTTGTTCTTTTAAGTCTCTAAAAACCTTTGTGAAGAAGAGGAGCCCTTTTCCCTGAATATGGCATTTCTACCATTATTGTTTCCATTATTCCATTTTGACATTTTCTACTGAGGCAGACAATAATCCAACCATAGTATACAATCAGCTAGAAATGTGGTGGCTCTTTCAGCTTCATAACAGAGCTACTAGCAGTCTAGAACTTAAGAATTAAAAAAAAAAATCTATATATTTCAAAAAGGACACACACATCCACTATTTGCTCAGGGGCACAGGGGTTGGGTGAGCAATAGAATTTAAGCAGTCACAGAACTCCAGAAAATCACAGATCCTGTGAACTTGGTGAAGATTTTCCTGTTAGCTACATTTACTCTTTATCTTTCTCCACCTTAAAACAAATAAATATCTCTTTTCATCTTCTCTCTGAAGCTAAAGCCATGGAACGCAGGTTGCCAGGATTGGTTTATTCTTTAATTTATTCACGCATTCATTCATTTATACCGATTTTTACTCTTCCCACCCCAACTTTCCAGACAGGCTCAGAATTAGCTGGTGAAAAAAACAAAGGACAAAGAAAAGGAAAAAAATGGAAAAGTGCAGCCTTCTTTTATCTCCATTTTACAGCCTACTTTCCCATTTAAGCTTGGAGGAACACTTTCAAGAATACAAATCAAGCATTGCAATTGTTATAGCCTATGGGGAAAAATAGAGTAAAATATAGGTAAAAAAGTCAAAGACTGAAAAAGTATGTACTTCTCACTCTTTGTTAGTCTTTTCTAATGAGTTGGAATGAGTGCTAAGTGGAAGAAATGTCAAATGTGGGATTTTGAAGAGTAATATTGATCATCCAGTACTTTTTGTCCAGAAAACTTTTGAAATAGCTATCTTAGGGTACAAATATTATGCAACATTGTCAGCATATAGCATTCATTTAAAATGTAATTTTTGAATTTTGAATGAATAGCTGGTTTTGTTGGTAGCATTATCTGAATTATTCAAGCAAATGGAAATTTTCTTCTGAATTATGTACAAAATTGCCTTCACTACTTGGAAGCTAGACACTTGACCACAGTTCATTACCATAATAACACTAATAATTCAGCGTATTACAGTAAATCTGGTTTTAGCCATAACACAACTCAGAAAGGTGGACTAGATCTGATTATATTGGTCCAGTTTCATTAATAAGAAAGGAAGATTCTTTAGATGAAGTCCTTAAAATCAGTTGTAGTACTGTTAGTAGAAGAGAGAGAGAACTAACTTTGTTTCTTAATTCCAAGTAATTACTTTAAAATTAGACTGATTAGGGGCGCCTGGGTGGCTCAGTCGTTAAGCATCTGCCTTCGGCTCAGAGCGTGATCCCAGAGTCCTGGGATCGAGCCCCACATCAGGCTCCTCCACTGGGAGCCTGCTTCTTCCTCTCCCACTCCCCCTGGTTGTGCTCCCTCTCTTTCTGGCTGTCTCTCTCTCTGTCAAATAAATAAATAAAATCTTAACAAAAAAATAAAATAAAATTAGACTGATTAGATCAAATTAGATTTAATTTCCAATTCTCTTTGTTAATTAGGTGAACATTTTTTAATTATATAAAGTAATATAAGTTCAGTTTTTTAAAATAATCAGACTATAAGAAGCTAATGGGTAAAAACTTAACATCTCTCCTGTCCAAGCTTCCTCCCAACTGAAATTTTATTCTACTACCCAGAGATGTGTTATTAACAAATTTTCATATGTATCCCTCCAGGAATTTTCTGTGCATATGCAGACATATATCTTCAATTCCCTTTCTAACTATAAACCCAGAGTAGACATAATATGAGTTGTGTATATACACGTATAGGTTATCTAATTCAATACATCATATTAACAACTAAAGTCCTCCTAATTATTTTTAATTGGAAAACCCTTTCTATTTAGATTATTTCAAAAAGTTTTATTTTAGAGTTTTCATTACTACAAGAAGCTACATATAATTATTCTTACTTCATATTCTTACTCATATATCCTTAATCATGTAGGAACACTTCTCATTTTCAGCTTCTTAAAATCATAAAAACCATTGAGGTAGGTGAATTCCCTTAATCACACTTCTCTCTGTTATGCCTTGTTGCTGAAAGGTAGGAGATGCTGGGCTCATTGTCCAAATTATACCAGGAGCTGCATGTAGTGCTGTTTAGAGAGCAGTCACAATGAATTCAAATCCCATCCAAATACATCCTAAAAATGCTGGTTTGACCCCTAATTAGTTGGTGCATGTCCATGAGCCACCCAGCGAGGCTGTAGGGGTTGCAGAGTTGCATTATTCTTTCTTAGTGAGCCTTTTCCCTACCTTCGCAGCAGACAGATGAGTCTCTTATCAGAAGGAGCAGATGGCAGCGTGAGTCTGTTTGAAATTGCAGACATGCACTTGGAGAACGGTTCCTAGATTCCTTTTTTTTTTTTTTTTGTTAGAGTGTATTACATAGGAGGACAATTGGTATTAGAAGCCTAGAGAAAACTTTTGAATTTTGGTTCAGAAATGTTTCTTGGGTTTTGCTTTAATAGGTATGCAATGTTGGAATTAAAAACGAGACAGCTCATTGACCCTTGATATTCTGAGGTGTGGAACACCAATAACCATTGAAGATTTAAGAATTCCTGAACTTTAACCAGTAGCCCCTGAATAACAGT
Organism: Ursus americanus; assembly: GCF_024610735.1. NCBI lineage: Eukaryota > Metazoa > Chordata > Mammalia > Carnivora > Ursidae > Ursus > Ursus americanus. The sequence goes on from NC_142145.1 coordinate 39,912,147, forward strand.
AACGAATCATCTTAACAGTTTACAGGTGCTTTCATGTTGAGGATCTCATTTAATCTTCAGGGTAAATAGATTTTTTTGAGTTCCTCTTTTACGAGGATTGAAGAGGCAAAGTGGTTTATTCTAGGTCAGATAGTTAACGAACAGAAATCCACAAATTAGGTGTATTGGTCCCGATTGGCATAATAAGTGCAGTTGACGACGTGGGTAGGTAATTATTATGTCAGTCATTGTGGCGGCTGCTTTAGATACATAATGACTTATTTGTCACAAAATTACTACAAGGAAAGAAGTGTTATCTCTATTGCACATATGAGGTTACTGTAGGTAACTTGCCCTAAGCTGTCCTTCTAGTAAAAGGTAAACAAGTTTCAAGGCTATGTCCGTTTAGCTCCAACTTTTATGCTCCCCTAGAGCTTCCAAAAAGAGCACAGCCCTGACAATATCGTGATTTTTATCCCAGGGGAACCCGAGTCAGAAATGTGCAGAACTGCAGGTAATAAATTTATGGTGTTTAAGCCACTAATTTTGTGGTCATTTGTCACACCAGCATTAAGAAACTAATACAGGAGTGTCATGGATATTAAATAAGATGACCTGACATATTCAGGGATTTAGTAAATCATAATTATTATTTTAACCATATGTTATTTTCTTTGGCCATATAATGATTTTAATCAGTTGCATCGTTTGCTATATCCACCACCTCATTCTGTGTGTCATAAAAAGTAGCCCTACTCTGCTGTATGGAAACTCACATAGAGTTTCTGTTTGTATGCACATGTGTTTTGTACAAGGCAATTCATGTACAATGTTCATAGGTTTGAAAGAAAAATCTGTCCATCTATTCCTTTTTTGTTTTCTTTTCCTGCACATTAGGAAAGCCTAGGTTTTTCTTCTTATCGTGAAAGTGAAGAAACACAAAATAAAACAAAGCAAAGAAAAAAACAAGGTAAACGTTTTTACCAGGGATATGCAGAGAGGATTTTCATTTCCCGTTCTAGAAATCCCACTAGGATTAGCTCTATTACTGTTTATTCTATTAGCATAGTTATCATTTTATTTATTCATGCTTTATCAATTTTCTTAGGAATGGCTTTTTGATTGAGGAAGATTGGCGTCCCAGTGAGCTAAAGATGGTTAAATAGCAAAGGTGTGGTGGGGTTGATACCAGTTTTGCAGCTTGGTATCACAAGATCTGCTTTTAAGGCTCCTTTATTCTTCATGAATTATAAACCAGAAGTAAAAATTATTATACAACTAGTATGTGCCAGCATTAATTTAGGTGCTGAGGATATAACAATAAACAACAGAGACAAAAATTCCCATCCTTCTAGTGGGGAAGACAGATGATCAGATAAGCAAAGCAAAGGTTTATTTGTCTTAAGGCAGCAGAGAATTGAGTGCATTTAAAATCCTGTTGGTTAATTTTACAGAATTAGAGATTTAGTCAGAGCTCCAGAGTGAAACAATGGCCTACTTCTCTGGCGTTGTGTAGAAAAACCGCATTTCACATGAATGAAATCTCTTCCTGTAAAAGTCATTATTTGTTTGTACGTCCCACACTTAAAATTTTTTGAGGTAAAGTTTTAAAATTTGGTGTTAATGTTTTATGGACTTCGGAATATGATGGAAGCATAATTTAACATCGAGGATTATTCACATCTATTTTTTAAAGATTTTATTTATTTATTTATTCAGAGCATATGCATGGGGGAAGGGACAGAGGGAGAGAGAAAATCTCAAGCAGACTCTGATATAGGGCTCGATCTCATGACCCTGAGATCATGACCTGAGCCAAAGGTAGACGCTTAACCAACTGAGGCACACAGGTGCCCCCCATTCTGTTCATTTTAACTAGCTATATTGCAGAATGTGAATCCCAGTACCTCGAGATCCAGAATCTGAAATACAGTCTCATTAAAGAAGCTCCTCAACCCAGTTTACAGGACCACCATGCTCTTCCTCAATTAATGTGGCTGAAGGATTACTGTCAAAATCTACTCCAGACTGTATGAATAAACAAAATATTTGTTTGTTTGTTTGTTTATTTGTTTATTTTTTCAGTGCAAAAAGGGTGGTTTTAGTAAAGCCACCACAGGGATAGGGAGTGCAAGCAATCTGACATACCCGGTACTCAGTTAATTTAACTGCTGGATTCATGCATTTGTTCTTTAGACATTCACAATTTTTCTGATTAGTTTCTTTCTATGTAGGTTCTGTTTCACATAGTTGGTTTTGGAATTGAATAGATCTGGATAGATAAGAATATCTTTTCATCTGACCTTCCTCTTTGTGAAATAGACTTTAATCCAGAAACATGGAATAATGCCTTATTGTGTATTTAGAAAAGAGAACAAGCCTAAATTTGGCATTTCTTATTAGAAACCAAAATGCCCTGAATACTATGTTACTGGCAGGGGTAAACTTCCCTTTTCCTGGACTTCCTTTCTTTTTGGAGTGACTTCCATTAGCCATTGGGTACCACTCCTGACTTCCTTCCTCACTTCTCACATATTTCTGTGGCATGTCTGGAAAAAATGTCTGTATATGTTATGTTTCACTCTTCCCGCCTTCCCATTGAGAATAGTTATCTGAAGACAAAATGTGTCCTGGCCTGCTTCCTATTTTGTGGGAGGCTTACTGGGACAGGATGTGTTCCTGTACCACATTCTGCTAGGTAAATCTGGATAATTCAAACAAGTATATTAGCAAACCATCTGACCGAAGATTCAAAGCTGTGTCTTCCATCAGATTTAAAAGTAATAAAAATATCATGATCTTCAACTTTTGACTCGATATGTCACATCTCCTCCTGCATCTCCAACCCCAATTCTGAATCTAGAAAGAGAAGAGATATTTATTAGCTTTCTACAAAAATAATAATACCCAGAATATCTAACTAACAGTGCAGTACCCCTCTCAGTCAGAAAAGAAGGGGTGGGGAAGAGGGGGATATGCCTGACCGGTTATCTTGGCTGAATGTAAGATCTGATACCCTAAAGAATGTGACAACACACACTTGCAAATTTCCTGTAAACAGAAGAGAATCTATTAATTCAATTAAACACGAAGGATTTATCTCATGGGAGTATTGACATCTCATTTTAATCAATATCTGAGTTGTAACTAGATATTTTTGCTAATCACATTGTTATGTTTATCAATGGTATGCTTTCATCTGTTGACTTCACTATATTTACCCATCCAATAACCATCCATTAAGCACACACTATGTGCTACATATTGCTAAGCTAGACAGTAGCAACACAAAGATGCACGAATCATGGTCCTTGTCTTCGGAAAACACATGGTAAAATGAGTTCAATTGATTCAGTCCTGATTTATATTAATAAACACATTTGGATTTTTCTCATAAATTACCTTATAGCAATCAAAACATATTTTCTAAATAAGAATACATGGCTAAATTCAGAAGTCTCATTTTAGAATTGATATGACCTTAAGGAATAATCCTTGCTGTGTCAGAGCTTGAAATTTGCATTACTACAGAATTTTTGATTTATCATTTCTATTGGTACAAAGCAAGTCTACGTTTTCCAAAATTCACACACATTGCATAGTCTTAAAATTTCTTGACAAGGAGATGTTCATAATAATATTGTGTAACTCTTCTCTTTATCTTTAATTTCTATCTCTAGTCCTCTGGCTTTTTCTTTGTTTGTTTGTTTTATTTGTTGTTTGCTTTTTGGTGATCAATTGTTTTATTCCTTTGTCTAGTTTATGTGTCTATGCAAAGAATCAGCTTTGTTTTTGATAATCAACTTTTATATTGTCTTGAGTTTTTAAAATTACTTTTTCTGCCTTTGTTAGATTTATTTTCTTACTTTTCATTATGCTTGTTCATTTATTTTTAGTCTTTATTTCCTTACGGATAAACATATACACGAAGCATTGCCTTAACTGTAGCCTCCAAATTTTATTTAGTGCTTGCATTGTCATTTAGTGTTGAATGTTTTATAAATTTTTAAGGAAATGTCCTTTAGCTGAAGGTTACGTAGGGTTATTATTTCTTATTTTCAGACACCACATGTAACAAAATTAAATTTTACCATTGATTTCTAATTGCATTACACTTTTGAAAAAAAATGAATAGTCTGTACTCTGTGGCCTTATTGAAACTTTATAACTTTGCTTAGTACGTAGTTTATTTTCCATATAGGCTCAAAAAGTATTTGCACTGTATGTTTTTTGTGTGAGAAGTTGTTTTATATATATAAAACATGTATATTCATATATATCCATATATATTCATGTATGTATTTACATATATGTATAAACTGAAACTTATAAATTTTCATTTATTTTTACTTTTCCAATAATTTGCTTTGTTTTTATTGCAAGGTATATTCACTTCTTAAATAGGATATTGAAATGTCTAATTATAGGTGTTTTTTCATTTCTTCCACGTAATCTTATAAATTATTTCTTTGATGTATAAAGCTATATTGTAAATGTATATATTTGCATGTCTGACATATTCTCTAGAAATTTTTTTCTTTTTTCAGTGTATATTTCTTCAATACCTCATGATTTTTTTGCCTTATATTCTGTTTTACTTAATATTGAAATTGATACCTTAGCAATATCATTTGGTTAGTATTTACCATTTGTAGTTATTACTCAAAATAGGACTCATGTTTATTACCATGTTTTTTATTGAATAAACTTCAGTAACATAAGCATCTATAATATATATTAAGTTATACACTATATATAAATATATATTTAATAGAATTATCTTGTCTTTGTTGACTGTATTTTTGTGGGTCTATCTTTAAGCTCTTTATTCTGTTCTAGTGGTCTGTTTGTTCTTTTATCAGTATCACAATGTCTTGATTACTATTGTTTTATGATAGGTCTTGAAATCAGACAATCCCCATTTCTGACTTGTTTCTCTCCTTCAGTAATGAGTTGCCTACACTGGATCTTTGTCTGTCTACATAGAAGTTAGAATCATTTTGTCAATATCTACAAAATAACTTGCTTGGATTTTCATTGTGATTCTATTAAGCTATAGATTAAATTGGGAAAGACTAACATCTTTCGAGTATTGAATATTCCTATCCATGAACATGGAATTGTTCCCAATATTCCTTTATTATCCTTTTAATGTCCACAGAGTTTGTAATGATATCTTTACTTTCATTTCTGGTATTAGCAATTTGTGTCTTTTCTTTTCTTTTCTTTTCTTTTCTTTTCTTTCTTTCTTTTTTTTTTTTTTTTTTTGTAGTTGGTCTGACTAGAGGCTTATCAATTTTATTCATTTTTTTAAAAGAACCAGCTTTTGGTAATGTTAATTTTCTCTACTGATTTTTTTGTTTTCTTTCTTTTTTTTCTTTTTTAAGATTTTATTTATTTATTTGACAGAGAGAGAGGCAGCCATAGAGAGAGGGAACACAAGCAGGGGGAGTGGGAGCAGGATCCCAGTGGAGGAGCCTGATGTGGGGCTCGATCCCATAACGCCAGGATCATGCGCTGAGCCGAAGGCAGACGCTTAATGACTGAGCCACCCAGGCTCCCCATGATTTTTTTGTTTTCAAATTCATTGATTTCTCCCTACTTTGGATTTAATTTGCTCTTCCTTCTCTAATTTTCTAAGGTTGAATCTTAGAACATTAACTTCAGACCTTTCTTCTTTTCTAGTATATACATTCAAAGCTATACATTGCCTTCTAAGCTCTACTTAGAAATTTTGATAAATTGTATTTCCATTTTCATATAGTTCAAAACATTTAAAAATATCTCTTGAATTTCTTGTTTGGCCCATGTATCATTTGGAACTGTCATATTTAATGTCCAGTATTTGGGGATTTTCCAGCAATCTATCTATTATTGATTTCCAGCTTAATTCTGTTGTGGTCCTAGGAAGAAATTGTATGATATCTATTTTTTTTTTAATTTGTTAAGGTGCCTGTTATGGCCCAGAAAGTGCTCTATCTTGGTGAATATTTCACATGTTCTTGAGAATAATGTATAATCTGCTTTTGTTGGATGAAGTAAGTTATAGATGTCAATTACATTAGTTGATTGATGGTGATCTTGAATTCAGTTATGTCCTTACTGATTTTCTGCATGCTGGAACTATTTATTTCTGACAGAGGGGTCTTAAAGTCTTCAATTATAATGGTAGATTCATCAATTTCTTCTTGCAGTTTCACCAGTTTCTGCCTAACATATTTTGACATTCTGTTGTTAGGTGCATGTACATTAAGGATTGTTATGTCTGAGAGTATTGACCTCTTTATCATTATGTAATTGCCCTCTTTATCCAACAGCTTTCTCTGCTCTGAAGTCTGCTGTGTCTGAAATTAATGTAGGTACTCCTACTTTCTTTAAATTGGTGCTATGGTATATCTTTCTCCATTCCTTTAACTGTTATCAATATGTGTCTTTTATTAAAGTGGGTTTCATGTTGGTTTCATTCCAACATATAGTTTGGAATTGTTTCTTGATCCACTCTGACAATCTGTCCTTAAATTGGCATATTTAGACCATTGATATTTGAAGTGATTGTCGATGTAGTTGGATTAGTTTCTACTGTATTTGTTACTATTTTCTGTTTGTTTCCCTAGTTCTTTGTTTCTATTTTTGTCTTCTACACTTTCTTTCCTTTTGTGGTTCTAACTGAGCATTATATGATTCCATTTTCTCCTTTTTTCTTAGTATATCAATTCTACTTCTTTTTTTAACCTCTAGAGTTTGCAATATACAGTTAAAACTAATCAATGTCCACTTTTAAGTAACACTATATTGCTTCATGGGTAGTGAAAATACCTCATAATAACAAAATAATCCTAATTCCCTGTATTAGGGTTGCCATTCTGTTGCTCATTCAGTCTTTTCAAATGGTGTTTTTCCTTCTTTTGTATGACTTGTAATTTTTTATAGAAAGGTGCGCATGACGTTCTGGGTAAAAGGAACTGTAAATGGCCTTTAGTATTGTGGTGATAAGGTGTAGGAGGAGAGGAGGTGTACTTCAGTCCTGTGATTAATTCTAAGTCTTTTTGTGAGCTGGGCCCCTGGATTGTGACCTTCACCAATGCTTCAGTTCCCTCTCCTCTGCCCTTAGATGGAACGAGATCGCTAGAGTGGGCTGGAATGAGGTTTCTCCTTTCCCCAGGGTGGGTTAGACCATGATAAAATATGAGATGTCTAAGGGTCTGGTACAACAGTTCCTTCTGAGGACAGACCTTAAGAAAATAGAATACTCTGGTGTATTACAAAATAGTTAATTTTTTCCTTACTCTGCTGGAAGCAAAAGAGGATTTTTCTCTGACATTCAGTGGATTTATAAGGAAGAACAGAATAAGCTCATCCCTGACATTTTTTGATGCTTATAAATCAGTGGGTTTTGCCATTAATAAAGTTTCCATTCTACAAATCTAACTCCATGGAAAGTATTTTTATTTAATAAGTATGATAAATTACTTCATTATCTTACCTGAAATTCTTTGGGAAATACCAAATATTTCTGTTTTCTTTTCATGTTACCTTCATAACATCTGTAAATACTCCCCTTTTTTGAACACATACGATGATAAATCGCTTTTCTATATATTTTATAGTTTGCAATTCACTTTTATACTTGGTTTTTCATTTAAGTTCAATGTTGTGATATTAGTCATAATCCTTGTTAACAAATGAAGAAATTATAGCAAAAATACGTTTAAACACTTGCTTAAGGTCACACAGGTAAATATTCTTTATTTCATTGCAAGATACATTAAAGCAGAATCCGTGTCTCTTCTTGTCTACCACTGAAGTAATTAATATCTAGTACAGTGCCTGGCATATTTCTTGAATGAAAAAAGGAATGAAAGCTTAATAAGTTCAAAGCTCTCTCCAGCACAGAGTGATGAAGAAAGCAGAAAGACACAAAAATAATGGTCTTATGTTCAGATGAGCAATGAACTGATCACTGTTTAGATCATTAATAAATACAAATAATTTATGTTGTGTTAGTGTTATCAAGGTTATCTTTGTACAAAAATATTAGAACTTATTGAAAATTTAGACTGATATGAGACTGTTACTATGCTTTGTGTATATTATATATACTCTTTTTTTAATGTTTTTTTATTATATTATGTTAGTCGCCGTACAGTACATCCCTGGTTTCTGATGTAAAGTTCCATGATTCATTAGTTGCGTATAACACCCAGTGCACCATACAATACATGCCCTCCTTACTACCCATCACCAGTCCATCCCATTCCCCCACCCCACTCCCCTCTGAAGCCCTCAGTTTGTTTCTCAGAGTCCATAGTCTGTCATACGTCATTCCCCCTTCTGATTACCCCTCCTTTCTTTATCCGTTTCTTCCCCTACCGATCTTCCTAGTTCTTATGTTCCATAGATGAGAGAAATCATATAATTCTCTTTCTCTGCTTGACTTATTTCACTTAGCATTATCCAGTGCTGTCCATGTTGCAGCAAATGTTGAGAACTCGTTCTTTCTGGTAGCTGAGCAATATTCCATTGTATATATGGACCACAACTTCTTAATCCAGTCATCTGTTGAAGGGCATCTCGGTTCCTTCCACGATTTAGCTATTGTGGACAATGCTGCTATGAACATTGGGTGCATATGGCCCTTCTCTTCACTACGTCTGTATCTTTGGGATAAATACCCAGTAGTGAAATGGCGGGTCATAGGGTAGCTCAATTTTTAACTTTTTAAGGGACCTCCACACTGTTTTCCAGAGTGGCTGTACCAACTTGCATTCCCACCAACAATGTAGGAGGGATCCCCTTTCTCCACATCCTCTCCAACAATTGTTGTTTCTTGCCTTGTCTATTTTTGCCATTCTAACTGGCGTAAGGTGGCATCTTAGTGTGGTTTTGATTTGAATTTCCCTGATGGCTAAGGATTTTGAAAGTTTTTTCATGTGTCTGTTAGCCATTTGTATGTCATCATTGGAAAAGTGTCTGTTCATATCTTCTGCCCATTTTATGATTTGTTTATTTGTTTCTTACGTATTGAGTTTGAGAAGTTCTTTGTAGATCTTGGATACCAGTCTTTTATCTGTAGTGTCATTTGCAAATATATTCTCCCATTCCGTGGGCTGCCTCTTAGTTTTTGTGACTGTTTCCTTGGCTGTGCAGAAGTTTTTATCTTGATGAAGTCCCACAAGTTCATTTTATCTTTTGTTTCTCTTGCCTTTGGAGATGTGTCATGAAAAAGGTTGCTTTGGCCGATGTCGTAGAGGTTGCTGCCTATGTTCTCCTCTAGGATTTTGATGGATTCCTGTCTCACATCGAGGTCTTTCATCCATTTGGAGTTTACTTTGTGTATGGTATGAGAGAGTGGTCAAGTTTCATTCTTTTGCATGTAGCTGTCCAATTTTCCCAGCACCATTTATTGAAGAGACTGTCTTTTTTCCACCAGATGTTTTTTCCTGCTTCATCAAAGATTAGTTGCCCAAAGAGCCGAAGGTCCATTTCTGGGTTCTCTATTCCGTTCCATTGGTCTATGTGTCTGTTTTTGTGCCAGTACCATGCTGTCTTTGTGATCACAGCTTTGCAGTACAGCTCGAAATCCGGCAATGTGATGCCCCCAGCTTTGTTTTTCCTTTTCAACAGTTCCTTGGCGACTCGGGGACTTTTCTGGTTCCATACAAATTTAAGGACTATTTGTTCCCGTTCTTTGAAAAATGTCATCAGTATTTTGATTGGGATAGCATTGAAAGTGTAGATTGCTCTGGGTAGCATGGACATTTTAACTATGTTAATTCTTCTGATCCATGAGCATGGAATATTTTTCCATTTTTTTGTGTCTTTTTCAAAGTCTTTCAAGAGTGATTTATAGTTTCTAGAATATAGATCCTTTAGGTCTCTGGTTAAGTTAATTCCAAGGTAACGTATGGTTTTTGGTGCTATTGTAAATGGGATTGATTCCCTAATTTCTCTTTCTTCAGTCTCATTATTCGTGTATAGAAATGCAACTGATTTCTGAGCATTGATTTTGTATCCCGCCACATTACTGAATTACTCTATAACTTCTAATAGCTTGGGAGTGGATTCTTTTGGGTATTCCATATAGAGTATTATGTCATCTGCGAAGAGAGACAGTTTGACTTCTTCTTTGCTGATTTGGATACCTTTTATCCCTTTTTGTTGTCTGATTGCTGTTGCAAGGACTTCTAGTACTATGTTGAATAATAGTGGCGAGAGTGGGCATCCTTGTCATGTTCCTGATCTTAAGGGAAAGGCTTCCAGCTTTTCCCCATTGAGAATGATATTTGCTGTAGGCTTTTCATAGGTGGTTTTTATGAGATTGAGAAATGTACCCTCTATCCCTACACTCTGAAGGGTTTTAATCAGGAAAGGATGCTGTATTTTGTCAAATGCTTTTTCTGCATCTATTGAGAGAATCATATGATTTTTGGCTTTTTCCTTCTGGATAAAATCTAAGACACCGATCGATTTGCGAATGTTGAACCACCCTTGTATCCCAGGGATGAATCCTACTTGGTCATGATAGATAATCCTTTTAACATACTGTTGGATTCTATTAGCCAGGATCTTGTTGAGAATTTTGGCATCCATATTCATTAGGGAAATCAGTCTGTAATTCTACTTTTTGATGGGTTCTTTGCCTGGTTTGGGGATCAAGGTAATATTGGCCTCATAGAATGAGTTTGGTAGCTTTCCTTCTGTTTCTATTTTTTGAAATAGCTTTAGGAGAATAGGTATTATTTCTTCTTTGAATGTTTGGTAGAATTACCGAGGAAAACCGTCCAGGCCTGGAGTTTTGTTTTTTGGAAGGTTGTTTATCACTGTTTCAATCTTTCGTAATTAATTGGATGTTTAAAAAATCAATTTCTTCCTGTTTCAGTCTTGATAGTTTATAGGTTTCCAGGATGTCCTCCATCTCTTCCAGATTGCTTAATTTATTGGCATATAGCTGTTGATAAAAGTTTCTAATAATCCTTCCAATTTTATTGGTGTTGGTTGTGACCGCTCCTTTTTCATTCATAATTTTATTAATTTGGGTCCTTTCTCTATTCTTTTGGATGAGTCTTGCCAGTGGTCTGGCAATTTTATTAATTCTTTCAAAGAACCAGCTTCTAGTTCTGTTGATCTGCTCTACTGTACTCCTGGTTTCTAATTCATTGATTTCTGCTCTAATTTTAGTCAACTGCTTCCTCGTGCGTGGATTAGGCCTGTCCCTCTGTTGCTGTTCCAGCTTCTTGAGGTGAGAATATAAAAACTCATTTTAGATTTTTCTATTCTTTTGAGTAAGGCTTGGATGGCTATGTATTTCCCCCTTAGGACTGCCTTTGCAGTATCCCATAGGTTTTGGACCATTGTGTTTTCATTCTCGTTGGTCTCCATAAATTGTTTAAATTGCTTTTTGATTTCCTGGTTTATCGAATCATTCCTGAGCAGGATGGTTCTTAGTCTCCAAGTGTTTGAGTTTCTTCCAAATTTTTCCTTGTGGTTGAGTTCCAATTTCAAAATGTTGTGGTCTGAGAATATGCAGGGAATAATTTCAGTCTTTTGGTATTGGTTGAGACCTGTTTTGCGTCCCAGAACATGCTCTATTCTTGAGAATGTTCCATGGGCATTAGAATAGAATGAGTATTCTTTGGTTCTGGGGTGTAGTGTTCTATATATATCTATGAGGTCCAACTCGTCAAGTATGGCATTCAAAGCCTTTGATTCTTTGCTTAGTTTTTGCCAGGGTGTTCTGTCTATTTCTGATAGTGGAGTGTTGAGGTCCCCTACTATTAATGTATTTTTATCTATATATCTCTTTATTCTGGTTAAGAGTTGGCTTGTGTATCTTGCTGCTCCCCTGTTGGGGGCATGTATATTTATAATTGTCATATCCATTTGTTGGAGACATCCATTAAGAATAATATAGTGCTTTTTGTTTACATTGTTTATGGTCCTGATGGGGATAAGGACTAAGTTTGAGATAGATAAAGGAATAGAAAATATTGAAAAATGTTGATTAAAAATTCCACTGCTATCAGAATAAAGCCAGCATTGTTTGATGAGAAGGAATGAGTCAACATATAAATCCCCCTGTTTTTCCTTCACAATTTGAAATCTTTCTTCTATTCATCCTTTAATTTAAAATGCATCTCCATCATTAAGTTTAAAAGAGTCTGGTGAAAATAAAAGTAAAAAAAAAATTAAGTGTCCACTTCATGTGAATTCTCAGGAATTTACATATGTAAGTATGTGTCAGCTATGAACTTACAGGTATTTGTACATATATATGTACATTTATGTGTATCAGCTATGCTTATTTTCATTTAGTTCTCAGACACTTTGAAGCTTTTGTTTCAGTTTTTTGTTTGCTTAGGCTACCTTAGTGATGCCATACAATCTTACATCATTATAAAAAAGAAAAGATGAGAATGAGGACCTTTTCTCCTGCTGTTGTGCTTTGATACTGATAAGGGAAGATGTATGGCTCTGATAAAGTAGAAATATATATTTAGGGGCGCCTGGGTGGCACAGCGGTTAAGCGTTTGCCTTCGGCTCAGGGCGTGATCCCGGCGTTATGGGATCGAGCCCCACATCAGGCTCTTCCACTATGAGCCTGCTTCTTCCTCTCCCACTCCCCGTGCTTGTGTTCCCTCTCTCACTGGCTGTCTCTATCTCTGTCGAATAAATAAATAAAATCTTTAAAAAAAAAAAAAGTAGAAATATATATTTAAAAGGATATTTGTAACTGAACTATTTTGAAAGAACAGTACAGTGTTTAGGGCGAGATTTATACACAATGTTCATGATAGTGATGAAGTTGAGTCTGTAATACTTCTTTTCAGGAGAACATGAAAGACTTCGATTAGAGCAAGTTAAAGAGAGTCACCTGTGTCTGAAAGTGTCTCAGGTCAGCTATAACTACCCGGCAATCTGTACTAGTTAGATCGAGTTCTAACTTGTAACTAGTTTAGGGTGTGCAACAGCAACTCACGATCTGATGTGTAGCAGGAATAACAGCGTGGTCGAATTCTCCAAGTAGATCATATTATCACATCGAATCAGGACAATGGCTTATCTACGGCTGCAGGGATTGTGATCACAAATCATTGAGGGAGCCGAGCCACTAAAATAGCATCAATATAATAAAAAGTAGCCTGAAAAACCAGTGTATAACATTACTCTGCAGAGAAAGCAGTTGTTGAAATTTACATCTCAGCCACCCGATATTGTGCAATCAATAATAGAAGATTTTCTCCAAAATTTTGTGTATCGGGGTCAGCCTCAGAAATCTAATAGAGTAGCTTGCCAGTGATTTAAGCAGGAAGGCTCTGTTTTCCATGAATTTATGGACTCTTCACGCAGCAGTGGCTATTACATGCAAGCTGCCAATGACTATTTGATTATCTCGGAAGGACCTGAAAGCTAGTTGGGCATGAAATAGAGGACCTCTTCAAATGAAAGGGATCAGAATATTCAACACAGTTTATAAAGTGTGACAATTCTATTATGTAAGTTTGAACAGCCGCCACTGTTGGGGAAAAAAAATCCATGAGAATATCCAAGAGAAAAATAGCTTGGCAAAGCTAGTGACCATGAAAAAATATAGGCTTCATTACTAGTGGGAGAACAATGTTTGGAGATTTTCTATCTTGAAAATCTGAATTATGCTCCATAGAATATGTAACTAGCCCTCAGTCATGTGAAACTATTATGGCATAGATAGAATTTGTAATGCTGGCTCCAGATTTAACATGGAGAAATTTCTCCATGATTAGATTTTGAAATTACTGAAAATATCAAAGCAACTCCAAATAGAGACCATGATGACCTTTACTTTCTAGGAGAGGAATCGTGTGTAACGGTGTGCAGGAACAAAGGACAGGTTAGCAATCCATTTTTTTTCACGAGGGAAGAAAAACTTTTTTTTAAATAAACTTTTTGTTTTAGAACAGATTTAGAGTTGCAAAATTATTGTGAAAACGGTGCAAGAGTTCCCATGTGCCCCATACTCAGTTTCTCCGACTGAACATCTTACATTAGAATGGCACATGTCACCATTAATGAACAATGAACTGTTACATTATTATCAGCTAACATTAATACTTTATTGGGATGTCCTTAGTTATTATCTAATGTCCTTTTTCTGTTTCAGGATCCCATCCAGGATACCTAATTACATTTATTTGTCATGTCCCCTGACATTCCTCCTGGTTGTAACAGTTTCTCAGACTTTTCTTGTTTTTGATGGCGTGCATCATTTTGCAGAGTACTGTCAGGTATTTTGTAGAATGTCCTTCAATTGGGATGTCTGGTATTTTCTCATGATACATTTCTGGGAGGTGATACATTTCTGGGAGGAAGACCAAAGAGGTAAAGTGCTATTTTCCTCATACCATATCAAATATACTTACTATTTTTTTAAAAAGCTTTTATTTATTTATTTGAGATATATATATATATATATATATATATATATATATATATATATACACAGAGAGAATGAGTGGGGGGCACAGGGAGAGGGAGAAGCAGGCTCCCCACTGAGCAGGAAGCCTGACCGTGGACTCAATCCCAGGACCCTGAGATTATGACCAGAGCCAAAGGCAGACACTTAACCGACTGAGCCACCCAGGCTATTGATGTAACTTATCGTTGATGTTAACTCTCATCACCCAGTTTGAAAGAGTGTTTGTCCATTTTCCGCCTATAAGCTTAACTTTGTTTCCCTCTTTCTGTACTATATTATTTGAAAGAAATTCACTACACATAGCCCCCACTTATGGAGTGGGGGTTATGCCCTTCCTCTTTATTTTTATTTATTTATTTTTTTATATTATTTTTTTATTTTAATGTTTTTTTATTATATTATGTTAGTCACCATTGCCCTTCCTCTTTAAAAGCAGAGAACATCTAGAATAGTTATTTGGAATTCATCTGTACTGGAAATTTGTTTCTTTTCCTCCATTTATTTATTTAGTCCATCATATAACTAATGAACTCATGAACATCTGCTTTGGGTTAAGATTCAGTACCATTTTACTTATTTTGTTGTTCAAATAGTTCTAGCTTTGGCCACTCGTGAGCTCTTTTGGCCATTAGTTGGCTCTTGTATCTCTTTGACATATTCTTAACCAGTGTTTTATTCTGAATTTTGTTTGTTTGTTTTTAGTTCTTACTTTCTGGCGCTACAAGTTTTTGATGCTAGGTACACTCATTGAAATTGGGATATCACTGCTTCCGAGACCTTTCAAGTGACAGAGCAAGAAAATGTTATGTGCATGTATATTCACTTACCTACAGATATTTCCATGTGTAACCATATGTGTCTATGTTAAGTTAAACATCAGTTCTTACTGAAATAGGAACTTACTTTCAGCATCCAGGACTATATGATGCTCTTTATAAGCTGTATTTTGCCTGTGTTTCTTGACACTTTTCAATAAATTTCACTTTGTGTAATGTCGTATTGGATTATAATTTTGTTAAAAACAAAAAAAAATATTTCTAATTGAACTATAGCTACTTTTTAGAAAGATTTATTTATTTGAGAAGGAGAGAGAGCACAGTGGGCGTTGGGCAGAGGGAGAGGAAGAGAGAGAATCTCAAGCTGACTCCTGCTGAGTACGGAGCCTGAGACAGGGCTCGATCCCATGACCCTGAGATCATGACCTGAGCCGGAATCAAGAGTCAGACCCTCAAACGGCAGAGATATCCAGGTGCCCCTAGAACTATAGCGACTTTTATTTTAAGTGAAACTGTCAGTTTTAAATTCTAGGATTCAGGGATTGAGAATATAATTTCCAAACCCTGATGGTCTGAGACTCCTGTGGTCTCTCCCTCCAGGAGTAGCAGATTGTTTGAGAACCCCTTTATACTTCACCAGCCCGTAGGATACTGGTTTTTCACCTAGTAATTAAATTAGATCGTTCCTTTTTCTCCCCCCATCTCAATTTGGCAGAGTTCTTATAATCATGTGTCTTTCAAACCTGCCTGAATATTAAATCATCTGGGGAAACTTTTAAAAAAGTACTGATATAATCTCTCTACCTCAGACCAAATTCAGTTTGTGTAGGACGAAACACGCAGACTGTATTATAGAGCCAGACTTAGGGGCTACATTGATACAGCTAACCTCCAAGATCCTTTGGTCCTGAGATCTGGCCAATGTTTGATTTCCATTAATATGATCTGTTCGGATCAGACTGTGCTTCATTCCCAATCAGATGTAATGCATACAAAATATACAAAATAAACACAGATCTACAAGTTATTTGGTGCTTGAACAGTCAGATTAAAGAGAGTTTGCTATAGACCGTTTTATACCGGCACCATATAAACCCAATTTTAGACAATGGGCCTTATAGCCATTTGAGAAAATAAAATTGAACCAACGTAAAACCATTATTCCAGAAGTTCAAGTCCACTGTGGGTGATTTTCAACGCTTCCAATATTAGCAAATTGCATACTCTTTGTTGACCTATTTTGAGAGAGAAAGAGTCAGCCCTTAAAATGCAGGAAAAGACTGTGCCTCCACTTTCTAAGTAGGATTGCACCAAAAGCAAAACAACGGTGTGGATTGTTCTTGGAGATCCTCAGGGAAGTTTTTACAGAGCACTTTAATAATACATTCAGGTATTGTGCAAGGCCCAAGGTCAGGAAACGTCGCATTCTAACCACTAAAAGTATACTGGAAACCTAGGTACTTGAATTCCAGTTCTGAGACTCTGTGAAAGCCTTTTTGATACCAGGGCAGTCCTAACACTTCTGCGTGTCTTCCTTTCTCCGTCTGTAAAACAAGGATCATTGCACATTCATTACACTGCTTCACGCGTGCCTGAGGCAAGCTCTAAGAAAACACGTCAGACTCTATAGTCAAAAGCCCCTACACTGTACCACATTGCCAATTGCTGCCACTCTCCTGTTTGACCCAAATATCTTTTGTAATTTAAGCCAATTTCCTCCTAGACAGTGTTTGGGAGAATCAGAAAACTAGTTTGCCACAACTTATTTGCAATACGTTTCACCTCAGTGTTTTGGTCCAAATGTTTTTATTTCTAATAGCTTTCACCTTAATGTCGTCTCATATTAATTCCTTTCTGCGTCTTAACTCAAGCTGGAGTCACCCACGTGACCTCGAGTTTCCCCCAAGGGCACACAGGCCACGGCTGCTGATTTACCCATGATAAAAGAGTGACTTAATTTTATCAGCTTTTGCTCTTCTAGCTCTAAATTCTGTGATTCTAATGGTGCATGGAAACATTCTAAATGGATTTAGTTTCCTCATTATAAAGATCTCTGACCCAATCACACACTAAATAAAGGTAAGTTGGAGAAACTCATATTAAGAGCCTTTATTTTGGATTTTGATTATGAGCTACTTAGTCGAGTGGCTTTCCTTATTAGTTCCTCTGACGGAATGAGGAAAGGTGACGGTACACAGGGAATGCCTCTGGGCTCCAAAAATAAGCTTCTTAATTTGTTTTAGCTACTCATTTTTACGTATTCTCTGAAGGTAGTTCCTGACTCAGAACATTCGAATGCTCTCTCTCTGTGGGTGAAGACAGTGACACCCAGATGCACCTCAGGCCTGCCGAGCCACAAACAGCTCAAGAGAAAGTTTAATGAAGGGCAGGGAAAGTGGGTCCAACTTTTACCATTGTCTTTTCGCACCCGTCGTTCAGGCATCCAGACAATTTGGGGATGGGGGAGTGTACAAAAGGAGACTCAGCAGGCCTAAGCTAACGCCGGGGTTGGATTGTAGTTTTTACATCCCTTCCAAAAAAAAAACAACAACTGCAAAAACACATTGAATAATCGTGCCATACATTGTAGATGCACAAATAATCTTGGCTGCTTAGAATCTCCTGTTTAAAAGGAACATTTAAAAACTAGAGGTATCGGGGTGCCTGGGTGGTGCAGTCGTTAAGCGGCTGCCTTCGGCTCAGGGCGTGATCCTGACGTTATGGGATCGAGCCCCACATCAGGCTCCTCCGCTATGAGCCTGCTTCTTCCTCTCCCACTCCCCCTGCTTGTGTTCCCTCTCTCGCTGGCTGTCTCTATCTCTGGCGAATAAATAAATAAAATCTTAAAAAAAAAAACAAAAAACACTAGAGGTATCTGGCTAATCTAGGAGGAGGAGAGTTGTCATTAAGAAACCCAAAAAAAGGGATTTGGAAGATAAGGACATCTGCACACTGAAGTAACATGGGCAAAGAATCTCACTGTTCCAGATCTGAAAAGAAACTAAAGATTTTTCTTTCTCGGGGAACAATAGATTTATTTTTAGAGGGTAACTGTAAAACAAGCTATTACTGTGCCTTCATTTGAAACTTTCGCAAGTGTTAAACTAGGGTCAGGCACTTCTTCTCTGACACCTCACACTTGGTACAGTTCTACCTACCCCACCCAAGATGCACCCAGCTCTTTCAATCCTCATTACCTCAAATACATCTACCTATGCCCACTCCTCATCAAATAAAGCTTTGGATAATAGGCAGAAATGGACTCACCTAACCCATTTTCTATGAGACAAATCAGAATGTGAAACTCTAATCAAAAGGAAGAGAAGAGGATTTCTAATCCCTTGAAAACCTTGTCCTGGAGTTTAACTAGATTTGGCTCACAATTGAGACTCCAGTTCTGAGTTACAACAGGCAGCAATGGGAGGAAATGGAGGCCCTTTGCTCTCACTTTCCGTGGGTGCTTTGGTACGATGCAGAGCCACTTAGGGCCGGCAGGAGAGCAACACACCCCTGGGTCATATGTTACCTCTGTCACCTTTCTAACTTTGAAGGGGCCCTGTTTGGAAGAACAGTAACGCAGAGGGTTAGCTTAAGAATTGATAAGATCAGGTAATATGTATACCTGATGGAAAGTAGACACTCAATATAAACAGTAATTCTCATTATCATGTTATTACACTATTCATAAATATTTTATATTATCCAAAGGGGTCAATAATACAGAGCCTTGAATAAATTATTCAAGACCTAAAGACACGTTGTCCAATAATTCAATCCCTGGCTTTGATCTTTGACCCTTTTGTCCCCGAATTGCTGGGTCCTCCCAACAGCTGTACCTCCATGCTCAACCTGTCAATGGAGGCCCAAGCTCTCTGTTTCCCAATCCTAGGGGACAGAGGTGTATCATGGAAGGAAACATTTCAAACCCCCTGAAACATATCTTCAGGTAAGAGTATTTTTGAAACCCTATAGAAGGTGATCATTCTAATACGTATCCCCTGTGATCCCTGAGTGTGAACGATCATATCCCTGCTGGCTTATTAATGGTATGTCATTAGGACATTCCATCTAGCTGGCTGGCAGTCATTTATCTCCCTCACCCTTTTAATTAATTCACCCGTAATATCCAGCTGATTCCTCCTATCAAATTTCTTTTAAACCCATTCACTTCTTCCATCCTGTCTGCCACCATAGTAGTCCATGCGCCATCTTCTGTCATCTTGGGATACCGCCATGTCCACTCAACAGGCCTCCTTGCCCTTGGTCTAGCTACCTCCCTTCAGTCTCCCCAGAAGACTGAGAGAGGCTTCCCCTTGCCTGCAGCCCTGAGGTCCTGCAAGATCCGGCTTCTGCTCTCTAGCCTCATCTCACACCACTCTTCCCTCTGTCTTGGCCCTCCAGTCCCCTTGTACTTACCTCAGTCTGCTCTGCCATGTCTTCAGAAAAGATGTTTCGTCTTGTGAAATGACCATCCTTCTCCTCCGCCCCCATTGCCAGAGTTAATTTCAGCTCATCCTTTGGAATTTAACGCAAATACTATTTCCCCAAGGAACCTCTCCCTGACTTTGCAGACTCCCAGGGAATCATCAGGTCTGCAGTTATGTGGTGCACTCTTAGTATAACAGGCCTTGTCAGAGCATTTATCACTATTATCATTAACTGATTAAGTTTGTAATTAGTCTTTTAATAATTATCTCCACCGCTAGAATTTAGCTTCGAGAGGGCAAGGACAGGTTAACTTTCCTTTTCAGTATCTGTATTTGTAAAATCATTATCATTGCAGGAATAAATAGAAGATGCAGGAGAAGTGCTTACTAAGGAGACTTGTATACAGTGTGTTCTCACTGGAATAATGTCACTATAACTGTGGTGTGCTGGAGGTGGGGAGGGAGGAGGAACTGCAGGACAGAGACAACACGGCCTGGTTGTGTGCTGACTAGTTATGCCTCATCAGAAGGAAAGGGGATAAGAGTCTGTGCATAGAATTGAGGTACAGCACCAGAAGAGAACTAACAGCATGGATGATTGTCTGATTTACTTATCCAGAATAGCGGAGTGGAGAGATTTTAAGACCCCCAGCCTCAGGACTGAATGTCAGAGCCACGGACCCAAGCCTGTGCTGAGAACCTCATGGACTTTTCTGTAGAGAGGAAGTTGACTCAAAGGGGATTCGTTAAATATGAGAATTCCTGTGCTAAAACATATATTCTGAAGTTAACTCAGGTGCCATGGAATGTTCTCTGAAGAGCTTCATACTTTTCCTGAAGGGGGTTCCAAGTTGCCGTTTTCTCTGTGGATGGTAAACTGCCAACAGAGAAAGCTTCTTGCTTTATAGCAAATATTGGTCAAGAAAAATGTAATGAGCAAAACACAAAAGGACAAAACACTGAAGAGACAAGATGCTCACTCTCCGGCCTTAAGCAAAGGCAAATTTTGTCTGATTAAGAAGAGTCAGAGAACTACTTTTTCTACTGAAGTTCCGTTTTTGCCTGGGCCAATGAAGAATTCAAAAAACAGGAACAGCGAAGAAAAAAAGCTGTAAATATTTTTGAGACTCTAAAGATGTTTCTAAACATCCTCAATCTATCATTTCTGAATGGAGACAAAGATAAAAGAAAACTAACATGTCTTGAACACAAATTAGGTCCTGTATAGGTACTCTTTATATATTTTTCTTCTTTGTCTTATAATAGTCTTTAAATTACTCTGAAAGAAATGTTATTGTTTCTAATTTACTGTTTTAAAAAGCTCCAGTAATTTCCTAAGTCTAATAATAGATGTACCTGGCATTTGGAAACAAGTTCACCCAGCTTTGAAATCTGTGCTCTGAAATTTTTTTCTCCCAAAGGTAATAAAAAATTTCTAAAGTTTCTTCCAATTCTGAAATTCTAAAAATATATTTAAATCATAGCTTTAACAATCTTCCTTCTAGCAAAATTTCAACATGGTTAAATGCAGCTCTACACATATTCTTTGCTTGCACCTGAAAAACTGAAAGTGGATTGAGAAAAGCCATAAAGATGCTGACTGGACTCACTTTAAATTCATGATTACAAACCTCAAAGGGAAGTTGGTCCTGCCAGGCAATTCTGGTCTATATTTCCCGCGTAGATTTTCTCTGTCACTCAACTCTTTCTCATCTGCTCCTCTTTCCTCAAACTGTTCAAACTTTTCTCTCTCCTCTCAGTTACTAATCATGCTTTTCATTAATACAGAAATTGGAAAACTTCCAGATGCTTCTATTTATATGTCTACCAATTCAACTGTATCTGTACATATATGTTTTGTCTTTCCTCATATTACAATGGATGGGCTGGCTGCCATACTCTAATGACGGTACCTGACTTAGTGCATTGGACTCCAACATCTCATTAGTGGAGAGACTTTCTGCTTTTAATAGTTCCTTCTCTCAGACACTATCAGTTTTTTTCATCTCTACTGGAATATTCCAAAGAGTGTGTGCATGTGTATATATTTCAATTCTCATTACTTATACTAGTTACGTTCTCTAAATCTGCTGGGAATACTGAGTTGACAAACATGGAACTCTCATTCCTACAGAGTTAGGTTCCTGAGAGCCTTAGGTCACAAAATTTTATTTTACATGAGTTTCTGTTTAAATACACCCCATTTAATATATAGATCTTCCACATAACTAATTGCATGGTCTTTGGAATTTATTTGTATCATATTGGTGGTCTGCCAGTGTCCTTTGAAAACAAGCCAGTCTCATCAGGGTTGAAAAGCTACTCTTCCGTGTAACCGTTCCTGTATAACACTTAGCAGGCGTTTTTATTAACTTCTCCCACAGCCTCCTGACCTGTGGAATCTGCCTTGCCTTCAGGTTTAACAGTGTCATGCCAGATCTCCTGAAATGTGCAAGCCAGCCAGCACTAGCTGAGATGGGTTTCACATTTTCCTGAACCTGGATGTGACTGTAAATTTCTTTGGCTTTCAGCCTCACAATAATATGGTGCACGATGCTTTTTTAAATTACTTATCATCTCATGGACCCACAAATTGGGGCATTTTTCCGTTCTTACCATAGCTCTATCATGCACTATGGAGGATACTTTATCACTTTCTAGAGTAGTCTCATATACAGTACCTTAAATTTTCTCTTCCTTTTCTGATTGTACCATGTTGTTCACTCATCAACACTGAACTCAGGGCCAATAGTATTATAACTCATGCTCAAATAAAGCTTATCTAACTCACACATCCATAAGGCATGTCATGGCCCTCGTATGCCAAGGAGTGCAATGTAACCGCACTTCCATATCGCACTGAGGCATTTTAAACGGGGAAATTATTAACAAAAAGCACAGAAATGCAAAAAATGTGACACTAAGAAGATGATGAAATGAACATTTTTGAACAGTATGACATCTAAAACAAGAAGGCAGAGTGCTGCCTTGTTTGACCTCGACTGGAAATGTGTACATCAGGTTAGTCAAATTTTTCATCACTGCGAGTCTGCGAATGACTGGGAAGGCTCCATGGATGTTGATTTGTGGCTTACAAATAAATTTTAGCAAGTGGGTGAACTTTCAAATACAGAATCTGTGAACAATGAGTACTGACTATATGCATGTACATATATGTATATGCATATATATGTGTGTGTATGCTCTGCGTATATATATATGCTGTTATTATGCATTATAATTAAAAGCACAAATATACTGTATGTATATGTTGTGATTGAAGAATAACAAAAGCAAAAAGCTTTGCCTCTCATTTCCCTGCAATTTATTGCCCTATGTCTCCGCTCCCCTTAAAATCCTACACAGTTTCACTAGCTCCAGTAAGTTTTATTCTTTTCTTTCGTAAACCACAATATCAAAACTCCACCACCAAGCTCATTAATGGCCTATACATTGTATACTATAGTCAATAATTAATCTTTATTTTACTCAACCGAGGTGTTTCATTTGATACAGCTGACCACCTACCCCTCTTTAAAACTCTCTCTTTGATTCACTTTCTGGACACCATTCTCAGGTGATTCTCCTTTTCTGAGGTCTTCTCCACAGCAGTGGTTTCCAAATTTATGAGTACATACACTTTGGGGTTTACAAAGACTTTGTACTTTGGTACCTTGCTTTAAGGGAACCACTGTATTCATTCTATTTTTGCCTGAGACTATTTCATGCTGGTTCTATTTTGTTCCCTTCCACACTCACCTTTCTTTCACTTTACAAAAGAAAGATACACCTTCACTTTTCCTGAAATTCACCTTGGTGCACTGCTCTAAAAACATGAAGGTTCCATATAGATGCAGAAGTTGGTGTGAAGAAAATGAAAAATGGTGATGACCGAGTGACAGTTTTGCGAATCAGGGGCTTGCCAGGTCTCTCCAATCTTTATTTTTAATAAGATTGAAGGAGAACCTACTGAGTTGTTTGGTAGACTCCTATGAGTACCAGAAACCATGTGCCAACTACACACAGTTGGACCTTAAGGATCAAAATTATCTACTTTATCCCCAAACTTATCACCAAAGGACACACATCATACAGCCTACATTAATACGACTTTACTATGCCAATGTTCAATGAGTTAAAGTTCTAAAGTTTATACTTCTGTTTTTACATATAATGTACTCCTAATAATTATAACAATAATTTGATCAGAAAATAACTTTCACATTTAGAACTTATGGAAATTTTTACCTAGAAGTCTTGCCTCCCAATGGTTTTAAGACATTACAAACTTGTATCTGAAAATATACAAAGGCTTTCTTTTTTGTCAGAGAAATGCTTTAGTGGATAACCTTTAAAATTTTTTGCAAACATAATACTATATAATTTTCAATATATTTTGCAAAAGAAGTAGAATAGAAATATTAGTTCAGGAGGAAAAAAAAGAGAATTCCTGACTGTTGAAGAAGACTTGGTCAGGTATTTTTAGATGAACAGGGGTAACTATCAAAGTATGTGGTCTTAAAATCACTAAGTATATTTAAAAGGTGATAGAACAGTGTTATTTTAAACTTTTAAAATGTCAATATTTATAATGCACTAAAATTATGTTCCTTGTAACAACTTGGGCTCCTAATGAAAAATTATAGTGTCAATTTTAAAACGTGCAAAGGGGTAAGTTGTTTTGAAATCCTTTCGCTGGAACAGGCCCCTGCCCTGTTCTGCCTCTAAGTCTGTTTCCTTCCTATCTATGGACCTCCTCCGGGAAATCCTGTTGAGTCACACGACATTAAAGAATATTGCTTCACTGAGCACCGCCAAATGTGTATCTTTCTCTCCACCCCAGACTAATATACCAAACCTTACGTTTGAGATAGCCAATCGGATGTCAAAAATGCGTCTCTAAACTGAACATATCGAAAAAGAACTCTTGACTTCTACTCCCAACTCACCCTAATATTTTCCTCTCCATTATTTCCCATCATTATAAGACTAATTAAAAAAAAAAAACTGAAGAAAGGAAGAGCTCGGCATTGTCATAGAGCCCTCTCTTTTTACGACATCGCACATCCAATTCCACTGCTTGCCCTGCGGGCTCTACCAGGAAAATACATCTGGAATCTGAGCGTGACTTACTTACCACCTTTACTTCTAAAAGTCACAATCATTTGCTTGCCTTCCTGATTTCTCCCCATCCTGACCTTAGCAAATGAATGTGAACTAGTCTCCCCGTTCTACTGTTGTTCATAATCATCTTCTCTAGAAAGTAGGAACAGAAGTCTTTTACAATTTAAATGAATTTTTATGATTTCTGTGTTCAAACCCATCAATGCTTTCTCCTGTATCTCCAAGTCCCAGTCCATGTAGGCTCCTGTTTCTTTTACCTTATTTCTAACCCTCTCTACCTCCTCCTGCCATTCCCATCACACCGCTCTCCTGTTTCTGGACCAATCACACTCCCAGCTTTGCATTTACCTTTCCTTTTGCCTAAAATGAAATTTTCCCAGCTAGCCACATGATGTTGGTCTCTTCAGTCATTCAGGTCATCTTGCCTCCGACCTCCTGATTTATTAGCACCGTCATAAAGAGTTCCTCATTCGGCCACCGTCTCTTACCCGGCTACATTGTTCCTTCATAACACTCATCATGGCACATATTTATTTGCTACCATTTTTTATTATCTTCTTTATTTTATCTTTATTACTTTATTTTCTTTTTTTTTTTAGATTTTATTTATTTGACAGAGATAGAGACAGACAGCGAGAGAGGGAACACAAGCAGGGGGAGTGGGAGAAGAAGAAGCAGGCTCCCAGCAGAGGAGCCTGATGCGGGGCTCGATCCCAGAACGCTGGGATCACACCCTGAGCCGAAGTCAGACACTTAACGACTGAGCCACCCAGGCGCCCCTATTACTTTATTTTCTTGTTTTTTATCTTTCTTTCTGGAATATAAGCTCCTTAAGACCCGGAAATTATTTTGTTTTGCTCACTACTAAATTCTGAGAAGTTGGAACAGTGATCAGCAAAGGATTGGTACTCAGTAAATATTTTGCTAAAACATACGTATTATGTGGCTAAAGCCAAATGAGTAAGAAAATTGATTTTATTTAGGCTATTGCAATAGGAAGATATGAAAATCAATTTCTGAGCAGTGTGGGTTTGGCCTTAGATTAATCCCACAAGTTAAAGGTGGGATTGTTTTTGCAATCAGGAGACATCTCAGCCAGTTAGCCGAACAGGAAATGTTTAACCCTAGGTCTAGCGAGCTGCAGGGGAACAAACAGTTCTAATATCAGCTAACCATTCTTGAGACAAAAAACCGGGAGGGGAAGATCTGCATCTGGCATTTCAGGAGGTTCAGGCAAGAGGGGGAAAGGTTTGTATTTGACCTTGTCACAGGTTAATAAAGGAATTACCTGGAAGCTTCATCAGAATCATGAGGAAGGGTGGACAGAGTATTACCTAAGTCATATGGAAGAAAGGTCCTCTGGGGGAAGCCTTTTCTAGAACACAGCAGGGTGGGGGATCTCCTAACGAGACTGTTTTCAGGGCTCAGATAAAGTGCAATATTGCCACCTATATAATTTTAGCTTCTTTTAAAAGTGTTTCTGATAAAATAATCTAATATTTGGACATATAGGTATTTTGTTTTGTTGCTGCTGTTGTTGTTTTTTAACTAGTAAATTTACTCTATATTGGGCACTAACATTGAACATGCAATATTTTACATTTCTTTGGGTTTTACAACTTATTACATTTGGAATACCTCCATGTGTTAGCTTGCTGCTAATAATTTGTATAATCTAAATTTGTATAACCTAAAGAATTCTATGAAAGATGGAAAGTAGGCAGGAACTGAGGCTCCAAGGAATCGTGTAACTCCCCAAGTCATCGAACGTGTAAATACTAGATCAAATAAAATCATTCACGTTCATAGTGATATATATCTCATTACTTCTCTCTTATAGAACAGTTGTCATTGGGAAGACGAATAGTAACATGTTTCTGATTCTTGACTTTACGATATATTATTACAATTCCTCTTCTGTGTATGTGTTAAAGTAATTACCATAAATTATATTTGACCATATAATATTAGTGTTTTGAAACTGCCACACTTTCCTATATCATTCCCACTTTCCTATTTTCTCCAACATTCTATTACTGTTTTTACTCAGGCAGGAATATGTCCTTGGAGTTTACAATAGGTGACTTTGAATATTTACATTGCTCACTGCCAACCCACACATCCAATAAACAGCAGCTAAATATATCACTGCAGGCATCCTACACAGATGTGGTCCAAAGAGCATATGACTAAAATGAGTATTAATTGATCTGGTGAATTACGCGGTGTTGTTTATAATTTGAAGCATTTCTCATACCGACATTCATTCAAAATTCACCAATTTATTGAGCACCTTGTACTAATCCCACTAATAGTGGAAATAAAACTGGCACGATCCCAAGTTACAATAGAGGGGGAAAGAAGTATTTTAGTGATTGCTTATAGATCATTCTTGGGCCTTTCTTTAGAGAGAAAGAAAGAAAGAAAGAAAGAAAGAAAGAAAGAAAGAAAGAAAGAAAGAAAGAAAGAAAGAAAGAAAGAAAGAAAGAAAGAAAGAGAAAGAAAGAAAGGAGGAAAGAAAGAGAAAGAGAAAGAAGGAAGGAAGGAAAAAGGAAAGGAAAGCAAAGAAAAGAAAAAAGAAAAAAGAAAGAAAGAAAGAAAGGAAAGGTAAGGAAAGAAGGAAAGGAAGGGGGGCATCTGGGTGGGTTAAATATCTGCCTTCGGTTCAGGTCATGATCTCTGGTTGGGGGATCCAGCCCCTTGTCAACCTCCCTACTCAGCAGGGAGTCTGCCTGTCCCTCTCCCTCTGCCCATCCCCAACCACCCCGACTCCCCACAACTTGTGCTCAGGAGAATGCTCTCTCTCAAATAAATAAATAAAATCTTAAAAAAAAGAGGGGGAGGGAGGAAATAAGGAAGGAAACAAGAAAGAAAGAAAAAAGTCTTATTTTGCCTGGTGTTCATTTATTAACGGTCAAGTCAGCCACCACCTTGAATCCTTTTGTTCAGAGATTTACAATGTTTTGGAGCAAACATTTGCTTATAAATCTGTCCCTACCAACTAATCTTTAAGTTTAGTAAGTGTAGGTGCCATATATTATGTTTTTCTGTTTTATCTCAAAACAGTTGAAAGAAAATTGAATTAAAAAAACATAATAGAGTCATTTGTTTCTGAGTTTTCAGGTTACTATTTACTTTAGCAATAATGTGAAGCTTTTGAAATAAACATCATTTCATTTATTCCTCCATTTATTTAAAAATACTTAATGAATAATTACTATGTGCCAAGTACTGTGCAATGTGCTAAATGTAAGTTTTAGTTAATAAAATGGTTTTGCTGTATATATTCATGCATTTACAATGTAGAAAAGAAGATTGATATTAAATGAATAAACAGAAGCAAAAACCAGAAGTAAAAATACTACATAAATAGTAGCTCCATGAGGACAGGCTAATTTTTGTCTTAGTCCTCAATGTGTCTACCTACAATAGTACTTGATACCTAGTAAGCATTTGATACCTTTTGTCTAATTAATATAATTAAAGCTGTGATAAAACTATATGACTATAATTAATTTGTGAATATAATTTAAAACTCTGGACAAGGAAGGGGTCCTATGAACAGAATAACAAGAAATTAAAAATAGACTTTAACACAATTAAAACAATTCTATATATAACAATATACCATTGTGTGGGGAGAAAAATAATTTCCCCTTTACCCTTCCAGTTTTTTGGCTGCAATTCCCCTGTAATAAAAGACAGATGAATAGGAGAGAAACACAGGAGTTTAATAACATGGACACCTCCTGTATACATAGGAGATACCCAGGAAAACTGGGTAATTCCCTAAAATGGCCCAAACCATCATCTTAAACACTATCTCCAGCTAGAGACAAGATGTTGGGGGTGAGGAGAGTTGGGTATGGGAGGTGATCAGACAAAGCACAGTAAATAAAAGTATGGTTGTTACGAAGATTGAAATCCTGCCTTCTCCACTGACAGGTTTCTTGAGATTTAGTCATCCTCCTTTTCCTCCTAGAGAGAGGGAGACACACTTACAAGATTTCCCTTATAAATTTAAATTTCTCTTATAAATAGGTAGTAACTTCTAGTTTTCAGAGCTTTTTCTCCTTGATTAGCTTAAAAATAATCAGCTCAAGTTAACCCTTATGCCAAACGGGGGTATTTTGGGTAGGCAAATTCTATTCCCCTTCACTGTCATTTAGAGTTAAAATCTTTAAGGTTCTGTTTTCTTTGCACTGAAAGTCTTCTGCTTTTTTTCAAACTTTGGAAGCTCTTAAAACTAATGTGTATTTGTATATATAATGACTAAAGTAATTTGTCTGAAATATTTAAGTACTTCTGTCTACCTTGTTTTTTTTCCTGAAAAGTAGAAGAGGGGAAATATCCAATAAGGTAAGTGCTTGAAACATAAAATAAATTCACTGAATGTTTATTTAATGACCTCATCTCTCTATTTAAATGCAGATTCCTGAAATTTGTTAAATATTACTTTGCTTACATTTCAATCTTATATGTTGAGAGAAATTACTTTTGTAATACTG
The DNA here is from genome assembly GCF_024610735.1 of Ursus americanus. NCBI lineage: Eukaryota > Metazoa > Chordata > Mammalia > Carnivora > Ursidae > Ursus > Ursus americanus. The sequence continues at coordinate 39,941,413 of NC_142145.1, forward strand.
TCTTTCAGATTGTGATAATGATTTTTTAATGATAATACTTTAATGTCAAGACAATGTACAAAAGTAAACGCTTTTCAAACCATCTATGCACCAAATATTATCTCTCTCTTTTATTAAACCAAAAGAATATTAAACGGTCTGAATGGGCATGTGGCGGAATTGTATTCCTTCCCTGCTGTAATAATAACATGCTCAGTTAATGTAATTTTAAAGAATCAAGTTTATTCATATATAAGTTGTCTTCCTCAAGTACTTTAATCTTTAATTTTAATGAAATTCCAATCACCTTATGCAGTCACATTTTAAGATGATCGTCACTGTCCAAATATTGCTTCTCATGTATGTTTGTTTATAGTAATTAGTCTGATTTTCTTAAATGCGGTGTAAGATAAACATATGCAAATAAAGTCTAGAGGGAACAGAATCAAAATTAGTGTTCTTGATTCAGGATGGTCTGTTCAGGGACAGCTTCAGGCAAATTGAAAAGTATAGAAACTCACTTATATCATACACTCTTTTAGTATTTGTCCTTCTTCCAAATGGTGGAAACTAATTTCTTGTTTTCACTCTCCTTTGCAATCAGATCAAGGCTCATGGATATTGTAATTCCTTGCCCAAATAAATGAACTCATGTGCTTTTCCCAGCATAAGAATTAATCAAATTGAAAAATAAATATACTCTAGTTGATTCTGGTAATAGAGTCTCTTCTAAGTTAGTAGACATGGAGGGTATTTGTTTGTGCTTTACAACCAAGGATATTGAGATATAATTTACACAATAAAATTTATAATTTAAAGTGTATAATTCAATGAATATTGGCAATGAATGAGATAACAGAAACTGCCCAGTTGATTGCATATTGTACAATAATCTTTCAGTAAGTACCAGCTATTCACCATCTCAAAGTCAATCCAGTTCATATTTCTAACCACTATACTACAAGATTCATAAGAATCATGAAGCATTCTTCTTCACCTTCTCCCTAATACTTATTCCAATCTGTGAAAAAGATGCAATACAAATAGGTTAATGGGCACATGAAAATCCTCCTGTGTTGCTATTCTTGAGCTGAAATGCTTTCGCTTCCTTTGTTTTCCAGTTTTTGATCCTAATAACTCTTTATGACCCTGCACATCCCATTCTAAATGTATGTATCCTATGCCAGGGGCTATGTTCCTCTGCTCCTGTGGTCTCTCTCTTCTAGAACAGATTCCTGAACATCTTCTGCACTGTCATCTCACACTGTTTCCACCGCTAACCTTAAATGAAATCTAGCATCTCCCATGACACACATTCCTTGAAACATTTCTTATTGGTCTAGATATTTAAGAGCTGAATAATTAAAGACCTAGATGAACTCCAGTGATGAGTCTTAACCCATCAGGCACTGTCGGCTAGCCCAGGTGGATTGTATTTGCCATATTTCCCTTCAGGAAAAGTAATACATGTATTAGTAAGATAGTCTTAGATAAGCCTCTTGGGCTAGGGGGTGAGATCTCCCCAGAGATGTGCCAGAGCAATGATACTAAGAATTTCAAGATCCAACCCTTGCTTCATAGCACATATTGTTAAAAATTATTAGTTTCATTAGACATGCCCAATTTACTATCCTGAGATAAAGTTCATGGATAGCATAACCTAACTAAACACAAATTCCCCCCAAATTACATATACTTCCTAACTGCAAAATAAGGGCAAATAAAAGAGTAATTGATGATAAAATATTGCATTTCAATATCAAGTACTTGGACATGACTAAACAAGAAGACATAATGAAGCAGATTGATGCTGGGACCCACTTATAATGGATAAATATTGGTTTAAGAACAGTAAGGGGGCAACCTGGGTGGCTCAGTCAGTTAAGCAACCAACTCTTCACTTTGGCTCAGGTGATGATCTCAGGGTTGTGAGATCGAGCCCCATATTGAGCTCTACACTGGGCACAGAGCCTGTTTAAGATTCTCTCTCTTCTTCTCCCTTTGTCCCCTACCCCTTCTCTCGCTCCCTCTCTCAAAAAAAAAAAAAAAAAAAAAAAGGAAAAGAAAAGAAAAGAAAAGAAAAAGAAAGAAGAAAGGTAAAAAATTGGAGGGTATCTATATAAACAGTAAAGAAAAATACTGAATAAAATTTGCTATTAGGATAAGTTAAAATAGGCCATGTTTTGGTTTTCTTTTGTTTTTGTATTTGATGAGAGAAATAAGAAAATAACAGTAGTGGACATGGGAATGATACGCCAAGACAAATGACAGACTGTGAAGGTAAAGACAGTGAGGAAAAAGTGTTCTCACAAATAAGATGCCTTTAGATGTCAGTTAATGTCAAAATAATTCTGTGTTCTGACATGGAGTGGGGTAGTAACAAGTATCACAGAAAGTAAATCGTATCTTAAAATACAAATTATTAAGAAATTGGTGGGGCACCTGGGTGCCTAGTGAAGCACCTGACTCTTGATTTCGGCTCAGGTCATGATCTCACAGTCCTGGGGTGGAGTCCCAGGTTTAGCTCCCTGCTGAATGGGAGTCTTCCTGGGATTCTCTCTCTCCTCTCCCTATGCCCCTCCCCCTGCTCATGTGCCTGCTCTCTCTCTCTGTCTGTCTGTCTCTCTCTAAAATAAATAAATAAGTACTTTTTTAAAAAAGAGAAATTGGCTAACAGAAAGTTTCAAATCTGTGCCTTAAGTACAATATATTTTACTTGTGATACAGACCAATGCCAAACCAAATGTGGGCTTTCCAGGTAGCAGCAGCATCACTGTTTCCCAGCCACCAGCAGGTGGGGAAGGGACATCCAGGGCTCTATTATTAAGGAGATAATTCAGAATTGTAGACACTATCTCCTCTTCATGCCATTGACTCACACTTAGCCATATGACCACACGGAGTGGGAATGTGACCATGGGATCAGTTAAACTGCTGGGGCATCTCTTACTCACAGGAAGAAGCAAATTTGACACAAAATCTCACCCTCTGTCAAGACTAATATTCAATTTCCATAGTTTTAAAAGACCTAAGAGAACTAGAAGAAAAGCAGGGGGGAGAAAAAGACAATATTACAAGAAGCTTTAGCGATATGGGATAGATCTCATGGGACCATGTCAGTGCAGGACTGAAAAAAACCAAAATGCCTCTAACAAACAAATAATTTTAATGTATAATTTTCAAATAATAGTGAGTGAATATGAAACATTGTTTCAATCACCTTTAAATTAATGCATTTCATGCATCTCTGCTAATTTAATAGAATTTGGTTCTTCCATGGTTAAAAAAAAAAAAACTCTCAAATTTCTTTCTTGTACATTTGCATTTGGTTTTGTTGCCTTCCAGTAACTATATACTGCATACTGACACCTGTTTTAATTGAAATATGTAGTTGGAAATGCTCTAATAATAAATTTAGTTCTTTTCAAGGAGTGAGTTATATAAGTTTTAATTGTGTTTAAAACTTACCATAATTAGATATATTAAATCTTGCTTTGGATTCAAAATCATTTTTAATTAATTCTTCTTGAATTATTGGCTAACATGTTTCACATCCATTTCAAGTGGATTAATCATCCAATCTAGTATTGCATGTTCATACAGATTTTTAAATTTAAGTATTATATCTTTTTAAAGAGAACACAAATGAGAGCAGTATAGTTCCATTTTTGTGTGCTTGATCTTATCCTTAGCTAACTGCTGCAAAGATAGAAACCGAAAGCTCTTGGCAAGCAAGGATTTTTAAAATAGTATATGATTGTTTCTAAATATACTAATACTCTTTTTACTCTACCGCATAAGAAGGACCTCATTTATCTTTTCACATACATATTAAAAATATGTCACATCATTTCATAATATTTTAACTTTGATATTCAATTTTTATTGGATTAGCTAAAACAATCCTGCAACAGAATCAATTAGTGAGCAAAATCCTTTGAGGATAATTTTAGGATCAATTGTTCATTTCTTATCTTTTCACAGTTTATGAAATTTATCACTCAATGGATTACATTAATTATGTGAATATCGCTGATAGCAATGTTCTTCAGTTTGTAAATTCTTTAATGGAAATTCCTCATGACTAAGTGTGATTGATGAATAGTGAAACAAATGCTCAAACATTTTATTCAGTTTAAAATGAGATTCTAAACCCACCTTACTAACTCACCACACCTGCACCTCTGTCTGTTTCGTAGGCAATGACAGTAGAGAGAGGAAATTTTTCATGCAAACTAATATATAAATTTTATAAAATTTGTCATTTTCTTTATACTTATTGCTAGTGTGTCAGTTCAGGTTCTCCAAAACCAAAGACCAAAGTAAGATTAGACATTCAAAAATGTACTGGGGGAAATGCCTGTGAAGGACAAAGGGGAGGGAATAGAAGAATGCTGTGAGTATCTTCAGAAGGCAGTGGAGGTCTGACACCTGTGAAAGGAGAGGGGGCAGAAGGACTGGGACAAAGAAACTTGAATTAGGCAGGTGTGAGAGTCTCAAGCTAAGGTCACCCATCAGAAGAGCCCAGTGTCCTGCTGGACTGGTCTTGTGCTGGTACCCATACCGCACTTGACCATGGACAGCTGCTGGAAGCACTGCCTCAGTGTGACCACAGTGGTAAATCCCGAGGAGAGATGGACCCAGCCGAGGCTGTCAGTGAACTATGCCCCCTGGAGCAGATCTGAGCCGCACATTTCCCTGGCTGCCACGTTAGTAATTCTGAAAATCACATTTCCTTTATGACTTTTTAATTAGTGATAAACCATACATCTCTAAGCAGCACGACTTTATTTTTATGCAGGGTGCTTTCATTCACTTCTAAAGAAAAGATGCTTATCCACTATTCATTACATAAATGGATTTTTTTTTTAACTTTCACTATCTCATTGATTTTTCTTCAATCAGGTTCACTGTTTAATTCAATAGAAGAAAGTAATTTGATTTAGATTTTTCTCCTTTCTTGAACTAATGACCTGCTGCAGCTGAAAAATTTATTTTTTCTCTAATGTTTTTCAGCTTTTGATGTTTTGCTATCATTTTGCTATTCTTTAAGAAATGAGTGTTTTATCATTTTGGAATAGACTATTTATAAGCATGCAAGGGACAGTATTATAGCTCTCAGACATTATTTGAAACACTGGAAGTATAATTTTGTCAAATACAATGGCGTGTGTCTTTGTAAAATGTACACTTAATCTTAACCATCCCATGGTTTAATTAGAAAAAGAAAAAACTGTCAGCAAAGAAAAAAGTGTCAGCAGAGTAAGTAATTGGTAACTGTGGACTTGTGGACAAAGCTGTAAAACCCAACTTTAAATATTCAACTGAATATTGTCAGCATGTTTCCTTTATTTGACATTTTGAAATGAGGACTAACGAAACACCTACACTCATACACACATGTGTGTATATAATTACCTCATGTATATAAATGTATTTCTTGCCATGAATACAACAGCCACAAATCCACATTGATAGATATGTTTAAATGGTGAATTAAAAACCACCATTGGGGTGCCTGGGTGGCTCACTCTGTTAAGTGTCTGACTCTTTCCGCTCAGATCATAATCTCAGGGTCCTGAGATCGAGCCCCCCCATGGGGCTCTGCGTTGAGTGTGGAGCCTGCTTAAGATTCTCCCTTTGTCTCTTCTTCTGCCCCTTATCCGCCATTCACTCTCAGCTCTCTATGTCAAACAAAAACAAAAGCAAAACCCCAAAACACAAAGACAGCATGGTACTGGCACAAAAACAGACACATAGACCAATGGAACAGAATAGACAACCCAGAAATGGACCCTTGGCTCTTTGGGCAACTAATCTTTGATGAAGCAGGAAAAAATATCCGGTGGAAAAAAGACAGTCTCTTCAATAAATGGTGCTGGGAAAATTGGACAGCTACATGCAAAAGAATGAAACTTGACCACTCTCTCACACCATACACAAAGATAAACTCCAAATAGATGAAAGACCTCGATGTGAGACAGGAATCCATCAAAATCCTAGAGGAGAACATAGGCAGCAACCTCTACGACATTGGCCAAAGCAACCTTTTTCATGACACATCTCCAAAGGCAAGAGAAACAAAAGATACAGTGAACTTGTGGGACTTCATCAAGATAAAAAGCTTCTGCACAGCCAAGGAAACAGTTAAAAACTAATAGGCAGCCCACGGAATGGGAGAATATATTTGCAAATGATGCTACAGATAAAAGACTGGTATACAAGATCTACAAAGAACTTCTCAAACTCAATACGCGAGAAACAAATAAACAAATCATAACATGGGCAGAAGATATGAACAGACACTTTTCCAATGATGACATGCAAATGGCTAACAGACACATGAAAAAAATGTTCAAAATCCTTAGCCATCAGGGAAATTCAAATCAAAACCACACTAAGATACCACCTTATGCCAGTTAGAATGGTAAAAATAGACAAGGCAAGAAACAACAATTGTTGGAGAGGATGTGGAGAAAGGGGATCCCTCCTACATTGTTGGTGGGAATGCAAGTTGGTACAGCCACTCTGGAAAACAGTGTGGAGGTCCCTTAAAAAGTTAAAAATTGAGCTACCCTATGATCTGCCATTGCACTACTGGGTATTTACCCCAAAGATACAGACGTATTGAAGAGAAGGGCCATATGCACCCCAATGTTCATAGCAGCATTGTCCACAATAGCTAAATCGTGGAAGGAGCCGAGGTGCCCTTCAACGGATGACTGGATTAAGAAGTTGTGGTCCATATATACAATGGAATATTACTCAGCTATCAGAAAGAACGAGTTCTCAACATTTGCTGCAACATGGACGGCACTGGAGGAGATAATGCTAAGTGAAATAAGTCAAGCAGAGAAAGACAATTATCATATGATTTCTCTCATCTATGGAACATAAGAACTAGGATGATCGGTAGGGGAAGAAAGGGATAAAGAAGGGGGGGTAATCAGAAGAGGGAATGAAGCATGAGAGACTATGGACTATGAGAAACAAACTGAGGGCCTCAGAGGGGAGGGGGGTGGGGGAATGGGATAGACCGGTGATGGGTAGTAAGGAGGGCACGTATTGCATGGTGCACTGGGTGTTATACACAAGTAATGAATCATCGAACTTTACATCAGAAACCAGGGATGTACTCTGTGGTGACTAACATAATATAATAAAAAAACATTTAAAAAAAACTCAAAAACAAACACCACCATTGGTATGTAATTTTTTTAAAAACTCTTGGTACTTTTCTGAATAGAACAGGGTTAAAGTCTTCCCTAACTTACCAGTTATATGATTAAAGAATTTAGTGCCTTTTAAAATCATGCAAAAGTAAGTTTAGAAAGTCACAAGTACCTTTTTTCCCCCATAAAGATCCTGTAAGGTATTTAAAAGTCAATGGGACAAGAGTAGGTGCTCATTGTGTGAAAAATTATCCCATACACTGCAAACTGTTTACTGTTCATGGCTCCCTCAACCAAATTCAGCAATTCCCCTCAGACTTCTTGATCCTCAAAAGGACCCTTACCTATGTCCAAAATGCCCCAGAAAATGCCTTTGAGGCAAGATTCCTTTGTACTACAGAACTTTTTCTGTGTTAAAGAATATGCCCTGAAGCATGGCCTCAGAATTTCCTCCTCCACTTTACTCTGGACTACTCAACTGCTTTTCTAAAACAATAGTGAATAATTATTTTGAACGTCTCCGTTTGAAGTGTCATCAATTTATTGTCCCATCAGAATACAGAACCTTTTTTTTTTTTTTTTTAATTCTGGTTTGTTCTCTATATTGCCTGGGGGGGCGGGGAAGAGTGAAGGGAATTGCTCAGGTTATACCCAGGACCTGAGAATTTCAAGTTCGGGAAGGACTTTAATAGAGTTGATCCTGGGGCGCCTGGGTGGCTCAGTTGTTAAGCGTCTGCCTTCAGCTCAGGGCCTGATCCCTGGGTCCTGGGATCAAACCCCATGTCGGGCTTCCTGCCCCGCTGGGAACCTGCTTCTTCCTCTCCCACCCCCGGTGCTTGTGTTCCTTTTCTCACTGCCTGTCTCTCTCTCTGTCATGTAAATAAATAAAATCTTTAAAATTTTTTTTTTAAAAATGGAGTTGATCCTGTGAAGAAAAAACAGCAGTTTTTGACTTCTTGTGGTTTATAGCATAAGGGTCTTGCAGCTTCAGCAAGCTTTTCAGGTCTTCCCTGTAGGGCTCTGCGGGCAGCAACGTGCTTGGCCACTGGATTTCTTATGTTTTACAGTCTTGCCTGACCAGGAGTAGATAATTATTTCCTGGTTATAATTTTCAACATTTATTCCTAAGAACAAAAGACAGCCAAGTACAAATAGAATCATGAAAAGAATAGAGTTAAGAAACCAAAGGAAATAAAGATTTTTTTTTTGTTTGCTATTTTACCCAGAAGTTAGATCCCAGTTTATTTCCTCTCACTGAACAGAAAACGCTAATTCTCTCAGCTATAGCTTGATCTCGTTGCAAGGCCTGGATGATCCATTTGGTATGGTACTAGGATCCTCACCCCCACAGCATCCCCAATTTAACACACTGTTGATCAATCCTCTTGGCCATGCTAATCTTCTCTGTATCATTCCAATTTTAGTATATGTGCTGTGGAAGCCAGCATGACCAATCCTCTTGGGGATAATTTACTTCAGATCCCTCCTTCAGGTTGTTTTGCCGTTAAAGTCTCTTCTCGCTCAATGAAATATTAATCTCCCTGTCACTGAAAGAGAATCTTCTGCAGATTATCAGTTTAAATATGATGCTGACAAATATCATTAGGTCTACAGATACAGCAAATCACTAAATTTTCTGTGGAAATGGATGGAAATATAAAATTTCTCTTGAATTTATAGTGGTTAGAGTAAAAGTCTCAAAAGACCCATCTGGATTAGAATCCTGTCTGAGTAACCTGAAGCCTGTTCTGTGTCCTCTTTATGCCTTCAGTTGCCTTCCTGGTAAAATGAGGAAAACAAGTGTCATGTCATGAGCTTGTTTAGATGATCAAATGAGCCGATATTTAAAGCAATAACTTAACCCTTGGTCTATAGTATGAGTTCAATAATATTAATTACAATGAAAATATTATAATAATAACATTTTCCCTTATACTTTGTATAATAGTTAGTATAACTAATAAGTGAACCCAAAACATTTTAGAGGTTTTAAAACATGGAATTTGATTTCTCTCTCTCTTCACAGTCCACGGAGGGTGAACTACAACAATTGGCAGTCATCTGGGGGAGAGACTGATGGCATCTCTTCCAACTTTAAAACGTGGCTTTTAAGTTCTCTCTGATCATCATCATTCTAGCCTCACGAAGAGAGGAAGGAGTGTAGAAGATGTATGATACGATTCTTAGATTCACTGAGCAGAGAGGGAACATATCACTTCCACTCAAGTTCTATTGGTAAGAGTTCATCACATGATTCATCTACCTAACAAACGTAGATGACTGGACAATGATGTCTCAGCTATAGTTTGTACGGACAAAGAGGAGAATAGATTTTGGTGGACATAGAGCTTCCCTGCCATGACTTTCCTGAAGTTACCAATGCAATAATAGTCTTTACTCCATATTCCGAAAGGCTATAAGGCTTCTCTATCACCAGGGAGTGCAAATATGGGAATTGGGTTTTTACTTCAGCCTCTAGAATACTATCTCTTAAATTGAGAGCCAATATGCAACTGTAATCCGACCTTCTGGAGAACTTGTTTAAATTATAGATTCCAGGCCTCCAGCTGACCCACTGAATCAATATCTCCAGGGTATGACCTGAGCATTTAACTTTTATCAAGTAAGACAGGTGATTGCTATATGCATTCAATTTGAGAATTATTGCCATAAAATCTAAGGTGGCACTTAATTTTAAAGCCATAGGCAACTTCTAGTATCAGTTCTTCAAAGACTGCTACAATTTGTTCCTTAACATAATAGGAGTAAAAATTTAAAACAAAAATGAAGGCAAAAACTCATGGTGGTTCTCTCTCCATGATGCATCGTTTTATCTTCTAAATGACATTGCTGTCCTTCGGATCAAAGGCAGACACTGACGAATTAGCTTTTGTAGCGATTTTGTCATTTGGTATCTTACCTTCTGTATCCATCCCAGCTCAGAATTATAATATTGTGAACAAAATGATTATAATAACTAGTAAATTGTGAATAAGATCTATAGGTTAGTTACTATTAAGGGGAACTTTGATTTTTCTTAATTATCACATTTTTTCAATGATCAAAATTTGTTTCATTACTTGATTTAAATCTCTATTAAATATGTTTTGAACAATTCAACTTCGTAGAAAACCTTTTTAAATAAAACCCTAAATGATAACATATTTTACATATTTATATTTTATTCAGCAGGGTATTTTTTCATCACCTAAATCTTCAAATATAGTTGTTAAATTTGTTTTTTTCCTGTCTCTATTATATGTTATTGTTAAAAACAATAACCGTCTTAGTAGTGTACTTTCATGTGTTCCTTGATATCCTGAATAATTTTACTTTATTACATTGAGTTTCATGTTTTCAAAAATGCTATTTTAGTTTTTAAAAGTATTTTCTTAGCATTTATGATTTGTCTGGAAATCTCTCATCTTATACTGAGCTAGCATAAGATTAGGCTTTCCCATTTTTTTTTTTTTAGCATAAAGATCAAACCTTGCTGAAACTTGGTGTGATCTTTTTCACTTTTGATGCTTTTTATATGCCTAAGGCCAGTGTGCTTCATATCTCAGTTTCCGCAGAGAACTCAGATCTGTGAGAATTAGCAAGGGATTAAAGTGATATTCCCCCCCTCGTGCTCTTGCTTCTAGCTACTGTGCTCTTTCTTTTAATGCTTAATGTTTCCAGGAGATTTTTTTTTTTAATTCAGTATTCTCTATTATGTCTTCAATTTTTCTAATATTCTTTGCAGATTTTCTGGACATCAGTTTGGTCAACAATGCCATCAATGTTGGCTTTATTTCATTCTAAATATACTTGAATGATGTTAAAAGAACAGATAGAGTGAGAAGCTGTAAACCAAATTCATGTCTGTCACAAAAAACATTGAAAGAAGAATGAGTTTCTCACCTTCCATTAAAGAAAACAAATAAATTACAGCTTACCTAATATTGAAGTTGATCACTTGGTCCGAGTTTGTTAGGAAGTAGTCATTGATTTGACATGTTATATGTTAAGTGAATTTCCCCACTCATTATTTATAGGTGCAGGGCACAATCACATACTCAGATGTATTTGCCCATGCTCAAATAAGAACAGTCAAACTTCCATATTTTGAATAGAACATAATAGGTAACCCTAAATACTTGATTATAATATTATTGTTTATTTTACGCCACATTAATAATTAAGGCAGAAAACAGTCTTAGAGAAAGCATGTTGTCTTGAAAGATCTTATTTTCAAAAATTTTAAGAAAGCTTACACGCTACAAAAGATAAGATTTTGCTTATTTGATTTAGTATAGATAAAAGGAAATAACAATCTATCCCTGTAAATAAATGGATAATCACAAAAATGTCTTTGCATTTTTGAGTCCAGAGGTTACAGGCAAGGCAAAACATTAACCAAGGGGTAGACTCATGACCAGCTTGATAGAGAAGAAAAGAAATGTGACTCTGATGTTGTGCCTTTGCTGAAATTTCATTGGATTTTAATTCTGCAACTTCTGATGCTGTGTTGAAGAGCAAATCAGATCTATAACTCTGACAGAAACACAATCCCCTTTTTCATTATATTCAGGAAATGTGGGAAAAGAACTAGCTTCTTTTCCTCTATGCCTGGGGAGACAAAAGAACGCAAGGTACTATCCTAAGGCTGAGTACACTATCTCATTTAATGATATTCACTTTTTAGCTCTCTTTTCAAATAGGAGCCCAACTCAAGAGGTGAAATCATCTGTCCGAGAACACACAGTAAATAGAGGAACCAAGAGACGCAAACACAAATCCAACGCTGACAGATTAGACTAAATTTTAGGCCTGCGCAGTTACAGCCCAGGGGCACTTGGGATTTATTTCACATTCAACCCAGCAAGGACTGGAAACTCTTACGTAAATAGATGATGGGAATGATCAAATGAATATTCCAGGGGTAAGATACCCTTATGCCCATAAATTAAGTGTCCAGTATTGCTTAGGGTTCACCTTTGGCTGCAGGTAAGCTCTCTGGCATATACCAGAATTACCATTGAGGTATCCCTCACTTTTTGAAAGTTCACATTTTTCCACTTTGCTTTTGGGAAAGGCCTACATTACTCTCTGTTTTCGTTAACAGAAAGAAATCCAAAGAGGATTTCTGTTTTTATGACAAAGATGAAAAGTGAAAATAGGCATTCAGTCTCTGTTTCGCAGGGAGCTGTTGTTATAAAGGTAGTGCACCCCCAGCAGCAAGAGTGGTCCCGATGAGCTCCATCCCAGGGGCTGCGCTCAGCACTTCACTCAAGCCTCATAGTTCTAAACTGTGTCTGTGAGTATCTGTGCTTATTTCCATTTATTTTGTGCATCCCTTTAGCAAAATGTGACCTAAGGTGTTAGAAAAGGCCTAAGAGAGGTTATTTTTTGGGGTCTGGGAATGCTCAAAATGTTCCCACATAAATTAATGGTAATTGCTTCTTCACTTTACACTATCTTGGCTTACAAAAGTTTCCATAGAAAAGCTCTACTTTGGGTGGTACCTGGGTGCCTGGGTGGCTCAGTTGGTTAAGCGTCTGCCTTTGGCTCAGCTCATGATCCCAGGATCCTGGAATCTAGCCCCGCGACTCTGTTTCTCCCTCTGCCTTTCCCTCTATATCTCTCTCACTTTTGCTCTCTCTCAAATAAATAAATAAAATCTTTAAAAAATAAATAAATAAAAGCTGTCGAAAAGCTCTACTTTTGGATAGCAGGGAAAACTGTATACCTTTAAGAACAGTTGGATGGGGACACAGGACTACAAAAATAACTTGAGAAAGGGCCCAGGTTGGGTGTCTCAAAGGACCTGACAAGATCTTCATTGTCAGAGTATTGAAGGCTGTGAAATATGCCTTGTGATTCAGGGCCAAAAAAGCTTGCATATTTGATTGCATGCTGTACACATTCTGGTCTTTGGGGAAAAAAAAAGTTATTGTAGACTTTACTTACATTTAGGGAAATTGTTTCTTTCTTGATGATGTCTTTCTACCAATCAGACTCTCTTCTGATAATTGCTAAGCCACTAAGACCAACTTTTCCCAGCCAGGCTACTGCTCATTTAGGTGTGCTTCTGCGAGGGAAAGCAAGAGTTAATTGACTTACTTAGGCACTTAGGTATGAGCCAGTTTCTATCTGAGTTTCCCATTCTGTGATGACCTCAAATATATTGATTGAAGCAAATTCCCAACCAAAAGGTAGGTGTGTGCAATTCATAAGTATTTTTTGAATGCAGGCAAATTATTCTTACCCTCATTATCATTAAGTAAGCATAATTATCGGCATCAACCACAAGATATATACATGGAACTCTTTTTCTGGATGGGGCAGAGCAATTGCATGTTCTTACTTAAAAATAAAATTAACATATAATTTCTCTAGTAGGGTCTACAATCAATTTAGGGAGAGAGTATCTACATAAAAATACATTAAACTAAAAATAATACTTGTAAGCCCAATATATATTATGGACCCCCAGAAAGATAAGAATTTAGGGATTATTATATTTTCCTGATATAAAACATTACCAATAATAAAGTCAGGTGGCCCGAGTAGAGCAATCAAGATTTTAGTTTTCTACAAAAGTGTAAACATGATGCCGTTTAATGAATTGTCAAACAGTTGTGGATGTTAGCACAAATTCTCTCTTTAGCCCTAACATATGTGTTGAACAGTAGACAAAAGCAATTAATTTAAAAAAAAATAAGTTTCATCCCTTTAAAATTTTAACTCTGACAGTTCTAAAGATAACAGTTCCCTTGGAGCTAGTGAACATTATCCCCATATGTTTTAGGCACTTATTTGCTAGCAAAATCTCATTAGGCAGTGTGAAAAAATTAGCCCCTTATAAAATTACACATCTAAGAGAGCTGACAGCTTTTTTGATAGTGCCTACATTTGTCACAAACAAAGAAGCAGTCCCTGAGTCACAAAACATGATGTGTCTTACATGACAACAGTGCCAATTTACTTAGGCGCTCTGTATGTTTGGAAGGTCCAGGATCTTAATATCACAGAATCTCCTCTTAGGGCTGACTAGATACAAATCTGACATCCTCTTCAGTTTGGAAATATTTTAGTGACTTGGTGGGGCGCTCTGGATGATTTCAGTTGAATGAGCTTGACAGGAATCTGACAAAATCTTGTTACGAAGGTAATGTTAATTTTAAGATTTGAATAACAAGAAGTTCGTCATAAATTGACATGAAAATTATCAACCCATCTTGGTCTGTGCTAGGTCTAGTTTATTACATATTATTTCATTTTATATATGTTTGTGTATCTCTGTAGGCACTTTTACAACTTATGTTTATCATATATGTTCAATTAGGCTTTAAAAACAGAGGAACTGGATCATGTGGTATTTTGGTCTTAAAAACAATGAAATGATTAACCAGTAATACACTCAGCAGTTAACTGGAAAAACATTCACTGAAACAAATGGGGACTGAATTTTTTCACAGGAACAGAAGTCTTAAGGGAGGTGTGGCACAACCAGCCACACAGAGGCAAACAGTGCCATCAGCAACCCTAAGTCTTTTGAAATTTCCCCTTCACTGACAGTTGTATTCATTTATACTCACGCTTGTTTCCTCATGCATGAAAATTGTTGCCATAACCCTGGACATCATGCCCACATTCAAAGCAGGACCAAGGGCAAGCAGGCTATGCTGAAACATCTGTTCCCTTTATCAGAATTTACCAGGAAACTTCTGAGTGTTCTCCATTGGCCAGGACTGAACTATATGGCTAAATGCTACCTTCTAGAGAGGGTTAGAAATTAGAGAATGGGAGAGATTTTATTAGTTAAGACCAACACCATTGATCATTGGATTTTATTAGCAGGAAAGAAGTCAGTAAAGGTATTAGGAAACTGTGTCTGTCAAATACATATGGATTGTTTAAAAAAAAAAGGCAATAAAAATAAAAGCTATGCATTAAAGATGAAAGTTCTTTCAAGTCAAATCCAGAATAAAGCCTTATGGTTTTCTTAATGAAAAAGTAAACATTTTCAGGTTTCTTTTACATATTAAAATTACATATATAATATGACTATAATAATATTTTATATTTTTATTTATTTTTGCTCTTTTTGCTTTTGTAGTTGCTCACAAGGCCACCACTACTCTTTGTATTTGCTGGCTCTGAGCTTAGAGTTTCTCCAAGTCTCAATAAGAGGAAAGACATATAGATGTGTAGTAGGTTTTTTCTACACCAGCTTTTGGTTGGTGGTTTCTTGGATATGTCCCCATCATCATCTTAAAGCTAATTTTTTAATAGAAATATTCTTTTTTCATGATCACTTTGGTTATTTAGGATCTTTTGCAGTTCCATACAAATTTTAGGATTGTTCTAGCTCTGTGAAAAATGCTGTTGGTATTTTGATAGGGATTGCATTAAATCTATAGATTGCTTTGGGCAGTATGGACATTTTAACATTATTTGATTTTCCAGTCTTTGAGCTTGGAATATCTTTCCATTTGTTTGTGTCATCTTCAATGTCTTTCATCAGTGTTCTGTAGTTTTCAGAGTACAGGTCTTTCACCTCTTTGGTTTACGTTTATTCTTAAGTATTTCACTATTTTTGGTGCACTCCTATGTTTATTGCAGCATTATTTACAATAGCCAAATTATGGCAGCAGCCTAAGTGTCCATCAATAGATGAATGGGTAAAGAAGATGTGGTATATGTATATAATGAAATATTATCCAGCCACAAAAAAGGATGAAATCTTACCATTTGCCACAACATGGATGGAGCTAAAGAGTATGATGCTATGTGAAATAAGCCAGTCGGAGAAAGCTAAATGCCATATGATTTCACTCAAATGTGGAATTCAAGAAACCAAACAAACAAACAAAGGGAAAAAAAGAGGTAAACCAAAAAACAGACTCGTAACTATAGAAAACAAACAGAGGATTGATTACCAGAGGGAAAGTGGGTGGAGGGATGGGTGAAATAGGGGATGGGGATTAAGAAGAACACTTGTGATGAGCACTGGGTGATGTACAGAAGTGTTGAATCAGGGGGCGCCTGGGTGGTACAGCGGTTAATCATCTGCCTTCAGCTCAGGGCGTGATCCCGGCGTTATGGGATCGAGCCCCACGTCAGGCTCCTCCGCTATGAGCCTGCTTCTTCCTCTCCTGCTCCCCCTGCTTGTGTTCCCTCTCTAGCTGGCTGTCTCTCTCTGTCAAATAAATAAATAAAATCTTAAAAAAAAAAAAAAAAAAAGAAGTGTTGAATCACTGTATTGTACACCTGAAACTAATATTAAACTGTATGTTAACTACACTGGAATTAAAATTAAAAAAAAAGAAACATCCAAAAATTTTTAATAAGCTGAAGAAACTCTTATTTTTGGGTCATATATTAATTCTTTAAAAAATATCATTTTATCACTTGAGTGGTATATGGGAAGGGATAGGTGATAAATATATGCATTTATCATTGGAAATAGAAGTTCCTTCTATAATTCTCAACATTCCTTAATTCAGTTGAACTTCACAAGTTTACTGAGTATCTATCAGGATCAAAGCCCCGTGCTGGCTGTGAAGGGACAACACAGATGACTAATACCGTCTTTGATGGAAGAGGAACTCTCGCTCTAGAAAACGTTACAGGAAGGAATGAGTCTCATGTAGTCTTTACAACGCTATTAAAACAACTATTTATAGAGCACTAGTGTTGAGAGGAAAATCTTATGTGGCCAAAAAGGTCACAATCAAAGAAAAGGGTGTAATTTTGAGATGTAGAATGCTCCAGAGAGTGCGAAGCGTATTTGCTAGGTGTGGAAAGTAGGGCAGATGCCAAATACAATTAATAATCCCTGAGAATTAGACAGTAAAATGGTGCCTTCTGGCAACAAAGTCAAATATGTACCATAATTTGGTGGGATGTAACAAATTTTCTATGTGAGCGCAGAAGTCACTGAGAAGGATGGCAGGAAGGAGGTGAAAATGAACATTTTACTCAGGAAGTGGAGTGGGATTTTGAGTTGCAGTAGGCTATAACAGTGATTGAACAGAAATGAGTATGAACTTCAGAATATAAAGGCACAAGACGGGGGTGAGTAGAACTAGGGCAAAGGGGCGGAGTCTGCTATCAAGTCTACAGAAAGAAGGATGGTCCAGACTATTCTCCCAGATAGCCAAGTGCCCTTAACTGTATACTCTGAAAACCCAAATCAGTTTTTATCCATTTTATCCATGCAAATGCAACTTAATAACTGAATCTGTGGTGTTGATCTCAGGCAAATTACCTTAACTGCTTCCAAAAACTTCTAAAATTCAGGCATTAAAATAATTTGCCTAAAGCTGCACGTCATGTCGGCAATAGATCCAAATTCACCAGTAGGTCTGCTATACAAAGGCACAAAGTATACATGTGTGCTGGTGTGTGTCTGTGTGTGTGTGTGTGCTTGTAGTTGGTACGTGTGTTTTATCTGAATTTGGTTTTACATATTTTACTTAATGTATATGATGTCAAAAAACATTATTATGCTAATTAATGGTGAATATGTGCAAACAAAATAGGAGCAATAGTAAAATGAGTCTGTCTCCATTGCTGAAAGTACATTTCATCACCTGAGACTCATTTTTAATTGATCCCTTAGGGAGAGTATAATAAGCAGTTATTTACCTGGCTGAAATGAATACCGTGGCAAATCATAGTTTTCACTATTTCCTCTTCAGCTAACACTTCCTTTGTGTTCATTAATGTCTCCCAGTTTCATTTACTTATTAGATTTGGTTGTTGACTCACTGCAAGCAATAATTTCTGAGCAGATGAACACTGAATTGAAATTGCTCAATTACTAAAGTTTTATTTTTTGCTATATTTATAAATGTTTGGCTATGGCTGAAAGTAAAATGACTTTTGGTTTTTGCATGGGTGAGGAGTGTTAGTGGGTTACTGCTGAATTGAATATTTTGTGGTGTCAGATAGAAAATGCTGGCATGTCCGTCTGCAAGCAGAGTAAAGACGGTAGTAGACAATAACAAGGTCAGGGCGGGCATACCGACCAGGCCAACCTCTCTCCCTGCTCCTGTCCAGCTCACAGCTCTGGCTGGGAGAGTGAAAGTGACAAAGCTGTTCACTGTTTCGAGTTCTTCAGAGAAAAATAAACATAATTTTTTAATATTAGTCCTAGATGATGCAAATTTACAGATATATTTAGTCACCTGGAATAAGTATTTCTGGACATTCATTTACCAATGGAATTTGAGAAAAATACAGGTCCTCTCTATATGGAAGCTTCTTTGTCATTCTTATGATGTGATACAAGGAGTTCAATTGTGGCTCTCATGTTCTCGCAACAGAGTGTGCATCTAAGCAAAGAACTGACAACGTCAGGAATTTCAGGCCCTTAGAGAAAGGAATAAAAAAAAAAATCCCCATTAATAGTAATGGTTCCTAATTTCTTAAGTAATAGTGATTATGAAAATTCCATTCAACACCTGAATGGAAAAGAGGCAAAAAAGATGTTCACATGTCCAGAAAAAAAAAAAAAAACAACAAAAAAGTATGGGACATTTTTCAGAATCAACATGTATGCAATGTCTGGAGAATACTGATGTACACTTTATTGTGAACAGCAAAAATATGTACCAATTATCAAAAATACCAAGTACTTGCAAAAAATAGACTTCTTGGCAAATATGTGAGAGGTGCAAAGATGGACAGAATGAGGAGAAAAGTGAAGTTCACAGATGCAACTTACAAGCAAGTTGGGGAAAGAATGCCTCATGAGAGAATCAAAGGCCAATAGAAAGTGTTTCCCTAATGCAGAAATCCATGTAGGGTAGCACCACTGGGATCTTTGGGTGACTTCAGATAAAAATGTGATGCCTGATAGGCTGAATTAGAGCTTTGCCTTAGACTTTAACTAGGAAGATATTAGGGAGATTCCCAAAACCAGATTGTTCCAGGAAGTGAGCAGGTTGGGTATAGAAGATCAAACAGTGGTCAATACTCAGAATGTTTTCACAAAACTGACGAAGTAAATGTGGGTTAATCACCAAGGCCAGATGGTATCTCCCCGAGGGTTTTAAGGAGCTCTAGGGTAAAACTGAGGAACAGCAGGCCATGTGCAGCCAATCATTTCAAAGAAACATTGTTCCAGAAGACTATTTGTTTGCAAATTTAACTCCTTTAGGGGGAGTCTCAGGGAACTGTAGTTGGTGACTTTATCCTAGTAATAGACTAAACACTATGTCTATAGTAAAGAACAATTGTCATATACTTTCAACATGTTTTTTTCTTTTTCTTTTAAAAGGTTGCAAAGCTCACCCATCTTTAAGATTACTGTCCCTGGGGTGCCTGGGTGGCGCAGTCGGTTAAATGTCTGACTTTTGGTTTTGGCTCGGGTCATGATCTCAGGGTCCTGGAATTAAGCCCCGTGTGGGGCTCCGTGCTCAGTGTGGCATCTGCTTAGGACTCCCACTCCCTCTGCCTCTTCCCTGCTCACACACACTCTCTCTCTCAAATAAGTAAAAATAAATCTTAAAAAAATAACTGTCCCTGAATTTTATATTCAGTTATGTAATATTTATCTCTGAACATTGAATTACTATAATACATATGTGTGTATTATAGTATATAGTGTGCATATACATGTATATGGATGTATATGGATATACATGTATCATAATCTGTTTAGGATTGCTAGATATGCTATTGCAGTTGCTATAATAAAACAAGGCAACGATTATTTCTTCTGAGCTTTAGCATCCATCAACCTGGGTAATTGGCATCAAATGATGAAATATGACTATGGGGACTAAATAATAAAAAAAAGTTTGAAAACGTAATCCATGGAGTCTAATACCTTTGTATTGTCTTTTAATCCTCTCATGCTCCTGTTCTCTCCCGTCTACTCCTTATCTGCAGTGAAATGGTTATAATGAGATATATGGTAGAGCAACATACAATGTATGGAGGGTCTCACTTTAGATTTGTGATCACAAACCTCTAGCGGGGCCTCAGTCATGCCTGGAAGCTCTATTTTCTTTATTAGTGCACTTCCTAAATCTTCATAATCTCTTGCTCAGCCCATTCTCAACTGACGGACTTGCCTATTATTTTGCTGAACAAATAGAGGCAATGAAAAGAGAATGTATGTATTTTCTCGCTAAAAATCTACCAATATATCTCTAACTGTACTTCATATATATTCCTTTCCTTCTGTTACAATGGATAAAATATCCCTGTTCCCATTTATGGTTGTTCTCTCCACCGCTGCAGTGTATTCTGTCCCTTCTCTCCCATTCCTGGATTTTGCTCCCACAATTATACCTTCCTTGTCTTGCAGCAGCCATATTTCCTCTCTGTGGATAAAATGCCACCTGGATAGAAATGTACCGCGATGTATCCCATAAAACAAAACAAAAAACTCCTGTGACCACAAGCCCTATAGCTACCATGCTCCTTTCTAGCAAAACCCCTTGAATGTATGGTTCTCTACTTCAACTCTCATTTTTTCGAACTTACCTCAATTAGAACTCATCTTCCTTAGTCTCCGTCAACCAAAAATTACTACACTCAAGAAATCCAGTGATGTCCGTGTTTCTAAATCTACTCGTCATTCTCAATTCTCTTCTAAGATCCAGCATCATTTTCAGTACACTGAACCACTCCCTCTGTCATGGAAACCTCTCTTCTCTGCATCCTGAGCATTTCATTATTCCGGTTTTCCTTTTACCTCATTGGCCATTTCTCATTCTCTTTTTCAAGATCTTCTTTTTCCCCGTCTGCTTGACCAGGGCTCAGGACTCAGATTGATTTTATGTCCTATCTTCAGTCATTTCCTTCATGACACTCAGTTTTATCTTTTAAGAAATGATGAGGATGCTGATAACTTTCAGATGGATTATTCCAGCCTGAGCTTCTCCCCGGAACCCATACTCGCTTGTCCACATGCCCACCTGACATCTGCACATGGGGCAATAACGCACATCTCAGACTTTACACATCCAGTGTGGAACTCTGAACTTGCCTCCACAAATCTGCACTTCTCACAATCTCTCACACCCCTGAAATGGTGATGGCAGTCGCTGAGATGCTCAGAACTAAAATTCTGGAGAAAACTTTGGAGTCATCCTCAGTATATTTTTTTCTCTCATACCACACTTCTTTTTTTTTTTGTATTTTTTAATTTGTTGAATTGAATTTAAATTCTAAATCACTTCTAATCCACCAGCAAGAGCTGTCAGCTATATTTTCAAAATGCTATATTCCAAATCCTACAGCCCTCACCAGCGACATCACTTCAGCTGAGTCAAAGCCACTATGGTTTTTTTCTTGTTTTTGTTTTGTTTTGTTTTGTTTGTTTGTTTTGTTTTGTTTTTTTCTTTCCTAAACTTCTCCCATAACTTAGCCTTCCTTTTCTATCCCTGCACCCTCCGACTGTTTTCCAGACTTTCTTCACATAACAGCCAGAGGGATCTTCAAAAATATATAAATGAAGTTGTGTCTCCCCCCTGCTCAAATCCCTCAAATGCCTCACTACCACATTTAAAATGAAATCCAAAATATGGCCTAACCTCCCTGTGTGGCCACCCTTTCGGCTGACTTCTTAGCCTGTTTCCCTTGCACATTCTTTTCCACTAACACTGGGTTTCTTACTGCCTCTAACCTACTTCAAGGATTTTGCCTTTGCTTTCCCATCTGTCCTAATGTTCATCTCCCAGGTGGCCACCTAGCAAACTGTCTCACTCCATTTCTGATTCCAGTTCCCACTGATTCTGGTATTTCTTATGTTGTCCAAGTCTCAAAATCAACAACCAAAAAAATACTTTATAATCACTTTCCTTTGTGATGGGATGATTTTACTGAAGTATTGCTTCAAGTCTAATATGCAAAATTCTTTATAGAAGAAAGAAATTTATAATAAATACATGGATATTGATAACAGCATTTTTTTGTAGCAGCCAAAAGGCAGAACTCACGTGTCCATCAACAGATGAATAGATAAACAAAATGCAGTATACACATATAATAGAATATTATTCAGCCTTAGAAAGGAAATTCTGACACGGGCTCCAACATGGATGAAGCTTTAGGACATTAAGCTAAGTGAAATGAAACAGTCACAAAAAGACAAATAGTGTATGATTTCACTTAGATGAAGTACCTGGAGTAGTTAGATGCTTAGAAACAGAAAGTAGAATTATGGTTGCTATAAGCTGGGGATAGGTGTGAGGTGGGGGTTATTGTTTAAAAGGGTTTTTTGTTTAAAAGGGTGTTAAAGTGTTTTATTGTTTAAAAGGGTGTGAGGTGGGGACTACTGTTTTGCCGGATAAAAGATGGATAATGAGGACAATATCGAAACAATGAGTATATCTAATGCCACTGAATTGTGCACTTAAACATGGTTAGATGGTAGATTTTATATTGTGTGTATTTTATCACAATTAAAACTTTAAAAAGAAGAAATTTACAGTAAAATAATAGTAATTTACATATGAAAGAATTTACAAATGGACTGCAGAGCGCCTAAGAACAAATTCAGTAGAGACTAGTAATAATGGTGTAATATTTTTCAGCTACATGATATTACATAATAACATTATTCAATCTCTTGTGTCTCTCCTTTCAAAAATGCCATCAAAGCTGTATTGCCTTATGGATGAAAGTGAGAAAGACCATTCCTTCAGGCAATGCATATGGCCACTTCAAGTCTTTGGTAAGGGATTGGTCTGAGGCAAAATTGAATCAACCTGAGGGCGGGAAGCCTGGTTTTAGTTTGAGGCCTCCCCAGTGCAAAAATATTGGCAAACGTATATGTATTATTTTAATAAACACTTGCCTGATATTGCTGTCTCCGAATCTAGAGGAAGGCTCATGTCCTAATGGTTACTGAGTCAGGAAAGAAAATGCAGGGCTCCAACAGCTAAAAAGAGACAGATTCTGCGAGATAAATGGGAGACTCAAGGCTGATTCCAACTGCAATTACCATTTACCAGCTAGCAGTCATAGTCAGCTCATAAGCCAATGATGGTGACAGACAGGTGAAGAGTCTGGAATGAGGACTTATTTTTAAAAAAGATGCAGAGTGAAATTTATATGATGAGTGTAAATATAAAAGGCAACCTGGAAACTATTTTTTGCTGTGATTATTCTTTTTTTTTTTTAAGATTTCATTTATTTGTTTGATAATGAGTGAGAGAGAGAGCACAAGCTGTGGGGGAGAGGCGGAGGGAGAAGCAGACTCCCCGCTGAGCAGGGAGCCTGACGCAGGGTTCGACCCCAGGGCCCCGGGGACCATGACCCGAGCCAAAGGCAGACGCTTACCAACTGAGCCACCCAGGTGCCCCTGTTGCGGGCAGTCCTTATCTATATCTACCTTAGATGAGAAGCACATAGAGCATGGAGTTTACTTCAGGCTTTTCTTCCTGACATCTAGAAAACAAAGTTGTAGGGAAATTCTCCATA
Organism: Ursus americanus; assembly: GCF_024610735.1. Lineage (NCBI taxonomy): Eukaryota > Metazoa > Chordata > Mammalia > Carnivora > Ursidae > Ursus > Ursus americanus. The sequence goes on from NC_142145.1 coordinate 39,964,995, forward strand.
CTTCCTTCCCCAACCACAGAAATGCTTTGTTAGCATACTTCTTAGCCCAGAAGGGGACACAATTAATTAGAAACATGATGAAGTTGTTAACAATGGGTGATACATTAAAAACGTTTCAGAGAGCTTCAAAAAGAAAAATGGATAGCCCTAAGATAAGTTTGTTTATTCAGGTACTTAAATGACGTTCATCATTGCGGCGTCTGGGTGTTTCACGTCTCAGACAAGCATCATTACTGAAAAAGAGGTAATTTCAACAGCAGAAAGCAAAATAATGGAACAGAATTGTTGCCTGCGGGACTGAATGACCCCAAAACAACAAAAACCTTGAGTAATCACAATGAGGAATGAAAAAGGAAGGTAAAAATTGTGAGCAAAAGAGCGAAATACTGGATTTGATGACCTTAACTGGTTGCCTATTTGGAGTTCTGACAGATGCCTTCCAAATATTATTCTCAAATATTTGATAAACTTCATTAAATAAGAAATAAGGCTGTCTCTGTTATTTGAACTTTGCCATTGTCCTGTTATTTATGAGTGCCTCATATCTGGATTACAGCATAAGATTATTTTATTTTTTATTTTTTTAAAAGATTTTATTTATTTGAGAGAGAGAGAGAGCACCAGCAGAGAAGAGAGGAAGAAGCAAGCTCCTCACTGAGCAGGGAGTCCGTTGAAGGGCTCGATCCCAGGACCCCAGGATCCTGACCCGAGCTGAAGGCAGATGCTTAACTGATTGAGCCACCGACGTAACCCCAGCAGAAGATTATTTGAAAACAAAGTTTCTTTTCCCTTGAATCCATCTTTTATTACATCGCCATACTAATCTGTCAAGGAGTACCTTCTCATTAATGGAATTAAATTTGTTCAACTTTCCTTAAAGAACCTAGATCAGCGGTTGTAAGCAAAGGAATTCCTAATTGTATACCTGCATTTTCTTTGCCTCGCTCAGTATAAATTTTTCTTTAATTGAAAGCCTGTTTGTTTGTCTGTTTGTTTTAGGTCACGTCTGTAGGCTCAGGGGAATTTAGAATTTCAAGTTTCTTTAGTGCATTGACCCAAATTTCCTTGTCCTGTTTTTCAGAATTGCAGTCCATCCCAATTAGGGCCCTCCTTTTGTGTAAAAGACACTCTGAGGCTGACATTTTGTCCACTTTTGGAGCTCTGCTGTGGTTACCTTATCTATCATCTATCTATCTATCTATCTATCTATCTATCTATCTATCTATCTATCATCTATCTATCATCTATGTATCTGACTGATTTATGTAAACTAAAAAAATCTTACAAAACAACAGTTCACCCATTTTTCTACATCCCCCCAACCCATGCCTCTGGCAACCACCAATCTGTTCTGTGAGTTTGTGAGCTTGGTTTTTGTTTATTCATTTATTTTTAGATTCCACAAATAAGAGAGACCGGATAGCACTTCATCTTTTTCTGTCTGACTTATTTCACTTCACATAGCGTCCTCAAGGTCCATCCATATTGTTGCAAATGGCAAGATTTTATTCTTTTTTGTGGCTAAATAATGTTCCACGGTCCATATATACCACAATTTCTTTATCCGTTCATCCAGTGATGACACTTTGGTTGTTTCCATATCTTTGCTACCATAAATAATGTTCCGATGAATATGAGGTGCATATATCTTTTTGAGTCAATGTTTTTATTTTCTTCACACAAATATCTAGAAGAGGAATTGCTGAATCATATGGTAGTTCTATTTTTAATTTTTTGAAGACCCTCCATGCTGTTTTCCATGGTAGTTGTAACAGTTTACATTCCCACCAACAGTGTGCAAGGATTCCCTTTTCTCCACATCCTTGCCAACACTCGTAATTTCTAGTCTTTGATAATAGCCATTCTAACAAGTGTGAGCTGAGATCTCCTTGCGGTTTTGATTTGCATGACTAATGACATAGAACATCTTCTCCTGTACCTGTTGGCCATTTGTATGTCTTCTTTGAAAAAAATATGCGTTCAGATCTTCTGTTCATTTTTTAATCAGATTTTTTTTTTTTTGCTATTGAACTGTATGAGTTCTTTATATATTTTGGATATTTGCCTCTTATCAGATATACAATTTGTAAATATTTTCTTTCATTCAGTAGGTTGTCTTTTCATTTTGTTGATGGTTTCCATTGCTGTGCAGAGCTTTGCAGTTTGATGTAGTCCCACTTCTTTATTTTTGTTTTTCTTTTGCTTTTGGTGTCAGATTCAAAAGTCATGTCAAGGAGCTTACTGTTCATGTTCTCTTCTCAGAGTTTGATATCATGTTTATGTTCAAGTCTTTAAACTATTTTGAATTAACTTTTCTATTAGATGGTGTAGGACAGTGGGCCAGTTTCATTGTTCTCTATGTCATTGTCTGATTTTCCCAATAGCAATTGCTGAAGAGACTGTCCTTTTTTCATTGTATATTCATGGCTCTTTTATCACAAACTAGTTCAGGATTGTTTGTTCTTTTCCTATGAAAAATGTCATCAGAATTTTGATAGGAATTGTACTGATTTTGTAGATTGTTTTGGGTAGTAGGGACATTTTAACAATATTAAGTCTTCCAATTCATGGGCAAGGGATATCTTTCCATGTATTTGTGACTTCTTCAATATCTTGCATTAATTTCTTGTGGTTTTCAATATACGAGTCTTTTACATCCTTGATTAAATTTGTTCCTAGGTATTTTATTCTTTTTGATACAATTGCAAATGGGGTATCTTTCTTAATTTCTTTCTTGTATTTCATAATTAGTGTATAGAAGTGCCACAGATTTTTGTGGATTGATTTTGTATCCTGCAACTTTTTTGAATTTGTTTATTAGTTCTGACATTTTTGATGGAGTCTTTAAGATTTTCTATGTATAACATGTCATCTGTAAATCGTGACAGTTTTACTTCTTTGTTTCTAATCAGATGGGGGTTTTGTTAGTTTGTTTTCTTCTTGTCTAATTGCTGTAGCTAGGACTTCAAAGTATTGGAAAATACTTTGTTGAACAAAAGTGATGATAATGAGCATCCTTCTTTCTGATCTTAGAAGAAAAGGCTTCAGTTTTCCACCGTTAAGTATGACATCGGCTATGGACTTGTCATTTATGGCCTTCGTTGCATTGAGGTATGCTCCCTCTGTACCTGCTTTGTTGAGAGTTTTTGTCATAAATAGATGCTGAATTTTATCAAATGCGTTTCTGCATCTGTTGAGATGATTTTGTTAATGTGGTGTATCACGCTGACTGATTTGCAGGTATTGAAGCATTCTTGCATCCTAGGAATAAATCCCACTTTATTATGGTATATGACCCTTTTAATGTATTGTTGAATTTGATTTGCTAAAATTTTATTGAGGATTTTTGCATCTATGCTTATCAGGAATATTGGCCTATAATTTTCTTTTCTTATAGCATCCTTGTCTGGTTTCGATATCAGGGTAATGCTGGCCTCATGAACTGAGTTTGGAAGAGTCTCTCCCTCTTCTATTTTTGGAAGAAGAATTTGAGAAGGATTGGTATTACTGTTTGATAGATTCACCAGTGAAGCTGTCTGGTTGTGGTCTTTGTTGTGAGATTTTTGATTACTGATTCAAAGCCTTTAGTTTCAAAGTCTTTAGTTTGCTACTTGCTAGAGACACTTTTCTCTTTTTTGCCTTACAGTCAGTCACACATCTCATGTGTTTAAATACTGAGCCCTCCACTTCTTTTCCTGTCCTCTGATCACTCCTTTGGCATACACACAAAACTTTCTTGTAACTTTTACACAATTCAACACTTCTATAATTGTTTTCTTTTTATTTTCTTAGTGTTTGCTTTGTTTTATTTTGTTTTGTTAATCTCTTTAACCTGTGTTTCAAATTTCCAATACTGTTCTAATTCAGGACTCACTTGGAAGATAAACGTTCTCCATAATATTTCCATATCCTCATAATTCTGAGGACCTTCTCTTGGCCAATCCCAACCTTATCTTTATTACAAAAACAAGCCTAAGATGCAGTCGTCTATAATTAGCCCACAATTTTGATCCCCACTAAATTCATACCGTATTTATTTGTGCCATGCTACTTCCTTTCTAGTTTTTTCATGTGTTTCCTTCTCATTGCCTTTGTAGTGAAAAACTTCCTTTTCAAAAGAAGAGAAAAGAAAACATTTAGACCTCAAGGCCAGAAATCATATCTTTTATACTTTTTAATATGGCAAAGCACAACAAATGCGATATCATAGATTTGCAAATATTTGCTAAATGATGAATTTATATAGTCTCTGCATATAAAATTTTTATTTTTCACAAACAGATATGCTTCTAATAAATTCCCTGGATGAGTGCTAGTATAAGATGTCCTGTGAACTATTCTCCGCAGAAATTATTTCCTATCTATAATGTAGACACTAAGTGCAGTGATGTGAAATGGTTTGATTTTTACCTACTTATGTTTATGCTTATATTTTGCTCTATAATTTTACTTATATCTGCATAGACATGAAACTATCAAATAATATGGTACTAATATTAAGTAAACTGATTGAAGAAGTAATTATTACCCAGGTATGAAATTAGGATTACTTACTGAGAGTTCCTTGAAGACCAAAATACCTCTAAGTAGAAAAATCATTCAGTTGACTTCCAAGAAACAAGAATATGGTGTGTTTCAGAAAATAGCAACAAGGGCAATAACAAAAAATATGTTAAGATGACCGCAAGCAGATGAAATGCCTTTGTTTTTCAGATGATTCTTTATTTTCAAAAGAAACATTAAGGTTCATATATGAAAGTATTTTCTTCGCCAACACGTTAATTATAAGCGACTTTTATCTGGAAAGCATGAGAAGAGGGTGTGGTGCATTCCCATCAGTTCAGCCTTAAAGAGGTTTTGGGGTTTTTTGTTTGTTTTCGTTTTTTTTTTAATGTAGCAGATTAAAACCATTATGTGCTATCAAAGTAAACTGATCTCTTGCCCTTTTTATAGGATGTAATAGCGAAGCACATTTCTGAGCATGAAAATAGAACAAACTCTCCTCACTCATCTTTCATAAACCCTGCTTGGAGCCATATAATGCATGCTGTTTTTTCATAACCATAGATTTGTAGATTCAAAGGTTCAAATGGTTTATTCTTTTATCAGAAAAATCAATCTTGCAATTTATTTGCTGCCAGCAGTTTGCAATTAGATCTCATTCACTACCACATGATTGAAGTAGTCAATACATGGGTGTGTTCGAAACCGTGTTCAACAAACATGAAAGATATCAACTCATCGTTAAACAGTGAAACTTAAACTGAATTAAACAAACACTCTGAGCAAAGAAGCTAAAAAAATCTATTTCTCTGCTCAATTCTTAAGCAAAATACTAAAAATATCTTAGGCAGAATCTTCTCAGCTATGTTGTGAGAAGTACTGGTATTTTGAATCAGTAGTAGAGGGAAAAAAATGAAATGGTATGACACAGTAATACATGTGCTCTAATGTGTAAAACTTTGTTGTCCTAGAAAATGAGTTGCATAGAAAAAGGTAAACAATGAGGTAGTTTGGGTGGAAAAGAGATTCAGAATCACAATACTAAGGTGTATTTAAAATATTTTCTCCTGTAAATTCTCGCTTTACTTGTAAACTCATCCAAACTATAATCTCAAGCGTTTCAAGTCCATTTTCCTTTTCTTTTCTGATTAAAAAAAGTAACATCAAGAACAACAACAAAACTCTGAAATGATATTCACTAAATTTCAATTGTCTTGGTGGTACTTAATGCTCTTTTGGTAGTACTTACTTCTTTTTGTTTTTCTATATTTGCCACATTTTATCGTATTTGTTCTAAGTCTATTGTAACGAAATAAAACATTGTAAATAAAGCTAAATTTACCTGTATCCCTCTTCCATATCTTATACCCTTGTACCTTATAGTACTAGAAGCAATGCTTAACACACACTGTGTAACTTTCCAGTATCTCTCTTAATTCTGTATGTATGTGTATGAGTGTAACATATCATATTACTTTATGGAGTTTCATTTAAATATTGAGCACAATATTGTAATTTCCTTTTTTTTTTTTTTATCATTTTGCCCTCTATTCTATCAGTATATGCTATGTAGTTCATTCTTTTTCTTCTAGGTATTCATCCATAGAGTAGATAAAACACTTTCTCTACCTGTGAGCTTGTTGATGGACATATAAAATTATTTTCAATTATTTCCTATTACAAAAGAAACAAAATGGAAATCCTTGTACATATATTTTAGTGCACTCGTGCACCAATTTTTAAAATAGTTTATATGTAGACTAGAATGGCTGGTTTGAAAGATATAATTAATCCACAGCTGGTTATCACCAATTTTTTCCCAAATTATTGTAATATTTTATACTCTCATAGCTATGTATGACAATTTCCCTCAAATCCTTTCCAATATGTGATATTATCAAATTAAAAAAAACCTGACCAATATAAATAAGAAATATTATTTTCTTTGCTTCTCGGATTAGTCAAAAAATGTTTGGGGGCATATCCTAATATTTTTATTGGACTCTTGGATTCATCTTTAGTGAATTGCTTTTCACTGAATCTTGTCATTTTCTTCCTATTGGGATTTATGTTTTTCTTAATGAATTCAGAAATGCTAATAGATCAAAATCATTTATCTGTTACAGACTAGCATTATTATTTCCTAGTCAGCTCTATCTTATCTTTTAACTGTTTTTTTACGTGTCCTTAGTCATGCAGAATGTCATAGTTTTGATATAATCAAATTCATCAAACTTCATTTTATAAGATTTGCTTATGTATTGGATTTAAGAAATCTTTCACTACTATATATGGGATATATTCTTTTACACTCTCTTTTAATATTTTTAACTTACATGTTCTCCAAGTTATTTCCTCCATCTGGAATTACTTTTTATAATATAAGGACTGAGTATTTTATTCCTTTATGCAAAGACTATCATTCTAACATCATTTGCTTAATAGTCTTACACTGGCCCACTGATTTGCAGCATTCCCTCTACCAAAATCTTCTATTTGCCTGGACCTATTTCTGGGTTCTCTACTCTGTTCCACTTGTGTCTTTTCTTTTTAATCCTGAATCACATTTATAACAAGTTGTGATATCTGACAAGAAGGAACCTTTTATTCTTCTTTACTCTTCGCCCCAGAATTATCTTGCCTATTTTTGTCTCATTCTCATGAAGTTTAGGATGTTTGTCCGAGATCCACAAGGCATCCTTTTTGAGATTTTCACCGCGATTACATTGCACTGATGAATTTTGGGAAAATGACTTGTTTGCCTCATAAAGTCTGCCATTCATGAACTTATTATACACTTTCGTTTATTCAGAGCTTCTTCCGTTCTTCAATACCTCATCATCTTTTATTTCATAAAGAATTTACACATATATGTCTACTATTACCTCCTAAATGTTTTGGTTTATTTTAGACTTGTGACTAGGTAATTTTTACTACTACATTGTTTTTGGTTATTTCTTAATTGCTGGTCTTTTATACAACAAGTTTGCTGAATGTTCTTGTTAGCTCTAATAATTTATAGATTATCTTTGATTTTCCTATAGACAATCAGAGTCTGCAAATAACTATGTTTTGTTTTCCTTTGAGATATTTTCCCTCATATTTCTGTTTTTCTATCATATGTAATTGGCTAGCCACTAGAGTTTCAAGTTCAATGTGAAATAATTGGGATTTAGAGGTCATCTTTATCTTTGTTCTGTCTTTTATTGAAATTTGTAAGTGTGACGCTTTCATGTGATTTTTTTTTACAAACTTAAATTTATTTATTTATTTATTTATTTATTTAATGTTTTTTTATTATATCATGTTAGTCACCATACAGTACATCCCTGGTTTTTGGTGTAAAGTTCGATGATTCATTAGTTGCATATAACACCCAGTGCACCATGCAATAAGTGCCCTCCTTACTACCCATCACCAACTTATCCCATTCCCTCACCCCCCTTCCCTCTGAAGCCCTCAGTCTGAAAGGTTTTGGTATATAGCTTTCATCAGGTAAAGAGAATTCCCCTGTAATTGTAGTTTGATGAGAATTTAAAAGATGAATTTATTATTAATTCTATTAAACATTTTGATGCATTTCTCTGTTGGTCATCAGATCAACAAGACTTTAATATTCAGTTTTAGATTAATATTCTGATCAGAATATCAATATTGTATTATCATTATAATTGTTTTTAAAATGTACTTCCCTTTTGAATAAAAATCTAAGCCTATTTTTATTAGGTTATCACAAATAGAAGAATTTAAGTATCCTTGTAGGAGCAGAGTAAATGTCTACTGGAGTCAGTCCCTCATGGATGCACATTATCTTTAATTTTTCCCCAGATATAGAAAAAAATTTTTTAAAGCTGTTGCCACATAGATCACAGAATACCAATCTTCTGTGGGGTGCCGGTGTGGCTCAGTCAGTTAAGAGACTGCTTTTGGCTCAGGTCATGATCTCAGGGTTCTGGAATCAAGCCACATGTTGGGCTCCCTGATCAGGGGGGAGTCTGCTACTCCCTCTCCCTCTGCCTGCCGCTCCCCCTTGCTTATGCACTCCATTTCTCTCTCTGTTGAATAAATAAATAAAATCTTTAAAAAAACAAAAAGAATACTAGTCTTCTGTAACTAGTAGCACAACTTGAGTGTTAATACTGTATTGGACATAATTGATGCAATGGGACTACTACTTTATTAAAATCTCTATAATTCTTAATCTCCAATAGTCATTAGCCTTTCTCACACTCCATACTGTACTGTTAAAGAAGGAATTTGTGGGCATAAACACATCTATGTCTAACATATTCTTAATTAAACCTAAAATTTCTTGATGTCTCCATGCATTCTACTTTGTTTTAAATTAATTTTAAAGTTTTCAATTTTACATGCCCTTTTACAACGCAATGAAGAGTGGTGCCTGGGTGGCTCAGTAGCGACCGACTTTTGATTTTGGCTTAGGTTGTGATCTTAGGGTCCTGGGATCAAGCCTCTGGTCAGGCTCCATGCTCAGCCGAGAGTCTGCTCAAGATTCTTTCTCTCCTTCGCCCTTTGCCCCTCCCCAACTCTCTCTCTCCCTCTAAAATAAATAAATAAAATCTTTAAAAATAATAATATAAATAAATAAATCACAATGAAGAATAGGTTTGTGTGAGGTTCTGATCCTCAGTGGTTTGGTTTCTTATTCTTGCATGTCTCAATAAGTAGGCGGAAGCAACAACTATTCATAGCTTTTCTTAATAAATTCTTATTTTGAGACATACGTTCAGTTATAAACCTTCTGCAGGTGCATAATCGTATCTCCGTAATTTGGTTATACTGACCTTTAACTTTTCATCAGTGTATTTAGATTATGACAACAGGTTGTGCACCGATGTCCAGCAGTCCTTGCAGAGCTGTCTTCATCTCCCTGGGCTACTTTACTCAAACCTGCAAAGGATGACTGCAGTTTCTCTGCCGGAGTTTGCACAAGAAACCATGGTTATCACATTTCTCAGAATCATAGTTCTCTCCTCGATCTCACACATTTTTAATCAGCACAGGGCCCAGGCACTGTAGATTTCTCTTTGGGTCATTATCAGGTTATTAATATTCACAAAACTTAGGATAATTTGAAAGACTCTGATAGGGTCCTTCTCTAGTTTGATTTGAGGTGTTGACAGAGTAGCCAGATAATCTATTCATTTATACTGATCCATTAAAATGTAAGCAGCTACTCCATCTATCACCTTTTTGGGGTAATTTTTAATGAACATTTTCATTCAGTTTAATTGTCCAAAAGTTTTCTTCACCCTTTTTATTTTTATTGTTTCCTTTTTTCCTGAAAAATCCATTTTCTCCCCTTCACTTAACTTCATTTGCAAAAGCTGAGCTGGTAGATTCCCCAAAGCCTCCCTCATAGAATTGTTCTGGCAGCACCAAGTGCTGTAGTAACAGGGTGCGGTCATTGACGGGACTTGTAAGACTTCACCGAGCATACTCACATGGGCTTTTACTAAAGGTGTCATATGGCAGATAAACAGAGAGAGGTCTGACAACTTCCAGGCACCACTCCCACCATCCATTGTCAGTGATGCTTTATTATCAGATCGTTAACCAACAAGATACACGTAAAGATGCCCTGGTCTCAAGGAAGCCACGGTACAAGGCCAAGTCTTTTGTATCTCACTGGTCATAAAGCCAGGCCAGGGAAGTGGTTAAAACCAGATGCAAAGAATCAGCCTATATATTTTCAGTAAATAATAGAGACAGGTTAATAGAGAGTGACCCTAGGTGAACTCTGGACTTTATATAACATATTTTAAATCACTAGCTGCTATATTTTATCTCATCTTTGCCTTGGCCAGGGGTCGGTAGCAGACTTCTAGGAGTCCCGGGGGATAAGCATAGTTTTGTATCAGAGACCAGCCACAAGTTAATCATGTCTTTTTACAGACTGTTTATGTTTTCAATGATCTCTTTATTTCATTTAAAAAATAATTGCGATAGAATAAAAGAACATGGTCTATAGGATTGATTTTTTTTTAAAGATTTTCAGACTTGTCTTAAAGCCTAGATATTGTTTTATTTTCTCAGAAATGTTTCTTGTATGCTTGAGAAGAATAAGGATTCTATAATTGCTAGAACTAGGTAACATAGATAGATATAGGTCTTTTAAACCAATTTGTCAATCACGTTTTTCAAACCTTGCAAAACCATATTTGGTCCACATCACCTATCAGTTAGTGAAGTAGGGATGTTAGAAGACTTTTTATCATGCTAGATTTGTCCATAACTGTCTGCAATTCTGTCAAGTTTTCCTTATATATGTGAAGATACATTATTATGTTCACCTAGGTTATACAGTTTTTTATCATCCTGGTGAATTTAAGTTTTTTCTTTAATTAATTAATTAACGAATTAATTTCAGAGAGAGCACGCATCGGGAAGGGGCAGCGAGAGAATCTTAAGCAGCCTCCACCTCCAGCACAGAGCCAAGCAGGGCTCAATCTCAGGACCCTGAGATCATGACCTGAGTCAAAATCAAGAGTCGGTCATTTAACTGACTGAGCCACCCAGGTGCCCCTTAGGTTTTGTTACTATTTTCCCCTAAAGTATATTTTATACAATAATAACACTAGTACAGTTTTGAGTTGCTTTTGGCTTGGTATTTTTTTTCCAATATTATTTCAACATTTGTGTGTTTTTTTAATTTTTTCATAAAATTACATAACTATACCTTTAAAAGTTAATATTAGAATATCTGTCTTTTAACTGGCAATATAGAGTACTTATTTATTTGAATTATTTCCCCTATCTTATGTTATGCCTTTTATTTATCATGTCTTTTTTCGTTTCCTTTAACTTTCTCTTACCAGGTTCTTTTTTTTTTTTTGGATTGGTAAATGTTTTCCCCTTATTTTTTTGTAAATTACATACTTAGTGCTTATTCTTTTTTAAAAAATAAGTCTTACAAAAAATAAAGCTAATCAAAGTTTCTACCTTCCTCAGATCACTTTAAATCTAACATCTTTCTCCTATGATAAATGCTGATTTGGGGAACTACCTTCCAAAGGGATGTATGTGCCATTGTCTGGAAGCAGCTCTCCTCTTACTGGTTGTGTAGTCCAATTCTCTTCCCATTTAATTTTCAATGAATACTTCATGAGATCCCACCTGTGTAAACCTGAATATAAAATGGTCACATTAATTACCTGACTATTCTTTGTTATGTAGCCAGCTTTTGAAGACAATTCACTGTGCCTCGATCTGCTGAGTACTATAATGTACACGTCTCGCATCACTGTATTTTTGTGTTTATTTCACATAAGAATGTCCCTTCCTTTTCTCCCCTATCAGCTCCTTTATAGTCTGAGATTATATAATAACTTCTAATGCAATGGAAGTTCTTTTCAGAAATTTTCACTTTTAGACATTGCTGCATATAATAGGTAATAATGCATTAAAAAACTGAAATAAATTTTTTATGCCACGATGCTAACATGGCCTTCTAGACAGTAGTCATATTGCCTTCATATCATTGATTTGTTTATTCCCTGTAACCTATCAAATTATGATACATATAGTGAAAGAATCGCAACAGTGCTTTAATACTAAAATGTATTCAACATGAGCCATTTCAGGAAAAAACGAAAATGAAAACCTGTAAGCAGAAGCCTGTGTTTTTAATAATCAAAATGTAAATGGAATATATCTGAAGGTATGTTCTCACCAATCAAGAAACACTATGCTAACAGCTATAATGGAATGGTTAAAATCCCAGTTTTGAAATGAATGCTTTAAAAATGATCATATTTATCAGTAGTGTATCCAAAATTCCTTTTTTTAAAGATGAATTTTGTTTTGCTCTGTTTTGTTTTACTTAATAAGCAGTTAATACTTCTTACATGAATACATTCTTTTCTCAAGAAAAATCAGAATTGAATTTTTCAATTAAATGTAATTCAAAGGCTAAGTTATTCTCTAAAAAAAAACCCAAATGCATTAACTTATTTCTATAATCTATTTCAGAATCCATTCCTTTTTTTTTTTTTTTTTTTTTTTTGTCTTTGAGGATTGCCGAGTTTTTGCTCCGTGGCTGAATATCTGAAATTTGGCAAACACCCTCTCTAATTGCGGCTTTTAAATCAAAATATTTGAGAGATTTTATGTCTTTTCCATTTGTTGATTATATTGAACCTTCAACTTCATTATTGAAAATCTCACTGATAAGAACCATCCTATATTAACTCGAATTTTTGAAACAGGTTTACTCAGAAGAGAGCCACGATTTTACTGTCCCTAACTGGGAATATATGACTTCATTTACTGGCTCTGATCTAGAAGCAGACTAAGCATATAGGGTATTGTTCTACTTAAGAAGCTGAAGATTGATATCTCAACTAATTGTGACCAGTTATGAGTAAAAGCAAAATAAAGTATTTTTTAAAATATTAATTTGTGTTATTGTGTACAGCATTCCAATGAAGGAAATGTAAATCTCTGCCTTTGCCTTCAATACGCTTACAATTTTGCCAACAAGATAAGTATGAAATATATAAAAAATTAAATAATAACAGAAAGGTAAAAATAAAACAAAACATCAACAGCAGTAAACATCAGCCAACAAAGGAATGATACAGACACAACCTGGCATTAGTTCAAAGGAAGAAAAAGCTTAGAAACAAAATCCTTTAAGGATGATTATGCCCTGAAACTAAAAGTTATTTGCGTGTCTATATACTTTGAGGATAATGAAAGGCAATTTAGTCTAGCTGAAAGATAATACTAGCCTTTGTCTGGTAACTGGCAATGAAACGACTTAGCTTGAAATGTACAACTCATCAATAATTGATGTATGAATATTCCAATCTTTCAACTTGTGAACTGAATTACTTTTGGTTCATTAACACTACCCAAAAGTCATTTATTTTAATATGCATTTGGGTGATAGTATTTGAATTGTAAATACTTCCATTCATTTTTTCCTTTCCTTTTTTAGCTTGTATGTAAATTAATTTACTGGCAAGATAAAGAAAAGTTTCTTCTGCACTGTTTCATCACATAGCTATGAGAAAGGTAGGCTCAAACCATAGCCACTTTGTATGAATGCTTTAAAAATATGACAATTACATTTCCTGAACAGCATAAGGAATTAAACCCTCACATAGTTGTATATGTGCAAACACATTTAAACAAGATAATGTTTTAAAATACTTGAAATGCAGGGGCGCCTGGGTGGCACAGCGGTTAAGCGTCTGCCTTTGGCTCAGGGCGTGATCCCGGCGTTATGGGATCGAGCCCCACATCAGGCTCCTCTGCTATGAGCCTGCTTCTTCCTCTCCCACTCCCCCTGCTTGTGCTCCCTCTCTCGCTGGCTGTCTCTATCTCTGTCAAATAAATACATAAAATCTTTAAAAAAAATTAAAAAAAATAAAATACTTGAAATGCAGTACTTGAGATTTAATACAAAATTTGAGATAATCCAGACAATCCCTTCTACACTACAATGCATAGATTAGAGCTATTGTTTGCTTTAAGAAAAACTCTAGGGAAGAGGGGGCATATGTAGAAACCAAGGTCTACAGGGGTTAAGTAACTTGTCCACAGATATGGAGCTGTTAGATTGTAAACTCAGCTCTCTATGACTCCAAACTGTATGGTCTCTCTGTTACACCATTGTTGTATATTGCTATCTCTTGGAAGCAGATTCCCAGGTGGAGTTTAGTTGGCAAGGATATCTTCAAGATCAACATGTGAACAGAAGGGGAAAAAGCAAGATTAGATAGACAAAGGTGTCAATCTGTAATACAAACCCAACAATAATTTTTCCCGAGATCATGGGGGAACTCTGGAGTTAAAATGGACTGTCAGAATTGCTCCATGTTGGAAAGAAATGGATGGAACTTTGTAACCACATCTATTACATCTGGGCCACTCAGTAAGGGTGTGATGTGACAGAGGATTGAGTGGGGATGGAGGAGAAAGCTGTTGTATGCAACTGAGATCATTCCTGAAGTTATTGACAGCCGAAGGCTATCTCTGTCAACACTCTAACCATCTGCAGCTACAGATCTTTCTTTTTTTTTTTTTTAAGATTTTATTTATTTATTTGACAGAGATAGAGGCAGCCAGCGAGAGAGGGAACACAAGCAGGGGGAGTGGGAGAGGAAGAAGCAGGCTCATAGCAGAGGAGCCTGATGTGGGGCTCGATCCCATAACTCCGGGATCACTCCCTGAGCCGAAGGCAGACGCTTAACAGCTGTGCCACCCAGGCACCCCTACAGATCTTTCTTGAAAGAGGATCCAGACGAACTATCCCCGTGTCTACTAGAATCCCGCTTGCACTGCCCAGCTCCATTTCTTTATCTGTGAGCAGCACGCACATCCTCTTGATGCCTTACCTGGCGGCATGGGTGTTGGACCTTATTTCTAAGGAATCTGAGCCTCTGGTATCCTTGATGTTTTCAGGCACCTGCCAGTCAGAATTAAATGAGGAAGTACCAAGAGTCACCCAAGTGGATTTCCTGGTTCCACGTATATTCTTTCCTGACCTCATTGTGTAAAAACATCTTGATGATGAAGGTTTATTCCCTTTGCCAAGATAGTGACCACCTTCTAGTCTTCCTGGTCCATGGATACAAGAAGCCTGAAATACCCACGTGGTAGCATTAATTTTTTGTTCATTAGGACTCATGCTGTGGGGTATGAGCGGCAAATGAGTTCCCCTCTTGGACAGTAGTATCTCTCAACCAGAGTTATAAGATTGGGAAGAGCAAATTCCCCAAATCACTCACTGAGAATGAAGGTAAATTGTGCTACTCCTGCTTCTACTTCTTTCTTCTATGTATTCTTCATATCGGAGACAGAGTACAGTTTAAAGGTCTTTGACTCCAGGGATGTACTATGTACTGGATGATGGCATTTTATTTTATTTATTATTTTTTTTTAGTAACCTTTATGACCAACGTGGGGCTCAAACTCATGACCCCGAGATTAAGAGCCGCATACTCTTCTGACAGCCAGGCCCCCCTAAATGATGGCATTTTAAACTCATACGTTTTTCCTCTGAGCTAGGATTTTAACTATTTGTTTGACAAGTGGGCAGATTCTAGGTGGCATAGTGTGTGATATGACAGTGGATGCAATGGTCATTGGCTTCCTCTTCTATCTCCTTGACTGTAAAATGAGGCTCTGCAGGCAGAAAAGAAAAGGGGTCTATTACAGGCAACTTTCCACCAAGTGATTAATTGTTATCAAGGAATGACCTTATCAGGGCTCATCATTGGTCTCTGGTGCTGGCAGGATGGAGCTTTGACAGCCCCGGTCGCTATACCGACCATGAGTAATTGAGACCCCATGCCTCTGTGTCTATGCATATTCTCATCTCTGCCAGTATGGCCACTTTGCTCATACATCCATTGTCCCCGCAATAGGGTAGTCAATGTCAACAGCTGAATGATTTCAACTAATTAAGTGATTTTGTCTATGTCGCTGATTAGCGCCTCTTCCGTGAAACGTTATTTCTGGTAGGCATTAACATGTGGTACAGAGATCTTCAGACATTTCTCCCATTTTCACTTGTTCCTCTATGATCCTCTACCTCGGACCTTTTTGTCTCTGTTTTTCCACTTTGTCTCCTCTCAGGTTTCTGACCAAGCCATTCCCCACTGCATATATGTCAGGCCAATTCTTTTTCCACACAAAACGGGTAAGTTACACCTCCTGAGACTTAACTGTTTGGTAAAATTTTTCACAAGTTTGTTTTAAGGCCACTCGTGTGTGAGATTATACTGCAACTCCTGTGCATTTTTTGCTTGAACTCATATACCGGGTCAATCCATCCACAAACCAAGCTTGGATTTTTTTTCCTTCCTCCTTACCCAGTAGCAAAAGATCATTCATATGGCCATAGGAGGAGCTGTGTTTGAAGCACAGTTCAGGAGGATGGGAGGTGTGGGCTTCCTGCTCATACAAGCTGGCTGGTATCCTCTTAGAACCTACCTCATGAAATGCAGTTCTACACCCGTCGTCACGTGTCCTATCTCTGCCCACATCACACAAAAACATGCCAGGATTGTTTTACAATAAAGAATAAATGCTTAATGCCAGAGGTTGACATTTTGATATTCCTACTGGGGCTTGCCATAAGCTGCACACACCACTTCTTGGTATTGATATTTCTAATAGCTTAGGGTCTGCTGGGGTGTATCACTTCAGTGGCCTGGACATGTTCTCTAATCCATTTCTGCTTTAGGACCCATTCAAAGCTGATGGCCCTTCCCACCACACAGGGTACGAATGGGTGCAATATTCCCAGGTATGGCTTATACTAGCTGTGGGACCTACAGTATAATGGGGCTTATGCTTCTTTTGTCATGGTGTGAATGCAAGATGCAAAAATTTGTATTTTATTCTGAATGGGATATTCTGGCCCATTAACCATTAAAAACTTTGCTGTTGTGGCAGACCCACAAAAATTTGTAGTGGTTACTCTCTACTTTCTAGAACACCCGTATCTTTCCAAGGTCTCCACTGTGCTAGACTTTTCTTAATCACTGACTTAGTTAGCATGATGTCATTACAATGGATACATGTAATGTTCTGTGGAACATCCAGACTATGTTATGTTCTGACTATATTACGACAGAGACAAGTAAAGTAAATATATAATATTGTCTGTTTGTAAATGCAAAGTTTCTGATCTTCTTCTATGGAAGAAATAAACAATATAATCACCAAATTCATAGCCACATACTTATTGAGAGAGATTGCTCCATGAATATTTACATGTTTCTATACCTTCTGGGCTTTATGATTTAATAGCAGACATGTCTAGGAAGCTAGAGATTCTAGTTTACTCCTGAGATTTAGAGATGTATCTCTCCCAAGCAGATATTTGTCTATATTCAAAGGGTTGTACAAACCTAGGTATCTTTCACTCCCTTTCTTCAATGTTCGGTAGTCTGTATAATTGGCTACAGAAGCCTTTTGGTTAAGACTGGTGGTTTCATTAGCATGTATACCTGCCGCTGAGTTGCATGTTCTTTTCTCTGGGCCACCATCCCACTGTTTCAATCTTTGGGATCTAGGTCTTAGAAATGACTCACGGGTGCCTGGGTGGCTCAGTCAGTTAAATGTCTGACTCTTGATCTCAGCTCAGGTCTTCATCTCAGGATCATGAGTTCAAGTCCTGCATTAGGCTCCACAGTGGGTGTGGAACCTACTTAAAAAAAAGTGACTCAGGACTAGAAATCGAACAAACAACTACAGCATTTTATTGGGACAACCATTCTTAATCTCATCATCCATCCTTACTTTTTTCTCTTTCTTTTTAAAATTTTTCCAATCTTTCTTTCTTTCTTTCTTTCTTTCTTTCTTTCTTTCTTTCTTTCTTTCTTCTATTCTCCTTTTACTTTTTTTGCTTTTGTTTTTTTTATTATTAACATATAATGTATTGTTTGTTTCAGGGGTACAGGTCTGTGATTCATCAGTTTTCCACAATACACAGCACTCACCACAACACATACCCTCCCCAATGTCCATCACCCAGCCACCCCATCCCCCCACCTCCCTCCCCTCCAGAAACCCTCAGTTTGTTTCCTGAGATTAAGAGTCTCATGGTTTGTCTCCCTCTCTAGTTCCGTCTTGTTTCATTTTTTTCCCTCTCTTCCACTATGATCCATCCTTAATTATTTCTAATGGTCCAATTTCAGTAGCACTCTTCTCTGTTACACATGTGCTTTGTCCTTAGGAATGCTATGCTTTAATAAACATTGGTATAGCTCTCCATGGATCAAGCCTTTTGGCTGCCACTCCAACCTTATATGTCATTATGATAATTATGTCCACTTGGTTTCTAAGACTTTAAGCACAACCACGTGGCTTCTCTTGTTTCAAGGTCCTATCATTCCCATTTCTATATGGAAATCCACTCGTATAACCTTTTCTTCTACCATCAACTGTGGCCTATAGAAGACAGGCAACACTGAGCTTCCTAGTCAATCCCCCTTATAGTGTATTCTCTTCGACCTTGGTAAGTGGTGTATCCTCCGTTCCTTTCTGTGGTGCATAATTATTTTGCTGGTTTTCTAGCCTTACATAGTGAATCCTCAGTGAACCCATTAAAAAGACAACTTTCATATGCTTTGGATTCCTTCTTCCACTGTTTGCCATGGTAATTCTGGCATTTCTCCATATGGAGATTTTCTTTTCTTCTGCTTCTAAGAGCCATCCTAATAGAGAGTTCACACCTTCTCTTTGAGTTCATGCCAGGGAATAGAATCCTGTATATCAGGGGAATGTTCCCAATAGTCCCCCTTGTCCAATTCCTTATTTTGCCCCCTTAATCAATCAGAACATAATTACCCTTGTGCTCCCTCATAGCCTGCCAGTACATGTTGGCTTGATCTTGCAGCTCCTTTGGAGTAAGTCCTTTCCCTATGTTATCAGACCCAACACATATCGAACTGAGTCACACTGCTCTAAATTAATTCTGGTTAATACTAAACTTAGTAAACAGGAGGGGTGATGGAAGATCCCGAGGGGGGATTATGTTGTCTTTCGTGGTTGTGATGGAAGTAGCAATCAGAGGAAGGAGAGAAGGGAGTTCTGAATTAACTTTCTGTAAGTGTGGAGAGCTGGCTTTTCATAAGGAAGAAAGGATAGGTCACTTCCATGGGCTCAGAGAGTTCAGGGAAATCTAAGGATTCAACACTGAGGGGGAGATTAATCCAGATGACACTATCCCATGTGTTAGCTGTCCATTCTTTTTCAACCAGGGCCATGGTTTTGGCATACAGATCTGCCTTTACATTTCTTGGAGCTTGGCATTTCTTACATTTAAATTCTGGTGCTGGTAATCAGCTTTCTCTTTTCTCTTGAAAATTATGCTACCAGGGGCGGCTGGGTGGCACAGCGGTTAAGCGTCTGCCTTCGGCTCAGGGCGTGATCCTGGTGTTATGGGATCGAGCCCCACATCAGGCTCCTCTGCTATGAGCCTGCTTCTTCCTCTCCCACTCCTCCTGCTTGCGTTCCCTCTCTTGCTGGCTGTCTCTATCTCTGTCAAATAAATAAAATCTTAAAAAAAAAAAAAGAAAAAAAGAAAATTATGCTACCAAGGAGGCCCTCTGGATTTCATTCGTGGCTTTCGGTTGCCTGCTAATCGTTATTTTTTTTTCAAATCTAGAATATCAATGGAATTTAGCAAAGGTCATACAATTCCATTGTGTTTAAAATTACTATGTTATTTATGCTTTTAAAACCAGATATATCACACCCACTATTGCAATCTTCCACCAGTATAAGATGCCAATTCACCAGTGAAAGTTTTAAGAATTCTATTGTAATACCTAAGTCAGTAAGGCAGCACATCTCCATACTAACTTAATAAAGAAATTCCCCTCTGTTAACTTTAAATACATCAGTTTCCCTAGAAAGAGAAAGTTACAATAGAATCATTACTTTCCTAATTGTGAAAAATCAAGTAATTGCTTTGTACTCCCACTTTAGTCTGTTGTGGGCTTTTTGCTTGATAAGTGCCATGTGTAACTCTGACTAACAATTGTTAACATGGCCTATAATTCTTTTCTGAATTATCCATATACTTGTCTTAATTCCCTTATCCCCTTTGAGCATGTGGAGATGCAAACGAAGTGGAACATGGACAATATCCCAGATATTTGAAACCATAGTTTATTTGCAAATTGGTTTGTATGGGGAATTGCCTCAACAATTTAAGCCCTTGTGCTATTTAGAAAGATTTCAAATAATAGTTTTATTGTCTTTGCTTATTTGTTTTTAACTCGAATTAGGCAAACAGTTGTTTCAATTTTTCATCTCACCTATTGAAAAATCACAGGAGAGCTTATTATAATTAATCATTTATTAAGTATCTGTTTACTGTGGAAACTGAAGTCTCAGGCTTTGAAAATATGTCATAAATTATAACTGTTAATATGAAAATGAATATAAAAGTACACATTAAAAATATTTTAATAAACATGGTGACTATATTTTATTTCCATTAAGGTGTTGTTTTTGTTATAATAACGCTGATAAAAATTTGGCTAATTATAAAAATAGTCATACTTTGTCCATGGCACAGAGTCATATTAAATACATGATACAGGGTCAATGTAAGGAAAATATTTATTTTGTTTTGTTTTTTTTTTTGAAGGATGACAAGTTAGGAGACAGAAAACTTCCTTAAATATAAAAATGAATTCCAAGATCTTTTATTAAAGTTAAAACACAAAACAACATATGCACGTGATATGTACAAGTTTCGCCTTCAATTGTATCCTTTTCATATGACAATGTTACACCTTCTCAAATAGATTGTTCAAATTGCCCAAATGTAAAAATTTTAACCTGGCCTCACAAAGGCTTCTATTTCAATCCAAGGTGGAGTAACAGGAACCACACTTATGCCTTTGCATGAAATAACTGAAAATCAGGGCAATTATATATGTTGCAATGACTTTCAAGATATTCCACATCATACAACAATGGACAGTGATCTCTAAAGTATGAGAAACAAATGAGGTGAGCTCTGTGATTGTCCCATCTTACTGTTGGAGGAATTTTCCAGGCTCTTGGTTTTGGAAGAGGAACCGAGTCAGAGACCAGGGTCTCCCTGAGTTGAGAGTCCAGGGAAGTCAGGGTGGCTATAATTTGTAGCCCAGGGTAACTGCCACGAAAGACCTACATGAAGAGGGAAAACCTAAAGATCTTCAGAGAATCCATCTGAAGTATTCAACTGAATAGAGATCAATGCATGTATATGAGGAAAATGCTAAAGACGAAAAGAGCATTAAGTGAAAAGTACATGGGACATCAAAGAACAGGGGATATTGTTTGTTCCAAGCAGTCAGAGTAGAAAGCTTTATAATTTATGAAGTATTATTTAGCATATTAATAAGGGTTTAAAGATTGCTTTGATCTTACATAACAAACCTAACAGGCAAAACTTGAAGGGAACAAACTGATTTCATATAACTTAACTTTGTCCTAGAACACAGTTAAATAATATTTTTTCTTCCACTTTTTAAATTTAAATTCAGGTAATTAACATATAATGTATTATCAGAGGTAGAGGTCAGTGATTCATCAGTCTTATATAATACTCAGTGCTCATTATTTCACATGCCCTCTTTATATCTATCACCCAGTTATCCCACCTCCTCACCTCCTTCCCCTCCAGCAACCCTCAGTTTATTTCTTATAATTAAGAGTCTCTTATGGTTTGTCTCCTTCTCTGATTTCTCCTTGTTTTATTTTTTCATCTTGTTATTTGCAACAATGTGGATGGAACTAGAAGGTATTATGCTAAGCGAAATAAGTCAATCAGAGAAAGATAATTATATGACCTCACTCATATGTGGAATTTAAGAAACAAAACAGGATCATAGGGGAAGAGAGGAAAAAATAATATTTTTAATAATACAAAAAGATCCAGCATCTAGCATATACAATGTTGAGCAAACTGCTCAATTATCAAGTATGCAAAGAAATAGGGAAATACTATACATAATGAGAAGAAATGTCAATCAATCTAAACTGCATCAGATATGATAAAGATGATAGAATTAGTACAAAAAGACATTAAAACATTTATTATGTTTGTTTACCATACGTTCAAGAAGGTAGAGGGAAAAAATGAACGTGTAAAATGGAGAAATAGAAGATACAGAAAAAGACCCAAACTGAACTTCTAGAGATTCAAATATAATATTTAAGATGAAAAGGCCCTGGATTTTATTGGTAGTAGATTAGACCATGCAGAAAGATGTCTAATGAACGTGAAGCAATGGCAATAGAGTCTATTCAAAATGAAACAGAGACAGAAAGAACAGAGTTGGAGTGAACTATGGGACAAATTCAGAAGTTAAATATAGAATAAATAAAACAGCCTGAAGCAGAAGTGGAAAAATTATTTGAAGAGGTAATGACACATTTTTTCCCCCAAACTTGCTGACAACTATCAGACCCCAGGTCCAAGAAATTAAATGAACCCAAGCAGAGAGAGCACACCAGTGCACATTATAATGAAATTATTTACAATCAGAGATAAAAAAAAAATATTAAAACTCCAAGAGAAATGAGGCACATTACACACCAATGAACAAAGATAAAGATGACAGTAGATTTTTTTTTTATCAGAAACAAAACAAGCTAGAAGAGAGATGGAAAAAAAAAATCTTTAAGGTATTAAAAGGGAAGAATTTTCAACCTAGATATCTTTATCCACCAAAAATACTTAAAATACCTTTTCAGATATACATAAGTGAAATAATTGGACTTCTATAGACATATGCTATAAGAGGTGTTAAAGAAGTTCTTCATGCAAAAAGGATGACAGATGAAAACCTTTATGTACACAATAAAGAGATACTAGATATGGTAAAGAGATAAAGAGAACTAGAAATGGTAAATATGAAGAATTTTTCTTATTTTTTTTAAATATTTAAAAACAGAATCAAATTTTCAAAGCAAAAGTAATAGCAAAATATTCTGGGATTTATAGGGATAGATGGACGTAAAATGTAAGAAAATAATAACACAAAGTTTGAGAAGGGTGAAATAGAAATTCACTCTTTTACTATACATGAAGCAGTATAATGTGAAGGCATATTGTGATATGTTAAAGATGTGTACTATAAATCCTAAAGAAATCAGTAATATAACAAATAGAAATGTATAGCTCACACATCAAAAAAGGAGATCAAAGAAAATAATAAATATATAATTAATTCAATAGAAAACAGGGAAAGAAAAGAGGAACAAAGTTATGGGAGAAAATAGCAAGATGGTAAATTTATACTAAAATCTTAATAATTACATTAAAGATAAATGATCTAAAAACCCCAATTAAAAAGCAAAAATTCTCAGATTTATTGAAAAAGGAAGACCCAACTTATCCCATGAGAAAGTAACTTTAAATATAACAAATATTTTAAGAGTAAAATGAAGGAAAAGTACATATAACCCTAACATTGATTAAGAGAGTGCTGAAATGGCTCTATTAATGTCAGACAAAGTAGATTTCAGAGCAAAGAAAATTAGTGGAAAGCAAGGAAGTCCCTTAATGAGAAAGTGTCAAAACTGATCTAGAAAATTTAACAATCCTAAAAGTTTATGAACCTAATAATAACATAGCCTAAAAACACATGAAACAAAAATGGATAGAATTTCAAGGAGAAATAGACAACTGTTCACCTACAAATCGTTTTAAAAAATCTTCTCTAACTAATAGAATGAGAGGGAATGGATGGGTAAAAGAAGCCAAAAAAAAGTCCTGCATACTGTATGATTCCATTTATATAAAATTCTGGCAAATGCAAATTAATCCATGGTAACATGAAAAAGATCAGCAATTTTCTGGGGATAAGAAGGGTGACTGGAAGAGATAAGAGTGACAGATTACAAAAGGACATGAAGAAGTATTTGTAGGTGATGGATATGCAGATTATCTTAATTTTTATTTTTTTATGTATATACACATATGTCAAAATTTTCAAATTGTACTCTTTAAACATGTGGAGCTTATTGCATGTTCATTATATCTCAGAGATAAACACAAGCATGTCTACATACTAAATTTACCACTCTACAGTTGAGTTACTTTGAGCCCCTTGCTAATGCATTGTAAGGTGAACCTTCCTTCAAACATTAGTGTGCTATCAACCTTATAGGCATTTTGGAAGATAAAAATAAAATAATGTTTGTAAAATGCTTATCACAGTGCTAGACATATTTTAATTTTGTATAGCAGATATTAATTATAGAATGATAGATCTAAACAGTATGAATCATGTCAAAAACATTTTATACCTCCTATTTAAAAATCACTCTCCCATTTTAGCACAAAATCCATCAGTCTGTTTCACATTATACTCTCAATCATCTACTAAAATCCTCATGTTTTAGAAATATTACTTAAGACCAAATGCTTAAAGGAACTACTCTACCATGAAAAGAGAGTGTAAATAAGATTGATTACATGGCTATACAAGGTCTGCATATACTTTGACCTACATTACTAAAATCAGAGAGGCTAAGAAGTAAAAAAATGGTTTAACCTCTAACATTTGCCTCAATTTTCTCCTTCAGTTCATTATTACAGAGTCATCCAAATATGGTCTGCTTAATTTCCTCCATACTTTGCCAGAGTGAATACACTTAATTAAAATCCTTTTATTTAATGAATGAAGTCAATATAGTGACTCATCTAAGAAATGAAGCCCCTTTTACAACTTTGATCATTAGGAAGCTCTGGGATCTGAATTAATCTGGATTATGTCTCAGGTTCAGTTTACCTGCTCTTCTTATGTAAGAGGTTACTTTCACAGTAAGAATATGTCTAAACAAAGAAATGTTAAATATATTTCTGTGATTATTTTTTCTTTCCCCCCCATTTTCAGTATCTATATGAGAAAAAAACATAAATCACTAAAAATCAAGTAAGATGATACATCTGAAAGTACTATACAAAGGGAGGGATTATTAATATTATTAATTACTACTACTGCTACTGTTTCTACCACCACTATCACTGTTACTGTTACTATACTGTTACTATGACTACTACTACCACTATTACTACTATTTCTGAGAAATGGAAGATGGAAGGAACAGGAGGAAGAAGAATAAGAAAAGAGAGAAAAAGAAGAAAAGGAAGAAAAAGGATAATTGGCTATCTCCACCCTCCTAATTATTGTATTGAAGGATTTTACTCTTCTGTTCCAGAAACCAGGATAGCAATATGAGCACTCTCACAGCCTTCCCGCTTTCTGGGGTTGCCATATTTAACAAGGAAAAATACAGAACACCAAGGTAAATATGAAATTAAAATAAACAACAAGCGATTTTTTCATGTAAGTGTGTCTCATGCAATGTTTGGGACTTAAACTAAAAATCACTTGTTACTTATCTAAAATTCAATTTAACTGTGCATTTGCATTTTATCTGGCAATCCCACCCTTTCGCCTTACATGTTTCACCTTTCAAATCATATGTGCCCTCAATAAAACATATAAGAGTAACTTTCATGACACATATAATTGTTTTATAAGGGTGCAAACTTCCTAACACCAACTAAGTATGGAAGCAAAACCTCCTACATCTTTTGTTTGGCAAATAGCCAACTTGAAGGAATGAAAGAATAAAGAGGAAAAGAAGCACGAAGAGCTGAGCAGGAGAGTGTCTCCACAGAGATCATAATAACAAAGTAAGTTGGGTGAACATTAAGGAAATATGGCTTGGGCTATACAAAGACAGAACACGGAGCAAGTGGCAGTAGAAATAGCTCAGACTGGTCCTGTGGCACACAGGAGGGATTGTAGGTGAGCAAATGGGTAACATCAATTAATTGGGTTGAAATTTGCCTCTGTTTAATCAAACATTCTATTGAGTCATAGCATGTGTTCATTAACATTAGTATGGATTAGTGCAACCCTCTTTCAGAGTAGCCAGTTTGGACTCTAAAATCGTTTTTCGATCTTCCAATGTTACCAAATGTAAATCTTTAAGAAATGAAAATTGTACCAATAATTCTGCTGGTCCTACCAAACATAATTGATGCACCTAAGCCCTAGTGGTTGAGAATTCTCTTTTCTTTGTTCTTAAGTATAGCTTTTGTCCCTGATCTGCACAATGCCTACTCATTCAGCCAATTATTTCCAAATGTTATACATGTCACTTGATCTTTAGTAGCAAGAGAAATGAACTAAAAACCAGGAATCATGATATTTGTCTTCTCTTCTACCTTAAACTTGGCCAACAATCTCTCAGCTCCTCTGTGAATCGTTTTCTTACTTGGATAATGCAAATTAATAAAACCTCTGCCCTGTCTGATAAAATTCTTGAAGAACTTAATTATCTTTTAGTGTGTTGGGATATATAACAAAAACTATTATTCCAGACTTATTTCATACAGCAAGAGGACATAGAAAGAAAGTAGCCATTTTACCTTAGCTAGTGAAATAGTAGGTTTGCCAACAACAATTTAGCTGAAATGAAGACTAGGTAGGGTAACCCTGTAATTTATTGTTCAGACTGGAAGATTTGGATAGTAAAAGGGCTATTAGTAATAACCCCAGGTCAGCAGATATAAATGGGGATTATTCCAAGCTACTGAGCTACATGGTCATTCTAAGCCTGGAGGACTAGTCTTGAAGCTGCATTTGTGTTGATTGTGCAGTGTTTTTACTGAGATTACGTGTTTGTTTTGTGTGACTGAGAAAAGGTGGAATGATAGAGATTTGGAGGTGCACAGGGATTCCCAAAGAAAGGAAACTGTTCAGAATTAGATATGTAAATTCAATTATCAAAAAAATAGATTTCAAAAACCTAGAAAATATTTAAAGAATTATATGCCTACGTACTCCAAAGGAGAAGAAATATTTTAAAACATTTAATTCTCTAAACAACACATGCCCTCCTTAATACCTATTACCCAGTTACCCCATCCCCTCATCCCTCTTTCTTATAATAATAATAAAAAAAATTTTAATTCTCTTATTTTGGCAACATTTAAAACATGAAAAAGTAAAAAGTGTGGTTAATTTTGTAGTCATTTGAAAAATGATACTTAAGTTGTAAATAAGTGATTTATTTTATTATATATTATATTGTATATTATGTATCATGTATTGTATTATATATTATATTCCAGACTGCCTTATGCCCCAAACATCAAAATATCAATATACATATTTTCAATGCTCGATAAGAAGAAAAGCTTCCAAAGATCTTCAAGAGATATTACACTTCATAAGTGCATAATGGAAAACACTACACTATAATAATGAAAAGGAAGATTATTTTACATTATGTTATCTTATGTTTGAATAATGAAATAAATATTTTATGGGATAATTTAGAAAAATTAAGTGACCAATTAAACTCATACAACTAGTAAGTAACAAAACTAGGAATCACTTAATTCTTCTTGACAAAAATAATCACTGTGGAAAAAAGAAAAAACATTAACAGAAACCAAACCTCAAATTGTGATCAATATTTGAATGGATAAATAAATTTTACAAAATCATAAAATTCAATCCCATACAGAATTAAGAATGAATGAAATGCTATGAAATACTACAGCACCCAAAATATGGTTGAATCTCTCAAAACTAATACTGAACAAAAGAAGCCAGAGACAAACATACTGTACGATCCCATTTATATGAAGCTCAAAAACAGGCATCACTAAGCTGTAACGATGAGCAGTTCCTAATCAAGTGGTAAGAGTATATGGGGAAAAATACGTGATTACCGTGAAATTTAGAGTAATAAACTTTTCTAGGAAGGATGATTTACCATTGTAAGCTTCTGAGGTGCTGGAAATGCTCTTATTTTGTAGGTTTTGAATATACAGTGTTTGCTTGTTGGGAAATTATTAAACTATATGTTTTGTTCACTCTTCTCTATGTTATATCATAATTCAAAGTTTTATAGTTAATAAAAAGAATTTATGGATATTTTTATGTCAATAAATTGTTCTAATTACTTTGAGAATTAGATTTGTAGGAATATATAGTATGTCAGAATTGACTCTAAAAGAAATAGAAAATCCAAAGGAATCAAAACCATTAAAGTATAGCTAAATTTTAGTGTTTCCTAAATGGCTTTAGAGGACGTTCTACTAATAAACAAATAAGTTAAATTTATACAAACTCTTTTAGAGTTTGCTGAAAATTACAAGATGTTGATGAGAGAAATTAAAGAAGACTTTAATAAATGGAGAGACATATCATGTCCACAGAATGGAAGAGTCAATATAGTAAAGATATTGATTATTCTCAAATTGATCTATAGATTTAATGCAATTCCATTAAAAATTTTACTGAGATATTTTGTATATGTAATGCTTATTCTAAAATTCATGTGGCAAAGTATAGGTCCTAGAATGGCTACAATAATCTTGGAAAAGAGAAGTAAACTGGAAGGATCACTCTACCTCACATGAAGCTCTACTATGTGCCAAAAGAGATCAGAAGACTATGACTTTGGTGTAAGAATAAAAACATGGGTCAATAACCAGAATAGGAAATCCAATAATAAATCCACACGAATATGTCCAACTAGTTTTTGACTAAGATGCAAAAGTAATTAAATGGAAGAAGAATAGCCTTTTCAATAATGGTGTGTGAGCAACTGGACATACATAGGCCAAAAAGTGAACCTCGATCTAAATCCCACACCTAATACAAAACTAACCCAAAATGAATCATAGACTAAATATAAAAACTATAAAATTTTATTGAAGCCATTCATACAAAAACATAGGGACCTTTGTACTTCTGTAGTAATCAGAGTTTTCCTGAGACATAGAACCAATAGCGGTAGGGGAGCAGAAGGAGAGGAATGGAAAGAGGAAGACAGAGATTTATTTTAAGGTATTAGCTGCCTGATTGTGGAGGCTGGCAAATCCAAGATCTGCAGGATAGGTCCGCAGGCTGCAGGGAAGAATTGATGCGGAGCCTGAGGTTGAAGTTAGTCTGCTGTCAGAATGGCTTCCTTTTTAGGGGAAATCAGTGTTGTTCTTAAGGCCTTCAACTAATCAGTTGGTGATGCCCATATACATTATGGATAGTAATTCTGCTTTACTCAGAATCTATTGATTAAATGTTAATGTCATCTAAACACATATGCTCACGTGCCTTCACAGCAACATACAGACATTTTTGACCAAATATCTGGGTACTGTGGCCTAGCCAGGTTGACATATAATATGAACCACTACAGTTGCTTTCCTAAAATTTAGTTTAGATAGCAAGACTAATGATGTTACATATACACATGAAGAAATTGTGATGTTTTAAACTCATATAATGAGGCTTTCCATGCTGATCAGGGAAGGCTTCGGTGCAGGTCTAAAAATGTCTTGAAGTGGTGAGGAGCGACAACCGGTTTGAGATGTGTTATGTCAGGAAATGGAGCTAGGGTTCAGATTCTCACACATGTGCCACACAAGGCAGTGTTTGATTTGAAATTCCAGTGCCGAAGGAGGGAACATGTGGTCTTTTTAAGTTGCTTACCCGGATGTGGGGCATAGGGATATGGTGGGCTTTGAACATTGTTAGCATTCAAACATCAAAAATGGAGTCATTCTCTTCATTACAAACCTGTAGGAAAAAACAAAAACAAAAACAAAAATGAGAGAAAATCATCAAGATCAGGGCTAGGTAAAGAGTTCTTAAACGTGGGGTGCCTGGATGGCTCAGCTGGTTAAGCATCTGCCTTCAGCTCAGGTCATGATCTGGCATCGGGCTCCCGGCTCAGCAGGGAGTCTGCTCCACTCTCGTGCTCTCTCTCTCTCTCTGTCTCAAATTAAAAAAAAAAAAAAAAGAGTTCTTAGACTTGATACAAAAGTCATGACCCATGACAAGGAAAATTGGTAAGGTGGACTGCATCAAAATTAAAAACTTTTGTTCCTCAAAGTCCTGTGAACAGAATGAAACGATAAACTACAGCTGGGAGAAAATATGTGCAAGCCACCTATCTGATAAAGGACTAGTATTGAAAATATATAAACTCTCAAAACTCAACAGTAAAGACAACAATCCAACTATAAAATAGGCAGGAGATATAAAGAGACATTTCAGCGAAGACATAAATGAAAGATAATTCAGTGAGAGATGATAAATAAGCACATGAAAAGATGGTCAACTTTCTTAGCCATTGGGAAATGAAAATTAAAACTGCACTGAGATATCACCATATTCCTATCAGAAGGGCTGAAATAAAAAATAACGTCAGCAGCAAGTGCTGACGAGAGTGCGGAGAAACTGGATTCACTCATACTTTGCTGCTGGGAATGTAAAATGGTATAGTCCCTGCAGAAGTTTTGGCAGTTTCTTATAAAACTACATATGCAGCTGTCATAACCCCAAAAGTTTACATACTGTATGATTCTATTTATATAATATTCTTGAAATTACAAAATGATAAAAATGCAAGAACATATTAGTGGTTGGTCAAAGTTAGAGACCTGGGGATATGAATTAGATGTGGCTGTGAACTGGTGACATGGGGATCCTTTATGGTGATGTGCCTTGGTTGTTCTTTATTTTGACTTTATCAGTGTCAATATCCTGGTTATGATATTATATTATAGTTTTGTAGGATGTTCCCATCAGGGGTAATTTGCTAAAAGCTACATGAAATCTCTGCATTATTTCATAAAATAGCATATGAATCATCTCAACATAAAATATGTAATTAAAAGAAGTAGATTGACAGTACCAAATAATAATAAATCTTAGAAGATGTACAAAATCTTGACAGAAAAAAATGAGACTATTCAAAATTTCAAAGCAGAACAAATGGACAGATATGTCACTCTTTAAATAGGAAGACTCTGGGACGCCTGGATGGCTCAGTCAGTTAAGTGTCCTACTCTTGCTTTCAGCTCAGGTCATGATCTCCTGGGTCCTGGGATCCAGCCTGGTGCTGGGCTCCAGGCTCAACAGGGAGTTTGCTTGAATATTCTTTCCCTCTGCCCCTCCCCCCATGCATGCATTCTCTCTCTCTAGAATGAATAAATGTTTAAAAGTAAATAAATAAATAAGTAGGAACACTCGATATAAAGATTGTGTAGCAAATTATTTCTAATATGACTTTAATGGAGTTATTTTCATAAGATATCATAAGCTGATTCTCAAATATGTATGAAATGCAAAGGATAAATCATGTTCTTCTCAAGAAAAGAAAACAGATGGGGTTTTGCTCTACCATTTACCAGTTAATAGATAACAGATAATGTTTCTATTTTTAAGAGTAATGACAGGCACGTAAGAATTTTTTCATTATTGTTCCTTAAGCTATGCTTATATTATATCTTCTCATAAAAAGAAAAATATATATTACAAAATAATTTAAAATATATGTTTATTACATTATATATATGTTTATTTACATAAACATATATAACACAGTAATATTCATAAAATATATATTGGACAATAATTTTGAAGCACGTAACAAAATAAAAATATACATATATGCGTGTGCATAGACATAACTACATATGCACACACATATATGAAAATAAATATCTTTGCATGTTAGGATTTCTTGTGAATTTGTTTTTGTCTGTATTTCCTGTTTTTACACAAAAAATATGTATTAGTTGTGGAGTAAATGAATACTTTGTATTGGAAGAAGATAAAACTAAAAATTTCTTCCTGTAAGGACTTCAAGAGAAATACCAAATTCTCTGCTTTGACTAGGTCGAGAAGAGTAATTCCATCTCTTTTGTAATGCCTCTGTTATTCTGCTAGTAAGCATTTAGACTACTCACTGCAGTGTCATTGAATGATGAATTTTGTTAGGGGACAGGATTGCGGGTAGATTTGGGGCTTGCCTTGCCGAAGGTCGCACAGCAGACCTGTGTTCCAATGAGAATTAAACCCCAATTCTTTAGATTTGACATGCATCTTTTCCTAAAACGCCACTGCCTTTTACAAATAAGTTATATATTTAGGAGAAAATTGAACTTCCCATTAGGCTCATGAGAACTCTAAAAGGAGATTTCAAAAGGGAGCTTAAAAACGGGGTGGGAAGGCAACAAAGAGGGAGGAACTGAAGCATGTTCTCATTAGAAGAACTATGAACTTTTTCGACCCTTAAGCTGGCCATGAGCCCTCACCTGGACTTAATTTCTTCCCCAGCATGGCAACATCCACATTCTTCACTTCCAAAGGAGCCAATTTGGTTTAACAAGCTTCAGTCCCTCATTGGCACATTAAGCCAACCAATCCCAGCTAACCTTATTTCAATTCCTGTTTTGCATAAAGGACCTAGAGAGAACTATACTTGTAAACCTTCATCTTTATAATTCTGCCGCCTCTTTCTCTTCCTTGGAACACAATTCAAGTTTTTACCTAAATCTGTGTTTCCAACTTGCAATTCTCATTGCCCAAATAAATGCCCATTTGCATAAATTTTCAGTGAATTCTTTCTTGGTCAACAGAACCCTTCAAGGTCCAACTTCCTATTGTGAAGTGTTTTTCAGCTGATAGAGGCATCTGCTCTTCACCCTGTCCCAGGGAACACTCCGAGCTCTGCTCTTACTTGGAAATCAGGTTTGTACTCTTCTCCACGTTGCTCCAGAACCTATGCTTAAAGCATCTTCTAAGCTTTTTTTTTTTTTTTTCTGCACTAATTTTCTGATGGTTCTCTCTAACATAAAGCAAAGATTTATTAGTGGAGAAACGTTCTCATTGCCCTTGTGAATATAAGGGCATATTTATCCCCTATCTCTGCCTCCAGGAGTTCTAACCCACAGTCATTCTTTTCCCTTTTCACCCATTCTGCCAACTAACTGAATTCATTGCTTCCTTTAATTTGGGGGCCAGAGATAATTATGTAAACATGGCTATGTTTTAAAAAAAGAAAAAAAAAATGACTTCCGTTTGTTAAAATTTAATTTATTCTTCAGTTTGTTTATTCAATTTAGTTTAAAATTTAGTAAGGCTAGCATAGACTTACAATCTGGGTAATTATTGTGATGTAGATGATCATTATAATTTTCTATTGAGAATGCTTAACACTTTGTGGATTCCTGGTTTTAAAGTATGGCAGTTGATATTGATTTAACTATCTTTAAAAAACTCTGTACACATTTCCCCACACAACTATATATATATATATATATATATATATATATATATAAAAGTTTTTCATTATACAACTATATACATATATATAAGTTTTTCATTACATAGTACAATAACTCATATTATTTTATTAGGAACATTTGGTATTTTTTGAGTATTTTTTTGTGCTGCTATTTATTTTTTTCTTTGTTTCCTTTATAAAAGTCACCAGTATCATTTCAGTAACTAGTTATGTATAAATGAATTTAGTTCTGAATTACAGTAAGAAAACTTCCATTGTCTTTTCACTTCATCTTGGAGTATATTCCATCCTAGTTCGCTTGGGGGAAAATCAAACTGGGGCTCCAATCACCAGAGGCAGCCCTAAAATAATGAACAAACAATAAAATTGGCATTCCTGATTCCCATCAACATCATGCAGCTGTGTAGATAAATAAATCATATGGGGTAAATGTTTCCGTTCCATCTAATTGGAGTATACTCTTATAGACTAGCCTTACTATGCAAAAATAGTTATTGCTGGCTTATATCTTCATTTTCATCATCATCATCATCATCATCATCATCATCATCATCATCATATCTTATTCAGATGAGTTGATTAGAAAAACTCTAATGAGTTACAGGATTTGATATCATGCAAATGTACTTTTTCGCTAGTTGATGAGTTTATTCTCATCTTTCGCTTAAGAATACAAACTCATAACAAGGGTGAATCAAGCCTATGCATATGTAATGATGTAGAAATAGTTCTATTCTATGCATGTGTGTATATGTGTCTGCAGTTCTCTTGTCTATTTTTTTCTACAACTCTCTTCAATAAAATGTGCTGTGAGCTTCTTCTACTCTTAGACCAAAAAAAAAAAAAAAAAAAACCACCAAACCAAACTGTACCCCCGATTATTGAAAAATCTTGACGTTGTTTGAATTTTGATGTATAATGACACTTTAAATGCATTTTGGAGAAATAGTTTAAGAAACATTTTATGCCCATGTAACCATCAAATTTGGTAGGAATTTCCATTTGGCATGTTAAAGACCTAATATGACATCAATATAAACAGACTGTAGTGTATCTCACCCCTCGATGTATTAAGAATAATCAGAAATCCTTTGAATACAAAAATCTACCTATTAAAAGCATTAATATTACATTTACTGCATACAGATAAAATTTACATCAAAGCACTTTACAATTGAGATGGTAGGGAGTCTGAATTAAATATATGGAGGAACTTATCTTAAATAATAATCATCTCAAAGTAATAACCTATCTAAAAATGACAGCTTAGTGCTTTTGCATTTGATATTCAGCAAGTAGTTTGCCTGTCAAAACTGCCAATGCTGACTGATAAATGTTCAAAGACTCTACTGGAATATTGACAAACCCTCAACTTGTGTGTATTATGGAGATAAGAAGACTAAATTTATATTTACTCTAACTCATAGCCCAGCCCTGAACTTCACAAAACAGAAAAGCTTTGTTAATAATTTCTCAGGATGATGAGCATTGTGTGTGTGAATCAGGATACACACACACACGCACACACACATATACACACACACACACACACATACACAGCACTCCATCATTTTTATCACAGAAACATGTGGCACGGTATTTGTCAGGATTCTATCAGAGAAACAGAAGCTGCAAGATATTTACATTAAGAGATTTATTGCAGGGCTGGAGAAGCAAGTCTGAAATCTATAGGGCAGGGCTCCAGGAAGGGGAGGCAGGAACGCTTAAATAGGGGAATGGAAGCTGCTTTCCATAGGTCAAATTTCATAAGGAAAGCCCAATAACTGATTGAATCTTTGCTTGTAACTTATTGAATCAGACCCATGCAGTTTATGTAGGATAATCTCTTTTACTTGAACTCAACTGATTATTTCATTGTAGCTATAGAATCTCTAAATTAGTATTTGATTAAATAACTGGATATTGAAACATAAAACTAACCATTATGTGCATAGTTCAATGATATGGATGTGTCTTGCTGCCCTGAACACTGTCAAAAAATATTTAAGGTAATCTCATCATAAATACATCCTTGTGTTGGCTTGAAATGCTAAACGTGTGAGTATGCTGGCCATTTAACAATTTATTAGTGTCTAACAAATGCCTCATTCTTTGTATCAAAAGATTTCAGTCAAAACTCTTGAATTTTCTCACACAATTTCCATGCTGTACAATGAGAATCCCTAATGCTATTTACAATCATTTGTATACTGTGTTCATAAACCACTAAGTTTATATAGTGATGACTTTTCACATTATCTCTCCTGATCTGGTATATTTCAGCATCATGGTTTGCATATTGCTCTATTCTGATGTGTTTAAAGCATTTAACATAATAATTAATTATTCATTAGCACATGAAATAATTTATATCATATTTGCTTTAATATAGTCAGATTATTGTGCATTCTTAGAATGACACATCGGTCTCCATTTATTCAACTCTTCATTTTTTTAAAAAACATGCATTAGATGAGGAAACATGAAGGCTTTCAATGAGAGAATGATTAAAGTAATGAGATCATGGTGAGATACAGAAGGAAATGTAGGTAGAGGTGGCTTTATTGAGTGTGGAAGCGGGTGGTGAGATGAGAGAAAAGTAATTTATCATAGCATTCAAGAGTCGAATATGGAATCAGAAGTACTTTGCTTTGAATTACAGATTTGCCATTTAGTGACTGGCTTTGAGCAAGTTTAACATATTTGTGCCCTTATTTCTTCATCTGTGAATGGGCTTAATAATATCTGTCGATTATTGATTCAATAAGTATTCAATAGAGCATATATGTGAGCGAGGTTCTATACTAATCACTGGGTGCACAACAGTGACTGAGATGGATACACTGTTTTACACGGAGCTTATATTTTACTCCACAGGGCTAATACCCAAGGCGGCAGTGTCTGTAAAGCACTTAGTAGCATGCCTGGCACACAGAAAATAACTAATGAGTGGAAATTTTTATTATTGCTGTAATTATTTTTAGTAGCATGGAATCAAGTATGTAATAGCGTACTCCAGAAAAACAGAACTAATAGGGGATATATATTTATATATAAAGAGATTTATTATGAAGTTTTGGCTCACATGGTTATGGAGACTGAGAAGTTCCATGATCTGCCATCCACAAGCTGAAGACCCAAGAAAGCTGGTGGTAGAGTTGGAAAGCCTGAGAGCCAAGGGCCAATGGCTTAGTCTCTAGTATGAGTCTGGAGGTATGGAAACCTGGAGCAGCAAGGGCAAAAAATTGATGTTCTAGCTTATGCAGTTAGGCAAAGAGTGAATTCAACCTTCCTTCCCATTTTTGTTCTATTTAGACCCTGAATGGATTGTCCGATGCCCATCCCCAATGGGGAGGATCTTTTGCTTTATTCAGTCTACTGACTGAAATGCTAACCTCTTCCAGATACTCCCCCAGGGACACATTCAGCAATATTGTTTAACCAGCTATCTGGGCATCCCCTGACCCAGTGAAGTTGACACATAAAATTAACCATTATGAAGTTATTGCATAAGCTAGCTGGAAATAAGTGGTCAGAGTGAAATACAGAAAAATGGTAATGTAGGCTTAAAATATTACAGAGATATCATTCAGTTAGAGGATTTCAAAGAATGTGAGGCTACATTATTAGATATGTAATATACTGGATATTAATTTACCAACAAATAGTGATAGACACTGGAGTCCATAGGAAGAGTTTGGGAAAGTGTCTAGCTAAAAGCGATAGTAAATATACTTAGAAAATAAACACTAGAGACCTTCCAATCACAGGTGGGAACAATAACACATCATTAGTACTTGTAATAATGTTGTGGAAATTCTAGGCTCTGTGAAAGGACAAGAGAAAATATGTTTAAATATTGAGAAGTAGGAGACAATTTACCATTATTTATAGGTCACTCATGTATTCATTGACCAAAGATTTCCTAAGGATACATTGTGTCTTTAGGAACTCCTGAAGGTTTTCCTAAAGAAGTAACATTCATGAATGGAATCACAAGTGAATAAAATTATTTTGGGCAAGAGAAGGACAAAGTATGTTTCAACAAAGAGAAAAAGTAAAAGAAAGAGAAAATAGAATGTAGAAGTGCAAGGAGGTATTTGCAATATAAGACATTTTGTGTTCCTTAGATTTGGAAGATAATTATTCCATCTACTTGTATACATCTACTGTGTAAAGTATTCGGAGTTTTTGTTCTGGACTATTTCTCTCGGGATGTTTGTATAGCAAAAAAGTCTTAGAAGATGGAAATAGTATCTTCCTCCTGAAAGAAGACAGGTCTATTTGCTGTCCAATATAATAAAGATATTATCTCCCCTTGGAACAAATTTTGGATGGGTTTACTTGTGGCCCACTACCAAAGAAAAAATGATAATTTCCTAGGTTCAGATTCCTCCGCTATTGTCTTAGCTTGTTCAGGCTGCCATAACAAAATATGACAGACTAGTTGTCTGAAACAACAGGGATTTATTTGTCGTAGTTCTGGAGGTTGGGAAGTCTAATCTCAAGGTGCCAACAAGGTAGGTCATCCCAAAACCTCTTCTTTTTGCTTATAGGCACCTGCTATCTCTCTTTGTGTTCACATGATGTGTTCTTTGTGCACATGCAGGGAGAGAGAGAGAAAGAGACAGAGAGAGGGAATAGAAACTCTGGTGTCTCATCCTAAGAACACTAATCCTTTTAGATTAGGACCCCACCTTTAGAATGTCATTTAGCCTTAATTACTTTCTTAGTTGTCCCATGTCCAAATACAGCTACATGGGGGCTTATGGTTTCAATATATGTATTGACGGTAGGTGGGAACCAAACATTCAGCAATAACATCTGTGATGCAAAATCTCTGCTTGCGTAGCATCTACATGGCTAATCTGTGGGTTTGGGCTGGGGTGGAAGGAGAGCCAACATATCCATTAAGTTTATTCTACTTGTTGTGCTGCGAGCAATAAAGTTCTGGTCTCTTACCCAATAGTCTCATCTGTCTACATCTGCTAAACTGCGACCAGCTAACTTACCTTGCAAGTAAGATAAAATCTCAGAGCTTTCACAGTTCTTGACTCCTGGCAGAAGCAACGATCCCTGTTACACAGGACTTTAAACCAACAGAGCCCAGATTAATAAATACAGAGGGAACAAATTTACTGATAAGTTTATTGAATTGTCATTCCAAATTAATCCATTTTGTAATATCTTTGAACCTATGTAAGCTGGCTATTAGGGCAGCAGCTGCAGGTGTTGATAGCTTTTTCAAAGCATGAACTGCACCATTTTGAAACTGCACTAACCTCACAAAATACTGGTGTCTGGATTTTACTATCTATGGGGCCAGCTGTGTGTGAGTGATTGAGTCCATCCAAAGACCTGTGAACATCACGAACATCAGCCTGTTGTCTTAGTTTTCTGCTCTAAAACATATGCTTGTTTGAATAAGACAGACGGGTTAGTCAGGAAAGGCAAATCAAAATCTACAAAAAGGAAGATAAATCAGTACCAGATCATATATATATATATACACACACATATATATATACATATATACACATATATATGTATATATACACACATACACATGCACACACATATGTAATATATATAATGTAAACTATGTCAGATACATATAAATATATCAGATACCTATCTATCTACCAATTTATATTTATCTTTCTATAGATAAAGATGTAGGTATCCGAGGAAGATCTAAATGTATATGGGTTATATGTAGGTCCCCCAGAGTATGGAAGTACATCAGGGCTCAGAGTTAATCACTGCTTTGGCAACTTGAGAAGTAGTGACAGCAGTCAGTTCAGCTTTGGTGAGGACAATCTAATTGAGGAACCCATGAAAATGCTTCATCTCTGCAAATATGGCCACTTCATTCATGAGCTAATTGAGCAAATAATGACATGGCTTAGAAAAAAACTGATATCCACCAGTCAGTTAATATTTTTTTTTAATCTGCTTATTGAAAATCTCTTTTGCAACTTAGACTCATGTTAAAAAAGTACATGGACCAAAAATCTCTCACACTCCAGGCCCATTCTGAGAGATCTGCCCATGTAACTCTTTCTCAGCACTCCTTTTGACCTATCCTCATATATGGTTTTTTTTTTTCCCCAAGCCCCTGAACATCTATCAAACAGTCAACCACTCACAAAAGAAATTGTATCTCCTTCCAGGCATCTCTACCAGAAATCTCCTTCCTGAGAAGAGAGATGCTTCTTCCAGGAAAAATAAACCACAAAACACACTTCCTGAAGTTCTTCCCCTTTGAGGAATTTCCTTCCCTGTTTTTCCTTCAAGGTCACATGTGAGTGGAGTTGTAATGCAAGAGCAGTCTCCTTCCAGCATATCATCTGTTAACCAGGCTTGCTATCTTTCTCCTCAGTCAATTAGTCATAGGGAAATTCCCATGAGAATGAGGTGGGAATTGGAAAAGTGGGCAGTGAAGCAAGAGCAGGTCATTGAGAGTGTAGTGACATGTGAGTACAGCTTATCATGCCTTAACTTCCTACTAGAAGCAAGTCCTCTATATACCACTTCCGCCTGATGATAGTGAGCTTCTGGTCATTCTCGAATTAACTAGGGCCAATAATTCCAGTAACAGCCAATGAATTATTGGCACTTTAGGTCACTTAGTTATCCGGTATTCAATCACAGGGACCAGCAGTAAGCCAAAGCCTGTTTTTTGAAAGGAGAGTGGTATTGACAAGTAAATTTCTCCAAATCTTAAAGGAATTCTCTGTGATCTGTTTATCCTGGAGTTAGCATTTTCTTTTTTTTTTTTTTTCTTTCCTTTTCTTTTTTTTCTTTTTCCACCTAAAGGGCCATATGGTAGACACTTTAGTCATATGACCCTTTTGGCCTTAGTCACAACAGCTCAGTTTGGTCATTGTAGAACACACAACATAGTCAAAGACATTGTGTAAGTAAATGGACATGGCTGTGTTCCAATAAGACCTTATAACATCAGGCAGATGCCTTACAGGCTGTACGTTATTGACCCCTACTCTTATCTGGGTTTGTCACTAATTCTGTAGAACATTCCCATCTTCCACAAAAACTTAAGTAACTTTGGATCTTCTGGTTCATCGAGCCAAGTATAGAGATGGTAGCACCATGGCTTGGAGAAGATGGAGAGCCTTCTCTTGCTTTAGACTTTATTCAAAGCTGGTAGCCATTGAGATTATTTAACAAATGGGTTAGAACCAAATATTTTGTCCCAAACCCAAAGGGGCCGAATAAAACAATGTGCATCTTTCTTAGGTCCGGTGAGAATGTTTCACTTCAGAGTGGATTTTCCAAAAGCACTAGAACATAAGAAACACTGAAACTTCATGGAGTTGGCAGACCGATTTGTTCATGAGATTTGTCTTATACCCTATGGCATAAGTTTGTATTATAAGTCATCCAAACTACTGTTACTTCCTACTTACTAGATTCTATTAATATGACATTATAGATAGAGTAGGCCATAGGTTGAAATGTTTTTTCTCTAAAGAACCAGGGAATATATATTTTAGGGTTTGTGGACCAAATTTAGTTTCTCTCACATAGCAGTGTGTGTGTGTGTGTGTGTGTGTGTGTGTGTGTGTGTGTCTTTACAACCCTTTACAAATGTGATAACCGCACTTAACTCACAGTCCTTACAAAAACAAGGAAGTAGGTTGAATTTGGCTAACAGGCCAGGGTTTACCAATCCCTCCAGTAGCCTAATCTCATTTACTTTGAGATTCTGGGATGATCAGATCTCTGTAAAATTGAATTATGGCACAGATCACTATAATTGATTCAGTTCTAAAACATAAGAACAGAAATACAATGCTATACAACGCTATCTCTGTTGACTGAATGCAAACTACTTCTGGCGTCTTTCCCTTGAGGTAGTAGAAACAAACAAGTGTAACAGAGACAAAGGCCTTTGCAGATTTCCTACCATAAAGAGACAACAGGAAGAATAGACACTGTTGCAATTACCTTTTGTTTACTTTCTTAGTAACCAACTGTCCTTCTCCAGGATACATCTGGCTTCTGCACAAATGAAACAGGTGAGTTAAGTGGGGAAAGTGATAGGAATCCTCTCCTTGACATCTTTCAAATCTTTGATGCCAGTATTTTACTGTGCAACCCCCTTCCCCCCCAAGAATTGCTTTTAATCTATTATTTTGAAAGGAAAGAAAAATTCTGGGGCTTCCTAATTCACACTTCTTGTCCCGGTATCTCTAATTCTGTCAGAGAGTTAATGTAGGGATTCTGGTCATTGTTGACTATATCCATTTATCCTCCTACACCCGAAAGATCTACACCCGTAAGACCACATTATCCTTGTAGTCACAGTAATATTGTGAATCTCCCAAAGTTAGCATTAGTTCAGAATTAGCATTCAATCATTTTCAAATAGTATGGGCATCTTACTTTTTCAGTACATAGCAAACCTGGAAAATAGCTCTAATGGAAGCCTAGGAAAGAAATTTACAGGACATGTTTAGGATATTTGCAGAGTTTCTTTGCACAAGTATACCTGGCATACTTCAACAGACTTGGATTTTATGATCTGATACAAATCTGGGAATTGGGTACCTGGTCATGGCTATTGTGGTACCTCACATCAGATCTCTGATTGACATACATAAAATATTTCCAGGAACTTTCTGAGTAGCCATAAAATTTATTGCTAAGGACACTATGATCAATAAATAACCACGAAGATTTATCTAGTTCAGACCATTCTAGCGCTGAGTAAAGGAAATATATTTTCATCCTATAAATTAGAACTGCTTCTTGAATGCTTCCAGTATCACTACTAAAAATAAATACCCATTTTATTAGCAGTATCTCCCATTACCCCCCTTGGCCAACAGAAAGTAGCCATTACACAATTTTCAAAGATTGTGTTCTCACCCCATCAATATATTTCTGAAAGTCATGGTGAAGAGTCTTTCTTATGGACTTTATCATAGGACTAGATAGGGGGTGAGTATGTAAGCAACTTGGCCCACAATATGTCTGAAATTATTTTCACCTCCCTGATTTAACACTGTAAAAATACATTCCCACACCCACTTGTCTGAAATTATTTTTCCCCTCCCTGATTTAGCACCGTAAAAATACATTCCCACACCTACTTTCCAGATTTGTGTTGATACAATTTAGCAGAATCTGGTAATACTTTTGATTTGTAACCCTGCCTTGTAGCTTTAACTTTGTAATTATCTCCTGAAATATACTGGAATTTGACTAACATAGGTTGGAAGCCAATGAGCACTGTACAGGAAGGGACAAACGAGGAGAAAAATTGTGCTACAAGGTAACTAACTGTCTCATGGAAATACATTATGGACTCTTCAAGCAAGGCAGGAATGGCCTCTGCAGGTTGAAGAGAAGGTTGCTGATTCTCATGGATGGAAGTGTCTGAGGGATTGCTACTTAGCATTCTTCTATTCTGCAACTTAGCTGAGAATAACATTGCTGTAGTCATAATTATGTTAACACTGCATGTTTATTTAGCCAAAATTATGAAATACATATTCCAGAAGCATGGAAGAAGAGTGTAAGAAAAGTACATCTTCATCTTTTCTGGTAGAAATTTAATAATACCTACATCTTAAATGTGAAAAATAATATAATATTATAAACATCCGATTTAGAAATAAGGAGAAAATATAAGAGGAAACATCTAAAGAGTTGAAATTGTTAGTCTCTGGGGAATAGGAATCCAGGGTGAGGCAGATGCTCATGATTTTAGTTGTAAGGGTTGTAATAGTGTTTGTTTAAAACCAGGTATGGGGGCGCCTGGGTGGCACAACGGTTAAGCGTCTGCCTTCAGCTCAGGGCGTGATCCCGGCGTTATGGGATCAAGCCCCACGTCAAGCTCCTCTGCTGTGAGCCTGCTTCTTCCTCTCCCACTCCCCCTGCTTGTGTTCCCTCTCTCGCTGGCTGTCTCTCTCTCTGTCGAATAAATAAATAAAATCTTTTAAAAAAATAAATAAATAAAACCAGGTATGTATGCTATATTTTTTTCATGTTTTTTTTTTAAGGTTTTATTTATTTATTGGACAGAGAAAGAGAGACAGCGAGAGAGGGAACACAAGCAGGGGGAGTGGCAGAGAGAGAAGCAGGCTCCATCCCAGGACCCTGGCTGGGATCATGACCTGAGCCAAAGGCAGACGCTTAACGACTGAGCCACCCAGGCGCCCCGTATGTATGCTATACTAATACAAATTAAAAATGTGTGTGTGTGTGTGTGTGTGTGTGTGTGTGTGTGTGTGTGTATGTGTGTAAATACATTGGTTTGCTAAGGCTGCCTAACAAAATACCACAGACTAGGTTGCTTAAACAACAGAACTTTATTTTCTTACAGTCTTGGAGCTTGGTAGTCCAAGATCGAGGTTGACTGATTGAGATTCTCCTGGGGCACCTTCTCCTTATATCCTCACATAGTCTTTCCTGTGGTGTCTTTTTGTATGTCCAATTTTCCTCTTATAAGGACACCAGTCATATCGGATTAGGGCTTACCTTAATGACATCTTTTTAACTTAATTACCTCTTCAAAACACTTTCTCTAAATATAGTCATATTCTGAGGTACTTGGAGTTCAGGCCTCAACATATGAATTTTGAGAGACACTTCAGTCCATAACATAGTATATGTTAGATTATCACATAATTATAATATATATACACAGACATATATCTCCTCTTTCTACCTCTCTTTCTGTTGCTGAGAGAGAGAGAGAGAGAGAGAGAGAGACTTTAAGCTACGGCAGCCTTCAATGTCCCTCCCAATTTTGCCACGGTTTTAAGAAAGTTATCTCATTTTCAAATATTTGTTTTTTGTCTGTAAATGCAGGTTTAGTGGGTTATATAATATACCATTTATGAAGCTCCTAGCTCAATAACTGCATGTAGTAAGCTCTCTGAGAGCTCACTGGATTTTGTACCTCCTGATAATATGCGTGCATTCATGCTGCCACTCATTCAACACTCATTGCATATTAATTACATTTCAGGCACTTGGCTTAGGAAGAATATGTGAATATAAAGTATTTCTGAGCCTTCAGTAATTTATATTTAATGAAGGAAACAAAGATGTAAACAAAAAGTGAAACACAAATTTGTGATTGCTATAACAATAGAAACCACAACACACTAAGGAGGCGTGAAAGCACAGAAGGACAGTTCTACCTGTGGGGATGGCGAGAGGGGGCAGACTCAGTAAAGATTTTATAACAGGGATGATGTGTAATTTAGAGCTTCATTGTTAAATAAGAGTCTACAATAGGAAAGAATTGCATTCTAGATAGTGCAAAATAGAAAAGCAAAACAAACCAGGAATAATAAAAATGCTCCGTTCAGAAAAATGAAAAGAATGCATGTAACTGGAATAGAGGGCACA
Organism: Ursus americanus; assembly: GCF_024610735.1. Classification (NCBI taxonomy): domain Eukaryota; kingdom Metazoa; phylum Chordata; class Mammalia; order Carnivora; family Ursidae; genus Ursus; species Ursus americanus. The sequence continues at coordinate 40,009,497 of NC_142145.1, forward strand.
GGGGGGCTGTCAAGAGATTACACTGTACCAAATACATTTTCTTGGCATTATTTTATTTGGTAGTGATAGTATCACTATGAATAAGTACTCCTATTTTCTCCATGTTATGAATGAGAAAAATAAGTTTATAAAGGTGAGATCCATTGCTCAGTGTCACTCTTAAACAAGGGACAGACTCCACAACTGAATCTCAGCATCTTTTTTTTTTTTTCTTCTTCTTCTCTAGGTCAAGATTATTGTGCCTACTAACTGATTTGGTAGTGATTAGAACTTAATGGCCTCTTCTCAATACATCAGGAGGCCAGGATGATATAAGTGAAACATCTTTCGTATCTAAGATTCTTCATTTTTTTCTGAAAGTATTTATTAATACGGATAGCTGTCAAAATATTTAAAGGTTTCATGCACACAAGAAGTCAGCCAAGCTAGATCCATAAAACTTGATTACGTTCATTTTGGACCACTTATTATGTTAAAAAGTTGTGCTGTTGACAAAAGGACTCTTAAAATTAAAATGACAGTTAAAATTAGTTTCTAAATGTCATACTAGCCTATAGCTTATAGGAACGCCCAAATTTCCAGTTCTTTATGTCTTTTTCTAAGCCAAAGAGACAGAATCTCTTACTCTCCTGAATTTTTCTCTCTCCCTGAGACAAACGGACACGATGCATGCTTATTTTATTTATCTCTGCATTACCTGAGACTCGGGACCTGCATGGAAGAGTGACAATTCCATCTCAGGGTTACCAGAATTTCATCTCTCCAGAGGGCACCATCCAATTTCAGTGGTGCAAGGGCAATGGGGTGAGGGTTCCACTGGGAAGGTAATAATATAAATTATAGGTTACATAGATTTTTGAACAGAAGTGCTAAAAATATCAGCTTCGATAGGAAAGCAATGTATTTGTTTTTTTAATAGTGACTGTTTCCCAATCTTTTTGCAAAAGACTATAATTTCACCACTTAAAAAAGATTGGAGGAACTAGAACAAAATCAGACAAAAGAAGAGAATGGCATACGTATTAAGGTTTAGAGGTTTGGAAATTAACCATTAGAATCTCTTTCTCCAATCTCTTAATTATATTTTTACTTCAGTTCCATTGTCTTTGTAGAGTAGCTTTGAAGAAATTCTAGGAGTTTTGGGCTTCAGATTAATAACATTTCAGATAATTAGCAGAAGAACAAAGTAGCTTAATAGCTTTGGAGGCATGAGGCCTATAGAATGAAAAAAAAAAAAAACCTTTTTAGTTGAAATTGCCTTGGGGTCACATTAGTATTTAATCAATGTGTGAGGGTTCATGGTAATATGGTGAGGCTGACTGGTTCAACAGGCACAGAGACTCTGCTTTAGAAGTACGTATTTCAATAGCAGATAATGCTTTAAAAGTTTGATAGCAATTTCCAGGAGTTTCCATTATTTCAAAACTTGAGACATGGATTATAACATAGTGAAAATTAGTCCTACTTTAATGAACCTACAGTAAGAGTCCATTAATTTAGAATCCTGGGCTTTGTAATTGATAATTAAAAAAAAAACTTTAACCATCTAGATATATAATACCATAAACTTTAGTTTCACTCAAAAAAATAATACTCCTGTTTAAAGCAGCAGACCGACTGTGCCAAGCTGTCCCTAAGGGCAGGGAAGTGGAATCATTCTCAAGTCCTTGCATCAGTACCTTTGTAACTTCAGAAATGACAGAGAGGCAGGCATGCTGGTATGCAAGTTACACCCTCCCTTCTGCTCTGCAAATGGCTTGATGACATTGTGGATTGTTTTGAAACACTTAAAAGACCTTTCTTTCTGCTCAGCCTTGGTGCCAGCCAGTTGGTGGGTGTACATTCTCTTCTGTCCTTCTCCCTTTCTCACATAAGAATTGTGGCCTCTTGTGCCAATGAGGAATGTCACCCTAACCATAATTACTGTGCTCCGAAGCACTTAGCAGTAATGGATTTGTTATTTGTTCACTATAGTTGTTCATTTTCTATCTTCCCCACCAGAATGTAAGCATGTAGAGAGAAGGAACCTTTTTCTTTCATTGTTTGTTTGCCTCTTTATTTGTTTTTGCACTGATGACTTCCCAGTACCTAGGAGAGACCCTGGTATATAGTAGGTTCTCAATCCATTTTTATAGAATGAATAAATGTTTCAAGAAGTGAATGGATTTAGATCTTTGTTTCATCCCAATATCTTTTACAAAAATCACAGTCACTGATTATGTCTGTCCTTCCTGGCATGAGAGCAAATATTCTCCTGTTACCCAGGTCTGGAAATGCCCTGCCTGCACATGGAGCAAATTCTATGTCTTATAAATAGCATCCTAGATCTGATCAGAGCACCACATAATAGCTGTCTTGTCCTTTCTCCAATATGGAAGCTGGTGTTCCTCCCTCACTATTCTAGTCAGTTTCTGTCTGCCTAATGCTTCTTCATGCCTGGAACTCACTCACATTCCACCCACCCCTGCTACTACCCCAGATGCACATGCAGGATAGTAGGAGCCTGGCAGTCTGCCTTAATCCTAGCTTGGGACATCCGACATTCTTGCTTTGTCTCTGAAACTGTTGATCTCTGAAGAATTATCTTAATTTTGGCCTTATGGTAAGTAAATGCTCATGTCAATGACCTGTCACGTGACATTAAATGTTACCACTGACCAGAGCTCTCAACCTCAAGCTTTTTGGTCATTGATAGCTTAGTGGAATCGATCTAAATTCCCACATGCTGGTTTGTATTTGTTTGATGGGCTTTCATTCTCATAGACTGGCTTAGATTCTCTGGAAATGCAAGCAGTTTGACACAGCTGGCATTTTGTTATTTATCAACCATGATGCCATTAGAAAAAATTGCATCTGAGGGTTAAAAACAGTCTGTCTTGGATAAAGATAAAATCAGCCGTATCCTATATGGTATGATTTATGGGATGCAATAGGAAATTAACCTGATCTTTAAATCTATCCCCATTAAAAACACACATTGACCAAAACAGTAAATATTACTTATTTCTGTAATTAACACGTGTGTGTGTGTATTCCTCTGTTATTACAAAATTATAAGAAGTTAGCATATTCAAACTCATCTCTGACCATGTCATGTTCTTGGTTAGAAATCTTTGTTTAAAAAAAATTTAACTGAGTAAATTTAAATATATTATTGGCTTTGTTTAATAGTTCATGATTGGGCAGCATTCCATCTAGCAAATAGGGGGGAAAAAACCAAACAAACTCTAAGGAGCTGTAGAAAAAAGAAGACCTTTATGGGCAGAAGAAGGTGGGACAAGGAAGTTACTCTAGCAAAGAATGGATTGTTTCAAGCAAGGTCAACTTTTATGGCCAGAACATCTAGAACGTTGTTTCACTCATCCAATTACACACGAATACCTATGTAAATCATAGTACATTTATATCTTCACATTCTTATGATAACCTAAATTAGATCTGTCCCCAGTCACAAAAAGGTCTCACTGCAGCACACATCTTTGCAAGGAATTTAGAACCACTTTTTATTTTAGTCTAGGAGATCTACTTCCGGAGTGTGCTGAAAACCTAACTGACCCCTGGCTTGAACGGGCAGTTGCCACCATCCCTGCAAGCGAATCCATGAGCGGTGTCACCTTAGTAGGAGTGGATTGTGCCCCAACCAATTCTGTTGGGAGATCTCTAACAATCTCTGTCTGTGGAGATCATTCTCCTTGAGGCTCTGAATGCCTCGATGGCTGGTACATAATCAGGCAACGCCTTTTCAGTTACCTAACTGTGCCCCTACCTGTTCACAAACAAACTGAAACACCTCATTGGTCAACTCCCCTGAATTTATATCATTGAGTTAGGAATGTTCATAATTCAAGATTTCCTTCAAAAAGTGGATTGATTTAGGCAAGGTCACCTTCCTTTGGGGGACAGTGGGGGTCTATCAGGCAGAGTTCCTTGTTCATGTTCACCAGGAAATTCCAGACTGACTGGCTAAGGTTACATTCTTAGGAGAGGCTGACACGGCAATTAGGTTAGATATTAAGTCTTGGTTTGGTAATATGGGCCTTAGCAAAGCGACTCCATTTTGGTTCTGTTATCTCTTCTTTAACACTTTTAATGACCCTCTATTGCTCATCAATTGAAGTCCAACCTCTTCAGACCCAAAAAGCAGAGCATTCTACCAATCTGTACCATCCTTCTACTCTTCATTTATCAGATACCCTAACCAAACTGCAATGCTCCTTCTCCCCACAAACATTCAGAGTTTGCCTGCTCTGTTTTTTGCCCATACCCTCCACTTAGTCTGGTAGACTCACCTTTCAATCTCTATATAAGACCCAAAATCAGGTAAAATATCAGGCTTTGGAGTAAAAGACCTGGGATTAAAGCTATCTGTGTCACTTAATACCTGTGTGAGTGTGAGCAAGAATTACTTCATCTGAATTTCTTTTTTACATCCATAAATGGATGATATAATATCTACTCTATAGGGTTCTTGCAAAGATGAATAATATAGATAAGGTAGGTAGCTCAATCCCTGATATGAATATCCATTACCCCACTTCCTAAATATAGCTTCAATTTCAAGCATTCTCTGCTGTATTTTGTTGAAGTAAATGTAGAGGAAAGAGCAGGCTTTGGATGAAAAAGTAGTGCCTTAATTTTTGACCTTGGTATGTACCTGCTATGTGTCTTAGACAAGCACTTAAATTATTCTAGCTCATACTTAGTTGTAGAAAGTGGGAGCCTGTACTTTGTATTCTCTAACTTAACATTAAATGAAAGAACATGCAAAAATGCCTGCCACATAGTTCCTTTTCTCTCTTTGAACACTCTTAGCCTTTGTTCAGACATTTCGTACATGTGAAATGTTCTACTTCATGAACTCATCTTATTATACTAAAAATATTTTACTTTTCTTTAGGATAGGAACTGAGTCATTTTTATTTATCTTAATGCTTTTCTTTAAATATATATGCTATCAGTATCTTCGTGTACATAAAAATGTATGAGTAATACATAAAAATTTTGAAAAGCCTCTTTCTAGAATTACTTTACTAGAATGGGGAGAGTGTCCAGAGTTCTGGCATTTTACAATCAGTGTTCCTAGGGAATGCTGGGACACTTACTTTGGAAACCTTTGGATTCTATTTCAACATGTGACCCCTTTAATGCATAAATAAGCCATGATGCTTGGTCTGAAATATCAATGCAACTTCCACAGTTGTTTAATTTATTTTAAGGAACATGCACCAAATCCCTATATTCTTACTCTATTATTATAAGAAAGCATATACTGTATGCAGAAGTACCTGTCCATTTTATGCACCCAATTCCTATATTCTTACTCTATTATTTACAAGAAAGGATATACTGTGTGCAGAAGTGGGAGCAAACTGTGTTAGCCCCTCAGCAGTAGAACAAGCCCTTGTGAATTAACACAAGCCAGAAGGTGTCAGAGAAACCAAAGTTAGCTATATTGCAGGCCTTTTCTCTGTGCTTTAATTTTGAAGCAGAGCATTAGCTTTGACATTTTTCAGTTGATAGGTATTTTTCTAGATATTCTTTGGGGATTTCAAAGTAGGCTAAAAGGCTTTTTGAAGGATGATGAAATGAAGCTTTTATATTTGTTATTTCCACTGCAGCTATTACTGAGAAAATTAGCTCCATGTCAAGAGAGTAGAACAAACAACACAAGATTACTTCCCTGGGTCTCAAACCAGACTTCTGACAATGTGTTGTGTTCTGCATCACCCTGAACCCCCCAAAAGTTTCTTTCTTTTTCTTTTTTTGAATCATCCTAGCCAAAACTAGCTAGAAGAATAGCTTAATAACATTTGTTTTCACAAAAATATGTGATGTTAAAGATCAGTTAGCATATTCTTTCCTTTAGGCAGGCAGAATAAAAAATGACGTAGCTTATAATTCTCTAAAGCTGGATCTTTTCATGACAACAAATGACGAGCTCCTTAAAAAATCAGTGGGGCATACTGTGAAAACCCAAGATATACAATTTTCCTGGTACAGTTAAGACTCAGCCTAAGCAGAGTGAATCCTCCTAATACTTGAAAATGAGAGATAATATCATGCATGAACCAAAAACTTTACGTGTTTTAGCTGTTGGTTGAAAATCCCACATAAATCATATAAATAGGTCCCTATGTGAACCAATCATTCCCAAATCAACTAAGAGGAAATGGTTTCTTCATTTACACTTATGACTTTGGGAAACAGTTTCAACTCTTCGTTTCTTCTCTATCCTTTTTTCTTAGCAAACTGTTTACAAAATCACACTTGCCAAAAACACTAGCAAAGGAAAATATTTTCCTTCACTGTAAAGAGCTCTCAGTGCAAAGCCAGAGGGGTAGAGAGATTGCAGAATTCATCTCATTTTCTCTCATTTTCTCTCCAGGAGTATTTAGGTGTGAAGACATTTATAATTCTTATATTATGAGACTTTTAGGGGCATATACATTTATAATTGCCATATCTTCTTGATATATTGACCCTTTTATCTTTATGACATGCTGCTCTTTATATCTAGGAGTATTTCTTGCAAGAAATCCAAGTCTACTTTCTGTGATAGTAATATAATCACTCCACTTATTTTATAGATTCTATTTGTGGAAGATATATTTTTCTATCTTTTCAACCTATTTGTGTCTTTGAATATAAAGTGTATATATGTAGATAGTGCATAGGAAAGTCATGCTTTTTATCCAGTCTAATGATCTCTGCCTATTGATTGAAGTGACTAGTCCATTCACATTTAATGTAATTATTGATATGGTTGGGTTTACATGTGCCATTCTGGTATTAATTTTCTATAATATCTCCTGTTTTTTAGTTCTCTGTTTTTCCATTAGTGCCTCATTTGTTGTTAAATAAATACTTTTAAATGTACCATGTTAAATCCTCTGTAGATTTTCTTAAACTGTATTTTCAAGTTACTGGCTGTTTTATGGATTACAATAAACACATTTGATTTTTATAAGTTTCATTTTTTTTATTTCTCTATCAGTTCCTTCTGTACTGTGTTCTTTTGTGTTAAACAAATATTTTTGATCACCACTGTAGGTTTTCTGTTGATTTAAAGTATTTTTTAAATTACTTAACAGTAGAGAGATAAAAACTATTTAAGAAACGATTACATAAAAATTGTGAAGTTTAAAATTGTAATAGCGAGACAAAAAAATCCAATAGAAGTGCTTAACAGCAGATATAAGACATCAGGGGAGTAACTCAGTGAATTTGAAGTTTGATCAATAGGTATTATCTAAACTGCAGAAAAATGACAGAGCAACATTAAACATAGTAAGTCACATGTAATGTGAATCTTATAAAGAAGGAAAGGGAAAGAAAAACATTTGAAGAAATAATGGCTGTAAATTTCACAAATTTGATGAGAAAGATACAAGAATCTCAAATCCCAAAGCAGTATGAAACCCAAGGAGAATCACACCTAGGTTCGTTTTGCAGAGGTAGTTTTAGAGTATGGATGTGCATATCTTTTGTTAAATTTATTGTTAAGTAATTTGATGATGTTCTGAATGGATTTATTCCCAACTTTGTTTCTGAATTGTTCATTGCTAGTGTATAAGAGCACAACTTTAATATACTTATATTTTACCTGTGCCTTTACTGAACTAATTTATTAGTTCTAATAGTTTTGTGTGTGTGTGTGTGTGTGTGTGTGTGTGTGTGTGTGTGTGCGCGTGCGTGCCTTGGCCTCTTTTGTATACAAGATTATGCCATCTGCAAATAGAAACAGTTTTAGTTTTTCCATTCCAATCTGGAGACCGTCTATTTTTTTCTTTTTTTGCCAAATTGCCACACCATTTTACTTTTTGTTTTCTATATTTCATGCTATTTTTTTCCTTCTGTTTGTCCTTTACTGTTTTCTTTCACATTTCATGAATATCTCCTAGTGTAAGATTTTAGTTATTTAATGATTTTTTTACCATGTTTTTTGAATTATCTTCTTAGTGATTATTCTATGGCTTACCATATACAACTTACATCAGAATCTACTTCAGATTTATACTAACTTGGTACTCCTGTTAATATTGCTATCCATATTCCATTCATCTATATTAAAAACCCAATGGCACATTGTCATAATTATTACTTTATATAATTTCAATCTTTTAAGGAAGATAACAGAAGAAACAGCAAGTACATATTTTAGAGCTTATTATATTAAACTTAATTATCATTTCTGCCTCTCCTCATTTGTTTCTGTTCTTACTTCATTGCAACTTTTTTTCCTCCATTCACCTCTTTTGTTCTTTGATTTTGTATTTTGGTTAAATTTCAACCTAAAAACTATTCACTGTACAAACGAATAGGTAAAATTATTTCACTTAAGAATAAAAAAAAACAACTGTACAAGTGAAGATATCAAGTTATTTCACTTGGCAACATCTTTGAAAGAATTACAACATATTTTTTTAAGATTTATTTCTTTACTGAGAGAGAGCGAGAACATGGAGGAGAGGAGCAAAGGGAGAGGGAGAGAGAGAATCTTGAGTAGATTACCCACTGAGCACCGAGCCCAACCCCAGGCCTATCTCAGGACCCTGAGATCATGACCTGAGCTGAAATCAAGAGTCAGATGTTTCACTGACTGAGCCACCCAAGCGCCCCTAAAGTAATTATATATATAGTATATACATATTATATTATATAATATATATATCATCTAATATAATTTAGCATCATCTAACATAATTTAGATTCTACTTGTGAGGCACAAACCCACTGAAGGAGACATTTGAGACAAAGAATAGTTATTAGTCTCATTTTTGTCTGTATTCAATTGAGCACATATAAAACATTATAGTCAATCTGTACACTTCACTTTCAAAGTAGCAAGATTAGTAAATATTACAAAAGGATGGTAAATGTATAAATTATGTCCTATAAGAAAGTGTTCTAGGGACTTATATGGAACTAATATGGAAAAGATCATGATTTCAATAATTTGAAAGAATGACAATATGGAATAAAATTTGGATCTCTTTTCCATCCCTAAAGAGATAGAAGTTGAACTAAAGGAGGAAGCTAGAGGGTTCAAGTTTCAGCTCAAATAAAGAGAGGGTATCTTTAACGTTTGAAGATAAATGTTAGATGAGATAATTAGTTTCTATCACTAGAAGTATTTAAGCATAGATTAATTGAAAAATTAATTAAAATTTGCCAAATAATTAAAGAATCAAAGCAAAAGCTAAACAACCTAGCTTAAAAAACTAGAACAGGTGATGCAATCTGAGTAGCAATCCCTTCAGGGCTGCTTTCTGCTTGTGTAATGCTACTCGAGATTCAAGAGCCCTTAAAAAGAGTCTCTTTGATATTTGATTTATGTATTTACATAAGCATATTTTGGTTACTTTAACTGACAGTCCCCAAGATGTAAGGCCATGAGGGAAGAGGATTTTCCCAAAGGAAGATTAGGAGTCTAGTTACAAAATCTGGATGGGGGACACACCAAGAGAAAGAAAGAAAGAAAGAAAGAAAGAAAGAAAGAAAGAAAGAAAGAAAGAAAGAAAGAAAGAAAGAAAGAGAAGGAAGAAGGAAGGAAGAAGGAAGAAAGAAAAAGAAAGAAAGGAAGGAAAGAAGAAAGAAAGAAAGAAAGAAAGAAAGAAAGAAAGAAAGAAAGAAAGAAAACAAAACATGCCCTCTGCAGCAGGAATGTTTCATAGGTATATCAAACAACAGAGTGGTGTAGAGATTTTGTCTTTTCCTTTGCATTTCTTTGATATTCTCTATGATATTACTTCTGGTATTTTTTAATTTTTAAATTTATTTATTTTATTTAATTAATTAATTAATTTATTTATTTATTTTAAATTTATTTAAAATTACTGGTAATTTTGATATTGTAATTTGTTTTCGTCTTTTGTCTTAATTATTGGCAGCAAATATTACAAATAAAATGTTTAGAATTTTGTTTGACGTCTCTTGGAAGGAATGCATTTTTCTTCCTCTTGATGTTTCCTCTCATGGGGAAGCAACCACACGGAAGTAAAACTTCTGCTCTTTCCACCCCTTTATCTGATATACAAGCCAGAAGGAGAATTTGACATGTATAAGTCAGTTATTTTTTTTCCCTGTTTTCTCTAAGGAGTGAGCTGCCTGTAGGAAGAAAGCATTCTTATCTTCTTCTTGCCCTAAGTTTTTCAGAGCCTGGCCCCTGTGCTGCCCAGACCTTAACAAAAGCACAGGTCTTGGATGGTCGTAGCCACATGCAAGTTCCAAGAGAATCAAAAGTCAGTTTGTGGCCCTTGTCAACCATGTGGGGTCTTACAGTAAAATCTCTTTCAATTTGATCTTGGACTATGCAAGCTCCGCTTTCCCTGAGCAGAAGCGGCTGAGGTACATATTCGGCTTTGGGAAAAGTTTTCCTATTGCTCATCTTATTAAACATGAGAAGCATATCAGTATTTGCTGCTGGTAAGTTACATCGCAGTCACATGGCAAGTAGAAATTTTAAACCGGCTGTGGTGTTATGAATTGAATTTTGCACTCCTCCCTCTCAAATTCATATGTTGAAGCCCTAACATTGTGGCCATATTTGGAGGTGAGGCTTCTGAGGAAGGAGCTGAGGTTGAATGAGATCATAAGGTTGAAGCCATGATCTGATAGGATTGGATAGGATTGGTATCCTTATAAGAAGAGGTTTATTCTGGCCCCCTCTCTCCATGCACCTGGCCCTGGGGAAGGCCAAGTGAGGGCATAAAGAGGAAGCACCATCTGTAAGCCACAAAGAGAATCTTCACCAGAAACCAACCCTGTCAAACGGTGATTTGGGACTTCTAGCCTCCAGAACTGTGAGAGAATACATTTCTTTTCTTTAAGCCATCCAGTCACTGGTATTTTGTTATGGTAGTCCGAAGGGACTAATACAGGGGACAAAAGCCTTAGGCCGTCAGAGGAGGGGCAGCAAATCTCATCCACGAGATTCGCTAGTGGCTATCAGAGTCTTCAGTGACAGCGAGGGGGTGATTTCCTTGATTCGTCCCATCTTGTGGCATCTTTTCAAATATGAGACCTACTTAAAATTCCGTTATATTCCTACTGTAATATTGGGAATATATTCTCAAAAAACAAAACAAAACAAAACAAAACCAAAACAAACAAACAAAAAACCAACCCAAAACACAAAGCACACACACACACAAACCCAAAATAAAACAAAAATTTCATCTGAAAGCTTTCACTGCCTGGGAAGGGTTTGAAATGTTTTCTTCCTCAACTCAATGCTTATTTAATGAAAGACAGGAATTTGAGGTAGAAGTTTTGTTTATAATAGCATAACAAATAACAAATTCTACGAGTGAGAATGAAAATTTATTATAAAGAACCTCAGACAAACCGAAGTAAGAAACTCAGGATACATTTTTTCATCACATTTTATTATTTTTAGCTGTGTGTGTGTGTGTGTGTGTGCACGCGTGCGTTGGTGTGAAGTTGAGATGTGAATTACAATTGCTTACAATCACTTTGACCAGGTAGCAGTTATGTTTTCCCTGCTTGTATGTGGACAGGTTTAGCCATAGCTGTATATTCTCTTCAATAGCATCTTGTGCAATGTTGTTACATGTTACAACATTGTTGTTAAGTTTAGTTGCCATATGAAATGTCTTTAAAGAATGACTCCATGATTTGGCATTAAATGAAAAGTTACTGTATATTCAGGACAGCATGAAAAGTGATCAGCGGAGAGTAAATTTGATATTTGTGAAACATTAATCATTATTGAAATGACTATAATTCCTCACTTTCTTGCAAACAACAACCAAATGTTTATAGGATCTTAGAAAGAAAGATGCCCTTGAGAAGCTGATTAACTTTTGTTGTTAAGATTGTTAGTAGAACCGTGTTCTCCACGGTGCAGCTGAGGGCAGAGCAGTAGCCAAAATCCCAGAATAGAGAAAAGTTAATGTGCCTATTTTATGCGTCAACAAGACTATTGTTAAAACACGGAGTCGTCATTTAACTGGCAGCATTTTTCCTTAATGATGGAATAAATGGTAAAATAATGGTCCATCTTACAATTCATGGTTTAAGATAGATGGAATGCAATGAAATAAACCCTCCCAAAGCATTGTGTGGTTCAGATGTTGCTCTCTTTGTGATGGTTTGCTGTAGTGTTATTTGTGAATAGAACTTTTTTTTTAATCCTTTTGAGAGCTAATATTGTTTTTGGGAAGAGCCACAGCATAGGTTTTGCTTGTTAAATTTGACACCTGCTTAACCACATACATTCCTCATATGTGGGGGAAAAAAATCTATGAACAGTCAGTACCTTTTTGCAAGGTTAAACCAAATCCTGAGGACATGTGCAGTTTATGCTCGCAATTCCTTCATTCAAAAAGATATCTTGGAAAATTTCATATTTGAATTGGTTCCATAAATATAATTGCCATAAAATAGGTCATATGTACTACTGCTTCAGGCAGTTAAACCTGCAATTTATGCTTGTGCAAAGCTCACTACCTAATCTAACTTTGCTGGGAGTTCATTCAGCCATATGTTCACTTAGGTGCATTCTTACAATCATTCCAGCATACTTCCAGTGGGGGGACAGGAAGCAAGGGTTTACTTGTCAGTGAAAGGTAATCAGGAGATAGTCCAATTTGCTGCCTAGCTTACACCCTTAGCAGGATATTGGATCATCTGGAAGGATCTTCTATTTCTACAAACAAAGATGAAAGGACAGACCTGTTTCATTTCAAAATGTGTACAGAAGGCAGACATCCTGTTAAGTATCATTACCACACTAATACACACACACACACACACACACACACACACACACACACACAGAGACCAGCCAGAGACACATGAAAGCTCTGCTGGATATATCTATGACCTCAATTGTGGTGATGGCATCACAGATGTTTGCATGTGTCCAAACTTATCAAATTATACACGTTAAATATGTGCTGTTCTTTGTATATCAATTTTACATCAATAAAGCCATTTGAAAGGACCTGTTATCCTTTTTTAATAGACAGAGAACACAAACTGATCAATTTTGTTAAATTAATGTTGTTTTTTTAGGCGTATGGCATATTCCTTCTGCCCTCCACTTGAATTAATCTATTAAAGCATAAACTTGGTTGTTGAGATTTGAAACGTCAGTGACAGAGTATACTAAGAAACAGAAGACTTTTTGGAGGCCTTTTTCCTTGTTAAATATAAGAAAAGGAACTTGGCAGTCTTCTCAGGCTTTGATTAAATACAGCTCAGATTCAATAAGGAAAGAAAACCTTTACTTGATGAAATTCTTCTAGAAAGGTATTTCCTTTCTTGGATTACTAAGGAATTGTGATTTTATTTTTCAGTCATATAGTTAGGATGTAATTTGATTCCTTTGAGAACTATTGGGATCCTTTCAGTGAATTCTATAATAGCTTCAGAAATTTTATTTTCTTTAAAACTGAAGGTGAAGCAAAATAATTAATTAAGGCATTATAATACATTTTTAGGGGTAAAGTTTCTATTTTGTTTCTATTTATTCTTATGTTCAAATATGCTATTTATATAAGCAGAGTTATTTATATAATTACACACAACTTAGCAGAAAACTGTTCTCATGTACTTGATAATTTATTGAAAGAATATGTGAATTGATGTTCACCATGGGAACTACTATGATGAAGTCCATATCGAGCATATCAGCATCACCTTTAACACATAACTAATTAAATGGGAACACGGTTCTCATCCGAGGGTTAACTGAAATCTGCCTGAAGATTGCAGTACTTTGGAAATGGTAAGGCCAGAGCCAAAGAAACTATGTAACTATGCACTTCAAATCAGAGAAAATGCCTCTCACTAGACTATTAGTCTTATCAGACAAATTATTTTCTTGTTTGTTTGTTTTCAGATCTCAGAGTAGGAGGTCAATTCTTTGCTAACCATGCCCTCCCCATCCCATCTAGATTGTCTTAGCCTACAATGTGTTTCTGTGACTTGCTATTCTCCACCTATCATCATACCCATCACACCTAATCGTAAATACTTGCTTATTTTTGCATATCATATTTAATTTATAACCTCTGTTGGGGCAGGAACTATGTGCATATTTATTGTCATTTTATCTAAGTACCACAATGTTTGGTTACTTGAAATTGAATATGTATTTACTAAATGTAAGACTCAAATGAGTGAATTTATTATTTATCTAATATTTCTTGTTCTCAAAAGCAAAGAATCATGTCTTATACATCTTTGTAGCTCTTGCTACATTAAGGTGATTTTTTACCAAGTGAATGCTCTCTAATAAGATCAAGATGATAATCCTCTTACTCTTTCAACATCCTATGAAATGACAGAGTGTACCCACATTCCCAATAAAACAAGAAAGGATGTCATGTCGAGGTGTTCCAGAAAGCTAGAAATCAGCTCAAGTTGAATATATTGAGAAACAATTCTGGAAAAGATCATAAGCAAGAGAAGAATGTACTTTTTAGTAGAGAAGGTTTGGGAGAAACCCAAGGCTAGAGGGAGAGTCACCTGAGCCACTTGGAGCAGCTTCGTTTGAACAGCCTCGCAACTTGCCCTTCCTTGGGCTTAGCTCACCAGGGCTTTTGGCCAAAGACTAAAGCAGTGAGTGAGATGCTTGGACTAAGTTGGAAGGTGGTGCCCCAAGGGACTGCTGACCACCTTCAGGGGGGCTCTGTCAACATCCAGAAAACCAGCACCACCTTCATCCACCATAGACTCTCACCTGCTCAACAGATATTTTCAAAACCAAAAATAAATAAATCTCTGAGTTACATCAAAATACCAGGAAAGTGAGATACCAAACAAGCAAACAAACCAAAAGGAAGAATTAACACCTGAGACAATGGGGTTCATAAAGCCAATAGGACAAATATGAATGGCAAAATCATAAAAATGCAAAAAATCTTACATTCAAGAGACCTTGGAAATTTAAATAATCTATTATAAAAGTAAAACAAATATTCCATGTGGTAGGCGGAATTCCAAAATGAGCCTCCTGCTCATGGTTTCTCTCTCGAACTTCAGGGGCTGTGATTATGTTATATTATACGGCAAAGAGAACTTGTCAATGCAATTGTTACCAAGCAGTTAGTTTTGAGTTAACCAAAAAGAAGATTAGCCAATGGTTGCATTTTAACCACATGAACCCTTTAAAAAAGAGTCCTTTTTCCAACAGCAGTCAGCAGAGCAAGTCAGAGGAATTTGAAGCTTCAAGAAGGCTCAAGGCACTATTGGTAGCTTGAATATGCAGGAGACTATGTGGAAGGGACTAGAAAGTTAACTTTGGGGGCTCATACAGGCCACCAGTAAACAGGGAAATGAAGCCCTCAGGCCTACAGCCACAAGGAACTGGATTCTGAAGACAGCTTGGATAAACTTTAAAGAGGTTTCTTCCTTAGAGCCTCCAAATAAGAGTTTGTCTTCAGCCTTGTGAGACCCTAAGCAGAAAAACTTAGTCAAGTCAGCCTGGACTTTTGACCTACAGAACTGTGGGGAAAATAAATAGAGATTGTTTTAAGCTGCTAAGTTTTGGTAAAAAACTGACACACTCCACAAACGTTTTGTCATTTGGTATTTTGTTGAGATGAGTGATTTCTCTGATTATTACCTTTCCAGTTGACATCATATCATCTATTTCTTATGAGATTTGTGGAAAATGGTTTTGCATTTCTCCTAAAGGTGAATAAAAAGGATTTGTTATTTTATTAGTTTTCAGTAATTGCCATTAAGTGAACATACTTAGGCACCTCTTTCTAAAATGAATCAACCACAGAACATATTAGAATGTGAAAATTTACTTGAATAAAGGATTTCTTTCTTGACATCACTCTATTTTCCTGAGTAAGTCACTTATGTCTATGTGTTTTGACATAGTAATTTATTTACTTCAAATTAATTTTCTTATTTTTCAGATTATTTCTTCACTTCATATTACCTCATTAACTACTAGGAATCCTTATCTTTTTCTTCATTCTTCTGGGGTCACGACTTATGAGAATTATAACTATATATGAGTTGACCGGCAAGAATTTGAAACAAAAACAAAAACCCCCAAACAGAAAAAAACCTTTGTTGGTTATGAATACATAGACTATTTTAGTAGCCTGGGGGGTGGAGAATGACCCGAATTACTGTCTACTTCTTTTCTTGATTATTTCTTTCTTTCCAGCATATTCACACCTTTTCTTTCCCTAACCAATATGTCATAGTACTTTCTGATCTTAATATCTCCAGTACCACTTATTTGAAACATGAAAAAAATATAGCATACATACCTGGTTTTATTTATTTATTTTTTTAAAAGATTTTATTTATTTATTCGACAGAGATAGAGACAGCCAGCGAGAGAGGGAACACAAGCAGGGGGAGTGTGAGAGGAAGAAGCAGGCTCATAGCAGAGGAGCCTGACGTGGGGCTCGATCCCAGAACGCCGGGATCACGCCCTGAGCCGAAGGCAGACGCTTAACCGCTGTGCCACCCAGGCACCCCTAAACATACATTTCTTAAAGACATTTTAACTTTTATTTCTTGTGAGTAACTCAGTCCTCATATGTTTAAATGATCTCATTTCTTGCCATTATTGACAAGCACTAAGTCTGTGGTCTTGCAGGTTTAACAACTTTAAGTCATATTTAGAAACAGACTCTTTCTTTTATTCTCAGTAAACAATCAATCCCAATATCATTTGACTACTTTGAATTATTTTTAACATTTATTTCTTGCAAGTGTTACCTTTAGGCCCTATGTCTTCATACCTGGAAATTGGAAAAGTTCTGGAGAGCTGTGCAAAATTCTGTTGTCTGCTCCTATCAATTTATCCTGCATAAACACCACCAGTATAATATTATTAAAAAGCCTCTTTAATCATGTTGCCTCCTTGCTCACAAAAATATTCAGACTTCTTGTTGTCTAAACAATATTAAAATTCTTAGGTCTGCAATTGAAAAGCTTCTATAATCTAATCTCCACTGCCCTTTCAATTTTATCTAAATTTTCCCTTTTGAATAATCTAATACAGTAAAATTATAATTTATTAAATTTTTGCCCACTAACTTCATCTTGTGTTTATTACATATTGATTCAGCTTCTAGGATGATTTATGTACAAGATGTGTCCCAGAAAAATTCCTTCGTTCCTCCAAAATCCATTTCAAATTTCATTTAATCCAATAAAGTCTTCCTTGAATATCCCAGGTGAAAATGACGTCTATTTTTGTATTCAATTTCGATGATTTTTGAATAAATTCTTACACATAAACTTGGACCTTTGGTTCCCAGCTTCCACACTAGATTTCAGAGATTGTGATTCTTCATTAGATAATTCAGCGTAATTCCTTATACGTTTGAATCAAAAAGTAACTATGAACAGGGGGAGCGATAGTACGAGCATTTCTTAGGAATTTGGACACTAAATTTTCTATCATTTATAAAGAATAGAAATTTCTGTGGACTGTGATTGACAAAGTGGTTACTGGTCTCTGTATAAAAGGCAAAATCAGATGAGCATTCAGGCTGAACATCTCTCTCTTCTCCAAAGGGAGAGAGTCTTCGGGTCAGCATAGAAGATCAATGACATTGATGGCAAGTGTGACCTGCTCTGCCATGTCTTATCAATTCTATGGGCAAAACCAAAGTATTTAGCTTTCAGAGTAAATTCATTAATAATATGTTAAATGAAATACCAGTGGCAGTAACAATACACCCCAAATGACTTTGCTTTGAGTCATGTAAATCTAGAGGAAAATCAGCTGAATCATGTTTCAGATCAAACATTGCCAGCCCATTATACTGAAAATTATTCTGGCAAAACTGAAAGATATTCTATGTCCTCAATAGCTGAAAAGAAAATATAACAGCACCCCTTAAGATACTGAAATTCATAAGCACACACACACACCACACACACACGTGTATATATATATATATATATATATGCATTTGTTTGTTTATATTTTACCCAAATGAATGCCAAAGTTTATCTATAAGATATCTTACACTTTAAATTTTATTCCCAAAAGGAGTGGAAATGCATCTTAAATTCAACCTGAGGCTAGGTGGCTATATATTTCTTCAAGAACATCTTCTCCATGGCCTACTCTCTTGGTTCATACACTTTTCATCCTTTAAACTTCAATAATGTCATATAATGAGTTTCCTTGCTCTCAGTTTTGCCACTCTCTGACCTTTCCCTTACACAGATATAGAATTTTTCTAAAGGACAAGTCTTGTCATTTTACTCCCCATTAAATGGCTTCCATTTGATTAGAGGAGCAATCAAACTCCCTACCTTGGCATATAAGGTATTTCAAGAACCAGGGTTTGCATTCCTTCTACTCCTCACTGCTCACCCTGTTCAGAACGGTAATACCCCATGTCATAATGACTTAAAGCTTCCAAAGTCCCCAGGCTTTTCCTCACCGTTGCCTCCTTCTGTGGAATGCACCATCTCTGCTCTCACCCCCACACCCTTCTTCCCTTCCTGACCTATGTGTCTGGCAAGAACCTATTGGTCTTTTAAGTTTCAGTTCATGTACCACACTCCAGAAAAATATAGGATGAATTTTATTCCCAAAAGAAAATTAGCCATAACTTTCTCTGTAAATCTGACATATACTATATTTATGACATTTTATAATTTATAATTTTATAATTCATTCCCTATCCAATATGACTGCTATATATGGATGCTACATGATATAGCATCCATAACATATTCACAGTTACCATCACACAAAAGTTAGTTAAAAATGACCAGTGAATGAATGTATTTATTCATATAAGAAAATTGGCGTGAGGCATAACCATCACCCAGTGGAACATTGGGGATGCCTTGATGATTAGCATGTAGCCAATAAAATATCAACAATATTGTAGATGTGAATACTTGTTATGAGAAAAAGCAATACTACTAAATAATACTGAAGAACAGTACTGAAACATCAACACTCATACAGCATTTCCAATATGGCAGGAACAATATAAGCACTTTACTTGTATCGACTCATGAGGTCTCTAAACTCCATTTAGTTCCTTAGAGATAAAATTCTGTGGTGTTCATGATTTTAGACTCGGTACTTTGAGCAGTGCATGATGATAGTAGATACTGATCATGTAAATAAACTCTACGAGCATTTTTGGAGGAATATAAAGATATGCTGCTAATTAAGTCTTCAATACATTACTATACATTAAATTTTATCTTATGAAGTTTGGTGCTTACATTTTTAGTCCAATGTAGCCCGATTGGAAGTACTTCGAAGTACTTTAGAGAACAGAGGTAGTCCTTCATTTATTACTTTTAAAGTTATAATTGATATAGTCTTATTACAAAGATATGCTTGATTCAAAAGATTCTTCATGCATTGAACGTCCTATCTTTCTACACATGGGAATGCCATGCTTTGTCTTTGTTTCAATATTTTATGTGGTCACTTATTTTATTACGTTTTACTTTATTCTTAATTATTTATATTTATGTTTTCTTATTAGATTATTGGTTCCTGTGGGTTAGACTCTAGCGGCCACACCATGAACCATGCTTCTTTTTATCCACACAGAAAATGAACATGTAACATGACCAGCAGCAGGGGCTAGTGCAAAGGGGAGAGACTATAAAGTTGGAGTTCTGGGAGGCAGTCCCAGTTCTGCCAGGAAGTACTTCTGCTGCATTAAATAATTTTCCTTTTTTCTGGGATTCACTTTATCCTTATGTGAAAAGGTTTAGGATTAAGTCATCTCAAATTTTTCTCTAGTTTTAATCATCTATTATCCATTAAGACACTTAATTGTTATGTTAAATCTAGTCCTATCTATGAATGAGTCCTGGTTATTTGGACAAGAACTTGGAATTCTTTTAAAGAATTGTTTCTATATGAAAATAAATTAGATACTAGCCAGCATTCATTTACTCATCTTTCATTAATGCTAGAATCCCTAGTCTGGGGCACACAGGGAGCCAGCTAAAGATATGTTACCCAGCCTTCCTTCCTGTCGCTAGTTCTGGCCTGGAGACTAAGTTTTGGCCAATGGCATATTAATGGAAGCAATATGCTTATTTCCCAAGATGTGCCACCCAACACCCAGGAAGAGGGTCAAGACATGTCAACACATGGAAAGACCTGGGTTCCTAACCCTATTTAACCACTGTATCATGCTTGGACTGTTTATATAATCTATTACACAGAGAAATATAAACAAATTCCGTCATTCTGCTGCAGTTCCGGATAGATTATCATTACTAAAACAAATCACCACATGTGCACCTAATGAAATAGCTTTAAATTTTTTTCTTCTTTAAGCACACACAATAAGAAGCAATTTGGATTTCTGTGTCACAGACAGCGGTGTGTATTTACTGCGCTGTCACAGGCCTACGTCAGCTCTTCAGCTCTCTATTATCCTATAGTCTAGAGGGACCTTGATCTCTTGAGAGATCACAGAACATCTTCTGTGCTACTCACTTATATGGAAAATACTATGCCAGACAGATATGGTGTCCAGGGAGCAGTAAACATTCTAGATGCCCCAGTAGGATTCGTGTCTGCCAGACAAGGGGAGATAAATTCTGTGAACGTTCAGGGGCCTGCCACATTGGAAGAGCTGCTAGGAGCCTGTGATTCTTTATCATAGCAAAACATCCTTCCTAAAGTGAGAGGTAAGTTGTCCCATCATCTACCACTAAGAGGGAGTCACCATGCTTCACGGCGTCTTTGGATTTTAAAGGTCGTTCACACCATATTTTGGTATGCTACTTTAATACTTTTATGGGTAACCCATAAAACTGCTAGTTTCAGAGGCAAGAGCAACTTATCCAGCAGGTCTGGCCTGCAGTTCAAGCCGCCCTGCCACTTGGGCCTCACAACCTTGTAGATCAGGGGAGTCAAGCTACAGTGTGCAGGCCAAATCTGGCCCCTCTGTGTTTGTACCGTCTATGAACCAAGTATAGTTTTTTCTATTATTAGATAGTCGAAAAAAAATCAAAATAAGAAGAACATTTTATGACATATGAAAATTACATGAAAGTCAAATTTCCGTGTCCCTAAAGCAGCTTTTATTGGCATATAGCTATACTTACTCCTTTATTTGTTGTCCCTGGATGCTTTCATGCTACAGTTAGGATGGATAGTTGTGACAGAGATCGGATAGCCCATGAAGCCTAAAATATTTACTATCTGTCCCTTTATAGAAAAGGTCGCCACTCTCTGAAGTGGAAAACACCAGGCACAGTGGAGTCCCTGGCAGGCCTCAAGAAGAACCATAGCCCAGAATCAGAGTTTCATGCCAAGGTCATGCTCTCTTTCTCCAGGAATAGAAGTTTTCATGGGTTCAACATCAGGAAGTCCCCTCACCCAGGTAATCTACCTATTGCTGGTAAAATGTTCCACCTGCCAACCTTAGAGGCCATTTGAAAAGTCGCTCCTGGAATGTTTCTGGAATCCAAACTCCTAATAATAAAGCACGAAGTAGAAGTGTGACCTAAAATGCCCATGGTGATTGGGCATTACTGAATTCACTAAACCATAAAATCAGGTCTGTATTTCCAACATCTACCGAGCACTGGAGATGAAGTGTGTAAGAGCATAACAAAGCCAGACCAGAAGAAGCAAGTACACTGCATAAGCAGACACCTTAGAAATGCGCCGTGGCTCTCCGGCCGCTTTACCGCCTCGCCTTCGTATCACAGCTCGAGCTTCACAAGGAGTTCCCTGTGATCACCTCATGTGGCAGGGAAACATACACCTGCACAGTGTGCTGACGTTACCTGGAAGTGGATAGCTGCTGTATTAAAGCTCCATTCAAGGGAGGCCTGAAAGTTACAAATAAAGGGAAATCCTCCTAGTGGAGAGAACTTGGGCAGTAAATCTGTTTGTGGAAGGAGAGACGGTCTAAGAAAAATACCCACGTTGGCTAATGGGTTGAAGGTGGATCGAGGCTTTGCAATGAACATAATTTGCCAGATTGGTGATTAAGTCTGGGCAATAAGTAGTTGAATGGACTTCTGAAGATAGGCTTCTATATTGAAGATAACTGTATTCTCTGAAGATGAGCATCCTAAAAGATCCATTTCAGGGAAGGCTTAAAATAGAAGGATGAAGACCATGACCCTTTAGATGGATGTCATTGATTCCTTCCCAGATATTTTTCTGCTTGCTTGACAGATTCAGCTACCAGGTAGCTCATGAAGGTTAGCATACAAGCTATGCATGATTTCTACGGCTGAAATGATCTTTACCAAGACTGATCTAGCTGTTGCCAGACTCCAGAGGCTAATTCTGATCACCTGATACAGTATTATTTTCCAAAAGAACAGCTATCCACCTGGTAGCAGGCTGATTACATGGGCCCCTATCATCATATCTGTCATTTCTATGCCCCCACAGGGCTAGATATAGTTGGTGGTATGCGAATATGCCTTCCTGCCTGTAACACATCTGCCAGTGACACTTTTCAGGGACTGTCAGATATTCACTTCTGTTATATGCCACATACCATCACCACCAGTCAGTGTACGTTAATGCATTTCTATGGCAAAAAAGTAAAGCAATGAGTTGCCTTCCGTAGAATTCACTTACTTAGCCTATGCTTATGATTCAACTACAGCTAGCTTTTAGAATGGTGGAACAACTCACTGGAAGTTCAGTTATAGCACTGCTGGGAGAGAAGTCATGGTATTCCCCATTCATCAGGTAGCGTATGTCATAAACCTAAAGCCACTGTATGATGTTATCTTCACTCAAAAACAAGGTACACAGAATATTGAAACTAACGGGTTGTAAGTGAGACTGTTTTTACTATTACACAAAGTAAATCACTGGAAAAATGTTTGCTTCTTGTCACTGTGCCTTTGATTTTAGTGGCTTTAGAAGTCCTAATGTCCAAGGAAAAAATGCTTCTACCAGGGAACACAGTAACACCCCTGTATATAAGAGACTGAAATTGCTCTCTGTGCTTTTCATGCCATGCAGAGAAGAGGGTCACTCTCCTGGCAAAGTGATCAATCTTCATTATCAAGAAGAAAATTGACAGCTGCTACACAATGGGACAAGGAAGACAATGTCTGGAACCAGAGGATTCACTGGCTCTTAGTACCTTTTAGCACCCGCTTACTCAAAGATAGTCAATTGGATACTGTGGTGTGAGAGAGCTAGGTTCTTGTCTCACAGAGTAGAGTCGAAGAATGAATTAAGTAAAGATACAGAAAAAGCTCTTAAGAGTGAGAGGGATCCCAACAGGGTTGCCAATGAGGGCTTGTAGGGTTGGTCTTTCATAGAAAGCTAACCAGTTAACTTAAATCCTTTAACATTTCTATTGGTATCACCATTGAGCAAGGACTAGTGATAACACCTTCAATGGCTTAGTTCCTTTTTGGGTCTGGTTATTACTTGTTGGTCACAGGTGATTATCATAAAGACACCCACCTCCCCACAAGTGGGATAGGGTGGTTCGAATTGTCCCCTAATCTCTGGTTTTCCCACACCTTTACATTTTGGGGATTTCTGTGAGCCTGATCCCAGAGCCCCCGATCTATCTCTCCCTACCTAGCCCCGCCTGTCCCTTGCTCAACCGCAGGAGTCAAAGAGCCAGGAAAGATTCAGATCCCAAGAATAAAGGTTTGGACCACCCCACTTGGTAAAGAATCTTATGCATTTTAGGTAATTGCAGAGAGTAAGAGGGGCCTTAAATGGATGTTGGAAGATGGAAGTTATGGACATGGGACTGTTAAAGGCAAGTTTTATGTGAATTGTTTCTTTCCCTCCTCCTTTTAATAAGAAATGGTGGTGGCTAAAATTTTATGTTTTAAGGGGGAGTATATCTATAGTGCTCTCATCCCATGATTAAATGAAATATGATAAAATGAAATATTTTGTATGGGCACACAAATTTTTCATCATGAAAAAGTACAGGAATAGATACTGAAAAGCAAAAGAGGTGGGTGGTGGTGGGTATTTTTGCTTGCTTCTGCAGATCTTTTCTTCCTTCCCACCCTCTTGTGTTTCCTGGGAAGTTAACTTGACAAACTGTATCAAAGAGCTCCTTTACCCTAGGGCTGGGTGAGACCAGTGGGAAGCATCTGCAAAAGGCGTGGTGGAAGAAGGAA
Source organism: Ursus americanus (assembly GCF_024610735.1). Taxonomy (NCBI): domain Eukaryota; kingdom Metazoa; phylum Chordata; class Mammalia; order Carnivora; family Ursidae; genus Ursus; species Ursus americanus. The sequence goes on from NC_142145.1 coordinate 40,033,581, forward strand.
GTTGAGATTGGGGTGTGTATTCCTCTGACTCCTGCAAAGTCTCTTGGACATCACAGCTCTGACCTCAGAGCCCCTTCCTAACAACCATGGTTACATTTTCCAGGTTCTACTGATCGCTTCATCCTCTTGACTCTTCATATCTGAGCATTAGCAGCTCATAGCTCTCGCTAGCCCTGTCGTGCTTTCTGGTTTTCCTTCACTGTTCACATGTTGCAAATAGTTCTTTCCTTAATATTTCCTCAGATGTATTTCAGATATACCCTGTTTGAATGTGAAGTGTAGTTCTTGTAGAGAACCCAAAGGATACAAGCACGGAGTAGGCAAAATATTAAATGTTAGATATTATTTTTTCTTCTACCTCTTAAGTCTGAAACATTAAAAGTCGCAGGTAAAATAGATGTCACAGTCTTAGAAGTGTCGCCAATATCATATTCCCCAATGGCAATTCAGTCCTAGTTTTGATGAGAGGGTAATACGAGAATAAATGGATCTTCTTTGTCTTTTTGTCTTTTTATGCGTTCTTTAGAAAAATGACCTTTAGAAGCAGTGCACTGGAATATAAATGCAAACTGCCTTTAAACATTTTTGACAAGCTTAGTGCACCCAAAGCCTCTATTGCTGTGTAAAAACAGTTTGTTAATTTCTATTTGACAGTTACTAGTAATTATAGTTACTTTCATATAGTTTGGGTTTCCATCATTTGGTGAATTTTTATTTTAGTTGTGAAAATTTTAAATACTTTACTCAACTGAAATTTTATATGAAGGAGGAATTCATTATGACATTGCAAAATAAAAATGAATAATCTAAGTTTAATTAGAGATTTAGATCACCCTTGTCAGTTTTCTCACTAAAACTGACTGAGGGAGACACACGATCAATGAATATATCCAATGAGTAGTTAACTAGCAAATAATACTGCATGTCATAGCAATTTGTATCAACGTCTTAATCATTTCAACATGATATCAATATAAATGTATAATTCTGTAAAATTATTTCTGTGTTTCCTTATTGCTCTGTTTTGTTCTTACGTCTTTAGCAATGTTAAGAAACACTTTATCACTTGAAGTCTCTATCAATATAACACACCGTACAATATGGTTTCAAGTACATCATAGTTTGCTCACAAACATCATTAAGTCATGTTTACTGTGCATGAATAACTTCAGCATGGTTTTACACATATATATTTATTTACATTTGAAAATACCAATTGATAAATACATGGGATGTTTTCTAAAATATGCCATGTAACTAAAATATACCATAATTAAATTCTAAAAGAATCAGCATAACAGGGATGCCTGGGTGGCTCAGTCGGTTAAGCTTTTGCCTACAGCTCAGGTCATGATCCCAGGGTCCTGGAATTGTGTCCTGCAACTTCTTCTTGCTCAGCGGGGAGCCTGCTTCTCCCTCTGTCTGCCGCTCCCCCTGCTTGTGCACTCTCTCTCTGACAAATAAATAAATAAAATCTTAAAAAAAAAGAAAGAATTATTTAAAAAAAAGAATCACCATAATGATTAGCAATCATCATTAAAACTGTTCTCTTTAGAATCTTCTGGAGAACAGGTAGTTAGATGGCCTTTAAAGGTGTTCTGTCATATGCACATTGCACATATGTTTGGATTTGCCTTTATGAAATAGACAAACAGAACTGGAAGAATCTTCCAAAGTATTTATTAGAAGAGAATAAGACAACAGAGATATTCAAGCTCAATCAATTAATTAAACCTAAGAAACTCAATCAACGTACTGCTTTCAGAGGAAGGAATGTTATAAAGGTTTTTTTTTATGCAAAAAGAATTCAAATTTCGAGTTAAATTTCCTGTCCCTACCCCCAATAGCTAGATTAGATTATCTCAACCCCCTCATCCCCACAACCTCCAATATCCTGTCTACTACTTTTGGACATCCAAAGCTCTTGAAGTCACAGAAAGGAGTAAGATGGCCTATTTCATGAGAGTCTATTTTCCCTCTCAGTCCAAGTTTTGTTTCTGCTGAACTGGATTAGTTTCTGGGTCCTTTTATGAGCTGTTCCTAGTGCTTGGGTCATCATAATTAACAAATGGAAGTACAAAATTTTAAGTTAAAATTGAATTTCAGATAAAAACAAACAAAAAAAACTTCTTTTCAGTATAAGAGTGTCCCATGCAATATTTGGGACATACCTAAACAAAGAACTTAATTGTTGTTCATCTCATGATTTATTTGATACCTTCAGCTGGGTGTTCTGTATTTTATCTGACAACCCTACCTAGTGCATACGAGATTACTCTTCTGCGGAATTCAGGTTCTTTTCATTAGTTCTGCCCTCTCCCATATCCCCACTGCAATGAGATTCTTTCCATGTAAAATAATTTTCAGTGAAGTTTTGGGAGAGATGGAGGACAAACATACAAACAATAGGAGATACTTTGAGACGCAAGTTATATTTCCTCTGATAACAAAATAAAATGGAGTAAGCGTCGCTAAAGGGCTTATAGAAAACAGAGCCAGGAGGACATTGAGGAAGTGGGGCTTAGGCACGTCTTCTGTCTCAAATTCTCAGAATTTGTACTGAGTGTGGCTAAGAGCCAAGTCACCTGCTATATGTTAAAATGGACGTAAATGGACTTTCTGCCTAACACTAGCCCTAGCAACCAATCACACATAGATTAGTGTTAACTGTAGCTATACCAGCACCAATCACATTTCGTTCAAAACAACATCTGCAAATTTCCTCTTTTCCTCTTCAAAATCTCTGGAGCACACTTTCAAGTTGGAATCTCTGTCTCCCCGATTGCAATCTCTAAGACCCCAAATAAACACACATATTATGTTTTGCAGCTTAAAGTTTCGGCTTTCGTTGGTTGACACTTCCTCACATAAAAGTAATGTTCACTGGACTTTGTTATCAAAGTATGTATTTTAAGTTGGTATTGATTGACTCTGATTACAAAAAAACAGAGAGAGACTCTTAATTGAGCTTTGACTAAATTTAAAAAGTCTGTATCCTTGTTTCCTTATGTACAACATGAAAAGATGGGTTATTCATAGGAATAGGCAGGTAAATCTATTTATCTATTTAAATTTAGAATTGCATTAATGTTTTTGGGACATCTTACATACACTGATTTTGAGAAATAAGAATTTTCCTTGCCATTAAGCAAGGAAGCAGGATAGGTGAAATAAAGAAAACCAGACTGACAGGTTTAGAAAATATAAATACGGAAAAAGCTAAAATTAGTTCCTCGCCTGATTTTTTTTTTTTCCAGTATTCCCTACCTCTAGTCTTCCCACCTTTATGGAACAGAGAAAACTGACTCAGCATTTTATTAGTTTTATGAATTTTTGTAATTTTTAGGTTTTCTAAGCTCTAACTAATTTTTAAAGCCTGATACTTTCTTCAGGAATGTGATCAAATAAAGCTTTGTCTCTGAGGTGATCTCATAATCCTATATAAAATAGCAAACCAAATGTATACTTTATTTTTTTCCAGAGCACTTACCATGATCTCTCACATCATGTAATCATTCATATATTAGCTTGTTTTTATTGCCTAACTCCTTGGGCCAGAAGGCAGCCAACAGGATGACCAGGATTTTGCATATTTACTTCTTTGCTCTATCTCCAGCACTTCGAACAGTTCCTAGAGCATAAAAGGAAGGGCATACTATATACTTGATGACTGAAAGGTGAATTTTCCCTATTTCTATAAGGGGCTAAACCAAATTCCAGGTGTTTCTAAAGCTTTAAAAATGTACTGAATATAGAGAGTTAGGATAGTGCCTGGCTTATGGTATGCAGGAAATGAATAATTAATTTTATTGTTACTAACGCAGTATGCACTCCCTGACATGTAGTAGTAAATCAATGGATTTTAATACTCTTTCCTTTCCTTTTCAATTTCTTTGATTTATCCCGTGTTAGCTTCTCTCACTTACCCTGAAAGAATCATGGAAATGCAAGAAAATACAAAGAACGATAAAAAGCCTAAATACACAAAATATTAATAATAATGTTTGTTGTTTGAATTATATGTATAATTAAATTAAAAAGTTTGGCAACAATAGCACAAAAGGTAGGAGGGCATCTAAGATGTCACATTATTTTAAAATTTTAGCATCTTGAGGGTAGTAGTAAAAGTACTCACTTATAGTAAGTCTTACTAAGTCAAAGATTCATGTTGTAGTCTCTTGAGTAGTAAGGGAGTAAAAAAAGTCTGCAACGAGTAATCTCACAGAGAAGAAAAAGAAATTTAAAAAAACTTGATCAATCCAAAAGTAGCTAAGAAAGAAGAGAAAAAATATAGTGCAATAAATACACATAGATCCAAATACATAAACAAATCCAGTGATTTTAAGGAAAATAAATAATCAAATAAAAAATGGTCACTCTGGATTATAAAAACAGAATCTAATTTAAAAAGACATCCCTGAAGTTAAAAAGCACACCGTATTTGTTCTCTGTATGGTTAAGTGTCTGTTTCTTGGTTTAACTCTCTCTTTTTTCCCTTATGTTAGTTTTGTTGCTTAAATTCCACATGAGTGAAATCATATGGCATTTGTCTTTCTCAGACTTATTTCGCTTAGCATGATACTCTGTAGTGCCATCCAGGTTGTTGCAAAATGTACTAGGTGTTCTATGGAAGGCATCGAATCCCTGTATTGCACACCTGAAACTAATATACTGTGTTAACTAACTGGAATTTAAATTAAAAAAATGTTTTTAAAAAGCACATGACGTATTATAAAAGTATGGGAAATATATCAAATTAAAAAAAAAAAAACAACAGCAACAGGGACACCTGGGTGGCTCAGTCAGTTAAGCGTCTGCCTCTGGCTCAGGTCATGATTCCAAGGTCACAGGATGGAGCCCTCCACGGGATCCTTGTTCAGTGGGGAGCCTGCTTCTCCCTCTGCCACTCCCCCTGCTTGTGTGTGCTTTCTCTCTCTGACAAATACATAAATAAATAAATAACCTTAAAGAAAAAAAAAAAAACACCAGCAACAAGACAGTTGGTATAGCTATGCTAACATCAGATGACTTTAAGGCAAATAAAATTACTAGAGCTGAAGAGAGATACCTCACCATGACGATGGGGTCAATCTGTCAGAATCCTCAATTCTGAATTTCTATACATATAATAACATAGGTTCATACTACACAAAGCAAAATTTGATAGAAATTAAAAAAAATAGACACTACCACAAATCTGGGGAAACTCTTCACATATTTCTCTTAGTAATAGAACAAAGAGATTTTTTAAAAAGCAGTAAAGATATAGGAGCTGAGACGACATACTTTTCAAAAAAATTGAGCCTAATTGACAATAGAATACCACCAATACCAACTGAAGAATATGTATTCTTTTCAAGCATGCTTGGCACATTTACCGAAAGTGACTATAAGCAGAGCAATAAAGCAGGTGTCAACAAATTTAAAAGAGCTGACGTAACACAGAATAAATTGGCTACAGCAGAACTACACTATGAACCAATAGCAAAGAGGTACCTGGAAAATCTTCAAATGCCTAAAAGATAGCAAGCCTTTTTAAATAACCTGAGTCTAAAAGAAATCGAAATTGTAAGTTTTTTGAACTGTGTAATGACAGTGAGACTTGGTGAATGTTTTGGGTAGGATGAACATAATTTGAGAAAAAATGTAATGTGCCAGTGAACATGCTAGAAACAATCTAAGTAGCCACCTCTAAAAGTTATAAAAAGACATGTAGCAATTTTCTGTTTCTCTCAAAGAATAGAAAGACAAAGAAAATATCAAATATACTTAACTGTATGTGTGTGTATTTTAAAATATTAGAGGGCAGGGGCGCCTGGGTGGCACAGCGGTTAAGCGTCTGCCTTCGGCTCAGGGCGTGATCCCGGCGTTATGGGATCGAGCCCCACATCAGGCTCCTCCGCTATGAGCCTGCTTCTTCCTCTCTCACTCCCCCTGCTTGTGTTACCTCTCTCGCTGGCTGTCTCTATCTCTGTTGAATGAATAAATAAAATCTTTTTAAAAATAAAATAAAATAAAATAAAATAAAATAAAATAAAATAAAATAAAATAAAATAAAATATTAGAGGGCAGATGAAGTATTCCTAGACTTAAGGGAACAAAGTTTTCAAGAAAGCATAACTTTTGGAGAAGTGCAACAACATTTTGCAGTTTCTTTTTTCTCCTGAGTGTGGGGTATAAGTCACACTCACAGTGAGAGAGAGTGCCCATGAGTCTGGAAAACAGCAGAGTGTTAGGGAGTCTCACAGCGACCGAATGACAGAAAGGAAACACACAGGAGAGTACTGGAGATCAGGTTCCAAGTAAAAAAGGAGACATGGAGAACAGAGTCTGGCATTCCAGCTTTTCCCTACGTGATGTTTGCACTCTAAAGTCCGAGACAGCTCTAGAAATCCAAGACGGAATCCTATGCAAACTGAGTGCTTCCAGTCTCTAGTTCTGCATGGTCACCACTCCCCGTCCTGACAAGTCAAAAGCTGCACAGACTGAAATGTCAACAACTCCTCTTGGGTCCGTAAAAGAGCAGGGGCACAGGCAAACCAGTGCCCCCAAGATTGGAGAGAGACAGGCAAACGCCAGGAGTCACAGCTTCCTGGAGCAGACTCAGGACCTGAAAGTGGGAGCCAGGGCAGCAGTAGGAAAACCTGAACTGTGACTGACAAGCTGCCGGAGGCTCCATGAGGACAATTTTGACAATTAAAAACTCCAGGGGGATCCTGCCATAGGAGGGCTCCCACAAGAATGTCCTCCAGGAGTCTGAGCAGGTTCCCATAGTTGGTGTCAGAGAAAAATCCCCCAGGCTTCAAACAGGGGGACAAAAAAAGGAACCATTTTCGAATATGCCAGAGCATATTCTTCAACAAGGCCTGCCCACAGGGAAACTAGATAACCAGAGCCCAACCTGCTTGGGTATTATCAGAGCCTAACTGATCGAGGGAATGGAAATACTTAACCCCCACCCGCTCTAGCCATGCTTCGCTACTTAATCAGGGAGAAAAAACAAAACAAAAACCAAAAAACAAAAACAACAGAGAAACATTTGTGAAGTTCACAGTCTAGAGGGACAGGCTCGCTAAAAGACTGAGGCCTAATCCTAGGACTGTAGAAACCTCCCCTCCCCCACACCTTACCACCATATTCCTAAAGGTCTATGTACAGTAGTAGTTCCTTTTCCACAGTACCTCATATCTAACTATCAAGAAAAAAATTACAAGGTACACCAAAAGGCAACAAACAAACCACAATTTGAAGAGAGAGAGCAGCAGCATATCCAGACCTGACAGGGGTGCTGGAATTATCAGACTGGGAATTTAAAGCAACTATGATTCATAGATTAAGGGCTCTAATGGCTACAGCAGACAGCGTGCAGGAACAGATGGGCAATGTAAGCAGAGAGATGGAAATCATAAGAATCAAAAAGAAATCCTAGAGATAAAAAACAACAACAACAACAACAAAACACATTGTAACAGAAATGAAGAATAACATTGATGGGCTTATTAGTAGACCAAGCATGGCTGAGCAAGGTAGATGGAGTTTTCAGCAGTTGCTTAGCTGTGAAGAGTTAAGAGGTTATAGTTCAGAAATCAATGGAGAAAGAGGACACTTTGAAAGACCAAGCATCTAAAGTAGAACCTCTCAAAGGCTTTGACGTAATAACAGGTCGAACAGACCAGAGCTGGAAGTCTTACCGAAGCTACAACTAGACTCAAGCCAAGTCAGTGCTTAATTGGATTAAGGTGGTCAGCTTCTTCCTCACCTGCTCAGCAAAAGAGAAAGTAAACCTCCTTGGGAAAAAGTAACCTGATCTAGATACTGTAAAAACGCTTTTTGTATAATGTATGGCATCACTCAAAACATTAACCAAACATGCCAAGAGAAAGACTGAAAGATTGAAAGTCAATAGACAAGAATAAAAACAGACCCATTGGTAAAACAGATTTTGGAGTTATCAGGCAGGGATAGTAAATAGAAAAATGAAGGTGTGTATGGGGAAGGGAGATGAAATATGGAGAGTTTCCCAAATAATTGGCATTTATATAAAGTTATCAAATTAAAATACTGGTATTGAAAAATTCAATAATGGGTATAGATTTAACAACAAATCAGTGGACGAGAGAGTTCTTGATCTAGAATATAAATTAACAAAAAAATATACGGACTAAAATACAGAAAGGAAAATTGAATATACCAAAAAGTGTGTGTGTAATGTGCACATGCACATGTATCAATAAAGTATCTAACATATCTGTAACATATTCTAGGGTTCCTAGAAGGACACAGAAAATTGGGCAGTAGCAAGTTTTCAATGCAACTTAGGATTTTCTAAAACTGATGACATATTTCAACTCATAGATCCAAGAAATCTGCCATTTCCAACCATTAATGAAGAAAAGCAAATCATGACTGGGCATACGGTAGTCCAACTGCTGAGAGCCAAAGACTGACAAATAATATTTTTAAAGCCGCAAGAGAAAAAGGATATATTAACCTTAAAATATCAACATATAAGACTGTCAACTATCTTTTAAATAAAAATCATCAAAACCAGAGGAAAATATAATGCAATTATTAGAATGCTAAGTAAAAATAATTGGCAAACTATAATTCTATGCCCAGAGAAGTCTTCAAAAATGAAAGCAAAAAAGCAGAACTATACTTAAACAATTAAAAAAATACTAAAGGGAATTCTCTGGCAGAAAAAACCACGATCTCAGTCAGGTATTGGGAATGGGGAGCAAAAAAAGATGAATTTGCCAAAATAAAAACAGAGTTAAAAAAAAACCCATAAATGTCCTGTATCTATTAAGGATATTGTGTTTGTATTTTTAAATATTCTTGGAAAACATTACCAGCCCTATATAGTTTTAATGGTGATTTAGTCAAACATTTAAAATAAAAATAACACCAATATTTTTAAAAGTTATTTTGGAGGATGGGAGAATGGAGAATACGTCTTACCTCATTTTATGAGGCCAGCATAATTTTGAAAACATTGAAAGATATAAAATTAGAGGCCAAGCTCTCTCATGAACATAAACGCAAAATCCTAAGTATAAGCAAATAGAATCTAATAACATGTAAAATATGATTATATACCACAACTACTTTGCATTTCTTATATAAAAATTTTGTGTTAGGGTCAAAAATCTACCAACATAATTAACCACAATAACAAACATATTGGAGGAAAAAATATGATCATCTCAATAGATAAAAGAGAATATTTGATAAAATGTCATGTCATTTATATTTTAAAAATTAAACTTAGCATACAAGAATTATGAGAAACTTCCTTGACCTGATTGCTTTATCTACAAAAACTAACAAAAATACAATTTCTAGTGAAGTTTTGAAGAATTTTCTCAAAGACTGGGCAAAAAAGTTACAGGCACTCACTACGTTATTCAACATTTCATAGAGGTTCTCTTTAGTGCAATACAACCAGAGCAAAATGTAAGGCACAAGAACTGAAAAGGAAAAAGTAAAATTGTCATTATTCATAAATGACATGAGTATGTCCTTTGATAATAGAGCATAAAATACAAACAAACTGTAAGGATTTATCAGTAAATTCAGCAAAGTATTTGGATACAAGGACAATAGAGAAAAGGAATACAAGAAAATCAAATACAGAATTACCCTTTACAATTATATTAAAGGATCACAAATACTTAAGAATACAGCCAGTGAAAAATGTTCAAAGCCTCATCCTAGGAATCTGTGCATTTTCATTAGAGAAGTTTTACAAGGTCTAAATAAGTGAAAGCACAGACTGTAATCAAAACGTGAAAGATTCAATGTTGTAAAGATATCAATCTCCCTAAAGAGATCAGTGAATTCAACAGTCCCAAACTTCATTTTATATCCAGAACATACAAGAACTACAATCAGTTAGTACATGGCCAGCAACAAAATAGGAAACTAGGTGAAATATTTGGAAAGGAACTTTGCAAAATAGTATATTCAGAGTTAATGAACGTATGACAAGGCATCAAATACCCTCAGTCGTAGTAGTAAAGGAAATGCACAGTAAAAACCTAATCAAATATATTATCACATTTCCATCAAACTGGGTAAGTTTGGGTAATTTGTTTGTTTTGTTTGTTTGTTTGTTTCTTTTTAATGGTATCGCCAGTTGTTGGTAAGAGATATTAAATGCTGTTTGTAGAAGTACAAATTGATATAACCACTTTTAACTGGGGCGCCTGGGTGGCTTAGTCATTAAGCATCTGCCTTCAGCTCAGGGCGTGATCCCGGCGTTATGGGATCAAGCCTCACATCAGGCTCTTCCGCTGGGAGCCTGCTTCTTCCTCTCCCACTCCCCCTGCTTGTGTTCCCTCTCTCGCTGGCTGTCTCTCTCTGTCAAATAAATAAATAAACAAAATCTTTAAAAAAAAGAAAAAGAAAATTTGTTTAACTGTATATAGATTATTAAACATTCACATATATTGTGACTCAGTAATCTACTCCTAGGTTTACACCCCCCAAATTGTGCATATATGTTCACCAAAAGGCACGCATAAGAATATTATAACAATACTATTGGAAAGGACCCCCAAATGGGAACAACCCTACCCTATTAATAGTAAAATATGTAATACCATTATGTATTTATTCAATGGAATACTAGAAATCAGTGAACATGAATAAACTACTGAATGGATTAATCTCAAAATATAATAATGAACATAAGAAGGTCATCACCAAAAATGTATACTCTCTAACTCCATTTTCGTGAAGTCGAAAACTAGCAAAACTGAGTGATGACAAAAGTCAGAACAGTGTTTTTTTGAGGGGAGATAGTGACTCTAGAAAGGACAATGAAGGCTATCTGATAATGTTCTATTTTTGATCTGACTCTTGATTATAAGTCTATGTAGTCATGAAAAGTAATTGATCTATACAGTTATTTTTGCACTTTGTGGATATATAATTATTACACTTAATGTACATATATTATACTTTGATAAAAATTTTACTTAAAAATAACCCAACTAGCCTCTTCAGTCTTTGTCTCATTTCTCTTAATATCCAAATGATAAGCCCCCAAATCCTCATCTAAGGAAAGCATATGTGTTGTCATCTTTTACTAATGTGCTTGCTTCCAATATTATTGAAACTTACATAGTTCCTTAAATCAGTACTACTTTGAAAAGGAGGAACTCATTTAAATGATAGTTTTGCTCTTAAATCAGACACAATGCACAACGACATCTCTCTCCAGATCTGCAGTGGAAAAACTTTCTGTGACTGCTCTTCCGTTAATGAATTCTGGAAAGGAATGTGGCCACTCTTGAATTTCTTAGCACCAGTGTATTATAGGATCTGAGAGGGTTGTAAACTGCTGGCACTATGGGAAAACACCACCATAACTATTAGTAAAAATGGATTTTCTAGTTCTATCTGCTAGCCCACAGTAAGTAGGAGGCACTCTCACTGATACGTTACCCTCCAACTCAGCAGTTTATTTTTCCCCATGTAGAAAGATAGAAGTATAGCTACCCCAGAGGAATTGTTATGGCCTCTGCTTTTGGAAATGGCCTATTTCTTTGTCCATAGCTATGATAATGTGTCCAATTCCTTTATGAGATTTTAGCAACTTTGAGAAAATTTCACAAGTGAGTGATGAAGTTTCTGCCATTTCTCCTCAAAATATACCTTCACCTTCCCCTCACCTATGCTTGAACTCAATTCAGGTTCTATCTCACAAAGTAAAAATCTGTAGAGGTATGAAAAGATCATGAAATGTGACTATGAATTCCAATAATCACTTGGTCTTTCCCATAGGAAGTGAAAGAAATTAGAGAAAATTAGATTTTACTGAGCTAATGAGGCACACAGGAAAAGGTTTAGTTTTGCTTTCACTTTTTCATTGAAGCAAGCAATGTAAGATTGCAGCTCATTTTGCATTCACTTTCATCTATTGAAGTCATAAATCAGATAAATGTAAAAGTTCAACTGAAAATCCCGTAAGTCAAAAAGGAGGGGGTGGAGGATTTAGCGTTTACTGGGCACCTATTATTAATATATTATATTTAATCCTCACAATGATCTTATAAAATAAAAATTGTTGTTATTTTATAGATCAGTAAACTAGGGTCAGTGGGCAACCACCCCCCAAGTTGATGTGCCAGTACACCACAAAAAAGTCCATATCCTTATCACGCTCACTATGTGGCCTTTACCAGTATGGGTACTTGCACTCTAATTTATGGAGGACATCATTTTATTAGTGCAAAACCTTATTCCATGTGTGAGCACATGGCAGCTTCTTTTCTGGAAAATGTGTGGAATATTTTCTGCTTAGATCATGGGTTTGGGTTTTTTAAATGGCAGAAAATACATATAAAAAATCAATTTGTACCTACACACCTGGAATGCAATTAGGAAAGATGTCTACAATAATGTTCATATTTTTCCAGGTGATCTGTTGAACAGGAAGGAAGAAGCACTCCGAGATAAAATCTAATAACAAAGCATAATATCATGAACCATACATAACGCAGTCCATCACTCAAGGGAATAGGTAATATAGGTAGTGATTAAGATTGTGGATTTCAAAGTCGAGATAACCTGTGGATTACCATATGGCATGAACTCTAAGACATCATTGACTATAAGAACTAACAATACTTTATAATGAAGAAAGTGCTGCCAAATAATTTTAAGACACTTTGATTGTATGACACATCCTGACTTCAGAGGTGTTAAATTTGGGGGGGAAAATGTAGATTTGATGACATGAGAAAGCTATGTTATATAAACTAAAAACGTTATGGTGGCTGAAACAAAATACAAATGTATTTCTCACTAATGTACATAAGGAGTGTTCTTCACTGTGGCTGCCTCCCTCTGAGAACTGATTCAAGGACCCAGATTCTTTCCATCTTGGGTCTGGTCCATCTTTAACATAGGACATCTAGGGTCCGTGTGCTCATCTTCCTAAAGATGGTAACAGGAAAAAGAACCTGGGGGATTATGCCTGAAAACTGTGTACAAACCAGGCTGAGAATGAAATTTATCACTAGCACTCCCATTTCATGGTTAGAACTGAGTCACAATGCCACAAAGCAAGCTGGGACATTTTACTAAGGCGTACGTCTACAAAGAAAAGAGATTGAGTTTGGTGCAGAGTCAAGCTCCACTGAGACCTGCCAAGTTAGACTCATGCGCTCACCAGTGTCCATGGTTCTCCCTACTCACAGACACACACAAACTCTTTCCCAGCCCGCTTTTATTTGAGTGGATTGCAGAGGCAAAACATCAAGGGCATCTGCCCTAAAGAGACACCCACTTGGACTCTGGGAAACAAACTGAGGGCTTCAGAGGGGAGCGGGGTGGGGATTTAGGATAGGCCGGTGATGGGTAGTAAGGAGGGCACATATTGCCTGGAGCACTGGGTGTTACAAGCAAATAATGAATCATGGAACACTACATCAAAAACTAAGGATGTGCTATATGGTGACTAACATAACATAATAAAAATTATTATCTAAAAAAAAAGGCACGTAGTGCAATTTCCCCACATTTACTCCCCACCAAAAAAATAAATAAATAAAAATAAATAAATAAATAAATAAATAGACACCCAGATCCAGAGTGGACTTGCTGGGTGCAAGATTTTACCATTAATTGTCTTAATGCATCCAAGCACTGAGTGCAGTGCCTGGCATGTAGCAGCTAATCCATAAACAAAATTTATTATTCTTATTTTGTAAAATCATTACCAACTTTTGAATGTGGAATCTTTATTCTGACTTTATTTACATCGTGTATAAATACTTAAATAATTATCCCTACATTATACTTGCAAACTAATTTTTACTTAGATTACTTCATCTTTTAAATTTACTGAAAAAAAAAAATCCCTTGTTATAGCCTTCAGATAGAATTAAGGTGCTTGCCCTGCAATCCAGCAATTGCACTGCTAGGTATTTACAGAAAGGATACAAAAATGCATATCTGAAGGGGCACATGGACCCCAATGTTTCTAGTAGCATTATCAACAATAACCAAATTATGAAGAGAACCCAAATGTCCATTGACTAATGCATGGATAAAGGAGATATGGTACACACACACACACACACACACACACACACACACACACAGTGGAATATTGCTCAGTCATAGAAAAGAATGAAATCTTGCCATTTGCAATGATGTGGATGGAGCTGGAGAGTATTATGCTGAGCAAAATAGGTCAGAGAAAGATAGATACCATATGATTACACTCGTGTGGAATTTAAGAAACAAAACAGATGAACATAGGGGGAGAAAAGAGAGAGAGGCAAACCATGGAACAAACTATGGAGAACAAGCTGGGGGTTGCTGGAGGGGAGATAGGAGGGAGGATGGGTTGAATGGGTGATGGGTATTGGGGAGGACTCTTGTGGTGAGCACTGGGAATTGTGTGTAGGTGATGAATCACTGAAACTAATATGACGATGTATGTTAACTAACTGGAATTTAAATAAAAACTTGGAAGAAAAAAAAATTAAGGCACTTGGAGCCCTTCATATGAAGTATACTAATAGGATCTGTTTACAGATGCCAGGAAAAAGGCGGGCAGTTGTAGCCTCTCTACCTGGGGTTGTGTGAAAGTTCTGGTGCTTAAATTAGGATGGACACAAATTGACAAAAGTTCAGTTTTCACTCCAGAGAATTTATTCTAATCTCAAACTTCACTAAAGTTTTTGGGACCCATGAGAAATCGATGAATTTGCTCCCAAAAGATGGCAGTAGTTCGGGGCTTAAATATGCATTATCTCCATGCTAATAGCAGTCCACTTCCATTGTGAGACCAGCACTCTGCATTTTAGGAACCTAAACAGGCTCCTCATTTTAGATATAAAGTAGAGAGATGCCTGGATTCATGCCAAAATGTGCTTATGGGAAGAGATGAGACTAATAAATATCTTACCATGAAACTAATGCAGAGTCATATTCTAGAATTAGCTGAAATAAATTTACAATTTAAAGAAAAATAAGATTAAGCTAGGACACATTTTGATGTCATTATGGACAAAACTGAAGGAATGCTTGTAGAAATAGAAGGAATGGGACAAAATGAGAATTTAGGGCCAAAGCATAATTCTGCCTGCCCACAGTCCGTTCTTTCTGTTTTGTTTTATTTCATAGCCATTCTTCTCCTTTTTTTTTCAGATATAATTGACATTGTCTAAGAGATCCATCCATTCTTATGGCAAAAGTGTAAATTAAGTTTCAAACTTCCAAAAGTGCAGAATAGACATTATCTAAACCTAAATTATTATTCAAAAATAATTTCAGTTTATAAAATTCATTGTGTAGCCAGGTGTATTTTTGGATAAATGGCTATAAATACAGATTACCCATCTGCTGCTGTCTTTGAAAACTGCATTGCTTCTTATTCTCATTTTATTTCTCTTTTGCTCTCATGCTGTCATTAGCTCCAAAGTGAGGACCACAGACAGTAAAGATATGCAGGGGATCCAGAAGTTGATGTAAATCAGGCCCACTGTGGACTGATTTTGGATGCAGCTGTTACTCAATTTTACAACACACATTACTGTACTTTTGTGTTTTTCTAAATTACAAAAGTCAGTAATTTAACGGAGTCCTGTAAGACAGTTCAAAATAACTTCTCCTCTTTCAACCATTTGAATATTTTACCGGAGCACCTTTGATGCCAGTGAAATTATTCTCACTTTTAAAAGTAATAATGTTTTGTGCAAAGCAGTAAAACAGGAGTATTCTTGAAATTGATTAGTATAAGAAAAATTTATTCTATTCTTTATTGTTTGTAATTTTTTCCTATAAAAATATTATTTTAAGATTTCTAAAAGGTGTCTATACTCTGAAGATGAAATAATTACTGTATAACTTTTACAAAGATGCTAGTTTTCCAAAACTACCAAATATAAGACATTCAGATGTGAAAAATGGCACATGTCATATATGTGATAAGTTTTATCATCGTATGTTTAAAAGTTAATCTTGAGGCTTGTCATCTCAGACATATAAGGCATGAAATTGTTAACTGCAGAGATAAGATTTTTGGCATACAAATGCAAGTTCTGTCTTAAAACTAGCTCCTTTTCTTTATATGTTTATGGAAAAATATGTGATAAAAGTATAAAGTTTAAAATTTGAAGCCCTTCCAAAGGGTAATGATTAAAATCACATTGAAATCACTACATGAAAAGGTACTCATTCTTCACATATTATAGGAGTTATTTGTGTTAAAAAGCAATAATTCAACGGAATAAATTTTAAAGATCTTTGGCTTTATTCAACGATTTGTGAATCTGGCAGCATCCCATCTAGCAGTTAGAAAAGAACTCTGAAGAGCTGCATAAGATAATACTGTTACAGGCAGGAGGGAGCCAGGCTAGGAAGTCATACTAACAAAAAGGGGATTGGTTGTGGCAAGGTCCCTTTCCAGTAGGGCACTCAGGGTTCTATCAGGCAGATTACCTCACTAGTGCTGATTAGGTAGTTCCTAATTGGCTCGTTTAAGAATCCATTTTTGGGAGAGTTGAAACCGTAAATTAAATTAAGTCTTGGTTTTGTGACTGTGGGGCTTAGCATAAGTGACTCCATTGTAGGCCTGTTGTTTTGTTTTTTATATCTTGTGAGATACTGTTTGCTCAAATGTTCCTGTTTTGGGTTACGTTTATTATGCTTTCTCTATGTCAAATAATTAGCATTGTTTTTATTAACTGAAGATATTATATTAAAATTTTACATCTAGATCCACTCTGAGTAGTTTGCAAAACCATTAGGAATTGGTTAGTAAACTAATGAAAGCTCATTTCTTGAGATCTCTAATAAAAAAACTTCTCTTAACTCATTGTAGGACAAATTGCCTCCAAAGATTTTATTGAATATTTACACATTTTTATTTTAATTTCTATACAAGGGTTAAGGACTTACTTGGAATCCTCTTCAATTTTTTTCTTTTCTTTCTTTTTTTTTTTTTAACTTTTTCAATCTCTTTCCCTACCATCCTCAAATTTTTAGCTTCTGGCAAGAAAAATATGAATCCAGAGGCAAACTTTTTGACCAAGAATTTCAAAAGCTATCCAGTAAGAAAAGGTGTTCTACTGAAAAACTAAAAGTGAAACCAAATTAAAATACAAAAACTGACATTGAAATCAATAGTGCAAAAAGTAAGGACTTCACTGAGTTTCACTTTCACTAAATATCCTTCATGTGTCTTTAGAATGGTGACCTTAAAAACAGTTACACGTTTTTGTTTTTATTCCCAAGGGCTACTTGCCAAGCATATTATGCTTTCCAAGTTGGATCTCATTTTGTGGTTGCCCTTTAATCACTGAAGGTCCCTTTTCATCATTTCCGTACTAATTGGTGTTAAAACACTTGACAATTTATTGTGATTTAAGTTTCATTAGCTTGCATCTCTTTCCCCATTCAATGATTAATAGAGACGTTAAGTAAGATTACAACCTAATAACAATGCCCTCTCTACCCTGCCTGTATCTCTCCTCAACTAGTTAGCAATGTTTTCTTGATGGAAGCAAAATATGGTTTCAGTCCAGTCTCCTGTGAAGAATTAGGCTGCTGAACTTTGATAACGTGAAGATTTTTGGTCCCGATCAGCCTATGATATTATATAAGTTGAGAGTTATTATTTTAATTAATGGATAAAAATTTATGTAAGTATTTGTATGAAATCAAATAATAGCCTTTTAGATATGAAACTTATTTCTAAAAAAAGAATTTCACACACACACACACACATGCATGCACACACACACACAGTCCTTAGGATATAGATATTTTAAAAACGAATTTACAAATTCCAATTTACACTTTTCAATTTCTTGAAGACATCTTAAAGTGGATTTACTCCAAAAGGTAGGCTTCAATTAACCTTATCTCAGAATGATTCTTGCACCATTTTTAAAAACAGCTTTATTGAGATGAAATTCATGTATCATAAAATTCACACTTTTAAAATAAAAAGTGGTTTCTCATATATGCAGTGGTGCAACCATCAGTTTCTACCTTAACTGTAAGGCATGTATTGTCATATGTTGTTATTACAACTTTTTTTTATATTACTTGACTATGTTATTTATTGTAGCTTATATATTTACTTCCTGGTTATTTTATACAGACATCATTTTCTTGACATGATTGAAAGTTCATCATTGGCCCAACAGATATGCTTTTAACAAAATATTTAATTGGATGTTTTGAGTATAGCAACAAGGTAAAATGAATATGTGTCAGATCACATTAGGCTGATTTTATAAAGAAAATTCCCCAAATGTCTTCATGCAACTCATTGTCTCATGTCCAGGTGCTGTCCTTAGACCCTGACAGGTGGGGTCTTTATCTAGGTCTCTATGCCTCAGAGATTGCACTGGTTTGAATAGTTCCCCTCCACACCAAAAAAAAAAGAAAAAAAAATTTTGTCTACCCAGAACCTCAGAATGTAATCTTATTTGTAAGTAGGGTCTTTGCTAATGTAATGAAGTTGAGATGAGGTCATACTGAAATACAGTGGGCCCTAAATCCAGTGTATCTGGTGGTCTTGTATCAAGAGGCAGATTTGGACACAGAGACACAGAAAAGTCCATGTGAAGACAAAGGCTGAGATTGGTGTGATGTGTCTACCAGACAAGGAACATCAAGGATTGCCAGCAACCACTGAAAGCTAGAAGAGGCCATATTCCACCCTGGAGCCTTCAGGGGAAGCATGGCCCTGCCGGCACCTTGATTTCAGGTTTCTAGATTGTAGAACTGACAGAATAAATTTCTGACAATGTAAGCCACACATTTTGTGGTACTTTGTTTATAGCAGCCCCAGGGGACAATACAGGGTCTCCACACTTGAGATATCTTCCTCAAAAATTTTTAAGTTCCCCTCTGGTGTCCAGGTACAATATCCATGGGAAGCAAGATGCCTGATGCAGCATCATGTATAAATGATAAAACTAGGATTAAATACACGATATTAGGGAAATTTAGAGGTAAGAAGATATATATTGTTTCTAAATGGACATTCCAAAGAGTCAGAACATTCTGTAAAATAACAGTATTGCTACCTTTTTCTTTGGATGGAAGATATGAAATTAACCAGGAATGGTGCATTTGGCAAAAAAAGGACATGAAAAGGTAATGAATGTCTGGGTCGGAGGATCTGAAGAGGAAAAGATGATGCCTGAATACTGCATTTAGTATTCACATTCTGTGATTGGACAATTAACAAAATGTAAGTTTTCTTTCTGTACTCATTATTCTACATCTTCTTTGATGAATGATTATGTATCACATGGGCCCATGTCATAGATATTTTTTATTTTTTGAAGATATTTTATTTATTTATTTGAGAGAGAGAGAATGCACAGGTGGGGGAGGGGGCAGAGGGAGAGGGACAAGCAGACACCCCACTGAGTGGGGATCCCATCATGGGGCTCAATCCCAGGACCCCGAGATCATGACCTGAGCTAAAGTCAGATGCTTAACCGACTGAGCCACGCAGGTGCCAAGATTTTAATAATATATTTATAATCGAATGGTATTATAGACAAAATCGGAACAGAAACTATTGACTCAAGGACCCACAGAGCCTAGGGATGGCCCAGCCACACCCATACTAAATATTAGAAACTAAAGAGAAAGAGAATTTGTAGAGAGTTTGTCTGAAAAAATATGTTCTTTAATACTTGCCTATCCAACCTTCCAACAAAAGCAAGGAGAATGGGTAGGATGCTCTTCTATTCAAGATAAGAGGTTGGGTTTCCGTGGGATAAATAGAAGAGCTTAATATGTATCCTTTGGATTTTGGGGGGCATACTCGTATCTGACAAGACAGGAGCCTGTTTCCGTTGGCCTCAGGCAGCAGGAAAGATGCAGAGATAGAGAGAAGGGGGTAGGGGGACAAGGTTTTGTTGTGAAGTAACTGAACTTCTGCTGAATGTAGGGTAAGGTTCCGATGGTCCAAAGACAACCTCCAGGAGAGAGGAAGGCGCTACATGGGAGTCACTTAGGTCGAGCTTGACTGGTGATCATCTGATCCTGAGAGACAATCACAACAAATAAATACCAAAAACCACATACATCCTGTTCTGGGGTAGTAACAGTGAAAAGACCAACAGTATTGTTAAGTTCTCTGAAGACCTTAGGGGACACAGATTTAAGTTTTGATCAGGCCCTGAGATCACAAATTAGAATTAAACATAGCAGTCAATAAAGAACCTTCTTGTATCCCTACCTCTGGTCCCTCCCCAGGCTTTTACCAGGAATGTGAAAATGGCATTTTGTAGTAAAGGGGAAATAAGCATGGAAAAAGAAAATCAACAATCTCTTCACACATATCTAACCACAACACGGTGAGGAAAGAAAAAAAGCATCTTCATACTGTTCATCATTTGCTGAGTTAAGACTGTTTGCAACTTAAAATGAGAGTTAAAAAACCTTGAAAAAAATAAATCTCACGGTGATTAGCAATGTTGAGAGGCTTCCCGATGTCCTCATGTGGCAAGAGGCAGACTATTCTTCATGAGAATATTTACAGAGTGTGCATGGTGGGGAAATGAATTCCTTCTGGTTGCATTCCATGAGTTTTGTTAATTAAGGATGTCAGTCGAAATACGTTTTACGTGATAAAGCAAAGGCTGTGTTATGGTGATATGCAGCGTGGTACGAGTCATGGTACGTAGTAGTGGTACATGGAAGGGCGAAATTAAAATTTTTCTCTAAAGTTTTTCCATGCATTTTCTGACTTTCTAGCTTCAGTTTCGCAGCTCAATACTTTAAGCTCTTCCTGAAGAATTTCTAAACAGCCTTGACCTAATGTCTTTTCATCCACCCGCTCTTCAAGCATCCAGCCTTGGGTAAATCCTGCTGCCTGCGTTCGCTTTGTCTGTACACAGGCTTTCAGACTGCCAGAGAAAATCACACACCTGCGCCGACTGGTGACACTGCACGTTCATGGTCACCTGTTTGATCAGTGTCCTGACAGTGATTTCAATTGAATTATGTTTCACCTGGCAATGTTCCTTCTCATTCCTTCTCATTTCTGACAAGAAATGTTTTATCTTCTGCACTCGGTTCCTTTTCTTCCACAATCACCTTTATTCTCACTAGATGATCTGGCCCCCTATTTCACGAAGAAAATGGACCTCGCTGAGAAGTAAAGTCCAATTCTGGCTTCCAACAAACCAGCAGTCCTATCTGCGTCAACACACACCTGGTTCTTTCATTAAAAGGAATTTCTTTCATCAATGTCAGTCTCTATTTGCTCCTGCATTTTAAGCTGTGTCTTGCCCTAACTTTTCTAGACCCAACATTGTTTATTAACTCACATTCTTCTAGAATATCCAACTGTCTCTGTTATCCAGGGACCTTTTCTATTTTCATATAAGTTCGTTCAAATCCACCCAAAAAATAGCAAATAGAGAAAGGAAAAAGCAAGTTCTTTCATGTTAAAAAAAACAGAAATGATAATACACATCCACGAACACGAGCAAAAGTGAACAGAGATGAATATAAAACAGAAACCGATACTCATTTATTGCTGGTGGGAGTGAGAAATGATTCAACTTCCATTGGGAGACATTTTTCGCAATATCTGTTATATTTATAAAAGCATATATCCTTTTTCCTATAATCCTAAATCTGGGAATTATCCTATAAAGATATTTGTACATACATAAATGGAGTATGCACAAGTTTATTGCAATATTGTCATTGATAAAAAATGAAAGTCAAATCAACTCACTGCTCAAAGCATGAGACGGATCTGGATTTCACTCCAAGAATATATCCAAAGACTGCTGGTAGCTTCTCTTTGATCTTTTTTTCTTCGTCTACTGTTCTCCCTTCACCTACTATGCTCCAGGCATGTTGTTGACTTTCTTGCCCTTCTTCCATCAGGCAAGTGCTGGAAAAAGGCCCTTCCCTTTGATTGGAACGCTGTTTCTGTATTGCCTGCCCCTTGCAGCTGGACTATAAAGTCCATGAAAGTTTTCATCTTTACCAGTTTTGTTCATTGATAAAGGTTTGAATTAATCCTGGTGCACAGGAGGCACTTAATAAATGCTTGTTGAATTAATGAATAAGCTGGATCTCCATTAAAGCTGAGTGCTTAGGTAAGATATAGTAAATCCATAAAACAAAATACGATGCACTCCCGAAAAACCAAATAATGATTATGATTTCTCTGTTCTGTGGAATATCTATAAGGTATATGTTAAATGATGGGGGAAAAATGTTACAGAGTGGTACACTATGTTTGATGTGTATAAAAGAATGTGGAAAAAAAATCCTGGCTCGTAGTTGTTTTCATTTTCATATAGAAGCTTTAGAAATGCATTAAGAGGGGCGCCTGGGTGGCACAGCGGTTGAGCGTCTGCCTTCAGCTCAGGGCGTGATCCTGGAGTTCTGGGATCGAGCCCCACATCAGGCTCTTCCGCTATGGGCCTGCTTCTTCCTCTCCCACTCCCCCTGCTTGTGTTCCCTCTCTCGCTGGTTGTCTTTATCGCTGTCGAATAAATAAATAAAATCTTTAAAAAAAAAGAAAGAAATGCATTAAGATATTTAAAAGTTTAGTAATTGTTCTCACACCCATTGTTTTGGACATGGCCACACCTAAGCGCCGGGGGAGCAGGTAGAGGTAGACTAGCTGAACGGCCTAAAATCCAGCTCTTCACGAAGATGGAAGGGGAGAAGGAGCTTTCAGGGACACTGAAGCTGTCCTCTGGGGCCTTTAAGGAAGTACTGTATATCCACATTGACCACAGAGTACAAATATTCTGATTTCTCCCAGAATTTCTAAACTCAGGTCTTTTTCTCTTTTTTAGTTCTATACTTGAAAGACAACTGCTACTTAAACCCTTAAATAATGCCAAGTGCTAAAAGTTTCCCCTTGTCTTATCTCTTCCTTTGAATTATTCATAGAAATCTGCAGTGGTGTTGCTCTTAGTATCTCCAAAATGCCTGCCCCAGCCTTTATGTAATCCTTTCCACAAACGTGCATTTCCTCAGTTTTTAAATTTCACAGGCTTTGAATAACTTGGTCTATTTCAATTATAGCCAAATATTCCTTCCTGCCACTTCTTTCCTGAGTCCTACGAACCTTATATATAAACTGGGAGATGTTTCTGGATCTTGTTTTCTTCTATTGCTTTTCTGGTCACTTTCAGCCCTGACATAAATCTGGCTGCTTCTTGAGCAAACTTCCTTGTCTGCATGCCTCTCAAGTAACATGGGGTCAGGAAATGGAATAGGTGCTCTCCTCGATTCCCATGGTCACTTTCAAGTCATTTCTCTTCATTTCTGTTTCCAAAACTCTTAGATCCTTTGACATCTGACAAAATCCCCATCATCAGCCTACATCCTGGTCCCACAACTTTATTCATTGAAGATCTTAGTTCCTGCCCCACTGTTTTTGTCTGTGACTCTGCCCCATGTGGGTGTTCCTTTTGACATCTTGACATCTCAGTGTTTTGATCAGTCTACCAATTGGAGTCCATATAGTTTCATAGGGAGAGATTTTGATGAAAGGACAACTTATATAAGGGAAGACAGTTACAGGAAAAATGGTGAAATAACCTGAGAAAAATCAAATAAAAACAAAAGGAAAATAGAAAAACCAGCAAACAAGCAAGCATGCACGAATTCAATAAGAAAGAATGAAAGAGGAAAGGAAAGAGAGATTATCTAGACAAAGATTCGCATTTCAGTCTTGCCATTTATCGGTTATGGACGGTGATTGTATCACGAACAAGGCTCCGACACAATTCCAGTCTTCATTTGACCAATTCATGATTTCCTTCTAAATATGATGCCTCCTAAATTCTCCTGGTGGTGGTCTCATTGCATGTCTCTCTGTTGGAAGGCAGAAGGGGGTCTGGCAAATAGGTGTACAATCACGGTTTCTGGAATGATTGCTTGAATAAATGAATGAATGGATGGTGAATAAGCCAAATTGACTCACTCATTGGTTTAATTCTGTGTTTCATAAAGCTGTTTCAAAAACAGCACATTTTGAAGGAAATTACCACACATGTCTCAGTTGTGCTGCCGTGACATTGTCTCAAACTAAGATAACTGTGTTCACCCACATACTCTGTATAACCCAGATGTCACAGACCTCACTAATGTGTAGTTATAAAGTAAGGCAGTATCCCCTTTTAATCACTAAACTATGAGAGATCAAGAATCTTTAAGCCTCTTCGCTAGAAATTACTTCTCAAAGAGCACTAAAAAAGATGACTTACTAATCTTTCAACAACAATGGGTCCTGTTTTTCTTCTTTTCTCCCACTTGCCCGTTTCAGCTACCTCAGTACCTTTGCATTTGCTCACATCTTCCCCTGGAGCTTTTACTCAGGCTCTTTTTATTCAAAGATGCTACTCTCTATTTAAGTTATAGCTTAAATATGACCTTTCAGAGAAAACCCGCCACCCACCCTTCAGCTCCTTGCCACCCTGCTACTTTATAAAAGATCAGAGTATCATCTAAAATAAATAAGTAAATAGTACATTTGAAAGAGTTGATTATCTGTTTACCCATTTAAAGTTTTAAATATTTAAAGATTTACTTACTTAAAGTTTTCTTTCCCTTACTAAGTTATGAACTTCCCATAGGAGGAAAGCTGTCTTTATTGCTGAATTTCCACGGTGTAAAGAGTCTGTGTGTTCTTTTTAATCATCAGATATATGGGGGCGCCTGGGTGGCTCAGTCGGTTAAGCGTCTGTCTTCAGCTCAGGTCATGATCTCAGGGTCCTGGGATCCAGCCCCATATCAGGCTCCCTGCTCAGTGAGGAGCCTGTTTCTCCTTTTCTCTCTGTCTACCCCTCTGCTTACTTGTACTCTCTCTCTCTGTCAAATAATAAATGAAACCTTAAAAAAAATAAGCATTGTTTATTGGTTGTTTCTATCTTCCATATGACTTGAGATCAAATTGTAAGATTTATTAATAACCTGCACTTACAACATATCTATATCTCATATAACATATATGTTGTACTCGTTGAATACTACTTTCCTTGACACGTAGGAAAAGGCTGTATATTGACAGGCTACGAATACAAGGGTCATTTACATAAATATGCTCTTTATTTGGAAAAAAATTTTTAGAATAGCCTTTTTGAAAACTTTGACACGTCTCTAGGTTGTCTAATAGGGAAGCATCAGATCTCTTCTGACGTTTACTTGTTATTATTGCCAGAGTTTGAGCTTGCAAACGCATCACCCCTTCGGATATGGAATAAAGATATCTTGTGCTTTTACACTCAGGACTTGAAGAGTGGAAATTTAGTCATTGAAATTGATGTTTATTAAAATGAAAAAGAAGCAAATTCTATGTATCTTCTTTCAAACCACATGGTTTTAATAGGGAAGCATAAGTACCTAACAGTATAATGCAAATTAGTACTTAGTGATTTGCTGTGAACCAGCATATCTGCATTTTCTATCATTTCCATTTCTCCTGCTTGATGTAATGATATTTGTTGACTCATTTACCCTATTAATGACAAATTCCAGGGAAGAATATGATGTCTTTTTTTTTTTTTTCGCTAAGCACTTTAAGTTGTGGCTGATAAAATATGATATCCTCAGATGCTGTAATGAAGTCTACTCATGGCTCTGTCTCTGAAGGATTGGCCCCTAATACTCCGTAATCCATAAAGGGCTCCCATCTAGCATTATGGGGCACTCAGGTCCAGAATATCAATAAAATCTGAAAAGGGGAATGTATGTTTGCTTTATGTCTCAGATTTCTGAGATGTCCCATCAGATCCATTTTTTATTTTCTCTTCATGGTACTATACAACATTTTACCTTCAGGGCTGCTTGCCATTTTCATGCCAAACCTCTCCTTAAAAATTTTACTAACCTAGAGATTTAAGAAGGGAAATAAAATGGACTAGTGAAGATTGGCTTTGTGGTCGATATCCATTTCTTAGTGATAAGATTTAGACAAAGGAATTTCTATGATGTCAGAATAGAGCAGAGATTGTCAACTACTCACAAATATACATAACCATAAAAGCTAATAAATCTCTGTAAGATAACACTATTAAATGTGCCCTTTCAGCATAGATATTCATGTTTCTCTATGTTTAATATCTTGCAAGTTCTTCTAATACTTAATTCAAAAATTATGGGGAAATGAAGTATCAGTATTCTGGCTCTGCCGCAGTTATTCTAGAATCGATCAGACTCCCTATAGTAGGAATGCAGGTTGTACTTGACTGATGAGCTTGGTTGTGATTTTGCTGGAACCTGATACAGTAAAAAGGATAGAGGCAACTACTACTTCTTCTTCTTCTCCCCCTCCTTCTTTTACAAGCAACTTCTTTTCTTTCCTTTATTTTTTTTTAAGATTATTTATTTAATTTTTTATCTTACAGAGAGAGACAGACAGCCAGTGGGAGAGGGAACACAAGCAGGGGGAGTGGGAGAGGAAGAAGCAGGCTCCCAGCGGAGCAAGGAACCCGACCTGGGGCTGGATCCTAGGACCCCGGGATCAGGCCCTGAGCTGAAGGCCAACACTTAATGACTGAGCCACCCAGGCCTCTTAAAGACCATATTTTTCAAGTTAGTTAAGTGAGTAACAGTCATGGAAGCAGTTTAATTCTGGTATTAAATTGGTGGTTTGAACTAGGCCACCAAGTTTAATTCCAGCTCTGATAACACACAGGTACGGCCATAATATTACACAGAATCCAGGGCATTTCATGAAACACTACTAATAGAGGCCAAAGCTAATGCCCTTTGAGAGTTGAACAGGGAACATATCAGTAGCTTGGTGTTACTTAAGGCTTATAAATACTTGGAACTCTCAGTAAACTTTTAATAAAAGTTCCAAATTGCTAAGGGCTTGAATGTATATAGTCATTTTATAGTCTTTTTATTCTCTCTCTTTCCTTAAGTAAGTACTTATGGGAGTTTTGCTGATTAGCCAGTAAACTCTAAGTCTGGGGAAAAGCCTACAAAACTGCTAAATCAGGAAGGATTTTTTTTTTTTTTTAAAACACAAGTTGAAATGTTCTTACTTAGAAGAATAGGAAAAGCTATTGAATATTCTACCCTGAAAATGGTTTTACTAAGTGTCTATTTTCATTCAATATGAAGCCTATTGAAACACCTATGCAACATACCCAAAATCAATTTATCAAGTAGTATATTATCCTTCTGGGTAACATACTTCTCAGTACTTTTGAATAAAGTTATCAAGCAGTCTTGGATAAATCATAGCTAATAAAAGGTTTATAGATTTCTTTTTTTTTTTAAGGTTTTATTTATTTATTTGACAGAGAGAGAGACAGACAGCGAGAGAGGGAACACAAGCAGGGGGAGTGGGAGAGGAAGAAGCAGGCTCCCAGCAGAGTAGGGCGCCTGATGCAGGGCTCGATCCCAGGACTCTGGGATCATGGCCTGAGCTGAAGGCAGACGCTTAACGACTGAGCCACCCAGGCACCTCTAAAAGGTTTATATATTTCTATCTGATTTTTATTGTACCTATATGAAAATCATTTTGTGCATATTTAGTACACAAAAATAATTTAAAAGAATAGAAAGTTTTTTGCTTCAAGTTAAACTTGGTACATAAATTTTAAAGGCAAAAATTGCTTATAAGTGTGGGGTCTGGATGGCTTAGTCAGTTGGGTGCCCAACTCTTGGTTTCAGCTGGGGTCATGATCTCATGGTCAGGGAATCTGCCTGAAATTCTCTCCCTGCCCCCTGCTCTGCCTCTCCCCACTTACCCTGCTTGCACCTACTCACTGTCTCTCTTTCTCTAAAATAAACAAATAAAATCTTCAAAAAAATAGCTTATAAGTTTAAGCATTGATTTGCTTACAAAAATTTCTGACGTTTACTGTGGGTCTGATTCTGTGAATATCTTATAATTGGAGAATTTTGTTGGAAATTTTTGAAGGGTTTTCTTTATTTTCTTATTGGGGTAAGATTGCTCATACATTATAGTACCCGAGCATTCCAGGTTCCTACTGCTGTGTAACAATCACCTCATACTTTAGTGGCATAAAACCATAACTCTTACTATGCTCAGAAACCTGTGGGTCAGGAGTTTGACTATATACTATGTGGATGGCTTATCTCTAGGTCTGGGGCCTCAGCTTGGAAATCTCAGCTACTGAGGGGTTACGCAAAGGACCAGGAACTGGAATCATATGGACGTTATATTATTTACATGTTTGGCACACAGGTCGGGTGCCTCAAAGCTTGGGCTCAGATGGGTCTGCTGACCTGAGCTCCTATCTGAGTCTTTTCCACATGGCTCAGGCTTCCTCAAAGTATGGTGGCCTGAGGGTAATCGAACTTTTTATGTCATGTCCCCAGAGTCCAAGAGCAAGTGTTCCACAGAACAAAGCAAAGGACACATGAACTTAGCCTTGAAATCTCACAGCGTCACGTCTGCCATATCATGCTGGTCAAAGCAATTACAAACCAGCTCAGATAAAGGGGGAGGGGGCCCTCCCTGCAATGGGATGATTGTCAAAAAATGTATAGCCATGTTTTCAAAGCAGCACCTTCTGGTATCTAAGAAATTATGATTTTATTTAGTCCCATTGTCTATTTATTGATTCCCAATAAATATACATATGTTTTTATTTAACTGATGTTAAACATATACGTACATTTAAACTTACTGGAAAGTGTTGGGATAATGATCTGATCTCATGCCTAACTTAACTGAAGTGAGCAGCACAACATGGGAAGGAGTTCATTCTCATTACTAGGTCTTATTGGTGGAACACTCTGGAATTGTGAAAGAAGACTCTTGATACCTTGCCAGCATCTTCTCTTTTAGAGAGCTTTTTGGGCTGATAATTTGTCTTTCAATTCTAGCCTTTCAAAATTTAATAGCCCCGTCAAGATTTTTATAGACAATGAAACCTCTCAAATAAGCCAATTCATAATTCGTAATGGCAATAAAGACAATAAAGATCTCCAAAGATATAGAGGTTTAATTTTCTATTGCCCCTCCCTTTAAAAATTAATATGTTTTCAAGGACCGGGATGATAAGCTTTGTCTCATATCACATCACTTGTTTTTAGTGTTACCCATGACCCATGTCACATGTATGGGCCTATGAATTCATTAGAAATAATGAATGGAGAAGGACGAAAAGGGAAGTAAAGTGGAAGTAATATCACAGTAATTATTTTGGGTGGGAAGGTGCACTGGAAAGAAAAATAAACTAATGCTATGGAAGGAATCACGAGTGAAGGAGAGAGAACCACATTTATAATCACCACCAGGAGAAGATGTCTGTGGCCAGAGGTAAAAGTGTACTGGGTACCTAGAGAAGTGAAAAGACAGGACTGAAGTAACCAGAAGTAAGCATCCTTTATACTTAAATTCTATGACAGTAAATGTTGAAACCTATCTTATGCTGTATGGTGAAGTGGAATGAGATTACATTCCAAATGCATGCCCAAGACTATCCTGGACTAAGAAGCTACAAGTAGTACGTACAGTTAAGCTTTCATCCTTGCGATTGGGGAAGATGGCAGCTAATGCTGGGATTTTGGTGAAGTTCTTTATTATCCAGATCAATTACAAGAAATACCCTGACTCCTCCCACAGTTTGTTAAATGAGGCTACATTGACTACAAAAGACCTTTTCAAATGCTTCACATCCAATTTGGAATGCCAATACGGATAGCCGACTGTATTGATTATAATACATTTATCTCTGTTTCTTCAGTAAAGTCCCTAATATTTAATTCTTTAAAATATATCCACAAGGTAGATATCATGACAAATACATAATTTTCTAGACAATGGATTCTACATGATTTAAGAACATTGCCAATTCCAAATATGTGGAATCCGTAGTAGACATGGCAATGTGCTTCCCAAATCCTGCTTCATGGAAGGACTCAATGACCAGCTGCTGGGAATGATAACCTTCAGTTGTTGATCCATTCTGAGAAGTCATGCCCTTTCCAGGATGTCTATAACCAGTGTCTGATGGCAGTGAAGTATACTATCCTGGCCATTTTGGGACAACCCTGGTGGGTCATTTAGCACCAGCTCTCACTTTTCAGTCAAGGCTATTGCCAGACCCGCATCACAGCTGAACTGGTTCTTTTGCCCATGCCTTCTCCCTTCCCCTTGCTTCCCCCAGGGTTGATTTCAACCAAGGTCATTCCCTAATAAATGTCTTTCATGCTAAACTCTACCGCCAAGTCTATTTCTAGAAAACTTAACCTTCGGTAGAATCTTAAAAATTAAGGTTAATGAAAGCTGAATATAAACTATCAGAATACACTTAAACTTGGAAGATATGCAAAAACACATTCTACTAGAAAAAGAGTAACTTATTTTCTCTGTGAGTTTCTCTTCCAATTGATTATGTCATTTTGAATTAAAATAAATCACTTGCTGATAGTAGAAAGTGTCAGTGTCAATGTCAGTACACATTTCAAAAGCATGCTTGGAATAATGTATTGAGTAGAGGCTTGATAAATGTATATTGACTTGCTAGATAATGCTGCTGCCATATAATGTAATGGTAAATAAAATTGTTTGAAATGCCACAAAATATATGATAGTTTTCCTTTATAAAGGTGAAGCAGGGTAGATCAGCTTTAACAGTAACAAAAATACTCTTGGAAACTTACCTTAATGTAAACAAACTTCAATTCTCTTAAAGACAGCTAGTAGGTTAAAGATTCTTCTCAATGACTTAAAATGAAAAAAGACAGACTAATCTGGAACCTATAATGGGAATAATTGACCAAGATGAGTGAAAAGGCAGCCATTTCTCTTTGTGAAGTCGAAAACACCAGTTTTATCATTTACCAGCTTTTCATGTTTCTTTTTAGTTCAGTATTTTGTTTTTGAGTATATGTGTTTTTAAGGTATGTTTTTCATTTGTCTAGCCTTTATTACTATACTGACATACTACACAGATCATCTCTTTGTTGTTGTCTTTGTGCTTTATTCATGTTTTTTCTTCTCCTTCACTAAAATGTAAACACATTCTAGAACATATGAAGACTTTAATCATAAGTACATTATTCTTAAAAATGGGAAATACTTATTGAAAGTCATTAAATAAAAAATGCAAGCTTGTTTTCCGTCTTTTAGTAAGCAATTACTGTATGTATTTTAACCTACAAAATATGAGTGCCACATATCTTAAGGGCAGCCTTATTATATTGCTAAATATAAGCACTGTTTTATTTTAACATGATAAAATTACACATTTATGTGTTCCTTTATTAAAATATGGACTTCTATTTAAAACCCTGTATTGTTTGTTTATACGTTACATATATATGACACATACATATATAATGCATTTTATGTTAATGTAAAAGAAGTTAATTTTACTAAAAATAATGCTTTAATTACATACAACAGAGAAGAATTAAGTCAGTTAAAAGATGTTGGATCAAATAACGTAGGTATGCACCAGAAAACACCAGCGTGAGCAGGGGTGGGGAGCAGGGAGAGGGACAGAGGGAGAGAATGAGAATCTCAAGCAGACTCCCCACTGAGTGCAGAGCCCCACGTGGGGCTCAATCTCAGGACCCAGAATTCAAGACCTGAGCTGAAATCAAGAGTCAGATGCTTAACCGCCTGAGCCACCCAGGCACCCTCATCAGGAAACTTTTTGAAAGAGGAGGTCCATTTATTCTAATTAGATCTCAAGTTAGAGATCTAACTTCTTTTGCAGAACTCCTGAAAAAACAATTATGAACCAATTCACTACTAGTATATGCAACACAAGGACACAGTGGGAAATCCAACCATATGCCTTAAAGAAAAATCTCCTACCACATGAATGGACAGGCTCAACTTCACTATGTTGTTTAAAAAAAAAAAAATGTACCATGTTATCATAAGTTAGTATTCTTTTTGTCTTTCATAAGACATCTGTTGAGCAATTTCTAACTGCCAGACAGTCTGCTAGCAAAAAACTGCTTTCCAAAAATTCAAAGTCTAAGGGTGAGAAATGACAGATTCTTAATTTCAAAGTGGGCACATTTAGAAAATCTAGTGTATTATTATAGTAATTCATGGTTGGGATAACAAAAGCACAAATGGAATGTTAAATGTAAAAATTGAAGTCATACCATAATCAAAGATAAAATCGAGGGGCTCTGGGGGGGCTCAGTCGGTTAAGCGACTGTCTTCAGCTCAGGTCATGATCCTAGGGGCCTGGCTCCCTGCTCAGTGGGGAGTCTGCTTGTCCCTCTGACCCTCCCCCACTCATTCTCGCTCCCTCTCTCACTCTCTCAAATAAATAAAATCTTTTAAAAAAGGATAAAATCTATTATATTTATGGGCTAATAGGAGTCTTTTCTTGGGACAATTGTACCCCCTTTTTACCTAAATAACATTGACTTTTCAGGCTCCTGTCTAAAATGATTCATTTCTGCGCCGGATTCCATTTCTTCTATCTTATTAAAGAAACTTGACTCAGATGCACCCTCCTCACTTGAAGCTGTGTCTCCTCATTACTTACAACTCTTTATTAGCACCCAATCCCCATCCCCGTTAGCACCCAAAGAAGCCGTTACTACTTTTATTAATGCAACAGTACCCCAGCTGATCTTAAGGGTTAACTTGATTCAACTTAGCATACTTCTTACTTGCTGACCTAAGGCCCCCGATCTGTAACAGAACTCATTTACTTTCTTCGAGATTTGCAGACCACTGGCCTTGAGGAGTGAAGAACCAGAACTGCCTGGGCTTTCTGATTAGCCTAGCAATTTTTTTAGCAAAATGTTTTTCTTTCTTTTAGGTCACATAAATGATTTTACTGACCTCCCTCTGTGAATCTGTAGACCTTGGCCTCCTTTGCAGAAAGAAAAGAGGGCCTCTGCACATCACGGAATGAGACCCTGACGCCCTCGCACAACCACCGAGTGCTGAGATCACGTTTGTAGCTGGCATTATTGAGTCTGCATGTGACCAAGAAATGTTGCAGGCAACTGCGCTCCCTTTCCAGATTAACTACCTTAAACCCCTTTAAAAATCCCTGGGCCAGGCAGAAACCTCAGAGCTAGCCGGCTTTTGGACAAGAGTCTGCCTTCTCCCCAGGTTGCTGGCCTCCTGAATAAAGCTCATGCTCGTTTCCAATCCAAACTCATCTCTTGAGTGATGATCTTTCAGGTGATGGGCAGCTGAACTTGGGCTCGGTAACATTAATAAACAGCAACAATCTCTAGATGCCACTGCCTCCACTGAACATTATTCCATTTATTTGCTTTCTTTTGAACTCTAAACTTTGCAGAAAAGCTGTCCTTGGCACTGTACCCAGTTTTTTCCTCCTTTTCTCTCTTAAATTTAGTCCAATCAGAATTTCACTCCACACACTCCAAAAACTCTCTGGTCAAGATAATCAATTACCTCTATGTTTTTTAAGTCAACTTTCTTATCAACAGCAATCAACATGGTTGATCACTCCCTACTCCCTCCTTCTTGGCACACTTTCTTCTCATAGCTTCAAGGGCACCATCCTTTCTTGGATTTCTTCCAAGAACCCCACTGGCTGTTTTTGCTCTATTTCATTGGATGGTTTCTTTTTTCTTTTTAACCACTTAAAGTAGGTGAGATCCCGAGCTAAGTCTTTGATTTTCTTTTAATTTTTATCTAAAATGTTATCCAATGAGATCACAGAGCCTTACACAATCTCATTTTTATCCTGACTATTCCCAAATTCATATCTTTAGTGCAGACCTCTTTCCTGAACTTCAGACTCCTAGATCCATCTGCGAACTTCATACATACTTACATATACATATAATGATTAAAGCAGACAACTTAGGGGATACAGACAAACTTTACTGAACACTTCATAATGCAGGCGGTCTTTACTCTTAAGAGTTTGGAGAGCAGCAAAGTAGGGGACAGGACCACAAGCTTTTATAGAAAGAGGCAAGTCAAAGGGAAGGAGAAATACTCAACTTCAGTTGATCAACCAGGGTTACAGATCTGACCTGATTTAGAAAGATCAAGAAAATAAGTATAAAGCTCTGAGTGGCTTGCCATTGGCTGACTGCATATACTGTATTTCTGGTCAAGTGGAACATTTACCAGGACTCCAAAGTTCTCCAAGTTTTTGTTGACATGATGCCCTGGGCAGGATCGTCTCCATTTTAGACCTGGAAATTCATTTTAAGAATTAATTGAAGAATTCTGCTTGGTCTACCGTCATGTTCATACAAAATTAAGTTACTTATCTTTATCTCCGGTAGTACCGAGCCACCATCATTTTTCTCAGTCACTGCTGCCAAGTCCCTCACACCTTTTTTTTTTTTCTTTTTTCAAGATTTTATTTATTTATTTGGGGTGAGGGGCAGAGGGAGAGAAAGAATCTCAGGCCGACTCCATGCTGAGCACAGAGCCTGAATCAGGGCTTGATCTCATAACCCTGAGATCATGACCTGAGACAAAATCGAGAGTGGGAAGCTTAACTGACTGAGCCACTCAGGCGCCCCCGATCATCTTGTCCAAGACTCCATCCTCTCTTTCTTAATTTACTATACTAGTCTCCTAACAGATCTCTCTGTTTCTTCCTTTTCCACCCACAGTCTATTTTCATCACAGCAGGTCTTGTCTGTACTCTTGCTAAAAATTGCATTTGAGTTGTTCCAGCCCTCTCCATCCCCTTTCCCTGCTTCAATTTTCTTTATAACACTTGCATACTCTGAAACCCTGTGTTGTGGTTTATTTGGTTATTTTTATATTTCTCTTAAAATACAGGCTTCGTGGTGATGGTAATTTTTGTTTGTGTCCCAAAGTGTATTGCACAGTTCAGGGGCGCCTGGGTGGCTCAGTCAATTAACGGTCTGACTCTTGATTTTGGCTCAAGTCCTGATCTCAAAGTCATGAGATAGAGCCCCACCTGGGCTCTGTGTTCAGCAGCTCAGCAGGCAGTCTGCTTGAAAGTCTCTCTCTCCCTCTCCCTCTATCCCACCCCACTGCTGGAAGCACTCACCCTGTCTCTAAAATAAATAAAGCTTTAAAGAAAAAAAAAAAGTTCAAATGGTGCCTGGCTAATCATAGTTGTTGAATACATAGCTGTCAAAGCTGTTAAATGAATGAAGCTAACTACTGTTTAGTGGATAAAACATAAACTGTGTGTCTATAGAGGTCTATGCAGCAAGAAGTGAAACAACTCATCCCAAGAATCCTTCAATCCATCAGGAATTTGAGATATGCGATACATAGAAGATGACAATGAGGCAGGATATAGAAAGGACAGCTGTTGTAATCTTGTTTTAGGATTAGTTAATGGCTCTAAGCCCCACTCCTGCTGAGAAAAACAAGTCAATGACAACTCCCCTACCACCTCAAGTTTAAAAGTTTCATTCTTTGAAAAATGCTCCATGTGTTCGCAAGGTTGAAGGTTGGACTGAGGCCATGGACTAAAAATAAAGAAACTTTAACGGCAGTCTGTATAGGAAATATAGATACCTCCAAGCTCTCCTCCCTCTCCTAGTTTCTAGAATGCTGGAAACCAATCTTAAATGCCCAGGCAGTATATTAGAGACTTCTTCTCTGGAGAAATGGTAGCCAGAGATAAAAGACATATATATTCTAAGGCCCAGAAAAGAAGTCCATTCCCTAGTCAACAAAACCCAACCAAACACACAGAGACAGAACTAGTATTTTATTTTATTTTATTATTTATTTATTAAAAATTTTATTTATTTATTTATTTGACAGAGAGAGACAGCCAGCAAGAGAAGGAACACAAGCAGGGGGAGTGGGAGAGGCTCCTAGCAGAGAAGTCTGATGTGGGGCTCGATCCCAGAATGCCAGGATCACGCCCTGAGCCAAAGGCAGACGCTTAACGACTGCGCCACCCAGGGGCCCCGGAACTAGTATTTTAAAGGCTCCCTCTTAAGTATTAATGGACCCTTAAGGATATTTGAGGAAAACAGAGAAATTAAAACAACAACAACAACAATAACAACAACAAATCCCACAAAATAAATGAATAGGAACGAAAACACAGAGGAAACAGAAATTAAGGGAAATAGAATAGGGCAGGGGAAGAAAGTTAAGCAGAGAGATCAACTTCGGCTTGACCCAGGGGAGGTCTGGAACAAGACTTGTACTTGAATATAGCTTCCCTTGAGACAAGGTGTTGCACTGCTATACCAGTCCATCATTCCTTGGGGGTATAACATGAGGCTGCTTCCATTGACCAAGGGCGCTTCTACTCACAGCAGCCAGGAAATTGTGTGTAATTACAGAGCAAAAAATCTAGGCAGGGCAACGGGTGTGTTTTGTTTTGTTTTGTTTTGATGCTTCTTTTAGTAAATTTTACCATTTTAGACATATGGTTAAAATGGCAAAATAAATATTTTTAGCATACTATAGAGCACAGAGAAAGGAACTTGTGAATTTTAGAAGGTTAGGAAACACTTAATCAAAAAGTGATTTGAGCTAGGACCAGCAAGTTATGTCAGTGTAACAATTCCTTTACTTACATCATATAGTAATAAATAGAATGAGATTATGTATAAGCAAGTGTTTTGTAAATGATAATAGCTCTGCTTTGTCATAATGAAGATAACCTGGGATGGCATGAGAAAAAAAAATTCTGTTCTTGATAAGAATTATGTCTTTAGTTAGCCAAGATAATTGCCTTCTGAATTTTCAGATTTCAAGAGAATTCTAAGCCAAAGATCTTGGGCTTATTATTCTTTTAATTTTATTTCGGTCTTTTATTTGTACTGGGGCAAAGACAGATATCTCAGCAAAGAAAATTGACAGAGAAACTTCAGATTGCTGAGAAAAAGACTGTATTGATTTTAAAGAATATTTTTTATTTTTATTTTTTATCTTTACTTTGTTTTAAAGGGGAAAGAGGGAGGTGAGGGGCAGGGGTAGAAGGAAAGGGACAGAGAGAATCTTAAGCAGGGCTCAAGCAGGGCTCGATCTCAGGACCCCGAGATCATGGCTTGAGATGAAATCAAGAGTTGAATGCTTAACCAACTGAGCCACCCAGGCACCCCAAGAATATTTTATTTTTTAATTATATAACAATGTTACAAATCTTTGAACGACTTAGCTCAGAATGAGTCTTTTTTCACTGTGAAAAGATCTATCCTATTTTAGATAAAATAATGGCACTTAATTACAATTACGGGAAGTAATATTTTTTTTAGATTTAAGATTTTTAGATTTAAGGTTTAGATTTAAGATTTAGATATAAGATTTTATGTATTTATTTATTTTTGAGAGACAGAGAGAGAGAGGGTGAGTGAGGGGAGAAGCAGAGGGAGAAAGAGAGAGTCTCAAGAAAACTCCAACCTGAGTGTAGAGCCCAACGTGGGGTTTGTTCTCACAACCCTGAGATCATGACCTAAACCGAAATCAAGAGTCAGATGCTCAACTGACTGAGCCACCCAGGGACCCCAGGAAGTAATATTTTTAAAAGGTGCTGGCATTTTTTTCTTAAACAAATAGACAGTAGAAAAAGGCTTATTTGAGAAAATACTTTGGTGACTAAGACATTCCCTCTTATCTGGATTAGAAATTCTCCTTAGTCTGGACCTTTCAGAGTTTGAATTGTTTTTCTCAAGACTTGTCTTCAAAAGTCATTTCGATTCTTGCCCACCACTGTAGTCAACGGCAATGCACTTGTTATCACCATTTTCTCCTGAAATCAAAGTATTCTTTTTGGAAATGTCCTACCATTTGTAGTTGTTTAAAAATTTCCCAAACTGTGAATATTTTGTAAACACTTGAGGTGATAAAAAACAATACATCACCAAATGCACATTTTTCATTTTTCCTGACAACTATTGTTCAATTTTAATGATTTACGATCACATTTTAAAGCACATTGCTAAATGAGCTGTTGCATTCATGTTTTGAAAAATATCAACTCTACGTGATATCTGATCTCATTACTGCTTGCTGTCACTAAAATCATAGACAGTAACATTTTTTAAAGACTGTCATTCTTTTCAGATAAATATAAAGATATTTAGCAAAAACTATTTGTCTGGACTGTATGAGAGGATGGAATAGAAAGTGAGCTATTGTCCAGGAGAACAAAACCAAAAGATGAGTTTCCATCAGTTGGGAAGAGCTAAATAAATATTTGCTTTAACTTCCACACTGATATGGTGCAGTTCGTTATTACCAATACTTGAAATGGTAAGGCATTCTACCTATGAAACCGGGAAGAATGGAATAGATGGTAAAAAGGATGCTTTCAGATATACACATTTGCTTTTTATAAAATCAAGTTTTTATGAAATAAAATAATTACCAGGTGCAACTTAAAGAGACCATTAAAACCCAAAGAGGCAGATGGCAAACGGGCTGGTCTGTGGCCACATGGGGGGAGGTTGCGAGTCTTGCCTACTGGCTGATGCTTTAAAACCAATTCATGATAGAGATAAAGTATGAGAGCCTGTGCTTCAAAATGTGGGATTTGGAAGTAGGAAACACACAAATTTTTGATCACCAAAGTGATAAGGCACCACTGAAAATGAAAGGATCAAAGCGTTCCTCCTTTGGCCCAATGTATGAAAATGATAGTTAAGATGTTTAACGTCAGCTCCAAATGGAGGATAAAGACTCCTTGACAGTTCAAAGCCAGCAGCTTTTCCCTCACATTAATTTGAAGTTCAAATTTCGATTATCCATGTCATCGAACAACCCACATACTGAAACGTATTCACAACATTTTTAGTTCACGGTTGTTATTACTCTTGGGTGCCCTACAGAAAAGAAGCAAGATTGCTGTGCGGCAATACACCCTGAATTCAAGCCCTGCGGGATTTCAACGAATTAATGCCCTGCTGTAGGTTCGTACGGAGCCAAAAATTACTTAAGATATAGGGGAGCAATCCACCTCAACGACTAAGAACTAATAGACACTATAAACATAGGACCATATACCCAGAAACTTCAGATTATAAAACTGTCTCTCTGGGGCACCTGGGTGGCTTAGCATGTGACTTTGACTCAGGGTCATGACCTCAGAGTCCTGGGATTGAGCCCCACATGGGGCTCCCAGATCAGCGGGGAGTCTGCTTATTCTTCAGCTCCTCCCTTCCCCACCCTCCCTGCTCCTCCCCCTCTCCACGCCCCCATAAATAAATAAAATCTTTAAAAAAATTAAAAAGTAAAATTCCCTCTGATATTGAGTCTAAAATTAAAAACAATTAAAAACATGAGACAATAGCAAGACATTATGAAACCAGACGCAAAATAACAAAATAGATGTTCTAGGAATAAAAAATGGCATTATTGAAGTGCAAACTCAGTGGGTAAAAGGGTTAAACAGCAGATCTGAGACAATTGCAAAGAGAATGGATAAATGGGAAAAATAAAAGGATGTTTACCAACAGTCCATGTGGGAAGATCACAATATGGAAAGACATAAAAAAAATAGGCTAAGAACATAAAGAATAGGATGAAAAAGTTCAACATATAATAAGATGAAATTCCAGAGGCATAGAATAGAGAAAATGAAGGAGAGAGAATATTGAGAGATTACAAATGAGGATTTTTCAGATTCATAATTTCCATTAATCATAATAAAGCCATACTCAGGCTGGGTATTGCAACTCTAGAACCATAGAGACAATTTTTCTTAAAGATTGCTCTTAAATAGAGGGAGGGTAAACAGCCTGGGTACTCTGCAACAGGGAAAAAAACAGTTGAAGATACTGCAATAATATCTTCAAAACACTGAGAAAAAAATAATTCTCAATCTGGATAATTTATTCATTTATTTAAATGATCATTCATAATTAAAGGTGAAAAAAAAAAACACCCCACAGTTTCAAGGAAACGAAGGCAACCATTATTGAAAGAACCACCAAAGAATGTATTTGAGAGAGAAGGGGATTTATCCCGTAAGAAATGAGATGCCGGAAGCCGTGGGAGTAGAGATATTGGCAAACGAGTGGGTATAAGTAAACAAGATTTCACTACTTAAAACTGAATAATAAAAATATTCCTATGAGGACAAATTCTTAATGTGGAATTCTTAAACATGTAATGATAATGACTATGTGGTGAAATTAAGTATAATTTGGAATGAAGAAGTTCAAGGTAAAACTAAAATACTAAATAGCAGTTATATATTAAAAAAAGATGGGAGTATTTGGTATTAGAATGTAACAAAGTCCTTAGTTTTGTGAGGATAAAGACAGATTCTGATTAAGTGTGTACTTACTAAGTCCACGTACTCATTAAAATCATAGAAAAATTATGTGTAAATGATAGAAGAAAAATAAAGAATACTGACTGCTTAGCCAATTTCAGTGAACTCTGTTAAGAAGAAAAAAGAAGCCAAGAAAAATAAAGAAGCACAAAATAAAATGGTGTCCAAATATATCAGAAATGTGAACGCTAATGCATTTCAGAGTGATCAAAACCAAAATTTGCTTTATTATTTTGTTTACAGAACACATGACTACAATTTAAGAGCAAAGAAAAATTGACATTAAAAGGATAGAAAACAGATGTGTAAAATAAGATAAAGTGGAAGCTAGTGGGCATGAATAACAGAATAATATGCATTAAAGCACAAAGACCCATAAAACTTCATTGAGAGTAATGATTTAACATGAATGTAAACATTCTGAAATTTGCATACTGCAAAAAAGTGACATTACTTTGAAGAAACTGATACATCCACAATCATAATGTCAGGTTTGAACAACTTCTCACAGTAACTGATAGGTTAGGGAAAATAAACATGTTTAAAATACTACAAAATATATAACTTTAACAAATAGATGAATAAATGTCCTAAAAACAACATGGCTTAAATATTTAAATCATAACTACTACGTTTGCCTGTCTCAGGTCTTCCCATTAATGAGTAAAATTTGGGAGAAAATTTTGTATCCATGATAGAAAAAAATGTAGTTTAATCATAGAAGAAGTTCACTCCATTTATTAGAGTTTTTTCTCCGGTAACTGAAATAGACAATTTCTCCCAATATTTCTCTTCTCCTCTCAGCCTACCAAGCTGGATTTCACAAGGCTCATTTATAAATAGAGCCTGCAATTCTGTATCTCTGCCTATTATTGAATAAATAAACAGGTTTTCTGATATTTTCAAAACAAACCTATAAACAAATAGTTTTATCCCTGTTTCCCCTCAACACCTCCTACCTCCCAAACTTATTTTCACACATAAGAACTTGCAAATGGACAGTTTTTAAAAGCAATTTGTCCAATTGTTTCAATGTCCTGGTCAATTGGATCAATCCAGAAATTTGAAAGAAAGTATTAGGAAAGTTTTTGTTTATCAATAGTGAATCACTATCAATATCAAACCACTGCTTAGCATTCCTAATCATAAATGTAAATGTCAGATGGGTCACATTCATACTACTACAAAGAAAATAAAACATTTCAAAAGGATCAATAGCATGTTTAACATGACATGATGTGTGAAACACTCAGTCATTATTAGACAACTTACGTGCCATGTCAAGTT
This sequence comes from Ursus americanus, assembly GCF_024610735.1. Lineage (NCBI taxonomy): Eukaryota > Metazoa > Chordata > Mammalia > Carnivora > Ursidae > Ursus > Ursus americanus. The sequence continues at coordinate 40,075,022 of NC_142145.1, forward strand.
CACATACAGATCCTGTGCACCTAACTTTGATGAGATTTTATGGCATGTGGCCTTGAATGCTGTAGTCATCCACTGGCTTGAACAATTTTACAATAAATATAGTACAAAGTCCACAATGAAAAAGAATGTAGCTAACTTTCTAATCATCAAGACATTTACAAGGAATTTTTGAAAGGAGGAAATATATTTCAGTATCTTTGAACAAAAATACTTGGCTTAGACGTTCCCTTGTCTTTAGCTCTAGGCTTTTAAGGGGAAGAGTGCTGTGGAGCTGTGGGGAAGGTCTGTCAACTAAAGGGATTATGAGCTAAGTCCTGTCTGTAGGTGGGGTTGTCTGTGAATGCCATGTGTGAAGATACAGCCATGAGGAGAACCTAAGAGTATTGGAAGAGAAAAGGCTCTGAAACCATTGACTTGGTCTGTTATCCAACCTGGAGTAACCTCAATTTCAGACTTGTTGTCCTGTGATATAATAAATATTTACTGTATAGGTTAGTTGTAATTGCATTTTATATGGCCTGCAACTAAAAGCTTCCTGACAGATACAGTGCCATTACTGAAAGAAATAAGCATGTGATTACTTTTTTTTTTAAACCAAACATTTACCAGTTTGCATGGTAGAAAGCAAGCTAAAAGGTGCTGCCTAGTTCTGTTTGAAACTTTATATATGTGTTTTTAGAAGAAATTGCATATCTTCTCTGAGGTTTGATTTTCTAATTCTTCAAGAAGTAGATAAATAAATAATAAAAAATATTTCTTCTGAATTCCTGTCCCTGATGGTGTGAAATCAAATGATGACATTGTACATAAAGTTTTTATTTATTTAATAAGCTCTGAAACGCTATGAGAGTAAGGGAAATGAGTGATTAAATATGAACACATGAGGAAAGATAATGGCAGGAATTTTTTTTCCATTACCCCTGTTATAGTAGAAATTTATCATTTTGACTATAAGACATCCAACACTTTTTGGTTTGAAAGGAATCACATATGTGAGGGGTAGAGCCCTGCGTCTCTTTACACCAGCCCAGAGGGTCAGCTACTCTCTTACTCACTGGCCTCTAGCATGTTCAGGTATGACAAGAGTGTGGCCAACTGAATCCTTTCACAAGGACTTGGATTCTTCTAGAGTGAAGCAAAACCATCATGTGTAGTCAGAAAGTACCCAACATAGCTATGGAGTGAGAGGTCTAAGTCTGGCAGTCCAGGGCCAGTATGGTGGGCAGTGGCAACAACTCTACATAATTAATTAAAAATTTAAGGAAGATTATAAATTTCATTTGTAAAAACTTTGTCGTAGATTCTATTAACTGTGTTATATCTAAGTCTCTTGTTCACTGAACTTTTCATAATTATCTGAAAAATTGACAATGTGATTCAGGAGAAGATTTTAAATTATGTACACAAGCATGATTTTATTTAATTTACTTGTGTTTCCATTTTCATTTAAACCAATTTCTACTAAGAAAATTAGTTATTTTACTAATATTGATGTGACTATCATAGAAGCTGATTAAAACCTGTTAGATTCAAATGCAGATTCAAGTTTTTATCTATTAATTTGAATGGAGTTCCCTAAACTTTTGTGTGGATAACAAGAAGGAAGGCAGAGGAATTGGAATAGCTTTCCATTAATTCTCCTCTGATGTTAAAATGTAGTCTTTCTGAACACTGTATCAAAGTTCTTTGCAAATGAAGAATAGAAACAGAAGTGAAAGAGAAAAAAGGCAAGAAGTTTTATGGCTCTTTTACAGACAGGCTGAGTGTGGTTGCATTATGCGGTAGACATTGCAGTATATATTGGAAATGGTTGCATTAAAGACTCAAAAACTAGTTCACAAAGTATCCCAGACTAACATCAAAAGCTTCACCTGGAAATTTGTAACAAAGGCAGATTCTCAGACTTCACCCTAGACCTACTGGATCAAAAATTCTTTTATTTTTTTTTAAAGGTTTGTTTATTTATTTGAGAGAGAGAGAAGGGTCAAAGGGAGAGGTAGAGGGAGCGAATCTCAAGCAGACTCTCCCAGAGCACGGAGCCTAACTTGGGGCTTGATCCTGCCACCCTGAGATCATGACCTGAGCTGACGCCAAGTAGGACACTTAACCAACTAAGCCATCCAGGTGCTCCCCAGGATCAAAAATTCTGAAGGTGATCCCCAGCAACTTCTGCTATAAAAAACACTCCAGGTTGTTCAACTGCATGTTAAGTTTTGAAAACCATCAAACTACACAGTTCAGTAAAAGAAAACCAACACAATGGATGTAAGTCATTCAACGCTGCTTCTGTTGCCGTTCTTCACACTCTGTTGTAATTTATTTCATAACAGGTCCATCTCCTCTAATTGATTACATTTATACTGCAGCTGTATCTTATTCACTTCTGTGAGCCTCCGTCACAGGCTGAAATACATCCATCAATGACAGATATCAGTCAAACTAAACATTTTGGATGAACTCCGAAAAAGAAAGTAAACATTGACAATTGAATAAAAATTCTAAATGACTTATACTATAGCTATTGTCATATTTTCCTTCCCACTTCTCTTGTATTAATGGAAAAATAACAAAGGTTATCACTGATCATTTGTCTTTGGTTGCGCTGTGTGTCTATACCAGCACTCTGATTTTATTTAGTACTTTATAAAACAAAACCAGCCATTATTCACAGATTCATATTATATGGTAGATATTCTCATTTTTAAATTCATTTTGTTTGTTATGTAAAAGAAAAAAAAACATTACAGTGTATGTCAATCCAGCTCTCAATGGTAATAATACACTTTAACCATAATCATTATGAAGAGCATTGTTCTATTTTCTTGCAACAATTTGAATTTATACAGAAAAGGTCTGTATATTGTCCTGATGGGTAGGAGTGGCAGCTGTTTATTGGTCCACACTATCTGTTTTGGTTTGCTTCTGAGCTCATACTGAAGCAAGAGATGGCTATAGCACTATTAATAATAAACTGTTTCCATTCCAAAACCACAATTTTTTTCCAAGTGACAATTGAAGAGAAAAAAAACTTTGGTTGTTTCAAGGCACCATGGAATATATTGCTTAAAACCTCAACTATACATTTCACATATACATTTAAATAATTGTAAGTGCTCTTTGAAGTAAGATTTAACTATGGGAAAATTTTCAGTATTAATAGTTATGTATGAGGGAAATTAGACACCTCCATACTCAAAAGAAATAACATGACATTGATCAAATAGGTTTATATGTGGTTTTGTGTTCTGTATTGTATAAACACTTAATACAACACAACGTATTTCCATGTAACTTTATCAGTAAAATGTTAGAGATAAAATATCAAGGTCAATGCCTTCAATTTCAAGTATGACATCCAAATTGTTGAAGTTTAGTACAATAGCTAACTTTAGTAAGCTCAGATATGAGATGAAAATATCTTAAACATTTAGCAAAAGTAATTTAAAAATTTTTTAAAAGATTTTTTATTTATTTATTTGACAGATATAGACAGCCAGCGAGAGAGGGAACACAAGCAGGGGGAGTGGGAGAGGAAGAAGCAGGCTCCCAGCGGAGGAGCCCGATGTGGGACTCGATCCCGGAACGCCGGGATCACAGACGCCTAACGACTGCGCCACCCAGGCGCCCCAGCAAAAGTAATTTTAAAAAGTTATTTTTGCCACTTATGATTCCTTATGTTCTCTCTAAAAAATTTCTACTTAATTATACAAAGTATATTTGTCCTTTAAAGAATAGATAGAAAAAAATGGTATGCACACAAATTAAAATGCAAAATAAATCTGTAACCCCATGTCTTGCTGTAAAACCTTCCCAAAGTTGTCTATATGTATGATCATACATTTTTAAGAAGATATGTAACATATATAAACTTAAATCAGCTCTTGTTTGAAAAAATAACACTAATATCACTCCATATGTTAGAAATATACACATCTATATCATTATCTTTAATGGCTCGATAGTATTCCATGAGAACACTGTATTATAATTTGCTTAATAAGTCTTAGGCTGATCACATTAACTGGCTTTTCCCCTCATTTTGTGATTTTATATTATGCCTTTCTATATTTTTATACATACACCTATGCAAATTTATTTCTTTATGATACATTCTTAAAAAATGTTCACACTTAAATACATTTTTCTTTTTTAAGACTATTTTTTTAAAGCTGTAGGTTCACAGCAAAATTGAGGGGAAGGTACAGAGATTTTCCATATACCTCCTATCCCCACATAAGTACAGCCTCCTCCATTACCCAACCCCAACCAGAGTGGGATATTTATTACAATTGATGAAACTGCACTGACACATCATAATCACTCAAAGTTCATAGAGTACTTTAAATTTCCCTGTTGTGATTATACATACTATGGCTTTGAACAAATGTGTAAATGACATGTACCCAACATTATGGTATCTTACAGTGTATTTACCCCCAAAATCCCCTGTGTGTTGCTTCTCCCCACCCCACCCCTCGGCAACCTCTGATCTTTTTACTGTTTCCACAGTTTTGCCTTTTCCAGAATGTCATATAGTTGGAATTATACATGTAGCCTTTTCAGTAATAATGCATTTAAATGCCTTCATTCCTTTTGTGACTTGAGAGCTCATTTTTTAGCATTGAATAATATTTTCCCATTGTCTGGATCAACCACAGTGTATCTCCCCACCTACTGAAGGTCACGGTTGCTTCTAGGTTTGGGCAATTATGAATAAAGAAAACCGCTATAAACATCTCTGTGCAGCTTTTGTGTGGACATAGTTTTTGACTGTTTGAGTAAATAACCAAGAATGAGACTGCTGGAAAAATGTGTTTAGTTTTGTGAGAAACCTCCAAACTATCTTCCAAAGTAGCTATTTTGCATTCCCACCAGCAGTGTATGAGAGTTCTGTTGCTCTGCGACCTGTCAGTGTGTGCTGGTGTCAGTGTTCTGGGTCTTGCCATTCTAACAGATGTATAGTGGTAGTTCATTGTTGTTTTAATTTTCATTTCCCTGATGAGATATGATAAGGAGTATCTTTTCATGTACTTATTTACTATCTATCTATCTATCAACTATCTATCTATTATCTATCATCTATCTATCTATCTATCTATCTATCTATCTATCTATCTATCTATCTCTATAGATGTGATTTCCAATGAGTAAAATAGTGTTTTTTTAAAATTTGTTCAATATCACAATGTGAGATAGGATGTTGTGATAAGTTGAGAAAGAAGAATACATTCTACATGTACAAAATTTTTAATACAAAATTTGGATTATTTTATGATTGTGTTTGCTTTTCCATGATTAAGCAATCCTATGTTGTTATTGATAAGATCGGGAAGTATCCTGAACCAGTGGTACTGTACAATTTTCTGTTATTCAGGAAAATTATATTGAAAACTGTCAAGATTTACTAGCTCATAGATTCAGTTTACTTCTGCTTTTTAAGAGAAAAAAAAAATGTTTACTTCCAGAAACCCAGACTCCTATGATCCTCTTCTGCCAAGGATGGGTAGAGTTTCAAGGGATGAGGGAGTGAGTGCGGGGTAGGTGAGGATCGTGCATTGGAGAACCATTTTGTAGATGCCAGGAAATGTCTCAACTTTGTTTGGGAGTATAATACTGGATGTTATGATCCAGAGAGTATCTAGGAAGGCAATAATCTGTGATTCCAGGAGAACAATTTAATAATCACCCAAAATATGGAAGGTAAACATGCCCTGACATTCCATAGAGAGAAGCAAAATGAGCTTGGTAAGGGATTCTGGCTACATTCCAGATCTGTGGAAAAGCCTGTGATAGCTTTTCTATGTAACATGAAGTTTATGATGACTAAACAAGTGCATTTAAAAGTGCTATCATGTAATAAAGCTGTATGATACATATTTCCATTTCAAAAATATTTATTTTTGGTAGCTCTCTGAGGATCTCCATAACACCTGATTTTATACTGATCTACTGACAATTTATAACAGACAAATAGCAACAATGAAAACACACAGTTATGAAAGTTACTTCAGTGCTCAGGCTCTGATGGATGGACCCTGTAATTACGGACTCAGTTCAAATATGGACTCTATAATTAGCTGGTTATATGATCTTGGATAATGTATTGTTTTTTGTAAGACTCACTTTTCTTATTTGTAATGAGAATTATAATACCTACTGTATCATTGTACATATCATGGCTAGGAGGATTACATGAGATAATGTATCATGAAAGAGGTTCTGAGCAAACATGAGCATTTGGTACAGGAACTCATAGAACAAAAGACATTCTCTTGGCCATGGGGGTCCTTTGGACAGATGTACTAGGTCTAAGGCACAGCTGGCCACTCAGTAAGTCTGGGATTTGGTAGAATGACTCTGGCAGAGAAAAGCCTCTCCTCTGTTGTTGTTTTACTTTTATTTTTTATTTTTTTTAAAGATTTTATTTATTTATTCGACAGAGATAGAGACAGCCAGTGAGAGAGGGAACACAAACAGGGGAAGTGGGAGAGAAACAAGCAGGCTCATAGCAGAAGAGCCTGATGTGGGGCTCGATCCCATAACGCCGGGATCACGCCCTGAGCCAAAGGCAGACGCTTAATCGCTGTGCCACCCAGGCGCCCCTGTTTTACTTTTAATGAAAAGAGCATGGTAGTGGACTTGTAAGGCACCAAAATATCTTGGGAAGGAACTCTTCAGAGAAGGTTAGGAGAGTTGACTGTAGTCCCTGGAGACTAAAAACTGGGCTCATTCCCCCTCAAAACTGAGGTCAGGAACAGCCTCGCCTCTGGGAAGGTGTGGCCCATTTCCCCAACCAGTTCATCTACAGGCAATCCAGAAAGTGATTCCTAGATCATCTCATGGACTACACGGCTTGCGTAGAACATGAGTAGTGCACTATTTGTAATGTGATGAAGACTTAAGAAGTAACAGCTATTTTAACTATTGTTATGCATAAGTATTTGAAGTCAGTAGGTTGATGTGAGGTTCCCCTGTGAAGCAAAATGTGATAAATCTCTACTAGGGGCTCATTTCTGGGTTTGTGGCTCATTCACAGATGGTTGAAGTAGCTACAAATCTGATCATTAACTTAATTATAACAATTCTATTTGTCATTAGGAGAATGAAAGGGTGGTTTATAGATTTGAATATTAACTGTGCTAAACCTAACTGGCTTGAAAAATGTGATATTCCTTTCAGAGCTCAACAAATCTCTCAGAGCCTCAAATTACTCCTGTCATATTTATTATCATCATCATCATTATTCACATACGTAAGAATGTTAATACACCCAAATCAAATTTTCAAGTAAAAGTAAGAATGGGGAACCAAGGCCAATAGCACGTAATGCACCAATGCACTAACACAGTCAGATTTTGGAAATCTGATAAGTATTTACCATTAACATAAATGTGTAGTATTTATCCATAGAGAAGTGTTTCGCTATTTCAGATCAGCACAATTATGTTAATCACTGTTTTACAGTATAATGGCTTGACATTAATATTTGTTTCTGAAGAATAATGTCCTTCTATTTTCCATTTCTTTCCCACTCTCCTGACTGAATAAAGCATGGATGGGAGAAATTAATCAATTAAGTGACCCTGTGAGAAGACGGAAAGTATTGTTTATCTATGGGTATTGTCAATGCAAAATAGTTGTATTTGTTTTATGAACATAGTGTGAAAGGTAGACAGTGAAATATCTCTTACCTTGCCTCCAATCCACCCGTTACTCACCACACAGACAACTATTATTAGCAGGGTTTTTTTGTATATAATTTGAGGGTTATTCTATACAAAAACAAATTAATTAACATATTTCCTTTTTAAAAACAAAAAATGGTGTAATAAAATACATACTGTTCTTTGCATAACATTTTCATTAACAATAATGAAGTTTTTCCTTAATAGTTGTTAAAACGTTTTCTTTTTTGGAGAAGATGCATTGCTTTTAAGTACAACATGTTGCATAGATTTGATTTTCTCTATAGATCAGCTCCCAGAAGGGGAAATGGTCAAATGGCTTAAATATTTATTATTTTAGAAATAACACTATCATGATCCCACCAGGAATATATAACTGCTGTTTCTCGTATCTCTATCAACATAGTATTTGGTCAAACTTTTAACAGTCTGATAAAAGTTTAACTTGGTTTTAAATTTGATTTAACTTTCATCTTAAATGAATCTGTGTTCATGCATATCTTTAAGAGAAATACGTATTTTCATTTTTCTGAACTGCGAGTTCGAATGATTTGCCCATGTTTTCCTATTGGATCGGTGGTCTTATTCTTGTTAATGAAAGAAGCCATTTATATTTTAGGAAAATTAGATACTTTAGATATTAACAGCAAGTTTTGTTTTTTGTATTTAGTTTATCACTTAAATTTTAGTCTTGCTTATTTTGATTATTGTACTCATAACTTATTAATGGATGAAGTATAAATTCTTTAATTTCTGTCTCCTGAGTTTTGTGTCTCAATTAAAATTATGGATATAAAATAATCTTTCATTGTTTGTACTAATACTGGTATAGTGTCTTTTTTTTTTTTCTTTTTTTGGGGGGAGGGTGATTTTTGTTGAAGTACTAGATTTTGGCAGTTATTTAGCTGTTGCCTCAATATTCTGTACCTTGGTTAGCGATGCTGTACTTTTGCAACACTTAAAGAACCGGCTGCATCATGTCCCCCAGAGATACCGGCACCCACCATGGGCACTCCCACCTTTGTTGTCTGGTCACAGCTCCACAGGCCCCTCCTCCAAGTGCAGAAATTATGTGATGTGATTCCTCATTTTGCATTTTTTAGGTCATCAATAAGTTGTGAATAATTGGTTATAGTAAAGTATTTCTGTTAAAATAATTGATGTACTGTTTCTTTCCTGCCAGGACTTTCCATGCATGTGATACAAACACACATCAAGAAAAGTGCCAAGATCTAAAAAGAGTGCAAAAGAATGTCCACAAAATAAACACACCTGTGTAAGAAGCACCTAGAACAAGAAGCAGTCATTTGTATCAATTGAGACACACGTCTCATGTCTCATTTCAGCGTCTCAATTCTCCACCACAGAGAGAGCCAGTCTTGGGCTCCTAATGCCATGGATGCATTTTTGTCCTTTAATTTCACAAAATCACATAGTGTGGACCCTTTTTTAGTACCTTTTCTTTTTTTTTTAAATTTTTTAATAATAATTTTTTTATTATATTATGTTAGTCACCATACAGTACATCACTAGTTTTTGATGTAAAGTTCCATGATTCATTACTTGCATATAATACCCAGTGCACCATGCAATACATGCCCTCCTTAATACCCATCACCAGCCTAATCCATCCCCCCCCGAACCCCTCAATTTGTTTCCCAGAGTCCATAGTCTCTCATGGTTCATTCCCCCTTCTGTTCTTACTGAATATTGTTTTTGAGATTCATCCATGTTACTGACTACAGTTTTGACTTATTTATCCTCATTAATATGTTCTACTCCATTATCTTAATGTATCACAATTTATTTCTTCATGGATGGAATTTGGGGTGATTTGAAGAATAGTTCTAGGAAGATTCTTGTATGTGACTTTTGGCACAAATTACCTCAAATTCAAAAATCAAAATTAAAAGTCTCTCCTATAAAACCTGAGGACTTTGTCAGCAGACAGATCTTCAGGAACTTGCTGGAATTGTGCCAGACACTTCAGCAATATTTACACATTACTGCTTTTACAGTTTCTACTTCAATGACTAAAGTATTGGTTAAGTATTTTCATGTAGTTGTTATTGATAAATAACACAACATACCATTTGGGTAAATTCAGCATTTTTGTTGTTATCTGCAACACCAATGATATTTTGCCTTAAATTCTGGGTAACTCTCTATGACAATGTTCTCTCAATGGGGCCAAAGGTGATCGCTGAAAAAAAATACTAATTATCTTCCTTAGGGTGATTTAACATCTAGTTAGGAATACTAACATATAAGCAGATATGTTTGATATGAGTTGTAAAAACTTAAGAAGTTGTTATCTAGAGTATACTCCGAGGACAGCAGAGGAGTGTCTAACTTAATTGAATAAAGCTGGAAAGGGGCAGGTTAGGACAGGTAAGGGACAAGCAGGAAAGGCTTTCAGGAGGAGATGACCCCAGAACTGAATCTGAAGGAGGTAAACGAATTAAGTAGGTGAAAGTGTGGGTTTCCCTCAGACAAGTGAGTAAAACTAAAAGTAACAGTGTGGTATGTTTGAGAAACTACGACCGAAGACAGACCTGTGGAGGGAGGGAAGTTGAAGGCTAGTGATAGGAGTTGAGGTTGGTGATGAAAGAGTACCCATCTCAATGTTCAAATATTTTAATGGCCTTTAAATTACACACATGGGGCATGTAGTAGATGACATTATCTCATAAGCGTTTAGAAAGAAGAAAACTACTTGTATCTCTGTCTTTATATTTCACAGCAATTTTTCTATCCGGCAGAATTGTGATGAATCATTGAAGGTTTACCTCCCGCTAGATCTTACGCTTAGTGAAGAAGGGGCCAGACCCAGGTTTAAAAGTCTCGTGTGTCATTCTTATTCTCATGTCATTCCTTCAGTATGTCCCCCAATTCTTTCTCTCTGAAATGCATTCTTCAGACTTTCTCCAACAAGGATTCAAGGGTGGTAAACTATATGCATTATTGTGGGACCACAACAGTAACTTTATTCTAGCTTTATTCTTCGTTAGAAGTTTGGTTGTCATATTTCATGTTTATTTTCTATTATGACATAAATATTGTCATACTATGCTTCTATATTTTATGTTTATCACTATTTTCTCTCAGCACCTTGAAACTATTATTTCATTGCCATTTGGCCCTTACTGTTATTGCTGAAGTATGTGTGGATAGATATGATTTTCCCCTTAAACAGATGAAACAACTGAAGCTCGGAAAAGTTAAATATCACAGAGCTACCAGCCAAATGCTTTCAGGCAGAATCTTTAGCTCCAGGGTATGTATATAGCTTCTCTTGCAGATTCTGCCTCCTCACCTCCTTATATCACATGGTAAAGAAGGCAATGGTTTAAGCCGATGAACTGCTACAGTGGCCCAAAGTTGTAATGAGTGTTTCCAATTCTTCCTCTTCTCTTTGGCAATAAAAGACCTGGCACAGTGGAGTGGTTATCACATAGGCTGTGACATCATTTGACTGTGGTCTTCTCCTCGTTCCAAAGCAACACATTTTATCCATCGCAAAAAAAAAAAAAAAAAAAAAATCTCTTTGTGCCTTGGTTTCTTTATCTGCAAAATAGAGATAAATAATATCATCTACCTTACACACATATGATAATTAAATAAATTATGATAGAAATTATTAGCACAAAGTCTGGCACATAATACTGAAATGTTAGAAATCATCATATCCAGTATGACTTAATTTTCCTATTCTTGGTAGGAGAGAATACTGAATTGACCATACCAAATCTTCCATATGTTTATGCCTGGCCTTCCAAACAAAACCTGTAAGCTATACATCAGGGTAGCATCGGGCAAAAATTAGTTCAATATGTTAAATATAAAATGAAAAACATATTTTTGACATTTATAGGTGAACATGTTGTATAATAATTTATAAATTCTACATTGTTTACAGAGATAAATTGAATCTAATTTGCTTTTTTTTGCTTTTGCTTCCATAAATCCAAAGAATTAATCCCAGAGTTAAAAGCATCCAAGAAGCAATCATGTAGCAAGGACCATGGGATCATGAGTATCCATATATTTTTCTTTTAAATAAATGGAAACCTCAGAGATAGCTACAATTCACCATGAAGGTTTGTGAAAGCAGGGCTAATTCTTCAGGTCAAAATACATGGGTTTCAGGGACCATTATCTATCACATCCATCATCTTTGTTACTCTCCAATACAGCCCTATAAAGTATAACAAATATCCCCTGTGTCAGGTCTTAATCACCAACTTCTAAGTTTGAAAAGTATTTGCTTTGTGCTGCTTTTATTAGATGTACATCAAAAAGAATAAAGTAGAAACACATGCAAAATGGAAAATCTATGGTTGCCTTGACAATTTTTGCCTTCAGAAAAGATGCTTGCCTTCAGCCTAGATGTTTTCATTTACTGATGATATTAGATCTCAGTGGCAAATTCTAATGACTTCTGACAATGTGAAAATAACCTAAAGATATTTATTTTAGACTGCGTGCATATTTTTAATTTCATAAAATAGACCAATACTTGAAAACTGTGTAATTATATTCACTTTCACATACTGTCGATACCTCCGTTCAATAAGACTTGCCAAATGGTATTAAATCAATGCTCTTACAAATCAGATGTTTCTTTTAGGCCACCACTTAAACAGAGAAAACAAATGCAGGATTATATTGCTTTGTTTTTATTTAGTGTTTTGCCTGTCATCATACACAAATTTAATCAGCATTATTAGTAACTGTCAACAGCATATTTTGAACATAAGGCAAATACAGCAGGTGGTTTAAAAAATGACTGAAAGCAAAAATGCAAAACAAATGATTGCTAGGAAATGCTAATCTATTTCTGCATAAATTTAAGATAAATTAAATGCATGCAAAGCTCCCACTGAAGGTTAGTACTGGAGAGAAAGGGAAATAAATTAACCAATTTTTGTTATTAGACCATTTGTCTAAAAGCTAAAATACTAAATATTTTACTCTATACTAACTGATTTGATTCAAGGACTGTGGCTTACTTAGATTTATAAAATATGAGAAAATGAAATGTAGAGTTTAAATAACAGTTCTTTATACTAACAAATTTGAAAGTTGTTGCTTTGTTCAAAACACGGTGCTATTTTTATGGCCTATTTGATTATTTTAAGAATGGCACCAATTTTAACTAAAAAGAGATTACAGAAAACATAAACAGTGAATGTGTAATAAGATGATTTTTTTATTCTGATCTAATTATATCTTGAATAATTTTAAGATTGCCTTTCTGGTTTGGAAGGGGACCAAGGAAAATGCATTAGGAAAGGTATTCTGCACTTGTTAAGATCATGAGATATGATTATACTGGGACATAAATGATAATTTAAAAGAGAAATAACTGTGTGGTTCTCCATCCACTGTTTTCTTCCTCATAGGGTAGGGGAACCACCAGGGGAATATCTTCTGAGCTTTTTATAGATATCACAGAAACCATCATTTGAAACTCTGCTTCCAGAGATCGAACAGGTGCTTAGGTGATGGAAGCAATTTCATCAGTAAGAGAGAATGTCACTCTACAGCACCATTACCCCACCTGCCAGACAAGATACAGGAATCTCCAAGGAGCTCTTGCTATTTTAATCTTCTGAAAAATTAAAAGGTATGATAAAACAATTGAGACCAGGGACTTTGCGATGATTAACTCTAATGTCTTTTTGTGTGGGCCATAGCCAGAAAATGAAAATGTAGGTGAAATGTGTATACTCATCAATTAAAGTTTAAATATCCACAGAAGACAGACCCAAGTATTAAGAACTCCTTGAGAGCAGGGAGTTGGTTACATAACACAGAAAGAATTTCTACATTTGAAAGAAGTTTAATGCTGAGTGTCTATTTCTGTTTTTATATAAAATATGTAAGTGCATTTCAAAAGAGGTCCCAACCAAAGTTTAAAAATTTACGTTAACCAAGTTGTTAGTTTCTTGGAATATATTCTATGAAAATTGTTTTTTCCAAATACAAAGAAACTGAAAATTAGAACTGATTGGATGTAATGGGAACTGGTGCTGTTTCAAGCAAACAGCATATGGAGAGTGGTCTCTGGAACACCAGTGAAGGAAAGCACGGGAGAGCCATTAGAATGCACTTCGGAATGTCTTAACCCTCTTCCAACCTGCTCCCCTGTCCCTTGTTACAGACAAGAGTCTTCTTCCCCAATTGTCTCTGCTCCCAAACAAAGTTTGTCTGAGTCATAATTTACATATGCATTCTCTTGCTCTCCCCTCTCAACCCTTCCATAATACACTGTTCTTAGTTCTCTGGCCAGATTACAACTTATTATTTTGTGCTGGAAATCACTACATGTGCTCTCATTGTGTGCTTTTCCCTGTCCCTTGCCCTAGTTTTCCATTACAGAATTTCAGGATTCAAACAAGAATATAAAGATTTGCGTCTTTGTTGGTGATATTGGCAGGAAAGCACAGGGGTGAGAAAATCTGAGATGATGCAAATATTAATATTCACTGCTTCCTGTGGCTTAGCGTCTAATGGAAAATACAGAACAGGCAACCCCAAATCATAGTGCAACCTTGTATTATCACAATAAGCAAGTAAGATAAACTTTATCAGTCAGAGAAATAAGCCAGTCAGAGAAAGACGAATACCATATAATCTCTCTCATTATATGGAATTTAAGAAACAGAACATATGAACAAAGGGAAAAGGGAGAGAGAGAGAGAGAGAGAGAGAGAAATCAAAAACAGACTCTTAACTACAGAGAACAAACTGATGGTGACCAGAGGGGAGGTGGATGGGGGGGGGGTGTAATAGGTGATTGGGGATTAAGAATACACTCATCTTTTTTTTTTTTTTTAAGATTTTATTTATTTATTTGACAGAGAGAGAGAGCTGAGCTGAGGGAGAGGCAGATGCAGAGGCAGACTGCCTGCTGAGCAGGGAGCCCAAAGCAGGGCTCCATCCCAGGACCCTGGGATCATGACCTGAGCTGAAGGCAGACACTTAATGGACTGAGCCACCCAGGCGCCCAAGAGTACACTCATCGTGATGACTGAAAGTTCCAACTCTGTAATTATGCAGTTGGGTCCCCTGGCAACCAGTCCTTGTCCTTAGGTGCAGTAAAAAAGTTACCTCATTAACATAACACAGGTGATGTATGGAACTGTTGAATCACTATATTGTACACCTGAAACTAATAAAACACTGTATGTTAACTACACTGGAAATAAAATAAAAAACATAAATTCTACCAAAAAAAAAAGAATGTAATTATCCCATAACATGTGGTTTGCAAACATATCATTGCTCAGTGAACACACTAGGACCACAGAAGAAGAGAGGAGGGATGGGTGGGAGAAGTAAAGCCCTGAAATGTGAGGAGGTGAGAGGCTATAGAAGGTCATCCAGGGTCAACAATGCTAAAAGTCAATACTAATCCCAATAAAGATTTTTTAAAAATCTGGACAGCCACTGCTAGGGTATAGAGATTTGTTTTGTTTAGTTTAGTTTTGTTTTGTTTTGTTTTGACTGGGCCTAACACACTCTTGGTGGTTTTGAATAAGAGCTGGATTTTTCTTCTCCCCTTCAGTTACAACACCTTTTCCCCCTTCAGTGTAGCACTTTTTAAAGTTAATACAATATAAAATCATTTCTGTTTAAGGGCCATACAAAAAAAAAAGAGCAAATTGTTTGATATTAGTTTTACATTCAATATCAACCAATTTCTTGTAAGGTAAACATATGTTTGATGTCACTGCACAGAATGACCTGGTGAGTCATGAGCACTAGAGAGCAGAAAACCAGCAAGGTATAGAACACGAAATGGATCCTAATCCAGACTATGGTTTGCGTTAGACTGAAACCTGGAAGACCGGGTTTATGAGCAGGTCAAAAGAATCACAGCTGAACCATAACAAGGTAGGTTTGGGAGTTGATGATGTCTGGATGGCTAGAGAATAGGTAGAAGTTACATCACAAAGTTTTGTCATTACACCAAGAGCAGTAGGAAGCCGCTAAGAGGGTATAAGCAGCAGGGTGGCATGATCAAATTTGATTTCAGACAGATCCATGGAGAAGTGGACACAAGTTACAAAATTGAGAGAGTTTTTTTTTAATAAACTTAATTTTTTAAAGATTTTATTTATTTGACAAAGAAAGAGAGAAAGAGAAAGCACAAGCAGTGGGAATGGGAGGGGGAGAAGCAGGCTCCCTGGTGAGCAGGGAGCCTGATGCAGGGCTCAATCCCAAGACCCCGGGTTCATGACCTGACTCAAAGGCAGATGCCACCCAGGCTCCCCAACAAAACTGAGAGAACTCTGTTATATTGTTTGAATTTAGGTACTAGATATGTGACCTAAAATAAGTTACTGGTCTCCTCTCTGTTATATTTCTATGAAACAATGACTAGGATGTACTTTGTTTCTTTTTTAAAGTTTCCATATCTCCTGAAATTCTTCTTCACTCAATATGCTTATTACTTCCTGCAGACTTTTTAACATATTTACTATAATTCTTTCCCCATGCTGTTTTGCTAATTCCAACATTCAGTGATCTGAGTATCAATATCTATTGATTGATTTTTCTCTTGGTCCTAGGCCGTATGTTTTCTGTGTCTTTGCATGTCTAGTGAGTTTTTAATTGCATAATGGACATTGTGAATGATGTCTTGTAGAGCCCTGGATTTTGTTACCTTTCTCCGAAGAGCTTTGTGTTTTGACCTAGCAACAGATAAATTATCTTAGTACCGCCTTGATCTTGTAGATACTTACAGATCGGCTTTAAAACAAAAAACAAAAACCTTATTTTTGTGACTTAATCTTTACTTCTAAGGTTTGGCTCTTGACTTTGATTTACAAATTCCTTCAATAGATATGTCTCTTTTTTATTTATAACCATAATTAGCAGGTGAGTTGGTCCATGATTAACTACTTCACCATTATTGGCAGCCAGAAAACCTATGCATCGGATTTAAGAAATTGAAAGTCATGGCTTCCTTGCTAAGAAGATTTTCAAGAGAACAGCAGGAGGAATAGCAGTCAACTGAAGAGTGGCTAGGTTTTAAGTAGAAACGCTTAGTATGAAAGAAACTTTCAGGAATTTTGGCTGTGAATTATAGGAACACAATTATAAGTTGACTAGGATTTGAAGGACAAGGTAAGGTCTGTTTGTCCAATAAAAATCCCCCAAAATATTTTTCCCATGCTAATTATGAAAGTAGAACATGTTTTTGATATGCGGCTCAAAGAATACAACATTACATTTTCCTCTAGCGTCACCTCATCAAAGAAATCATCAGTAGCTTTCCAGGATAGATTTTTTTCCTGATAATTGTATGAATATATTTTTATAAACATGAGATTATAATATAGCATAAGTGTCCTTAACATGGGCTAAATAATTCCCTGGATGCATGTCTGTAAATGGGCTTTCTTTTTTCTCTTTTCTTTTTTTTTTTTAAGATTTTATTTATTTATTTGACAGAGAGAGAGACAGCCAGTGAGAGAGGGAACACAAGCAGGGGGAGTGGGAGAGGAAGAAGCAGGCTCACAGTGCAGGAGCCCGATGTGGGGCTCGATCCCAGAACACCGGGATCATGCCCTGAGCCGAAGGCAGACGCTTAACTGCTGTGCCACCCAGGCGCCCCTGTAAATGGGCTTTCTGAAGAGACATATGTCCTCTAAACATCACAGAAATTTGTCTGCAAATGTACATTTTTCTGTGTCAAGTTCAGAGTTCCATTAGTGTCTCCAAATGGTATATTAGAGAAACATATTTCAATGTTGATTTAAATTGACATAGTGTTTTAACTTCTAAGAAATCATTCTAAGAAAAGTAATCAGAAATGTAGGTGAAAATATATGTACAAAACCATTTATTGTAATATTGTTTAAAATGGCAAGACATCAAATAAATAAATAAAATGTCCAAAAATAGTTGTTTTCTCTATAATAAGTGCTATGTATCACTACATTTGTAAAAAGAGAATATAGGCTATATTTATTGATATGGAAGATTTTTTTCACAATTCAATATATTCTTTTTTAAAAAATTTTATTTATTTATTTGACAGAAAGAGACAGTGAGAAAGGGAACACAAGCAAGGGGAATGGGAGAGGGAGAAGCAGGCTTCTCGCTAAGCAGGGAGCCCGACACGGGGCTCAATTCCAGGACCCTGGGATCATGACCTGAGCCAAAGGCAGAAGCTTAAAGGCTGAGCCACCCAGGCACCTCTTAATATATTCTTATCTGAAAATAGCAATTGTAAAATAGACTAAATTTTAAAGAGACACCAAGATATAAGTGATATATATTTACATAGACCTAAATCAGTAAGTATCTTGAATTGCAGTATTTGGAGTTTATAAAATTTCTTATTATTTGGTTTTATGTTTCCTACAGTGACGAATATGGATTCTCATGACAAAATTAGAGGAGAAAATTACTATATTTGCTGGGGAATCTACTCATTCCATGCCAGGAACACAATGAGTAGCATGGAGCTGCTGGAAATGTCAATCATCTTGAAGCAACCTAATGCAGCTTGTGAAAATAATGGAAGAATCATAATGGGAAGACAGCAGCAGCATAGAACATTTAATTGCTTCCAAACTGGGGATTTTTCACCTAAGCAGCATATACATATGCTGGTCATGCTGCTAGCGTTTTTGTTTTGTTTTAGTTTTTACTTTACCATTGCTTATTAGATTTGTCAATCTTCCTATCTCCAATTTTGTGGCCATTTCGACAGATCGAGGTCCCAAGTTTATCACTATAGCAACATTATTTTTAATTCCCCTGTATGATGAATGTTTACATCATTCATATTTATGTATGTGGGAAGAAATCTTGGTTGAAAACCCCATTTTTAAGATTCTTTTTTCATGCAGTCTCTCCGTGAATCACTAACTTTCCAGATAAAAATGACCGTAAAAATACATCACTGAAAAACCCAAATAACTTTTCTGATGGAAATGATTATTACAGGTTTATGCCTGGATTTCTAATTTAGCAGTGACTAATAATATCTAAGTGATAAAAAGCTTTATTTGAGGAATGAAAATCAGCAATAGACACGCCACTTTTGTTCTAATTTAAGCCTCTCCTATCCTACTCCGAAGAATTTTAATTATCATGCTCAGATACTACAACTTTCATCTCATATAAGCTTCCTAATAATCAAGCTCGAAGTTACTTTCAAACTATTTTCCTATAACATAAACTATTTTTTAATATACTTCCTGGAAGCTGTGGCTCAACCAGTCACTGTAACATAGAGAGAGCATCCTAGGCTACTTACGAAGACGATCGTGATTGTGCAGTGATCGATCCCAGGGATTTCTTTGGGTTGCTTGGTATCACGACAGCTGGGCATGAGACCCTCACTCCCCAGTAAAGGGACAGAAACTTCTTTCAATACTGAGGGGTCTTCTTTCCTCTGTAGGGCATGCCTCACAGATCTGAGGATGATGAAAATCTCTATTTCTAGGGAATTATATATAATATGTAACATAATTTATTTATAATTACATGTGCCTAGAACCAACTCCATTTATCATAAAACAAAAAAACCCATTTTGAATAGTTTTTTAAAATTTTTTTATTATATACTGAATTTTCCAGTATTGCAACTCCCATGCAAAGTAAGGGAGGGCTGTACTTTTGCTTAGAATATTATAAAGAATTGCCTACTATTTTGCAAAATTCCATCAGTGTTCAGAGCAGTAGCATTGCTCATGAACATTAATTAGCAAATCTAGACATTGTACATCAACTATAATGCAGTAAAAATGAATAATAAATAACAGCAATATTCACTATAGTTCTATAGATAACCATAAGTCTTTGATTATTTCAGAATGTCTTCCAAGCAGTCATTCTCAATCCCTTAAATGCTGAAATAAATATACTTTTAATAAAATGATTTATATATGATTTATAAATTTAATAAAATTATATATGTATATATATACACACACACACATGAAAGGACATTATATTGCTTTTTACAATTGTTGGAGTGGTTGTATAATTTTTTATGAATTTTTCTTAATGTTAATAAATGGTTTTTTACTTGGATAACAAAGAAGACAATGAGTCTATAATTCAGATAAGTATTAGAGAATCAGAGTAGACTTAGAAAAAATAAAATGACCTCTCTCTCTCTCTCTCTTTTTTAGTAATTATCTTCTGTGGAATGTTCAGGCATAGAGCTCTGGATGAAAGATGTTGTTTTGGCAATTTGGGAACTACACTTGTAGGTGTGGGTGAAATCAGTTAGTGAGCAGGTGAACAGTGAAAATGTACTGAAATGGAGAACCGAGGATGGAATGCTGAGGGGAAAGAGTATGTAGAAGGTAATGGAGGAAGAAAAGCTTGAGGTAACAGAGATACAGAAAAATGGAAAGAAAGCAGATTAAAGGAAGATACAAAAGTACTTCAAAGACAAAATGATTGGGGTGCCTGTTGAGCCTCCGACTCTTGGTTTCCACTCAAGTCATGATCTCAAGGTCGTGGGACTGATCCCCTCATCAGGCTACCTCCTCAGCCAAGAGTCTGCTCGAGATTTTCTCTCGCTCTCCCTATCCCTCTGCCCCTACCCACCCGTGCTCTCTCTAAAATAAATAAATAAATCTTTAAAAAAAACTAACCAGCAGTATTAAGTGCTACGAATAAATCAGAATACAAAACCAGGACTTTAGAATGTTCACTGAATTTGAAAATCAGAGGTTTTTTACAAGGGGAAGGTAGTGAGGAAAGAACCGACTACATAATGATCAGGGCTCAGTGCAAAATAAAAGTGCAGGGTCCCTCACTTGCAAAGCATTAAGAATTTCCAGAGAGCAGGGCACTAAACCAAGTGCAAGTCCCTTCCAAACTTGTGACCATTTGTGCCTGTGTCATGTTCATCAAGCTGGTCCAGAGTGGAAACATGGATGGGGGGGCAAAAACAGATAACATGATTAAGAATTCTGTTTTAAAGCTTTTCTTAGGGGTGCCTGGGTGGCTCAGTCATTAAGCATCTGCCTTCAGCTCAGGTCATGGTCCCAGGGTCCTGGAATTGAGGCCCGCACAAGGCCCCCTGCACAGCGGGAAGCCTGCTTTTCCCTCTCCCACTCCCCCTGCTTGTGTTCCCTCTCTTGCTGTCTCTCTCTGTCAAATAAATAAATAAAATCTTAAAAAAAAAAAAAAAAAAAAAACCTTTTCTTAAGAGAGAGATAGGGAATAGGTAAAAGGATAGGGCTATAGAAGAAGGGATTTTATTTATGTGATAGAAATCAGTGAGTATGCATTAAAATGTCAGTGGACAGGGAGTTTAAAGTCACAAGTGAGAGAGGGTGACCAATTAAAACACAGATTAAGGACAAGCCCCACATGACACAGTTTCTCAAAATGTGTACCACATACCACTTGAATTGAAAGCACTTGGGGATTATTTTTAAAAATTCAGATCCCTGTGCCTCCCCCTACCCTTCAGATAAAGAATCTCTGGAAGTGGGATTGAAAATAACCAGTCTCTCACGTTATTTTTATAAATTATTGCTTTATGACAGTGGATTTTACCTTGGCCAGATATTGGAATAACCTGGAATGTTTTTTAAAAAATTTACTGATGTCTGTGTGCACCCAGGAGATTTTTAATTAGCGTGGTGCACAACACGGGCATTGAACATTTTGAGTTTCCAATGGATTCAAAATCACTACATAAGAGATTCTGAGCAGAGTTCAATAGATTTCTGCAGGACTCTGAACCCTTCTAAATCAAGAGGGTTGGGTGGAGGAATGAGGGAGGAGATGAAATTGTGAAGGAACAGATAATTAGAAGCAGTGCAAAATGCTCACCAAATGGTTTCACTTTGAAACCTCTCTGAAATTACATGTCAGTGGTTCATTATAACATATTCATGGATCAGGAGTAATTCTGGGGTCATTTCCTTTGGCAGGTTCATTGCCTTCCACTTTAGATGGATGGCGAGGGAAGAGTTAACATTTTGTGAAAAACCATTCAATTTTAATAACATGACTGAGCTGTCAGATTAATTAAAAATCCTGAAAACTTATTTTTATGGTTTTTGATTTGACTCTGAACTTTTTGTAAAATTAAAATAATCTATTAAGTAAAATCAACCAAATTCTAAATCAGTTTGACTTACGACAACCCAATTGATATCGTACCTAGGAAAGTGTCACAGAAATATCACAATAATCAAATTGATAACCTCCTTAATGAAATGTCATGGAAATATTTCTTTGTTCCATACAGAATATTAAATTAAAGATTTATGTTAGCTGTAGCAACACAGATTTGCCAATTTGCTGTTATAAAATCTACATAGCCCCAAATGTTTAACAAAACTGCTACAATTCAACAGTGTGAAAAGGGAAAAACTGACTCCCCCCCCCCCCCATTTTCTTGTACCAATGGCTTTAACCTGAAGCCAAACAAGGGTGAAGCATGTGATTGAGAATAGGTTTTTTTGACATTCAAATCACATTATGTTTTGGGTATAAGTTTCTGCAGGTGTTCAACAAATAAACTGAGTGACTATTTCAACCTAACCTGTAGGTTTTGTTTTCCATAAAAGGAAGCAGGGGCATCTGGGTAGCTCTGTCGGTTAAGTGTCTGACTCTTGGTTTCGGCTCAGGTCATGATCTCAAGGTCGTGAGATGGAGCCCCGTGTTGGGCTGTGCGCTCAGTGCGGAGTCCACTTAAGATTCTCTCCCTCTTCCTCTGTCCCACCCCCTGCTCACACTCGTGCTCTCTCTCTAAAGTAAATGATGAATAAAATTTTCAAAAAAATAAAATTAAAGGAAGCAGATTTTTCTTGGCCTCAGCGTCTCATGTCTCTCACCTCATTTGTCCATCAGTTTGTGACTCTTTAAAAAAAAAAGATTTTTATTTATTTATTTGAGAGAGAGCGAGAGCACAGAGGGGGAGGGAGAAGCAGACTTCCAGATGAGCAGAGAGCCTGACGTGCGGCTCGATCCCAGGACCCTGATGTCATGACCTGAGCTGAAGGCAGACGCTTAACAGACTAAGCCATCCAGGTCCCCCAATGTGACTCTTGATATTGACAGAAACGCAATGCAAAAATAAACTGTACTTAATTGCAAAGCTGTGCTATTCCATTATTGCTCATTATCTTTTCTTTTTAAATTTATTGGAGTGTTTTCTGGAGGAATCTTTATTGGAACTAGCTGGAGGATTAAGCTTTTGCATTCTGTTTCATGAGCAGTTAAGTCCTCAAGGCTAGTCAAGAGCGTGGACTGGCCATGCTGTGCAGTTTCCAGGAAGCCAGGTGGAAGGACCAGAGTGAAGAGGAACATATATAGTCCATGTATATATATATATATAGAATATATAGCCCCTGATGACCCAAGAGACTGTGAAATCTATAAAAAGGCAACAAAGATGACTCAGTCCAATCAGCTCAGCTCATTGCTCTATTAGACCAACCATTCTGGATTTAGAAGTACCTCCTTAACTCTCCCATTGAGCCTTTTCTGTGAAACACATGCAATCATATCATGTACACATTTACATGCCCTCCTGAGAAATATTAAATAGAGACAGACAATTGGAGGGGAAGGGAAGATGGAAACCAACCTGTTTGTACTGCTTTTCTCATTGCTGTTGCTCTCAGCCTCCTAACTGGTATCATTGGCCTGGTCATAGATAGACACTCCAGTTTATCACATGCTGTAGCTGCAAGTCAAGTAACAGATGGCATAATTTAATAACTATGAAGAAGTCACGGTCAGGAAATATGAGATTGTTTTTCTTTTAATACATTAATTAGGTTGAACATGTAAGCCAGTGCTCTTCAACCAACTGTTCATTTCTTCTAGCAAATTTCTTCATCTGCTGAACCAAATTTACCATTCAAAAAGCCAGCATTAAACTTACTTATAACTTATTCATATATGAAACAGTTTTGTATAAGAATGATGACGATAGTTCTGTTTTTAAGTATGAAACATGTAACAAAACATTAATCACTAGTAATTGTGAGTCTGTTTTTTGCAAACGATTCCTCAGTTTCCACTGATGACCCCAGGAGTTCCAATAGGATTTGACTTAAAAATCAAGACAAAGACAGGTATTCTATATCTAAAAGTTATTTGGGAGATAAAAATGGCCCCTTTAAGAATTAAGGCAGTTTTTAATCTTCGAATGCTAAGAGACACTCTCCAGAGAACTTTCTCTAATGGTCTGAGAGTAAAATCAAGGATCAGTCTCTAAAACATATTTGTGACTAGATTTCTTATTAGCACAGATTCTCTGTGTGTTCATAGTTTTCAATATTACAAAACTATTCTATAGCTCAAAATTTAATCTACTTACCAGGTTCTGCTGGGTACACAGGCTGACCCTTAAAGACAAGCAGGTATTATTTTTAGAGAGCTGTGAACTCTAAAATGTTAGTCAGTTTGAACAACATCCACTTTGCAGGGAGGCAACTTATCTTAGTTTTTGATTAAATATGGAATATAAGAAAATAAAGTTTTAGCAAACATTATACTGGCTTCTATTTCTGGCCATGAAGGAAAAGAAAGGTAGACCAACCCTTCTCCTGAGATCCCGTAGAAAATCTCAATAGTGTATTACAAATGCAAGATCCTGAAAAAGAAAGAAATCAGAGAAATAAGGCTTGCCTTTGAGATATATTTTCCCCATGGACTTTTGCTAGTTCTGGAAGAATCAGCTGAGACGCTGAGAGGCTAAATGATAACTTTGAAACTTCAACAGTCAGGAGACAAACTGCAGAGTGCAGAGATCAATAACTACAAATTTGCAAAAACAACAACAACAACAACAACAACAACAAACCCTCACCATTTAATGCACATGTAACAGAATTTAAAATTTTAGCCTTTCCTCTTTTTAAGATTTCCCAGAATTATAAGCCATATTCTGCTATGTAAATCTGTGTTTAATAAAGTCATCCTCGGGGAGCCTGGGTGGCTCAGTCGGTTAAGCATCTGCGTTTGGCTCAGGTCATGATCTCAGGGTCCTGGGATTGAGTCCTGCATCGGGCTCCCTACTCACTGGGGAGTCTGCTTCTCCCTCTGTCTGCCGCTCCCCGTGCTTGTGCTCTCTCTCTCTGTCAAATAAATAAATAAAATTAAAAAAAAATAAAGTCATTCTTACAGTTTTCCCTCCTACAGAAAACTGATCTGGATTTTAAAACTATTCAGTAGAAAGGCAAATATGACATAGGAAAATAATACTCACTAAAATACTTTTTAAGTCTGCTTTTTTTTACATAGGCTTATGGAGGTATTAGAAATAAATCTGAATACTAATTTAAATTGCTTTAAAATACGTTTTAACTTCAATCATTGTTCTTCAGTTTGACAAATACTAATTAAAATATTTGGATAAATTTCAATGGTAAAATTGAAGTTTAGTCATAGTTGTGCTATTTGACCAAATTTAAAAGAAATAGATACCTGACTTCAAGGTCAGGTAATCCCAGAAATGTATTTATATTAAGAATAATTGGCAAATTTATCTGAGAAATTCATAAGGTTGAAAAAACAAAATAGAAGTACAAATTATTTTCTTGTCTGTGCACTCTTTTGAATAATAAAAATGAATCTCGATAACAAATTTTCACTTTTATCTACATTGCTACTATGTCTGTCAATGTTTTATGTTGGCAAAAATTTCACAAATACAAAAGAATGA
The DNA here is from genome assembly GCF_024610735.1 of Ursus americanus. Lineage (NCBI taxonomy): Eukaryota > Metazoa > Chordata > Mammalia > Carnivora > Ursidae > Ursus > Ursus americanus. The sequence continues at coordinate 40,100,381 of NC_142145.1, forward strand.
GTAGCTGTGATCTTAGAATATATTTACACGTTCTCTTCATTAAGGTTATTGATTAGTCACATATTAAACTAAGCTAAGGTTGTGAATTTGGCAGTTTATGCTTATTTTTAAAGATTTGATATGATCTTTGGTATTTCATTATTGTTAAGGGCCAATTAAAAAGCTACTATGAGGGGTGCCTGGGTAGCACAGTCGTTAGGCGTCTGCCTTTGGCTCAAGGCGTGATCCCGGCGTTCTGGGATTGAGTCCCACATCGGGCTCCTACGCTGGGAGCCTTCTTCTTCCTCTCCCACTCCCCCTGCTTGTGTTCCCTCTCTCGCTGGCTGTCTATCCCTGTCAAATAAATAAATAAAAAATCTTAAAAAAAAAGCTACTATGACATTATTCTATGAAAACTTGTTTTTCAGTAGGCAGAGATAGCAGTTTAATAAAATTGTCTCCCAAATTGATGAAGTCAGCTATGAAAGAGAATCTGCTTCATGTAATTGTGATTTTCAAGATAACAGTTAATTCTTTTATTAAAAATAATTTTATATTTCCTTCTGATTTTCAGTTAACAAATAGTTTTTGTTGTATTGCAGTTTTTCTTTTTCTACTTTACTATACTCAATAATGTCAAAAAATGTTATGTGGAAGTGGTTTAAGACAGTATTAGCACATGGATACTGGTAGATTTACATACATTATTTTAAAAGACATTTTCAGGTTTTCTTTTGATGATTTGGAAGATTTTGTATTTTTCCTATTTGATTTTATTCCAACCTATTCAACATATCAATTTTCCACTTAGCGATCACCAAAGCCAGAATGCAAAAAAACCCCAAGGCTAGTGGAAGCCGAGATCATCTCAAATATCCACAGTTGTTTGCATTGCTCTCTTAACAATAATAAAATTGTGTCCTAATTTAGATTTTTTATAAAGTTTCTCATTGTAAATGATCTCCTGTTTACTATTAGAAAAATGCTGCATTGAATACCAAAGGAAATAATTAGCCATGTCAAGTGGCTTTGACATTTGAATAAAATATTCAAAATTTGATACCTTGAAATTCCTATGATTATAAATGTAACACAAGTCAATTAATTGAGTCATATTTATAAATTTGTTAGTTTGGGGCATTTATCACTTGAGCTTAAAAAAAATTGAAATTCTTTCATTAGTACTTCGGAAAACATACCAAGGTATAAAGAACAAAAATCCATGATTCCACACCCTGGGAAAATCACTGTTAGCATTTTAATATATCAAATATTTGATATATACCTCTAGAATTCTACTGGAGTATGCTAGCTCATATTAGATCATGTTCTACTTTTTTGCTTGTAAAGTATTTTATTTATTTATTTTTTAATTTGTATTTTTTTAATGTGAGGCTCTAACTCACGGCCCTGAAATCAAGACCTGAGTTGAGACCAGGAGTTGGGCGCGTAACCTACTGAGCCACCCAGACATCTTAAAAAGTATTTTATTAATTAATCAACTTCTAGTGTTATTAAAAATTCAACTCACAATATCTTATAATTTTAAAATCACATTATTCCATTAGATAACATACAGTTATTGAGTGAGATAAATGTCACTTTACTGGATATTTCTTGTGCTGAAAATTTTGTGCATGTTTAGGATAGTTTCCCTCAAAATAGATTTTGGGGCATGAAAATACAATATCAATTATTGTGAATATTTTATGGCTTTTAAGTCCACAAGCTGCTTTCTCAAAAGATGCAATAATTCACACCTAAGTTAATGAATCTGTTGTTTTTGGTACTTGTTCTGCTATGAAAATCTTCCCTCCATCCAACTCTTCTGTCCCTACCACCCTCTTTCACCTGTGTTCATTCTGATTAGTAGAAAAATCTATTATGTAAATTGGAATTCCTTTTCTGTGTAATAAACATTTTATATGGGATTTTTTTTTAAAGGAGAGTGTAGTTTTTCTGTGGTCAGACAGATATCCACACATGTCTTTTTCTTTCTTTTTGTTATGAATTAGTTTGAAATATCTCTGTATAATACTATATCATTTCTGTGCCAAATATTTTTTATACTAGCTCAAGCATTTTTAAGTGTAAGTTCAATGGTATTAAATATATTAATGATGTGCAACCATTGCCCCCTCCCTCTCCAGAAATCTTTTTATCTTGTAAAACTGAAACTCTATATCCATTAAAAAATAATTCCCATTATTCCCTCCCCCAGGCAATCACTACTCTAGTATCTAACTCAATAACCGTGACTACTCTAAGTACTTGGTATGAGTGGAATCATACAGTATTTGTTTTTTTTTTGTTTTTTTCTGTGACTGTCTTATTTCACTTAGCATATTGTCCTCAAGGTTCATTTATGTCATAGCATATAAAGGGATTTCTTTCCTTTTGAAGACTGAATAATATTCAGTTGTATGTACCTCCACATTTTGCCCATCCAATCATCCATCAATGGACACTTAGGTTGCTTCCACATTTTATCTCTTATGAATAATGCTGATGTGAACATGGGTATACAATTATCTCCTCCAGATCCTGCTTTCAATTATTTTTTGGGTATATTCTCAAAAGTAGAAATGCTGGATCATATAATTTTATATTTAATGTTTTTTAGGAACTGTCATACTGTTTTCCAAAGTGACTATACCATTTTATGTTCCTCACAAACAGTGTCCAATTACTCCACATCCTACCAAAACTTACTGTTTTGTGATTTTTGATAGCAGATGTCCTAACTGTAGTTTTGACTTGCATTGCCCTCCTGATAAGTGATGGTGAGCATCTTTTCATTTGCTCATTAGCCATTTTTATATCTTCTTTGGAGATGTATATACATTTAATGCTACAAAAACAAGGCAAAACAAAGACAAGTCCTACTTTTTGCCCTATATTCAGAGGTTATCATTGATTTTTTGGGCTGTTTGTATTTTTAACGTAGTCATTTATTTCTGAATTAATTATGTGAAAATAATTTGGAAATGAAAGAGCTCTGCATGAACATTATGAATCATTTTTCATCTTCTTTCAGACAAGCAGTTAGGATATAAAATTGCTGAAAACAAAATCTACCACAGTTGGCATGTGAAGAATCTTTCATACTTGAAAGATTGCAAAGTCCATTCTACTCTGATATAGATTTTCAAATATTTTTTAACGTGCATTTCAAAATTATGAACACATTTAGGTTGCATATAAAAATGTCCCTGTCAAGGGACACCTGGGTGGCTCAGTTGGTTAAGTGTCTGCCTTTGGCTCAGGTCATGATCTCGGGGTCCTGGGATCGAGCCCCACATCAGGCTCCCTGCTCAGCGGGGAGTCTGCTTCTCCCTTTCCCGCGGCCCCTCCCCTTGCTCATGCTTGCTCTCTGTGCTCACTCTCTCTCTCTCAAATAAATAAATAAAATCTTTAAAAATTAAAATAAAAAAAAAACAATTTAAAATGTCCCTGTCCATTACATTTACAATTTTACCTTCTGCCCCCAAATCTTTTATGTGTATTGTTCTTAATATTTATAAATTCTTTAAGTTAAAGTAACCCACACCCACTTGTATTTTAGGACACATTTAATCTTAGCAACAACCAGCTTGAATTTAAACTTCACTGAATATACTTTCCTTTTGGAATAATATTTTCTGTAACTGAGTATGTGAATGTCTAAACTCTCTGAAATATTCCACAGAGGATCATTTTTTATTTCTTCCTGACAACTTCCATATCTCGCACGCACCTATATCAGAATAATGAGAGTGAGAGAAAGAAAGAAAGAAGAAAGAAAGAAAGAAAGAAAGAAAGAAAGAAGAAAGAAAGAAAGAAAGAAAGAAAGAAAGAAAGAAAGAAAGAAAGGAGAGAAAAAAAGGAAGAAATGAAAATGCTTTATAATGAAGATTGAGTAGCGATGAGAACAGTTTTTTTTTTCTTTTCTGATTCAGTTTGGATAAAAATAGCTTATGGTAAAATGTAGCTTTCAAGTAGCAAGAACTTTTATATTCATCAGTGAATACGATAAATGCTTTTGGGAAGAGGCATTCAACCACATACATTGATAAAACATTAAATCTCTGATGAATTTGAGAAAAAAATCACTTTGTAGATGACAGAATAATGGAACTAAATGAGGTCAAGTGTTGTGGCCAGTGTTTCCCAGCCAGTGAGTGGCAAGGCATGGGGCTCCCATCTTTTGTCTAGGAGCCTCAGGTTTCCCCACGAAAACAAGCCACCTTGCACAAGTGAAGAATAGTATCAAAGAGAGGAGCTTGACATAGCACTACAGTTCATCTCGTTTGCTAATTTCATTCATTACTTTGATACTGTTGAACACATGCATTCTTCTGGCTTTTATCTAATTGTAATCAAGACCTCTTCAGTTTTTCTTTAGGAGCTTATTAGAATCATAGATCAACAAAGGAATTTATGCTCTTGGATTTTATATAAGGTAACCTTTCATGATTCTCTAATAAAAATTAAAGTAGTTGTGTTATTTAATTATGAAATATGTAACCTCATTTCAGCTTTCCTATCGGGCAAGTATTGAAGTTGACACTTCAATTGAGTTTACCCAAGGGTCCCTAAGCTTGGGGAGTTAACCACACGCAGCTATCAAAGCACGGGCATCATCACAGACTCCCCATACCTAATTACTACAAGTGAAAAGTTTCCTCCTGAGAGAGACCACTTTCATTCCAAATCTGACAGGTAGAAATTAGTTGCCTAATGGAATGGAATAGTTCTGCAAATTGAAGGAATTAAGTGTGCTTTTTTAATTTAAGTTCCCTCTAAATTAGATTTTAATTTAGATCCAAATGTGAAGAGGTTGATGGCATGAAGCAGCTTAGGTTGGCCCAGAGCCAATTATTTTATATTGCCCTTCTCCAGATATACTGTGTCTCTTTTATAGTCACAGACAGTATGGGGTGGAAAAACTGTCATGGCTTCAGTAAGCAGGGTTTTCTGGAGAGCCTTTGTCACTGTGGAATATGGCTAAGTGATGTGCCTCTCTCTCTAAGTCATTTCACTGTCACAAAGACATCAAAGGTTGAACAGAGGGTGTGTGTGTGTGTGTGTGTGTGTGTGTGTGTGTGTGTTTATTTTAATAATTATTGTTAACGGGAAGAGTAATGAAGAAAGTATTAGCCTATTAGAAGTGGAGTACAATAAAGAGAGAAAATTTATATAGCCCTATTTCAATTATAGAGTGATTCCTTCCTCAAGCAATAAAACAGCAGCACCAAAGAGATCAATAAGGAGATTATTTCTTATAATAGGTCATATACCAGTCGATCGAAGTGATTGGTGGAAAATTCTTCAGAACATCTATTTCATTCAAGAAACATAAATATACCAGGAGTATGTTGATACTCAAAGCGTGTCAGTGGATGTTATCAACATGTACATGAATTGAGAACGTCAGCTTTTTACTCCAAATGAATATATAGATTAGTTATATGTGAAGACATGTCACAGCCCCAGTAAGAACAAGCTTTTCTTAACATTCTTAAAACTTTCAGATGAAAAATTCAGATAACCTTGAAAATAACCACTGAATTATTCCCTAATAAGTATACTGATAAGAGTATAATAAGAATGCTACTATGATAACAGTATTGGCATATGGAGTCCAATTGATGAAATAGTGAGAGGGAAGGAGGGCTTGTGTTAAGGGATAAGAAAACAGGTAAAGGTATTACACAGGTACTGACAACAAAATAAAGGCCTTCTGGGTAATAGGGTTGAAAAAATATCATTTGGAAATCAAACTGGAAAATATTCTTCATTTCTCACCAAAAGCCAAGTCAGCTGATTCCCTCTCTATCACTAATGGCCAATGACTGCTTTGTTCCTAGGTAACAGATCATTTCCAGAGAACACAATTTAGGAGGAAGAATCTTTTCACTAGCTGGCATTAGCACTGGCTTGCTAAGGAGGTGGGTAATGGGGGGGCAGGCCTAGAGAAAACTGAGATTTCAGCAAAAGGGCTCTACTCAAGTTAGAGTTTCAACAAAAGCAGACAGATGAGGGATAGCTCTAGAATTTCCTTGTGTAAGTAGTATTTGCTGACATCAAGAAAGAATACTGGGGGATACAGGTCTCCAGCTACAGAAAGAATAAGTCACGGGAATAAAAGGCACAGCATAAGAAATATAATCAACAACAACAAAAAGACTACTTTATAAATATAATTGAAATAGCAAGAGCTGGGGGAAAATTAAGTAAAAAAGATGTGTAAATAGATGGACTATATTTATTCATTTGAACTGTAATTTTCTTGTATAAAGTTCTATTACATTTTCTTTATGTAGCCAAATTAAATATAGAAACAAATGATAGAATTATATTTTCAATAATAATAATAGGCTGAGTTAATTAATCTAAGTCTTTCCCAGAAAACAATTAAAAATGCTGAGAAAAAGATTTTTCTTTAAATATCAAATTAATTGTGTTGAAGGGATAATAAGACTGTAGAGAATTTCCAGGCCCAGTGTTGGGGCAGACCCAAATCCATCAACGTAAGTAAAATATCAAGCACTGACATCACTTTTGCCTTGACAGTGTTCACTGATAAGGGGAAATGTGTGTGTGTGTTTCACAAAGAGAAAAGATAAGAAATCAAGGCCCAGTGTTAGCACAGGAGGGAAGTTTCACAGAACTCTTGGACACGTGATGTGAGAATACTGAAACTAGGTTGGCACCTGAAGCTATGTTCTCTCAGGCTATGAACCAGAGGTACACCTGCCACCAGGTACCCTGACTGTAATAGCCCACAAGGAAGAACTGCTTGTCAGTTCTGTTTTGCTTATTTTGTTTTGTGCCATTGTTTTCTTTAGCATTAAATGAACCACACATATTACAGTAAAGATAAAAACAAGCTCCTTGAGAAATTGTGGCTACATCTGGACCACCAACCTTCCAGCAGATATCCATAGCCTGGAAAATCCAGGTGTCTTAAAGCCACACTTGGGTTGAGGTGGCACTCAGTTGACTTTGTGCACAGTTGCATGGAAGAACCAAACACAAATCTTCTCTGGATGAAGATTCTTTATCTGAGTCCCAACGAACTTCTACAAATAACCTTTGAGGGCAGTGACCAATACCAACACTCAGCCCAAAATATTACTGAGATCCACCAGAAGCAAGAAGTACGCATGGTAGACATAACCCATCTCTCATCATTTCTGGTAGCAGAAATGAACTAACACAAGCTTAAAACAGAGTTCCAACAGAAGAGGAGAGAAATTTAAAGCCAAAGAAAATATTTGAGAGATAAAAGCTTATTCCAAAACATATGAGAAATGCTATTCAAAGAAGCTAATTTCAATAGCTTATTGGAATAAATAAAATTAAACTTTAGATAGAAGTAATGAAGCTGAAGAAAACTAAGATATTAAAAAGAGAGAGAGAAAAGACAAAGGACTAAATCTTAACATGTAAAGAATTTCTAAAACTCAATAACAAAATAAACTAATAGAAAAATGGTCAATGTCAATTGTATCTCAATAAAACTGGAAAAAGAAAAAAGAAAAATGGTGAAAAGACTTGCACAGACATGACATTAATGAGAAAATCTACATCATCAACCACACTGGAAATAAGGGAGAAAAATTAAAGCTTTAATGAGATACTACAAAAGAGACAAAATTAAAATGTTCACATTAACTACTGTTGGCAAGGAACATTACAACAGGAACTCTCAGGACTGGTGAGAATATAAATTGTTACAATATTTTTATAAATAGTTTGGCATTACCTAGTCCAGTTGAACATACACATACCATAGGCTCATCAATTTCAATCCTAGATATATGCCATCAGGGTAGGCATGCATAAGAAAACCAGGATAGATGTAAAAGAATGTTCATAGCAACCTTGTTCTCCATACTCAAAACCAGACACCACTCAAATGTCCATTGACTGTAAAAGGGATAATGAACTATAGTACATTCATATAATGGAAAATTAAGAATACTATAAAAATAAATGCATTAAAGCTAAACAAAATAAGACTAGGTGATTTTGGGGTGACTGGGTGGCTCAGTTGGCTAAGTGTTCCACTCTTGATTTAGGCTCAGATCATGATCTCAGGGTTGTGGGACTGAGCCCCATGTCGGGCTTCAGGCTCAGCACGGAGCCTGCTTGTCCTTCTCCCGCTGCTCCTCCCCTCCTTGCGTGCTCTCTCTCTCTTGAAAATAAATAAAATCTTTAAAAAAGAATAAATAATAAATGAATGAAAAAAGCAAGATGCAAAAATTATATCAAATGTAATTCATTTTATATAAAGTTAATTAAACTAATGTAGATGGATGAACGCCCATTTAGTAAAGAATAAAGAAGAGAAAGGAAATTGTTATTATGAATGTTAGGATTATGATTATCTTTGTGCCTTTTGTATTCATAACCATTTTTTATCTCCCCTTTTGTCTCTTCAGGAAAAGATAGTCAAGACTTCAAATTGTGAGCTCTAAGATTCCTTGCCACAGGAGAGTAGGCAATACTTTTTGGGTTATACTGCCCAAAAATTGGGTCATCAAGATACCTACAGAGTAGCTCTTGGGTGAAGAAATAGTTTTTGTGTTTATAAGATGTGACAATTAATTTTATGTATCAACATGACTGGGCCAGTGGTGTCCAGTTATTTGGTCAAACATTTTCTGGGTTTTTCTGCTACGGTGTTTTTAGATGTGGTTAACATTTAAGTTGGCAGACCTTCCCATTAGAGTAAATTAACATTTTAATCAGTAAAGTAGATTGCCCTCCATAATATGGTTGGACTTTATCCAAACAATTGAAGGCCTGATTAGAATATAAAGACCAACTCTTCTCTGGTTAAGAGAGAGTTCTCCAGCCTACTGCCTTCAGATTTCATCTGCAACACTGGCTGTTGATACCTGATGGTCTTTGCCCTAGAACATTGGCTCTCCATGGGTCTCCCTCACCACCAGCCCACTCTGCAGGCTTACAGCCTCCATATTTGTGTGAGCCAATTCCTTATAATATCTATCTATCTACCTACCTATTCTCTCTCTCTCTTATCTATCATCTATCTGTCATCTCCAATTGGTTCTCTTTACTCTGGAGAACTAATACATAATACATACTACAGAATACATAAGAGGAACAGGAGGATGGCTATGTTCCATGGCTAAGGAATATGACTCTGATATTGGAAGGATGAAAGAGGGTGGATATTGGTATCTCATTTATATGTGGCTCCCTAGAGATAGCTTGGACACTGAAGATGGTGATTTCACTGATGCCCATAACTGATCCTTTAAATAACACTTTCTTAAAAATGAGAGTCAAGGTCTGGTAGCCTAGTTTGGGGAAGAGAGTAAACATGCTATCGCCATGCTTCTAATAATGGAGCAAAAAGAGCATCCTACTGGAAATTATAACTGAGAGAGCCACAGAATGAGCCCAAGCACTGTCCCTATCTCCTTCCTCACACCTCTATCCTAGAATGAACAGATAACATTCTCAAATGACTACAATTAGATATTCACCTACCTAGGCAAATGGGGACTAATTCAGACTTAATTTAATTTAAGAAAAAAAAAAAGAAAAGAATCTTAACCATTCATCCAACTGAAATGGAGTACTTTATCTTTATTACACAAAACAAGGAGGAAGATAAGCTACATTTCTTTAACTTTTAGCTGTAAACCCTCTCTAAAAATAAGCCTTCCTTTTTCCCCATTTATTCAACTCATGCAAAATTATGTATTTTTTAATCAGAAAAAAGATAATTGTCAATGCAAATTATATTCGAGGCTAACAGAAGGACTCACCTAGCCCTATTTACGTATGAAACCATTCGTATTACCTACACATAATATAGTCAGTGAATTGGATAATGTAAATGAAAAAATACATAATTTCTTTCGTAAACAGACACATCCAGTTGGATTACCCATAGCCAAACTGTAAACTGTTAGTTGTACTAAAAATACTTACAGAACTTTTAGGATAAGCAGATATCTAGAGGTTTCTTGCCCTGATTCTAGCTAGCCTAGGAAAGTCTGAAGTTTCCTTAAAACTTGCTCTTCTTCTAGAACACTCCTCTTCTCTCTTCTTTCCGAATGTCTCCTTTTCTTCCAGGCGAACCATTATTCAGCATGTAACACTTCAAACGAAATTTCAATGAAAAATTTGTTAAGTTTGAAGCAGACTTCTTAGCACATTTTCAAATTTGGGGGAATTCTCTCCTACCTTTATTTATTTGTTAAAAATATATTGACTAACTCAAGAGCAAAACAAAACAACAACAAAAAACCATGATTCAAGAATGGGCAAAGGGCTTGAATAGACATTTCTCCAAAGAAAATATAAAAAATGGCTAAGCACATTAAAAGATGTTCAACAACACTAATCATTGGGGAAATGCCAATCAAAACTATAATGAAATTCTACCTGCGCCCATTAGGATTGAAGAGGAAAATTGACGAGAGCAGGTTCAGGCCAGGAGGCCCCAGAAGACGGAAAGTCACTAACAATAAAAAGCCCTACTGGGAGCAAGAGATAACCAACCCTTTCTGCTTCTGTAAACACACTTTCTGCCACAGGCTCCCTGCACTACTGTTTCCGCCTAAAGCAGCCCCACTGCCCCAGCTTAAACCCACCTGCCAGCAGTTAGCATAGCCCTTGGACTGCCTGCCTGCAGTCCCCTATAAAAGCCCTATAACCCGGTTGCCCCGGGCCCAGAGCTTGGAACATAAGCTCATCCGCGTCCCCCGGAGTAAAATAAATCCGAGTTCTTCTACTTCTCCGAGTGTCACTTGGTCTCTTGCCGGTCTGATTCTTATTTTTCCGCAACAGGATGACTACTATTTTCCAAAGTTCATAAATAACGGAAGTAAAACCAATAAATTACCAAGGCAGTAATTAGTAAAAGTTTGTTGCATACACACCAAAAAGACAGTTCACATACTGGCAGCACTCAAACAAAACTTGGAATGAGGCTTGGGGTATATTGTTAGAAAGCCACTTACACAGTGAAAAAGTAGTGACTGATTACTCTTGACAGTGATTGGTTATAATATGAGATTTTCTTGAATGATAGGGAATTGGTTAAAGTTAACTTCATAGCAATTTTGGAAAACAGCTTAAGTTCTGCTTATGGTTTTCGGAGGCCTAGGAAGAAATGAGCCATGTTGTAATATGTTGTAAAATGTTGTAATATGTTGCATCTGTTTTGTATTGTTGCTGTAACAAGTTACCACAAACTAAATAGCTTGAATCAACATAAATGTATCCTTTCAAGGTCTTGGAGTTAAGAGGCCTGAAATCATTTTCAGGAGGCTGAAGTCAAGGGTTTGTCATGGCTGTTTCCTTCACAGGGGCTCTGATGAAAGCAATGTGCCTTCTTGCTTTGTTCCGCTTCTACTGTCTACCTTTATTCCTTGTCTTGTGACCCCTTCCTCCAGACTCGAAGCTCAGCAGTCCAACCTCTCCTTCCATCATCACATCATCTTTGCCTCTTGTGTACGAGGAACAGTACTAACAGGACCCTAGGATTCCATCACTGGGCCCCCACAGATAATCCAGTATAATCTTTCCATCTCAACATCCTTAACACAATCAGTTCTACAAAGTCCCTCTTGCCATCCAAAGGAACATAGTCACAGGGTCCAAGGACTAGAATGCTGGCATTTTTGGAGGGTCATTTACTCCAACCACCACACATATAACCAATTCCATTTTTTATAACATTTTTTAATGTGTTTTTTCAATCATTGTTAAAACATGCCTGGAAGATAGAAACTGAACCTTCTGGTTTTGCTTTGTTTTATTTTTTTAATTCTTGGGTAATAGCGGTTTACGTGTGAAAACTACAAAACAAATGCAGGAATCAGTATGGAACATGCGTATTTTGTCATGGGTATGCTGAAGCAAATGTTCACCGTCATACTTTCATAATTATGTGGAAGCACTGGTAAGGAGGCCAATGAATCATTCTATACGGGGAGCGAGAAGATGAGGGTCTGAGGGGTATTGGTGTGCTCAGTTAACCGTGTGTGACTTTAGCTAGTTACTTTAGAGCATTATGCCCTGGTTTCTCATTTTTAGATACTTATATCTCAAGATAACTGGACCTGCTCTATGGATTTGTTTTTTAGTCTCAACGCAAACTTGACATAAATTTTAAGACTGATGCACTTGGAAATAAATTCCCGTTACACAAATTGTTAGGCTATTTTGCTATCATATATCCACTGCTGAGCTGTCAGTGCAGACCTCTATTATGCCTCCTTCATAGCAATTACCTTCTGATACTGTTTATCGGCATGAATTTGCATAAAGTCCAAAAGGGTCCTTAAGGAAATAAAAATTAAGATCTTTTTAAACAAGCAAATTCAAGACTGGAGATAATCCAGCATCTCTGATGACGTGTCTTTACAAACTTTACAAGAAATTACACACCTTTACAAACTAAAGAGCTGAGTTAGCATTACCTTTGTAAGTCTGAGGACATTCTTTAAAGTAGAAATCTAAGACCCCCAAATAAACTGTAACTTTGATGACTTCAAAACTTGTTTTAAAAAAGGAAAAAAATCAAAATTCTTCCACACAGAACATTCTAAATGAAGATAGCATCAAAATGTGAATCAATAGGACAAGAAAAAACAAACAAACAAACAAAAAAAAAAAAACCAAAAAAACATTAAAGAGTCCTCTCACACCATGAGGTCAAGACACTATAATTTGCCCTAGACTATGTTTAAAAGACACATTTAAAATAAGATGAAAGAAAAAAATAAGATTCAATTAGAAGAAGTAACATCTAAAGAATAGTTATTTGAAAATCCCCAAAGTCACTGAAAAGAAATATGGACTGGCTACTCCCACAAAAATAATTCTAAAGTTACTCACAAGGACAAATGTGCTCAGCCACGTGGACCTTTGAGGAGTGGCGGTCGGGGGCAGTGGTGCTACGATTGCTATAGTTAATGGCCTGTCCATCCCACGTGCACAGGCGGACTCCACTTACGGGGTTTGCCGCTTCCATTGCAAACTACCCAAGAGTTCCCAGGTGTTGTCACCTGGAAGACCTATGCCCCTATCCTTCTTAATCTCTGAGGAATTGCCCCTCAAAGGTCACACTCCTCTTTTGTGCTCATTGTGCCCTTCTGCCCCTCCTTTGAGAAAGCTTGATTTATTGCCCTCAGGAAGCTCAGATCTTTGAAAACAATGACTCCATTTACTGTCCCCTGGAGAACCTCAAAGCTAGGCTGTCTAGCATATATAACCCTCCCTCTGTGGGTAGAAAATATTCACTCTTTATTAATTTCGGTCAAACCTATATGTGTAAAACAAAGCATATGTAGGGGTTAAATAAATTAACAAGTAATAAGTTCTTAGACTGGTATTAGCTGCTAATACTCCTATTGTTGTTTTTAATGTTTTTAAATGAATGGGGAAAAGAAAGACATCCAAAAAAAACAAAACAAATAAATGAAAATCATTTTGCAACTGTGAATCTCTTAATTTTTTTGGAAGCCCTCAACTTTTGTGTATCATATCCCAGCCCTTCAAGGCTTTATAGTAAAGCATAGATAAAGTCAATTACAGGTTAAGCTAAGTTATTTACAGTTCAGTAACAACCAACAAGAAAGAATTGTGTATAATCACTTTATTAATTATACAGTATATTCACAGAAAAAATACTATATCTATATATGCTTTTTGACTTATTATCCTGTTTTTATTATGAATAATATTGATGAATGTATTTTTAAGAGTCCAGGAGTTCAAAACTTACAAACTTACAAAACATAAAAAATTGCAAAATGGTCTTTTAAAACTAGTTTAATGTTATAGAAACTCAGGAAAAACAAAACATCCCAAGAAAATAAACAACACATAGGCACAAAATTTTGACTCATAATTACATTTATCTTTCAGATATTTTGTGCAGTTCCTTTTCAGAATTTAATTGTAAAATGATTGAAATGATTAATACAGAAATGGAAATTCTGAATTTAGGGTTGAATTCTATGTCACCTTTCCAAATGATCGAAGCTGTTTCTCTCCTTTCTGCCTTCTTTTTCTATTGAATGAGGTATATGAAAATATGTTTCTGTGTTGCCGATAGGTAAACATGATAAGATGAAGACTGCTGAGTGTGCCAAATGTTTGGGATGTTATTGCATTGTTTCAAAAACAGTAGCTTGTTTAAAGGCTTGAAATGGAAGTGAGATTCCCAGAACAGAGGCCCTAAATGGAACACCTGTGATATAATTTATTTTTCCTGCACTGTGTCTTAAAGTTTTTGAAAGGATTACAAACATTTAAAATTAGTTTTCTCTATAGATCTTCGCGGGGTTTGCTTGAGATAGCGCTTCCTCCTGGTTTAAAATAAAAAGGCTTTTTTCCTGATCCACCATCGAAAATATCACTTTCTTCCAGCTACTTATTCTTAACACAATCTTCTACTTTATGTTTCTTTCTAGCACTTATCACTACCTACCATCATATGCTGCATGTATCTGTTTATTTTGTATTCCTCACTGGTATGTAATCTCCATTGTTTTTCGTGTTCTGAATCCTGTGCGAACAACAGTGATTCAGAGCACAGATTTCAGAAGCAGCCTAAGTTTGAAACCAGCCCCACCACTAAACATCATACAAATTAAAGCTGTGCCCCAGTTTTCTGATGTTTGAAGTGATGATTATGATAGAACCTACCTAATAGGCTTATGCTGATGATTAGATGGTCTCCTAGATTAACGCTCGGCACCTGTTTCACACTATACACGTGGTTTGAAATTACTGTCCTTCCTTCTTCCCTTCTTGTGTCTTCCTTCCTTCCTTCCTTCCTTCCTTCCTTCCTTCCTTCCTTCCTTCCTTCCTTCCATGAAGATGTCCTCAGTTTCTAAGCCTCTTCTTTTTATTTTATTTTTTATTTTTTTATTTTTTTAAAGATTTTATTTATTTGACAGAGAGAGATAGCCAGCGAGGGAGGGAACACAAGCAGGTGGAGTGGGAGAGGAAGAAGCAGGCTTATATCAGAGGAGCCTGATGTGGGGCTCGATCCCACAACGCCAGGATCACGCCCTGAGATGAAAGCAGACGCTTAACCGCTGTGCCACCCAGGCGCCCCTCTAAGCCTCTTCTTTTTATTTATCAGTGCTCATGAAACTTACTCCCACATTCTTCTAAGATTTTTGAAAAGTTATCATTTGCCTCACATTTTTTAAACTTGATTTCCAAAGTAATATATAGAAATATATCATATCAATAAGCTTGAAATAGTTTATTTTTTAACTCTATCATACTTCTTTCTAACAGTATGTTGATGCATTGAAATGATCTCTTTGCCTATATGCTAAAAGTTATTTTGGTTTGAATTTTCATTACAAAATATGTTAGTATACAACTGATCAAAATGATACAATATATTATAAAATTTGACAAATGATTATTAAACATAAGCAATAAATAATGCTGTAATTGAACCTTCTAATAAGATATGAGAGGCTTTTTCTCCTAATTAGCTTAATTATGTGAGAATGAACCTTTTTCAATGCACAAATGAGAAATGGCTTAGCAACAATTCTATTCCTTTTTCCCAAATGTGTAAGCTCTGAGAAAATCTGTTCGAATAAACAAATAGATGGAAATGGAAGAAATTTTATTATCGAAGTGTAACTTAATTATTTGAACTACATCCAAAAATCACATAATAATCTATGTGCCAAAAATCATATAATGATCTATCATCAAAAAATACTTTTAATAATTTATCAGCTGGCAGCTAGATTAGATTTTTCTTCAATATCTTTGTTTCCAGAGAATTCTTAATTGCCTGTTGAAGCATTTTTATAATGGGTGTTTTAAAATCCTTGTCAGTTAATTTCAACATCTGATTCATCTTGGTGTTGGCCTCTGTTGACTGTCTTTTCTCGTTTGTGTTGTGACTTTCTTGGTTCTTGCTATGAAGAGTGATTTTTCCATTGTTTTCTGAGATTTCTGGACATTACGTTCTGAGACCAGATTCTAGTCAATTTTTTTTTTTCTTTTAGCAAGTGGTCCCACTTTGCAGTGGAGCGTAAGAGCTGGGTGGGCGTGGATGTTCAGCTTACTGACACATGCTGCCTTGTTGCAGAAGGGTATATTGGAAATTCAGCTCCTGTTCCTGACCTGTACCATCTCTTTGTTTCCTGGGAGTGGGAACTGGGGTGGCTTAAGATCAGGTCCTTGTTGAGCCTTCATGTGACAAGCAAATGTAAGCAAACGGGAAACTCATCGCTTTGCTGCTACAGGGTGAGTAGCAAGGGCTGGCTCTGCTGACACCAGCTAAGCGAAGGGGGAGAAGCACAGTGCCACCCAGTGCCACCCCCTCCCATCTGGGTGATACCAGGGAGATGTGGGGGTCCATTGCCCCACTGGCCCTCACCGATATCAGGGGTGGCCGGACGAGGAGTGCATGCCAGCCCCAGCTTGCAGCACCTTGCTCGGTCTCGTTAACACCTGGTGGAGTCGGAGGCTCCACTGGACCTGCTGACACCGGGGACGGGGTGAAGCATATCGGTGACTAGCAGCCCACCTTACAGAACCTTAGCAAGTTCTGTTTCTTCTGCTGATGGATGCCGCTGATATTGGGATGAAACTCTGAGCACTGCCTATTTCTGCCAGATAGAAGATGGAAGATCATCTTCTTGCTCAGTGTTTGCCAATCAGTGGAAGGGATGGGGTAAGGAGCCAGACGTAGGGGTAGAAAATCAGCTCCCTGCATTATCCAACCAAAAGCACGATTATGGTGGTAAGGTTTTTCCATTAGTGGGGTAGAGTGGGTATTGCTAAAAATGTTTTGTCATGGGACACCGAGGTGGCTCAGTCAGTTAAGCTTCAGACTCTTGATTTCGGCTAAGGTCATGATCTTGGGGTCGTGAGATTGAGTCCCACATTGGGCTCTGTGATAAGTCTGCAGTTTTCTTGTCCAACTCTTTCTGCTCCCCCCACCCCGCTATCTCTCTCTCTCTCTCTCTCTCCTAAATAAATAAATAAATAAATGACATCTTAAAAAATGTTTTTAAAATATTTTGTTGTAAGGCCACCCTTTTCTTGTTGCTCTGACCAGGGGAAACATGTTTTCTTTGGAGGTTTTTTGGTCTGGGCCTGGTGGTGGTGCTAGGCTGTGGCTTCTGCAGCATGTAGAGAAAGCAATGAGGAAACCCTGGGGACTCACCAGTAACAGTTCAGGTTCTGAGGACATTAGGCAGTTCCTCTTCTTTCCACCTTCTGGGGTCTTCCTATGCTTCTGTGATGCATGATTTCCAGAATTTTTTAGTTTTCAATAAGAGAACCTGGAAGAGATGGAACTGCTCTATCTTGTTGGAAACATAACTCTCCTCCCTTCAATTTTTGGGAGACAAAGGATTTGAAACCATTTGCTTTGCAAGAGCATATGGTATCCAGTCCTTAGATTTAGTTCCTTTCTCAATTTTAGGAAAGAGTATTTGAAATAATTTAATGAAGCTCATCAAATAACTTTTAATTTTATCTGCTATTCTTTCATCTAAAGCCACCTTCTCTAACCCAGTAGGATGATTTTTGATATTTTTTTATCTGATGCATTTTCTATAAGTTGTCTCCAAAATTTGGGCTAACGATAGAGTTTATGGACACTTGATTAGGAGTTCCTCACTATCGTCTGTGATTGCAATCACTGCTTTGAGATCCTAGGAGATTTTAGGCCCCAGGACAATGCACTAAAATAAGATTTGTGATAATTTTTTTGTTGGTGGGGTGGAGCTGAAGAGGAAAAAAACCAATCTGATATCTAGACAATAAGCTATTCTAAGGCAGAACCATTTTATGAATGAGTGCTTGAAGAACTTGGGAATCTGACCTTAAAACTATCTGTGTCTATATGTCTGTTGGAAATTTGGGAAGTATGGGGTTAGGGACGTGTAGACTGGTTCAAAGACCAAAAGTTCAGGTGAATGTTCCTTGACTTTTTTTTCCTCTGCATTTATGAATTATTTTGTTTACCTCTGAGTGTTTGCCCAAGATGGTGGGAGGAAAGTATCAAAGGCCCACATAAGGTCTTGGTTAGATGATCTGGCCTCTTCAATTGAGTGTCAAATGCAGTGGGTTCAAGTTTACTTCTTGTGGCCTATTGCATGCCGGTGTAGGGGACCCTTGGGCTTAAGAATAAATTTCACCAAGGTGGCCTTCAATCCTGGAAATCATGTTTTTCTTTTCTTTTCTTTTTTTTCTTGTTTCAAGTTTTCATTTATATTCTTTTTTTTTTTAAAGATTTTATTTATTTATGTGACAGAGAGACAGCCAGTGAGAGAGGGAACACAGCAGGGGAGTGGGAGAGGAAGAAGCAGGCTCCCAGCGGAGGAGCCCGATATGGGACTCGATCCCAGAACTCCGGGATCACGCCCTGAGCCGAAGGCAGACGCTTAACAACTGCGCTACCCAGGCGCCCCTCAAGTTTTCATTTATATTCTAGTTAGTTAATAGTGTAGTATTGGTTTCAGGAGTAGAATTTAGTGATTCACCACTCACATGCAACACCCAGTGCTCATCCCAACAAGTGCCCTCCTTAATACCCATCCCCCATCCCCCGCCCACCTTCCCTCCATGAACCTTCAGTTTATTCTCTGTAGTTAAGTCTTTTATGGTTTGCCTCCCTTTCTTTTTCTCCCCCTTCTCCTATGTTCATCCAATTTGTTTCTTAAATTCCACATATTAATGAAATCATATGGTATTTGTCTTTCTCTGACTGACTTGTTTCTCTTAGCGTATGATACTCTGGCTCCAACCACATCGTTGCAAATGGCAAGATTTCATTCTTTTCAATGGCTGAGTAATACTCCATCGTGTATATATAGCACATCTTCTTTATCCATTCACCAGTTGATAGACGTTTGGACGAAGTAAAGTTGTTTCTTTCACCATTTTATCTGTCTGTCCTAGAAGGAATCTCTACTATTCTTCATTCCCAAATGAAAAACATAAGGCTACCCACTTGTTGCTTCTCTGTAGGGTGAGAGAATTGCTGAGAAGGACTTCAGATGTTACTGAATCATTTTTACTGCTTTTGTATGAGTTGGGTCTGGAAATTACATCATAATTTGGCCCCCATTTATTCAGATTTAGGCATTAGATTATTTCTCCTTTATGCTTTTTGATGCTTTCCCTTTACTTCATTTGCTATCACAGGAGAAATATTTCTGATCATTTCATCTGCCATCTTTATCTGTATGTCTTATATTTTCATTTTCCGTTTTTCTTTATCATGCATGGAATGGTATGTCTAGTCAGATCAGTTTGTAAAATGCCTACTCCCCTTAGTTGCATCGGATATTGTGTGGAAGCAAATAAGTGAAGAATAATGTAATATGGGTAAGAAAGTGGTGATATGTTTGCAGTGAATGGTGCCATTGTAGAGTCCTACGAATAAGAGAGGTTTCACATCATACACATATTAGTTTCCTAAGGCTGCTGTACAAATTACCACAAACAGGGTGACTTACACTAACAGAAATTCATTCTCTTACTGCTCTCAAGGCCTGAAATCCAAAATCAAGCTGTTTGTCATCAGGCCTTCCTCCCTCTGAAGTGAGGCCTTTATGGGAGGATTCCTCCTTCCCTCTTTCAGCTTCCAATGACTCCAGGCATTCCTTGGCCTGTGGCTGTGTAACTCTAATCTGACTCTGTGTTCACATGGCCTTTCCCATGTCTCTGTGTCCTCTCCTTTTCCATCTTTCATTAAAACACTTGTCACTGGGTATAGGGTCCATTTGGCTGGTCCAGGATAATTTCATTTTGAAATACTTCATTGTACTCACCAAGGCTTTTTTTTTTTCCACATAAGGTCACAGTCACAAGTTCTGGAACATCGGATAGAGACATAACTTTTGGAGATCACCATTCAACCCACTGCAGTGAATACGGATAGCTAAATTTCCTAGGGTACCGCTTAAGCAATAGCTGCTTTAACTAGAGAAACCTATTTGCTGAGATAAAATCCCATTGACAATTTCAACAGAACAATTTTACCAACTAGAGTTACAGGGATAATTTTGAATGTATATGACACTAAAGGTTTCTTTCACAGCTCCTGCTATGCCATTGTTTTTCAGAAATGTGTTCAGTAAAATCTGTAGGTAGATCTACGGATCTCTGCAACCGGATAACCTGGGTTTTAAAAATGCAGATTCCAAGAGCCATTTCAGACCTTAAGTCTTCTAGAATTTCTAGCACGCACTAGAAATTTCCGTTATTAATATGTGATACTTACGCAGATACATTCGGAAAATACCACAAGATATCATTTGCTTCTCCCTATTCTATAACCTCCTTATGTTGGGTAGGATTTTGGTGCCCAGTGTTAGGCTGGATAACAAAGCAATCAATTCACCATCTTCAATGTCCACTATTAGAGGCTTGCTTCTTGTCAAGAATTTCTGTGAACTTAATTATAAAAGTCATATGAGTAGAATTGCACGTGAAAAACTGAGATGACAGGATACATTTTAAGATAAGAGTGGGAGAAACCACTATGTAGAAAGAGTATCTTACATGCTCTTGTTTGAACTGTGCCAAAACTTTTCGACTGGGCAAAACAACAATTTTTGAAGCAATTGTTGGAGAAGTCAGCTTTATTTTTTAAAGTAGGAGCACTATTTGGGTATCTGTCTGTGCTCCCCAAATTGCAATTCTTTAATCCCATATAAAAGCTCATTTGCCTCTCATTGTAGCTCTTTATTTTCAGGTTGACAAGCAGTACATCACATATATACCCTATGTATAAAATGTAGATTACATATGGTCACAAACATCACTGAAAACATTTTTTTCTTGTGAGGCTTACATTGGAAATAATGTAGGTACTATCTTTTTGCAGTGTTTCTCTATTTTCCTGATAAATGAGAGATAAAATAACAAGCCATTTCTCTGCATAGATTGATATTAATATACTAAAATGAAAATAATTAAGACTCTGAAGGCATCTGTGGTCTTAATTAATACTCTCCTTCCCCTCCTCCCCCTTTTTGGTGAGTTTCAGGGGAATTATTTTTTTAAGAGTTTTAGTTCTGTCTTTGATAAAGGAGACATACTTTTCCCTTCGCAATAATAGTTCTTATCATTAATATTTATTGCAACATAATGAAAAATAGCAACTTATATGGTTTCAAATTAGCTTCAGAAACAAATATCATGGGGGCGCCTGGGTGGCACAGCGGTTAAGCGTCTGCCTTCGGCTCAGGGCATGATCCCGGCGTTATGGGATCGAGCCCCACATCAGGCTCCTCTGCTAGGAGCCTGCTTCTTCCTCTCCCACTCCCCTTGCTTGTGTTCCCTCTCTCGCTGGCTGTCTCTATCTCCGTCAAATAAATAAATAAAATCTTAAAAAAAAAAAAGAAACAAATATCATGAGTTTAGAAATCTGTTAGATTTTATAGGAATGTGTGAACATTTGAGAAGTCCATCAAAACAGACAGGAAGTCTTCACTGAAGTAAAGAAAAATACAAATCAAGGTAGAAGATCTCGTTTGACTAAATCTCTCATATGTAATCTGTTTCAAGGGAAAAATCAAAAAAGATAGTTCAAAAGCTCCACTGACTATAAGCAAAATAAGTGATTATAGAAATTAAAAAACATGATCTAGTATCTCCAGTGGAAAAAAACAAACAAAAAACTTCTCTATTTTGTCCAGTTGGGTTATCGAAAGCTTTATATACCCTGCTTGACCATTGTGAAGTCTTTGGTTTGACTCCGAATGAAAGGGGGAATTTTGAGCAAAAAACTCAAAGTTTAAGTAGAAAGGAATTTTCTTTTATAGAGAGGAATAAACATGTCTAGAAAGAGCCAGCTATAGAGGAGTGGTATAGATCATCGGAAAATGTTTCTCCTGTGGTCCGTCAATTCTCGGGAGGCTACCTGAAGCAGGAGCTTTATCTTGTCACAGAGGGAGGGGGGGCGAATGATCAGGGGCCTGGTGGAAAGAGAGAGTTAAAACTAAATTTTCTCAAGTCTGATATTTTGTCCAGTTTGGTCAGCATGTATGAATAATTCAGCTAATCATTTACAAGGCAAAGAATAAGAATCTGGAGGATTTTATAACTTTATTAGACATAAGCATGGAGGGCAACTGTGAGTCTTATCTCAGACATCTCAGGGATAGTTTCAACTATCTTCCTCCATTCTCTCATCTGTATAGGAATGTTGCCTTGGTATATGTTTTAGAATAGAAATCCCTAACTTTGATGAAAACTAAACAAGAAACCTTAAAAAAAGCCACTATATTGCAGAACATGGGAGCTCCAATCTGATGGTTATGTAATATATGCAGAAACTGATGTGAAAATTTAAGATCTGTCTGTTGGGTCTATGCTCTTACTACTTTACTACCTTGAAAAGCTGTGGGTCAATCATTCTGTCAGTATTGTTACTTCCTTCAACCGTACATAACAAGAAGTGGTTTGCAGACAGTATAAGGTTGAGTTCTGTATTTAGGGCTTAGAATGCAAACCCTGACATGATTTAGGCCATATCCATATTCTTTTGAAAGCACCCGAGTAGGTGGCAAGATTTTTAATTTTGAAGAGATGAGGGATCTAATGAATACTGGGGTATCATAGAATTGATTTTGTGAGGGTGTGTATCTGAGGTAATGTTCACCGGAGCCATTTATAAATCCCCAAAGCACTATGCAAACTACAGTTCACTAAGCCAGAGACACTCGGTGAGAGAAATTTTGAGCGAGGATGAGAAGTAGATCCTTCAGGGTTGAACTCGCAGTTTATTACATGTCTGAGCTTCGTTTTGTTTGACCTTTGTTTGACTCCCCCTCCCCGACTCTTTCTACTTTTCTGTCATATGCAATGACAGAATCACATCTGACTGTGGCAAATGTCTCACTGCTGACTAAAGGAAAACCTTGGCTACATGAATCTCCAACAGTGGAAGAAATGGAAGGTTTTTTTCCCTTGTATCCTCAGTTCCATAGTTAGCGATCCTAGCTGCCAAAAAATAGAGGATCCCCCGTTATCTCTGGGCAACACCATATTTGATCCTCTGCCAATAATGAGACAGATTACAATATGAATTTCATTGATCATTTATTTCATTTTTCAGCGCTAGTTTTACCCACACAGTTGCTTGTTCTTCTGCCTAAAGTAGGGAGTTTTCAAATATTTTGGCAACTTGATTCCTGAGATGCTGTGGAATCATCACACTTGGCAAAGGATGAAAATGGCGGACTGTGTCACCCATACCACGCAACACAGCTCCTACCGGTACATTCTCACGTCGCTCTGAGATCCCAGGGCCTCTCTGACATCAAGTCACAACTCTTCCTCTAACACATTGGAGAACAAGACACTTTTTAATTTCAGTAATGAATCTCATACCTTAATAACTTAATAATTAATTAATGATGGCCTCATAATAATATTATAAGAGAGAGTTATTGCATAGAATCTTTAAGCACAACATAACCATATCAGAGAACTTGAACAAAGTCACTCAAGCCATGGTATGATGTAACTTCCACACTGATGAAAAAGGACATTTTGCAAAGTGTCAGAGGTCATGGCATAATTTGCCCAAGAATAATCCCAATCTGTCGACTCCATCACTCTCCAAAGAGAAAAAATCATGACATGTTGGTATCAGTAGGTTTTCACACACCATCAAAGACAATTTCCCTGTACTTTCAGAAATTTCGCAAACCTTGGATGTTTGCGAGGTAACTGGATTTTATTATTAAGTCAAATTTTTTACTAGCATATTTTAATGCTCCATTTTAGTCTTCATGACATGGTTAAGTGTAAGGAATTATAATAATAATATCTTGGCAGATGAAATAATAAATATTCCTTTTTTATAGATACTTAAGTTACACCATTGTAAGTGCACAAGATATTTTGCAATGTGCTATGATGAATTGGTTGTACAGAATATCAAGAAGTAACTATGGAGACTGTATTTTTACAAAAGAGGATAGTGTACAGTAAAGAAGAAAATAGGACTTTCTATTATATGTTTTGATTAAAAACATTGCCATGTTAGGAGCAGACTAAGCTGGAAGTTTTGAATAGTAATTTTACTAGATCTATTCTTTATTTACATGCTAATGGGCCAAGTGCAGTCTTTGTTCAGCAGAAATAGAGCCCAGTTTTAGTCCATTTGTTATTTTATTTTATATCTTTTTATTAAGCGGTATTGAAAATCTGAAAAGTAGGAGTTGCTGATATAATTTTAATTTTGGAAAATGATTAAGCTTGATGCTAAGTGACAACAAGAAAGCTCTAAGTATAGTCGTTTAAAAATATATATATTTCCATGAAATAGAAACTATAGTGTACATCCAATAAAAACAAGAAGTTGCAAGTTATGTTTGATTTACACTCAAAAACTATCTTTATATCCATTTAAGCCATGGGACATTTTATTTTAAAATGTAGCACTTTGTAATAGACAGTTTGACTTTATTAAAATTTTAATACAATTTAACTTTGTCTATCTTGAGAAAAATTTAATACTTTTAGAATATAGCTATTTATCATAAACCTGTAGATGAAATGAAAGATATGCAGTTTTACATATGAAGTTTTATTTATAATTTTATGTTCCCCAAATTTTATTCCCTTTTTATTATCATTACTGTGCCACCATGAAATTATTGTTTAAAATGTAACCTGTAAGAAAATCTTATGAAAATCCAGAGAAATATAAATATATGAAATACAGCAGTATTTTAATATACACTGTCTCAGATGACTCGCTATTTTTCCAACTGTCAAATACAATTAGTGACAATATTGAATTTTTCTAAATGGACAGGCAGAATGCTAAATGAGACATTATATCTGCAGAATTCTAATTTGTTTTTTATAAAAAACATAAAATCAGGAGGAAATGTTATCACCCCTTTTTTTTCAGTTTTAATGAGTATTCATATGGAACAAGGAAACCATTCATTGCAGGGGGTTCTTAGATTTAATTAAGACTGGTTTGAAAAAGATATGAAATACTAAGGTTAAATGCAAAGAGAAGGAGTTTTATTCTGTGTAATAACAGAAAATAATACCTGGTAAATGTAATGTCATCCACTACACCCCGCACTTCCCTTGGGTTGTGTGGGGTATAGAAAGCATTATCCAATTATAGATTGGGAAATTTAAGGGATGAATATAATAACTCTGAAATTTTCCTGAGTGTACTGGCCTTGTCCGTAACAAATGGTTCTTTTAGGATGTGTAGAACAAACAAATATACTTTTTTAATCACATAGAAATGATAAAAAATCCAATTAAGCCCAATTAAGGATTTGAAATTTTCCAGTAATTACACTGCAGAAAGCGAAGACATACATAAAGTGCTCAGGGAACAGGGGGTTAAGCTGCGCAAAACTCACTCATCAGAGAAAAGGTTACAGACTGATATTACCAACGTTTGATTAGACTCAGGATCCATTTACAAGAACTCTTTGTTTTCTTGGCTTGTGCATTTCAGCTCTGGAGTATGTCATTCTCTCGAGGCCACACTTCTAATAGGAGGGGGTAGCAGTGTTACATCCTCTCCTGAGCACAAAGCCAGCAAAAAATTAGAAAGGATTTGCAGGTCAAAACAGACGAGGATTGTAATTCCTACAGCTGAGGGACTTGGGAGGCAGAGAGAGGAAGAAATAGGTGTGACCGTGAAGCGAAAGAACTGTCATGTTGGCCAATGCCCACAGGAGGGATAAAACTGGTTCTGGGATCTTGCAGCATTTTGCAGCCTTCGAAGTACAATCTGGTCAAATTAGAATAAATCCACACAGGACCTTGCACGCAGAATTGCTGCAAAGTGGTTGTAGAACAGGAGATTACAAAAGTAATCGGATTTTAGCGAAGTAAAAAACGAAAAACAATGAACACAAAAATAAGTAAATAAATACAAATCCCTTTCAAAGCCGGATTAAGTTACATAGGCCTCAGTTTCATGTGATTTTTGTAAACAGAAAGTGGAACAAAAGTATCTGTCTTACTTAAATTTTCTTTATCACATTTAAATAATAGCAATGGAACACGTATAGCATCTATTATACTTTTACTACCAGCCGGGCAAAATGTTACACACCTCGAGTGCATTCTCTGTTTAATTTGCATTGTCATAACCCTATCACATAGATACTGTTCTTCCCATTTCATGGAGGAGCAAACTCAGTCTTCCATAGAGAACTTGCCCACAGTCACACAGCACACAGGTCCGCATCACTAACATTCTTGTTTGTAACCACAGCCCATGCTGATCGATACTGATGCCCATCATTTTACAGACTTGTTTAACCCTGGTCTTAATTTCCAGCCACTTACACTTTAACCTTCATAGATTCTTGGTGACCAGCTCTTTTCACTGATTCTCTTTGGTTACTGCCCTATCCCGTCCCAGTCTGTCTTCTTCTCTCTTAATTTTTTTGGGGGGAGAGTGCAGGTAGAGAGATAGTTGCGCTTTATTTCCCACCCTCATATCCTCTGCTCATTTGCACCTCTTCTCCCGACAAACATAAACCCCTCATGTTACCTGGTCTTCTTTGCGTTTTCCCACCATGAAGATTTTTACTACTAGGCTTCTCGTCATTCAAATCTCAGCTCAAACATCACCTCCTCAGGGGGACTTTCTTTGACCATCCAATCTACCTTAGCTCTCTAGGTCTCCACAACATTATCCTGGTTTCGCTTCTTCACAGGTCTTACTAATGCCTATGCTATTTTGTTTTTATCTATTTATTAGAATGTAAGATCTATGAGATTATTTTAACCCCCAAAAAAGAACAGTTTATGATGCATTGTAGCAAACTAATACATATTTTAAGATAAACACATGGGCTGTCTTGCATGCAGGTGAAGCAAGTTAAATAACTTTTTTTTTCAAAAATGAAATATGTAAATGAATAAATAAGTATGTAAACTCATAACACTTCTTCAGGCTACTCTAAGATTTTGGTAATATCTTTGTAGGTACTTATTTTTGTTCTGTTTTCTTTCTAAATGGTATCTGAGTGAGGTGTTTTTTTGTTTGTTTGTTTGTTTTTTCCTACAAGTGTAAGAACTTCTAATTCTCAGGAGAAAATATTTAGGAGTTCAAGGCAGTTGTTACACCATCTGGGAAAAATAACTGAAGTTAAGCAGGATATGAAGTGGAAACTTTGTGGGTTTCCTTTCAGTTCATTTCACTGGAATTCAATTCTTAACGGCCCTAAAGCGGTTTATAGGTTTTAGAACTGCAGGCAATCATACCTTCCTGTGGACATTCTTTTGAAGCTGGTTGCAGCCTTACATACAGAGAAATAATAATACTAGGAAAAAATGTCATATTGCAGAATGATTGTATTTACTCGTCTACTCTGAAAATAATGCTGCTCATGCTTTCTTCTCAGTATTCTACTTATGCTATAGGCTTATGCTGTGTGTATATGCCCAGGCCATTCCACGTGGTATTGAAGTCATTATGAAAGTAAATGGCATCAAGCTCCATCTTTCATGGAATTTGCATTCCCGTTGGCATGTCTGCGGTGCCCTTAATGCCATTTCTCAGATGCTTAACGCATTTCTTGCGAGGCAGAGGAACTTGTTTTAAGTACTGATTACCTTACCTGTCCTGCATGCAGATAATTAGACTTGAGGATGGAATGGCTTGGGACATACATCTAAATAGAAAAGAAAACCTGGCCTAGAAAACCTAATCCCAGTGGTAAGAAAAACCTAGCATATTGAAGGTAGCAGAAGCCTGTGGGAGAGCAGGGCAATAAAAACCAACTCGGTTTCCTCTGGAGTTGTGAATAACATCTCAGGAAGGTGACATACCGGGTCCCCTGAAGGAGAGGGACAGAATGGGCTAATAACCAGTGAACTGGTTAAAAGCTTTAAGATAGATGCCAAGATGCCTTCTCACTGCTTAAATCTTGGTCACTCGTTCTCTCTCATCCAAACAGAAGTTGAAGTTTTATTTGGAGAGATTAAAACACAATGGCAGCACTGGGAGATACCAGGCCCAGTTGAGGGGAATAGAAAAGTACTTTCTTATTGAAAGAAAATAATTATCTAATAATTTGCATATTAAAAATTCAGGCCCAGCCCCATTTCTTCCATTTTTTTTTTTTCTCTCAGAGTAACATGCAGGCAAGATTGTTTTCTCTAACCCAATAACTGAAGCTTTTATATTTATTTTTATTTTGATTTTTGCAGGATACTGGCCAGTGGGACTAAACGCTTCCCTCAACTACATTTCTGGATTCTCCCCCTAATCATACATGATGATTTTCAGCAATTGGTAACTCCCGCTCTCTTCCACACACACACTTACAGGGCTTCCAGTCAACTTTTTAAAATATATATATATTTTTTTATTTGAGAGAGAGAGCATGAGCAGGGTGGGAGAGGCAGAGGGAGAGACAGAAGCAGACACCCCACTGAGGGGGGAGCCTGACGCAGGGCTCGATCCCAGGACCCTGAGATCATGACCTGTGCCCAAGGAAGACACTTACCTGACTGAGACAGCCAGGCGCCCCTCCAGTCAACTTTTAATATCTTACTTTTATGTATAAAGTGATAGTCACTAACCACCAGGCATCCAAGGAAGTCCTCTATTAGGCAAAACATAGAAATATATGGGAGGGGAAGCCACAGATGAAATATGCAATGTCAGATTCAAATAAAAAGTAACAACAGAAAACCAACAACACAGAACCAAATAAACTGCTCTTACAGCATTGGATAAGAGAATCCAATATTGTAGTTGAAAGATAATACTAAATAGAAAAAATAAAAATCAGAGGGAAAAAAATTTAGTTCTGGAAACTAAAATGAAAGTTATATCAGCAATAAATCTACTATAAGATTTGGAAATTAAAATGGAAGGTTTCCCAGAACCCAAACAAAAAGACAAAGCCATAGACATGCTATAGAAAATAGAAGGAAATGAAAGGATCGAGCTACAAGATTCAAGAACAAATAATACAGATTTTATAAACAGAAAAAAGAAAACAGAAAGAAATAGATTCTTAAATGAATTATTTTTAAAAATAAAAATTCCTGTAATTGGAAGTAATGAATTTGTAGACCGAAACGTCCCAGAGTGTACTGAGGTATTAGGTGTGGGGAGAGGACACCCAGTCACAATATAACACATTTAGAATACTAGGGATAAAATGGAAATTCAAAATGCTTTGTCAAGGAAAAACAGATGCTTGATAAAAACTGCAAGGAAAACTTTATTCAATATTATTGCATTGTGTCAAGACCATTGCAATTATAGGAGAGAGACTGAACTCAATCAAGTCCACTGAAATAAAAGGCAGGATCATTTTTAATTCTGGGGTAAGTTAATGGAAAAGAACTGGAGGACTTGGGAAGGGAGGTTGGGCCATCGGTATGATTAGGCCACCTGAGTTAGCTAACTGGCGCTTTTGAAAGTTAAGACTCTTACTCTCCCACATAGACTGAAAGATAGGGATGTTATCTTCTGCCAAGATTGTGTTCAAAGGGATGGTCCCAAGTCCTTGAGAAAGACATTCCTGTGCTGGAGAAGACTCACAGAAACGTCACGCTGACCGGAACATGAAGGTCCTCTTGGTCAGCTTTCAAAATGAAAGATCAGTTATGTTCTCATGTGTTGTTATCAAAATGATTGTGGATTTTCGATAAGAGCTAGAAGACAATGAAACAGAGCCTTAATTCTCAGAACAAACTTCTTTTTAATCTCAGATTCTTTACTGAGCCACAATATCAATTGAGATAGAGAATAAAGAAATATCAGACATCCGATGTCTCAAAAAAAGTTGACCATCTACAGGAATCAATTAGAAAATGTGACCCAGGGGCGCCTGGGTGGCTCAGTCTAAGAGTCTGCTTTCAGCTTAGGTCATGATCCCAGTGTCCTGGGATCGAGCTCTGCATTGGGCTTCCTGCTCAGCGGGGAGCCAGCTTCTCCCTCTGCCTCTGCTCTTCCCCCTGTTCATGCTCTCTCACTCTCTCTCTAATAAATAAAATCTTAAAAAAAGAAAAGAAAGAAAGTGTGACCCACAAACATAAAAGAAAATACAGAAGAGTATAAGGCATGGCATCCAGTAGGACCTAGATCCAGCACACAGACATTTACACAAAGGCACATAAATTGCAAAAATAATTGCCAGAGAACTACCAAGGAGAAATGGTTTCAGAAAATATGTTTCTGAGTAGAAAATAAAGCAGACAATAACTGGAGTTTAACAGAAAAATTTTATTGTTAGAAAGTTTGGAAAGTAATTGGCAAGTGATCCATGGAAAGCAAAAATAATGCAGTTAGGCACAATAAACTCCAAAGAATATTAAAAGATATTTTAAAGAAGCCATACATCTTCATGTATGTACTATGTGGGGCTCCACTGTGAATAAAAGCTACATTGTAAGCACTAAATATTGATTTATCAAAAATGATATGAGAAAGTTGGTGAAGGGAGATTTCTTAGTTTTTCTTCTAGAAAGTCATTTGATCTCTAGTAAAAAAAAAAAAAGAGAGAGAGGGAGAGAAGAAGAAATTATCTAGAATATGGTACCAATGGTTATGAACATAATTGCCTATGGTTTTAAGAACTTAAGAGCTCAGAACAGAGAATGACAGAAACAAGACATAAGCTTGTTATTTTATAATAAAAATATTATTATATTACTACTACTACTAATTTTTACTAACAATATAAACCTTGCAATACCACTTGCCTTTTAAAGTAGTATGTATACCTTCTTTTTTTAACTAAAAAATATCTAAAAATATATCTTAAGCAAATAAGCTTCATGTACGCAAATATGTATCTATTAGGATGTTCTTTGAAGCATGGATTTAATAGTGAAAAGGAAATCTAAATGTCCAACAAAATAGGATGGGTGAAAATATAATTATATGTAATGGAATATGCTGAAGTTATTAAAATAACATTGCAAAATAATATTTAATGGCACAAAAAATGTTTATTATCTATTAAGTGAATATAAAGCAGATTATAAAACAGTATGATTTCAATAGAAGTTATTAACGTTTGTTGATTTCTTTTTATATGCTAGGCACTGTATTAAGTGCTATACATGCATTTTTCTCATTTTCGCCCCATAATAGCCCTATGAAATAGGTAACATTGATGAGGTTGAGTGACTTTAAACAAGGTTATAAAATATGTACAATAATGTTTCTGTTTTTAAAAATAAATAAAACCATGCAGTAGCAGTATTAACAGTTATCACTTGTGATAAAGTGGTACTTGGTTTATTCTTCTTGCTAATTTGTATTTTTTAATTCTCTACAATAGACATATATGGTATCTTAAATAAGAAAAACAGTAAGTAAAAGATTAGTCTTGCATATTTGAAACATTTATTAAGTCTTTATTGTGTGCCAGTCACATTGCTAAGTTGGGAGGATACTAAAACAAATAAGATAATGTTTCCACCTCTTTATAAATTTTATTTTTTTCAAGACAATTCCTTGATTACCTGCATGATCATATGTCGAGTCCCTGAGGTTGATTATATCATTGCAACACAGCTTATATTTTTCAAATCTCATAATCTATTTTCATCACAGTAGGAATGAATAACTTTTATTTAATAGAATGAAATCAATATTTTACACCATTTTTAATAGAAAGATACATAAAACAGAAAAAAACACATAAAATACTTTGGCTTGATGAATGTAAAGGGAGTTTTTAGGCTGATGATGTTTGCTATTTTAATATTTTAGTTATCTTATTTGGTGGTCTTGTTCATTCAACAAATACTTTCCAGCACTTACTCTGTGCCTGATAGCGTTGTAGTGACTGGGGACACTGCAGTGGACAAGAATCATAAAGTCTCTGCCGCAGTGAAACTTATATTCTGATGAGAGACAGACGGAGACACACACACACACACGCACGCAAATCCACTTATTTCCCTTAGCTATAATCAGTGTTTTAGATATAAATATCTTCCGTAATGTTTGTTTTTTCTTGAATTTCATGATTTTCCTCATAACATTAAAGCGCACCATAATTTAATTCATGTCTTTATTATTCCATAGCTAATCTTCCCACGTTAGCCTCTCTTCAAGTTAATCTTTCCTATATATCACCAATAGTTGCTATTGCTATGGCAGTATTTTTCTTTTTTTTTATGGCAGTATTTTTCAAACTCCAGAGACACATTATGAAATAGATGTAATGAAGGCAGACTAACACTTTTGCAATGAAGCAGAACAGAAATGTAAGAGAACAGAATAGAAAATATCAGAGTGCTTTGTAGATAATCAGGATAAGTAACGTTTCATGAAATAACTTTTTCATAAGTAAGGGGATTGGGTTTAATGTAAAATATATTTCTTAATCAATATTATGTTCAAAATTTTGGAAACCCATATTATACTCTTAAATTATAATGTCCCCATATTATCAATCTGCTCAAAAGCATACTATAACAACCTACTGTCTACCTAAAAATATATGAAATTATCAACTCTTGTCAATGGCATGGAATATTCTCCATTGTTTCCTCTAATCCCGGATTTATTTCACTCTTTAACTCAATAGATGGATGGATGGATGGATGGATGGATGGACATATTAGATAGATGTGTAGATTTATAGATATACAGATAAATAGATAAAAATCAAGCCACATGCTGCTTCATGCCCAGTCTCTACCCAGAATGCTCTCACAGTCTCCTCCACATTACCTCTCAAAATGTCTCCATTTTACATGGCACCGCTCAAAATTACTTTAAGTAATTTCTTTATAAAGGAATGTTTTTGCCTGAGTTAAGAGCTCACATTTGTCTTAACTATATGACTGCCTTGTGAATAATTTCCCAAAATATAGGGAAATAGGGAAGAGGTAATCTTTGTCATATTCCTTTCAGAACAGCATAATTATTTCCTTATAGTTCACCTCAAAAAATTAAGTTAATTGAGATCGAATTTAGTAGAGATGCTAGATTTGAATCCAGAAAATAATCATAGAAATATCCATAACTTTTTCAAGTACAAGAGTGCAAATATGTAGATATTTTAATTTTATATCACAATAGAGCATGGGTTTTATTATTTTTTGTTGGTCTGTGCCTAGCATGTGATAGGTAGTCAATAAATAGCATTTCTCAATATAATTTGTAATGCTTAAAAAGTCCAATACCCTGACCTACTTAAAAATGTCTAATCTCCTCAATGGGAAATGTCTGTGGAAAAAAGAAATATGGCAAGGGGCTTTTGATTCTTAGGTGGTTCTGGTTTATAACGCATTTTCTGTACTTTGACTGCCCCAGTGTGTTAGAAGACTAGCTGAAGAGACTGAAGACTTGGCTTTCCTATGACTGTTTATAATAAATTATTTTAAATAATTTCTTTTGTTTACTGACTGCAATATAAATTTTGATAAACACAAAGAAAAAGAAAGTAAACTTGAACAGAATGATTCTAAACAGTATTTGTGTTTATAGGGGAGAGTTTCGTGTAGTCTGGCCATTTGATTTCTCTTTCCCTCTGCTCTCTACTTGCCAAAAATATTCTTTATTCATTTGAGAATAAATCATCATTAGATATTATACAAAACATGAATGAATTACAACTGGAATTTGTAATATCGATTTTCAGCACAGTGTTATCTTTGTTCAGATTCTAACTGTGGGTGTACCCAAAACCAGACCCCATAAAATGGTATTACATTTAATGATGGTAACATAACCCCATGTAGAAGCATTGTAAAGATGGCATTTAGCATATGAACAGTAAATAGTGACTTCTTTGGTATATTTGACCACACCACATTAAATATACAGCATAAAATACATAGAACTAGCTCTTGACAACTTATCTTAATACCAAGAGATTGGCTGCTTGTTTTGTCACAGAATTCTAAGACACAAGTCATAAAGCATGCCAAAACTTCGTATCCTGGGCCAGAAATAATTAGAAATTAGAAATCTTCTCTCCCTGTCAAATACCCTCATTTAGTTGCATCACTAGCCATCATGTGAGAACTACAGGAAGATTTTCAATTTAACAGTGGGGAAGTTTGATATTTTAAGTGCTTAAGTTAATTAAAAATCAAAAGGAATGCTGCATAAGTTATGATATGATTCTAACAGTTTAATTTGTGAAATATGGCTGAATATAAAAGGATACACATTATTAACTGATGCAAAGGTAGATATGCATAACCATATAATGAACATTAGAAGGCATGGGGAGAAGCTCAGAATACCTAAACAAATGCCCTCACTACCAATTGCTCTACTCATGCTATGATTCCATTGACTCAAGTGTCTCTGCGTTTTCCTAAGTTTGGGGCATCTGAGGAGTCAAGATGTCCATAACATCAGGAGGAAGAGTAGACAATCTTTCCAGTACAATTTTGGGAAAGACTCATTTTGAAGTATGGTGGCATAGAGGGAAATGCCCACTGACACTGAGATTCAAAACTTAATTATCAAGTTTAATGTTGAATAGGAAGTGGGAAATGAGTGGGAGGAGGAGGACGGATGGTAAACAAACTGAAGGGAATATAAATTTAAAATGTTGAGCTACATAAATTTTGCAATTTAATACTTTCCCAATTTTGTTTAATTCAGGGATGTATGGAAAAAAATAAATTTTCTGGTTTTGTTTATTCTTTTTTTTTCCCTGAAATATCAACACTTTGCAGATATTTCTGGAATCTTCTTTATTTTTTTCATAGCCCAGTTAACTCGGAAATGCATATTTTTATAAATCTTTCTCTACTTTGTGCAGAACTATGGTATATATCAAGTGAATCTCAGGTTTAAAGGGAGGGGGCAGGGGGGTGCCTGGGTAGCTTAGTGGGTTGAGTGTCTGTCTTTGGCTCCATTCATGATCTCAGGGTCCTGGGATCCAGCCCCACATCAAATTCCCTGCTGAGCTGCGTGTCTGTTTCTCCTTCTTCCTCTGGCCCTCCCCCTCCCGCTCATGCCCTCTCTCATGCTCTCTCTCTAGCTCTCTCTCAAATAAATAAATAAAATCTTTAAAAAAAAATAAAGGGAGGGGGCAGGAATACAAACGTAATGTTCAGATGAGGACAGTACTATAGTATCTTTATGTTGTGAAAAAAATGCTGGTCTTCCTCATTAGCTCCTACCTGTTTGACAGTGGGAAAAAGACAATTACCTTCTGTTAACTTCAACATAATTTAATCGGACGTGTTCTCTTTAGGGCTGTCCGTTTTTGCCGGGATGAACCGGGTAAGCCAATCAGTACCCTCCCCTTTCCTTCCACATCCTCTCCCCATGTGTCATCCAGCTGAGTGGGGACAGGAGCTGCTATGGGACCACAGCCTCTTCTGCCCCTTTCAATGTTATTTGTGTCCTCTGGGCATCACTTACTTTCCTGCATTTAAGGCTAAAGCCACCTGATGGTAGAATTTACTATATACTTGGGCTGAGAGACTTCCTAGCTAGCTAAAAGAAGTATCTAGAACTTAGCGCTTCTATTTCCCCTGCTATCGTGCTTCACTGGTTCAATTTGATGTGACTGCTTGACTGAGTTCCAGCTGTATGGAATGGGAACCCCAAAATTAGATCCCTTTCCAGAGTCCTCCACCCTCCATTGCCTACAGAGGCACAGATATGTTGAGAGATCACCTCAATTAATATATGAAGAACATTAATATTTTCAATCACTGCCATTTCACGTGTTGTGATGACATTCCTGTTATAGATACATACTTAAATATACACACATATATACACACCATGAAATGCCTATGATATTAAAATGAAAAATGCCATTGGAGTTTGAAAGATACAAGCACAGTTACTATGCGGCTTGGTTTTGAAGGAAAATATATCTGGATTCCACGTTTACCTGGGTGTATAAATACCTTCTGCAAGTTCCTCCCTGCAAGAAGTATTTCAATTGAACTCTCTAAAAAATGTTATTTAAAACATATGAATACAAAGGTGAAGACAGCAAAGTCCTTTGATGATATAATTTCAAAGGAACCGAGTGAGATTTCTTTTCTTTTAGTTGTAATTATTGCTTTGAAATTTGTGATAACAGATCATGAGTTTTCTACTTTATATTCCTGAATTCACACTTACGTCACATTAAGTCAGCCTGTTACTTCCTGAATAGCTGCTCGGCAACACTCTTACCAGGTGTACAAATCTTATTCTCTCACTGCCATCCTTTGACTAGTGTCTTGACGTTCATTGCAACGCACATGATTGCTACAGCTTTGCAGATTTTTCCTGACTCTAATTTAGCTATTCTTCATGACTCATTATCTAGCAGTCGCCACAACAATAACTTATTGACCATTCACTCTGTGCGAAATCTTGTCCTATACAGTGAAAGGCAGAAGGTTACAAGGGAAATAAATACTTGTTCCCTCTTGTCAATGACATTATAATCTAATGGACTTTAAAGATCTCCTCTGTCTTAGTGGTTAGCCTGATGCCATATCAGTTTCTGTTTTAGTATTAAGCACGCTAGAAACTCACAATAACACAGCAGAATTCGCTTTAAAGAAGTTTCATTTTGATATTATTCTTGGTTAATGATAAATCCAAAGGACTTTTTAAGTTTTAAGTTTTCATGGATATTGAGGACACTGTTATGTGCCACTTTAGGAAAATTTATTTGATAGCATTTTACATTTGAACTCTTAAATATATATAATATACATATTATTTGTACTGTATAAAATATGTATAAGATATACTTATTATATTTTTATATTTATATTTTGTTTTTACATAAATATATATAAAATTAATGCTAGCAGAAAGAATGGTTGATGTTATGATGGTTTTTATTTTTTTTTAAGATTTTATGTATGTATTTGAGAGAGAGAGAGAGCACGAGCAGGGGGAAGGGGAAGAGGAAGAGGGTGATGCAAACTCCCCACTGAGCAGGGAGCCCAACATGGGGCTCAATCCCAGTACCCTGAGATCACCACCTGAGCCCAAGACGGATGCTTAACCAATTAAGCCATCCAGGTGCCCCAGGTTTTTTTTTTTTTTTTTTTTTTTTTTTTTATGATTGTTTTAAAGTTGAGGACATCTAGGCTCACAGTAGATTCCTTGTTACCATGTAATGGAAATACTTTGAATGTACAGTTAGAATTTAGAGCTAGCCCCTTATATTTTCCATTAAAAAATACCCTCTTAATGATATTCCCATCTAATGAAAAGAGTTGAAATGAAGAACTAAAGCATTGTGGACCTATCAAATAGAGATGTACGTCTCTTACTGGGGAGTTTTCCATGTAGGATATTATAGCCGTCATATTTCTAGGAACCATGGGTTGTACTAGACTTAAGGCTTAGTTTAAAAATATGCATTGAGTGCCTACTACATCACAGGCACATTCTTTGCACTGAGATACCAGACATGGATGTTTTCTAGCTGAATGGGAAGGAAGACAAATACACAATCAAACACATATATGTAAAGTTCCAAGCATGTTGGTAGCTGCAAAGGAGACATGCCCGGTGTTAAGAGAGTGTAGAAGGAGGAGATTCAAAATCGTCAAGGAGGTGGTCAGGGAAGGCTTTCCTCTAAAAGATCCTGAGTTGGCATCTAAGGATTGAATAGGCGTTAACAAGATAAAGGAGGAACAAGAACACGCCAAGCAGAAGTGACGGCACGTATGCAAACCGGGACAGGGATGGAAAATGGTGTGAGAAAGGATCACTTCAGCCGGTGTCCAGAGGGTGAGCGCGGTATGGTGCGTGCTGAGACAGAAGTATGCAGGAGCTGGACTGTTCTGGCCAATAGCCCAAAGCCTTTCTCCTGTATGGTTGTGAAGATAAAAACCCATATCCTAGAGATACTAGTAAGAAGGGTCTTCAGGTTAAATGTGTCAATCAGGATTAGAGCTATACATAGACAACGAATAGGGATGGCTAACTGATTGTATATGCCTTGATATAGTATAAAGGTTTAGAGATGAGCATTCGGTGCAGGCAATTTCATCTGAAACTGAGGAAAGACTTTCATCAACAGGTGGAGTTTGAGATAAATGCAGTCGTAAATAAGGGATTGTTGGCTGGAGAAAGGTAAGGTAGGGCCTCACACTTTGAAAACAGAGAGTTAGCACACCTTTCCTAGAAGATGCTTTTTGCTGAGGCAGTGATATGGAAGAGGGAACTGATAAACCAGTGGGGGGGGGGGGGAAATAAAACCTTTCATTTAGGTGGAGAAACAGCAACCTAGTCTCTTCAGTATCAGGCAGTTATGATATGGTACTTTATAAAGTTTTTCTATCAAAATTTTCTGAATGAAATGAAGTGGAAAGAATCAGAGGCAGAAGACTTGAAAGAATATTAATAAAACACAGACATGAGGGAACGCGGATTTGCACTGCACTGACAGCAGTGGCAAAGGAAAGTACAGGGTAATTTCAAAAATGACTACAAAGTCAGGCTATGTAATATTTCACAAATCTCTATGCATTATTAATCTTTACCAATGGCTTTTCCATTGGTATATTCATTTGTAAAACTTCTCAGGAATGCTTAAATGCCACAAGGCCTAAACGACCATGTGTAAAATCAACTCACAAATAAAATTATTTATATTATGTTTACTATGATGAATTTCATTAGCATGAAACTAAATAAAATGTAATAATGTGACCAGAGAATTTGTAAATATCTGGTAATAAAAAGTTAAAATTTAAATTTTAAAATGTAATTAAGATAGTATAACTTTAGTTCAAATATATTACACATTGTGAAAATACAAATAAACTTCAGATTGTGGTAAAACTTTTTTATTTTTTAAGACGATAATAAAATAGAACTCCCGACATCTTTGCATGGCATCTGGATTACATGACATGCTCAATTCATTCCGAGCATAAAATAATAATAATGATGATGATTATATACCACATAGATTCTAAGATACCAAACACTTCTCAAGTTTATTTATTTATTTTTTTAGGGTTACCTATCATCTAACAGTTCTGATATTTTGTTTGTCTACAGTTTTCTGTGACTGTCCAGATTTTTGATATATAGAAACATAGATAGAATTCAAACCTGGAATCTAGTTATTTTTTTCAGCAACAGGAAAAATATACACTGAATAATAATCATATTTGAACTTATTCATTGCACATTAGACACTGAATGGACTTTAGAAATCGCTTAGCTCAATATCCTCTTTCCCTGATGAAGAAAGTAAGGCAGAAAACCCTATGACTTTTTTTTTTAATTTTTAATTTAAATTCAATTTAGTTAACGTATAGTGTAGTATTAGTTTCAGGGGTAGAATTCAGTGATTCTTCAGTTGCATATAACACCTAGTGCTCATTACATCAAGCGTCCGCCTTAATGCCCATCAGGGTTTTCTTTTCAAGATCACATAGCTCGCAGAGTGTGCCTGGAAGTCAATGTCTTGTTTCTAAGACAAGCATTTAGAATGAATCTCTGCTCTAATGAAAGCAAAGTAATAAAAATTTGCAAAGAACATATTTAGTTAAAGGGTCAATTGAATATA
The DNA here is from genome assembly GCF_024610735.1 of Ursus americanus. NCBI lineage: Eukaryota > Metazoa > Chordata > Mammalia > Carnivora > Ursidae > Ursus > Ursus americanus. The sequence continues at coordinate 40,139,836 of NC_142145.1, forward strand.
GCCAGTACTTGCTGTCTACCTAGGTTAAAACACTACCAATGTATTGTTGCCATTTTAACCTTTATTCTCATGTGACAAAGCTCCAATCACTTTTGGGGAAAGGTAGATACAAACGGTAATCCTAAGCAACTGTACTGTGTATGTAGGGAGCTGACGTAGATAATTGTTATTCAAAGCAATTATTCCCAGTAAAAATGTAACATCACAAAGACCATATTGGTGAGTAAATACCAAACCCTTAAATGGGAAAATAAAATGTATTCTATTAAAATATATCTCCTATATAAGGGCTTATCCAGCATTTTGATTTGTGAAGAAGAGTAATACAGAACACGGACTTGCAAATATATTTTACACTGTGAAGAACAGGGAGAAGAAATAGCTAAATCCATTTTTTTCTGAACCCTTCAATGTAACGTGCATTATTTATAAATTTTTTAATTGCAAACGTACTCTTTGTAGGATGTTATTCTGTCTCTTATATTTAAAAAGTTAGACAGTACACAATATATTATCTCTGTTACTTATGCAAAAATGATGATAAAATTTATCAAATTATATAGGATACATATTTATATTAGTATGTAGGGCTCTCTGCTTTATTTAGAAAACCATTCTGTCTTTTTCAGAACTATAGTTTTTATTTGATATGGAACTATAGACCTTATTCAGCTGATAAAAATGTGATCTTGCGTAATCATAACATATAAAGGTACAAGTGTATATAGGCATGGGTTATGTGCTAAACCCTGAAGCATGTACAATAGCTTAACACTGTGCTGAAAGAATGTCCAGTTACTTAATGTGTCATCTTTATACACCCTAGAGCTCTTGCTCACTAGCATTCAATCTTGAAAAGATAAAGGGTGTCCAGGTTGAGTTATTCCTTGGTTTAACAACTTTTGAAGCATTTTAGAATGCCCTCTGATCAGTATAGTTCATATCCTTGCAGAGATCAAAATCTCTTCAGAGAACACCTTTGCAGTTCTCTTCTTCCCAAGAGGTAATTTCAAACAGTATGTCTTTAGGCCATGAAGTGTGGAGGGTTTTTTTCCCCCACATTGAGAAATAATTTTTTAGAAGCAAGAAGAATAAGTTAACTTCCTAGTAGCAATCTTTCACTCTGTAAAAAAACTGGCAAGTTATGACCATAGTTAGTTTTTCAGGAGTAGATATGCTTGAAGATTTATTATTATTCATATTTTTTTCAAATGCCGGATTGACATTTTAATTTATCAATGCTAAGATTCTGGGTAACTTACAATCACAATACTTATTTTTTTCCTGATGTTATCAGAAACTCAACTCTTTCTTTATATTTTATAATTACTTTTCTGACATTTTCCATATTCTCAAAACCAAAAAAAGATGCCTTTTAAAAATAGAACATCTTACATTACTTTATTATGAAAATGTCAAGAAGATTTAGATTGCTTAATGAAGGGCAAAACAAGAGGCATGTGTAAAAGTATTTATTATATGAATCTTAGAGAAAATTGAATTCTTCAAACTCATATTAAAATGTGGCCAGGGGCACTTGGGTGGCTCAGTCGGTTAAGTGTCTGCCTTCGGCTCAGGTTATGATCCCAGGGTCCTGGGATAGAGCCCCACATTGGGCTCCTCTGCCCCTCCCCACTACTTGTACTTTCTCTCACTCTCTCTCTCAAAGAAATTAGTAAAATCTTAAAAAAAATAAAGTGTGGTCAGGATATTATACAATCTAGCTATTTTGTTACCCATGTGTTATAAAAGGAATCAAATAGATTCATGTTATCACCTAGGATCAGATTGTTATAAATATTATTTGATTAACTATTAGATTAAACTCAAATTTGTCAGGGCGCCTGGGTGGCACAGCGGTTAAGCGTCTGCCTTCGGCTCAGGTGTGATCCCGGCGTTATGGGATTGAGCCCCACGTCAGGCTCCTCCGCTATGAGCCTGCTTCTTCCTCTCCCACTCCCCCTGCTTGTGTTCCCTCTCTCGCTGGCTGTTTCTGTCTCTGTCAAATAAATAAATAAAATCTTAAAAAAAAAAAACAAATTTTAATTTTAGGGAGTTGTTAGTACATTTGTAACTGACCCATCAGTACATTTTAATGCAAATTTTCATGTCTTCATTAAGCCTCTAACTCTTATCTACATGACTTGTTTCAAGGTCTACTGTCCTATCATTAACTATAAGTACACCTTCTATGTTAGTAAGCATGAATCACATCTACACAGTTTATGTTAGATTTGATCAGATCCTTTATAAGTCTTCTCAGTGACATTAGTCTGGAAAAAAATTATTGACATTAACATTTTCCAGGAGTCCAGAATATATTGGTTTTGGTTTCTGGTGGGAGAATGTATGCCACACTCTTAATTTTAATCATCTCCCAGTTAAGAGTGTCTTACACCAGCCTGAAATAACATGCGAGGTAAGCTAGATTTCTAGGTTCATAGAAGAAAATTATTTGCATAAAATCTGGAAATAATTAGTGTGTTCCAACATCATGAGGTAATACGGGATGACAGTTACATCAGTGTGTATATCTGAATTCAGCAGTAGTGGGAGGGTCCACCTACCATCCTCTTCACTGAACCACCATTCAAATCAATAAAATGAAAAAAATAAGGGATGGAAAAATAGCCAGTAGCTTTTTACATATTCCCCATATTGAGGTTTGGGGTATTTATTTATTTATTTGGTATAATGAGGTAAACAAAGTAGTTGGGAACAAGGAGAGGATAGAGGAAACATGTCGGTCAGTGATCCTTCCATGTCATAGATAAGATTTCAGTGATATTTCCTGGTACCTTAATGTCAGTGAGACTGTAAATGGCACACTGATAGAAAATGGATTTGTTCATCCATTTAAAACATACTTAAATATTATATTCTGTTTAAAAGAGAGTTATCAATTTCAGTTACTGAAAAGGCAAGTTTAGTGTAAGAACCCTTTGATAGACCCTGCATTCAAGAATGGAGAATCCCTCCTCACATGTCAGTTTGCCTCAGGCAGAAGTTGGAAAGAGTATAAAGCAAGAGTGGAATAAAGCCTCAACCATTCAGGAGACATGAACTCCGAAAAACATTAATTATTCAGAAGAAGGAACTGACATTGAATAGAAAATGGTTTAAGCTTCTCTGTGTGTATTCTAACCTTGAAAAGGCAAACTGAATTGTAAGTATCTTATTGAAACATTAATGGAGTGGGGGTGTCCAAGGAATTTTATACATGTTTTATTTATTTAAAAGACATATTCAAAACAATGGTCCAATGATCCCCATTTTACTCACAGCAAAAGTGAGAGCACATGCAAAGGCCTATAGAACCCTATATCATGTGGTCCCCATCACCTTTAAGACCTCATCTCTTCATATTTGTCCCTTCAGCTCATTTGACTTCAAGCATACATGGACTTCTTGTTTATTGAATATACACAACGTGCCACCCTCCAGGCCCTTCCTCTCATTCCCTTTCTCTGGAATGCTCTTTGTCGAACTATTCCTTTGCCTCGTTGCCTATATCCTTCAAGTCTTTTCTCAGTTCACTGACGCCTACTCTGACCAACCTTAAAGTTGCAACCCATCCCCTCACCTCGACCATGATCTACATTTCTCAACATATGCCAGCTTATGACATGCAATGTAGTTTTCTTATTATGTTTTTGTTTTATAATTTCCTAGTTTTTAAATATATTGTTTATTATCTGACTTGTCTGACTTGAGTATCAGTTCTACAAAGGTGCAGCTTTTTACCTTTTTAATTGTTTTAACTGAGGCATTCCAAGCACTTATAACAGTGCCTAGCATATAGTAGGCACTCAATAAATATTCAGTGAATGAATTAATCATATACAAATTATATATGCACATATACAAATTATATCTGTGTATTTTTTATTTTGAGTATATTTGACACAATGTTACATTAGTTTTGGGTATACAACATAGTGATTAGATAAGTTTATATATTAAGCTTTGTTCACAAGTGTAGCTGCCATCTACATGTCCCAGTCCATCACTATTGCAGTATCATTAACTATACTCCTTATGCTGCCTTTCATTCCTGTGACTTACTCATTCCATTACTAGAAGCCTGTATCTCCCACTCCCCTTTACTCATTTTGCCCAATCTCCCTTCCCCCTTCCCTCTGGCAACTCTCAGTTTGTTCTCTGTATTTATAGGTCTAACTATGCTCTTTATTGGCTTATTCATTTACTTATTTATTTTTATTTATATATTTTTAGATTCCATGTATGAGTGAAATCATAAGGTATTTGTCTTTCTCAGTCTGGTTTATTTCACTTAGCACAATACCTTCTTCTCTATGCACGTTGTCTCAAATGGCAAGGTCTCATTCTCTTTTATGGGTGCGTAATATTCCATTGTGTGTGTGTGTGTGTGTGTGTGTGTGTGTGTGTGTGTGTGTATACCACATATTCCTTGTCTATCTGTCTATTGATGGATCCTGAAGTTGCTTCCATATCTTGGCTATTTATAAATTATATTTTTTAAAAGAAAGCCCTACAAAGATTTCAAATGTAGGTTTAACAATTGTGTGACTCAAATGGAAACCTTTTGTCTTTGCGTAGGAGAACTGAGTGTTCTTTCCTCCCTCATGCTTTGGCACAACATTCAGGAGAAGACAGTGATCACTGTGGTCCTTTCCACAAACTTCCATAATGGTCTGTGCTCTTAACTCTCTCCATTGCTCTCTCTCTATCCGTAGAAAAGCTCACTGAAAGGCAACCCTTAATTCACCCCGTCAAGATCCTTTTGATATTTTCTTTCTGGCCTCCTTCATATCTGGGCCCCTTGTGTTGACATTTTGGACAAAGCTAGACTTTTTCGATGGTTTTGCCCCAGAATTATGACCTATCTCTACTGGACAAAGTGGAACCCTTATTGCCTTCTCTATATTTGCTAAAATGCCCAACAAATAAACAAATGCACACACAAAGCAAATCTGATCTCAGAGTGCACTTTGACGTCTTGCTGGTTCTCTCTTTCCTTTGCTCTTTTAAGAGCCATGAAAACCACATATTTCTGAGGCACAGTTTTTTCACTAAGCAGTAAACATGGGCTGCAGAATGTCTGAGATAGAAAGCCCAATCTTCTTCAGGAGAGCACACTGTAATTGCTGCCAGGTAAATTTAAGATGCCTTTTATTCAGACATCTGCTTAATACTTAGGAGTGTGACTCTTCAACATTCAAGGGTAAAATAAGTTCCAAGAAGTCTACCCGCGCTATTTATTAGAGACCCACAAAGCTGTTTCAGTGGTAAAGAGTCCCCTAACACCTACATCTGTATTTTATAACACAAAATGTATACAAGTGTTTGTGATTTGGGACCAAACAGGTGGGAACTTACCTTTCTCCAGAGGATGACCTTCATCTGTAACTAGATCTAGTTCTAAAATCTGTGATATTTTCCCTTCACCATATTATTCCCACACAGGCTTTCTAAACTTCTTTTATGGATCTAATTCTGTCTGTTTGTGCTAAAAGAGCATGGGAAGAGGATGAGGATTATTTTTCCCTTGTGGAGCTTCAGAGGGTGGGCTAGAATGATAATCTGAGTTGAAAATGAAGAGTATTCCTAATGGGTCCACTATTTCAGTCATGAAAAGTCTTTTGGAAATTTAATCACATTTAAAATGTTTGTTTTGACCCTGTTGCTCCATATGTTGGAGTCTATCCTAAATCCACACACCCTACACACACACATCGAACACACACACACCGAACACACACACACACACACACCAAATACAAACATATACACGAACACACAATATTAGCAACTGTTTCTCTATTAGTTTTCTCTATTTAGGTGCCCAATTCCCCTTACAAAAGTCAATGTAAAGAAGAGAGATGACTTTCTTAATGCGGGCAGGGTAGAAATATGTTAAATGTCCTGGCCTCATGAGAATAAACTTCCTAAGATTATAGTTTATGTTCTCTAGTGTTTGTCTTTCGGCAAGGAGGAAAGAGATAGAAATGTTAAAACTTAGACATAATTTATTAGGATAATAGAAATAGAAGTTTAGAGGTAGAGGAAAGTAAAGAAATAGAGAAAAATTAATCAATCAAAAAGCAGTCAGGAAAGAAGAAAAAAAGAAATAAAATGTAGTAAATGTAAATTCCAAAATAAAATGGCAACAATAAACCCTTAAGCTACCAGCAACCAATTTATTTTTTTAAAAGAAGATTTACTTCTCCTGTTAGAATAAAAAGACTTAGATTGGATTTTTTAGTAATTCAACTTTTCACTGATAATAAGTGATATACTTCGTAAAATAATGCATAAAGTTGGAAGATAAAATAATTTAAAAGGATATATTTGTTAAATATAAATAGGTTAAAGGTAGTTATGTTGAAGTTCTATGGCATTTAATATTAAATAAATGGGTATATTGAAACATAATATTAATTGAAATATAGCATAAAACAAGATGATTTTATTATATTATATATATATGCATTTTTTGCTTTTATATGTACTTTGTCAATATGTATACACATATACTTTTTGGCATGTAACAGCTATAAACCCACGAATGGGAAAGGTACATAAATTTATGATGGTGATGATTTTGGGGGAGAGAGGTTTGAGTATTTGACTGCAAAGTGGATTGAAGCATATTTCAACTTTATCCAATAACATATTGACAAAATAGTAACACCTAGTAATTTTGTCAGATGGGAAATGGATATATACAAGATTTTCTCCATGGATTTCTCTGTTTTAAACATCAAAATAAATAAATACTTGAACTCCTTCATGGTAAAGCTGATATGGTTATATCTTTTTACTTTCTGCAATTCCTTAACACAGTCTTAGGAACCAGTAGAAGTTAGAGCAAACTGTTCAGCTAACTCCTGTATATCCTTCAAAATGCTTCTCTGGAATCACTTTTTTTAGAAGAATTCTTTTGGTCCCTCTATCTGTTTTCAATATTTTGTGCAATGACCAAAAACCCAATACAACTGGCTTAAGCAATGAAAATAGAAGGTAGGCAAAGAACTGATCAGTTCGTGTAACTCGGAGTAACGGAAGCATTAGGGAAGAGCCTGGCTTTAGGCAAGGCAAAGCTGCATTCAGGATTAAAATAGGTCATAGCTATTTCTTCTTTCTGCTTCTTCCTGTCTCTTGGCCCTACCTTCTGCTCTATCGACTTTATTTCTCAATAGGTCCACTAGGCTCAGAGGTGGCTGAGGCAAGCTGATACTCTCCAAGTTCCAAATCAATCACAAGAGAAGGAACAAGAGTCTGTATTGGATGCAAATTCTCAGTGAAGCCAAATGACAAACCGGCAAAACGGCCCAGCTCGCTGGTCTCAGTAGGGACAACCTATGACCTAAGAGCAGGAACACTCAGAGGTACCAGGGTTGACTCAGGGTTGGATTCTGGGGACTCATACTTAACACGGGGTGTATGGGTGTGTACACAATAGTAAGGCCTTGCCGCAGCAGGAATGAGGTCAACCAACCTGAACCACACTGATAAAGTAGGAATGGGGGTATCTCTCAAGAGAAACTAGGGAGTCCAGTGCCAACAGAATTATTGTAACTTTATAAGCCTTGATGTTGGAAAACGTGAATCCTTCGCCAATGTTCTCATTTGGAATTTTGACTCTGGTTCCTTAGCCTTTCCATGTAATTTTTGTATATAGGAATATCATTGGCTTTTGTAAATTGGCCTTGAATCCTGCCATGCAGCTCGATTCAAGTATTAATTCTGGAGATTTTTTTTGTAGAGTCTTTATAATTATCTACATAGACACTTGTCATCTGTAGATAAAAATATTTCTTCTTCTCAAAGCAGTATATTTACTTTTTTTGCTTGCTTGCTTGCTTTCTTTTTCTTTTTCTTTTTCTTTCTTTCTTCTTTTTTTTTTTTTTTGCTTTCATGTGCTGTCTAGGACTTCCAACCTTTAAGGTAAATCTAGAATACTTGACCATAGTTCAAAAGGCCCTACCTAGGTTTTCCATTTCATTTTCCTTTCTATCTCTCTTAAATCAAATGAAGCTCTTAGTCTTAAATCCATATTCGTCTCACCTTCAAATTGTCTTTTCAGTAGTTTCTTCTCCCTGAAACTCCCCTTTCACTGCCGGACTTTGTTACCTACTTAATTCATCCTTGGGCCTTAGCTTCTTTCAGATGACATTTCCTGAGTGTCTCACCCTAGAGGAGACTTTCTCCTTATTTCCACCCAATTACCACGTTCATAGCACTTATCGTAATTGTAATTACATGTTCAATATCCATTTATTCACAAGACTATTTTCGTTTGGGCACAAACCACATCTATCAGGTTTACTCTTGCATTCCTAGTACCTAACAGAGTGAGCAGAAAGAAAATAGGTTGTCTTTAAATATTTCTTGAATAGCCAAGTGAAAAATAGGTAAGTTAATAATAATGCATATATAAATTGATTGCTGTGTTAATTAAACTCTGAGACATAAAAGATATATTTCTTCTTTCCAAATTTACGTGTCTAGGATATCAGGTTAATAGAATCCAGCTATAGCAGCCTGAATAACCCTTGTCATTACCAGCAACAACGTAATTTTACCAACTACTCTTTATTGAGTACATCCCATATAATAGGCATATCAATACATATTCCACAAACACTTTATTATTTATCAGTTATAACAGTCCAATATTGTTACTGTAATCTCCTTTTGCCATCGAACATAGTAAAGATGTCCACATACTGGGAATTGTGAAGTGGCTCTTTGAATTTTAAGAGTGAGAAAAAATCCACCTCACTGGTGAGACAGTCAGTTCAGTATGAACATGCAAATTCATATATCCAGACTCACTCTAAGTTTAAGACAATTCTATATTCAACAATTATTTATTGTTGGCCTATTAGGCACTAACGGTTATGGATGTTACGGCTAAACAAGATAGAATCCTTCCTTTCCCAATTAAAGACATGTGCCGATGAATATGTCAAGATTCTGAGGGAAATCAAACAGTTATAGAGAACAGTGCAGGCACCAAGTGTCTGGGGGCTTGGGAAAGAGAAAGATGAGTTCTGAAGTCTTTTAGGAGGGGACAAAATTTGGGTAGATCCTTAATTGACTGTGAAGGGAAAATATTTGTTAAGCATAATGTAAAATAAAGTATTAAAATAATGATATTAATAAGCTTTGCAAGCTCCAGTCTCCTACCTCTTTGATAATTAAATGATAGGAATTAAAGCTTCCCTCGTTCTGTGCTGGAAAGAGGTGAAAACTCACCCTTAGTGAATTTTTCTTATTTTATTTTAGCACCCACTATATTAATAACATCCAAATATTTCCTTTATATTTCACAGAAAACACAGGCAGTCAAAAGAAAGATATATCTACTAATTTTGAGATATTGTCCTATAATCGTATCTTAATGTTTAATATACTTTAAATGTTACAATTTCACCATTGGATGGCAATATTGCTTGTTTATTTTCCCTTCAGTATTCTTATAAGCATTTTACTACAGAGGAAAAAATGATGTTGCCTAAGAATTAAGATTTGTTAGTCAATTTTATTTATTTGTTTGGGTTATTTTATTTCATACTGTCATATCACAATGAAAATACAGGCAAAGTGATGCTCACCTGTTGATGTAGACTCAGGTAAGAAGTCAATAGGTGCAACATTCTTCTTTCTGGATGGGGGATGAAATGATTTCTCTTACACTGAGTCTGACTCTACTCTCACTTTGATGCTATGGTGGAACGATCTGTGCCCCAGTCCTCTCTGAGGTCAAAATTCCCACAATTAAAGACCATACGATGGTCAACGATCATTTGCTAGGAGTCATTAGAATCTCACTTTCCTGAAAATCACATTTGCTCCATAAGTATTGTTAAAATGGTTTGAATTTGTGAACATAAATTTCAAAGAAGGAAAGTTATGATGTGTTACTCAAATAGCTGTAATTCACATTCTGATTTGTAAATCACCTGTCACAGTATACCTGGTCCTCACAGTAGTCCAAATCTAGCTAACCATGCAGATGTTAAACATTTCCCAAAGGAAAAAAGACATTTTTCATAAAATATTATGGTAGCCTACCATTCATAAGAAAGGCAAGAATAAGAATTGTTACAAAATATCACCAAATATATAGAATGCTAATAGGACAATTTTCAGTAAATTTAGCAATAATTTATATTACAAGTGGATTAGAATAGAAAGTTATGATCTTGTCCATAGGCATGACAAAAACATATTCCCTCTATGCATTTCCACTTATGGATTATAGTTATTTATTATTAGAATTCACTAATGAATTCTAAATAATTGAGTTTCATTGTGATTTCCAGTTGCAGACTACTTAGAGACTACATAGAGATGTTTGTCTGTATAAGGATTGTTTTACTCAAAATATCTATTATTTATGTTAATTTGATAATGTAGTCATGCATGTTCAATGTGTCTAGTCCTTCTAAATAAATTGGGTAAGTTTGTATAAATTACGTCTTTTAAAATATTAAACATTGAAACTAAGATCATTTCCTAAGTTGAGAAATCACCTGATATCTTGATATGTTCAGATTTTACTTTTATTTATGGTTCAGAAGTATATTTTAAGAAATATACGATTAGCTCATTATTCTACAGACTCTGCTTACTAAAATTTGTTTCATTATGTTGGGATACATGTCAGTGCCCATATAGAAATCCCATTTCAGTCCAGAACAGGCAGTGGATTGAGACAGATGACACTAGCCCCTGTCTAGGACTTGAGTACTCTTTAATCACTGTACACCAGAGGTCGTCTGCAGTAATATTAACAGTCTGTCCACTGAAAAGCATGATGCTGAGTTACATAAAAATCACCATTGTTTTATAAACATTTGTCATACAAGAACTTACTATTATTATTTGCAAATCACGTTTAAAGGATCTCTATACCTGGTAGCACTAGATAGGTTTCTGGGAAATATTTATATGGAATCACATTACTTTATAATATTTAACACTTCAGAGCATTAACACCTCTAGTACTAGGTGAGAACTCTGAATATATTCAGGACAGATGAAAATCGTTACTGCTTCAATGGTCCCAGAGTCAGACATTATGAAATATTCATGGTTCACAGTTTGTCCATAGATAGTAAAATATAAGTTGAGCCCATTTTCCGGGGTACAGGAAATTGAAGAGAATCATGTTCTGTAAGTAATTGTGCATTTGTTGTATTTTAGAAACACAGGCTTCAGCTTTCTATACAAGCACATAAAGTTTTAGAGGTTTGCAATTTTTTGTATTGACAATTCAAGAAGAAAGCACCTAACTTCCCCACTGTCCATTTTATCGCCTAATTCTTCCTACTGAAATATATTCTATTAATTCTTCCTCATTTCAAATAATGATGTTAAATAACAAGGCAGTGTTTTTAAAATAAACTGATATTATACGACCTCCTTCTATCTTCATATGAAAATTTCTGTTGTCTATTGTTTCTATTTGATGAATAACATACTCATCTTTTAGAAAAATATTAGGATTCTAAATATGAAAATTCAGTCATTTTCAAATATATAGCTTTGCCATTCTGCTAAAACTATAGGCAGAGTTTTAGGAAAACTCTGACTCATGCAATAATGATTAAAATAAAAATATTACATATTTTATAAACCTCATCTCATTCAGCACATGGCAAGTAACTTTCTTGGGTTAGTAAAATGGGTACAGAGAACTTTTTAACTATTCACTCTTTAAAGAAAAACTGATTCTTCCAGGACATCATTTTACAAATGGCATTGGAGTTACTTAAATCCTACTTTCATGTACATCACCTGAAAGCGACAAGAGAAACAGCAAGAGTAGCCTATTGCTATGAGTGGGAAGATTAATTAGATTTCTATGCAGAGATCAGTGCAGTCTTTTGAACTGGAACAGATTCTAAGAAAAGTAATTATTGGACACAGTGCTATGGTAAAGCTATCTGCAAAGTTCTATTTGCCCTCTGTGACTCATGGTGACCTAAAATGTACACATGTTCTTTTTGAGTTGTGATGACCTTGCTGGCACCAAGCTCCTGTGCCTCCTTTCAGTGAAAATGCACAGGTTGATTACCTAGTGTCGACGGTAATGGAAGAAGAATTTGAGAGTTGGCTATTTATGGCTCAGGAAACTATCCGCAAACACAATTAAACACTTCATTTAAAACTTTATATTAATTATTAAAAATCAACAGAATTGCGATAGTAGCAACATACCACACAGAATCAAATGACTTTGTTAGGATTAATTTCTTGAATCATAAATAAATGAGTAAAAAGAGATGACAGGACTACTTGAAATGCTTAAACTTTCCAAAACTAAATAAAATCTTTTTACCTGCTTGATCTTTACAGCACAGACCAAATGTCTTCATTTAGAAGCCATCAACATTTAGTTGCTGAACTTCACCATAGAAATTTCAAGGGAAAATAATTATGGAGGTAATTTCAATTTAAAGGCACATAGGGAAGTAATTAAGGGTAATAATATCTGTAGCCTCTAAACAAAGATATAGAAAATAGACTCTGTATATTATTTAAATGAAAGGTTACAAGGAAAATAGCAGCAAATGAGGATTAGGTAAGGAAAACCACAGTATTAATTTAAAAAAACCACACATCTATTTCCAGATTATCACAGAATTACATGTGGCAAGATTGTGCTGCAGTGTTTTCTAGAAATACATTTCAGATATGATGTAGATGTACATAAATAGGTTACACATCCTGTTTCCTATATTGTGCTCAGTGTGAGTTTTGGTCTGATGGTGCAGCCCTCTGATAATCACATTTCAAGGACTCCTAGCTTTCAAGTTAAGTTTGCAGACCACAGTCCGGTGTTCAGAGAAGGGAAGGCATGGGGACCGAAAGAGAGGATAAGGAGGAAGAAATAGGGAGGAAGACAGTTCCCTAGTAATTATAGGAAGATACATGGTTATTTGAATCAAGAAAGGCAACATTATCAGAACGATTAAAAAGTCATTTTAGCAACCAGAGTGTTTGGGGTTCATATCTCAGTTTCACAATTTATGGGGAGCATGATTTCAATGAAGAATTTAAGCACTTTTTTCATTTTTAATTTATAATAATTAAATATTATATATAATAATAATAATAATTATAATAATAATAATAATAATAGCAAATAGTTTCTTAACCCTTGATTTGATATAATAAAATCCAATATTACTTTAATTTACTATGCTGATAATAAAGGTATTACATGTATAGTTTTTTGCACAGTGCTGGGTTTGCACTTGATAAACTCTTAATGATTATGTATTAGTATTATCCAAAGTTCCTTAACCATCTTTCCTTAGCAAATCTTGCTATTCATTATGACTCAATGGTTCTGCACAAATGAGAGACTGATGGCTCTACCAGCTGTGTTATGTCTCTGTTACTCTGTTTATTTCTATAGTTTTATTATATGAATAAAAACAAAACACGAAGCCTTTAAATATGTCATCATATAGATGGAGCCAGACAAAAATGGCCCTTCCTCTGAAAGATGATGGGGAAATACATACGTATTTTAAAATTTTCAGAGTATTGAACTACTTCAAGATTTGAATATATTAATAAAAATTAACATCGTGAGAAAAATCATATGTACTTGCTTTGTAAGGAATGGTATATAGATAAAGAGAAAGGGAAGATGATTTCATTAATTCTCCTTTCAATAATTGTCACACATATATCTTTTTTTCCATGTTCACTTAGATTGATAAGAAGTACTAAACCACATGTCTTGGATCAACAGATAACTGCTTCTCTGGAGTTTTAAAAATTCTAATAGCTATTTTTAAAATGATTTGAATGCTCATGTAATTTAGTATTGTTTTGCTAAATGATTTCTCTGTACTTTTACAGAAAAGAAGACAGATAAAAGCAGTTTTATATGACTGCACTCATTTTTCAAAACTGAGTTTGATAGTTTGGTCCAATGATTATATCTTCTGCTTTTACTCCCTAGTCGAATAAACATTCCATAAGTTCTTCTTGGGAAATGGAGCAAACCAAATATGGAAATTTGCAAACAAATAGCGATTATTTTTATTTGATATAAATACTGACATTTTTATGCATGTAAATGCTCTTTACATGTAAACATTTTTTGCTTTTAATAATTGTTGGATTGTTTTTTGAAAAATAAGATTTATTTTCAGTTTCCGTATGGTGACTATCGAGTATGAGTTAGACACAAGAGATGCTTTATTTTAAATTTACATTTCAATGCTGAATGCTCAGAATAAACATTAGTTTTTATAAAATCGAGTATCACATATAGACTATTACAATGTGTTTATTATATTTATTAACTTCATAGGCAATATCAAATTTGTCATATTGATTAATTTAGCATGTCAGCTAGCATTTTGTAACTCACATAGTTTTTTTCGTCCACCTCAAAGTTCTAGAGTTAAGAGATTCAATAATGTCCTAAACGTAATTATTTTGCCTTATGAACAGATTGTATTATTACCTATAAATATAAATATGTAATTTTTAGTCCAAATTTATAATTTTTTCTTTAGAACTTTTTAATTCAATTTTAATCATGCACTAGATAATATGGTAGGTATATAGGTATTAAGGGATAAATGAAAGAAATTCTCAGACTTTAGAATACTTTCTCTTACCAAAAAAAAAAAAATTCTAAATCAAAAAAGAATGTGAAAGGATTTTAAGATATGCTAAGTGCAAATGATCAATGTTCATGTGTAACTCTAATAATAAGCTCTACCTTTTTTACCAGGAGGATGCTGATCTACCATCTGTAGAACTCGTACCTTATTTTACTTTATTTCTCTTGAGGATGAAAATTTAAGTCTCCTCCTGGCACCTGCTCATCATTTGTAATTTGATCTTGAGTGGAAACTGTGAAATAAAGAAAGGTAACTGGTTCACAAAGCTATCTCATTTTCTTAAAAACTTAACCAAACATAAAACCTACATGGACAGTCTATGTGTGTTGCCTTCCTTGCTCTCAAACTAGGGTTGCTTTGCCCTGCTGGAGAACAGAAATAGTGCAGACCAGCGTCACTAAAAATGCATGGGCCACAATCTCAACTAATTTTTCCATGATGCTTGGTATTTTATCTGAAATCCATATTTTTAAAATCTTCCTGTGTCATTCCTTCCCTCTATCTCATGGGTATCTCATGGATCCCCCAGACTGTCTAACATATTTCCATTAATAAATCCAATCTTATGCACTGCTCAGTTAGTATCTGTTGGACACCCGCTACAACTGAGCATAAGCAGGCTTGAGATGCTAAAGCTTCTTCTAGAACTAGGTAGTGGATGAAGGATCCCCCTCTTCTTTTTGTACGTTATATCCAATCTGTAATATTTCAACCCAAATATCTTTCAGGTATTTTGAAAGAAGCTGTTGTTTCTGTTTTTACTTATATATTCTTTTCTTGAACTTGGTAAGTTTGCTAACTTGTTTCTTTACTTTCAAAACTCATATAATAGGAATATCGATCTTACCAAGTTCCTATGAGAGTTAATTGAGATAGTTCACATAACGCTATGAGTACCCTAGTCTCGGCATATGAAAAGGACTAAAACAATGTTAGAAGTTATCAAGACCATCATTACCTTCATGATTATACAATTTCCCTGAACAGAGAGTGACTATTTTTCGATGCCAGGAAAAAAAATCCAAAATCTTTAAAAGAGCTTATGATACTCTTGATGATTTGAGACCTCTGTTTCTCCATTCACTTTTCCAGTCATGCTATTTATATTCTCTACACAATCCTGCTAATTCTATCTTGCCTTTGGGCCTTTGCACATGCTGTTTTCTTCTTATCAGAATATCTCTTCATGCGCTTTTGCCCTTTCTACCTATAAGGTGAGGATAATCTTGAACAAAGGGAAGGGAATTCAGATACTATTTAGCCAAAATGAATAATAAAGGTCTACTACAGTTTTCCTTACAGAAATTTATCCATTTTATTTAGATTTTCACATTTTTTGGCATGTATATATTTCATAATATTTTTGTATTATTTTTGTAATATTGTGTCTATAGATATCTCTCCTTCTTCATAGTGCATTTTCCACCTTCCTTCCCTCCCCCACCCTTGATCAGTCCTGTCTTTTTTTTCTATCTTATCAGTCTTTTCATAGAACCAGCTATTGGTTTTTTTATCCTTCTTGTTAATGCTTAGTTTCCAATTTACTGATTTCGATTCTTATTTCATTAATTCCATTATTCTTCTCTATGTGGGTTTTGCAATGGAAAAAGAGATTTTAAAAAAAATAACTTGTTCACTAATTTATTGCTGGTTCTTAGACTAGTGACTGATACATATCGGGTTTCCAACCAATATTTGTTTAATGCATGAAGGTACAAGCTTAGATATCAGCTTTTTCATGAAATTTTATTATTACTACCCATCCAAGACTGGGTTCTGTGCCCATCTTACATTTTTTTTCTGAGAGCATTCTGTTACTGAAAACGTGTTATAACATTTTTTACTCAACAGACACTAAGAAAGTAGAGGAAGGTACTGTGTCTTTTTTAACATTCTTGTGCCAGGCCCTCTCACAGTATCCGGCATCTACTAGGAAATCTCATAAATGATTGTTGGATAAATAAATGAATTTTCATGAATTCAAAATGCAAAGTGGATCTCTTTAAACTATAATCTTGGTCTCATCAAATCTCCTGATTACCAGGATAGTGTTTGGTAATCCTTTACAAACATAGGACCTTCTATCTCCGAATGGTAATAAAAATTCTAAGAAAATGTCCATGTTTTATTGATGTCACCCTCAAAAAGTCAGGAGGC
Source organism: Ursus americanus (assembly GCF_024610735.1). NCBI lineage: Eukaryota > Metazoa > Chordata > Mammalia > Carnivora > Ursidae > Ursus > Ursus americanus. Next base: position 40,156,641 of record NC_142145.1, read on the forward strand.
ATGCTGTGTAAACAGGTGTTTCCCAACATTTTGTCTAATAATTTCTGTAATGTCCTTACATAGCACATCAGGAGTTATGGTTTGCCCTGACTTACATCTACTCTAAAAAACAAAAAGTCATGTTTTTATAAATGTATCTTTATCAGGAATCCATGGCTTTTAGTAATTTTATGTTTATATTTTCCACAACCTTCAAGATTAATAAAAATGATCATGTTGTCATTTCAACTTTTATTTTTTAAGACCTCTTTTATTCGTCTTTCCTCCTTCTCCTTCTCCTTCACAAGGCCTGCTATGACAGAGACTGACTGCGTAACAGAAGGAGGAACATATAGAGGCATTCATATCCAGCCTCTGGTACTTCTTATCTCATGTGATTTTCAGTAAATTACTTCACCTCTCTGAATTCAGTTTCCTTACCTTTAAATAGCAATGATGATAAATTAATACTTGTCTGATAGGACTGCCATGGGGATTAAATGACTAACAGAAATAATGTTCCCGGTACATATGAGGAGTTCTCCTGTTAGGTGTTCTCCAGTGAGAAGTGGTATTCAAAGAGTGTATCCAGTATTAAGTGCAAACTCACCAATATTCTGTAAGGCTAAAAGAATGGATCCTCTTCCTTCCTGACGGTGTCTCCAGCTGTTGTTCATCATCTAAATGGTCTGTTTTGCAGCCCCATAATGTTGGGCTGCTATCTTCAGGAAGCAATCTGGCCTGATTTCCTTGCGATTGACTGAGGGTTCAGGGCACCAGTCCCAGAAAGTGACATCTCATTTATACTACATCACTGACATTCTCCTCAAGGGACCTGTGCTGATAATTTCATGAATCTTTAAAACCCCCAATACTATTATAGAATGTAATTTCTGTCATAAAATTCAGTAAAACATGAAGCTCTTAAGTGACCCCTTTGGATTTTTAATGACTCTATAAATGCATTACTAAAATAATTTATAAAGCTAAGTGAGTCATTCAACACATCAATATGGGTAATTCAAACAGGTGCTTCAGGAGAATTCTAAGCTGCTACAACTCATGGACCTTACCCCTTTCCTCCACTTATTCCTAGATGCATCGAAACTACATCACTAACCTCACTCTGTAAATTTTGTAAACCTTAAACCTGATAATTCCATAGTGACGTTCTCAGATCATTAAACTATTTTAAGACTACTCCCTGAATTCCGGTTTGCTTTTCTTCACCAGGAGAATTTGTTTATCAATCTTTTTCAAGGCTTGTTCTGTTTTTATATTTTAATTTATTTTCTGGTCTCATACATTTTGATTAAATAATATTTTGGGATTTTAAAATAAAAAAATAGGGATTATGTGCTTATTGTGCCTGGTGAACTAAGAGTCTTCAGCTATTTTCACAAGTAACACTTGATTTGCTTTCATAGACTTCAGGTAAGGTTAACTTTCAGAGTGAAAGAATATCTGGATTTTTTTTTTAAGATTTTTTATTTATTTATGTGACAGAGAGACAGCCAGCGAGAGAGGGAACACAGCAGGGGGAGTGGGAGAGGAAGAAGCAGGCTCATAGTGGAGGAACCTGATGTGGGACTCGATCCCGGAACGCCAGGATCACGCCCTGAGCCGAAGGCAGATGCTTTAACGACTGCGCTACCCAGGCGCCCCAAGAATATCTGGATTTTAATCCAATTACACTTTTAAAAAAATCACTGTGACTAGACAAGTTATATAGACTCATTTTCCTTGTCCATAAAATATTGATCAATTATGAGACTGTCAGGAGGATTAAAAAGAGTAAAATATGTCAACATTTATTACAGGAAAGGTGCTCAATAAATATTAGTTCTCTTCTCATTTTCTTCTAATCACACTGGTTTCTTTTATGCTTTCTCACATGATGAACATGACATTTTAAAAATAGAGGCAAGATGAGAAATGCATTTGCAAACCCTTTTTATCATTTGCTTTTTTCTATTCAAACAAATAGTAAACATCTTATTGTCCTCTCTTATTCAGCATTTTAGATTCATGTTTTCTTTGTAAAAATTCTTCTATTATTTCCTACTGGCGTTGCCATTTCTTTGTTCACTACTTAGTAAGTCATGGTTTCTATTTTTGGAAAACTTACTATTTGGCTTCAGTGCAACTTTGTTTCTTTATACTTTTTGGTGACTTTTATCATTCCCGGGCTAATTCATTAAGGAAGGTATTTTATTACCAGTTTCTTCAGATGTATATTGTGATAAGGAAGTAAATGACATCTAATACAATGACAGGAAAGATTTAAACTCCGTTGAAGAGTCTATTTACTGTCATTGACTACCCATCATCAGATGTTAAATATGCTTTCTAAAATATCAAGATATTGAAAAAAAATTATAATTGATTTACAATTAGCCACAAATTATTTATGAATTTGCATAGTCTCTCTCAATATTCAAATCTAAGGGTAAGCAAATCTCACAATGCTCTTTCCGAAAAGTATAGAGATTTAGCACTTAAAAAAAAGTTATTTATTTATTTGAAAGAGAGAGAGAGAAAACACAAGTAGGGGAAGCAGCAGGCAGAGGGAGAAGCTGGCTTCCTGCTGAGCAAGGAGCCCAATGCAGGACTCAATCCCAGGACCCTGGGCTTATGACTCCCAGAACCCTGGGATCATGACCTGAGCCACCCAGGCATTCCAAGAATTAGTACTTTTTACATAGCTTCTCCCTATACTTGTCCCTTTGATCTATATATGTACTGATTCCACATTTAATGGAGAAGTCAGATTTTCACATTCCCTTCTTCTTCCTCAATTATTTTTATTTGCTTATCATTTTCAGTCCTGTCAAAGCAGACATTATTTTTACATGGCAAGTAGGGTTTAAAATGCACATTCATCTCCTTCATTGAAAAAGTGAGTGAATGAATTAACGATGTGTGTAGGGCAGATGAACTGATCCCCTATAATTCAGTGAGTAAAAAGAGATTCTAATAGGTTGTAGCTTTGGCCAAACCCCCAGAGTTGACTCCAACTCTGATCCTTTCTTTATTCTTTCAATTACACCCTTTTCAACTTTCCATTTCTCTTCGAATCTTCCTAAAGGCGTGATCAGCTCTCTTCCTTAAAGATTTTAGTTGCTTTACCAAGCCACCTTCTTACTTTCCTCTTTATAGAAAGGTAACAAGATTAATTTATAAACACAAGAAGATTTAGATATTAGCATCAGTATTAGTCTCTACAGAAACAGAATCGATACAGAATCAATTCATTTTCAATCAACATGAATATATACATATATATATGAATTGATATGAATATGAATGAATTATACATACATGAATTGGCTCATGTGATTATGGAGGCTGAGATGTCCCAAGGTCTGGGATGTGGAGGCTCAAGAGAGCCAGTGGTATAAGTCTAGCCTGAAAGCCATCAGACACAAGATCCAAGAAGAGCTGATGTTTCAGTTCAAGTTCAAAGGCAGGAAAATACCGATGTCCCAGTACAAAACAGTCAGGTGGGAGGAATCCCTTCTTACTCACAGGAAGGTTAGCCTTTTTGTTCTATTCTGGCCTGCAACTGATGGATGAGGACAATCCACGTTTGGGAAGGCAATCTGCTTCACTCAGCGCACTGGTTAAAATGCTAATCACATCCAAAAACACCTTCACAGACACATCCAGAATAATGCTTGACTGATTGTCTGGGCACCAGTGGCCCAATCCAGTTGACACATAAAATTAACCGTCACATCGTCTTTCTCTCTCTCTTTTTTTTTTTTCTTGTTGTTTAGGAGACATTTTTAATGCTTATCATTTATGTGGAAAGCAGAACAAATTATTAAGGCGATGTGCTCTCTTAGGCTCTGCATAGCCAATAAATAAGAAAATGACAAGCTTTCTTGGAGATGTACTTAATTTTTTTAAGCTTTAACACTTTTTAAGTGTCTTCTCAATGTGGTGGCAGAAAGAGTCAACTGAAAATTATTTCAGAAGAAAATTTAATTACTTTGCAGGATTAAAATTTTAATTATGAGTATTCAATTAAATGTTAATATTGAGATTTACTCCAGATTTTGATGCAAATATGTCCTCTCTTATGCACAAACTAAAGATAAAGGAGGTTCATAGTAAACACTTTTTTTGCAGTTCACTAAATCACTGATAATTGACTTTGAGGCACATTTTATGCTTATGACATGAAAAGTAATAATAAGTCTACTCTTAACCTGATCTACTGGGAGAAACATTTAGCTGGTTGATATAGGATGTGGCTACCTAGATAATTTAGAGAGGGACTATCCTTACGGAAAATTGGAAGTGGTGCAGCATTTTAGAAAGGAAATGAATAAAAACAAATAAAATGAATTTTGATATTTCTCTTTTGTCACTCTAACTCCCACTAATATAGAAATGTATTTAGAGTTCCATATAATTTTAAGGTTGAAAGAGCATTATATTGTATCCTATTTAGCTTTCTTAATATCACAAATGAAAGCTGTGAGGCTAGAAGACTTACATGACTGTTGGCGAAAACGTTATGCATAAAAAATGTTTCGTTGCTCTAAACTGCACCGCTACACCTTTCACCATTCCCGGTGGATGGACACCGGCTCCGTGTTTACTTCCAAATCTGCCAGACTAGTACGTGATATTGATCATGTCAGTCTCTACGTTTGACAAGATGGTTGGAAGATATGATCTCTATGATACCTTCCAACTGTAATGGAGGGGAAGGGACATAGGTACTAGAAAGAAAGGAATAAATATAAAATAAAATATAATGGTCTTTACATTGATGAATGATGGTGGTATGCCATAAACAACTTATTTTCACTTCTTTCTCCAGAGATTTCTTCTCAAAATAGAAAGATTATTAAGGTGTATCATTTATCTATATGACACTACACTTAACTATATGTTATGATAAAGTTAATAATAATCTTTTAAATGGCCTTGCCTGAAACGTCAGATCATCAACACAGTCTTGCAGATCAAATTATAAAATAAATATTTTAACTTAATTTTCTAAAATGTGGATTTTTATTGTCTGCATTTAGTTTCCTTTTGAAATTTGAAACAAACTGAATTCTTTGTTCAATAACGTAATGCCATATTTTATTGGGGCTTCTGAAGGAAAAGCACCTCCACCAAACTAAGCACTCCTAAGTAAAATTTTCTTCAAAATCTCATTATTTGATTTGTGAAATGGTTCTAGCTAAAATTCAACAAATTGAAAATAAAGATTGGAAAATACGGGTTAAGGAGTATATGACATGGTGTGATGTCATCTTAACGAATGACACCATGGACTAAGTAAACTTTTTGTAATAAACGTTGAAGCAAATCATTGTCAGAGCATATGAGAATATCAATAATTGGTCAACATGCTTCTCATTTCAGCAAATGATGTAAGTTTCTCCCACTGTTTTGTTGCTTATAAAATATACATTCTTTTTCATTGATCACATTTATTGATGCATAAGTATATATTTACACATACAGCACAAGAGTTCACCCTCTTTGAATGTTTTTGACATAATCAATTGAGATAGCTTTTGTTATGTTGAACTAGTAAGTCTGACTGGAAATTAAAACAAAAGTTGTGCAGGGGCACCTGGGTGGCTCAGTGGGTTAAGAGTCTGCCTTTCTTTCAGGTCATGATCTCAGGTCCTGGGAGCCCTGGGTGGGACTCCCTGCTCAGCGGGAAGTCTGCTTCTCCCTCTGTCCCCTCCCCCCACCACTCATGCTAGTTCTCTCTCTTTCTCTCAAATAAATAAATAAAATCTTAAAAAAGATGTTGTGCATTTATGATAATATTTCTAAAGAAAATCCCATAGGACTGCATTATTTACTATGGTCAACTTAATTGTACTTTTCCTGATAGAAATAGCATAGGTAATTTCATAGACAATCTGCAGTCTTATCCTACACTCCCTTAAAACAAAGTCTGAGGTAAAGGTTAAGTGCCAATGGATTATGTGGTAGAGGTTACCCCAGGCCAGCAAGGTGAGGGGAAAGGAAAGGAAGAGGGCAGAATGAAAACAATGCAAGGTGACGTGTTACTCCACCAGCCATTGCTTCACATCAAGTTATATAACAGATGGCAGTCACTTGGCAAAGAGACCACATAGCACATCATCAGACAGGCAGTTGATAGAAAAGGTCACAGAACGGTCCATAAGCGAGGGAAAAGAGTAAATTTTGTTGTTCTGTCTACAGTTTCTTATTGCTCAGAATATATCCTGTGAAGAATTAAAGTTTTTCTTCAGAGTTGCTTCCATGGACCTTTCCCCTTTATCAGTTTCCAGAAGCTCCACCCCATGGCCTGAGGTGTTGGGCTTCCTCCATTCCTGGAAGTGATCAGAAACAGCAGGAAGTCAAGGTATGTAACAAGTGGGTTTCAAGAGCAGCAGTAACCAAGGATGAATCGTCTTGAGCAAGTGCCTAATTCACCGAGGTGGTACATTGGAAAGCATGAGTCTGGAAAGAAGCAGCTACAGATGCCGCTGGGGCAGAACAAGTTGCTGCTGATCTGAAATTTGGGGAGACACAGGGTATTTGCCTGAGAAATCCACGGTAGCTCCTTGAATGTGGTACATATTTCATGTACATCATATGTATTTTTGAGAGCTGACTGGTACCTAACTTTTGAATGGTATTTTAATACACATAAGCAGCAGAACTGTACTAACCTAAATGCATACCAGAGTCTGCTTTTTTTTTTTCTTCAAAGACCAAATTATCTAGTAAGAATTAGCAAATATAAATATTTTGAGTAACTAGTGCCATATTTAAAAAACACATCCACTGCATTTTGGTCTGATCAGCTTTGCCACTGTTCTTATTTTTCCTTTAAAACAACAAAGTGGACAGCATGCAAAGATTTACACATTTTCCCAGATCGTCAGACTAACAACGGCATTTAATTTGTCAAATTGTCTTGTAAAATGTCAAGTTGCAATCAGTGATTTTAAATATGCGGAAACCTTGATATATCACCAATTTCTACATCTAAACTTTAGTTCTATTTCTAAAAGCATAATTTTAGTGAATAAGTAAATTTTTCTTAGTTTATACCTTTGATTTTTTCCCTCTTCTGCGTCAAATAGACCAATTCTTTTGTGTAAGTTTATGGAGTGAAGCTCATTGTTCCCTGTTATCATTCCATGAGGAGGTAGCCCCAAAACAGGTGGAGAGAAAATGTACCCCAAAGATTTACAAAGACAGAATCATGAATCGTCCACAGGCTGCAAGTGAAACCGCTCTCATAAACTGCCGCGGGAAAATCATGATCAAATGGGTTTCAAACAAGCCCGGATCAGGGAGGACTCTGTGTGGCTTCAGAAAGAATCAGTGCCATGATACACATTTTTACACATTTTACTGCATTAAATAGATGCTATACATAATTTTCTTGAAAGTACACTCGTTTTTAAGATTTCTTTCAATTATGCATTTAAATGAAGTCAGTAAAAAGTTATTCTCACAATATAATACACAATTTGTTTCAAATTTACCGTATGTTAAGATATCCTAAAACTTTGGCCTATACTCTGTCATAGAGAGAAAGTCCGATTACCTGTGGGAAGTCTATTCTCATGTGGAAATTAGAATTATATTATTAGGCACTGTGATGGTTATTGGATTAAACACATAAATGTATCTCATATAGGAGAAGATTCAATAAAACTTGGTGTGCCTAAGAATTTATTAAATTTATACCGCAATATTCCTTGTAATATATTGATTTTATACAGTTTTACATCTTAAAAGTTTGCCATTGAAATATGTACAGCGTATAGAATTTTAGATTCTTAATTTAAATTATTGAGTGTATTACTGTTCAAGGCTTTAAAAAGCAAATTTTATTTGAAATTAACTGTTTAAGAATATAGGATTTGAGTAGTATTATTAACTAATGCTTTATATTTAAAATACATATTTTAGGGGCGCCTGGGTGGCTCAGTCGTTAAGTGGCTGACTTCGGCTCTGGTCAGGATCCCAGGGTCCTGGGATCGAGCCCCATGTCGGGCTCCCTGCTCAGTGGGGAGTCTGTTTCTCCCTCTTTCTCCGCCCCTCCCCCTGCTTGTGCTCTCTGTCTCAAACAAATAAATAAAATCTTTAAACAAATAATAAAATAAAATACGTATTTTATACTATGAATAATATCACCTCCACAGTTAAGTATTGGAAATACCAAAGATACGTGTCCGAAACTAGTTTAATATGAGCGAGATATTTGTGCTCTTTCATGAGTGAACATTTCTTGACCTAAATCAGTAAGCTTCGGTTTGTTTTCTAGTCATGTTGTGGGTGTGTTAAGTGAAGGTGTGCGTTAAGTAAATATATTATTAACAATTTATTTCTTCATCTGTCATTAACAAGTGCTTGTCTGTGCCACATGTGGTTGGTGTTGACACGGAAGAATAATGCCAAGGTGAGATTACTGGCCCTGCCTTCGTGGGGTTTTCGGTCTTGCATTTTTTCCTTTATGCATCATGCCTTTGTGTAGATCTTTGACTAATCTTAAGATTTCAGTCTATGGCCACAGAATATAGGAAACTAATCCATATATATCACTGAGACTATGATCTTTAGCTAATTAGTACTTTTAACAAACTGAACACTTAAGAGCTAAAAATTATAGATTCATCCTACATTTCCAAAATTCAATAGTATTTTGAATATTTTAACCAAAGAAGTTTTATACCGTCTATGATTGATATCTATACCAACACAGTTTTATAATTAGTCCTGTTGGATGTACAGCTGTTGGTTTTGGTATATATCCACGCTTAAGCAGAACCAAATGAATAATTTCATGATTTTTGTATCTTTGTGTTTATGCTATTGCTGTTATAGATGTATACAATACACAGTAGTTTGGGGAACAATGTCTAAAATAGCTGTAGTATTTTACCCAATTTTTATTTTATGTTCCTAAGTTCAATTTTAGTATGTTCTATGTAATGTAATAGTAATATACATTCATTTATTCTTAGAATTGATAAAGAATGAAATGATCTAGCATTGTATAATTTAATAAAAATGTCTTTTTTATGATCACCTGGGTTTCAGTATGATTTTTTCAATGTGAATTAAGTCTAGTTTCAATAACCTGTCAACTCTTTTTTTTTAATTTTCTGTAATAAGCACCAATTCTACCAAAAAAATACTGTGCAGAGATTAATCCTATTTTACTGAAGAAGAATTATTCATAATTGCAAGTGGACTTCAGATAAGCTGATATCTAAAGAGATTTGTGGGACTATGTAAAAATGTGGCTCAATGAAAGTCTTCCAGCAGAACCGCAGATGGACAGAAAAAATCGGGTAATAACGAGGGCAAGAAACTTGGCTAGATTTCTGGATAATTTCATTAAGTTCCCTTGGAACAAATACTTACAGAGTTACAAAGTATGATAGACCAGAGTTCAGGAGATAACTCTCTTAGGATCAAAGACAGAAGATGCCAAGACAGAGTGAAAGCTAAATCAAAAGCAGTCGCTCCCAAAGTGACTATGGCTTTTTTTTTAAAGTGTTTTGTGGTTTTTTTACCTGAAACAAAGGATTTTCAAGCTGTTGTTCAAACTAAAGATCTTTCTTTCTCTATAACAAGCAGTGTTACAGAGTGTGTGACCCTGACTCTCACTCCATTCTGCAATCAAATTACTTAATTAACAAAATAACTGTTTTTGCTTAATCAACAAATAACTGGAGTTTCTCAAATTTCTAGCCGCCCGTGTTTTTTCTTCACTATGCCGATAAAATTTTTTATCAGCACTCTAGAAAGGTCAGACTTTGACCTAAGAGTTCTAAGGAGCTGAAGGGGGTCCTTCACTGCTGTCTGCGTGGCTGGATTCCTCCACTGATCACCTTTGTCTGCCCCCTTCCCAGCTCTTCTTGCTTCTCAGCTCTGTCTCCACCTTATCTTTCCCTCATACCTTATTATTTGCAACATTAATTTCTGACATGGTGATTTATGTGCATATTATATATTAACAAATACAACACTAGATCTCGGAATTTTTTATGACAATTCAATAGCTTATAGGAGACTATTTTTTATTTACTTCTCCTGAGTTCAACGTTTAAGAACCGCCGGTTACTGATCGGCATTTCTAGGCCATCGCTATGAGAAAGGTTTCTGTAAAGTATAAGCCATTATTTCACCTCTAATTTCTTTTTCCTTGCGGGGTTTTCAACATAATTTTTAGGTCTGCCTCTTCCTTCATATGTCTATGACAAACGTCTTAGGTGAATTGCTGTTGTAACTATTTGTTCTAAATTTATTTTTCTCCTACCTAAAGAATATGAAAGTGTTGAGGATAAATCCAGAATAAAATGAATGAAGAAAGGATAAAATATGGATTTTAATAGAGCATCTGATTCAGAATAAAAACTAAATTGGAAAGGAAATAGAGGTAAGGAAATGCCCTATGCTCTCCTTTGCAAATTAATTGTGACCTTACTGACATATAGCAAATCCTGCTTTCAACACCCTGGTGGTATTTTAACCCATCTTGTTCTCTCAACTGAAATTATATATTATAATGCAAATTATGACATAGTTTCATTTATTAAAAAAATAGTCTCTATTTTAATCACACAGAAAGAAGGCCAAGGAAATTTTCTTACCTCTCCCCTCAAATATTTGTGGCTTAGCTCTTTTTCACACAGATCAACTTAATTCATTCTACTTTATTCAATGTTCCTCTTCCTCTCCCATCTTGGATCAAAACTGCAAGCACAGGCAAGCACCTGCTCAAAGAGCATGGTTGTGCAAGTTACTAAATCTGAATATTTTACTTTTCATATGAATCTTAACAACGTTTACCCTTCTGTACACCCCTTCCAGATCAGCGATCAGTGGGGGTTCTGGTGGTTTCGTGCCCATGAAAAATGTCAAAGGCACCGCCTGCTGAACCTTACATGGTTGGTGGCATTTCTCTGCAGTTGAAGTCTGTTACCCACCTTTGGTTCTGTAACATGTTCTAAAAATGGTTCTCCAGCCTCAGGCTATGGAGGGTAAACCTTGAAACTTTCCATTTTTGTTTTTGTTTTGGTGACATGTTCCAAAGACTTTGAATTGCAAGTATCATAGCAGCAGCCAAGTCCCCATAGAATTTGGACAAAAGTCTCCTTTGGTCCATGAATGTCTAACATCATTGTCCACATTCTCCAGAAAGCCTGGTTTCTGAAGAATCCGTGGAGATTGTGTTACAACTTATTTTAAATCTCAGTATAACAAGGGAATTTTTAGGCTTTTTAAATAACTAACAGAGGTATATTTGGTTCTCAGAAAAGTGCATCCAGTTGCATTTTGCACAGTAGGTCCAAAATTATAGTGTTGATCTCAGAGTGATTTCTACTGTCTTTTAATTCTGCAGCATTATCCGACAACCAACAGAGTTCATGTTATCTCAGTCAGCTAAAGACAGATGTTTCATAACAAACACCCCAAGAACCTAGCACGCAACATAGTAAGCACTTACGTCTCACTTACATGTCTGTATTGCGATTGATGACTGACTGGCTTCTCTAAGTTGAGTTCCAATGAACTTGGTCCATATTTGCTCCACATGACTTTCATCCTTCTGGGATCACATGGCATGTCCTCATGAGGATTATCAAAGCTCAAGAAAGCAAAAAGAAACATAGTATTTCTTGAGACCACAGCCTATAACAAGTACACATGCCACTGGCCACAACTAGTTCGCAGGCCAAGTCCAAATCAGTAAGGTAGAGTAGCACACGCCCCCTGCAGTGGGACAGAAGGGGAGTGTGGAGTTGCTGAACAAGCATCCAAATTTTACAACGTCCAGTGAAATTGTACGCTTTTGGATTTTAAGTCTAACAATGGCAATTTGGCTTCGAAGCACTAAATTACAACTCCCAAAATATAAACTACAGATTCAATTAGGAAGCTTTGGGCTACAACTAATGGAAATTTTTATTCACACTGATTTAAACAATAAAGACATTTTTAGGAAATCTAGAGGTAGTGCTGATTTTAAAGCTGGTTATTTAGCACCCAGCAGGGCCCTAAAAAACCCCTGAATCTTTCTATACCTTGTCTCTGCTATTTTCAGTGTTCTCTTCACCCTCAGGATTGTTGTAGCGTGGGCATGCTTTCAGAATTTGTGATAAAAGATGACAACATGAGAGGAAGAACGTCTTATGTAGTCTCTATTGGCAGATGTAAAACTTTTCCATGAAACCCCTGTAAATTTTCCCAGGTACTTTATAGGCTAAAATTGGGTTACATACTCATTTTTGAACCACTCACTTGCACGGAAATGGTTTTCTCTTTAGATCAATCATTCCTACCTCTGGAGCTGGCAGAGCTGGCAGTAAGGTTCATATTTTTAGATGCACATATTTTTGATTTTTTTTATGGGAGGGGGTGGTTTGAGGGGAGGTGAGTCAGACACTTGATCCATATCAGTTTTGTAAGGAAGAAGGGGAAATGGATATTGGACACTAGCAAACAGTATGCCATACATTTATATAATGCTCATTGTTTATTTTTCTTTTGCTTATCTCAAGAGAGGATTGCATTTAAAGAAACAAGATTCAAATACCCATAATTAACCTTCTATACAGCTCATGTGAAGTCCTAAAGAAATACATTCACATGCATTGTAAAAATTTTTTTAAATGTTTATACATCTCTCTCACTGCAAATATTAATAACGTATGAGTTGACCCAAAGTAGCCATTTCCATGCCAAACTTATAAAATACCCTTACAGATTACCCTTTTATCCTTTCCCTTTCTACCTTTTATTTCCTCTCTTTGCTATACATAGTAATTTAATTATCTGACATACTTCAGTTTTCTTGTCCCCTGTAATTCAGATTTTACCTAACAGAAGTGACTAGGAAGCTGATCTGGAAAATATGAAGCCTGTATCTTTCTAAGGGGACAGACAGGGAAAACATTTGCAAATAATTTTAATGTAACATTTTCCTTTTTATTGCTATCATGTATGTATATAAAAATGTAAACTAATCTGAAAGGTGATAGATTTTCTTAACATCTTATGAAATCCCAAATCCCAAAGGAAGTTGAACATAATCCATTTCTTCTTATAATAGTTCATTATAGTGCAACTTCATTAGTGTTTCCAAGTCATCTTGTTCCACTGTATTCTGGCAGAGAATATTTATAGACATAAAAAAGCCATTTTAATCTTTAAAAAGTGCCTACTAGACCTACCTAAACTTTCATATTTGTAAACGTACATATGATCATTATGTCCACAGACTTAATTCCCCCATGTTTTTTATTGTTTTTCTTGTTTTATTCAGTTAAAATTACTTTGTAGAATAACTCACCTATCTGCACATCCTTTTTCCTCTCGAATGTGTATTTATTGTTTGCCTTTTGTGAATGTCAATATGGATTTAATGCCGTCCACGGGCTCAGCTGATCCCAATTTAGTGTAATCATTGCTTACTTTAAAAAAAAATTAATTTCAGTATAGATAACATACAGCGTTATATTTCACTTACCTGCACTTTATTTTCTTAGTTTCAAGAAAGGATTGCAGTCATCATTCAGATGTGAGCCTATCTAGAAGAGAAGGACACTATGAAAGTTAAATAAAAAATAGGATTCTTTTATCAGATAATTTAGGATCTTAGGGTTTACATTCAAACTTGCCCTAATAGAAAAGAACATGTTCCAGTGAATATATTTCTTACATTTTTTGAAACTAGTTTATATATTGAACACATACATACATATACACACAATGTTTCTAACATTTAGAAATACATACAGTGTTTCTATTTGGATCCCATAGTTAAGCAATTTATTTCTTTAAATTTCACGTTTATTTTGCACTTCATGTCAAGGGGAGATACAAACCACCATTGAGAGGTAAATGTTAAGTCTCTATGTCATCTTGGTGGAACGGCTGCAGCCAAGAAATAAGGCGTGTTAAAGAATTTTGAATTGTTATTTTATCATTTTTTATCAAATTATTTTTTTTAAGATTTTATTTATTTATTTGACAGAGAGAGAGACAGCCAGTGAGAGAGGGAACACAAGCAGGGGGAGTGGGAGAGGAAGAAGCAGGCTCCCAGCGGAGGAGCCTGATGTGGGGCTCAATCCCAGACCTCTGGGATCACGCCCTGAGCCGAAGGTAGACACTTAACAACTGAGCCACCCAGGCGCCCCTCAAATTATTTTATTATATTTTTATGATTAGGCAAAGAATGTGCTTACTGGAAAAATATTTAATGAAAATTAGGAAATTAAAAATAAATACCCATAAGCTCACTGTTAAGAGACAACTACTTTAGAAAAATAGTAGTTTAGACAACTATTTTACACAAAATATATATATGTGTGTGTGTTTGTGTATTTGTATCTACAGCTCTTTACAATTATAAATAGATGCAGATATAGGTACAGGTAAAAATAGGATTTATATACATGTATTCAAAACACATGTCACAAATTAACATAATAGTATATATGCAGTATATTATGAAGTTTTTTTTAATTAGTTGATTATGAACACTGTTAAAGCCATTAAATTTTCTAATACATGAGTTTTTTTCCTGCTAGTTTATTATTACAATTACAATTTAGTGGCCCATTATACTTTACTAAACCTATGGCCTACTATTAATACACACACACACACACACACACACACACACACACACACACACACCACCTGTAGGCTAAAACCATGTATATATTGGGGTGCCTGGGTAGTTCAGTTGGTTAAGTGTCTGACTCTTAATTTCAGCTCAGGTCATGATCTTGGGGTGGTGGGATGGAGCCCTGTGGCGAGCTCCGCGCTGGGCATGGAATCTGCTTGTCCCTCTCCCTCCGCTCCTCTCCCTGCTATTGTCTTCTCTCTCAAATAAATAAACTAAAAATAAAATAAAATAAAATCATGCATATATTTGTAAATAATCGCACAAGACAATTGCTTGAACGTGGTTAAGATATTTCATGGATCATTCATTATTTGTTTAAGAGAGTTTCTTAAATGTTAATTGCTGGAAAGACATTTTAAAGGTACGTCGGATGTCACAGTTGGCCCCAACAGAGACAGTGCCAGGTCTTGTACCTTTGTAGAGTAGCAATGTGCCACTATCACTCTCTTGAGGCCATCTTTTGAAAGCCCAATGCTATTTTAGCCAGGGATAAATAATATATCTGGACAAAGTTTCCATTTTTTCTAACATTTGTTTCTAACGTGTTTATTTTATGAATTGCCTGGTTGTGTCCTTTGTCTTCTTAAGATGCTATTCTTACTGTGTTCTTGTAGGTAATATGTATATTAAAAACTGATACTTTGTCATTTATTTCCAATCTTCTACTTCAATTCTATCCTTAGTTTTTCTAAAATGTTTATGTGATTGGGATGCCTGGGTGCTCAGTTGGTTAAGTGTCTGTCTTCGGCTCAGGTCATGATGCCAAGGTCCTGGGATCGAGTCCAGCATTGGGCTCCCTGCTCAGCCGAGAATCTGCTTCTCCCTCTGCCACTCCCCGTGCTTGTGCGCGCGCTCTCTCTCTCAATCTGTCAAATAAATAAATAAAAGCTTAAATAAATAAATAAATAAATAAATAAAACGTTTATGTGGTCAAATTTGTTCTTATTTTCTCTACGTTTTCTCCCTTTGGAATAATTTCTTACTAAGAGATCTCTCAAAACCAACATTAGATGGTTACTGGTATTCTACTTTTTTCATTATTTCTTTAAAAATAATAGTGCAGTAACCTGTCTAGAAATTAGCTCTGTGTGTGTGTGTGTGTGTGTGTGTGTGTGTGTGTGTGTGTGAATTCTTTATTTAAATTCAATTTAGTTAACATATATTAGTTACCAGGGTAGAATTTAGTGATTCATCATTTGCATATAACACCCATGCTCTTGATTCGAATGTTTTTGTTTTCCTTCCACCATCTTTCTCACTGCTTTGAAAGGATCTAATTCTCTCGGTTTCTTTGGCTACGTCTGTCTATTCTCCTGTAAGTACCAGTCCTTTTCTTTGAAGTTTTATGTTTTATATTAACATCTGATGGTTCAGCACCTCCTAATTTTCTCATTTTTCAAAATACACTTATATTTCAACTGTTTATCATTCAGATAAACTTTTGCAATATGTTTGATAAATTATATTTATACATTAGTTTGGGAAAAGTTAACCAGTGTTTATTTATAAGAGTCTCTTTTTTAATGTCTTATTGGCTAAGTTCTTAACTAAACTTAAAATTATTTTTTAAAAAGAGCAACAACAAAATAACCAAGAGGTGAAACCTCACTTCCATTTCTTTTTTTGAAAGATCTTATTTATTTATTTATTTATTTATTTGATAGAGCGAGTGAGAGAGAGAGAGAGAGAGACCGAGCAGAGGGGAAGGGCAGAGGAAGAGGGAGAAGCAAGCTCCCCACTGGACAAGGAGCCCAACTCAGGGCTCAATCCCAGGACCCTGGGATCATGACCTGAGCTGAAGGCAGACACTTAACCACTTAACCGACTGAGCCACCCAGGCACCCTCCATTTCTTATTTTAGGCATTTTCCCTAGATTATCTCATCTAGCCTCATGGTTCTGACTGCAACTTCAGTGCTGAATTTCCAGAATGTGTATTTCAATTTCATACTCCTCATGGTAGCTTCATTAGGTAATGATCATTAAGCACTTACTAAATGTAGATACTAGATGAAGTGCTTTATGTGGATTATCTCATTTTTTTTCTTAAGAACAACTTGTTAAGAGATGTACAATCAGTATTTTATAAATGAAGAAACTAAGGCCCCAAGTGATTAAAAAATCTGCCCAAGGTCCCTGAAGTGGAAAAAGACATAGGAATTTAATCCAACTGTTCTCCAATGTCCAGGTTCTTAATATTTAAAGGCTTCTATCTCCAAGTGTTTGTTTCCTGTATGCATCGTTACCTGTTGGCACATCAAATTCAGCATGTCAAAATGTTTACTGATTATCTTTACCTCAATTAGTTTTTTTTTCCATTATTTCCTTCTTCTTAAATTGGTGATGCTACCATATTCCAAGTCACCTAAAATAACTGGCAATCATTCTTGCAACTTGCTGTTCCTTCCTATCTTACATTTAACAATCATAAATCTTGTCAAAAGTAAAAATATAGTGGTTTTTTTTTCTCAAGGTTGACCCTATTCATGTTACATACTATTGTTATTGCTCTTGCTTAAAAGCTCAGTTTTTCCTTTACGTATTTATCACCATGGCCCCTCAGGACCCAAATATCACCAAGTCACCTTGATGAAACTTCCCATATGTCTTTTTGAAGCTTTAAAATTGGGTGAATTAATTGTTGCTTTTGTTTTGATCCTCCAAGCAACCATATTCAAAATTATACTCACATAAAAACCCAATGTATTTTTCTTCAGAAAATGAGGTAATGCCAAACAAAACAAAACACTACTTTTTAATTTTGTCTTTCATATATTAAACATCACATTTTTTGCATTAGTGTGTGGCAAAAATAAATACCACCTGTATGTATCAAATTCAGAATATTTCATCTATAAAAGGCTAAATTCTTGAAATGAAATAGAAGGGAGAAAGTAGTACAAAGTAAAATGCTTTTATTGTTTTAGGAGCTGAACTATAAGATTTCAGAAATAGAGTGTACTAAATAAACTTTCTTATTAGTAGATAACAAGCATTTTTTTTTTTTAAGATTTTATTTATTTATTTGACAGAGATAGAGACAGCCAGTGAGAGAGGGAACACAAGCAGGGGGAGTGGGAGAGGAAGAAGCAGGCTCATAGTGGAGGAGCCTGATGTGGGGCTCGATCCCACAACGCCGGGATCACGCCCTGAGCCGAAGGCAGACGCTTAACCGCTGTGCCACCCAGGCGCCCCGATAACAAGCATTTTCAACCATGAAAAATAGCAGGTGGGTTTCACCTAAAGCTATGGGTATCATTGCTCTAGTTTGTTTCAAAAACTTATAGGTTTATAATTTTAAATAATTATTAGATTCATAAGCTTCCCATTTTTCTTACCATCACAATTATTAAGATGATTATATTTATCTTTAGGAATTAGTGAAAGTTTGGAATTGAACTGCCAAATGGCACCTTAAGTAGATACTAGTATTTCAAGAGAGAATATATAATTTTGCAGATAACACACTTTGGTTAGATATGAGAGAACAAAAGAAAAAGGAAAGGAAAAAACAAATATGCAAAAATCGGAGAGAATCGACTACCAAGAAGTGCTTATGACTGACTTTCCCCCACATATAAGATTTGGTAGAATTAAACTTCAGCATGCTATTCCAGATGAGATATTTCCTAGGAAAATGACAAAGAGTGATAAGAAGTAATGACAAGAAGATTTTATATGGTGCACCTTTTCTCAAGTACTAGAATAAAATAATGGCTTAGCATAATTTCAAGTAGGCAGAAGCTCTTTTAGAGGTTGTTTTGTTTTTTAAATTGTTCTAAGAAGTACAAATCTTAATGCTGAAGCTTTATTATCCAGGAGTTTTCAGAACACATTCTGGAAAGTAAATCTTAATCAAGATATCTTGTGGCCTTTAGAAAATGCAAGGCAACTTAAGCATGAATTTAAAATGTAAGTGGGTATACTTCTCTTTTTGTAAACTCTTCATTTCATCATTATTTTAAATTTTTTACTGGCTCTCTTTTTCTCTTTTCTTGTGTGGGCAGTTAGTCTAGAGAAATCTATGTCCTTTTGCATTCATATAAAAGGGATTTTTCACAGAAATGAAGTAACTCCTGGGTTCTGGAAACTTGCTTTTATTTTTTTCAATACATATTTGTTGAAAATGCTTTAGTAAATTGTTTAAATACAGTTTTGAACGTTTGAAAGCGGTATCATACTTGGTTTCAAATGAGTGCTTTTATAGAGAACAATAAATGCATGTATTGATTGTACATACAGTTAAATAAATTCTTTCTATTTTGTGATATTAAAACCTATTTTTCTCTTAGAAAACACAGAAGTTGGAAAACATAGCTTTTGGGGAATTCTAAACATGGTGTGTAGAGGTTTCTGTGGAAACTCCACGGATTATATTTCTGTAATACTGACGTACAGAGAATTAAACTGGAAAGTGATGGTTTTGAATGTAAGGGGGGGGGGTCACATCTGATGAATGAAAAAGAAAAAAAATGCCGATATATTCTAGCTCTCCGCTTCAGCAGATGTAATTTATGGTGTAAGTTGTTATCAGGGTTTTGGTTAAGTTCTTATTTGGAAAACTCCTAAAAACTCATGTCTTCAATATGTGAGAATAATAATATGTGAATATTAGAATGAATATATATGTATATTCTTTCTGTGGTTCATCATTATGTCTTATTTGAAATAATATTTAAGTACTTCCTGCTGATGTCAAATGGAGATACAGATCATTAGCTACGGAGGAGTGAATGGTGCTTAATGGCATGGTTTTAAAGACAAATTGCTGTGTTCGGTTATTGATTCTACCTCTTTAGTATTATTAGGAACTTGTACAACTTCTCTGTGTTTCAGTTTTCTCATCTGAGTAATTGGAGAAATGCACTTAAGCACTTAAAAAATTATCTGGCATATAATGCAGACAAAATAAATCTTATTTTCATTGACCATAAAGAGCTTAGTCAGTGGCTGGTGAATTTAGTTAATATCTAGTAGGCGTTAGAAAGAACTGCTTGATTTCTTTCATGTTTCTAGTAACTTAGAATTTGCCAAGTATCCTTATTTTTAACATCTTATCTAGATAGAGGGGAAAGTGTAATTGAGTTAGCAGCTTGTTGATGAAAGAAAATTACCCTGAGTTAAGGAAAATCAAACCAGGATTAGATATAGAATTTGTATACCTTGTGTAGTCAGATATAGAGCCCTTCTTCCTCTAACAATTCTTTGTTTCTAAGGTAAGAACATGGGAGTGGAAAGCAGTGATAAGTGGTGAAGGAAAAAGATGGGGTCATAGTCAAAGACATTCAATCAATTTTCACTTTTAGGAGGAGAAATGGTTCCTTGAGAGGACTGATTAATGATTCACCAAAGGTCTTACTCACACAAGCAGCGAAATTTGCATATTTATTTTCAATACCTATGCCATAACAACTCTCCATTATACAAAGGAAGAAAACAGATCTCAGAGAGCTCAAGCAATATATAAGGCCATTACCACCATTTAGTAAATAAGAAGATTGAGGCTGAGGAAATTTATGAATTACCATTGAAGAAAAATAATAAAAAGCACCAACAAACACACTTTCAGAAGCTTAGAATCATAAACATGCATAATGTCATAATATACAAGTCCTTTTCTTCCTTTCTTTAATGGCTATCATGTGCATATCTTGTCATATTACCACTGTCTTTCCTAACAAATAATCTTGGAGTCATCAATTAAAAAGAATTATTTTAAGTTTTGTAAATCCTTTTATCTTTAACATTCAAAGTTTCAGATAAACATACTAGTTACCATTCTAACTGGATGGAAATCATTTATATAAAACTGCCATACTTCTGCCTTTGAAAATCATACCTTTTAGTATTTCAGATATAATTTAGAATGACAGAAAAAAGAGCTATTCTCAATTCATGTTTTTAAAGAGAAAAGTAAAATTCAGAACTAGTAGGTTCTTGTTCTAAATTTAGAACATATAATTTTCTACTGTGTTCAAAAGTTATTTAACTGTAGTTAATAATGTATTATTTACTCTAAAATCAAGTCTAAAGAATTGCAACCATTTGGAATATTATCTACATTCTATCTCAAAGCATATTTTTGAAGCCATGCCATCTACAGTATTTTTCTGTAGCTGTTACCATCAATTTAGTCTGCAAAATGCTACAACATGATTTGCTATGCTCTGCCACCTCTCTAGTCCATGCCGGAGAAGAAATGTCACACGTTTACGTATGAGTAGATCTGTCTACATGACGATCGGGTCTACTGATTAAATCTAGATTTTGAATGTCGGATCAAGCCAGAATATTTCTAAATATAATATCAGAAGACAGGGTGGCGGGATGGGGGGTGGGGGGCTCTTCTTCTACCTCCAAGGGATTTTCAGGATCCCCTTCTGAAGATTTGTCAGGGTACTGTTAGCAAAGTGCATTCGTAAGCAACAATGAGTGCAAAATTTGTGAATGTGGGGGGTATTTTGGATGTACCACGGAGTTATATTTCCCTAGATTTGAAACTAAGTGAACACAGGGAGCGAGCAAGCTGTGAGAAGGGGAAGAGACCTTGTTAGCGGCTCCACGAAATAACGCCCTCTGCAGGCCTCCGGATTAAGAGGTGGATTCAGAACTCAAGACTCTGGGTTTAAACCTGGCTCTACTCTCCCCTAGCTCTGTGATTTTAGGTTCCTAACAATTTAAATTTTGTTAAAATGGTATCTTACTTATCATTTCTACATGATTTTTTCATCTGTTTAGTAGCAAAAGACATGAATTGCAAAGAAAAGCAATTAATATATATATCACAAACCGCAAAAATTGTAGATTTCTTATTTTATGCCAAAAAATAATGTCCGGATTTTTTTGAGTTCTTGATATATGACCATTGATAGACTATTTAGCTCTACTATAACAGCCTTTTGTTATATTCACTACCCATTATTTTAACAAGTTCTATTTAACATATTTATTAAGTGCACAAATTTTTATATGAACATTTATTATTCTTACATTGATATTAATATAGACATAAAAATAATACAGAACTATAACAATTCACATAACTCTGGATTTGGAAGAAAGCACTTACACATACCTGTACCATCATATGCAAAAGGGCACATAGTAGGTTCTTCATAACTTGTACTCTCCAAATAGAATGAAAAGAGATTCTGTATCAACATACAGGTAAAAAATAGTTGGTTTACGTGGCTTGCTGAAACCCCTCTGGTGACCAGTTTACTAAATCTATAGCTTAGACACTGGGCATCTACAATTGCTTTAAAATTATTCGGCCAGATTTTTACAAAATCATAGTCCTTGGACTAAAGACGTATAGTTTGTTTTATGCTCTTAAAAATGTGAAAACATTACCCAATGTTTTGAGAAATAAATACATATTTATTTTCCCTTTGTTAAAAATGACATTTCGCATACCGATTCTACATACATTTTTTTACATCTATTCAAGAATAAAAGCTCTGAATTGCAAAGAGAACAATCAATATTCTGTAATAATTTGATGACAATCCTATTTGAATCATATAACAACACACTGTTTCAGCCACAAACTTTGGTTTATGACATTTTCCACTACTTGGATTGTGGGTTCTCGTATTCCATAATCCTAGAAGTCAACTAATTCGAAGAACATCTGTGGTCCTGCCTGACTGGCTGGACTATCTTCCAGGAGAGAGTCTTTAGTGATAGCCAGTAGTTAGCTACATTTATTACTGCATCTACCAGTGCTCTAAAATCCACAGCGGGCATGTCTACAGCCTGTACGGAACACCTACAACTCGTCTACATCAAAGGTTTTCTTACAATTTTGCCCCAAATGCACAAAAAGTCATCTACTCACACAAACACAAAAAATTACTAGCAAATCTTTCACAATGGGATATATATTTAAATTATGTTAATCTATTTCAAAATTTTAATAATAATTTTATAGGACTTTTTCATTTTAAATCTATCAAATTAAAAACTGCTATCTTCAACACAACTTGAATATTCTATTTCTATGAAAACATTATCCTGGGGCGCCTGGGTGGCACAGCGGTTAAGCGTCTGCCTTTGGCTCAGGGCGTGATCCCAGCGTTCTGGGATCGAGCCCCACATCAGGCTCCTCTGCTATGAGCCTGCTTCTTCCTCTCCCACTCCCCCTGCTTGTGTTCCCTCTCTCGCTGGCTGTCTCTATCTCTGTCAAATAAATAAATAAAATCTTAAAAAAAAAAAAGAAAAGAAAAGAAAACATTATCCTGTTTTCCTGGTACTTTTGTTTTGTGAGGGATCATGGGGGCAAAATTGTAGGAAAGGCCCTCCAATAAAACTGCTTTTAAATTTTTTCAATCTTAGTTCACACTTGCTGGTCTCAGAGGAGGATTATATTCATACGCCAAGGGAAAGATGAAGTGTATACTCTAGACTGGTAGATATGCTACCAGTCATTCAATATTATAGCAGAAAGTATCTAAGGGATCAAATACTATATATATATTTATTTTAGAGAGAGAGAATGAGGGGAGGGGCAGAGGGAGAAGGAGAGAATCTCCAGCAGACTCTCCACTGAGCCCAAAGCCCCACATGGGGCTTGATCTCAGGACCCTGAGATCATGACCTGAGCTGAAGTCAAGGGTCAGACGCTTAACTGACTGAGCCATGCAGGTGGCCCAAGTGTGATATTTTTATTTATTTATTTGGAAGATTTTATTTATTTATTTGAGAGAGAGAGAGAAAGATTGCACAATCTGAGGGGTGAGGGGCAGAGGGACAGGGAGAAGCAGACTCCCCACTGAGCAAGGAGCCCAGGGTGGGGCTCGACACCAGGACCCCAAGATCATGTCCTGAGCCCAAGGCAGATGCTTAACCGAGCCACCCAGGTGCCCCGAATGGGGTATTCTCCTGTAGAGAACCTGATTTTAGGGATGAAAGTAGTTGGGAACTGGCCCATGAGAAAGCTTTCAAAAACGCAATAGGTGTTAGGGCACCTGGGTGGCTCAGTTGGTTAAGTTCAGTTTGGTTAAGACCCTGCTTCTCCTTCTCCCTCTGCTGCTCCCCCTGCTTGTGCTCGCTCTCTCTCTCTGACAAATAAATAAATAAAATCTTTTAAAAAATGCAATAGATGTTAGCAACACGTGGTAAGATCATATTGTTACTTACTCATGAAGCATACTGGGAAATACATACGCATCTTCTCAAAGAGGATGGATGCCTTGAAAATCCACGTGGAATATAATTTCTCCCACACCAGTGCCTATCTGTATTACAATGGGCATAATCTAACTTGATTTTAAGTGGTCAAGTGTACAGAAAAACACACAGAGCTTATGGAGACTACAAAGTCTAGACACAGCCAGGACGTCCAAAAGACAGCATCTCAGCATTAGACTTTCAGGCTTTTTTTACCTTTCCGTCTTCTCCTTCACCTCCATCTTTTTGTCTTGCTTCTTTCGGCTGGAAGGTGTTTACAAATTTTCCTAATCATGAAGGGAAATTTATAAAGGTTGAGTAGTGAGGGGAAGAGGTGGGTGGAAGAGGGAGAAACACTTGTTTCCTAAAAAAAGAAACAAAAGAGGGGAGACAGGGGCGCCTGGGTGGTTCAGGCGTTAACCGTCTGCCTTTGGCTCAGGTCCTGATCCCAGCATTCTGGGATCGAGCCCCACATTGGGCTCCCTGCTCAGCAGGAAGCCTGCTTCTCCCTCTCCCACTCCCCCTGCTTGTGTTCCCTCTCTTGCTGCCTCTCTTTCTGTCAAATAAAAAAATAAAATCTTTAAAAAAAAAAAGAGGGGAGACAGTATGGAAGCAGGCCTGGTCAATATCATGTGACAAATGGAAACACTGTCAATGCAGCTGTCCATATTTATGGCTCCTTCTCTCATATTTACTACCATCAGGTCACTGTGAATTTAAGCGAAGACTCATCTGTCAAGTTGGGGCATCAGTTCTGTGAAGCTGTTGACAATTGCTGTGAAAAAGTTAAAATGTTTCTGTTCCTAGGAACTTGCCTTCCAAAGCATATTGTGAAATTGTGAAGAGAATCTCTAGGGTAGACTTGAACACTTGAAACAATGTATCTACTGAAAACATCTTCACTCAATTCAGGGAGGGTTGTGAGAATTAGGGAGAATTGAGGAACTAGTCAAACTGGAACAGAAGTAAGACTATCCTAAGGGCTGTACCGGGTGTGTTGTGCAAGGAGCTCTGACCTCAGTTTTCAGTGGAACCCAGCAAGATTTAGCCGACTCTGTGTACCTGGCTGTACAGAATCTTTGACTTGATTACTTGTTTTACCGTAGTTTAATTATTATGAGCTGTTAGTTTTGACTTTTTGAATCAGGAGGGGAAAATACTATTCAGCTCTGGAGTTAGGAAAGAAAAAGTCCATCAACATTTAAGAACTAGACACAAGAAGTAAAGAACTTCATTATCTTAATAGTAATTAAGAAAAAAAAATTTTAAAACTCCTACTGTGAAAAAATAGCACTACCAAATTTAAAATATATATATATTAGTTTAGAACACAGCATGCATTGTCTTCCCAATTATGTTCTGGTTTGTTAAAGGGAGTGACATCTGTTTACTTCAGACCTTTTCACGGGTACACAGGACCTTTTCAATGCCTATTTTTCAGTTGATAGACGATTTATTAATTTATGCTCTATAAGGTTGTATAAAGCTAAAGAATACCTTCCAGTTTTTGGGGTCCAATGCAGTTTTTGAAAGAATTACCAAAGGCTTAAACAGCAACTTTGATCTGGCTTGTAGGAGACACTGCTCATGCGCTGGTTTAGGTAATCTCTGATCCCACTGCTCACCATCTGGGTCCACCGTTCATCTCATGTGCGGCCCATGTGCTCTCGCCTCTCACTCAGGGCCCCTCCTGCAGATAATGAGGCTTTGGGCACTACACGATGCACTTTGGTATCCATGTATGCAGCATCTGTAAGAACAAGGGGTTTAGCATGCCATGGGATGAACCTTTGCCCTGAGGTCCACATGAGCCAGTGAATGATTTTTCTTTTTTTAAGATTTTATTTATGTATTTGTCAGAGAGAGAGAGAGTGAGAGAGCACGTGCACAAGCAGGGGAAGCGGCAGGCAGAGGGGGAAGCAGGCTTCCTTCTTTTTTTTTAAAGATTTTATTTATTTATTTGACAGAGAGAGACAGCCAGCGAGAGAGGCAATGTTACAAGCAGGGGGAGTTGGAGAGGAAGAAGCAGGCTCTTAGCGGAGGAGCCTGATGGGCTCGATCCCAGAACGCTGGGATCACGCCCTGAGCCGAAAGCAGACGCTTAAGGACTTCGCCACCCAGGCGCCGGGCAGGCTCCCTTCTGAGCAGGGAGCCCGATGTGGCACTGGATCCCAGGACCCTGGGATTGTGACCTGAGCCAAAAGCGGGTGCTTAACCGATTGAACCACCCAGGCATCCTTTTTTTTTTTTTTTTTTTAACATCACTGGACGGGTTGTCTTAAAATGTAGTTTCTTCTTTTCTCAGTCGAGTCCCTCATGACTAAACCATCCCCAGCACTTAGCAGAAGCCTCTGCAACTGCAACAGTGTCCACTTTCTAACTCTTCCTTCCTCCTTTCTTCCCCCTCCCTCCCCCTGGGTTCGTACTCTTTATTAAAATGATATGTATCTTTACTTCAATATCTGTATTCTGGGAAAGCCAGGTTGAGGCATGGGGATGAGATCTGAAAATTTCAGTACTGAATTTGGGAATCCTTTCTCATGTGTGAATGTATGTGTGTATGTAGTGCTTTGAGTAGAGTATAAAGCTTAATACATAAATACAAAAGCAGTACCCCATTTTCCAAGCAAGCTCAATAGCTTTTAAGATCATTTGAGTTGCCGGGGCACCTGGGTGGCTTAGCTAGTTAAGTGTCTGACGCTTGGTTTCAGCGCAGGTCGTGATCTCAGCGTCGTGAGATTGAACCGCGTGTCAGGCTTCACGCTCAGCGTGGTGGAGTCTGCTTGAGATTCTCTCTCCTTCTTCCTCTGCCCCTCCCACTTGTGCATGCTCTTTCTCTCTCAAATAAATAAATAAATAAATAAATCTTAAAGGAAAAAAGATCATCTGAGTTACATACATTACCACTATAAACACTAATTTAACTCTGAGTTATGCCTTGGCTACAAAAAGCAGAGAAACATTCACATTGATCTTGGATTTACATCCTTGCTATTTGATGCATCCTTCTTGTTTCTTTATATACTTACACACACACACACACACACACACACACGTATATACACACACGTAGTCCAGAAATAAAAAGTAAATGTGTTACAAGGGTTTATTAATATAGAATTTATAGGATAACTTAATAGATTATTTCTTGTATCTTAGATATCACTTCAGGGCTTCTCCCTCAACCCTGACACGTACTTCCATGTCAGGAAGAAGCCCCATAAGTATCACTCCTGTCTTCTCTCTACCCCGTTACTCATTTTGTCCTTTTGGAGGTAGAATAATTTCTGTAATAACTAGATAAAGAAACAGATGGACCTTGTTCTTTTCTCTTTTTTTACTTGAGAGCAAAGAGCTTTGGAAGCAAATGCTCCCCCAAACTCCCAATCAGCTCAGCATGGAGGATGTGAGTACAGTAGGACTGTCACATTCCCATACTGTCAATGACTAATTATAGCAAAATCTGTGGTTCATATTAGGAAACACATTGTTCCTGTATACCTTAGCTGTGCTCTCCAACCAAACCTTTTGCACTCCAACTTTTCTTCATTGGGGTGTGGCAAAAAATGAATATACTTCTGTTATGAACATTAATTTGGACTGATAATTAAAATTATGATGATATTGATGATAATATTTAGCAACCATAAAAGCTATTTGATTATTAACATCTCTATTTTACAGAAACAAAAAGTTTAAAAAAATAAGTGAATTGTCCAAAGTCCCAATGCCTAGAAAGAAGTAAAAATTCAAGCTTAATATTCTTCTACATAAAATTATACATAACATTAAATTTTAAATTAATAAAGACACTTCTATAGAGAATCAAGTTCTTGTGGTCCAGGTACATTGCTTTTGCTAATTCTACATGTGGCTTAAATGACTTAGATTGGTCAATAGTTGATATACACACTAAATTGTTTCACTCAGATATCAGGTGTCTCAAACAACCCACTGAAAAATGCAAAATTTTAAATACTTAATGTCTTCCAAGATGGCAACCACATGATGCACACTTCAGTTTTTAAATGAATTTACCTGGCAGACTTATTTTAAATTGTTATTTTAAATTTTGGATAATAGCTATGAAATTCAGTTATTTCCATTTTTAAATATAATTAATGTAACACTGTTATTTTCTGAGGAATAATTAGCCAATATATTTGTTTCTAGATAGAACAAGAGCCAAAAATTATCTTTTGTTATTATGGAGGCCATGCATTCAAATCGGCAACAATTTCTACCATTAAATATCAATTTCAATATATAACTGAGAAAAATGCAATATAAGGCAATCCTCAAAGTTAACTATTTCATGGTGATACTAACAAGGAACATAATTCTGTTACATCTTATAGTTTAGAACATGTTTTCTCAAATGTATAGTTCTTCTATTCTTTAATGGATCATTCCAGAGCTACTGGTTTTTTAACCAGTTTTATAATACAAAATTAAAGTCTTTAGTCCTCTAGATTATAACACAATCATACATTTTATGTTTTGTTTAATGATTTATTACAATCCATAATAAAAAAGCAATGTAAAGTTTTATATTGTACCTACTCCTTCTGTGATAAAATAAAACACTATATTATAGCAGTTGCTTTGCAGCAATAAATATTTTGGGTGCTAAAGTAACATGATTGATAAAGGACATGTCTCCCAAAGTTCAGTGTCTAATATTAGATGCATATAAGCAATCAGGACATGATAGTGCATTCGGTGCATTTTAACAGTGCTACGATAAAGAACTATTACCATGGAAGTACTATGGAAGCTTATTATATTACTTTTCTCTTGTAAGAGTAAGCTAAGGAGGTTAGCTTTAGGTAGTTCAATTTTTTTTTTAAGCATATTGTCAGTTCAACAAAAATCATAAATCCTCTCTTTTAAAGACAGTTTATGCATTTGATACTGGTGATGTACTTTTCCTGGCAAAATATAGAAGATGTCTTTTGCCTGTATAGAAAAGGCATAAAAACTCAAGAGAAGGCAATGTGATCTGTGCAACACTGTTACTTACACTACTTTCACAATCCTCAATCTCTCTGCTTCCCTTTTTTAAATAAGTACAGTTTAATTTTCTTTTTTTTAAAGATTTTATTTATTTATTTGAGAGAGAGAGAGAGCACATGCACAAGCAAGGGGAGAGGCAGGGAGAGAGAGAAGCAGTTTCCCCGCAGAGCAGGGAGCCTGATGCGGGACTCGATCCCAGGACTCTGAGATCATGACCTGACCCGAAGGCAGATTCTTAACCGACTGCGCCACTCAGGTGCCCTACAGTTCAGGTTTCACCATGAATACTACAACACCTAATAGCTGAGCATTTAGATGTGACCTTTCAAGGTAAAAAGTTAAGCATTAATCAGATGTTTATGATTCATGGCAAAGTCACCGACTTAATTGGAATTAGTCCTTCAAGTTTTAAGTGTTAAATGTTACAGTACCTTCATAACAAGTGCCTCTAAAATTAAGTCACAGCTTTTGAGTTAAATTTTATAGCATTGACCATTGGTGCCTGTGTTACATCATGCCATTCCGTTTTTCAGTATAAATAAAGGAAATCAGTGAGAAAATAGAAATGATATTTGAGAATTATAAAGCATATTTTTTTTATTTTGATGTTTTTAAATAGGGTCATTTAAAGTTTTCTATGATGAGTGGATTCGATGAACATTTATTTTAAGAGTCAAAGGACCCTTGTAATGCATTTATCTAAAACTAAGGATCATAATTAGCTTACGTTATGCAGTGCCCTCAATAAATAACTGACAGTTTAGAGCTGAGGCACATTTTTGCTACTATTTTGCTAAATATTTGTAGAAAAAAATGATTTGAATCATTTGCAAGTTATATGAGCCATTAGTGATTATGGCCTAAGGTATTAGCTGAAAGTTATTTAAGTAATTTCCAAAGCCTGGTCCACAGTAGACGAGGCATTAATCATCTGTTATGTCTTTTATAAACACGGAAGCAATTAAGTGAAAATTGCCAGGTTTACATAGAAGACATTATCATTGGCAATTACAGTATTAGAGAATAACTAGTGATTTAAATTTTGTTGAAGAATAAAAATCTATACCACATTATCATGGCTCTTTCCTGAAGTATAAAACTAAGCAAATTACACAAATAACAGAGGGAATTTGCAACAATATTCACGATCCTGGAATGAAAACAGTTGCAATACAACAGTAAATACAATACAATCTCCTTTAAAAAAAAATGAAATAAAATACACATGAATGTGATTAATTTTAGATATAGTGGATTTGGGGAGAGAGTGATTTTATAGTCTTTGGATTCTGAGTGAGGGTACCCTAGTGCAATTGTGACTAATCTACTCCTTAAAAGCTCCACATCTGGGGGTGCAAAATGATGTGTGTATTGAATAGCTCAAGGGTTTTAAGTCATTTGAAACAAAATCCATTCATAATATTTACATAAAATTTTAGACAGATTTTAATGTTTTTACATTATTCAGTGACAGAGTAAGTAAACTCATGTTGTCCAAGAAAAATGTACCTAATTTATACCCATTTGGTTTAGTTATACTCTAAAAGCAAACGTTAGCTATGTTTAATTGTGGAAACTTAAGTTAAAATTTGTGCATATAAACATGGAGTTTGAAAAAAAAATAAAGACTAAATAGGACGTTAATTTGTATGTTAGCAGGGTGCACGTTGGTCCAAGAAAGGTTTCTCCAATCAGGGTGGAGGGAAATTTATCTGAATAGTTCCAACTATGAGCCTTAAACTGTCACAGCATTTTGAATTGTCGATTGATGGCTGCATCTGGAAAACTGAGCTAGGTGTTTCACACATCTCTCTTTGTGTCTTCTAACTTCAGACATCATTGGAAAAAATGAGAAAATTCATCTTTTTTAGTGTTCTACACTTGACTGAAATATATTTTTCATGGTTTAAGGGCTCATGAAAAAAACCATAGTAGAGAAAAAAGAAACCTTTTCTAAGGAATTGGAAGAAAAGTCTTCTCATTAAATAGCTACTTTGTGCAAACAAAACAACTTGCAAAAAATATCTTTTCTTTTGGAGATACAAGTTGTTTTCTTTGTTAATATGGTTGCAGGCTATAAATTCCTAAAGTTTTCTTCCCATTTCCTTTGCAAAACCTATGAAGACACTTGGGTAAAATAAACAAAGGCAATAGACCATAATGATAATGATTAAAAATATGCAAAGGTTTGGCAGATTTCTTTGCTTCATGCCGAAACAATGAAGCTTGGCTAGAAATATAACTTGCTGTATGTTCTGAAATGAATCAGCGTGTTTGTCAAGAAAGGAGGTGAGTTTTGAGTTTATTCACACTCTACTGTGCCTTGACACTTTCAGTTCTGAAGAATCCAGAAAATCCAGAAAAATAGTAAATTAATACCTACTTTCAGCAGGAAAATTCTGCCTCTTTAACTTTTTCATTCATTCTTTTTTTTTCCCCCACTATTCAATCATCCTTGTGTTCACCAAATAATCATTGAGTGCCTACTGCATTCGAGACACTGTTAAAGACACCAGGTATACAGCAATAAATAATAAAGTCTTCCTACTTACCATCATGAAACTTAATGCATGGTTGAGCAGTACATTAAAAATATGAATATAAGTGTGAAAAGTATTATAATTATGAAAATACAGGGTGCTCTGAGAGGATGTGGCAGAGCCTATCAACTTATTTTTTGGTCACCTACTCAGAAAACTATACCTCTCATGATACAACATAAGCCACTAACAGTTTGCATCAAGAGATACAATATATATTATAAATACAATATAATATAATATAAATACAGAAAAAATACATCAGATGCTGACTGGTATAAAAAATACTACAAAGGATTAAAAGTAAGTAATAAAATCTGCAATGAGGAATTTGTGTTCATTATGAAAATTCTTTAAATTATGTATTTGATAAGTTCATTTTTCTGCATGTATGTTATATTTAAAAAATATTTTTAAGGGGTGCCTGGGTGGCTCAGTCAGTTAAGTGGCTGGGCTCCTTGCATAGTGGAGACTCTGCTCCTCCCTCTACCCCTTCCCTCCCTCCCATACTCTCTCTCTCTCAAATAAATAAAATCTCCAAGAAGTTTTTTAAAAATAAATTTCAGTGAGGCAGGATTGGCATTACAGAACATAAACCTGGTGATGAAGAAGACAAATTTGAGAATTTAGCAAAATTGTATACATTGTGGAAAATTATGAGAAGACCAAAAAATGTATAGAAGAAAGATTAGAAAGAGCCAATAGATGGAAGTTATTTATTCCCGAAACTAGAAGAAAAAAAAAAAATGGCAGGAGCAAACATCAAATCTGTAATAGAAACTGCCCTAAGCTGGACAAATACCTTTACCTTCAAAATGTATCTCAGAAACATGAATAACCAATGTCTAGATTAAAAAATTAAACCTGGCAAGGAAAATTATAGAGAAAATATGGAAACAACCATCAAAACAACAGCAAAATACAACAAATGCAGAAAATAAAGGCAGAAGATCCTAGAATAGCATTAAGGTTGTCATTAAAGAATGTCAGAGCAGGGTGTATTTCATTGTTCAAGACAATCAAAAGTTATTCTTAAATTTTCAGATTTTGAGAAAATACATTAACCAGACATTCAAAAAACTCACTAAAAAAATGAACCTAAATCTATGAGAAATTTATATGAAAATATTAAAATTGGTAAAGTCATGCTAAAAATGGTCATGAATAATGAAGACAACTGAATAAGGGAGAAACAGGAAAACGAATATACTTACCTTAATTTTAGGGCTCAATAATGCTATATATTTATAGCAGAAATAAAGACACAAGAACTTTAAAGAGAGGATTAATTACTCTTTTAAATGAGAAAATGAAAGGGAAACAAGCTAATTTTTTTTTTAAATTAAGGAGCTAACTATAAAACAAAGCAAATTAAGCAAAAAATAACTTTTGAAAAGTCAAAAGTTATTGTTTTGGGATTTATAATGAGATAAATGTATTTCTAAAAAATAACTTGGAAAACAAATTTTTAGCTAGAGTTTGTTCAGATTAAACACAAGGGTACACACATTCCAAATTATTTCAGAATTATCTTCACAACAAAAAAGTTTTAAAAACTAGATAAGGCAAAATGTTATGATTTAAATTCTGTTTATAGGAAGCAAACATTTGAGATTGTATCAAAATACAAAATTGGGAAAATATCTGCTTCTAAAGAATTAGATTAAAACAAAATGATGTTGAAGAACTTAAAGCCAAAGAACTATATTATGGAAAGCTGCACCCAAATAAAGAAAAGATGACAATATTAATATCAGGCAGAAATAATAGAAGAGAAGCACATGATGAACACAAAACAAATTCGATTTTTTATGCACCAAAGAATAGACATGAAATTAAAAACAACTGTTAGCCATTTAACAATGAACCAACAGATTTCCAATTTTACTGGCACATTTTAACACATCATTATTTTACTCTATATAAGAATATATAAATTTTAAAACATGGAGGATCTGGTCAATCCAGTCAACATAATGAAACTAACTGATCTGGAAATCTTTACCCTTGACTCGCATTTAAATCTCCCTTTATATGTTCAGTGGGCTATTTACATAATATTTCTTTAAAATATTTGACCAGAATGATACTGTCAATGAATTAAAAAAATTAGAAACTATGTAAGTTGAAAAGTAATAGCATTTTTCAAAATGAACTTTCTATTCAAACAACAGACTATTTGTATTAAAAAATAGAATATTTCTTAATATTATAGTGAAACCACAAGTAATAATATCTTAAGGAAAAACCTAAATAATGTAGATTAAAACTTATAGGCAGGCAGGGGTCCCTAGGTGTCTCAGTGTGTTGAACATCTGACTCTTGATTCAGCTCAGGTCCTG
Source organism: Ursus americanus (assembly GCF_024610735.1). Taxonomy (NCBI): domain Eukaryota; kingdom Metazoa; phylum Chordata; class Mammalia; order Carnivora; family Ursidae; genus Ursus; species Ursus americanus. Next base: position 40,190,356 of record NC_142145.1, read on the forward strand.
ATCTCATGGGTTGTGAGATCAAGCTGGTTTCAGCGCTCATGAGGGCGTCTGCTTAAGGATTCTTTCCTTCTGCCCCTCCTCGCACTCATGATTGCTCTGTCAAAAATAAATAAATAAATAGATCTTAAAAACAACAACAACAACTTAAGGGCAGTGGCTAACTCGTCATCTCTAAAGTTTTCATTACTAGTGTCAGCAAACCAGGTATTTCAAGACAGGACTTAGAGCTATAAACATGTTCTAATTAAAAAAGAAGATGACAATAATAAAAAGTTATAAATGAATAGGAATAGAGAAAGCATTGCCACATCTAAAGTTTTATTTCTTAAGCCAAAATTGGACAAAAATAAATTCCTGGAAAATATAATCAAGAAAAGAGTGAAATATTCCTAATTCACACCCATCGGCAGCATTTTAGGTGATATACAAACATCAGCTGTAAAGGCAGAAATTACTAAGGGAAAAATTACCACTTCAGGTTTTTTATTTTGTGAAAAAAAATTAGATACTTACTGTGAACACAGATAATGCTTCTTTGCAAAGAAAATAGGGTTAGTCTTGAATTTTGCCATGCAGGCATGTTATTGAAAAGGATAGAAATGTTGTATACTTTTTGGTAGATGTGTTTTATGATTGTATTCAATATTTGTATAACTGCATATGTTCACATTTACACTTAAGAGATTTCAAAGTGCTTTACAATTTTGGGTTGCTTGATTTTAGAAGGTTGGTTATTAAATTGTACAATGGAGTTCTAAAACAGATTACAAAAAGGAAACAAAAGAAAACAGTCGCTCTTGGAATATAGTTTTGCTGCAACTACAATTACTATTGTGCCAATGATTTATTTTCCATAGTGATGTCTTCGCAATTCTATACTTAACCTTCTTGCACACTTTCTTCCTAGACCATGTTATGTACATTCATTATTTTCACATACGTTGATAAATTCTGATTATAACCAGTTTAGACTTATAACACCTGGGGAATTCAGCATTTGCAGCTGGAAGTTCTCAAAGTATCTCATTTTTGATATACCTCAAATACAGCCTGACACTAACCCACCCCCCAAATCTGTATTTCCTTCAGTATTTGCTTATACAGTAAGTGCAATCACCGCTCACCGAAGATAGGTATCTGGCCCTTTTCCTAAATGCCATTCTTTCCGTTACCAACCTCACAAATCAAATTCAATTTACAATTATATCCTAAAAACATTACCTTCTTACGTTATTTCCTATTCCATATCCCCACTGCAATGCCAAGAATTGCTCAAGTGGTCATCTTCACTCTAAGCCTGCAAATCCCTTCTTCTAATTGATCCTCCAGTCTGCTTCTGCTATTCTTATTTCTGTCCTCCACAGACTACATCTGAGCTCCCCAGCATTTCAGACATGTTCCTCCAATATTTTCCCTTGCTTGCCTTACTATAAACATTTCCCATCCATTGCTCTCTTGAACCTCTGCTCTAGACTGACCAAGCTGCTTCTTGTCCTGGTACCATGCTATCCCTCATCCCCGTAACACTGAACTTCCTGTTCTTCCCTGAAATGTCCTCATCCTTTCTTTGCATTCCTCAAGGCTGTGCAAGCATTCTCTATAAAACTCTCTTTAACTTCTTATATAAGCAGAATAAGTAACTCTTTCATTTATATGATATATTTTTATAAATCATCAGACTTCCTCGATTACATGTTCCTCTTCTGCTATATTTGATTATATATACATTTATGTCTGCACCATGTTTGGCTGCCTGGTGACCTGAGGCTTCAGTATACATACAGGCAACCCAATAAGAATCATTTTAAGCAGAATATTGGGTGTTGAGATTAGAAAAAGTAAAAGCAGGCAAAGAGTGAGAGCATTTCAATCCAAGCTTTGAGAGAAATAAAGGTAGCTGCACTTACTGCAGCCTTCTTCTTAGACCTCAGCTGAAGACGGGATTCGGAAACAACAGCCAAGAGCATGTGCTTAAACATGAACTCACGATACACAAAGCTCAGATTACACTCGAATACATTTTTCTTTCTCCAGATCTATGCTTTTCACACAGTATTTCTGACCATACAATGGGTGCAAAAAACATACTGCCGTAATCCTCTTACCACACACTTTTCTCTTTGTTGAGATGTCATACGAAGAGCAAATTCCTCAAAAAAACTTAAATCCAGAATGTCTTAAAATTTTTATATCAAGTCAATTTTATAACACTTAAATTGGCTTTCATTGTATTAAATCTTCACAAGTATCTGCCTATTTTTTCCATTGAAACTCTTTTAGAGACAAATTTGTCTTCCCTCCTTTCAGTGTGTTTTTATATTTTAGCTATCTGAAAAAGGTTTGTGTTATGTTTTGTGTTTCATTTGCTTATTTGTTTTTATTAATTACAAAATTCTATTATTACTCTCTCAGTATAAAATTTTCACCACAAATACAAACGTAATTGCACCTCTGGGTCTCTTAGTAGTCAAACTGAAGGGAAGTTATCTGGAATAAAGGGAATTAATCTCATTTCATTTATTTTAAGTAAGCTATTTTAACATTTTTCAAAAATAATTCTTCTCCTCCTCCTCCTCCTCCTCCTCCTCCTCCTCCTCCTCCTCCTCCTCCTCCTCCTCCTTCTTCTTCTTCTTCTTCTTCTTCTTCTTCTTCTTCTTCTTCTTCTTCCTCTTCTTCCTCTTCTTCCTCTTCTTCTTCTTCTTCTTCTTCTTCTTCTTCTTCTTCTTCTTCTTCTTATAGGTTGGCCTGTTGTCTATGTGCTAACCGTGAATATGTTCCCTCAAATTAAAAAAAAAGGGCCTTTGTTGATGTGATTAATGATCCTGAGATGGAGAGAATATCCTGAGTTATCAGGGTGGGCCCAATAGCATACCAGTGTCATCACAATGGAAAGAGGACTGTTAGGACTGTCAATTAGAAATGGGACAACAGAAGAGGCCAGAGGGAGACCTGAAGAGGCAAATGACCTCCAGAAGCTGGAAAAAGCAAAGACAGAGATTCTTTCCAAAAGCTCCCGGGAGGAATGCAGCCCTGCCAACACCTTGGTTTTAGGACTTCTGGCCTCCAGAACTGTAAGAGAATGAATCTGTATTGTCTTAAAGCACAAAGTTTGTGGCAATTTGTTAAAGCAGCCGTAGGAAACTAGACAATGATCAATACTAGGAATGTTCTGGATCATGGAAATTGCTTATAAAACATTGAGAAGAGAGCTAATATGTATTGAATACTTCAGTGTATCAGGAATAACAAAGCTATACATTTTGCAAACCTTATCTAATTTTATCTTTAAAATTTTGTGAGATAGAGCTTATCTCCAGTTTAATAGCTAAGACTTGGCAATGAGCAACACCACCAAAAACAAACAAACAAAAAATCACATAGTTAAATGACAGAACAGGCATTCAAAATCAGTATCCTTGGCCTTAAAATCTATTATCTTTCTAATGCATGTTTGACTCAAATTTTAGATCAAAATTATTTCTGAATCTGGAAACATCTGAAATAACACCAACAATCCTGGCTTGATTATTTCATTTTAAAGATGATATTTTTATTGACTTTACTAAACTTTTAGTTATCTTTTAATGATTCACCACTGTCAAGAAATCATCCTTGCCCCTTACTTCCTTCGGTCAGCATGGATTAGTTGGTCCTTTTAAAAGTTCTCCTATTCTGCACCTCCATCTATTTTTTTAAACAGTTTTTTATTTCCCCTGTATTCTACAAGCATCTTTACAACATGTCGAGTTGATTTTTTTTTTTTTATCTAGTAGGGTAGCACAATGATTTGCACTTTTTAATATTTTTTGTATAACTAATAATTCATAGCTTGGGCCTGATAATTTAGTAAATTTAGTAATTTAGTAAAACGTTAAAAAAGAAAATTTTGATATATTGGGCAGTTGCATTATTTAGACAAAACATCTTCATTTTTACATCTACATGTATCTGTTCAATGATTTGTTGTGTGAATTTGACCTATGATACACATGTTGCCTGAATGTTGTTTTATTTGTCTGTGTAGTTGATTCTAAAATATTGTTTGGAAATAACACTGTTGCAGTATTAGATGAAGGAGGCAATATTATTCATAGTTCCCAGAAAGAAAGACCGGAAAGAGAAACAGAAACAAGTTATCTACCAACAAGTCCATGGCAGAAATGAAAATAGGAGGGCGCCTTGGTGGCTCAGGCAGTAAAGTGACTGACTCTTGATTTTGGCTCGGGTCATGATCTCAGCTCGTGATTGAGCCCCATGTGTCAGGCCCCAAGTTCAGCGTGGAGTCATGTCGAGATTCTCTCTCTCCCTCTGCCTTGACTCCCTCGCCCTGCTTGTGCACTCTCACTCTCTCTCAATTAAATAAATAAAATCTTAAAAAAAAAAAAAAAGAAAAGAAAAAAGAGAGAAAATAGAGTCCAGGTAAGCTAACAGCATATACTACTTTCTCTTCTCAAATGTTTCTTCCTCTACCTCATGGTTTATATGACTTTTCAAGTTATTTCATCCAATATATCCTTACATGGAAAAGAGCTAAAGTTAATGGGTATATACATATTGGTTCAGTCACGTCTGAATCCCAGTTCTACCACCCACTAATAAGCTGTTCCCTGTTGTGAAGTCAAAATGTAAAGTGTAAATCACATCAGAAACGTGTTCTGTTACAATGGCAAATCTGAAATAAACAGAATCTTTTTTAAAAAGCAAGATTGTAGGAGTACAGAGTGCAGTGTGTGTATGATTTTAATACAAGAAATATTTTCCCGGTAAAATCATATGTGGTTTACCAAATACATGAGACAACAGAGGAAAACTGTGAAAAGAGCTATATGTACACATCTTGGGGCTCTGATTTAATCAGATTTGCTTGAGCTTTGGCTCTTGAGATTTTAAATCAAAATGTTACTTTTTGAGATAAAAATACTAATATATTGGAATATATATTTTAAAATATGCCATATATTTTTAATATAACATAATCATGGAGTAAAACTTCCACATTAATCAATTAATCTTGAACTATCAAAAGGTAATGGCGCAAGACACTTGTTAAAATTGGCAAGGAAGTACCTATTCAAGATTATTGCAACAGAAGTCAACATTATAGGGGCGAGCAGTTGAACTCAACTCCACTGAAACAAAAGGCAGAAGGATTTTCAAACTCCAAAGTGGACTAATGGAAAAATACTGAGGACCCTAGGTGAAGGTAGGTCGGTGTGATTAGGCTACCAGTGTTTGCTAATTGACACTTACCAAATGAGGCTTCTACTCTCCCACAGAGACTGGGCAACAGAGGCTTTACCTTCCTAATGATTATAGTTCAAAGGGATGGCTCCCAGGTCCTAGAGTAGGACAACATATTTCTGCATTGTAAAATATTTGTATCTCAAAGGAACAGAGAAAGATTTTACAATTGAAAATTTTCTAAAGTAAATGCTCTGAGAAAAAGGAGGGCAGGAATTTACAGTCAGTAAGAAATCTATCTAAAATCTAGTGAACTTGGAGGGAATGTTAAGGCCTTCCGGGTCAATGTATATAATGCATAATTTGAACAACATGAATTATAATACTAAAAACATTATGTTATCTTGAACAAATTTCAATGGTGTCTTTAGGATTCAAATTTTGGGGGAAATGTAATATTTCAGGACTTTCCTTTTTTTCTTGTACAAAAATGCCAGTAAGCAAATGATCTGTTAGGAGGATGTTGGATTATATTTTCCTTTAGTTCAAGATTGTAATGCAGAAAAATGTTCTTCCATGTGGCACCTCGTGGCTCAGTCAGTTAAACGTTCAACTTTTGATCTCGGCTCCAGTCTTGATCTCAAGGTTGTGAGTTCAAACTCTGCAGTTGGGCTCCATGCTGGGTGTGGAGCTTACCTAAAAAGACAGAAGAAAGAAAGAAAAATGTTCTTTCACCACTTTTTAAATATCACAAAGATATTTCAATAGTAATCAATGCTGTCAGGTTGAATTTTGAATAGGTTGAAAATCTAATTTATACCGTATAGGCTTTCATGAAGGGTACAACTATGAAAACTACATAATTCCCACAACGCTGACAATGGTTTACATTTCCAATCTTTTAAAAAAGAGATATGAACACAATATTGCTGCCTTCAATTACATAGTTTTATAACTCCAATTTAATTTCTGCGTTTATAATCAGATCAGCAACACGTTGACATGGACAATAATAAGAAAAATTGTATCCAAGGTTGGTATTTTAATTTGTGCTGGTGAGATCGTGCAAATTAATTTTTTTTAAAGATTTTATTTATTTATTTGACAGAGATAGAGACAGCCAGCGAGAGAGGGAACACAAGCAGGGGGAGTGGGAGAGGAAGAAGCAGGCTCATAGCGGAGGAGCCTGATGTGGGGCTCGATCCCAGAACGCCAGGATCACGCCCTGAGCCGAAGGCAGACGCTTAACCACTGTGCCACCCAGGCGCCCCGCAAATTAATTTTTTAAGTGCTGTGGGTGGGGGGGATACAATTATTTGGCTTATCTATTGTGAAATTATTAAAACTGAAAAGGACAAAAAAAAAAAACACTTAGAAAAAGAAATGAGTTGTATGAAAACCTAGAATAAGAGTACAGAGCTGAGCAAGTTTGAGGTAAATACCCTGTCTGGACATTATTATTTTTTATTATTTTTTAAAAGATTTATTTATTTATTTTAGAGAGAGAGAGCAGGGGTGGGGGGCAACAGACAGAGGAAGAAGGAGAAAGAGAATCTCACGCAGACTCCTGACTGAGTGTGGAGCATGACATGGGCTTCAATCTCACAACCCTGATACCATGACCCAAGTTGAAATCAAGTCAGACCTTAATCTAATGAGCTACCCAGGCACCCTTGTCTGGACATTGAATTTCCACTGGGTTCTACACAAAAATAAAAGCTAAACAAAATAAAAACTAATAAACAAAAACGCCAATCAAGCAAAAACAATAAGGGAGATTTTAAATTTCTAGCACTAAGAAGAAAGGAGGAGAAAAAGGAGCTAAATTCACTACTATTCTTTCTGGAGACCCACTTAAGGGACGCAGAATTTGTCACCCCAAAATATGTCTCTCTGGGATTAAGATTTGGTTAAACTGGTTATTTGTAAAAAAATTAGAAAAATGAAAACAGAAACAAAAAAGCAAACAAAAAAACCAATAGGCATGAAGAAAGCTCTGAAAACCAAGTCGAAATTACCTTTTTGTAAAACACACGTACATTTGTAAGGGAAACCTCCATTTGTAATGGTATCTCCATCTCTGTAGACTTATGAATAAATCTCCATAAAAATTTAACAATGAAGAAAGTATGGGCTTAAATCTGCATGACAACATACCTTGTTTATTGTGTTTTGCCTGATAACTTCCCATAACTGACTCTTCTCACCCCTAACATCTTTTTTTTTTTTTTTCTTTAGCTTAAGATGGTATTTAAGGTGAAGGCTTGGGCCATTTCAGAGAGTTACCCAATTTTCCTGGAGGAAATAAAACAGGAAGTATACATGTTATTAAAATTCTGTTTGTTTTTCCTCCTTTATTATTCTGCCTTTTATTATGGGGGTCTCAGTCAAGAATTTATAAGGGTGGAAGGAAAATTATTTTTCCTGAGAAAAACCTCTGAGATTTATTGTCTATCAGAATAAAATCAGTCGGTGCTTTGAAAACGGTCCAAATCATCTGGCTGTAGCATTTCCAAGGTTCTTATGAGTAAGACTGAATTGAAGATATCAAAGGTCATTGGTGTAAACGACAATAATAGAGCTATGGTAATATTGATAATGAGGCATATAATGAACTGGACTTCATTTTGGAGATCCTCAGTGACCAAAAAAAGAATTGCAAATGAAGTGGAAATTTAGAGAAGATTAGTCAGGGATGATGAAAAAAGACTATTTTAAAAGGTAGAATTTCAGGTTGGTTGCAATTTAGTGTAATGAGATTCTACTCTTAAGTGAAAATCTATTAAATGACAGAAATAATTTAAATAATGAGAAATTCTATGAGATGAGACAGCAAAGTCCATATACCCAGAAAAGATGCTCTCTCCTGACTTCAGTCCCTGAAAACCACAATGAATCTGTTTCAGTCCCTGGTCCATTTTGATCAATTTGACCAATGCAATCCATTAAATAACCTAAGAACCTTTTTACTTGATGGCACTGAATTAATTTATTATTAAAATTTTGTTAAATTATTGTACAAATTAACAGATGTATTTTATTATTTAAATGCATAAATTTATGACCTTTGTCCTGAATTCATATAATTTTTCAAGCTTAGTAAATTTTTATTTCTATATACAGTGATGCAAGTTGATCTATCTACGTTATCATCTATATATATTTACATAGAAAAATAACCACTAAACTACCTTTAAATGGTTACAATAATGATTCACCTATGTAATTATTTTTTTTCTTAGAAAAATGTCATTTACCATAAAAGCCTCTTTGAGAAAGCCACTATTCCACTGACAGTGCTGTTTTCCATTGTTATAGGTAGACACCTAGTTCCACCATTTACCACCTATATGAACGCCAATAAACTTATTATCCTTTCCCAACTTCAGTTTTCTCATGGGCGAAGTGGTGGTAACTACCATTCTCATAGGGTTGTTCTGAGGAATAACTGAGTTTACTCAGATTATGCCAAATTATGGGAATGGAGGTTGGAAGATGGACCATTAGGGAAGCTCGCTGAGGTTCATCAATAAAGTATAAAAAGTATTTAGACTTTTCCATCATTTACAGATAAGAAAATTAAAGATCATGAAGTATAATGAATTACCAAGGTTATAAAACTTGTTAGAAACCATGACAATATTAGAATCCACAGTATTCCTAATTGTCTAAATCAGTGCGAAGAAAGGATTTCTTTAAATATTCTACTAAGTAAATAGCATTAACTACAGTGATGAAAATAATACATTATCCTATAATGTGTTTCAATAAGACACTTTTGTCTCCACTTCTGAATTCTCAGCACCCTTTTTCAGAGTCATATGCAAATTTTCAGTTTTAGAGATATTTTACAGTTCATTTTTTTAATATTCTAAAACATCAGTAAAAGTTTAAAACTAATTTCAAGAAAGCTATGTGCCTACTTTCAGATTATAGGTTTATCACGTATCCTTTTTTCAGGAAAAAAAGAAGTCAGTTGAGTAAACATACATATATTTCCATGCATACAGAGAAATATTAAAATAATTTGTAATACCCAGAATCTAGAAAGAAAATACATAAATTAATCATTTTAAATATCCTGCAAGTGTTCAGTTTACACACACACACACACACACACACACACACACGATTTTAATCAGTGGTTGAGGAGAACAAACTTAGTTGGTGGGATTAAGGAAAAACTTGTGAAGGTAGGTACTATAGGTTTGTGGATTTTTCTCTCATCAGAATTTTATAATCCAAGAACAATGAACAAATTTGGCAAAAATTTTTGCATCATGAGCATGATATATTCAGTGCTATGACTCAATTTCATGAGAAAAATTGAATCATACGGTGCTATGTTATCTGGTAGGTCTCAAATATTTGCTTCTAGTAGATAGTAATCTTCTGCTTATTGATATGTGTCTTGCTTAAACAAAAATACATTAGTACTTATATATAATAATTATAATGTAAAAGCATAAAAATCTAATTCTTTGTTATGCATTTATTTATAATCCCTATAATTCTTTATGAGTATATATAATAATTAAATACCAATTACCTCATTTAAAAACTTGATTTCATGCACTGTAATTTGGAGTGTTTACTTATTAATATTTAATTACTTCTTAATTAAAATTTGCAATTTCTAAAATATGTATTCTTTTTAAATAGCTAATGATAAATACAAGTAAATGAAAATAATTATTTTACTTACAAGTTAATAATTATTAATTATTATCTTTTTTTAACGGAGATTTTGTTTCCTTTAATGTTTTTAATAACATATTCTTACAGGCTTTCTAAGTGAAATAGTTAGGGACATTTTAAGTACAGATGATCTCAAAGATTATTGTCCATAACAAGTATTACTTTCACCTAGTTAGTGAAACACAGTTCTTGCGGTTGGTAATTCAGGATGAAGAGAGTTCTTGCAGTCGTATTCTCAACTTAAATGGTGCCTGACTCCTCAGAAGTCTTACGAGAACACCACTTTGTGGATTTCTCCTGGGCCCTAGTTACTCCAAGTGTCAGCAGGAATTTGTTAGAACGCTTCATCTCCTGTAACACAGCCTTGTGACCTGAATTTGGATAAGTTCCTTTTTATAACAACTCTTTAGCGGAGTTGAAATAAGCTCCATTTTACAGATCAAATAGTGTTGAGGAAACAAAAGTTCCATCAATCCTCATTTAAATTATAAAAAGCAAGTTTATTTTTTTCTCCATGTACTCAAATCACTAGCAAATGGCATAAATGATTAAAAAGGAATTATCTAATAGATTATTTCATGTAATATTTTTTAAAATATGAGGTAAATTATTTTGTGATTATTAACACATGCATATTTTGGTTCTATCATTAGTTATGTGAAAATGTGCTATGCACATAAATCTACTGCATATATTTAAAAACTGTCCAATAAGAGATCATGTCCAAGGGGCTGTCTGAAATTAGATACCATGAAACATTCACTTTCAGTGAAAATATATTTCTGATTTACCGAATAAATCTTGCTCAATTGCCCTAAAACATTAAGCTCTTCACACTTCAAGTGGTCTTTTCTAATTATGTTTTCATTAGCTTTGGATTTATAATATAAGCTGGTCTATTAGGTCAAAGGGAGGGTATTAGAGAATCAGTTGCGAACACATAAAAGACAAGTTGAATAGGAACATTTCACAACTTAGATATTAAAAAAATATTTTTCATACATAGTAATGGGAGGAGAAAGATGTATACAATATCAAGTTTTAATGAATATATCTATCCCATTAGTCTTCTCAATTATTCAAAGCTTTCGTGTGACTTTCCAAAGGAAAGCAATGGTCTATTTCTGTGATGAGTCAGCAGGGGGCAGTAGGTGTCACAGAAAGATGATGGAAGAAGCTTGAACAAACTCTTTCTAATGTACTCCCTCACAAGCTTCTAAGAACAAACCTGTTACCAACAAATCACTTTGTTGTTTCTATGTCAGTGCTTTTATACACCTGTTTGAAAATGAGCTGATGTAAAAAGTAAACCTATTCTCAATTTCCCCAGAGTATACTTGAGTGCATTTATTTTCAACGGGATAAAGTTAATCCATGTAAATAAGAACTCTTACTGGAACATCAAGAATAACACATTTGGATTTAAATGAGCCCTTGGCTTGATTTGAACAGCTTAGAATTTTATAGGGGTGGTACTCTCACCCAGTCCCCCATCCAGTAAAGATATTTAACCATAAATTTTAATTTTTCTATGTAGTTGAGATTAAAGCACTATTTAGAATGTAGACCACTGTAAAGCCAAGGTTTTCTAAAATAAAATCACTAAAATATTAAAAATACTGTGATGTCTTTTAGTTTAAAAACTGCTTCAGTGAGGATTTTTGCTTTGCTTTGCTTTCTGAAGTCCATTTAAAATATAGCTTTCTGTGGTTACTATGCGATAATGGTAGCTGATTATATGATAGAGCTGCACAATAATAATTTGCAATCTGTCATGTGTGAAATCTTGCACTGAAGCAGATAAACCCAGGCTGCTGAAGTGTGCTCGGTATCATTGCATTAGATGTAATAGCACAGATTGTATAACAGTATATAATAAAAACATTGTGTTTCTTCTATGATTAGAAATTTGATTACTCTAAATTATCATTCTGCCAAATGTTTTAAAGATTTTTTATAAGTTTAACTGGAACTTTGTACATTAATTAAAATGATCCACCACAAATGCAGAAAATCCATTAGGAAGAACAAACAAAGTTTGCTCCACCTGGTTATTTTTTACAACCTCAAGAAGATTCGAATAAATGTCATGTTCAATTCCACCCATCATCCTATTGCCTTTTATTCTGTAATGAATATGGAAAAGATGATGAGGGCAGTTTACCAATGAGACAGGCCAGGACACTCAGATGCTGAATAACATTATCATGATTCTTATCTCCCAAGGAAACTAGAAAATTAAAATTGCTGGGAGAATGACCCTCATGTAAAATTGAGGTTGTTTCTTTGAATGTTGTGACAAAGAGAAACTTCCAGGTATATTATGCCCTGTACCAACGCCACAACTTGGGCACATATATGCAGCGTGCTGGCATCAAAACTGGTTAGCCTGTTCCTGTCGGTAAAAATTTCCCTAGATTTATTCAGTAATCATAAAATTATCTTTATGCTCACGATCAATAAAAAAAACAAAAACAAAACAAAAACAAAGAGACAGCTTTGTGTACCGGTATATAGGCATAAATTTTATCCATGTGAAGCATGTTTGAAACATAGCCACAGGTAGGTATGAACTGTGAGATATGGGCTGCAAGACTGGGTAAGCAAATACAGACTCTTCATGGACCGGGGAAGAGGTCTTATGGTTAACTGACACTGGTTTAGGATGGATCGCATGAAAAGAGTCTGCCTGCTTGCCTGTCTTTTTAAGAAGGGCAGGATAGCTGGTTAGGATGCCAAGATAAAGAAGATGCCTCAGTCAGGAAGAGGGGAGCACAGAGATTCAAAAGTGGCAGCCTTTTTTGAGATTGGGTGCTTTCAATCTAAAAAAGAAGGTGGGTGGGGAAAATCAAGTTACCCAAAAAATAAATAAAATGTTGACTAACAGCTTACTTTTCCGACTGAAAAATCTCTATCAATCCAGAATTTTGTGGTGGTATCAAATTTTGTAGGGGATAGGCCAATTACTGGCTATAGCAAAAACAGATATTTAATCAATAATAGTAGTAATAATGACAATAATAATAACAGCTAAAATGTCTTGATCGAAAATGATGTGCCAGAAACATTTCAGGGGAATGGGATAGACCGGTGATGGGTAGTAGGGAGGGCACGTATTACATGGTGCACTGGGTGTTATACGCAACTAATGAATCATCGAACTTTACATCGGAAACAGGGGATGTACTGTATGGTGACTAACATAATATAATAAAAAATCATTAAAAAAAGAAAAAGAAACATTTCAAAGTACTTTCCACGTATTGTCTTATTTGTCTCCTGACAAATTTAAGAGGCTGATATTAATTTTATGCCCCTTCTATCGATGTAAATATTGAGACGAAGAGTGATTGGAGTGCCCAATGTTCTGAGAGCTATTTAGTTGTGGACCTGGGATTTGCACCTAAGAAATCTGGGTTGAGAAATACAGACCTCCTACTCATATCTATAAAGCTATTTATTAAGAACTTTGAAATAGCTAACAAATTTATGCTCTGATTTTTGTCACTAATTAATATTTTGGTCATTAACATATTACTAAAAACTTTTAGTTTTATATTGCTAATGTTCTAAAATTTAAGTCAACTAACGCAGAAATTGCCTATTTCTATTAATTAGCATACAATATATGGCCTTTCCAGCCACGCTTGGAATTTTTCAATTTGTCAGTTCTGACTCAGTTAAATGATTAGAAATGGATGAGATTATATATATTTCACTAAGAAAAATGTAGATATCTGAAGAGGTTTTGGTTGTGTTTAACTGTTCATGTGAGGAAGGGGATAAAAAACTTCAGTGAAAAAAAATGCAGAGTAGAAGTCAAATGTATATACCATGAACATTCCATTGCCCCTAAGTTGCTGAATTATATATTTCCTGATTCTCTTCCTTTCACTTTTTGCATTATATTACTACTATTTATTAATTTTCCTTTACCCCATGATATTCTCATCTCCTTGAGATCAAGGTCCTTATTCATATCATCTATTGACCATCAAAATGCATTGGATGGTAATAAAAGAGGACAGCATATATCGAACAGTTACTATGCACCAGAGTTTGTGCTAATCTAATTATTATATGTTCATCACTCCAGTTAATCTTTACAATAGCACAAAGTCCTGATAAGTAGCTTTAATTCCTACTATACTAAATGGTGGGTTGGAATCACTTCTGTTAACTCTGGAGTTTTACGTGAGAAAATGGAAACAAAACAAAACAAAACAAAACAAAACACCCCCCAAAACCATGAAAGAGTAGAAAGGAGAGTGTGGTGAATACGTGAATGAATAAATGAATATACAAATGAATAAGGCATGGTCCTCAATTTTACCTTATATTGCATAAAGCTGATTTTTTCTGTATGTGTTATAATTTTTTTTTTTTTTACAAAAATTCCTAACTCTCATAAAGTGTCTCCTTATATTTTGGAACTCTGCCTCACTAACTCCATTTATTCTCAGAATATAAACAACTGAACGATCTAGTCACCGTGACTGTTTTGAAGTTTGTATGGCATTGCTTATGGTACAGAAATTTACTGAGCTTTTGATAAACTGCCAAAAAAATTTACTGTCAAAGTAACATTGAGGAAAATATTTTTTCCCCTGATTTTACATCCTCTTCTAATGTGATATGTGTGCATATGTGTGTTTATTACATGGATAATGTTAAAAAGTCAATGTAGTGAGGGGCACCTGGGTGGTATAAACCGTTAAGTGTATGCCCTTGGCTCAGGTCATGGTCTTGGTGTCCTGGGATCAGGCATCATGTAGGACTCTATGCTCAGCAAGGAGTTTCTTCCTCCCTCTCCCTCTGCCCCTCCACCTGCTTGTGCTCTCTCTCTCAAATAAATAAAATCTTTTTAAAAAGTCAATGTAGTGAATTGGTGAGAAATTTTTCATCATTCCTTTATTTTCAGAGGAGTAACTGAACTAATGGGGGAAGCTGGCTGCCATTGTTATCCTGGACACCTTGATTCTTCCCTGTGTTTTGAATCATAGAGATGGGAGGGTGGTACATCCAAAATCAACAAAATGTTTACATCGTGAAATGTGCATTTAGCATGATCTTCAATATGACATCTGACATGATCAGATTTCGAATGTTGTGATCATTATGTCTATATGCAAAGAGAGGTGAACAAAAGTTAGGTAAAAAAAATTGATTACATTCATTTCTTAAAAATATGTGTTCAATTTTTGTCTCTATCAAATAAATTAAAATCAGATTAAAAATATCATCAAGATTGTTGTGTAATTGTCATGCTACGTTAATAGGATTTATAAAAGCAATAAAACACTTTTCTATAAATTCTATGAACTAGATGTACTACTGATTGAAAATGGAAATGCTATGCTTGTAACTTGCATGTTTATAAAATGGAATAGAATGTAGACATTTCAATTTAAGTCCCTATTATTGTTGTTTGTATGTTTTTTACTTTCATGATTCAGGTTTTTTATGCAATAGCCATCGTGAGCATTTAAACAAAACAAAATTTTGAAATAATATTTTGCTTCATTAGGGATATAGATTACCAAAGCATATCACTGCAACTGTCTTTTAAATTTATTAAATAATTGTTAGTTCAGGAAGTGATCATAAATTGGCCCTCCCAAGAAATTTATATATGAAAGGGAATTTTTTTGAACCAGCTGAAATAAAAATCTTTGAGCAAATAGTGCTTCATATTATTGAAGAAAAACTTTAAAATCTGAATAATTTAGAGCAAATGCTTATAATTAGAGCAAATGCTTACAAATGCTTATATTATACTTACTATAAGTCAGATAATATTATAA
This sequence comes from Ursus americanus, assembly GCF_024610735.1. NCBI lineage: Eukaryota > Metazoa > Chordata > Mammalia > Carnivora > Ursidae > Ursus > Ursus americanus. The sequence continues at coordinate 40,206,039 of NC_142145.1, forward strand.
ATATTATTTTGTATATTTTAATTCATTTAGTAAAAATGTCATAGTTATTAGGTATGATAGGTATGAAAACAGAGGCAAACAGAAGTAAAATAAGTTACACAAGGACACATATTTACAAGCAGAACAACTGGGATATGAACTAAACACTCTGCTTCAGAGTCTGATATTTTAATTACTACTCTAGACTAACTCCTCTATTTTGTTGCCATATCAAGAGTCTAGAAACATTAGAATATTTTTGTATTTACTGACCCTTTTTATCTATAAGCTTGTGTTTACATTTATGTATCAAACTTATTGATCTATGTATGTTGAACCATTCTTGCCTCCCAGGGATAAGTCCTACTTGATCATGGTTCACGATCCTTTTAATGTGCTGCAGAATTTGGTTTGTTAGTATTTTATTAAGAATTTTTGTATTGGGGCGCCTGGGTGGCTTAGTCGTTAAGTGTCTGCCTTCGGCTCAGGGCTTGATCCCAGAGTCCTGGGATCGAGCCCCGCATCGGGCTCCTCCACTGGGAGCCTGCTTCTTCCTCCCCACTCCCCCTGCTTGTGTTCCCTCTCTCGCTGGCTATCTCTCTCTCTGTCAAATAAATAAACAAAATCTTAAAAAAAAAAAAAAAAAAAAGAATTTTTGTATTTATATTCATCAGGGTTATTGGCCTTTAGTTTTCTTTTCTGGTTTTGGTATCAGGATAATGAATTTGGGAGTGTTCCTTTCCCTTTGATTTTTTGAAAAAGTTTGAGAAGGATTGGTGTTAGTTCTTCCTTGAATATTTGGTACAATTCACCAGTGAAGCCAGCAGTCCCCCCCCCCTTTTTTTTAACCATCTGCTAGAAGTATTTTTTTTTCATCCGTTCACTCAGCCTCTGTGTATCTTTAAGGTTAAAGCGAGTCTTTTGTAGGCAGCATATTATTAGATATATTTCTAAAATCCATTCAGCCATTCTATATCTTTTGATAGAAGATTTTACCCATATATGTTTAAAATAATCATTGATAGTTAACTAATTATTTCCATTTGTTAATAGTTTTCTGGCTGTTTTGTAAATCTCTTGTTCCTTGTTTCTTATCCTGCTATTTTGTGTGTGTGTGTTCAGATGTCTTTTGCTATTAGTATGCTTTGACTTCTTGGTCATGTCCTTTCGTGTAATCACTACAAGATTTTCTCTTGTGGTTACCAACATAAAATATCTTAAACTCATAATATGTTATTCTAAACTGATAACAACTTAACTTCAATAGAATTCACATGCTTTGCATTTTTCCTTCTCTCCCTCACATTTTCAGCTATTGCTATTACAATTCATATGTCTTTTATATTGTGTAACTAATAACAGGTTATTGTATTTATGGTTATTTTTGCTACATTTTTTAAAAGATTTTATTTATCTATTTGAGAAAAAGAGAGCGTGTGTGTGAGCATGAGTGGGAGATGGGCCAAGGGAAAGGGGAGAGACACAAGCAGACTCCCTGCTGAGGGGGAAGCCTGATGTGGGGCTTGATCTCAGGACCCTGAGATCATGACCTGAACTGAAGTCAGACACTTAACTGACTGGAACACCCAGGTACCCCTGATACATTTTTTAAACACTTTTAAAACAGGGTTGGGAATCACGCACCACTATGACCATATTGTAGTATCTAACTTTGACTAGATATTTATCATTCTTAGTGAGATTTAGGCTGTTTTGTACTGTTTTTATGATGTTAATTAGAGTTTATTTTACTTCCACTCAAAGAATTCCCATTAGCATTTCTTATAAGGCAGGTAGGTGGTAATGAAATCCCTGTTTTTTTCTGTTAAGGAAAATCTTTATTCTTCCTTTGTTTCTAAAGGACAGCTTCACTGGTTATAGCATTCTTGGTTGACAGTTATTTTCTTTCAATATTTGAATATGTCACCCCATTCTCTCCTGGGGTGAGAGAGAAACAGTAAAGTTTCTTTTGAGAAGTCTACCAATAGTCTAATGGGGGTTCCCTTGTGTGTAACTTTTTTCTCTTGGTGCTCTTAAATTTCATTTTTTTTCTTTGACTTTTGATAATTTAATTATAATATTTCTCAATGTAGCCCTATCCAGGTTCAATCTGTTTTGGGTCTTTTGGGCCTCATGGATCTTGATGTCCATTTCTCTCCCCAGGTTTGGGAAGTTTCCAGCCATTATTGCTTTAAATATACTTTGTGTTCTTTTTTCTTTCTCTTTTCCTTCTGAAGTTCTCCTAATGCAAATATTTTTTCTTTTCATTGTGGCCCACAAGTCGCCAGGCTTTCTTCACTATTTTTCACTTTTTATTCTTTTTGATCCAGTAACTGGGTAATTTCCAACATCCTATCTTCCAGGTCACTGGTTCTTCATGGCCAAATCTACTTTTGAAACTCCTTATTTAATTCTTCAGTTCAGTTATATTTTTCAACTCTAGGATTTCCATTGCTTGTGTTTGATGGTGGGTATTCCTTGTCAAGCTTCTTGTTTTGTTCATATGTTGTTTTCTTAATTTCTTTTAATTGTCTATTTTTTTCTTGTAGTTTGCTAAATTTCCTTAAGAGGGTTACTTTGAATTACTTGACAGTTCATAGGTCTCTGTTTCTTTAGGATCAGTTATTAGAATTTTATTACTTTCCTTTGGTGCTGTCATATTTATATCATTTTCATGATCCTTGATTCCTTACATTGGTATCTGTGCAGTTGGGTAATGGGGTTCCTTTTGCAGACTTCACAGATTTGCTTTAGCAGAGATAGTTCTTTACCAGTCAGCTCAGTTAGAGTTTCACTGTGACTGCTGGTAAAGTCTTTGAGCAGATGGGGCCTGCCATTATGGTCTATTTTTGGACTAGGCAACTGAGCTCTGAGGAAAGAATAGGGGAGTGTGCCACTGGCTAAGAACAGTTGGATAAAATTCTAACTGTTCCCTACCTAAATGAGTCTGTAGGATGGGCTCTGCAGTTGCCCCAGGTCCCTGGTCAGGCTTATTAGATGGTTGGAACTGGGTACTATGTTCAGTAATAGAAAGCACTATGAATTAACTCCCCTGTCTTGTGGGGAAGAAGCCAGGGCCAAGGGCTGTTGTTTGGGGGCCCTAATCAGGCCTGAGTGTGCAGTGAATTCCCTGGACACATGAGGCCACTGATTTTGATCTGTAGACGGAGGAGCCATGACTGTGCTTTCTGTTCAAGTGCCACTGTATGTGGGGCTATTGAATGGGCTATGCCAAATCCTATGTCCTGGTTAGGTTCCCGGGTCAGACATGCTTAAGACTACATTCAATGATGAGCAGAGCAATGAATTAGATTTCCCGCCCAGGCATAGCAGGAGAAGCTGTTCCCAAACTGGTGAGGCTCTTTGCTTATTACCTTAACTCAAACTGAAACACACCCCAAGTTCCTTAGCCAAACATAGCCACTGGCTTTTCCCTGAAAACTATTGGCTCTATTGGCCTTTTTCTCAGCTCAAAGGCACTGAGCCACACAGCATTCAGATGTCTTCATCAGCCTTCTGATCAGATGGGGTTGGAAGATTTACGCTCCACAGCAGGTGGGGCTATCCCTCTGCCCTCTTGCTTGGGTAAGAAGGGGAAGGACTGCTCCAGGTTAATCTCCAGTTCCCAAATAAGCTCTCTAGTTGGGAGGTGCCAGGAGCTACCCTCACCTTTATCTGTGAGTCAATCTCCCTGTTTGTGTATTGCACGAGAAGCCTCCAGACCCAGGACTGGATTTGCTCTCAGGGCAATCAGCTCTGCCTTCCTGCTTCCCAACTTCCAGAGTTGTCATGGGCCCTTCTGATCAGGTGGGGATGGCAGGTACTGTCCACTGTAGGTGGGTCTGTGACTCAGTCCCTTACTTGGGTGTGGACAAACCAGGCTCTAAGGCCAGGAAACTCCTGGTTCATTACTGATTCTGGAGGTCTGCACCCTACTGAGTTCTCTGATCAAAGTATACTCCCAACTTAGTTTTGCAGATGAGTAAAACTGCTGGATGGGATTTCTACTTGGGTACTGCAGGTATGAATTTGGTCTGCCAAGATGTGCTGGTTTTGCAAGCTCCTTACCCTTTCTCTGTAACAGTCCAATTCCTAGTGGCTGGGCCCTGTAGATTCTTCTGCAATTCCTATAGTGCAAAATCAGAGTGGAGGCTCCCACAAAGCCACCCATAATGCTGGGGGGAGTCTGGTTGTCCCCTTTGGGTTCCCTTTTCCCATTGAAAGATCTGGAAGCTCAAGGGAGACCTCTCCATATGATGCTGTGCTGTCCTGAGGGGGCAGTGTGATCAACTTCTCTTACCTAGACACTTCTCTTTCTCTTCTAATGCAGTCTATTGTGGTCTTTGAGAAGCTGAAGGTGCTGCAGCCCAATACCCATGTTCTAAGATTCTCTAGGTGGCGTATTGTTCTTTTTTTTTTTTTTTTAAGATTTTATTTTTTAATTTTCCGAGACAGAGAGCATAAGCAGGGGGAGGAACAGGCAAAGGGAGAAGCAGACTCTCTCACTGAGCAGGGAGCCTGATGTGGGACTCGATCCCAGGACCCTGGGATCATGACATGAGCCAAAAGCAGATGCTTAACCCACTGAGCCACCCAGGCACCCCATGTATTGTTCTTGAACAGATATTAGCTGTTCTTCTTGTAAGGGAAAGTGAAGTCAGGAACAAACTATGTCACCATCTTGGTGATGTCCTCCTACATCATATATATAAATCTTTAAAGCTTTTGCTATTAACAAATAGAAAACTTTACAATCAATTCTGGAGCTTACTTTTTATGCATCCCCTTCCCTACCATGTATCAATAATTGCCAGTTTCAATTGAAAGTAAATTCCAATGTCACAAAATATTGCATATTAAACTTGACTGTAACACTCTGAAAAGTACACGATCTATGTAAATTTGTGGGTAATGGTACAAGGAGTAGATTTGGGTTTGGTGATCAAAGGGGACTTTAAATCTTTATAAGGAGAACAGTAAATAATTTAAAACATAAAGTTTAAGTAGTAGTTTATAGATAATTTAGTATATGTTATATGTTCTTAGAAATGGGAGTTTTATAGCCCATTTGATTGCCCTCTATCACTCTAGCTTTGTCAAGCTATTAAATATTCAATATTCTTATCAGATAGCATTTCTCTCCTATATCATTTAGCTGGAAAGAGCTCATTTCTTTATGATGTAGTTGACACTATTTATTCCTACTTAATTTCTAGTAAGTTTGCATCTATATTAAATCCAATATGTATCTGTGAATTTATATTCCTTGTCATTAAGTAGTTATAAGTAACTGCTATGAATATGTGTAAGAATTATGTTACAACTTAGTTCAAGTAATCAACCTAGCATTTGTGCAAACTGTATATCCAAACGTATGTTAAGGACATATAAGAGTGAACAAAATATAAGATAGTGTCTTTGCTCACAAAGACCTGAAGAAAATAAGTGAAGACAAATTAAGAGCTGAAGAGTGAGATACTGATTTTAAGGTCAATAGAATTCAGAGAATGAGAAGCTCACTCTGGGCTGAAACTCAATGGAAGGGGTCAGGAGTGAATACTCAGGGAGAAGAAAGAAACTGAAAATCATAAGACTTCCTGTGATTGAAAGGAATCCAGACAAAAGGAATCTGAACAAATTTGTAGTTCTTAAAGCGACTTAAAGATTAGACACCAGGAGCTGACCTAAGCAAACCCTGAAGAAATCATGGGGGATCAGTAAAAGGAAAGAGAGACAAATTTGGAAGGGAAAAAACTGCTTGAGAAGTCAAGAGATGAATTCTCAGTGTAGATACAGAAGGTTAGAGAGAGGAAAAAGCATCCATTGGTTTCAGAATGGGTCTCAAGTTTCAGCCTGCCGAAATAGAAGACATTTTTACTTCAAAATTATGTTTAAGAGAAGAAAAATAGTTAGGTACAGTAAAAATTGCAAAATGGAAGAAAAGCACATATTTATTTTTCAGGAATGGTTATTACCATGATTACTGGTTGAATGAAAGCTAAGTGTTAATCATTTACAGGGCACTTAAAACAATAATATCCTTCATTTGTATAGGATTATATCACTTGTTATTGAAAATTTTGTGGGTTTTCATACTTAGCACAATTTAAAAACAACTTTGGGAGATCAGGTTACTATTAGTTACTATTTTCTCTTACCAATTTTTTTTTAAAGATTATTTATTTATTTGAGAGCGAGAGAGAGGGAGAGAGCAGAGCAGGAGGGAGGGGCAGAGACAGAAGCAGGCTCCCCACTGAGCAGGGAGCCCAACATGATGCCAGGCTGGATCCCAGGACCCCAGGATCATGACCTCAGCCAAAGGCAGATGCTCAACTGACTGAGCCACTCAGGCACCCCTCTCTTACCAAACTTTTGAAAGAAGAGAAATATTAACACTGAGATGTTAAAATTTCTTGAACGTAACAAGGCTCGTAAGTGTTAGAACTCAGATTTTTTAAAAAGATTTTATGTATGTATGTATGTATTTATGGAGAGCAAGAATGCAGGAGTGGGGGGAGAGGCAGAGAGAGAGTGCGAGAGCAAATCTCTAGCAGACTCCATTCTGAGCATAGAGCCTGAGGAGGTACTCAGTCCCAGGCCCTGAGATCATGACCTGAGCCAAATCAAGAGTTGGATGCTTAACTGACTGAGCACCCAGGCATCCCAAGAACTCAGATATTCTGAATGCTAGTTGTGTGGTCATTTATCAAGATACCACATTGTTCTCCATCTGTTTGGATGACTATGTTTATGTATATTAAATGTATTATAAATAATACACATATGTAGTCTTCTACATGTATATATTATATACACATAATATGTGAATGTTTTAATTAAAATAAATGCTTTTTTAACTTTAATTTTTTATTGTTCCTTAAAAATTCATTAGATTTTATTTATTTTTTTAAACCACTTTATTGAGGTATGATTGACATTCAAAAAGCTATACATATTTAATGTATATAACTTGATGAGTCTGGGCAAAGCATACACCCATGAGATCATCACCACCACCATCACCACCACCATCACCATAAAGATAACCAAGGTTGTGACAATTAACTTTTCTCAACCTGGATGTTGTTCCACTTTGGTCCATCCAAAGATATTCTGCTTGATAGATATCAGAGTTTAGAAGATCTGAAACTAGAACAAGTTCAACTCCTAAATAACAATTTCCTCTAAGTCCTGGTGTTTAGGAAGTCTTTAACAATGGCACATGGGTCTAAGTTTACCAAACAACCAACATCTTCTCCATGTGGAGGCTATATTCTTGGGGAACACAGAGGTAGTGTTCAGAAGGAGAAAGGAGAGAAAAAAATGAAAGAAAAGATAGGACAAGGAAGGGTACACAGTTTGAGTGGATTGACAAATGAAGCAGTGGTGTTAGATAAAGAATCATTCAGTGAGGCAATGTTTGAGTTCAAGAAGCCTCCTTATACCAATTAAAGAATGCAGACGATTTTAGTCTGATTTTCTTTTCTCTTTTTGTTCTAAATAATCTTTATAGTCATTTTTTTATTTTTTTCCATCCTTACAGTATTTTTTCTTTTTCTTTTATTTTTTTAATAATATTTATTTTGTTATATTAGTCACCATTAAGTACATCCCCAGTTCTTGATGCCATGTTCCATGATTATATTCAAAAGTTTCCCAAAATAATTGTTTCAAATCCCAATTGTCCCTGGCAAAATTGTGTCAGTTAGAAAGAATACCATGACTTAACTTTAGAGTGAAAAAGCCATAAAGACAAGGGGTGTTTTGCGTAGGGGAGGTGCAGTTTATGACCACGAAAGCCCATGAGGACTACTGGGTACAAAGGACAGTGCTTATGCAAACCTGTGCCTCTGGAACTTGGTCAAAGATCAGTCTAGCCTAATTGGAGACCAGACCACATAGCAACATTAACAGTGGTTCTCAGGGATTAACAGTGATTTTTTTTAAATTTGTTATCATAATAAATATACATCAACAAATAAGCTCCACAGTCAAGATAAAAACATATGCGCCACCCCCAAAATCTTCCTCATGCTCCTATATAATTCCTGCCTTCCTCACCTCCACATATTTCTTCAACCTCAGGCAACCATTAATCTACTTGTATCACTGTATATTAATTGCGCTTTCTAGATTTTCATATAACTGCAATAATGTAGTATGTATTTTTTTTGTCTAACTTTTTTTTTACAAACCCAATTATTTTGAGAGTCATTCCTGTTATAGCATATGTCAATAGTTCCTTTTTATTTCTGAATAACATTGTGCTGTGTGGATATACCCCGGTTTGTTTATTCATTTATCTGCTGATGGATTTTGTGGACTGCATGTTTGTGCCCTTCTCAAATTTATATGCTGAAGCCTTAATCCTCAGTGTGATTGTACTTGGAGACAGGCCCCTAAGGAAGTAACTAAGGTTAAATGAGGTCATAAAGATGGGGTCCTGATCCAAGAGGATTAGTGGCCTTACAGGAAGAGACATTAGAGAGCTTTTTCTTTCTCCAGTGAGCACAGGAAAAAGGCCATGTGGAGACGCCAAAAGAAGGCAGCCACCTGCAAGCCAGGAAGAGAGCTCTCAAAAGGAACAAACTGGCTGGCACCTTGGTCTTGGACTTCCTACCCCCCAGAATCGTAAGAAATAAATTTTGTTTTTTCAGCCATCTGGTCTGTAGCATTTTGTTATGGCAGCTACAGCAGACTACTGTAATGGACCTTTGGGCTGTTTATAGGTTTCACTATTGAAAATAAAGCAATTATGAACATTCGTTTACAGAGTTACCATACTTAGCAAATAAAAATACAAGGCACCCAGTTAAATCTGAATTATTTCTGATTGCTTATGCATATGTGCACTGACATAAAAGAATAATATTGCACTTATGCTAAGAATTATCCCTTGTTTATTTGAAGTAAATTATAATTATCCAAACTACAAATTTCTTCAGTTTTCTCTACAGATTTCACTCTCCTTAAAGGTTTTGTTTTGTTTTGTCTTTTGCAGAATTTGCATATAGAAACTTGCAGTTCGGGTTTATATTCCATTTATACTCTAAGTGATTATGTCCAACTTGATTTTTTTCCCCCATTGAACATTTATAATGAGAAAGCTCATTAAGCATTAGTATTATGAGCTGGTCAACTGCATATTCTGACATACAGTTAACAACTTTGAGAATTAATCTTCAAATCTGATTTTTATAAATCACAATATCATTGTTGTGTATAATATGGTTCATGACATAACCTGTGTTTCTGTTTTCAGGATTCCATTGCATCTCTAGATCAAGACTTTAAAAAAAAATTGTCCACTGACAAAAAAGAACATTGCTATAAATTTTTATTCCCTTCTCTCCAATACCATAGGTGATGATTCCATTTATTTTCATGCTAGAAAGTATTTAGCAACATCCAGGTGGAATAATTAAGTTCTTCAAGGGATGAAATCTATTTCAGAAATAGTCATCGCAAATGCCATAATATTTATCTGCTTGAAGTTGGAATTCCTTTTCCTCTTTATTAGTAATGTTGTCCCTTCTAAAGACAGATTTAACACGTAAAAGGATAATTGTTTGCCAATTCTTTCTTTAACACATTGAATAATTTCTTTTAAGCAATGGAGTACTTCAATAATAGTTTGCTCTTTTTTCATTTGTTTAAGAGAGCCAATGGAGTTTTGAATGCACAAAAAGTTAAAAATACAGAATATCAACAAAATTACAAATATAATGTAATTGCTCAGCTAAAAAATATAAATTAAGCCTGAGTAAAATTCCATGACAATTACTTCAATGTCAATAGAAAGGACATCAAACGCTGTTTGAGAAGCATTATGAAGAACATGGGTAGGCCACCCAACAGCTTCAAGAGAATCATCCACACCTTTCAACTTTGAATAAACTTGTACCATCATACAATTACAAAAACTGTATTTGTATTGTTGCTACTACCAACAATATGATTTTTCTCATTAATTCTAACTTTAATAAGTCTCTGCAAAAATTTGCTACTGCTGTTGAAGTCTTATCTGGAAGAGATTTTACTTGCAATAGACTTATAAGCAAACCTTTTTCATGACAAAAATATTGCAAAATCGTATCTGCATTGGGATTACTTACACTTATGGTTATGCCACAAATGCAAGGAATAATGACTTTTAATTTATTGAAGGGTGTGTTTTTTTTGGTTTTGTTTTGGGTGTTTTTGTTGGTTTTTTGTTTTTTGGTTTTGTTTGTTTGTTTGTTTGTTTTTTTTTTGGTTTTTTGGTTTTTGAAACCAGGCACTTGAAAATTTGCTTGCCTTTTTGGAGTCATAAAATGCTTTTGGTGGACACATGTTTAAGCAATCATTTGAGCTAAAAGACCGATGATGGTATGCAGTTGGAAGGTCATAACATCCTTTGCTGTGATGATTTTATCCTCTTCATTTGAATTTCTCTTAACTAAAATTGTTAGTTAAATCACTTTGGTACTACTTGAGGAAATCATACACCTCTTAATGCTTACCTATTAGTATATGCTGATTTATAACCGACTTCCCATGATTTCTGAGATTGAGTGAAAAACTGCAAATGCACAAACAGCTTCAAAAATTTTTTTTTCTCCCTTTCTCTGTCCATAGTTCAGAATATTCAACATGAAATTTTTACTTGTATTTTGGCCCTCTGGCATTCAAACATATACAAATAGAGACTGAGATAATAGCAAGTAATGCAAGAACTGAAAAAAATGATTTTGAAAAGCTCATGGACATATGACTGCATCTATTATTCATAATTCCTAACTCATAACTCACTGATCATAAACAGAGTTGAATTATTGAAAAGTTAATAAATTGAAGTAGTTTCGTCATTTAAGTAATTTAAACATTAATTACAGTGGTAAAAAAATAGCTTTAACTGTTGAATTTATGTAATTTATTAAAAAAAATCAGAATGCAAAATATTTAGAGCATCCTGACAATGTCAATACAGAATGCAAACCCAAATCATTCAATACAAGACATACTTGAATATACAGGATGCTTGGCAACCTTACATGGAAGTCTTTTTATAGACATATGCTTTCGCTTCTAGTGGGGGAATGCCTTAGGGTGGAAAGGCTGCTTCATATTATAAGTCTGTATTTAATGTTTATATAATCTCAAATTTATTTCCAAATTGGTTTTATCATTCTGCATTCCTACCAGCACTACATGAGAGCTCCTTGTCCTCCATTTCATTTCCTAAACTTAGCATAGTTTGTCTGTTAATTTTTAGCCACTCTAAAAAGTGTGTATTGGTCTTCCTTGTCATATTAATTTGCAATCTTCTAAAATTGATGATATTAATCTTTTTTCACGTTCTTAGCTTGCCACCCTTATATCACCTATCTCTCTATCTTTCTAGTTAAGTGTCTATTCAAATAATTTGCTCAATTTTTACTGGGGCATTAGTTTTCTTAAAATTGGTATTTTCAATTTTTTTAAAAAATACATTCTGACTATAGGTTCTTTATCTGATATATGATTTGCAAATATTTTTTTCCAGTCAGTGGCTTGTCTTTTCTTTCTCTTAATAATGCCTTTCAAAGAGCAGGAGTTCTTTATTTTTCTACTCCTTTGCATTTCTGGTAATCTTTTTTCTTGTTGGGTGGTAGGTATTTTTCTATTCCTATAAATATTCTTCAGCTTATTGCAGAATGCAGTTAGTTTAAACCTCAACTAGTTTAAATCTTTCTTGTCTTTCTCTTAAGATTTGTTAGCGGAGACGAGAGTAGAAGTCAGCGTAAAGTCAGTATTTCTTAAATATCTTTCATTATCCTCTAGGAAACATTTTTAGATTTTTTTTTTTCCAAATTACTTTTCGTTCATGAAATTCAATGCCACCATTTATACAGTATAACCATTTATTTACTGTGGCTCATTAGAGGTCTATAAAACATTGTGATATCTAAGATTTTCTAGACTCTGATTAATTTAAATCAGAAACTGATTTTTAACCTGTTGGAGGTGATATTGCCCCTACAGAGAATACATGATCTAAGGATACTTATTTCCGACTACTGACAACTTCTACCTGTTCTTCTCCTTCTCTGTTACTCTGCCCAAGGCACAAAATAAGACTTCCCATCCATCTGTTGGGAACAGGCACTCTTCATAGCCCTGCATCAGGGCCAGCCCCTGTTACTTCTTATCCTTTTGAGTTCTTTTCCTTGACCTTGAGTACCTGCCTCTCACTTGTGCACTGATTTGCACTCAGCTGAATGTTTATGGTGAAGCTTTGGAAGATCTCTGGAGTTCTCCCTCTACCTCGCAGTTTCCTTTCTTATATTCTGCCTCGCGAACTCTAGTTGCTTTGCTTTCTGGACTCTCAGATCCATCTCCTTAGGTGATCCACTGTATTTTATCTGGATTTTCCCTCCCTGTTCCCCTTCCTGGAAATTCTTTCAAGGCAGTAAGCTGGCACAGTCAGAGGGCTCACCTCAATGTATGTCACTGCTCAGCGATCATTGTCCTTATTGCCCGATGAACTGTCTTCAAACCACTGCTTCATATTGTTTTACTTTTTGTTTCCTTGTTTCAGTGATAGGACAAATCTAGTCTCTGTTTCTACATCTTAGGTTGAAACAGAATTTTCCCTTTATAAGGTTTTGAAATGGTAATCCAAGACAAAAATTTGTCAAAAGGACAATGATTTGAGAATTAACCTTTTAAACTCTTTTGTTCCAGGAGCCAGTTTGAGGATGGAATTACTCTTTGTTTTTGTTTTTGTTTTTTTAATAGAAAAACAATCCTCAAAACCTGGATAAGCATATTGACACTAGAAACAGGTCTTAGAATACTCAGAATCAAACTCATCAAGTGAATGAACAGGTGATTAAGAGTAAACAAGGTAATACTTGCAGAACAATGTGAATGTACACTGAATTGCTCACTTTAATTTTATATTACACGGATTTTGATGCAATAGATGGTGTTTAGAAACTCTCAGTTTCTAAGGATATACTGTATGGTGACTAACATAACATAATAAAAAATTATTATTAAAAAAAGAGATGTGCAAACATATATAAAAAAATAAAAGGATCACAGTAAAATTTCAAAAAAAAAAAAGAAACTCTCAGTTTCTTTTAAAGATGTATATATCTTTGATGAAATGTTCTCCTATACTAATTCTTTTCACACTAGACTCATGATATTCATAAGAGATATGGGTTATGATTTTTCCAACTTCTCAAATACATTAATTACACAAAAAGATAATTCTTAACCAGAATGAGAATCAACAATACCATTTGAAACTACTATTTAAGCTAAGTCATGCCCCATGCTCAGATATGGTTAAATAGGATGTGTATTTACAAAAAGTTGTTTAGATGTCTCAATTTCCATTCCTTCTATTGAATCCTGCACTATATCACAAAACTACCCCATTATATTAAGGGCAATTTAATTGAAAAAATTTGATGATAGCAAGTAATGAATCATGGAACATTGCATCAAGAACTGGGGATGTACTGTATGGTGACTACTACAACAAAATAAATATTATTAAAAAAAAGAAAAAATTTAATGATAACCTTTAGACTCCACATATTAATATGGAACACTGTATTTGCTTGAAAGTTAAACTCCACACTATATTACACTGTACAATGAATGTTGCACGATTGAGCATGCACTTACCTGATACAAAACCGAAGTGGAGATGATGACTGATAGAGTTCACTACGTGTTCAACATCTGTGATTCTAAGGCAATGTGCTCTGCTGGGGGGAAGCCAGTTATGATCAGTGCACCTTCTTCTGGGTCACCAGCATCAACCTTTTACAGAATGAGGAAAATGGGAAAATGAGGTGATGGAAAAGAGAAGGAAGACAGCTGTAACTAGAACATGAAAGACCAGCAGAAGAGGACAAATTGAGGCTGTCGGTTCAATCTTTGCAAGAATATTACCACCACCAGGCCATCTATATATAAAAGGAGAGAAACAGACTCTCCCTTTTCATGGGGATGGCAAGTTTCAGAAAGAACATGTAGAGTAAAAAGTACTGTTGGGGACAGTTTGGAAAACACATTCTTCCTCTAAACATTAAAAAACCCACTTTTTTATTTCACCCATTGATAAATAAAATTGCTAAGGACTCTTAAAAGTTTTAGATATTTAGATCAAAATTGTGCTACATAATATTTTTACTTGATTAGTTATTATGTGGACAGCTTTCTGATTGTTTAAGTTAAGACTTCCTAGGTATTTAAATCTTTATAATTTATCAGGAGTAAATCTGTTTCCTCACCTTTATTTTTCAGAATTTATTATTAGATTCAAAAGTATCTTAAGGGGCGCCTGGGTGGCACAGCGGTTAAGCGTCTGCCTTCGGCTCAGGGCGTGATCCTGGCGTTACGGGATCGAGCCCCACATCAGGCTCCTCCACTATGAGCCTGCTTCTTCCTCTCCCACACCCCCTGCTGTGTTCCCTCTCTCACTGGCTGTCTCTATCTCTGTTGAATTAATAAATAAAATCTTTAAAAAAAAAAAAAAAAAAAGTATCTTAAAATACCTGTAATTCTTCATAAACATAGACAACATAAGCATGTGAAGTTTTTGCCTCTGTAAAGTTAGTTATACTTATTATAAGAAGTGTGATTTCCAGAGATATATGTGAGGTTTTTGTTGTTATTGTTACAAAAATTCAGTACAGCCTATAGATCATGAAAGGCACATGAAAAGATGCTCAACATCACTAATCACCAGGGAAATGCAAATCTAAACTACAGTGAGGTATCACCTCACACCTGTCAGAGTGGCTATTATCGAAATGACAAGAGGGGCACCTGGGTGGCTCAGTCGGTTGAGTGTCTGCCTCTTGAACTCAGCTCAGGTCTTGATTCCAGGGTCGTGTGTTTAAGCCCCACAATGGGCTCCAGGCTGGGTGTGGGGCCTATTTAATTAAAAAAAAAAAAAAAAGACAGACAAGAAATAACAGTGTTGGCATTGATGTGGAGAAAAGAGAACCCTCATCTCTGCTAATGTGAATGTAAACCTGTACATTCACTAATGGAAAATAGTATAGCAGTTCTTCAAAAAACTAAAAATAGAACTATCATATGATCCAGCAATGCCACGTCTGGGTATTTATCCAAAGAAAACAGTAACACTAATTTGAAAACATATGTGCACCCCTATGTTCTTTGCAGCATTATTCACACTAGCCAAGATATGGAAACAACCAAAATGTCCATTGTTGGATAAATGGATAAAGATCTGATAGGATAGGGGCACGTGGGTGGCACAGCCATTAAGCATCTGCCTTCGGCTCAGGGCGTGATCCTGGCGTTATGGGATCAAGCCCCACATCAGGCTCCTCTGCTATGAGCCTGCTTCTTCCTCTCCCACTCCCCCTGCTTGTGTTCCCTCTCTCACTGGCTGTCTCTGTCAAATAAAAAAAAAAAATCTGATAGGATAAAGATGTGACACACACACACACACACACACACACACACACGAATCCTACTCAGCCGTAAAAAAAAGAAATAAATTTTCCCATTTGCAACAACATGGATGGAACTTGTGGATATTATGCTAAGTGAAATAAGGCAGACAGAGAAAGACAAATATCATATGATCTCAATTATATGTGGAATCTGGAAAAAAAACAAATAAACAAAACAAATAAAAAAAAAACATACAGATGCAGAGAACAGATTGATGGTTGCCAGAGGGGAGGGTGGCTGAGGTGTCAGTGAATGAAGGAAAGGGGTCAAAAGGTGCAAACTTCCAAGTCATAAAGTAAGTCATCGGGATATAATGTGACAATTGTCAATAATATTGTATTGCATATCATGAAACATTTTAGGGTGATAGGAGAAATTAGACTTATTGTGGCAATCATTCTGCAGTATATTCAAATATCAAATCATTATGTTGTACAACTAAATTTAATATAATGTTACATGTCAATTATACCTTAATTTTAAAAATCAGTATAACATATTTATATATATATATATATTATATATAATATATATATGTTACTATTTTCATGTATTGTAATTGCATAATAAATCAATAAAATGCCTCTTAGAAGAGCAACAAAGCACAACAGAGCAGTTTGGTGGTTATTTTTATGGGATATTTTCTAACTACAATGATACTCTTTGGAATGCAAGCTTTTTGTTTGGTTTGCTTGGTTGTTATGTTTTGTTCTTTTTTAAAAAAATTAAGTATGCTTTTAGTTATTTCCAGGAACTCTGAGAAAGGAAAATATCTAGGTAGGCAATACTTCATTAAACAATTATATGTAATATGTTGATCAATTTTATGAACTTATATTGGTATGGTTAAATTAGATAGCTTTCTATTGAATTAAAGCCACCTGAATTTTTTTTCCCCAAGATTTGCTTATTTATTTGAGAGAAAGAGAGAGAGAGCACGAGTTGGGGAGGACAGAATCTCAAGCAAACTCCTCGCTGAGCTCAGAGCCCGACATGGGGCTCAATCTCACAACTCTGAGTTCATGACCTGAGCCGAAATCAATAGTCAGACACTCAACCAACAGAGCCACCCAGGCACCCTGAATTTTTTTTTTTTTTTTTTTTTTTTAAAGATTTTATTTATTTATGTGACAGAGAGACAGCCAGCGAGAGAGGGAACACAGCAGGCGAGTGAGAGAGGAAGAAGCAGGCTCCTAGCCGAGGAGCCCGATGTGGGACTCGATCCCGGAACGCCGGGATCACGCCCTGAGCCAAAGGCAGACGCTTTAACGACTGCGCCACCCAGGCGCCCCTGAATTTTTTTTATTTACAACTGATTTTTGTCTTGAAATTGATCATGAGATCATATCAATAATCGATAAAGCTATCAAACTGTCTATGCTTTGATGGCACATGATGTGATGAGCACTGGGTTTACATGTAACTAATGAATCATTGAACACTACATCAAAAACTAATGATGTACTAATTGAATTTAAATTTAAAAAAGTAGCTTTTGCTCAGAAAAAAAAATCCAGAATGAGATTTTATTATAGTCTCATATAAACCTTATAAATCTTACCAAAATGGTTTTTGTAAAATGTGACCAATATTTAGAGTCTGAGTTACACAATATTTTATTATCCATTTTTTCTAAATTTTTATTATACTATCATAATGAATGGGATAGAATTGGATGGTGTATTTGGGATATTTGAAAGGATAGGGTTTATAACACACTACTGGGAATTTTCCCAAATATAGTCTAATTAAGTTAAGGAATGAAACAATTGTTTACATACTACATGAAGACATAAGTTTTTTTTTCTTAGTTTAATACTGTCTATAATACTAGATAGTATTAACACAGTAATATTATAATACTAATAGTTAATATATTAATATACTATGTTAGTATTATAATCAGATAATGAAGTAAGCAATGCTTAAATTGCACCACTTCTTAGTATACTGGATTTTTTTTTTTTTTAATTTCACAAATGGCTTATGTTTTAAGACAATTATGATCTAGGAAAATAATCCAGGAATTTAATTTTCTAACTCAGTAAATTTTAATTCAAGCTATTAATCCAAGTGCTTCCATAGGTTTTCATTAATTCTTTTGCATAGCCATTTGAAAATAGTATTTCTATCTCTCTGTAGCTTGTGTATATATACAAATACGTCACCATATTTTTATGATTTGACATATTTAAAGCCACTTTCATGTGAATGTTCTATTTTCCAACCAGACTATGATAGTCTTAGTGTCTATTTCCCTTATAAAAACCAGTAGAGTTGTCTTTTAACGTAAGTTTATGGTATTTGCCACATCCTTATAAAATATAGGGTTAAAGAGAATCATAGTTCTAGAGATTTCTACCCCGTTTCTTGCCCAAAGCTATGTTGCTCATAGTTGTCACCTGGGTTTCCAGATCAGGTAATCTGACTCTAGAGACCATTTTTACAGAAACCACCTCTTGGGAATTAGACAGAACAGGCTTTAGATTTTAGTTTTTCAAGTTACTAGCTCTGTGGCCTCAAGTAAGTTATATAACCTTCCTGAGATTCAGTTTCTTGATCTGTAAAACTGGCCTAATAAAATCTAGTGCATAGGTATGTTACAGAAGTAAGATTTGAAAATGAGTGCACAGTGTCCAGGAGATCTTAAAGGTAACTAGACAGTTAAATTGTATTATTATTTTGATAAATTGTTTCTTGTTACAGATGAGGAAGTTTTCATCTTCAAAATTAGATGGGCTCCACCTAAAACACAGGAAGTTTTTAATATCTATTCAACACTTCATTCAAGTCAAGCAGAGGATTTAAGGCTATCCAACGTATTCTGAATTTCAGTGGAGATTTCACCTAGTAATAAAGGAATAAAAGGCAAACTGTGTTTTAGTTAATGATGAAAAGGGGACTGAATAATGCGTAGAGTGAAAAGTGCATTCTCAAATCATTGGAATAAGTCTTAGATAAGCAACATTTCTTAACTAGATAATTGAGGTAATCTGTGGATTGCCATGTGTAAACAGATACCATATTTGTTTTGGTGAATATAATCAGTGTGGACTCAAATGAATTTAAAATCTGCCCTAAAATACTATATTAAATTTGAAATTTAGCATTTTTGTGATTGCTTTCCTTATTCAAAACCGTACTTGTTCTTAGGATATTTACAAGACCACTGCTTTTTTTTTTTTTTTTAATGGTTTTCTATTCCTAGGCAAATCACCCAGTTGGTCTCTGAAGATAAATTTTTAAATGCTTGGTGTCTACATCTTTCCAAGCTTTTCTAATCAGTTTGAAACGCAGTTGTGCCTCGTAACTTAGAGAATTAAGTGGCAGTTTCTGTAGTCTTTAGAAATCAGAAATGAATTTGTCTCAGGCCTGATCTATTTACTTATGTTTTTAGAAATTCATTATATTCACAGATGGATATTATGTAGCCAGCATTTTGTGATGTTCTAACATGCAATATATATAACAAATTGCCAGCTAGGTTATTATATGTTTAAGAGTTTTAATTGCTGTGTACTTCAAACATTTTTTACATTGTGCCATCTGGCACATGGAAACATTAATGAATTTTTAAACTTAATGGGATATGCTTTGCATTAGGAAGGTCTGAAAATTAGTTGCTAACCACTGGTAAATGACAGATTTATCAACACAAACTCACAAAACTGCAGTCCATTGCTTTGTGCCATTAAGGTAGCAACACATTTTTAAGTGCTTGTAAAAATTGTTCAAACAATTGTCTGGAGGGAAATAATTTATAAATATAGTAGCTCTCCTTACTATTTAAAGAAATTGCATCTGTAACATCATAACTTTTTTTTCTTTGAGTGTAGTCTTAGAAAAGTATTTTTGATACCAAGTAGAATAATTCACTTAAATTTTAAGCAAATTTTTAGACATGTTAGAAGAGTCTGCTATGTTTTCAAGAGCTCTACTGAAAAATTTCTGTCTCTGTAATTCAAAGACACTCTTTTTATTAGTCTTCCATTTCTATTGTAACTACATTTTATGTACATTAAATCTGGCAATAATATAAAATGACTAGCTGCCAGAACATCTAATTCAAAAGAGGATAATCCACTGTGCTCTTCTCCCCTAATAATCTTAGTTTCTATTTGCTTTGGTGTTCTTCCTTCTATAAATGTACTAAAGAATAGATTCCCTGTAGTCCTGTCAAAAGGGAAAATGCAAAGAATCTGTCAAGAATGCAAGCAGTAAACAGAAATCCATTCAGTAGCATAAAAAACAGGAAACAGGTGAAGTGATCTGTTGGATAAATTGGGAAAAATCTCTTTAAAAAAGAACGTATATGTGGAAATTACAAAGAAAATATTATCACAGAGTCATAAATAAACATTTATGAAGTATAAAAAGCCATAATAAAGCCAACTTCAAACCACTAGTTCAGATATTTAAAATCATTATAGCAAGTAGCATAAAATTAATCTTTATATTGTTTATGAAAATATTCCCTCTAGGAAATTACTAGAATGCCCATGATTATACTAACATAACATCAAAGATTTTGTTACCTAAGTATGCTTATGATATACTTTGTTTTAACTTCCAGCCATGTTATGTAAATATATACATTATAAGCATAGGTGTTCACAGCTTAAATTATTGCTTTGCTACTAAAACTTGGAGGATTTCAAATAATTCATAACAGCTTAAATAATTCCAGTAGATAGTTGATGAGAATCAAGAAAAATTCCTATAAAAATAATTTGCAAATCATTTTCCCATCAATTTTCACCTCTTCCTCCAAGCAGCATCCTTCCTGGAATTAGAGATGGTGGAAGGTGGAGCTCTTAGGGAATGGCTCCCTAACAGAGGGTGTCATGGAGAGGAACTGCCATTGCAGATTCGCAGATGCCAACTCTTGCCAAGTTGGCTATTTTTCGTACTACCTGCAAATGCAACACGTCTCCCAGTCAGCATAAATGGTGTTGTGGGAGTGGACAAAAGTCTCTCACCAGAGAGAATTTAGGAAAATATAAGATGCACAGCAAAGAATGGAAGACCTTTGGAGATCTCTGGAAAAATGGAGATGTGAGGGTCAGAGTAGATGGAAATGTGAAACAAAGGAGAAGATCAAACAGAAGCACTTCATATCCCTTCCTCTCATAAAGCCACACTTCATTTGAAGTGATGGTGCTCTGCCAATCTCTAGTCAACCACTTACTGCCTACTCTCAGCTTCTGGTGGGCTCTGCAGTTGTGTGCTCTCTGCTTTTCATAACCTCAGCTATTCCAAGTTACTTAGAAGACTGCCAATAGCAGAGAAATTGTATGGGTTATGTCCTTTCCTTTCGATCCCAGTGTGTTTGCTATTTAGTCAGTATAAAATAGTTATATACTTAATTTGTTGTTAATTGCATCATGTGTTGCTAGCCAGATTTCCTCAGTGAGACCCTAACCCTATAAGGGAAGGCACTCTTATTTCTCATTGTTTACAACACTTGTATATAATTCCCAATAAATATTGGGATATTGATATATTGATAATACCTTCATTGACAACTCATGTTTTTCTAGTTTTATATGTGTGTCTGTGTGTGGGCAGTTTCTATAAACTTTGGTAGTTTCTTGTTATAAGGTTGGCTGTTTCATGATAGGAAAAGATGGTTTACCTTACCTCAAACTGAAAGGTGACATCATCTATAAAAGTATATAGAGATAATAAACTGACAAATTTTAATTAAACTAATAGAAAAATTAATTCTTTTCAAGGTATAACCAACATTTGTATGAAGATGGAATTTCAAAGATAGAATTAGGGCATAGGAATTTTTTAAATTATTATTTTATTTTAATTTAATTTAATTTGTTAGATTCTCTGTTCATTTAGTAGCTGTATAAACTTTGGGCAAGTTATTTAACCACACTCCACCCCAGTAAAGTTGTGAAAATAACTGTTCATACCTCAGAGGACTGTTAAGAAAATTAAATGAGATAATGTTGCATAATAAAGAATTTAACTATACTTTGATCCTGGTTCCCTCGGAATCAGGGATTTCTTGGAATTTCCCTAGTGATAAGAATGTCTTTTGTTATTTGTAATAGGCCCTTTGGACCACATCTGACTGACGAAGTAGCACATGGTAGGCTTATGGACAGTCTTAGGATAGGATTAGAGTGTTGGGGCTTTGAGCCTTGTGGTACTAGCCTAATCTCATGACCTCTGGGGAGAGAGGCTATCCACTGAGTTCAATCACATGGCCACTGATTCAATTAATCACACTTAGGTAACAAAACCCCAATAAAAACTCTGGACACCTACACAGGAGTGAGCTTCCTTGGTTGGTAATCATACGTTGATGTGCTGGGAGGGTGATGTTTCCTGAGGACTCAGAAGCTTCACATTTAAGACCCTCCCAGACCTTGCCCTCTGCATCTCTTCTTTTGGCTGGTTCTGATTTGCATCCTTTGCAATAAAAACGTAACTATAAGCATAGAGCATACCTGAGTTCCATGAGGAGTTCTTTTTTTTTTTTTAAGATTTTATTTATTTTAGAGATAGAGAGAAAGAGAGTGGGGGGAGGAGCACAGGGAGAGGGACAAGCAGAATCCTCACTAAGTGCAGAGTTCAAGGCAGGGCTCAATCCCACGACCCCGAGATCATGAGTCAAATCCTGATCCTGAGTGAAATCAAGAGTCAGACACCTAACTGACTGAGCCACCCAAGTGACCCTCCATGAAGAATTCTTAACAAAGCTGTAACTCTTGGTTTAGCCCTGCCATTTTCATCTTTGGAGTACTGACCAACTGGAAGGTAAGGAGGGAAAGCACCCGTAAGGACAGTCCTCCAGGCTGTCGCATATGCACTGCTTGGTTTATATCTTGTTGTAGTGTTTCCCATTGATGCTGAGGGTTTTTCTCATTCTATATGTGTTGTATAGATTTTGTAGGCCACTTGACCTCTAAGATGCTTACAGTGCTTTATGATGTAGGCTTTTCATTATTGCTCTATTACAGCCCATGCTCTCCAGGGTGTGGGCATGAAGGAGATGGGGCCATAGGGTAATATGAGCTGATTCCCCCTTATTCTCCCACTCTAAATATTATTTCTGTGATAAACTTAAATTATTTGAGCACTTATCCTATCTTTCCTTAGAAGAGTTTACTATAATAGTTACACAAACTGAGAGTTTAAAGGGATGGCTCATGGATCTTAGTACCATAAAAAGTAGGGTGCAGCCAACAGCCCAGATACTTTTTGTCCTCTTCTTTCCCACTGACCACTTAAATAATCTTGCAAATTTAACCCCTAAGGATTGCTTTGTTAAATCTCCAAATGTGATCAGACAAGTCTGAATTTGCAATATTGCTTTGAAGTTCTTATATAATAAAGATTAAAATATACACCTTTCTGAACTGCCTTCTGCATTACTGAATTACCACTTCCCTACATGCCATTTTAAAGGTTATTTTGAGCTATTGTGAGGTGTTATTGCCTGCTGGTGGGAACCTTGTTACTTGTGTGGCAGGGGAGTGAATTCAGTTAGTTTTTGCTAAGGTTGTGTGGATATCCCTGTAGTAGTAAATGTGCAGAGTTCAGTCCCTTTACATTTCTATAACTGTGTATTTCAAAATTCCCCATTGCCCAAAGCTGCCACAGCTGTCATTCATATAAATACACATTTTTAAAGGAAGTTTCTAACTGATTAAATCAGATGAACAATCTTATTAAAACGCCATAGAGGCTATATACTCCAGAGATTCTCAGGATGGTACCTAAAACCATCTACACTTGGAGGTTTAGTCTATATTCAAACCTGATAAAATTAGCTATTCTATCTTGACTACACCCACATTTATCTAGGTAGAATACTGGTTCAGGTCAAAGGTCTGAATGGGGGCTACCATAATGCTTATATTTCATTTTCTTTTTTTATTGAAAGTTTATACTAAGAGAATGTTAAGGTGCAGGGTTATGTGGCCACAAGAAAGTGGCCTGTGTGGAACTGTACCCAGACCACTGATGCTCATTGCACCTGTCTAGCACAGGGCTACTACTCTGCACCTGGCTGACAGCACCATGCTGAAGCAATTCAACAAGAGAGACAAGGAATCAGGTGGGGGGTCCAACATATTCCAGCATCTTGAGAAGAGTGCAGTACTCCAGGAGACCCATGTATTTATTGAAATTCCCATTAACCCTCAAAAATGTGCCCTCATCCTCAACAAGATCTTTTACCTCATAAACCAGGGGGAATACCTAGGGACCACTGAAGTGACTAAGGTCTTCTTTGCATGACCAAGTTCTTTCATTCCCATTATCCCACACTCTGCTGGATGTGCTACTTGATCATCAAGGAGATATCATACATTGATGAGGACATCATTATCATCACCAGCAGCCTGACAAAGGACATGACCAGGAAAGAAGATGGCCACCAGGGCCCAGTTATACATGCCCTTTGTCAGATCACTGATAGCACCATGCTGCAGTCTACTGAGCGCTACATGAACCAGGCCATCATGGACAAGGTGCCCAGTGTCTCTAGCTCCTCCCTGGTATCTTCCCTGCACCTGCTGAAGTGCAGCTTTGATGTGGTCAAGGTCTGGGTGAATGAGGCCTAGCAGGTGGCATGCAGTGATAATCCTATGGTCTAGTACCATGTGCTGGGGTTCCTCTACCATGTGCATAAGAATGACCACTTGGCTGTCAATAAGCTAATTAGCACGTTCAGCACAGTCTCAAGGTGGCCAGCAAGCAGCTGGAGGAGAAGGATGGCAGCCATGACAGCCCACTATTAGACTTCATTGAGAGATGCCTGCCCAATAAGCACAAGATGGTGGTGTACAAAGCCATCTCATCCATTGTCAATCTGCCAGGCTGCAGTGCTAAAGAGCTGGCCCCAGCTGTGTCAGTGCTCCAGCTTCCCTGCAGCTGTCAGCAGTGATGGCCTGCAATCTGGACCTGGAGAACGTGGTTACATACTCAAATAGCAGCATCACCACAATGGCCATCACTATACTTCTAAAGACTGGCAGCAAAACTGCCTCATGAAACAGATCTTGTCCTTCATGTCGGATATCTTGGATGAGTTCAAGGTGGTGGTGGTCCAGGCCATCAGTGCCCTGTCAGAAGTATCCTCAAAACATGTTGGGGTTATGAACTTCCTATTCACAATGCTGTGAGAAGAGGGTGGCTTTGAGTACGAGTATCATGGACTGCATCATCAGCATCATTGAGGAGAACCAGGAGAACAAGGAGATTGGGCTTTGGTACCTGTGTGAGTTCATCGAGGACTGCAAGTTCACCATGATGGCCACCCATGTCCTGCATCTCCTGGGCCAGGAGGGGCCCCAGACCAACAACCTCTCCACACATATCTGCTTCATGTATGATTACTTGGTCTTGGAGCATGAGGAGGTCTGGGCAGGTGCTGTAAGTGCTCTGGCCAAATCTGGAGCCCAGAAAGAAGAGATGTTACTCAGTATCTTGGTGTTGCTGAAGAAGTGTGTGATGAATAATGACAGTGAAGTAAGGGACCAAGCCACCTACTATCTCAATATTCTGGAGCAGATAGAGAAGGCCCTCAATTCAGACTATATTCGAAATGGTCTGACTGTTTCCATCACTGGTCTGGAGAGAGCTCTGCAGCAGTACACTTGAGAGCCATCAGAAAAACCTTTTGACCTCAAGTCTGTGACCCTGGCCACCATGCCAATAGCAGAGCACAGAACCGAAAGCACCCTCATCACCGCTGCCAAGCAGCCTGAGAAAGTGGCAGCCACCTGGCAACAGATCTTCCAGGAGCAACTGGTGAAAGTACCAGAGTTCCGTGGGTGGGGTCCCCACTTCAAGCTCTCACTTGAACCTGTGATCCTCACTGAGTCAGAGACAGAGTATGTCATCACTGCACCAAACACACCTCCACTGACCACATGGTGTTCCAGTTTGACTGCACAAACACACTCAATGACCAGACTTTGTAGAATGTCACAGTGCAGATGGAGCCTACTAAAGCCTACAAAGTGCTCTGTTACGTGTCTGCCCAAAGCTTACCCTACAACCAGCCTGGGACCTGTTACACGCTGGTGGCACTGCCCAAGGAAGACCCCACAACTGTGGCCTGCACATTCAGTTGCATGACAAAATTTTCTGTCAAGGACTGTGACCCCACCACTGAGGAGACTGATGATGAAGGCTATGAAGATGAATATGTGCCAGAAGATCTGCAAGTCATCATTGCTGATCACATCCAAAAGGTCATGAAGCTGAACTCTGAAACAGTCTGGGATGAGGTAGGGGATGAGTTTGAGAAGGAAGAAACATTCACCTTGTCTACCATTAAGACACTTGAAGAGACTGTGGGCAATATGGTACAATTTCTGGGAATGTAGCCTTGCGAGAGGTCAGACAAAGTGCTGGATGACAAGAACACCCACAATGCTCCTGGCTGGTGTGCTCCAGGGTGGTCATGACATCCCGGTGCACTCCCAACTGCTGCTTTTGGACACAGTAACAATGCAGATGACAGCTAGAAGTTCAGAGAAGAAGCCAGTAGACATCATCTTGGCATCTTTGGGCTAAGAGGCCAAACTGCATAGGCCCTACTCCTATCATTATCCTCCCAACATTATGCAGAAGGCACGCCTTCCTCCTGAACCCAGTGGAAACTTCTTCCCAAGCCTCAGTATTCAAAAACAATTAGGAATCAGTGAAAAAAAATTTTTTTGTTTAACCACTGCCCCAGGACTGCTAAGGAGTAACTTTTTTTTTTTTCCTTTTTTTCAATAGGGGATGATTTTAGCTTGTCCTAGAACCTGCTGTCCTGCCTGTCAGGGAAGGGGCATCCAGATGAATAAAATGCTCGCACCTCCTCTTGAATTTATCACCTAGGAAACCGCCTTATCCTTATAAATAAATCAGCACATATTTTTAAAAATGAAATAAATAAATAAAAGAATGTTAAGTTGTAGGAATAAATACATGCGGACATTTGGGATTTTACAAATGGGTCAACTTGTCAGAATTGGTGTTAATGGAGCTTAAACAAGGCCTCCTAAGAAATGAATGTTAGCGATAATTCTGGAACTTTGTGGCTTGACACACGTCTTTAACACCCTCCCCAGGATTCTGAGATGTCCCACAGAGAACTCAAGTGATTAGGCCCTGGAGGCACTTGAGCTTGTCTCTCAGGTCAGGAATTTTACAACGGACACAGTATCTTGTGGTGATGGCATTGGAATAATGTGTAAAGCAAGGTTCTGCCTTGCAATGCTGTGGTCTGTGGTCCCTAGAGAGAAAGAGAGCAAAAACAAAATAATGGAGAAAACCTTTATTTTTGAGAAAACAGGTGCATCCAAATGTATAGGTCCAATTAGTTTGGTGGAATCCAACCACCACCTTGGGGCTGATGCAGAAAGGCAAGTTCCTACAGGAAATACCAGGGTGAAATCCCCTACATCCTGTTCCTGGGGACAGCTGGCAAGCCTCTATGGCTTTTGCTCAAAGCCCCCAGTCACCTATGAAAATGCTTATCCTCGTGACTTTAAGATCATGCCTCCATTAAAAATAATTACAAATTTTAATATATAATTATAACTCTGTTTATAACATATGACACTTTGTTTTTTATTTTGACTTTTGCACTTCCCAATAAAATACATTTTATGTACAATGTGGGTATTTCCTGTAAAATTCTTCTTTTTTATGGAAGGCTGTAACTATAAAGTGAATGTAGGAGTCACTAATGTGCATTCTATTTTATAATTCCGAATTTCAATACTGAAGCCTGACTGCATCAGCCATGAGTACTCATGTACATCCAGACAATGGAATAGTATTCAGAGCTAAAAAGAAATGAGCTATCAAGCCATGAAAAGATGTGGAGGAACATTTAATGCATATTACTAAGTGAAAAAAGGCCAATCTGAAAAGGCTATACACTGTATGATTCCAACTGTATGACACTCTGGACTATGTGACATTCTGAAAAGAGCAAAATCATGGAAGTTGGGGTTGGGGAGAGAGTAGTTGAACAAGCAGAGCATGGAGAAATTTTAGGGCAATGAAACTGTTCTATGCAATATTACAATGGTGATTCTTTGTCAAAACCCATAGAATGGACAAGACCAAGAGTGAATCCTAATATAAATTATAAACTCTGGGTGATCATGTTGTGTCAATATAGGTTCAGTGGGATATTGACAGTGTGGGAGGCTGTGCATATGTGGAGTCAATGGGTATACAGGAACTCCTTGAACTTTTTGTTCAATTTTGCTTTGACCTTAAACTGCCCTAAATCATCAAGTCTGCTTTAAAAATTACTAAAATGAGATTTTCTGATTATGCAAGTGAAATACTAAAAGTCTAAAGTATCACGAGCTTAATTTTTATTCCATTTTTTCTATGCATATATTGAAATCATTGATGTCATACTATATCTACATAGAATTTATAAAATTTCATATATAAGTTGGAAGTCTGTTTGTTCTTTCCTTTGTCTAAGCAAGCCTATTTATTAAAAACTATAAATATTTTTTAATAACTTAAAAATATTAATATACTAATAACCTTCTTATCATTGGGTATTTGGGATATTTTCAGTTCCTGATTATTATAATAATGTTCTATAAGCATTTTCTGTAAGTCTAATTGTTACATTAAGATACATTACTGTATGTGGACAAACATTTTAAGGCTTTTATTGAATACAGTGCAATACTTTCCAAAAAAGATTAAATCAAATGTTACTCTTACCAGGAGCGTGTGAGAATGCTCTCACAATTCCATCCTCCACATTGAACCTTATAATTTCTGATAGGTAATAATTACCTAATCAACCTTGCCAGTACTTCTTTAAAAGTATTCCCCTATCTCCTCTTCTTTATCCAGAAGAATAAGAATTTGATTAAATACAGAGGGTTGAAAGTATTGCATAAGGGTTTTTTTCATAGTGACCTACAGTCTCATTTCATTAGTAAGATTTGACATACACCCTAGTGACATAATCAACCAGATGTGCATAATTGTTTTCAGAACACAATGTATGAATAAATGGTCAGTCTTTTTTACTTTTTAAGTTTTACGTGAATGGATCCAGTTTGAATAGTTCAGCATCTCTCTTTCAAGTTTGATTTCCTAGATCATGCCCTGGGTTAGTTGGTAATAACTTCCTATGGTAAAGTGGTCTGATGGGATCTTTAGTGACTAATTACTATTAGTATGAACATATGTGCTCCCAAAGACTTTCAATAACTTCTAGTGAAGAGAAGAACTATTGCATATTTATAATAAGCTACGAGAACCATCAATCATGTGATCTTTGAAATACTGACAAAGTCTCAATTCTCCTGGAAAGTTTGTCAAAGGGCATCTCGAGGAAATGCTACAGGTTCATGAATATTTATAAATACTGTCGTAAATTTGGCAACATTCTCAGGCTTTTTGCCTTAACCTTTTAAATGTGATGGACTGTATGAACTAAATTATGATATGAATGACTAGGAAAACTGATCAGGTGATAGGAGTGCTGTGACATTTCCTCAAGTCCAATATATTATATTACATATATATTACTCTTTCAACATAATTATTGTGATGCCAAAATATGCACTTAACATTCTCTAATTTGAAAGAGTTATGTTAGTGTAACTCTCCAAAACCATGTTAGGGATTAGTTTGCCTATAATTTTCAGTTATTTTGGAAAATGTGTAGCTGATGTGATACACGCTGATGTATACTTTAATTTGTCATTCACTGAATACATTCCATTTGTCAAACATTGGCTTTCTCACAGCCTCTGTTCTAGGTGCCATGATTACTGCTCTGTCTAAGCCTGACCCTGGCTCTACCCTCCTGAAGGTTCTAATTCTGGGAACAAAGAATTTGATGACCTGTGATGACCCCTACAGTAAAGGAAGTACAGAGTGGGACAAATCACATGCAAGGGAACTAAATCTAATTTGAAAGAAGAAAAAAAAAATTGGAAAAAGTAGCATTGAACCTGAGATTGGGAGGGAGCATAAGAATTAGCTAAAAGATTTGTAGAGGAAACATTATAGTGAAAACCATAAAGTAAGAAAGCATGATCTATTACAAGAATTGCAAACAAAGACCACTACAGCTGGAGCAGAGAGAGTGCATATTAAACCTAAACACAGACTAAGGCTGAGCTGTAGAGGGACACTTGAGCCTTGTCAAACATTTTGAACTTTACCTCAAAAGATGTAACTGAAGAGTTTTAAGCAGAAGAATGACGTAAAAATATTTGTATTTTTAAAATATCACGTTGGGTGCAGCAAAGGAAAACAACTGGAGCAAAGCCGGGATAAAGATACCGAGAGATCTGTGGAGGCAGCAGTGGTGGGCAAGGCAGGCGACGGTAGTGCCGGGATTGATCAAGCGTGGAAACAGTGGCAAATTCAAAACCAAACTCCTTTGAGAGCTTTTGGGAGAGAACATGAATAGAACTTAGTAACTAATTATATTTGGAGCTGAAGAAATGTATTTAATTTGAGTTGGTGGATACCAGTGTAAGTGTTAAGGTTAAGAATAGAATTTGGCCATTTTGGAGGGCTTGTGGAACAATGAAGTGAAGAAGGATTTAGGCAATTGAATAGAGAGGTCTTAAGTGCAAAAGATAGTGCTGGGCTAGAAATGAGGATTTGGACATTATTAGAATATAGACGATGAAGCTATTAAAGTGGACAAAAATACCTATGGAAGCTATGTAAGAAAAAAAAAGTTCTGATAAATAAAACTCCAAAGTCAAATATTTGGTAAAGAGAGCTGACCTTAACATTTTCCTCAGCTTGACCAAATTTTAGACAGACTCCTTCCTGTCTCTAGACCCTTAACGTCCCTTTTCTCAGAGCATTTGCTTTAGAAAACTTATAAATTCTTCCTTGGCCCCTTTGAGATGCAAATATTTTAAGATTCCAGTAAATGAACATACAGTGTTATATTAGTTTCAGGTGTACAATACAGTGACTCAACAATTCTATGCATTACTTCGTGCTCATCACACGTGTACTCTTAATCCCCTTCACCTATTTCACCCATCCCCCACCCACCACCTCTCCGGTAACTACCAGTTACCAGGAAAACTATGTTTAAGAGTCTGTTTTTTTGTTTGTTTCTTGTTTTTTTTGTTTCTTAAATTCCACATATGATTGAAATCATATGGTATTTGTCTTTCTCTGAGTTATTTCACAGCATTATGCTCTCTCAATCCATCCATGTTGTTGCAAATGGCAAAAACTCTTCTTTTTTATGGCTGAGTAATATTCTGGGATGTAAATCTTATTAAAAGCCTCTTGCCATTTGTACAGTTCAGGATTATCTTTCTCAAGGACCTGGGAATCATTCTTTGAAATGTAATAATCAAGGAAGACAGTAGCTCCATCTCCCAGTTTCTGTGGGAAGGTAGGAGTCCAACTTTGGAGAACACTTAGCTCCAAGTTACAAAATACCTGCTGTCATGAAGTCATTAGAAAGTTTACTTTTCCTGTTGGTAAAGCCAATCAACAAACACAGATGGCTGATGATCTCCCATTCACCTCTGCTCTTAAGAACCTTACCTCCCACCAGGGATGTACTGTATGGTGACTAACATAATATAATAAAAAAACATTAAAATTAAAACAAAACAAAACAAAAAAAACATCTTACCTCCCACCTTTGTGTCAGAGCTGGGTTCAGATTGAGTCCGGGCCTCTCTTGAATAGAGTCTTTCTTGCCTGTTTAACTTTTATCTGGTGCCACAAAAACAGACTGAGAATGATCAACACTATAGACAGGAAGAAAACCAGGGTATTATAGCATTATGGAAGTCGAGGGAAAATAATGATTCGAGAAAGAAGTTATGTCCATCACTGTCAAAAACTGTTGAAATGTCAAGTATGGTAAAGATTAAACCAATTATATTAAATTAAACATATGTGAATATACTGAAATCAAAGAGTACAGAGTGTGTGGTTGGAAAGCAGCTTGGAGTGGGTTGAAGAAAAAGTAGGAAGTAAATAAATGAAGACATCAGGGTAGACAAGAATAAAATACACAGTCTTTATTTTTTCCAATAAAAAATTAAACCTGAGCTTTATTTTCCTTCCAGAGTCAAGTTAGAGTTGAGGCATGTGGAACAGAATGTAATGTTTTATCAAAAGCAATTCCTCTCTGACTTTCTTTCTTTTTTCTTTCCTTTCCTTCCCTTCCTCTTTTTCTTTCTTTCTTTCTTTCTTTCTTTCTTTCTTTCTTTCTTTCTTTCTTTCTTTCTTTCTTTCTTTCTTTCTTTCTTTCTTCTCCTTCCTTCCTTCCTTCCTTCCTTCCTTCCTTCCTTCCTTCCGTTTCAGGTTTTTATTTAAATTTTAGTTAACATATAGTGCAGTATTAGTTTCAGGAGTAGAATTTAGTGATTCATCACTTACTTATAACTCCCAGTACTCATCACAGCAAGTGCCCTCCTTAATGCCCATCACCCATGTAACCCAACTCCCCCCACCTACCTCCCCTCCAGCAACCCTCAGTTTGTTCTTTACAGTTAAGGGTCTCTTATGGTTTGCCTGCCTCTCTCTCTCTCTCCCTCTTTTTTCTTTTCTCCTATGTTCATCTGTCTTGTTTCTTAAATTCCACATGTGAGTGAAATCATAAGGTATTTGTCTTTCTCTGACCGACTTATTTTCCTTACATAGTACATTCTAGCTCCATCCATGTCATTACAAATGGCAAGATTTCATTCTTTTTGAGGCTTGAGCAATATTCCATTGTGTATATATATCACTTCTTCTTTATCCATTCATCAGTTGATGGAGATTCTTTCAATAATTTGGCAATTGTTGATAATGCCACTTGGGCTCTTTCCATAATTTGGCAATTATGGATAATGCTGTTATAAACATTGGGGTGCATGTACCCCTTCGAATCAGCATTTTTGTATCCTTTGGATAAATACACAGTAGTGCAATTGCTGGATCATAAGGTAGTTGTATTTTTAACTTACTGAGGAAACTCCGTACTATTTTCTAGAGTGGCTTCACCAGTTTGCATTCTCACCAACAATGTAAGAGAGTTCCCCTTTCTCTGCATCCTTGCCAACATCTTTGTTTCCTGTGTTGTTAATTTTAGCCATTCTGACAGGTGTGAGGTGGTATCTCATTGTAGTTTTGATTTGTATTTCCCTGATGATGAGCGATGTTAAGCATCTTCTCATTTGTCTGTTAGCCATTTGAGATACACAGTGTCTCTCTCTCTCTCTCTCTCTCTCTCTCTCTCTGTTAAGTATTCTGGGCTCAAACTCACAACTCTGAAATCAAGACCTGACATCAAGAGTCCGACGCTTAACTGACTGAGCCACTCAGGTGCCCTGAGATGCAGTGTCTTAATCTGATTTCTTTATTAAGTTACTATGTATATGTTCAATTCAGAGACCCCATTGAAGAAATTCATTTCTACTATTCACCATTTTTTATAACATAACCATCTTAAGAAGTCCTTTAAGAAATTTCACAATTACATTGTTGACTTCATTTATGAAATTTAATGAACTGTAATGTTGTTATTGTACTGAGAAGTGTTCTTTTAACAATTTTATAGGTTCATAAAGTATTTTAGTTAGTTCCATGTGAACCTGAAGGCTATGAGAAATCTTACTACCACAAGTATTTGGGCTACAGCTAATCAGAAGCCTATCATGATTCTGTTTGGGTCATTTATTTTGTTTCCTTAAAGATGAATTGAAAACTTCTTAGAACATCATCTTTGGAAGCTAGTTTACTGACATAACTTCCATCCATATGTCCTCACTCAGCCATTTCATGCCACGGTTCTGCTCAAAATCTCAGATGGAAATAGCATTTCACTGTTTATTATTAGTATTTCAGAATGAATTTCTATGACCTGATTTTGACTGAAATTAAACTAGGGTTTATCCATTTTTATTGGGACAGAATGCTATAATCAGAAGCTGTAAATACCCAATGAGTGAATAGGCAATAAAATGGTAATAGGCACTATCATTTATGAAACTGAAAATCTCTGTACTGATACAATATAAATCAGAAAATTGTACAATTATATGGATTCACAAGGAAAGAGTGCCCTTCTCTGCACATGGTCATCATAACTCTGGCTCATGTTCTTCTAATAGAAGCCCAACAAGATTTTATTCTCTTGGACATTTCATTTCATTCAAAGGATAATAGTCAGTTTTATGTGTTCATGAGGGTTATATTTTTGATAGTGAGAAGGTATAAACAAGACTGGAAAAGAAACTCTAAGGCATCCTGATGATAGAGGAAGGGCCCATTTTGATGTCAAGCTCAACAATTGTGCCAGGCAGTCCCAATGCTCTGGGAGAATATATAACTACAGTTGGCAATGATGGCTCTGATTCCAGGACAAATAAAAGTGAAAGCGAGCTTCTCTTCCAATACATAGTTCCTTTTGGCAGCAAAGCCAATGGGAAGAATTGACAATGCAACACAGATATCAAATCGTGTGATGTACTGCACACACTGATCTGACCATGATCAGGTAATAACCAGCAGTCTCCAGAAGCTCATTCAGCTGCTCTCTTATATACAGCTCAAATTTTTCCCCAGCATGAATTCATTCTTTGCCAATAGCACAACCTAAAGCAAGTTCCTCTCCAGTTCTTGCCCCAAGGTTGAGCACACAAGCTCCTATTGCTGTCTATTTCATTTACATGAGATTTTCCTCACGATAATGCCAGTAGCTTGGAGGTTCTATTGCCAAGACCACAGGGAGTGGTGTTTACCCAAGTTTAGTCCTTTTTTTTTTTTTTTTTTTAGTTGGGGAGGGGAAGAGGGAGAAGGAGAGAGAATCTTAAGTAGGCTCCACACCATAGCATGGAGCCCAGTGTGGGATCGATCTCACAACGCTGAGATCATGACCTGAGCCGAAACCAAGAGTCAGATGCTTAACCGACTGAGCCACTCTGGTGCCTCTCAGCCAATTTTAATCTTGTTAGTAGACCTTGAACCTATTAATCAGATGCCCTTTACTTCTTCCACTTATCTCTTGATGATCAATAAAAGTCCAGATTATTTCACAATTTGGCCTGATTTTTATACTTGCTTTTCTATTTCTTTAACATTTGGTTGACCTGTGTAATTTTTCTTGCAATTACTACCTTAATTCAAAAAGATAAAAAGCTCCCCTCTATCCATATGGTTATCATAACTCCATTCTCTTTGGGGATCATGTTCCTATAAAAGATTCACAGTGAGCTTTGGTTCCCTAACTGAATTAAGTTTACTACATAATTTTATTTATTTTTAAAAGTAAATGTTTCATTTCACTTCTGCTATGTAATAGAATTTCCTTTTAATCAAGCCTACCACCCAACATTGGTCATGTCTCTTTCTAAATTTTTGTATCTCCCTAAAACTACCACATTTATTATTTCACCATTTAATATTTCACCTCCTTTTTCTTTTGTTTTATTTATTCCTTTATCATAAATTACACTAACAAAAGACGATTCCTCAATTATTGGAACCAGTCTTAACACCACCCCAGATCTGCCTCGTCATTTCTACCTTTTTAGGCCAACAGACATTTTCTTTTTTTCAGGACTTGAAGAGACCTGTGTTTTCCATGATCATAGAGCCATAGTGCCTTCTCCCTTGCTTCAACTCTTCGCACACAGACTGTTTCAGATTTCCCACATGTGCAGCCTCGGATGTAGCAAGTTTTCCCAACAATTCCAGCAGGAGCTAATTGTACTGGTATTTTTGAGGTTTGAACACCTTGGGTTTCCTTTCTTTCCTTCTTTCTCACTCCCTTGGGACTTCACATCTCAGCAACTGTCAGTAAACTGAATCAGGCTCTGTTTCAAAGAGTTCGTCATCACTTTTATTATAACTCTCCTTATCATGCTGCTGTTACATAAACTTTCACAGTCTCAATTTCTAAAGGTTGGTATCCTCTTAACTGGGCTGCAGTACTGTAGCTAGGAGTGATAGTATTTTATTATCTCAGAGAATTTTGACCAATTTCATTTTAATCTAAGTACTTTTAGTCCAAATACTGGCATACTTACCAAACTCTGTAATTTCCACACATTGGTACTCAATTTTTCACTGCTTTTGCAACAAACACCAAAATATCAAATGATTTCCCCTTATGACATAACCATAATATTTCTTCCACTGTGTGTCACTCTAATTTACCTTGTAGACTAAAAGTCTTCCATGCTGCATTTTGCATGGTCCAAGAAGAATTTCTCAGGACCTCTTCTTTACTTCCCAATATAAATTTTAGAATTTTTTTTCCTCCCAATGAACTTAAAGAATCACAATCCTGATAATAACACATAGTCAGATCACAACTTGTATAACCTTTTCCTCGAGCACAGTACGTTTTTCCAAAATTGGAGCCCACATATCCTGGTGGAATCCCAAGTGACAGCCAAAAGCACTGTCTCACATTGACACTAGGGGGATTTCCAAAGTTTGGCAGGCTGAGTAATCAAAGTAGAAGATGCCAAAGTAATTTGATACTTTAAAAAACAGAGAAATGCCAAAAAGACTAATCATTGCTCTCTAACATTTTACACAAATCTTTTTTTATTTTATCCACGTCTATATTTTCAACCAGTTACATTTTTGAAATTTCAGTTTAGTACCCACATAATTTTTATTGATCAAGAAATTTACATATGCATGTCAATTACTTTTTATTATAATTTGTGATATAGTACCCCTGTTGGCATCATTATATTTTCATGAATTTTTCAAAAGACTCCACTTATAATCTTATCAACTGTTATTGTTTCCCTTTTGATGCACAAACCATCCATGTTGGTCCACTAGCAGAGCTGTCTTTAGGCTGGACTATTTGTCCTCTGTAGTAATATCAAATTATATCTAAAAACATTCTTGTTTTCTTCAAGCAACACATTTCAGGTTCAATATATTTATTATTATTATTATTATTATTATTACTTTTTTTTTTTTTTTGCTGGCTCTAGAATGCAGAATCAGCTCCTCTCTGGATACCAATAATGCACATTGATAAGCAGAAGAAAGAATGAGGATAGGATGGAAGGCTCAGCCCTTTTAATGATGAAATAGGAGTTTTTTTTTTTTTTTAAATATAACATAGAACTATGTTGGTAATTAAATTTATTCCTTCTTTTCTAAATTCCATATTTTACTTTACTTAAATTTGAGTTTTGAGTTTTCCATTTTATTTTTTGTTTAGGCCTTTTTGGCCCAGCAATCCTAAAAGTGAGTACAAACTATGTAGGGTCCTTCCTGGAAGGACCTTTTATCACTAGGGCACCAATCACCTGAAAAGTAAAATAACCCCCAAGCACTAGAGACCTGATTCAAAAACAGAGTCCCAATACATTAATAAGATACAGTGATTAAAAATAAAGACAAAAGCTGTTTTTCAAAGTTTGGCTTGAAACCTTCTTCTAGACTTTTTTGTTTGGGCTCCACTAATGGAATTTCTTTACCATTTGTAGATAGCTACTTTATTAGTGCCACTTATCTTTTTATTGCATGTGCTTTTAAGTCATTGATTACAGTTTCACAGAGGCCCCTATATATTCGTGTTATCATGGTAGTGCTCTACTTCAATTTCCCAAACTAATCAAATGATTCAATAACACCCACTGGAGTTTATACCCAGAATTATCAAAGTCAGATATGGAAGCATGAATGTAAAAGCTACAACTCAGAAAAATAGTACATATTAGCTTCTGTAAATCCCTGTAGCCTCCCTAATTTTAAACAGTATTTTGCAATACAAGAGCTTTCTTAAGATAGATAATAGGTAGATGTATAGATAGACGGATGATAGCTGGATGATAGATGATAGATGATAGATAGATAGATAGATAGATAGATAGATAGATAGATAGATAGTAGATAGATAGATAATGACAAACCAACAGCTTCAGATTTACTCTGCCTGCAATGTATCTTCCCTGTTTCTTGCAGCTCAGATTAGGGGCAGAGTCACAGTTCACAGGGGGGCAGCTTTTCTTTCTCTTGTTCCCAGTAGCAATGGTACGGTAAAGTCACTCTGTGTTTTTTCTTGATAATCCACTTTCTCTCTTCTATTCTACCTCTTCCATGGAACAATCACTGTAGGGCATATATAGGACTGTATCTTTTTAGTGTATCAACAACTGAGCTTAAAAGGTAATTCAGATTCTAATGGGATATCAACCAGAAGCAAAGTAATTCAAATAAAATTTTTCTACTTTCCCCAGTCTTTATTTTTAAACTTATCATAAGAAATTGGATATAATAATAAATATTTCATTAAATTTGAATTCTTTAAGTTCACCTCAATGCAAATATCAGGTTACAGTTCCATACTCATAATGCACAGTATATACAAATGTTGGCATCTTTTCCAGTTCCCTTGATAGACATCCAAATTTTATGGATGAGATTTTGGAGCCTCTTGTTGAAAATTTATCTGCAATGGCAAAAGAAGTGACTGCACTCATCCACAATGCTTGCCACTAAAATTACACCTCATGGAGACATAGAAAGACAATGCTTACCCCTGTAAAACTGAAGGAACACCTGCAAACATAGATGGTGATGAAGGTCAAGAGCACCACAGAGCACCTGGTATAGGGAGTATTTTTAATCATTCATCTCTTGGAAGAGAAGCAATGCTAAATCCCTCTCTCTATTGAACTAACTCATTACAGGCAAATTCTTGCCAAGTTTCTGTTGTGGGATTTTCTATTCACTCAAAGGTAGGCTATTTATCCTAGTGAAATACACTCCTTTCCTGAACCATGTCTTTTCATGTGAACTACTAGCATTAGTGCATTCCTGTGTCATGAATAAAAACGACCACTGGACAAATGTGTTAAATTTCATTTTGCCCAAGAGGAATAGTCTGTATATCTCCCCTACCCTGTATTTCTATTTTACCCTGATATCCCCTTATGTTTATAAGGAAAACAAATGTTTAACCTTGGAGGACTAGAAAATATAACATTATATACAATTGAAATTTATGAAAAATTATCACTAAATGGCTAATTCAAAGGAATTAACTTGTCATATATATATATATATATATATATTTTTTTTTTAGTACTTTATTCTCCTAGTTACATAGGAGAACTTCAAGGGTCTTTTATTTTTTTCTAAAGGGACTAGAATTTACACAGTGGTAAAGCATAAAATATTGTATAACAGTTTGCAAAGATTTAGGCAGTATTTGGGAAATATTAGCCTAGGAAAAATACATTGCAGCCAGGAGAATTTCAAGATTACAGAGCATTTGTATTTGTGGGCATGTAGTCATGAACAATACTTCATAAACAAAAAATGCATTTGTAACAAAATGAGTTATTACTCAGCTTGAGGCAAAATAGACAGTTGATACTTTTGTCCCATGCTGGCTTAGGATTTTAGAAAATTCAAAATCAACAACAACCAAACCTCCATGTTATATATAATTCAAGCTGACATTGTATATATTTACACGTAGTTCCATGGGGCTGCTTCTATGTTAATGCTAAGATGGTCCCAAGTCTCTTTGATTATTTTAGAGTGGCTGTTGGCCCAAGAGCTTAAGGTTCATGTGATCCTGCATGTGTTGCAGCTAGATGGTGCTAGCCATCTCCTATTAATAATGTGACGGACAAGCAAAAGTCAGCTCAATATTTCCGCATAACTGTGAAATCTTTTCAAAACACTACTGGTGTCAGCTGGGTAGGGGAGACACCCTGTTTACTTCTGAATTCCCTAGGTTGTTATAGTGCTTCTTAAAGATGGGACTGGGGGGAAGAAATGACCAACGGACAATTGCAGAATGGCATTTTCAGCATTTCTTCGGTCTACTCATGAAAGAATTACAGAAATCGTTTCTTTATGTTTTTTCCATGTTAAAGTAAAAACATCTACAACTACAGGTTCTATCCCTTGGTGGTACTTCCTGTTGTTGTCATATTTATGCAAGTTTTCTTTTGTTTTTTGAAAGCTGGGCCATTTAGTCATTTTATATTTCTTGGGACAAAGCAGAATTACAAGGGAAAAATACCTACTTGAACAATTTTTCTCTTCCTTTCCCCTTTCTCCTTCTTTTTATACTCTGCCCGTCCTCTGAGAAACCCTATAGAAATGGAAACGCAAAATCTCTATCCAGCAACTTCAATATTTAATAGCACGACAAGAGTAAACCAGTTAGGTTAAACAAATCTCCTATTTCTTCTTTGAATCTTTTTTGCATCATTTCTTCAAAACTATGGGAGGGAAAGAATTCATATTTGTCATTTGATATTTGTTTGACTAATTTCACCAAACGAAAATACAAAAGCAAAGAAAAAAAACCTTTTTGGCTGTTTCTAACCATTGCAGCAGACAGAAATGATCTTATTTGTAGAGTGATATTTAGGAGTCAGCAGGGATAATAAAATCATATTTATGAATACATCCTTTTCAGTGTTAGCAAAATCTGTGGCTTCTCCCACTAGGTAGGAGGGGAAGATTCAAGTGATAAACACTCATCATTTTTCCAGCTATAACTTTGTATTCTTGCTCAATTAATGAAGATTGAAAAGCAGAGTAAAATTCTCAGAAGTCACTTTTGATGAGAACTAATACCTGCAGCATACACACTTATGTCCCCACACATTATAAATACAATCTCTTTTGTAGAGAAAAAAATAAGAGGGGACTTCTGACAGGAAAACACGAACCACTTGTTTGCACAATAGTCATTTCTTTAGTCTATTAATCTTACATACCGGAGCCCATATTTCTTATGAATTATCTATGATGATATGAGGATATCCTAATCATCATCAATGCCTTCCCATAGACAGGGCACCTGCATGGCTCAGTCCGTTAAGCATGCGACTCTTGATTTGGCTCAGATCATGATCTCAGAGTTGTGGGACCGAACCCTGCATCAGACTCGGCGGGGAGTCTGCCTGAGATTCCTCTCTCTCTGCTCCTCCCCTGGCTTGGAAGCACTCTCTCTCTAAAATAAATGAATAAATCTTTATTTATTTGACCCACAGGCAACCGTCATCAAAATTATGTTTACTAAGGCTTTTTAAAAAAAGATTTATATAACAAAACAAGTATAAATTTTCAATAAATGTGGGCATGAAATGTTGTTTTCCTGAATTTTGTTACACCAAGAAATATCTCTTGTGACTAAACCAAGTCAGAATGTATCCGATCTAACCTGAGAAACTATGCAAGTCTTTGATCTCCCAAGGACAATGAAAGAAAGAGTAAATTTCCTAACATTCAATGAACAGCTAACAATGGAAAATAGTGCCTTAGAAAACAGTCCTATGGATAAACACATGAGTGTCCCTGAAAAGCCTTACATATTTTTCTTTTGAAATTAATGACATCTCTTAGAGCAAAGCAAAATCATTTTAAGCTTAAAAACTACCTAAGACTTATCTGTCCATAACATTAGCAATATTGGTAACACTTTAATACAGATGATGTGAATATTACATATATTTTATGTAATTTCTACTTTTGTTCTGCATAGATGGACTGGTCTATTATTGTACAGGGCCACTTAATTTGAGTTCTTCTATAGTGCTCTAATGATCTATCTTTGAATTTCGAAATAAGATGTTTTCATACTCTCTGTACTTTTTCTCTCTTCATTTAACTAACCATACATATACTACATAGTTTGAAAGTATCCTTTCATTAATCAGCTAATTTACTTAAAAGCGGTTATGCAATAAATCTGAGCAAAGTCCTCAGTACACGCACCACAGTCCTCTTTTAGTTGGAGGGCTATTGTATTGGAAATACACTGGCACATTGAAGGAGCAAACACTACCAAGCTCTTTTTATCTCAGTTCCTCCTACTGTGAAAGCTAGAGCTACACTTTTCCCATTTTATGTACCCCCTAGGGTAATGGTGACACTCAGTTCAGAATGATGAAATCTCATGAACAGCTTGCTTTCTAGATGAAAAGACAAAACAAAACTAATGTTTAAACTAAAGGAGGGTAAAAAAAAAAAAAAAAGAAGAAGAAACCCTTCCTTTCTGCCTCAAAAGAAGTCTGAGATCTGGAACTGAAGTAATTTTCCTGTAACCATCAATACAAAAATAAATTTAAAAATGTCAACATATTGAGGATAAAGGAGCAGAATTAAAGGGAGAATAGTAGGTCCTTGAAAGGATCTTGGTCTTACTGAGTCTAAACCAATCATCTCCTACTACGGTTTGCTACATGAAGAAAAGAAACTCCTTTTACAATTAATGTAGTGTTACTTTGATTTTCTTTGCCTTGAAAATGACTAATTGAATCACATTTCACGTATATTTGCTAAATTTTGAAATATAGTATTATATTCGGCTATGAGTAATATACGCCCCGCCCCCAAATAACAGTGGTTTAAACAGTTAAACATTTATTTCTGTTTTGTGCCAAATGTTGAATGTAAGTGGTCCATGCCAGATATGCTAGGCGAAATGTCATGGGTCTGTACATCTTTTATATTGATGTATATGTGGCCTACACCTCATTTCATGTTCTAAGGAGGATGCCTTAGGCCTATATAGTGCATCTCCCTTTCAACCATAAGAAAGGAGAAATAAAACAAGAGATTAAGTCCACCTGATTCTTAAAGTCATGGAAGCCCACCTGCTTACATCTTGTTCACTAGAGCTTAGTTATATAAACACATCTAAGTAAAAACAAGGCTGACAAATGTACTCACTTATAAATTCTGTTACCAAAAAAAGGAGGAAATTAATATCAGAGGGCCAGATATGGTCACTGTTCCTACCCTCCTCTTCGGCCTCCTGAATATTCATGTTCACTATTTTTCTTACATACAGGAAATGTCACCTTCTTCCCAAGAGTGAAAAATCCTAAACTCTACTCTAGCTTCTGCAGCCAGTTCTACTGTTCAAGCCAGCCAGGTGACCCTATTGTTGTTTTGTTTGTTTTCTGCAGCCAGTTCAAAGCCCAATATGTCTCAATGTGTGTGTGGTACAGTCTTCTCCAGGAGGTATACATATTCAGTGGTGAAATACAGGCAGAAAACCACGGTAAAAACATACAGCCATCACTAGGTCATAGCAACAATACAATACATTATGCAGGGATAATGAATAGTCTTGCCTCTGACTCAGGTATAAATTCCTATGTTAGCACATCTGGCAACCCTCATTGTATTCTCTGGGAAGAATCCACTTACTCATTGTTTTCTGAGCACTTTCTGTGTCCTTAGAGTGGTTCTTCATTATTATTTGTTCTTCATAGCCACATCTATGGTGAGCATCAGAAAATACGTACTTTTGGGGGACTGCACAGATTTAAGAGCTCACCTTCTGTTGGTTCGGATTTGTAGGTACTGAAATTGCTGTTGGATAGAAAATTTACTAACTTCTGCTGCCCAGTCTGTCTCCTGTTTTTTTGTAGCAATACAATCTATTCAAGAGCTCTCTGAGCTTCTTACTTGTTTCTTACTTAATTTCATATCCATGGTCCCCTAGCAGAATATTTCGTTTACACCTAGTTTTTAACCCTGAAATCTCTGGTGTTTTTGTAAAGAACTTTATCCATCCTCAATCCTCTCAATTAGTGCTGGTTATCCTCCACTATCTGAAATAATGTCATAGAAGGGGGAAACTACACTCTTGAGAGCAATCTGCCACAAGGCTTACAACCTTTGTGGGGTAGAGCATCAGTATTACTTCTTATTAAGTCTACCATTTTGAAGCTACTACTTAAGTGGTCTAGTTTTTGGTACAAAAGCAGGTGGTGGTTTTAATCCTTCATGGCTGCAAATTATGGATCTTCCTGTCAGTTTCCTGGCCAAGACAGAAAGTACTTCCTATGGCACACCTGATCCCCCTTCTACCCTGTTGTAGTTCTGGATAACTCTGACCTAAGTTCATCTTTTTAAGGATTTTTTGTTAAAGCAGTAACGACATTTTCTAAAATAGTAGGAATACGATTATCTGTGGTTTAGCAAATGATCTGGCTTCAAAATAGCAATAGGTAACATCTGGCTAAAAGTTTTCCATGGCATGAGGGATAATGAGCAACTCAACCTGCATAATCTGAGTCTTTGCTACCATACTCAAACATTCCCACTAAGCCCACATTTATAAATTCTAAAATGATGAGTCCTAATTTCAGTCAACAAAATCTTTATCAGTCTTGAAATCAATCAAAATGACACAGACTTAAGCAATTTAGAAGCTTTCTCCCATTAATCCAAAAGCCCAGAGGTCAACATGGCAGGATTGGGGTGGCAGTACTGTTCTCCTTGCTCTTCATGGCCCAGAATCCTCCATCTCTAAGGAATGGCTGTATTATCATGGTTCAAGATGGTAACATTTGCATTCTAGGCAAAAGATGAAGAAAATTACTTAGGACAGGGACGAAGTGTGCACAAAATTATCTTTCATAAAAGGTGCTCTAGACACTGCCAAACAAACTTCTAGTTATATCTCACTGGCCAGGATTTAGTCAGATGGCCCTATTTAGCTGCAAAAGTCTGGAAATATGACTTATTTTCTAAGTACTATTAATCACAAATACAATTTTTAGAAAGGTGGGGTGAATAATATTATTCAAAGAATTCAAGAAACAAGGAAAGAAGAACATTGGGGAAAAACAGCCATTTATTTTTTATCATATTGTTCTACCATTGTTTTTCTTTCTTTAACACACCATTGGGGTATTGTGTATTCAAGGGTGATAGTTGGAGATAAAAATGGAGATGGCAACAAACTATTTGGTTGCTAATCAGAGAAACAGTGCCAGAGGAACAAGTACTTTCTTAGAATTGGCAATATTTTGATGTGAAAAGCCATGTCTATGTTCCTTAAAATATTCTGGAAATATGCAAAGTGGAAGCGATGTACCAGCTTCATTGAGTCACTGTTCACTCTATTCAGATTGAAAACAACCTTATTACTCAGCATTTGGCAGTGAAATCCTAGCAAACATGACAACAAATTCAAAGAGCTATACCTTAGGGTTTTTTTTTTTTCTCCTATCCCCCCTCCTCTTCTGATGTTTAGGAACCAATAGTCATACTTTGTCTCTTTTGTAAAAATGCCTGACAATCCTCCTTACCTTCCATGAAACTGGGTGAAGATAAATAATTTATTCCTCCTCTCTTGGATAATTTTTGATTAAGTATTCTATCAAAAATGTTTTTTTTATAGATTTATTTATTTATTTTAGAGAGGGAGGGAGAAAGAGTGGAGGGAGGAGGGGCAGAGTGAGAGGGAGAGAGAGAATCTCAAGTGGACTCCCCACTGAGCATGGAGCCCAACGTGGGGGCTTGATCTCAAGACCCTGAGATCATGACCAAAGTTGAAATCAAGAGTTGAATGCTTAACTGACTGAGC
This sequence comes from Ursus americanus, assembly GCF_024610735.1. Lineage (NCBI taxonomy): Eukaryota > Metazoa > Chordata > Mammalia > Carnivora > Ursidae > Ursus > Ursus americanus. Next base: position 40,250,812 of record NC_142145.1, read on the forward strand.
CACCCAGGCACCCCACAAAAAAACTGCTTCTAATTCAGTGTTAAGCTAGTTTCTTAATGTAAAGTTAGGGAAATTCTAAAAAATATAGGCCTTTAAGATTGGGTCTTCAAGTTGCATAGTCTCAAACTGAAGCAAGGATAGGGAATTTTAAAGGCTATAGAAGAAATCCCAAATGTTTTTCAGAAGTGTTTGGATTTGGCCTCAATCAGAAATGAAGCAGCACTCAGAATCAGAAATAAATCAACTTCAAAAAAGATAGCATTCTATTATGACAAAAGATTTGCTCCTCTTATAGATACTCATTACATTGTAAAACACATTTTAATAATATTTATCATGCATTATCAGTTCTTTAAGAAACTTCAGGCATTGAGATGTACATCTCAATGGATATCAAAAGAGTCTCCTCTGTGTGGTTGCTAAGAAACTGATGTATCAGAGTCAGAAAATTTTACCCTCATTGATTGTATTGTCTAACAAAAATGAATATTTGGACTAATAAAAACAGGAGAAAAACATGAAAATGAGGAAAAAGGAGTTTTCTACCATTTTCCTCCCAAAGAACACCATTTTTGACAATTACTCATGGATGAAAGCATCTTTGTGAAAGTCCAGGAATCCAGAGAAACTCCAGCACAATATTGGAATAAAACCAATCTGACACTGGAAGCACTGAAGAGGGTAAGAAGAAAGTTCTATTTTACCTGTGTCACTCCTCCCCCAAGGCAGCATAGCTCAGTGTCAAGACAGACCTTCTTGCCTTGTGATTTCTCCCATGGAGAAAGTGAAAGAATGTGTGAGTGGGTACCTAGCTTCCTCAGCTATATAGGATGCTTCCAAACACAACTACTTCTTTCTTATCCCAACCAAAATACTAAGGTATTTGCACAACTGTGGGACAGGGAGCAGCTGGGAAAACAGCAGTCAGGGCTCTTGGAGGGCATCAAAGAGACATAGATCTAACCACTTTGGGAACTCCAACAGGAAGCCTGCCCACAAGCTGCTGGGGATGCCTTGTCTATGGATCACCCCAACTGGTCCAAGGGCATCCCTTATGCTCCACACGTCTTAGCAACACACATGTACACACCACCCCATGGTCATCTCACTATTTACCCTCAGTGGTGGTGAGAGCATGCTTTTGCAATTAGCTAGTGAGCACATGTAGAAAGTGGCCCAACTGTGCAAGATTGGAAGAAAGTACACACATTTGAGCATTTACCATCACCCAGGATGAAAAATCAAGGAACATGATACCACTAAAGGAACATAATAATTTTCTACCAAAAGATCCTAAAGAAAATTGACTTGTGATTTTTCCAATAAAGAATAAAAAATCATGTTTTAAGGAAGCTCAGTGAACTCTAAGAAAACAGAAAGAAAAACAGTTTGATGAAATCAGGAAAACAACACAAGATGAAAAGTTTAACAGATTAGAAATATAAAAAACAAACAGAAATTCTGGAGTTAAAGAATACTGATTGAAAATCTTTAAAAAAAAAAAAAAGAATACTGATTGAAATGAAAAATGTAAGAGCACCAATATCAGACTGGATCAAGAAGAATAAGAAAACTGTGAAGTAGAAAACAACTCAGCTGAATTTATTCAGTCAGAGGAGAACATATACAAAAGGAATGAAGAAGAGTGAGGAAAGCCCATGTAAGCAATAGCATACAACTAAAAGAAACTATTTAGATATTATTTAAGTCCCAAAGGAGAAGAAAGAGAGAAAGGGGATGGAAGCTCATTTAAAGAAATAATGCCTGAGAACTTCCCAAATCTTGGGAGAGATATGAACATCCAAGTTCATGAGCTCATAGCCTCCCCTCCAATTTCTACCCAAAATAATCTTTTCCGCAACTTAAAGTAAAACTGTCTGAGATCAAAGACAGATTTTTTTAAAGCGGCAAGAAAAAAAAAATCTCATATATAAGGGAATCCCCATAAGGCTATCACTGGATTCTCAGCAGGAACTTTGGAGGGCAGGAAAGAATGGTATGATACATTCAAAGTGTCAAAAGAAAAAACTGCCAACAAGAATACTTAACCCATTAAAGTTGTCTTTCAGAAATGAAGAGATAAAGACTTTTTCAAACAAACAAAAGCTGAGCAAATATATCACAATAGTTGTGCCTTACAAGAAATGCTAAAAGTTCTTCAGGGTGATGCAAAAAGACATTAATTAGCAAGAAGAAAACATGAAGATATGAAACACAATGGTAAAGTAAGTACTTGGTCAAATTTAGAATACTCTAATACTGTAATACTGTGGTGTGTTAATCACTTAACTCTATTATAAAGTTAAAGGACAAATGTATTAATAATAACTATTGTTACAAAAATTTTTTAATGGCTATACAATATAAAAAGATGCAAACTGTGACATCAAAAAATAAGACATTTGAAGGGAGAAAAAAATGAACTGTTTTTGTGTGCAATCAATGTTAAATTATTAGCTTAAATAGACTATTATAGCTATAGGATGTTTTATATAAGTCTGATGGTAATCACAAAAGAAAAACTATGGTAGACAACACAAAAGATAGAAGGGAAGCAAAGCATACTACAATGGAAAATCATCAATTCATAAAGGTAGCCAGCAAGAGAGGAAGACAGGAACTCCCTTTTAGAAAATAAAATAACATGGCATTAGTAAGTTCTTTTCTATCCATAAATACACTTTAAATGTAAATGGATTAAATTATCCAATCAAAAGGCTTAGAGTGGCTGAGGAAATGAATAAAAACAAGGCACGACAAATGCTAATTACAATTACACAGCTTTGAGGACACATGTAGACTGAAAATGAAGGGATGGGAAAAGACACTCCATGCAAATGGAAACCAAAAGAGAACAGGGGTAGTTATATTTATATTTATATAGATATATTTATATAGATATAACTATATAAATGTATAACTGTAGATATAATTATATCTATATATAGATAAAATATTTAAGTAAAAACCTGTCATAAGAGATGAAGAGGGTCATAATAAAATGATAAATGGTTTAATTTATCAGAAGGATTTAAGAATTGTAGGTAGATATATATGCACCTAACATTAGAGCACCAAAATATATTAAGCAAATTGGTACAGCTACCACTACCACTTCTACAACCACTAAGGAAAACAGTGTGGAGGATCCTTGAAAAATTAAAAATAGAACTACCATATGATCCAGCAATTTTATTTCTGAGTACATATCCTAAGGAAATTAAATAACTATCTCAAAGAGATATCACTGTCTTCATGTTCATTACAGCACTATTTAAAATAGCCAAGACATGAAAACATCCTAAGTGTTCACTAATGGATGAATGGATAAATAAAATATGGTGTATATATAATGGAACAGATTTAAATATATATGTAAAATAATATTTAGGAATAAAAATGACAAAATCCTGCCATTTGTGAAAACATGTTAGGACCTAGAGGGTATTAAGCAATGTAAAATAAGACAGACAAGAGAAAGACAAATACTGCATGATTTCACTTACACGTGAAATCTAAAACAGCTGAACTCATACAATCATAAAATGTTGGTTTCCAGGAGCTGTGGGTTTGGTGAAATGGGAGATATTGATCAAAGGGTACTAACTTCCATTTATTTTATTTTTTTATTATTTATTTATTTTTATTTATTTATTTATTTATTTTTAAAATTTTTTATTATGTTATGTTAGTCACCATACAGTACATCATTAGTTTTTGATGTAGTGTTCCATGATTCATTGTTTGCTTGTAACACCTAGTGCTCCATGCAATATGTGCCCTCCTTAATACCCATCATTGGCCTATCCCAATTCCCCACCCACCTCCCCTCTGAAGCCCTCAGTTTGTTTCCCAGAGTACATAGTCTCTTGTGGTTCATTCCTCCTTCTGTTTAACCCCCCTTCATTCCTCCCTTCTTTTTCCTACCCATCTCCCTGCTATTTCTTATGTTCCATAAATGAGTGAAACCATATGATAATTGTCTTCCTATGCTTGACTTATTTCACTTAGCATAATCCCCTCCAGTCCTATCCATGTTGCTGCAAATGTTGGGTAATAGTTCTTTCTGATGGCTGAGTAATATTCCATTGTATATATGGGCCACATCTTCTTTATCCATTCTTCTGTTGAAGGGCATCTAGGCTCCTTCCACAATAGCTATTGTGGACAATGTTATTATGAACATTGGGGTCCATATGGCTCTTCTCTTCACTACGTCTGTATCTTTGATGGACCCTCAGCTCTACGGTCAACTAATCTTTGACAAAGCAGGAAAAAACATCCAGTGGAAAAAGGACAGTCTCTTCAATAAATGGTGCTGGGAAAATTGGACAGCTATATACAAAAGAATGAAACTTGACCACTCTCTCACACCATACACAAAGAAAAACCCCAAATGAATGAAAGACCTCGATGTGAGACAGGAATCCATCAAAATCCTAGAGGAAAGCATAGGCAGCAACCTCTACGGCATCGGCCACAGCAACCTTTTTCATGACACATCTCCAAAGGCAAGAGAAACAAAAGAAAACATGACCTTGTGGGACTTCATCAAGATAAAAAGTTTCTGCACAGCAAAGGAAACAGTCTTCAAAACAAAGAGGCAACCCACAGAATGGGAGAAGATATTTGCAAATGAAACTACAGATAAAAGGCTGGTATCCAAGAGCTATAAAGAACTTCTCAAACTCAATACATGAGGAACAAATAATCAAATGAAAGAAATGGGCAGAGGATACTAACTTCCATTTACAAGATGAATATCCCCTAACATTTAATGTACAACTTGTCTATAAAGAACAATATTGTATTATATGCTTGAAAGCTGCTAAGAGAGCAGGTCTCAAATGTTCTCAAACAAAAAAGAAAATTATGTGAGGCAATGGATGTGCTAACTAACCTTATTCAGTGATCATTTTATAACATATTTGTGTATGAAATCATCATGTACATCTTAAACTTACACAATGTTATATGTCAAGTATATTTCAAAAAAACTGGTAAAATTATTGAAAAATAAAAAACAAAAAAGGAAAAATAACTTTAAAACACATATTTGTTTAAATATATATATTTGTCCATATGTATACATGAATATATGTGTCTCCTCTCACATAGAAATTTAGGGACATTTAAGTGCATTAATAATGGATAGGTACCATTTTATAGTAAAATATATCATGTATACTCCAAATAGAAATGCTGATTTTAAATTGAAAATATCACTCTTACATCCAGGCAGAAATAGTTTCCTTTAAAGCAACATTCCTGTAATGAATATCACTCTATTTTGCCCATTTTGTGCATCAGAAATTGTGACATTCAGGAAAAAAACCTAGAAGAGATAGCCATCATAATACATTTTTAAAGGTGTGACACATAGAATATTAGTTCTTAAAAATACTCAGAAAAAGAAAAAGAATTTCTTGACCAAACATTTTAAGGTATTACCCATTTTAGAGATCTGTAGTACACTTCAGCAATTTAGAATATCGTAACTCCTCACATTTCTTTACAAGCTCTCCCCCCTGCCCAATACTAATTACATCCCTCTGAAAAAGTTCTGCCAAATGTGCTTGGACAAATGCTGATCTAAGACAATATATGAGATGGTCATTTACTCAGTACTTTATAAAGGTGAAATGCTTGGTGTATAAGAACTCAATTCACATTCTTCAGAGAGAACTACATCATAAGTGACGTTCTGACTTAAAATAACTTTTAAACTTTTTCTGATTTTATCTTCATAAAATAACTGGTCATGGTAACAAAATAAAAAGTAAACAAATGGAACTACATCAAACTGAAAGCTTCTGCACAGCAAAGGAAGCCATCAACAAAATGAAAATGCAACACACTGAATGGGAGAAAACATTAGCAACTCATACATCTGATAAGGGGTTAATATCCAAAATGTATAAAGAATACATACAACTCAATAGCAAAAAATAATCAAATTAAAAAATGGAGATGAAAAGACATTTTTCTAAAGAAGACATATAGATGGCCAACAGCCACTTGAAAAGATCAGTATCACTAGTCATCAGGAAAATGCAAATCAAAACCACACTGAGATACCATCTCACACCTGTCAAAATGTCTATTATCAAAAAGACTAGAAATAAAAAGTGTTGGTGAGGATGTAGAGAAAAAGGAGCCACTGTACACTGTTGGTAGACATGTAACTGGTGCAGCCACTATGAAAACCCATATGGAGTTTCCTCAAAAAAATAGCACTACTATATAATCCAGCAATTCCACTTCTGGATACTTATTCAAAGAAAATCAAAACGCCATCTCAAAAAGATATAAGCATGCTCATGTTCATTCCAGTATTATTCACAATAGCCAAGACATGGAAACAACCTAAGTGTTCATCAATGGATGAATGAATAAAGAAGATATGGAGTATATATATATGTAATAGAATACTGTTCAGCCATGAAGAAGAATGACCCCTTGCCATTTGCGACAACATGGATAAAAGTTTAGGGCATTATGCCAAGTGAAATAAGTCAAACAAAAAAAGACAAACACCATATGATCTCATTTGCATATGGAATTTAAAAAAAAAAAAACCTGAAACCAAAAAAACAAGTTCACAGATACAAAGAACAAAGTGGTGGTAGCCAGAGGTGGCAGATTGGGGGGTGGGACAAATGGGTGAATGGAGTTAAAAGGTACAGACTTGCAGTTATAAAATAAATAAATCATAGGGATATAATGTACAGCATGGAGGCTACAGTTAATAATATTGTATTGCATATTTGAAAGTTGTCAAGAGAGTAGATTGGAAGTTCTTAGCACAAGAAAATAAATGTACCTGTGTATTGTGACATGATAACTAGACTTATTGCAATGATCATTTTGCAATATATACAAATACTGATTCATGCTGTGAACCTGAAACTAATATAATGTTGTAGGTCAATTAAATCTTAGTGAAGAAAAAAAAACGTGTAAAACATAATTTCTAAAAAAGAAGATATTTAGAAATCACTGGTTTCCACTATATGCCAAAAGACACATTTTAATTGTAGCCTATAACATGAATCTTCTAAGCAATCTTGGAAATACTATTTTGAATATATTGTATAACAGTCCATTCAGCAGATTTTTCTTTCTTTTATGCTAAAATCAGACACTGCCTGAAAAAGTGCTTTGGAAACTGCAAGGAATTATGAAAATATAAGATATGATTATTACTGTCTTTTGGGCTCAGTTTTGATGTGGAAATCGTGTTTAGTTTATAAGGAATAATATGGAATTCAGGATCACACCCTGAGCCGAAGGCAGATGCTTAACGACTGAGCCACCCAGGAGCCCCAACCATTGCTTTCTTTTAAACTCCAACCATAGCACTGGAAATCATAACTACTGAATTCTCTTTAACCCAAACTAAGTACACCTTTTGTTTATTGCAACTCTGATAGGGAAATAAGGTGCAATTTTCAAAGTCAAATTTGTCTCTTCTTTATAAGAACTACACTGAACACCTAAATTTATAGTGATTACATACTCTCTGAACCAAAAACTTTGACTTTTTTTATATGATAAATTCAACATTTAATCAGGTATGACTTTACAAAATAATCTTGCAATTTCTCTTTAGTGTTAACCCTTGTGTTATTATTAATCCTTTTGTGTGTTTGTCCCTATATTTTAAGATCCCTGAGAGGAGTTAATATCTTATTTATTATATAAATATTTCTTGATTGTTTTTGAATCATTGTATAATAGTGGCCACTAAATACATTTTGAATGTAAGGAGTTTTGACATATTATATTATCTCACACAGCTCTTCTCTATAGACTTCAATCATTTCCAAGCAAGTGTGTGCAGTGCATGGACACCTAGCTTGATGATTAATTCAATTTAAGACCCAAGTTGACATTTTTCTCTGCTGAATTTACTAAAATCATTAACTTTTGATTTAGGTCATTGCCCATATATACCAGTTTGGGAAAACCTTTAATGAAAAGGTGAGAAAATATCTAATGAGATGTCAGATCCACCAACTTCTACTGTATTTTTCGTAAGTCATAAGACCCCAAAATAAATAAAATAAACAAACAGAAAGCAGAACATTAAGGAAGTGAACTGGTTGGCATTTATGGGTAGTAAATACTAATGGAGTATCATATGTGCATACAGAGTGGTAGTTCTGAAATCAGACAGCCAGAATCCAGACTAGTAGCTAGTCGTATAACTTTGAGAAAGACACTTCACAACTCTGAGCTTCTGTTTTCTCCTTTGACAGATGGGGTCATTAGAACCTACTTCAGAGAGGCGTGGTGAAAAGTACTGCAGTGCTTGGTGTCACATACAAGTGGCCAGTGCTTGCCTGCTTGCACATGCACGCAATAAAGTGCAACTGTTTTATCCTGTGTATACTATTTTTGAAAATTCCAGGTTAAGTTATAAAACAAGGAACACAGAAATAATATACAAATGTGAAAATGTGTACTTACATAAAACAACTATTTTAACATGATAACCCACATATCTAGATGAAGTGTCTTTCATTAAGGGAGCATTGCTTAATCTGACGTTTCATTTATTAAAAAAGCACTAAATTAATATTAGAATAACTGTCAACCTACAATATTGTATTTTTGTAAACTATATGATCCAATAGCACTGTAAAATAGATAAGTGACTAGAATGATGCAGTTTATGTGATTTAGCATTATGTCCATAGCTCCATTCAGATTAGGCTACTTATATATTGTTTAAACATACCACTGATGATTAGAAAATTCCATTCTATTTATTTTAGAGGAACATTAATATAGTTTTTATTTGACACAGTGAGACATTTCTGCTATGCGCTAAATTTCTCTAAACCTTTCTGTTCCTATAATTTATATTTCTCAACTTCCTTTTTTATATTGGCTCAAAATTCTTGTCTACTATGACATTAACCTCTCATGAGTCCATGTGATTCTGTTTATCTCTGTTCAAAGTTTCTCAGAACTTTTGCATTAGAGCTATATTAAATTTGTATTGTAATATTTTGTTTTACAAAAACACAGAGACAAATTTTATCCTATTTATTTGGTACTGAACTAAAATATTCTGTTAGTATGCTGAATGTGCAGTATCTTTGTATGTAATATATTATGAATTGACTAAAATGTCAATTTATACACCTTCATAAATTGAAATGTCATTTAGTGTTGGAAATGAAAGACTAACTCATCACAATGCAATTCTGGGCTGTGTTTTTAAGAGTATTAAAAAAAGTGTGAGGAGATGTCAAATACACAAATTCAACAATAAAAGTCACTAAAAAGGCAAGTGTAAAGTTTAAAAATGGACTATTTATACCCAGTATTATTTTCTTTTCAATAATATTAATCATGTATATGTCTCCACCATATATCATATATATGTGACCTATACTTATCTACATAGACATAGATTTACATATATCGGCATAGATTTACATGTATAGGAATAGATTCACGCAGATTTTTCAAACTTTACCACCAAATTCCTAGCCTACTCTAAGAACTTTATGAAGATTATTTATTTATTTATTTATTTGTTTGTTTGTTTATTTATTTACTAATTTCCTTTTCTTGTCCAAAATGTAGTCATTCCTTAATGGTGGTTCATTCCTTACCCTTAACTTCCTTTACTCAACTTTATTCGTTCTTCCTTCTTGTCTGCTGCACAGACCCCCTTCTAGCCATGTTTGTCACACAGCAACACTCTCCATTATTCAGACCTCATCTCCTTACCTTAACTATTTGTCAAAACTCTCCAATGCCTGGACCCCTAAACTTTGAATCACAATGCAAGATCAAAGCTGTCATGCAGCTTCTAACTCATCTGTCATGTCCTCAGAAGTGACCCAAATTTAAGTAGTTTCCCATTACCACACCCAGGGCACACTCTACCACATCATCCAGTTTTGTTTCCTTATTAGCACTTCTTTGAAATTATTTCATTTTTTATTTGATGTATTGTAAATAGATATATTTTGCCCTATTAGATTTTATGCATACTCAGCACTTAACAAACCATCGATGCCTTAATAATAAACACTTGCTAAATGAATATGTGCTGTAAATTTTTCATAAATTGGTCTTCTAAATGACTAACTTAGCTGTTAACCCAAAACAAGTCACCTTATAATCAGAATTCTATAAAGTACATAGTTAAATTTTATATTAGGGATGTGATATATGTGAAAAGAAAAGGAGCAACAATTCTTAATATCAAGAATCTTCTATATGCCAGAAGACATCTAGATGTCTTTAATATATCATATATCTTTTAATTACACAACTACCTGGGAGAAAATAATGACTATTCCTATTTTGCAGACTTAGAACCTGAGATTCATGTAAATTAAATAATCTGTTTATCTTTTTATCAAAAGAAGTTGGCAGACCCAGATGTGATCTCATCTCGGTTTTACTCCAATGATGAGCTCTTTCATGAATACTATGAGATTCTAAATGTTTTTTTTTTAAATAAAGACTATATGCAATATTTCTTCATTTTCTAGTGTATTATTATAAATTATGGAGACAAACAAATGCTGATTTAAAATAAAAACTAATCTACCAAATATGGTCTTAAGGCTTTCTAAGAACTGGCTTTTCCTAATTCTTAAATTTCTAATTGTCTCTGTTTTGTACCCTATGCTGGCTGTACTGGCCTCTCACTTTCTCAAGCACCTTAAATATGTCCACAACCCATTGCCTTTACCTGAAGTTTCTGATGTTTGCAATGTTTATCTATAGATATTGCATGTTGTCCCCTTTCATTACTGAAGTCCTCACTCCAATGTATCTCCTCAGAGTGCCCTTCCTTTGTTACCTTAGCAAAATGAGTCTCTCCTCAGCTATCTTCTCTGTGGTATTCAAAAGTAAGTCCACCATCTAGTGCTAGTTCAAGAACTGTGTATATCCAGGCAATCACAGGATAAGTACAGAAAGTACAGAACACGTGCTGAGCAAATTTTATATAGCAATTTGATACCGCTGTAACATTTGTGTTGTATTAAATAAAACTACTGGTCTGTAATTGCTTGGAGGAAGCCCCCAAACTACAGAGAATTTGAGAAGTACTGATGTATCACATTAACTATTTTTATGCCACTGACAGCACTTATTGATATCTGGATTTGTTTATTTACTTTTAATTTAGTTTTTGCCATTCTAACTAAAATTTAAACTCTTTGAGACTATAGATTTTGGGCAACTTCCTTATATGATTATCTCAATGCCTAGAGCCATGTTTAAGTGCTCAAAAGTGCTCAATGTAAATGTGTAAAAAGGCCATGTAATATATATTCTTGATTTTTAACCTAATTTTGGCAGACACCATTACAGTAAGTTATGTAATTTGTGGAATTCTCTAACAGAAAAAAATTGACAATAGATTTGTTTCCAAAAATGCTAAAGAAAGTAGGTGCCTTTTCATCCTCCTCTGCTGGGAACCTGCTTCTTCCTCTCCCACTCCCCCTGCTTGTGTTCCCTCTCACTGGCTGTCTCTCTCTGTGAAATAAAATCTTAAAAAAAAAAAAAAGTAGGTGCCTTTTCAATAAATTATGAGTGGTTAGTGGGTATCATACAAATATATCTGAATTCACTGGGATTTGTTTATTATCTTTGCAGATTATTTGTAAAAGAAATACAGACCCAATTCCATTTTTTATTAAATTTGATTTATAGCATTTAAATATAATTGGCGATGAAGAAGCAGTTGGTGTTGACCACAGAGTCAACATGATGCCATTTATTTCCAAAGAGTAATCAATTATTGACCAAGTACAAGCTATTTTCTTCTCCATTAATGTAGATAGCTGAGAAGTGACTATATTTTAGTTTCATTTAAAATCTGTTTTTCTTCATGAATAAATCCATTTAAAGTTCATTGACCTGTGATTCCCATGACCCTTCATACATCTTTTTTTTTCAAAATTCATCCAATTAGCAACTTTTTAATCTTCATTAAAAGTTGGAGTTTTCAATACTGCTATATATTACATCTATTATTTTAAATATTAACAATCTTATATACCTAAATATAACCTATGTTAATTATACTTCTATATTTATATTTTATATATAATCAAATTATTCATGATGCCTATTGCTCTAAAGCAATATGGACGCCATTAGTCCTGGATGCAGGCTTTCATGTATACATAAAATGGTTATTCAAATTAGTTAATTACTCTGATAAATTTTTTGCACACTTAATGTTTTTGTTTCCTTGATCTACTGGTTACTGGGATAGGAATGTTAAATTATTCTGTAGTCCTTCCTTATGATTTTTTCAATCTCTCCTTGTATTAAAGTCCATTTTTGTTTTAAATACATCAAGAAAATTTTAATTGATATATTTAGTTTTATCTCCCTGACAAAGTTGTATATTTGTATATTTTTTTCCTAATCTTATTTTTCTCAGGTTTATTGTTTCTGGGATTAATATAGGTATACCAACTTCTTAGTATTCTTTTAATAAGTCTCTTTGGTTTATTTTATTTCATTTTACTATTTTTGTATCTCTTATAACATCAGACACCTGAATTTTTTAAGCTTGCTTTCGTTATTTTGGATATTTAAGATTTTGTATATTCATTCATAATTCTTGCTAAGCTATACACTTAAAATATGTTTATTATATATTGTCCAGCATAATTATTGATTTCCCAGCAGAACATTTTGTTTTTAGGATACTTAATACCCATATTCCCCTAAGTTGTGTTCTTAATCCATTTTCCCACTGCAGCAAGAATGAGTCAAAATACAAAAAAATTCTGAACATATCTGTGTAATATCCTTAAATGACTTCCCCTTGTCCCTATTGGTCTTTATTATACCAAATGGAATGCTGCACTATGGGACCAGGCTGCTTATTTTTCGAGCTTCAACTTTTGCCAATCTTAAAATATATTTTTTACAAACAAACTGCATTTTTTCAGACCTTTAAAATCATTTTATTCTCTTATACTGCTTTGCCCTCTATCTAGAATTCATCACCTTCATTAGAAAGTTTTCCCAGACTGTCCACAGGTTGAGCGACTTCCCTATGTACTTCCATAATACCTGGCACTGTTCCTAACTCAGCACATTTTTTTATTATAACACTCTTTTCTTATATGTATCCCTCATTAGACTATATTATTTGAGAGCAAGTTTTGGCCATTCTTACTTACGGTTGTGTCTCTAGATCCTGATCCAATATCCTATACATACTTATTAACTGGATGTGACATATTTCATAATGGGTCAACATTTGGTTAGACTTATGCTGAAATTATCTTTCCTCTGTATTATAAAAAGACAGGGCACCTGGGTGGCTTGGTTAGTTGAGTGTCTGCCTTCAACTCAGGTCATCATACCAGAGTCCTGGGATCGAGCTCTGCATTGGGCTCCCTGCTCAGTGGGGAGTCTGCTTCTCTCTCTACCTCTCCCCCTGCTTGTGCTTGCTCTCTCTCGCTCATTCTCTCATTCTTTCAAATAAATAAAGTCTTAAAAAAAAAGTCTACTGAAAAGATATCTAACTGCTTTAAAGTCCAAATGTTCCCTGATATTTTAGAAGATTTCTTCTATTTGAAACATGTGAAAGTACCAGGTACAAACATCTCCATTTTATATATCTATCATACAGGGTTTGCTTTTGTGGAATTATATAATTTTAATTTTATGTACATACATGCAGTACAAAATTTAGAACCTGTGAGATGGAATATGGTGGAAAGTCTTCACCCCATGCTTGTCTTTAGACACACAATTACTCTTCTCCAGAGGAATGTTTTTACCAGTTACTCATGAATCCATCAAAAAGCAATGTACATACAACCATATAAGTCATTATACAGATATAAGTATAGATGTAATGGCATCCAAAAAATTCTGTTGTGTTTTGCACTTAATATACCTTCAAGATCATTCCATATCAGGATCAATATATGTAGGGCTCTCCCATTATCTTTCCCTACTCACTATCATTCCATTCTATGGACATACTAGAATTTATTTAATTATTCTTTTATTGATGAGCACTTAGATTTTTCCACATTCTTTTGGGTTTATATGCATACAACAGTAACTATCTCTGTAAATATGTTTATTTCGCACATGTGCCATTATACCTGTTAAATAAATCTCAAAAGATGAACTGCTGGGTCGAAAGGAATGTACATTTTATTATTAATAGATATTTCCTAATAGCACTCCATTAAAGTTTTATTAATATACATTCCCACAGCAATGTGTGAGTGTCTGTTTCCTCATACCTTCACCTATCCAGTGAATTATTAAACTTGTCTATGGCCATACTACCCTGAACACACCCAATCTTGTCGATCATACAATTCTATTACAGTGTGTGTGTGTGTGTGTGTGTGTGTGTGAGCACACGCGCACGTGCATGTATGGGTGTGTGTGACCTCAAGTCTTCAAAGAAGCAGGTATCAATAAGAAATAAGATATGTAAGACATTGACTGGAGGAAATATCCATGAGGCACAAAGAGAGAGATCAGAGGTAGTCAGGGAATGTTTTCAGACCACAAATTGACCCTGGAGGGTTTTGGACTGTAAATAAGGCATCATAATGCCTACAACTCTTTACTTTGCTAAGAGTGAAAAACCAGATACCCAGTCACTATAAATAAAGATAGAGCTTCACCAGTCCAGCTATAAATCAATTAAATGTTGCACACTTTTCTACTCCCATATTCTATGAGAATAGCCCTCTACACAACACCATAATCTATAGAGTACTTGATATTCTGTAAATATACCAGTACTGCATCTTAGACATTTCCTTGCCACTTGCCTGATCATTTCTAGCTATTGGAGTCCTTCCAGTGTTTATAAGTGTATGTGTATCTCCCCCTGGGCTATGATCTACTTAAAGGCATGGTCCAATCTTATTCATTTAGTAGATGTTCAATCACTGGAGTTAATTACTCATTTGAAAACAGAAATTATCAAGAAAGTTTTTTTTTTTCCACTTAGGCAGCAATATAAGCAATTTCACTTTAGAAACATGATCTACTATTTAGACATTATAAGATCTAAAAGTAAACACATATTTTAGTCTCTAGTTTTTAAGTGCCCACATTCCATCTTTTAAGAGAGTCTGGCAAATATACCTAATCAGAATATTCCACTCTCTGATCCTCTGCATTTAATCTCCTGAAATTGGAGCTAATGCTACTGAAATCTATTTTAACCATCAGTCGCAGTTTCACTAAGTTTAATGAGTTGGAGAGAATGTAAAAGCAAAAGTGGCAATTGTTGACAATTTTCTGAATGATAGGAGGAAAGTTCTTCAGCAATTCAAGTGTTGTTCATGTAATTATTGTCTTTACCATGGTTTTGAAGGTACTTTTTGTGATTTAAGTCCGAGACAAGTACACAATCTTTTTCTAGATTAATACAGGTAGGCTGGCAGATGTACTAAGGAGGATTGTCACTTCTCCATTTGGACTGTTGCCATCTCCTTTGCACTTAATTAATAATCACTGCCTCTTGATTTGCTGATACCGGAGCAGCCAAGTACAGCACAGGTGATACTGTAGATGACTTTGTTTTCTATTCAAGAATAAATAAAATATTAATAATTTATGTTACTTCTATTTTTAAAAAAGCATTTGATAATGTAAGAGAGGCAGTGGCACCTGGCCTTTGGGGGAAAAAAGTAATGGGAATATCTACTGTCCAAACTACAATTTTATAAACTTCAAAATATGTGGAATAATTAAGAATTAGTCCCATGGAGAATTGAAAGTAGTACAGTTACAGGAGTTAGAGTATATGGATTATAATTTGGGGCTTTTAGCATAAATTTTGATATTATTCTTTATACCTTTAATACTTGACGTGCTACTGAAATCACTTTGAAATCAACAGGTCATCTTGGTATGAGTTACTATTGGTACCTTAAAGAAAATGGATTATCTTGTCTGTTTACCTATTCTCTGTATTGTTTTGGGAAAATGACTCTGTCCTAGATGGTACGTTTCATGATGCAGAAAATTTTTCTCTTAATTTATTGCTCTATCCTTGAATTTAATAGTGCTTGATACATTGTAGGTACTTAATAATTACTCATTTAATAGATTCATGAAAAATTATTGTGTTAGCCTAATTTTCTCATATAACTAATGCTTTTCTCACAAGTACACAGGAAGGATCTTCTGATTTTCTAAAGTTGAATAATCACTCCACAACTTAAAACCTTAAAACAAAAATAATCATTGTTTAACCCTAACAATTTTGGGGGGTCGGCAATTTAGAAACAACCTTCCTGGGTGTCTTAGTCTGTTTAGGTTGCTATGACAGAAATGCCATAGACAAAGTGGCTTATAAACAACTTTTTATAACTTTTTATAACAGTTTCACTTATGCCATGCTGTATTTGTAGAAAAAAAATCACAAAATCCAGCCCAGCTTGAAAGGAAGAAGACATACATACACGTCACAATTCACTGTGAGAAATAGCGAAGAAATTTTTACATACTTTTTACAACTACCACAGAAGATGATAAGGTATGTAAAGATATCCTGGGCATAATCAGAATCTACTATTTGTTTGACAATATATAACTAATTGAATTAAACGAACAATTGTCAATTTTTAAAAGCCCTGTGTTCATTTACAAATGATTATCCAGTCAAAATAGTAAAAATAATCCCAATGACCTATCTTCTCATACAGAATTTTTGTATGGAAAAGTGTAGCAATTTTCTTATAATTATTAGCTTATATGTGTGATTGGATATTTTATATTCAAGTTCAGGTTTGAATAGTAGTTTCAAAATACATCACATCAATCAAATGGCACTTAAAAAAATAAAACTAAAAAAGGAGAAATCTATCAGGCTATTGTTTCATGTCTGCAAGATCCCTGATTTCCCTGGTCCTTATATTACCTGATCATATTATTCGGGGGAATAGAGAGCCACTGTATACCTTAATTCCAATAATGTCATTCCCAACAAATAGAATTACCGACAAAACTTGACTCCAGTAATTCCAGTCTCAATAAAAATGTAGGCTGGAAAATTAATTCTAAGGCTAAAGATGGTTATTTCTAAGTGACTGCCTTTCACTTTTCAAATTAGTAAGAATTATGTGCAAAAGTTCATCTTCTCCAAGCCAATTATTTCTAGTTGTTTTTTGTTTGAATCCCTAAGCAGCAGTTATGCTGGGTTTAAACAAACTACCTAACTAACCAAGTAACTTATTAAACCTCCTACAGCTGCCCTGTCCTAGAATTGTCTTGTCTTGAAACCTTCTGACACAAGCCTTTCTTCAAGGATAGCCTTAAAAACATATACCAAAAAGTCACTTGCTGTTTAGATTGACACATTCTATCACACAAACCATCACAAGAAGGAAATAATCATCTCAGAAGTCAACCCCCTAGGGCTGCTTTTTATATGAGTTGCTGGTATACCAGAAATAATGCATACGGAAGAAGCAGAAACTGCATTTTTTCCCTTTAAGATAAAAAAAGAAACAAATGGCATGAAAGTAATTTGATATTAAATCAAGATGACAGTGTTTTATTAACTCCTCTTGTTGAACCTGCAGATGCACTGAGAAGTCAGTGATTACAGGAAGGAAGCCCCTGCAAACTGAAGGAAGGAACAGGAACAGACAATGATAATGTGGGATACACTACAGCATAGGGAGAGACGGTAGAGTTAGCATCTTCGTTTTCACGTGAAAGATTCCGAATAGGGTTGATAGGGAGAAAACAAGGCAAAGGATGCATTTCTTTATTTCTGAAGTCCTAGAGGAAGCACCCATATGCCCATCAGCTTGATTCTGATTCTATTAAGTACTTAACATTTGTATTTTCCTCAAAGACTGCCTACTAAAGATACACTAGTGAAGACATTTAAGACAAATCTATATAAACATAAAATTACATATGACTATTGAGATTAAGATTGAATTAAAAATGACTATTAAGTAGTTCAATAAAATCTGGTTATTTAGCATTATTTAGACAGATTTTTGTGTGTGGAGGCTGATATTCGACATATTGTTCTGGTATTATGGAAAAGGTCTTAATCTCTCTTTAAACATAAGACTGGATTGAAATGAATATCTATGCATTTTTGAGAACAGGAAACTGAGATTTTATGGATCGTTCAAGAAAAGTAGGCAATCTAGCCAAACTTTATATGTTGGATGTTTCAAGAAATGAGGGGGGATAAAGTCCACAAATCAAATCTGGCCTCAGAGAGTTACCAGTGCTCTTCTTAGTTTGAGTGAAAGAGCTACCAGTGGACAATCAGAAGAAATAAAGAACCCCAAGTAAATCTTCTTATAACTATGCTAATGCAATGACTCCCATTCTGCACAGACCTCCCTGTTTTTTCCTTCTTGTAATATTTAAAGTTTTAATGGAATATTTATTAAAGTTTTGGGGGCCTATTAACCAGAGGGGAGAAAAAGGTCAACATAAGAAGCAGCAACAGATTTAGCACCTCTGGTAGAAGACATTACTATCTTTAGATCACCATTAAATATATATATTTGCATGTTGCCTTTTGAACCTTATTCATTCAGATAAAAAACAATTTAATGAAGATAAAAGAAATAATCCAGTGGTAGCTTTAGGCAATCCATAAAAATATGGGTTACTATTATTGTTATCTCTTTATAGAGAATGTTCCATTTTTATATCTTATTCCCCTTAAATGTTATAGGTTTTGACACAGAATCATAAAGTAGGTAAATTAAAACAAATCATAAAAACAATTCAATCCACTTAAATTTAAATGAAATTTTTTTTCCTCTTTTTATTTGGTATTACAAATATTTACAGAACTCTCTGGCGCTAGAACTGTAAACTAATTAAACACAGTACCTGCAATTAAAGATCTTATGGTCCAGTGGGGGATATATAATAAAAGTAAAGACATACATGCAAATATGTGTGTGTGTGTGTGTGTGTGTGTGTGTGTATTCATTAGATGCTATAAAAGCAAAATAGAGCTCTATGAAAAAGAGTGAAATGTATGTTCCATCAACTTTATTTAATAGTTTTAGGGAAAATCCTCTGGAAGTGTAATATATAAGTTAAGATTTGAAATACGAGTAGAAGCCTTGTTTATTTTATTCAATTATTGAGGTGCTCTCTCTGTACATGAAGATTAACAATGTAATATATTACAAAATCATTCAAAAATATATCCAAAGGACTTGAATAAAATATATTGTGAGAAGCCTCAAGTAGATCTTTATTCACTGTTTAATTTTCATAGGTTGGAATACTGGATTGAAAGTTTGTCTAGAGCAGGGACTATATCTTATTTTATTTCCCTTCTGGCACAAGCTTGGTGCTAATTCTCAATATGGAACCACAGAGGGCATTTCTAACAATAGAACTAATCAGCAAGTCCTCATTAGTACCCTGCTGTAATAAAATTTTTGCATGTTATTTTAAATATAGTTGACATTTTTCTCCCTTTGATGAATATAATCATTCAAGTAGCAACAGCTACTTCACTGTATGAGAAAGTTAAGCATATTTTAAAATCATATTAACTCTTTTGAGTATGCTATTTTAATAGTCTACTGTTCAGAGCAGTCATTCCCATCCCAGGAGCAATCAAAATGATTTAGTCACTAAAGACTGTATTGCCTAATAGAAAAAATTGTTTAAATAATAGCTTCCACTCTCCTAAAAATAGAAGGCAACAATTTTTGAGGTGAAGGAGGACTACCTCTTACTGAAGAATTGCTTCTAGTAATATCAATTCGTTTCAATATCTAAATCTAAATTTTGGTTATATATAAAAATTGACATGCTTTAACAAAAGCTTACACAATTAAAAATAATTGCAAATAGTAGCTAATTCTGTTCTATATAATTAAATTTTATTATGATATTTTGAAGAAAATATTGAGTGGAAAATGAAGTCCAACAGTTTATTGGTAACGTTCAACTAATACATTTTAATCAGTAAACACACACACACACACACACACACACACACACACAAACTTTTGTCACTTTTCTGGAGGCTTAAATGAAAAGCTACAAAGTGTACAAAACATGTAAGTTAGGGTAAACTTCTAAGAATTTTTTTATCATTTATTTAAATCTTAATAAAAGTTTATTTATGGCACTATTCCTAAGGAACCACTTGGAAAAAATAATACACATACAAACAGATACATAAATGCAAAGAATTTATGTTGATGAAAATACCTCAAGGTTGCTGGGGGGTTAAATGAGATAACTTCTAAAAAGTGCCTCACATATTTTTCAAGTTTTTGAATTGATTAAAAAATGAGGCCCCCCAAGTAAAACTTTTAATGTGTAATTCATGACCTCTCTTCCTCTGTCTTCTAAAGAACACTCTATGGTTGGCTATTAAATTTGTGTGATAGGTTTGCAGTTGATGTAAAGTATTTTGTTGCTGATAGTGAAGAAGAAAGTGAGAAGAAACCTGAAAAATTTAAATTAATTTGTATAAACAGAGGTGGAGGTACTACAGATAGGAAAGTTTGATATCAAGGCCTAAGAAGACAGAGGATAGAGGTTAGGAAAATGTGCTGTTGGGCTGGGTATGATAAGTATGGCTCATATGATTAGTGGGACTCTGAAGACAGAAATGTTTAAGAAAGAGAAAAATGCTGAACTGCACATACAGAAATAGGAAGTAGACATATTTTTCTTACTTCTATTAAGTAAAGCCAAAATGTCTAGATATTATATAATAAATTGAACATAAAAGGACTCTGAAAAGTGGATAAAAAGAAGGCAGACTGGCTAGACCTTAAGACCCAAGAAACAATAGGAAAATGTTATTTATTTGTTTCTTGCTTTATGTGCTCCAGACTGGGTTCTAGAGAAATCAGCAACTGGAAACACCAATGGAGGCAGACACAAAATGCCACAGGAAAATCCTGCTCCCTCTAATGAACAGAATGGAAAAGGGCAGTCCAGCAAAACAGAAGACTTTTAGACAATAACTAATCTACTCTGGGCAAACACCACAGGAAGAACGGTGGCCCTACCGTCGTCCCCACCAGCCAGGCCCAGCTAGAGTTCTGAATATCATGACTCAGTCTACTTTGTATGACCTTAAATGCATTGAAGTGTTGCCATCAGAAGTCTTTAGCCAACAGCACCTGGCACAGTCCTTTCCTGTAGGGCTATGAGATGTTCCATCTTTGTTAAGGAAAAAGCCCACGGGCCTGGAGATGACTGCAGGAGCCTTCATGGAAGCATCACGGCAAAACAAAAAATTATCTCTAGATGACAGAACACTTAAATCGTTGAACACTAGATGTCCATGACATGTTCATAAAAGGTTGATGGACTTTTGTAACAAGCAAGGAGCCTGATGTTCATCCCAAAGAGACACAGGGAGCAGAAAGTAAACCAGAGTAGATATTGGTCCTCCAGATTGCTAATGACACTTCTCTCTGATGCACACTTGTACTGACAACAGACAAGGATAGCAGCAAATCCCCAGGATCCTCTCATGCTTGGAATTTCAGAGAATAGCCTATTCTTAATTTGACAGAATTTGGAGAAAAAATTGTAGCAATTGTAGCACGTGCTTAGACAAAGCAACGAATAAAGGGCCAGGGGTCATTTGAGAGCTATTTTTCCATTTTGCAGACACTATAAAACTGTCCCTTCTCCTCACTATCCAAAAAAGGAAACAAGAATCAAAATAGCCTACTGAGTCCCTGAAGCCAGTGACAATATATTCTTTCCTTCCCCAGCACACAGTAGCTTGTCAACTCATTTTATTGGTTATAATCTATAAATTGGTTTTACAATGGTGCACCATTTTCAGCACTGATAAGGAAGTAATGGTTTCTTTTAGGACTCTGAATTCTTTTTTTTAGCATATCATAACGAAAGCATATATATATACACAGACACACATATACATACATACATGTGCATTTACATATATATTTATTTACTTATTTTTTTGTGGACAGGTGCTTTTAGTTAAAAATCATACATTTTCTTCATTTAAGTAACTTTCACTTTTGGTAAATTTACCTAAATGGGAAGTCAGCCAACATACTGCGCAAGGAAAGCCCGTTACCAGGATGTTTTTAGTAAAAGATAAGGCTGGGGACACTTGGATGGCTCAGTCAGTTAAGCGTCTGCCTTCAGCTCAGGTCATGATCTCAGGGTCCTGGGATCCAGCTCTACATAGGGTTCCCTGCTCAGGGGGGAGTCTGCTTTTCCCTCTGCTCCTCCCTCCTGCTGGCACTCCTCTCTCTCTCTCAAATGAATAAATAAATAAATAAATCTTTAAAAAAGTCTGTAAAAAAAAAAAAGTCTTTGTGTTGGGGGAGGTCAAGAAAAAGACATGACCATCACTGACCTAGGCAATTGGAGGCTCTCCACCCTCTCTTCAGTCCTTGAAATGTGCATCCCCTTTTCCCTGCTCCCAGAAGCTGCCCCAAGGATACAGGCTTGAAATAGAAATGTGGTGTGGAATATTATTTGCATGGTATATATGACTGAAGATAGTTTAAGGACAATATACAACGTTTTAAGATTTATTGGTCTTGCAGCTGCAGAAGACAAGCCTTATAAGTAAGTTCTTTTGCTTATTAAACTGCTATCTACTAATCTGAAATGACCTGCCTCTTTCTTTGGTCTCTCTCTGCCCTCTGTAAAGGGAGCCAGCTTCCAATTATACCCAGCAGCCTCCTGGGCCAGTCTGGGAACCAACACTTTGATATAGCCCCTTCAGATGAACACAATGGATTAAACAACTATCAATTCAAATTAACTATGTTTTCTTTAAATTATAGAATATCTCATAAGATTGTATAGGTATATGCAAATCCTAGGAGATGAATCATAATTTATAGTATTTCAACAGAATATTTCCTGGCTTGAAACAGTAAGTTTTAAATGAATCTTAGCAATAAAAATAATATACTATTCTGTGTAATGAATGCAAAGTATATTGATAAATATCAATGACAATTATGGATTGAAGAGGAAAAAGTAAATCAAATAAGACTTTCTTATTTAAAAACCATGGTTTGAAATCATAACATCCAGAATACATAGAACAGATTGCTTTAAAATTCTCACAGGTGTTGCAAATCTTGGACCTCAAAGCCAGAAATTTTTGGATGGAAAATGTGGGTAAGTGTGGGTAAGTGAAAACCCTATCATTGCCTCTGTGTTATCCAGTGTACTGTTGTCTACAGTATTGGGCAGTCAGACATGCATATAGTTATTATGTAGGACCCATGGTCTCTGAAACAAACCCAGTCCGGTTCAATTAAATTCTGAAACTTAGGAATGGGGAGCTAGAATGTAGAATTCACCAATCCACGTAAGTGGGAGCATTAGAACAGACCCTGGGACCAACTGACAGCAGTGAATATTTAAGTAAAGTTTGGAGCAAATTAAAGACAATTATTTTTAAACAATATTCAAATAAACAATTCAAAATTTTAGTTGAGATTGGACATGTTTTAATAGTTCTAACTATTTGAACAATCCTAATGAATTCCTTCCAATGGCTTAGTAGTCCTTTACATTTGTAATAATGTGATATATTCAAATTTTAAGATACTTCCAACAGTTGTGGTCCTAGGTCACCATGGGTGGCATAAGCCTCCCCAATATTTCAACAGAAAATTTTAGAGAGTAGAGTAAATTCTGGCTTGTAAATGTGAGATAAATGCATTTAGTCTCACCAGTGGGTAAAACTGGTAATAAAATAGGAAACTCCAGAAATAAAGGTAGTCCTTATGGATTGAATCTATATTTCACTTTATTGGCCTGAGTAATTTCTGGTAATAAAATAGGAAACTCTAGAAATAAAGACAGTCCTTATGGACCGAATGTATATTTCACTTTATTGACCTGAGCACTGAATTAGTTTGGAAACGCAAAAAGTTTTTTTTCAAATATGTACATCTCCATTGAGAGTTGGCCTCATCTTTTTCTCTGCATTGACTTTACCTGGGGGCTTTGGCTAACTGAAAAGTATCTCTATGAAATTCTGGAGGAGGAAAGAAAAGATAAATGTCAAGATATGTCCTGGATCTTAAAGATTCTCCTTTGAAGGAACACTAATCACTTCCACAAATACTTCACTGGATAAAACATATTTCATGACAACTGAGAATAAAAATGACTAAATATTTACATCTTTTTTCTCTTTGTTTTATGTTAAATTGAAATAAATTGTGATAATACTTTTCTCACAAATATAAATTTCACCTTGATAGAACATGTTATATTTGCAAACTTCCTGTCATAAATTCCACTTTTAACAATTGTTTGAAAAAAGACGGTTTAATATTGCTACCAAAGAATAAAAAGTTGCCTACTACATATGCTTCACATGAAGTAATGGAATTATGATAGATATATTTCCTGCCTTTTTTTCTGTTTTAAGATAGATAATAAGGGTATATCAATGCCACCTTCCCAACCCTGCCTTTAGGCAGGCAAACCTGCAGGCAAAACTATATTACTGCCCCACTCAGGGTTATATTTATGGTCAGACATGAAAAGGGCTGAAATCTCGCAGGCAGAGGGATAAAAACAGCATGATCATATTGAATATAATAGATAAACAAGTTTTTAAGATTAATAAATACAAGCAATTTTTTTTTTAAGTGGAGAACAAAGGGGCAAAAGAACCAACTTTGGGTTTCAAGAATGCGATATCCTAAGCTTTTCATCTCATTGTTCGTTTTTAAATCAAATAATAATGCTTAATCTAGAGAAAAGATATACTGTTGGTTTTAGATTTAGATATCCGGAGAATGTTTGAGTTTCAAATGATCAAGACTTCTTCTGTTGAATTTAGGGCTAGGAATGCTGAGGAAGAATGATTTCTTTGCCTATGACAAGCCAATGACCTCTTGGCCAGGTAAAGATTCTCTGCAGTTGGAATCTTTGACAAAACTGCAGAAGGATAGTATACCTGGCAGGCAGCAATGTAGCAGACATATATAAGAAATATATGATTTTTTTTCTCTTGCTCTTTCTGCGTGGAAGAGAGAAAAAAACACGTTTTTTTCCATTATCTTAAGAATTCAATACTTTTATCAGTATATGCTTATGTGTGCACTTTTTATTCCCAATTCAATAGGATTTTGATGTGACCTTTTGATCTGTAGTCCTTGGACCTTTTCTTTGAGTATTTGCTTAATCTTTGAACTCTTAGGTCTATATGTAAGTATCCCTCAAGTCTCTTTTCTTTTCTAATATTGGTATTCCAATTTGTTTATTGTTTTCCTTGTGATATTTCCTGCACTTGTTTTTCAGGTCATTATTATTTATGGGTCTCAACAATAACTTTTCTCCCCTTTAAGTCATGTATTGAATATTTTTTTCAAAATAATTTTGAAGTTTTATAATGTATGTGGTTAAGCAGATGCATAAGCAGATGATCTGTTGGCAAACCACATTCCTGCCTCATTCGTGGGGTCTATTTCTGGTCTAACATGATCATGGAGAGAGAGAGAAATAGTGATAGTGATGAATATACACAGTGATGTTGTATTTGGATCTTTTATTTCAATGGTGTAATAGTTTGAGTTCTATCTAAGAACAGACCCGCATTTGGGAATACGTATTTTGGGAATATAGTAGAAGAGAGGAATGAGCGTTTATCTGAATACTGGAAAAGCTGGAAAAATGAAGGCCCAGGAGATACTCAAGAGAACCAGATAATCTGCTGCAGGAAGGTCAGGGAGGCAAACAAATAGGAACTCAGCCTAAAGCACCCCAGCATGTCGTTCACTGAAGTACATCCGGAAACCAAAGCCATTCTCGAGCGTGCTGAGTATGAGTTCCCAAGCAAGGTCTTTCTACATCTGTGGCAGTGAAGTGGACGATGGTCAACTCTGTATGAAGAAGCTGCTGTGAATATCATGGTTGCAACCTTTTCCAGAATAATGAATCTTCCTTCCATTCCACTTTTACATTCTCACTCACGATCTTCTCTTGGAGAAAACTCTTAAAACCAAACAGGAACAAGGACTTGGGAAAACACAGCTCCAAGCTTCTTCTCTAAAATGCAGATGTCCTACAAGGAGCAGTGACACCAAGCTGATGAGAGACAATCCAGCACAAGGGGCTCATGTTCTAATTGTTCTTCGTATTTTGTTTTTGTGTGTGGTTGCTGGAGTCCTTCAAGTTGACCTGTTTGCTGATTTGAGGCGCAAATCTACTAACTGATACACTCTTAAATGACAGGAATTATTCCTAAAAGACAAAGAGGCCCCTGGACTTTTAGAATCATATTGCAAGGGGAGGCTGTTATCTGGAGAAAGGAATTGTTTTCTTTACTAGATTTCACATTCACCTACCTTCTATGTTAGTAACTATTTTTTTTTTAAATTTATTTGACAGAGATAGAGACAGCCAGAGAGAGACGGAACACAAGCAGGGGGAGTGGGAGAGGAAGAAGCAGGCCTCCAGCAGAGGAGCCTGATGTGGGGCTTGATCCCAGAATGCCAGGATCACGACTGAGCCACCCAGGCGCCCCAGTAACTAATTTAACTTTCTCTTTGTCAGTGAATAAATCAGTATCCACTCTCTTTGCCAGAGGCACACAGAGCTGAATGCCCTGCTTGTTCCAACATCAGTGCTGGGGTCTGTTCCCTGGGCCCCAGTGTAGCATTTCTGTGGACTGGCCAGCTCACAAAGAAGGAAACAGCATCCCAGTCCTCTCTCTGGGGACCAAACAAGCTATGGCCTAACTCTTATCTAGTCAGCTTATATCACCAGAATGCTTGGCTCAGGCACAATTTAGATTTGGAAATTGGAGGGGAAGTAAACAATAGCCAGGTTGCTATATTCTAAGATTAGCTCCTGAAGTATGATTTTTTTCTTGGTGAAGCATTTTTAAATGGAATATTATTAGTTAATAACCTTTTAAAGAACTGTTAGGTATCATATATATATATATATATATATATATATATATATATATATATATTCAATCATATATATATGGAAACTAATTGATTCAAAAATATTATACCATGTACTTGCTGATTACATATTTAGAGGGTTTTTAAAGATATTTTATACAGTGTTCTCTCTAAATGATAGGAATAATTGCTAATTATCTCTAAGAAATATGTGAATTAAAAAGAATGTATTTTGTTTTAAATTAGACTAATAAATAAAAGGCACAAATATACATTTTGAAGAAATTATATGATGATCATATATATTTTATTATGCATTTTAAGAAATTACAAGGTAAAATCAAAACACAATGCTTTATATTGTGTTATTTATTCTGCTTTAATTTGAAACTTTTTTAATATGGCAAATATTGTAGTTTATTCTTTCATTCTCCAATGTGAAATTCTTACAGTATTAGTAGAATGATCTTGGCTCAATATTTATTGAATGCCTACTAGAATTATGTTACAGAGCAAATATTATACTAATAATAAAAAAAGCACAGTTGAAATACTATCAAATTCCTTTCCTAAAATTTTACTCAGGAAGAAAAGGGTTAAGAAATAGATTTCAAAATAATTGCACTGATATTGCTTTTACAGTGCAAATGACTAATATGTGCAGTAAAGTTTTTTAAATGATGGCTAATGAAATGTTTGAACTATTAAAAGCCTGCAAATCTTATATGCTTCCCACCAGTGAAATTTATTTAATGACAAGTTGTCTGTTGAGTTAGCTTGTTCAGTGAACAAATCTGAAATGCAACAATTATGCAAAAGCAATACAGTACATACAGTGACATTTTCATAAACAAGTACCTACTGCGACAAAATTTTTCTATTATTATTTTTGATGTTTCAGAGTCAATCAACCTGGAACACTCAATTTTATAAGATTAAGTTTTGCATGACTTCCTTTCTCATAATTGTACCATCTTGACTCTACAATAGTCATATGGGAACAGCTTATGCCTTGGAGCTTGTTCTTAATTGTAACGAACATCTTTTTCAAACAAGCAAGACAATGTCTTTTCATACTTCTACTAAATTACTGTAGACATGGAACTCTCTAGGCCCCATGAGCTAGTAGAGTATGATAAGTAGAATTCTGACTATGCAATTTGAATGATGTGGTGTGGTTTTAGCTCTTAGAGAGCTAAAAGCTGTGTGACTTTAAGTAGATTGGGTAACATCTTTGAGGATCAACTATATATAATTTGTAATTTATCAGATTTTAGTTGATGAAGAGGAATTAAGTGGGAAGGAGTTGCTGAAAAGGACTGTGGGATATGTGAAAAGGAGAGAAACTCAGAAAATCCCTCCTAACATCTCTGCTAAATAGCTTTAAACGGGGGCAAATCACTTCCTGGTTTTGTTTCTAACTTCTTTATGGTAATCTAAAGGGCTCAGATTAGATGATCACTTCAAATCCTATTCTTCTAACAACTCTAGATTTAATTTAGGTTATAAATTAGGCATACAGATACAGGTCATGTTTAACTAGAGAATGTGCACAGAATCTGTTATGTGGGAGAGTTCCTCATTGTCCATGATAAGAAACTTGTGCTGTAAGGCTGATTAGAGAAGCTGAGTGTCACAAATATCCCAACAGAAATCATTCTTCTTCCATACCTAGTAGGTTCTAGCTGCACTGTTATCGAAGAGACCATGGCTCCGACACAAGCACACAGATGGTACACCAATTCTGACGGTTATTCACTCGAGAATCTGAATACCCGATGCTTTCCCCCTGACAATTGAGTTGAAATGCTTTCCCTTCAGATCTAAGAATTTTCTAGCTACTCTATTGTCTATGTATCAGCAGGGATACACGTTGGATGGAATACAGGTGGACACTACCCTCAGCCTTGAAGGGTCAAGAGTTGAACTGACAAGATACTATGTGTTAAAAATGTCTCCCAATATATTATGAATTTCTTTGAATTCAGTCAAAGCACAATTAAAATTTTATTTTTTACAAAGAGTATAAAAATAGAAAAACTACTCTTGAAGAGAGAAAGAGAGAGCACAAGTGTGGGGGGGAGGGGCAAAGAGAAAGGGAGAAGCAGACTCCCTGCTGAGCAGGCAGCATGATGTGGGGCTGGATTCCATGACCATGGGATTATGACCTGAGCCTGAAGGCAGACACTGAAGCGACTGAGCCACCCAGGAGCCCCGAAAACTACCCTTTCTTAAGTGCATCTTTTAAATAACAACTTTATTGAAGTATAATCTACATACCGTAAAATTCTTTTGGTTTTTTTAGAGACAAAGAGAGAGTGTGAGTGGTGGGAGGGGGGAGAAATAGGGGGAGAGGGAGAGAGAGAATCTTAAATTAAGCAGGTGTCACACTCAGCGCAGAGCCCAATATGGGGCTCAATCTCATGACCCTGAGATCATTAACTGAGCGGAAATCAAGTGTTGGTCGCTTAACCGACAAAGCCACCCAGGTGCCTCAAAAGTCACTCTTTTCAAGTATACCATTCATGTTATAGTCACAGAGGTGTGCAAACATCACTATAATCTAATTTTAGAACATTTTCATCACCCTAAAAAGAACTCCAAACCCATTTTTAGTCAACCCCTTTTCCCCCTCCTAGCCCCTACCAACCACTAAGCTACTTTTTTTTTCCCCTATGGATTTGATATTCTGGAAATTTCATATAAACAGAATCACTGGATATGTGACCTTTTGTGACTGGCTTTTTTCACTTAGTATGTTTTCAAGGTTCATCCATATTGGAGCGTATATGGTTTACAACTGAATCACTTTCCATTTTATTGCATACTACATCTTATTTATTCATTCATCAATTGATGAACATTTGGTTTGTTCAATATTTGGCTACTACAAAAAATGATACCATGGACATTCATTCATAAGTTTTTATGTGGACTTGTTTTCAACTCTTTTGGGTATATTTACCCAGGAGTGGAATTTCTGGGTCATGTAATACCTCCACATTATTAGAACAACTGGTAAATTGTCTTCCAAAGCACCTGCACCATTTTATGTTTCCACCAGCATTGTGTGAGGGTTCCAGTTTGTCTATATCATTCTCAACAGTTGCTACTGTCCTTTTCTATTTCATCCATCCTAGTGGGTATTTCATTGTGTTTTTGATTATTTGAATTTGAGCACCTTTTTTGTTGTTGTTGAGCATCTTTTCATGTAATTATTAATCGTGTGTATCTTCTTTGTAGGTTGACTCAGATGCTTTGTCCATTTTTTGTTGTTGGATTGTTTGTCTTTTTATTGTTCAACATTTAGAAGTCTTTTATACCTTGTGAACTCAAATACCTTGTAAGATCTATGACTTCCTAATATTTTCTTCATTTCTGTGGGTTTCTTGATTATGTCCTTTGGAATCCAAAGTTGTTTTAGTTTGATGAAGTAAATCTTATCTTTTTACTTGCATTTGTTGATTGTGCTTTTGGTGTTATATGAAAGAACTATTGCCTAATCTAAAGTCATGAAATTTACTCCACTGTTTTCTGCTAAGGGTTTCATAGTGTGAACTCTTCTCAGGTGTATTATGAAGACACCACTTGCTCTAATTATATTATTCTGATTTTTGTGACAATTTATTGAAACTCTCCTTATCTTAAAACCTATTCATTTTCCTACCCACTTTCGGGTTTTCACAGTGAGATCTTTCCTTTAATTTACTTTCTCTTTTGTATTTTTTTCCCCCCACAATATCTTCTCTGGTGAGTCCAGACTGACTTTCCCATTCTCTAAGTAACATTTAAAAAGTTAACTATCCTAAGTAATTATACATTGCTTTATTTTAAAATTTTATTTAAAAATTTCACTCAAATCCAGTGATATGCAAAACTATTTCATTCCGGTTGGTATAATGTGATTAATTCTTATTAAAATAATTCAAAGTTTATAATTTTTATAAACCCTGTTTTAATATAAGGGGATACTTACAAAGATGATGCAAATAAGTCACCCTTTTAGAAATAATATTTCATGTGTGTATTTTATATGCACTTATAACTAGTTATCAAATAGAGATATTAGGCTGGTGAAGACATTTTAAACCTCCCTTTTTCTACTCCCTCTGAATTCTCTGCATCCACTGATCTTTTTATTATCTCTATCGTTTTGCTTTTTCTGGAATATCATCTAATTGGAATCATACAGTTACAACTTCATTCATTTAGCAAAATATATTTAAGATCCATCCATGTGTTCTCGTGGCTTAATAACTCATTTTTTAAATATCACCTAATAATATTCCATTGTATAAATGTACTATTATTTGTTTATCCATTCATATATTAAAGAGCTCTTGGCTGCTTCCAGTTTTTAACAATTATGACTAAAGCTGCTATAAACACTCATGTGCAGGATTCTGTGCGGAATTCCCCAAGTTGTCAAATCAATGGTGCAAATATCTAGGGCCTCTGTGCTGAACTGTACGGAAAGACTATGTTTAGTTTTGTAAGAAAGTGCCAAACTGTCTTCCAAATTCCTGTACACCTTCACATCCTGTACACCTTCACATCACACGCAATAAAAAAGAGGTCCTGCTGCTCTGCATCCTCAAATACAATTGGTACCATCAATTAGTGTTGTTGTCCCCTGTGAGTTAATTTTTTTTCATTTTAAGCATTCTACTAAGTTTATAGCAATATTTCATTATTGTTTTAATTTGCATCTCCCTAATTACAAATAATGCTGAGCAACTGTTAATATGCTTATTTGCCATCTATATATCTTCTTTGGTGAAGTGTCTGTTCAAAACTTTTGCTCGTTTTTAAACTGTGTTGTTTGCTTTCTCATTGGTGAGTTTTATCACCTCTTTGTATATTTTAATACAAGTCACTTATCAGATAATGTTTTTTGACATTTTTTCCAAGTCGGTGGCTTGAATTTTCATTCTCTCAACAGTGACTTTTTGAGAGATGTTTTTAATTTTAGTAAAGCCCAACATAAATTTTTTTTCTTTCATAAATCATGCTTTTGATATTGTATCTAAAAACAAATTATCAAACTCAAGGTCACATAAATTTTCTTCTATGTTTTCTTCTAGTAGTTTTATTGTTTTCTATTTTACATGTAGGTCTATGGCCCATTTGTTAATTTTTGTGAAATTGTGTAAGATTTGTGTATAGTTTCGTTTTGTTTTTTTGCATATAATTGTCCAATTTTTCAGTTTGTTGAAAGGACTCCCCTTCCTTTGTTGAATTGCCTTTGCTCCTTTGTTCAATTGTGTGGGTCTACTTCTGGGGTCTTTACTCTGTTCCATCAATCTATGTGTCTATTATTTCTCCAATACCACACTGTATTGATCAGTGCAGATATAATAGATCTTGAAGTGAGGTAATATCAGTCCTTCAACTCTCTTTTTTCTCTTCAATGTTTTGTGAACTATACTTGGTTTTCTGTCTTTCTATATAAACTCTAGAATCAGTTAGCTACTATCTACAGAAGAGCTTGCAGAGAGTTTGCTGGAATTGCTTTCAATCTACAGATCAACTGGAAGGAATTGACATGTTAAAAAATATTAGGTCTTCCAATCCATGAACACACACTGTCCATTTATTTAGATCTTCTTGATTTCTCTCATAAATCTTGTAGCTTTTTGTATTTAGGTCCTCTGCCTATTTGGTTAGATTTATAATCGTTAATTTCATTTTCTGGGTGCTATTATAATTCTAATCATTCATTCTAGTCATTATTATAATTCTAATCATTAAAGCTGTAATAATTTCATTTTCTGGATGCTATTATAATTTTCCAAAATTTTTAATTTAACTTTATTATTATTGTTATATAGGAAAGTAATTAGTTTTTGTATGTTACCCTGTATCCTACAACCTTGCTGTACATAGTTTTATAAGTGCTACATTCACTTTAAAATTCCAGGAGATATTTATTATTATTCTCTTTTTCTGCATAAAGAAATCATACCGTCTGTGAAGAAAGACATATTTTTCTTCCCAATATATATACATTTTATTTCCTTTTTTGTCTTTACACATGAGTAAGACTTTCAGTACAATGCTGAATAGGAAGAGTAAGAATAGGCACTCTGGTCTTGTTGCTAATTTTAAGGGTTAAAGTCACTAAAGTAAATGAAAATGATAAAAACCAATGTTGGCAAAACTTACTGATAACACTCACATTTGGTTCACTCTGTCTAGAAAGCAGTCATGTACCATATCACTAAAGCTAAAAGGGCTCACATTTTTGCCAGATAAATTTTACTGTATGAAGTAGAAATAACTCAGAAGGAATTTTATTGAAAATACAATATATTCATACATCCAAAGATATTATTGTTTGTGACAGCCTAAGATCAAAACGGCAGCACAGAAACATCTATGAATCCTATGGTAAACAATGATATTCTATAAGCACTAAAGTTCAAGGGAAAAAAATCAATTATGTTATTTATTCACACTCTGCAATGTATAGTGCATTATATCAAACTGGAATGATATCTGTGTTGTCTCATGGCTAGGAGGTTTTCAAAATGCCTTGGATTAAAACACAACTGAATAATAAGAGTGCTATGACATTGGAATATGTAGTTGAATACTGATAATTTTATTTTCTTAAGATCAATTCCAAAAATACAGTTTAGCTCTGGTACCAGTTACCACAGAAAACAATGGGAATGGTCACCTTGTGATTTCATTTGATGAGGGTCACTCAGGTATACAGCACATGTAATTTGCTAAAATCAACTTAAATACAGGCTGTGAATTAAGATGTGATATACACTGCAAAGGGGATATTTAACAGCTTTATTTTTGCATCATTTCTAACAAGCCTCCTGCAAAGTAATAATAAAGGACTAAAGCAACAAAGAATTTCTTCTGATAAATCAAAATAGACAAGAACTTGGCACCTGGAACAGATGCCTTTTGCCTCCTTCCCCTATGCCATTGAGCAGAAGAGGTGCATTGGTCCGCTAATCTATATTCGAAAGGAAGGCAAGAAGTGTTGTTCCAGAGCTGGTGCAGATAAAACAATATTTCTGCCTTTTGAATTATGTCCTGTGTGCTACTTTATGACAGGACACCAAACATAGGATGGGAGAACAATAACAATATTAAAGTGGAAGACAGGTAATGGTCAGATCGCATGTCCCTCTTAAGTTGAATTCTTTAACACCTGTCAACATAGATATGAGAAAACTGACATGTTCATTTATAACACATTAACATCTGTTGGCACAGTTTGCAGGAAAATAAAAATCAGTGTGAGAAACTAGGTGATTATATGTGACAATGATGAAAATATTTGTCAGCTTTAGTCATTGTCTTTTGAAGTTGTATTTATGTTGTTGTGTTGAAGTAAAAGATCAAATTACACTCAAAGGAGTGGGTCTTTTTTTTTTTATAAGGACTATCTTTCATTTGAGATACAAATACTTTGTGATTTGAATTATCCAATAAGATGACTAAAGTCAGAGTCCCAAGAGCCTTTCATCCATATGCCCAGAATCCTGAGGGATCTGTCTTAATTGCACTATTTCCATTTTCATAGACATTCTAGTGGTGTTGGAATCACACACTGTCATTTCTGTTCATGCAATCTATTCTTACCGCTGAGTTAGGTGGACTGCCATCTTATGTTTTAGAAACCTCATAGAAATGATCCAATTGTTTCTATTCTTAGAACTCGTCTAAATAAAATACACTTTACATGACAAAGTTTTAGATGACAGGCAATTTCAATGCCAGCAACATGGGTAGCCCTTTACAGTTATAGTACAGAACCATTTGATTCCAATGGTTGGTTTTGATTTCCAAATTTTTGTCAGCACAGACAAGTGTTCTCAGGGAAAGCAGATAAACATACATGTGTACGTTCACACATAAAACTTGGAGAAAACAGACCGAGACTGAGTTCAGCATGTTACTTTGATATATTACTTAATAACATTCTGATAACTTCTTTTACTCAACATGTTTTTGCTATCCCAACAGAATTCTTTGACAATCATTCATTTAGAAACATTTTTGAAAATGACCTGCAACTTCTGGAATTAAATTTATCAAAATAGCTGAAGAACTATTTGACAGGTAACAAGAAGAGTGCTTGGCATGTTCTGCTGTGAAAGAATGATGGACACAAAAATAATAAGATGTGCTTTTTTATAAGGAGTCATCAGAATGAGAATATTATACTCGAATAAAATTCAGTGAAAATATTTTCATTATTTTTGGAAGTTGAGTAATTAAATTAAACACTCTTTCAGCAGGAGATCACCTAACTTTTTAAAATGAGTGCAGGTCTCCAAGTTCTGGTGAATTACAACTAAATGAAATATATTAATTTTTAGTTTTAGAAGTCCATGGCCTAGCCGACATGAAGGGACTTACTTTGAATTTGGCATTCTAGAAAACAAAATACATTCATCCACACACAGCAGATCACTGGCTTTCAATTATACGTGTATTGAGTAGGTTCTTTAGTTAATATTTTAAAAGTAGTTTTAAAAACCTATCCCTATTATTTTATTTATAATCATGAAGTTTTTATGAACTCCAGAGTTCCTAACTGAGCTACATCCTTATACATAAATTTACTCATAATCTCTAGATCAGTAACTGATTCAGTTAAAATAAACCCCATAGAAAAGCTAAGAACTGATCTAAACATCAAAAGTGGCTCTGAGTCTGTGCCCTCCCACACTCTCACCTCTCTCTACAAACACATAGACACAAATACACATACACACATATATATGCAAAATCATCATAACAACCTTTAAAAGTAAGTACTATTATCATTCCCATTTTATAGATAAGATCAAAGCTAGAAGAATTAAGTAACATGACCAATGTCAAGAAAACAGTTGTACTAATAAATAAACAACAGTTTGAATCTAGGTTGTCCAATTCTAGGGCACACCTATAAAATCATTATACTATTTGGAAACCCTTCCTTTGCTTCATAAGGAGGAATAATGTGCAGATTTTCCAAATAATTTGGGGTCACTATTAAAGATGTTTGAAAGTCACTAATGATGCATTAGTGAGTTATCTGAGAAATATAATGGTGACATTCTCCTAGTTCCATTGTCCAAATCTTATTAAAATTTACATATTTTATGTATATAACAATTACACCATACAGCAACTGTTAATATGCACTGTAGTTAAATTACCTTTGAGAACTTATAAATAATGGAAGAGATTTGAATCAATGTAAATGACTGAATCTTAATTCAATAAGAAAATTTTAAGAGGACTAGATAGTCACCATAATTACGAATACATGTATGCTAAAATATATTTCTACTTTTTAATAGTGTGTAACAAATAGAACTGTAACACAGAAAGTTAATATGCCCTACTTTCCAAAGAGGATGTGAGTTGCTTTGTGCAGGGAAATATGCTGAATTCCTCTGTGTACGTCCTGTGCTTTGCACAGTACCTGGACTAAAATTGAATACAGTTCTCAGGTTTGCATTGGCTTAGGGATCTAAGACTTCTCTTTGGCCTCTACACTTCATAGTGGGGTTAATTAAAATTCTTTTCTTGATTTCTAATTTATACTTTATTAATAATAAATATTAATAATGATATTAAAATTAATAGTGATTAAAATAATAGCAGTAATAGCTATAGCTATTTACTGAGAGTTTACTATAGCAAATATTTATTCAGTATCTTATATATCATCTCATTTATATTTTCTGATAGCCTGGCAAAATACTTACTATCATTCTGAGTACTTACAGTTGAGAAGCCTGAGAACTGCCTAGACTCACACAGCTAATACATTATGGAACATCTGGAAAATCTTAAATTGTGGAATTTAAGATTATCTAAAATTTCTAATTTTATCTAAAGATTTTTTTAGGTGTTTTAAATTAAATCTTGAAAAGATTCTAATTTTATCTAAAGATTATCTAAAATATCCAAAATATGGAATTTAAGAAAATCTAAAATTATGGAATTCATTATGGAATACATTATGGAAAATATTTTTTAAAAAGAGAGAGAATGTCCAATTTTCAGTATCTTGATCATGCAGCTAATTTTTGGTGTGTTAATGTCTGCTATAAAATCAGTTATACTTCCCTCTAATTTGCTGTTGTTGTCAATCTCCCTCTTCCTCCCTTCAATTCTTGCTCTGTAAAGAATTTTTTATTGTCTGTACATTCTTGGTCAGAAATATGGCGTTGTTCATTTTATTAGTATAAAAACTCTTCTTTTGTTTCTCTCCTTGAACCCTAGAATACTCTCTAGGAGCCCTTATTATTTTATTTATTCCTCTCAAATCACATCATCTCAACTAGATGTTCTTTATTTATACTTCTGTTGTTTCTGGATTTTCATAATTCTGGTCTCATGTTAAATCTCAAAATTATTGAAATATATATTTTTTATATTTAAAAACATGGTATACTACCATGCTTTGTAATTTTCTTTTCTTTCCTGCTCTTTTATGCTGACACTTTAATTACTGTTTGGTTCTTTTTTTGTTCTGTTTTGCTTTACCTTTATTTATTGTAGGAAGCTTTATTTTGTAAAACTTCCAGAGTTTAAGGGGTTGACTAATTTTTGTTTTAATAGATCTTACTTTTTCTTCCCTTCCCTTCCCTTTCTTCCCTTTTTCTTCCCATCTGTGTTCTCATGGCTGCTCAGAAAATAATAATAACTATGGTGGGGCTACTGTATTTGAGAGTATTATGAATTATGTGATGTGCTTAAATCTGTGAGGTCATCTGTGGTAGCTCTAATAGAGACAATTTAGTGAAAATTAGTACTCTCGGCACTTTCCGTAATTTTATTTGATTGTTAAAGTGACATTGTTATCCCCATTAAAAAATATTAGGAATTTGAAGATCCTTGCTGAATTTAAACAGCTTTCCCAGTATCAGATTGTGAGTAAGAGATAGAAGGGGGTTTCTAGCCATCAGCCTCATTCCAAAGATTGTTACACTTCCTGGTACTCCATACTCTCCTTTTAATTTGTGTTTGCATATTGCTGTGATTTTCTAACATGCCTAAATATTCAGTGTCTTCATTATAGGCACCACTAATATCTATGCTTATTGATGTTTATTAATAATCCTCTATGTAAATGTGTAAAAATTAAAAAAAAATTTCCATAATATCAGTGACAATGCACATATCATAGTTAAAATATTTCAACTCGTACTTTTTTGACACCATGCTACTCTACACTTGTTTTCTTTTTGAATTGTTCCTTCCTCAGTGTATTTTCTTTTAAATGAACATTCTTGTTCACATGTCATCATTTCATTTCTAAATAAAACGGAAAAAGAAATAGAATTTCCCTGCTCTACAATCTGCACACATTCTCTATAGTCTTTAGTTCTTTTCCTTTTTGTCTCTAGGATGAATTTTGCTGTTGCTCTGAAGGTTCACAAGATTCCCTCAGGGTCTGTTGACTGGAAACATGGCCCTTGGGCTCATTCCAGTAAACCTCCTGCCATGTCTCATGCATCAAAAATCCACAGTGACTTTTTTCCTTTTACAGGTGCTTCACTAGTTGCCACTTTTTTTCAAGTTTTTTTTTTTTTCCTTTTGTCTTCCTGTCTTCCTGTGCATGAAACAAAAAAGATCCCAGCACAGATTATTTTCTCTCGTTTGCTTTCCCTTCTTCAGCTTGTATATTTTCCTCTCCCCAATCCACCTCAGACTTTGGAGTTTCCCCCATCTTTACTTACAGTTAATGTTTTCAATTTACTGATTTCATGGCACCAAAAGTGAGAATTATTTTCTGAGGGATTTTTAGATAAGTTCTATAAAAATTTTTATTTCCATTTTTATTTAGTTTCATTCAGTATACTCTTAGTTTTATTAAATGTGCCCAAAACACACAAATAAGTAACAGTTAGTAAAATAGTGTGTATCATAGTATTTGGAATAACTTTTATGATAGATCATGGTGCTGGGGATACTTCTCCAGTGAATTAAGCAAAATCTCAGTGTAGACATGTGCTCGTAACCATGTTCATGCTCAATGTGCCCAGTGTAGTTACATGAGTGAATAAAAGGGAAAAAAAGCAAACCTGAGGTTATATCTCATAAATGAACCCACTACAAAGCTATCGACTAATATTGGTCATTTTAACATTAACATCACGTTTTTGAGGGAAAGGAGAGCTAATTCTACTCTGCCTTGGGAAAAAGGGAGATTATGTTGCTATAATTCTATTGCATCATATGACATAACTATTTATTTTAGATAATTATATGATCCTATGCATCCAGATGTATAAAGTGTCTTATAAAAATCTGCTAAGCTTTTAAGTAAACATAAATCTCCATGTCACTATTTCAGATAAAATTCTGGTTATTATTCATCATGATTTTATTTTCTATATGTACAATCTATAGAATGGTGATTGCTAAAAATTCATCAATATGGGAATATCATAATACACTGCAAATACTGGAAAGTTGGAAATAACACCAAAAATGGAAAAGAGACATAGAGGCTGAGATTTTTGTTTCTAAGTTAGTGTGTTGTAAAGAGAAAAGGAGCAATAATTAAAATAATAGAAATATTTAATATTTTTGTTTTTTAAGTTTAGTTTATTACAATATCCATAAAGCTATAGAAGGTAGTCGGTTTGTTTGTTTATCTTTAAAGATTTTATTTATTTGTTTGAGAAAGAGAGAGTGTCCATGCGCCAGCTGGGGGAGGAGCACAGCGTAAGGGACAGAGAGAATCTCAAGCATGCTCCATGCCCAGCACAGAGCCCATGATAACGGGCTCAGATCTTACCACCCTGAGATCATGACCTGAGCCAAAACCAAGAATCAGACGCTTAACCAACTGAGCCACCCCAGAGCCCTGTCTATTTGCTATTTAAATAAGTCACCCCTCCACACACACTGTACACACAAATCTTTTTTTTTTTAACTTTTTTTTTTAAGTAGGCACCACACCCACTGTGGGGCTTCGACTCACGACCCTGAGACCAAGAGTCACATGCTCTACCGACTGAGCCAGCCAGGTGGCCCACATACAAATCTTTTACGTAAGTTTTATATTAACATAATGCCTAGAACATTCACAATTAGAAACTTGTTTATGACCAGGTTTTATGTTTTAGCCTCCCAATTTAATCCTTCAGTAGCTTTCTCTTTGTCTTCTCTCATCAAACTACTTTAAGTTTGCAATTTTCTTTAGTTGACTAAAATTATAATTTATACATATCCTAAAAATTTCAAAGATCAAATCCATTTAAGTGATCAAAATATTTACAGTTCCTTCCAATTATTTTTATTAAAAAATAGAAGGAAAGGAAATCAAACCTACCTAGTGTTTTCTTGTAGGATAAGCTCTTTCATGTTAGAAGAAATGGACACTAAAAGTAGATAAGAGAGGTTCATTTTAATGAGTGAAGTAATAACACATAAAATACAGGTCACAGTTCAAAGAGCATAGCTTCAATGAGAGCAGTTAGTGGTTCCTATTTATCTGTAAGAAAAGAAAATAGACTGTTCTCTGGCTCCTGAGGTAGGCTACTTTCTTGGCCTCGCCATGCCTTGCTTCCTTCTTTGTACTCTGTCGTTATAAGTGGCTTGGGTGTTTTCTATTTCTGTTTCTTAGTCTTTTGATGTTTGAACTCACTCTAGTTTGAACTCCCCACAAGACAATGTGGTTGATTGTATTGATGTTCTAAATATTCACTGTCACAAGGGAGCCAGGGTGGCTCAGTCGGTTAAGCATCTGCCTTCGGCTCAGGTCATGATCCCAGAATCATGATCCCAGGGTTCTGGGATTGAGCTGCATAGGGCTCTCTGCTCAGCGGGGGAGCCTGCTTCTTCCTCTCCCTTTGCCTGCTGCTCCCCCTGCTTGTGCTCTCTGTCAAATACATGAATAAAATCTTAAAAAAATATGTTCACTGTCACAATCTATCACGTCCCTTCTGTGGGTTTCTCAGTAGGCAAATTGCATATACCGGCTCTCTTGACTACACTATGTCATAGCACTTGTCTGGCTAACGTAATGTTAGAAGTGTAGTGTATCACTTTGAAGCAGATGCTGCTTTAAGTCAGATTGTTCAACATATCTTTTTTTCCTCTGCCAAGAGACTGGCAATGTTCAAACAGAGGCTTTTCTATCAATCTATCTCCCAAACTGAAGAAGAAATGGAGCAAATCAGTAGTCAACCACAATGGACATGTACCACGGGCAAAAAATTCTTCATTGTTATTTTATGTCACTGAGATGTTGGGGTGATTAGGTATCAGAGAATAATACAGTCTATCATGATAAAGAAATCACGAGATCAGTTGCTTAGTCATTAATGTAAGGAATTTGTCTTGGGTGGAGCTATTTTGCCATACCAATCTATGGGTTGATAGTCAGCCTATATACAGATTGACTACATTTTTAGTGTCTTAGCTAACCCTACTTACTTACCTATGATAACCAGAGGAGATTTAGGTAACAACGTACATGATGATGTAGTCATAAATAATATCTCAGAAGTGAGCTGTGGGCATGGCACACATGACTTTAAAAGAAAGTAACTTAAATGGGAAGCCAACTTGCCTGTTCTGTATAGATCCAGAAATACATGCAATGTTTTGAAAATATAGATGTATAATCTAGAGAAAAGTGAATTCAGATATTTAGATGTAGACACATTGCCAGAAAAAGATTATTTTTAATTTAGAAAATAAATCCCTCCTTAATTCCAACATATCAATGTATTAAATGTCATTGTGAGATAATTTTAAAATCCGTGCAATAAATTTTAATCTACAGAGATCACATTCATAATGAAATCCTCTCTATTCTCCTTTCTTAATTAAAAGGTCATGGGAAATAGTTTCAATGTGACCTTTATTCAAAGTTGCTACTATTATGCTACACTATCTTTAAAAATGTACTACTATAGAACTGTCGGAAAGAAAAATCACTAATTACTTCTTGAAAATATCCACTTAACAGACTTATCAGTTTTCATGCACTCAGTCATTTGTTCAGTGAATGTTTAGTGAATGTTTATTACGTACCAAGGAACTATGCTAATTCTATGAAAAACATCAGTAAAAAAATGCACCTGTCCTTATGCAGCTCTTTCAGCTTAGTTGTCATTAAACTAATAAGCATAGATATCAGTATTCCATGACTCTTGTGTGCATTCCATCAGTTATCTTCATTTTAACTAAAATTTTCAGTCAAATAAGCCAAAATTAAAAAGCCAGACTAGATTTGAACTATTCCAACCACAAAAATGAAATGATAATTATGTGATGTGATACAGCTGTTAGCTATCACTACAAAGACAACCATATTACAATACATAAATGTATTAAAATAACAATGTTTTACACCTAAAATTGCACAGTGTTATATGTCAAATATATTTTAATACAGAAAAGTCAAATCAAAAGAAAGCAACCAGAAAGTGAGATAAACACAGATTTTGCACCGGAAAGAATAACAGTAGAGTACTAAATAATATAAATTAAAGTAATAGAGGATCTTTAAAAATTTGAAAGAGATAGAAAAAAGGATATTAAATATAATGATGAACAAATACAGTAGATTAAGGCAGTATAAAGTCTGAGCATGTCAGATTTTTATAGGAAAGGGAAACTTGAAGTACTGGATTTTGGAAATGCAAAGTTTTTGTTTGTTTGTTTGTTTGTTTTTAATGAGTTCAAGAGGTGGCTATACCTCAATCAGAATCAAAACAAGTCTTGACTTCATGGGATGAAATTAATTATTTTTATCCCAAGCCTGTTTTTCATAAATTAATTTTCCCTTGATAATAGAACCAGATTGCTAAATACCTGGAACTAAGAGAGAAAAAGTCAGCATTTTGTTATACAAAAGCCATATCACAGGCATTCCAAATATGATAAAACTAACAATGCATCCAATTTAACACTGTAACTTGTCTACATTTGGCAGGCATATATGCATTCCATTATATTGTTTTCTCTCTGAACACTTACCTTGTTCTAAAGGAGCAACTCAGCGTATCTTTCCAGCCAACCTAATACTATTGGATTGTGATGGATACTTGAGTGGAAAAGATAACTTGGGACAACATTCTTATCTGACAAACCTTGTCATCAACTATTTATAAGTGGCAAGGTTAAAAGTCCACTGTTCCTATGGAGAGATGACACCAGTGCTATTTCATTAGTTCCCATTTTATTTTTTCTCCCACCTGATTGAGGATGGAGAATGTGCTGTGCAGTAAACACATAGTCTTGGGTCATCTTTATTATGAAACCATGAGAATTTTGTCTAGAAAATGCACTCTAGTTCAAAATAATTTGAAACAATAATCTATTTAAATAATATTTTAAAGTATTTCATTAGAAAAAAAATGAAGTGTAAGCATCTAGATCATATCTGAAATAGCTAAAAGGGTAAAATATTGAAATGCTTGCCTGAAACTTTACACATAATGATAAGATTTTATTTTTGTCAGTTTGAATCATCAAAATAAAAGTTCACATTGGATTTAATGTGAACTTAATTCAATATATCCAGTTTTTTTAGAAAGCTTAAATTTAGCTAATTTGCCCATCGTTAGGTACACTGTTTAAATACTTTTTTAAATGATTCTTTTATGTATTAGATTCAGGGAAATTGTTTCTCCTTTGGAGGAAATATTACAGTTATTATTTTCTTTATTTTATATTCGAATTAAGTCAGTGGTTTAGAATATAGATATCTGTCATTTTGTTTGTTTGTTTTTAAAGAAAGAGAGAGTGCACGGGTGTGTGTGTGGGGGGGGGGGAGGGCCAGAGAGGGAGAGAAACAATCTTAACCAGGCTGCTCGCCCAGTGTGGAGCCCAACATGGGCCGATCTTATGACCCTGAGAACATGACCTGAGCCAAAATCAAGTGTCGGATGCTTAACAGACTGAGCCACTCAGGCACCCCAGTCCTTTTTAATGACAGAACTCTACATCTTAAGGGAGGTAAACTGTTGCCTGATTAACCTGAGATATTCTATGTCTACCCACATGGGTGCATAAACTTCAGGCTCCAGGCTACCTCTCCAACTTGGGAAATTAATATTTGCCTTCCTTAGTTCTCTCTGCAATCACAATTAATACTCTCTTTAAAGCTTCTATTCTTCAGTGTTGCACAGCCTTTAGCATTGTCCTATAATGTTCCTTTGTTTCATCTTTAAAAATGTTTCATCTTTAAAACCTCAACTAAGCAGGTTCAGAGGGAACATACTTCAACATAATAAAGGCCACATATGAAAAACACACAGGGAATATCATCCTAAATGGGGAAAAACTGTCCACTCTCACCACTTTTATTCAACATAGGACTGGAAGTTCTAGCCATAGCAATCAGACAACCAAAAGAAATAAAAGGCATCCAAATCATCAAGGAAGAAGTCAAATTTT
Source organism: Ursus americanus (assembly GCF_024610735.1). Taxonomy (NCBI): domain Eukaryota; kingdom Metazoa; phylum Chordata; class Mammalia; order Carnivora; family Ursidae; genus Ursus; species Ursus americanus. The sequence continues at coordinate 40,295,097 of NC_142145.1, forward strand.
CACTATTTGCAGACTGACATGATACTACATACAGAAAACCCCAGGGGGTGCCTGGGTGGCTCAGTCCTTAAGCGTCTGCCTTCGGCTCAGGGCGTGATCCCGGCATTCTGGGATTGAGCCCCACGTCAGGCTCTTCTGCTGGGAGCCTGCTTCTTCCTCTCCCACTCCCCCTGCTTGTGTTCCCTCTCTCGCTGGCTGTCTCTCTCTCTGTCGAATGAATAAATAAAATCTTTTAAAAAAAAAAGAAAGAAAGAAAAAGAAAACCCCAAAAGACTATACCAAAAAAACTGCTAGAGCTGATAAAAAAAAACAGTAAAGTCACAGGATACAAAATTAATGTACAGAAATCTGTTGCATGTTTATGCAGCAATAATGAAGCAGCACAAGAGAAATTAAGGAATCAATCCCATTTACAATTGCACCAAAAACAGTAAGACACCTAGGAATAAACCTAACCAAAGAGGTGAAATACCTGTACTCTAAAACTATAAAACACTACAAAAGGAACCGAAGATGACAGAAAGAAATTGGAAGACGGGGTGCCTGGGTGGCTCAGGCACTTAAACGTCTGCTTTTGACTCAGGTCATGATGTCAGGGTCGTGGGATCGAGACTCACATCGGGCTCTATGCTCAGGGGAAGCCTGCTTCTTCCTCTCCCTCTGCCACTCCCCCTGCTTGAGCTCTCTCTCTCTTTTCAAATAAATAAATAAAAAATCTTAAAAAAAAAAAAGAAAAAAGAAATGGGAAGACATTTCATGGTCATGGATTGGAAGAATAAATATTGTTAAAATGTCTGTACTACCCAAAGTACTCTACACATTTAATGCAGTCCCTATCAAAACATGAACAGCATTTTCCACAGGGCCAGAAAAAACAATCCTAAAATTGGTACAGAAACACAAAAGTCCCCAAATAGCCAAAGTAATCCTGAAAAAGAGAAACAATACTGGAGGCATCACAATTCTGGACTTCAAGTTATATTACAAAGTTGTAGTAATCAAAACTGTATGGTACACACAGACACACGGATCAGCGGAACAGGAACAGACAACCCAGAAATAAAGTCACAATTATATGGTCAGTTAATCTTAGACAAAGCAGGAAAGAATATCCAATAGAAAAAAGACAGTCTCTTCAACAAACTCTGTTGGGAAAACTAGACAGCAACATGTAAAACAATGAAACTGGGCCACTTTCTTACACCATACACAAAAATAAATTCAAAATGGATGAAAGACCTAAATGTGAGACCTGAAACCATAAAATCCTAGAGGAGAACAAAGGCAGTAACCTCTTTGACATCAGCTCTAGCAAATTCTTTCTAGATATGTCTCTGGAGGCAAGGGAAATAAAAGCAAAAATAAACTATTGGGACCACATCAGAATGAAAAGTTTCTGCACAGCAAAGGAAACAATCAACAAAACTAAAAGGCAATCTACAGAATGGGAGAAGATATTTGCAAATGGCATAACCAATAAAGGGTTAGTATCCAAAATACATAAAGAACTTATAAAACTCAACACCCAAAACCCAAATAATCCAATTAAAAAATGGGCAGAGGTCACGAATAGATGTTTTTCCAAAGAAGACATACAGAAGGCCAACAGACATAGAAAGATTCTCAATATCACTTATCATCAGGGAAATGCAAATCAAAACTACAATGAGGTAACACCTCAAACCTGTCACAATGGCTAAACTAACAACACAAAAAACAACAGGTGTTGGAGAGGATCTGGAGAAAGGGGAACCCTCCTGTTGGGAATGCAAACTGGTGCAGCCACTCTGGAAAATAGTATGGAAGTTCCTTAAAAAGTTAAAAATAGAACTACCCTACAATCCAGCAATCGCACTACTAGGTATTTACCCAAAGAATACAAAAATACTAATTCAAAGGAACACATGCACCTGGATGTTCACTGTAGCGTTATTTACTTGAGCTAAATTATGGAAACAGTCCAAGTGTCCATTGATAGATGAAAGGATAAAAAAGAGTGATATGTAGATATAGATCTATCTATATCTATATCTCTAATTAAATATTATTCAGCCATAAAAAAGAATGAAATCTTGCCATTATAATGACATGTATGAAGTTAGAGGGTATTATGCTAAGCAAAATAAGTCAGTCAGAGAAAGACAAACACCATATGATTTCATTCATATGTGGAATTTAAGAAACAAAACAAACTAGCAAGGAGAAAAAAGAGAGAGAGAGAGAGAATGAGAGAGAGAGAGAGAGAGAGAGAGAGGCAAACCAAGAAAAAGATTCTTAACTATAGAGAACAAACTGATGGTCACCAGAGGGACAGTGAGTGGGGAGATGAATACAGCAGGTGATGAGGATTAATGGGTGCACTTGTTGTGATGAGTGCTGGGTGATGTATGGAAGTGGTGAATCACTATATTGTACACCTAAAACTAATATTACCCTGTATGTTAACTAATTTGAATTTAAATAAAAACTTAATTCACCAGTTAACTTTTGCTTCCAGTCTTAAGGTATAAAGACATCTTTTAAGATAAAGGTTTTCATTGCTGTGTATTTTTTTTTAAGATTTTTTTTTTTAATTTATTTGAAGAGATAGAGACAGCCAGCGAGAGAGGGAACAGAAGCAGGGGGAGTGGGAGAGGAAGAAGCAGGCTCATAGTGGAGGAGCCTGATGTGGGGCTCGATCTCATAACGCCGGGATCACGCCCTGAGCCGAAGGCAGACGCTTAACGACTGCGACACCCAGGCGCCCCATTCATTGCTGTGTATTTTAATATGATTTGGGAAACAGATTGTGCTAAACACGCCTATCAATAAATGGAAGGGTACAAAGGCTGTTATGACAATTCTGAATTAAATTCTTAATTTTCCTTTTCAATAATTAAATATTTCATGTTTTTATTAAATAAAAACATCTCTAAATAGGTCATTTCTCTGTAGATACTTTTAGAAACAAAAGTAATAAGATGCACTTGTGATAGTCATGCTTGAAATAGGAAAAAAAATGCCTAAATTATGAATACTTTTACAAAGAAGAATGGACAATTAAGGTGAAATTATTAGAGAGAACAGATGTCTGACATAATAAAAATCTGAATTATAAGGCTCTGTAAAACCCTGTTCAATTACTTTGACACACATATAATAATCTGAGTCAAAGACTAATTAAATGAATCCTGATTGGTTATGCTGAAGAGCTAAGGATCAGTTACAATTTGGAGAGGCAAAGTTTCATAGTTAAAAACAGTAGGTACATCTGTCTTCTTTATTTTGTTTATGTTATGAATGCACATCATACTTCGAAAGCTGATGTTGTTAAGGCAAATAATTCATTTGTGAATTAAGCTAAGCAGAATAAGTAACATCAGGGCCTAATATATGTATTTTAAGACACTGAGGTATTTGGGGGCAATTTTGTTTTTAAAGTAACTCACAGTCAAAGACAAAGATACATTTAGGGATAATGTATCTTTTTGCTTGCCTTCTGCTGTGAGAAACAAAAGCCTTTTTAAAAAAGACGTGGAGGAAAATGGAAACATTATCACATTTAGCAGGACATTCAAAAGAAGGGCAAGTACCAGATATGGTAAAACTAGGCTTTGGTGATTCTCTATTTCACCTTGTTTATCATGCCAGTCTTGCCTCAGACTCAGTATTTTCATGTTTGCGAGATGGCTATTATCAGAACCTGGGGCTATTGGCTCTCTTTGTCATATCTAGTGTGAAAGAGAGGAGGCTTCTTTAATAACCATGAGATGAAAATTTATCTTTCCATTTGAAACAGAACAATACAGGATATGTACTTACCTATACCTAGAAACATTTATGTTGGGAACACTCTGCTCTAAGTCCCAATTCAACTTAGCCTATTTCTACATTAATTATAGACAAATGTGACCAATCAGGACCCACTTCTGGCCTGGAAAATGCATTTAGCTTTTTCTGATTGACAAGGTCTCTGTAGGGGAAGAATGGTCAACTGTTAACATTGGGTTTCTTTCAGAAAGAAGAAGAAGAAACTAAATGCCAGGTTAGCAACCTATACTATCTACTACAGAAGGGATTTTATATCTACATTAAAGAAAATACTGAATAAAGTGACTCAGGTGGAAGTAAGCACATTTCATAAGTTTCTGACATTTGCAATAATTATAACGTGTTGTCAGGGATATTTAAACTTTTCTTATTTTTCAATAAATATATTTTTACTATTTAATATGTGCTGGGCAATCACAGATAATGACAATATAAAGATAAATAAGATAATAGCACAAGTAGGTTAGAGGAGAAGTAAAAATATTCACAGCAGAGTAATATAGCCTTTTCTATACCAACCTGTGATACAAACCTTCTTCTGTAAACCACTGCAGTGAGTGTCCTCACACTATTTTGTGACCCTGTTCTACTTGATCATCGTTGGTGATGTACTTATCTTGGATGAGTACCTGACCTGGATAAGGACACAAATTTACCCCATTTCCTCTCAGCTTTGCCTGACAGCCTACTCCTAGGAATCTACTTCAGGATATTAACTAAGATAACTGGATTTGAAAGTGAGTATTTGTGTGCATAAACTTAAAAAAAATAAGTGTCCAATCATGCTAACCAGAAAAGAAAAATAAGCCTTCATGGAATTAGAGAAAAAAGAAGAACAAATTTGGAAAGGATATTCAAGGATGAACCACAAACATAAGATCATAAGAGAATTTTGATGCCATCTGCTTTCTTAGCTGTAGCTTTTCCTGAATCCCAGCCTCATTGTGATCCTTAAGCCACACTAATATCATTTTAATAAACTAACCTTTTTGCTTAAACTATCTTTAGTCCCACTTCCGTAATTTGTGATGAACTGATTCCCAAATAGTGTAGGCCACATGGGCGAATAACTACTGTTATATTTGTGATGCATTTCAGGCATTTCACATAGACTATGAGATATTATGTGGGAAAGTTTATTTAAGCTATATCTCAGGGACAGTCACTGCCCTAGTTGGATAGTCCCAATCTATATCTATTAATTTTTTAAAAGATTTTATTTATTTACTTGACACAGAGAGACAGTGAGAGAGGGAACACAAGCAGGGGGAAGTGGGAGAGGGAAAAGCAGACTTCCTGACGAGCAGGGAGCCCGATGAGGGGCTTGATTCCAGAACCCTGGGATCATGACCTGAGCTGAAGGCAGATGCTTATGACTGAGCTACCCAAGTGCCCCCTATATCTATTAATTAATCACAAAGGCTACACTCAGGTAAATAACCATTACAAGTTCTTCAATTATATGTTCTGTATAACTTTGTTAAAATCTAAAAGAAAATAAAGTAAATTTCAAAACGTATCTGGATCTAATGTTCAGGATAAATAAAAGTGAATCTATATTTAAATATGGTATGTATATTTGCATTTGACATGACACTATGCATAGAAAATCCTAAAGACTCCACCAAAAAAAAAAAAAATACGAGAAGTAATAAATGAATTCAGTGAAGTTGCTGAATACAAAATTAATACCCAGAAATCGGTGGCATATCTATACATTAATAACAAAGTAGCAGTAAGAGAAAATTAAGAAAACAATTCCATTTACAACTGCATCAAAAAGAATAAAATACCTTGGAACAGACTTAACCAAAGAGGTGAAACACCTGTGCTCTGAAAACTATGAAACACTGATGAAAGAAACTGAAGATGACACAAACAAATGGAATAATATTCCATGCTCATGGATTGGAAGAATTAACATTGTTAAAATATTATTCACAGAACTAGAACAAATAATACTAAGATTGTATGGAACCACAAAAGACCCCGAATAGATAAAGCAATCTTGAGAAAGAAGATCAAAGCTGTAGATATCAATCCCAGATTTCAAGATATACTGTGAAACTATATAAATCAAAAAAGTGTGGTACCAGCACAAAAACAGACACATAGATCAACAGGACAGGATAGCGAGCCCAGAAATAAACCCACACTTACACGGTCAATTAATGTATGACCAAGTAAGCTGAATCACTATGTTGTATACCTAAAACTAATGTAAATTGTGTACCAAGTATAATGAAAATAAAAATGATTTTAAAATATAGAGATATATTATTTCAAGTTTTTATTAGTCCTTCAGATAATTATTAACACAGCTAACACAATAGTTATAGCTTCTTGTCTCTATCCACATGATAGGATTTTACTTCCTGGCTCCCTCACACGTGGGCAGGTATATTGACTAGTTTCAGCTAGGGAGTTGAAAGTAATGGGAGACACATACTTCTTGGTCTAGTACCCTTCCAATTTCTGCATGGGCACCAATAGTACTTGAGATGGTGACTCCCTCATCAACATATATCCCTGAGAGAAGGCAATGTGCTGAGCTGTGAGCTTATTGGTTAAAATTAAGTAACTGAATCTTCCAGTTTGATTGTGAAAATTTAGGGAACATTTTAATAACCAATAAGTCACAAATTTTACTACATTTTGCCATAGTTTGAAAAGACAAGCAGAGTTTTCATTTTTAGATGACTACCTGCAAAACAGATGGACACATTAGTTTATCCCTGTATAATGCTTAAAATCACTTTATTGGAAACATTCAGTCAAAATCCCTATGTGTGTTTTGAAAAAGCTTCATCTCTGATTGATGTGTACAATTGATTTTTGTTTAAGTGCATTTAACATTTGAGAAACTATTCATCAATGAAACAAACAGCACAATGAAAGATTAGTTCTCTGAGTCTCTTGTAGCAAGGGGAAAATAAACCCAATTGTGAAAAACTTCAGTGAGGCAGAATAAACTAAGTAAAGTTCATCTTCCATCTGGATCTATTTTTCAATATTTTAAGCTATCTTCTGGATAGAAATAAGAGAAGGAAATTCACACTATTACACAGGTGTTATTTGTTAAATATTATCTGCACTAACACAATAAAGGTTTCCTACTCAAGAGGATTTGATACATTGTTAATTCAAAAAAAACCAGAATTAATTATATTAAATTTGCAGTAAGAATATGCTTACTGACTTTTCAGACGTAGTCCAAAAATAATTTAGAAATTGGGCTAAACAAAAGGAAGTTTATCATTGGCTTTGACTAGTTATTTGTTAAAAACACACATAAAATCACATTTACTCATTTTTCAAACATTATAAATCTTTTTTCCCCTATCTCTTAGGTTCTGTGAAATTAAAGGCATCCTACTATGACCTTTTTAGTATTCTGTAATTTGATTCGCTTGCCATGCCCAACTTTCCCTGTTTACCACCCCAGGAACCTGTGATTGGAACAGACAACCAGTCAAAATGGAGAATATTGAAAAGGTCAAAACAGTCGTATTTACTGTACAACTTTTCCAGGACAAGGAGGAATATTTACATTTTGAAATATGCTGCAGATGACAAAGTGTCAAAAGAAATAAAAGTAGGCAAGATTGTACTCAGCTTATGACAACAAACATAAAAGGCAAAGAGACCCAGGAAGGTGTTACAATTAGTAGTAATCCCTGTGTTTATTATTTTGGATTTTATTTTTTAAAAAGGCCTTTATGTCAATATGCCAAAAGTAACTGACACTGGAGAAGGACAAGACAAAAAACTGCCTTAATTTCATAATTTTCTGACAATTCATGGAATAACACATTCTCAAGTTTTACCTGACTTAAATGAGTGTTCTCCAATTTAATTAAATAAATAAGAGCAAGGTGGGCGAGGTGAGCAGTCCATTAATGCATGTTATTTTCAGAGTGAGAAAATCATTGTACAGTTAATATGTGTATAACTAGCCATTTTCCGATAAGGATTTACAACATTTTGGATTTCTACTTGTTAAGTGAAACGAACTTGCTTTCTATGAACATCTTTTAAAAATACATTTAATTTGCCTGAGTGCACTTTATATGCTTTCAAATCATAGAAACTCAGTATAGGCTATCACAATCTAGTATTTAATGGAGGAAGTGCATTTGTCCTCTTAGTAAGTATGGTTTTAGTGTTTAATACGTTCCTAGCACTATTTGACTGTTTTGCAAAGATGTGGTAACAACTAAGATGAAGACTTTGGTCTTGTTAGGACATAAGACAAGTTAAAGAAGGTAAAATGGAGACATAAACTTATAAAAAGTAACACAAAAAAGATAAAGATGATATCCCATCAGAACATCAGTTTGCTTTTTGAAGGCTATGGACTTTTAGTTAGAACCTGAAGAGAAGAAATAGCATTGAAAAAAAGGTACAACAAAAATATGTGAGGAGTTTCAAATTTGAATGGAAAGGAAAAATGAATGGAAGGACAATAAAAATTGGTAATAGTGGAAATTATCTTCAGAAGGTAGCTTGGACTTGAACATGAACTGTTTTCAGTAATAATCTCTGAATTTTAGAAAAAAATAGTCACTGGCGATGACTATTGAAAAGAAAATCCCATAATAGAGCATTATAGGGAAGAAGCTAGGATAGTTCATTACCTGAAACACACGGGTAGGATTAAATGTAGTTCATACTCTTCTGGTCCAAACCCAAGGGGGACACTTAAATGCAAACCAAAATCTGAGTTCTACTACTGAAACAAAACAGGATGACAAGAAGCTCATGGGAGGAATGTTGTCCTGTAAATAGACAGTTGTGAGAAAACGACACATTTTATTCATTTTTATAAAATCTTCCAGAAGGCTATTATCCACATTAAACATAAGGCTACTACAGAAAGGCGAAGATTACAGATGAGAATATAATGCAACAGAGCCAAAATTGCTATAGGCATAAAATCTTCATTGTATAAAATAGGGACAGACAGTGAAGGTAACTGAATATGATGCATAAGAAAAAAAATTTAGAAAAGCCTCTAGAAGAGGCTTTAAGATTTTATTTACTTATTTATTTGATTGAGAGAGAGAGCGCTTGCGCAAGCGCAAGCAGGGAGAGGGACAAGCAGACTCCATGCTGAGCAAAGAGCCTGACTCCCCCGAGATCGTGACCCCAGCCTAAACCAAAGGCTGGCCACTCAACCGACTGAGCCACCGGGCGCCCCTGAATGGGTAACCTTTGCCAAATTTTTCTGTTCATTGTTTTTAACAAAATGTTTTAAATTATTTGGAACCAAACTATAAAACGTAGTTTCTTGTATCCCTTTTTACGATGTGAATTTAGTGCTTTTAATCTTCTGCCTTTAGTCTGTGGTGGGAGGCGTAACACCATTTTCTGGACTCTTAAAGTTCCCCATTTGTCCTTTTCATTCATTTAATCAAAATAGTTTAAGAATTATTTGGATATAATATCAGCATTTATTTTTCTATTGTATTTCACTTACCTATACATTTTTAAGCATCTACAAATGTTTTGAGGGAAATTCTGTTAAAAATTTGCTACTATAAAAAACAAAATTTAGTTCCTATAATAACCTACTGAGGAGTATGATTTCCCAGACTCAAAATAAGAACACCTCTGAGGAATAAAAGATTATTCTTCAAAAGATAACAAGGAAATAGTAAATGCAATGCAGATATACCTATATCTACTTTGCAATAAGAAAAATAATTTTTATTTCACATTTTATGAGGAAAAAAATGGAAATAAATTGCAAAAGCATTAAAGAAGATCCAAATAAATGGGCTTATATGCCCTGTTCATGAAAAGGAGAATTAATTGATTGAAATTGTCTCCAAATTAACCTATGGTCTGAAAATAATTTTAAAGTGTATATGGACTTAGGGCCAAAAATAGGGAAAATCTCTCTGAATGAGAATAATAAAAGATGGGAACTTTATATGTAGATGTTAGAGTCCATAATAACTGATACTGTATTTTTCCAAAATGATGAGGACTACATGATCAAGGAAACAGTGAGCTCAGAAACAGATACCTGTATAGAAGAAATGTCGATACATAATAGACCTGGCAAGCCAGACCAGACAGAGAAGGAACAGATCTACAGTAAGGGAAGGTAAAATATAATCATCCATATAAAAAAATTAAATGGATCTACTACCTTACATCATATACAAAACAAATACATTCCAGACAGGTTAGGGAGTTAAATATTAAAAACAAAAATTTAAAAAAACATATTGGTGAATGTCTTTCTGACAGTATAAATAAATTTTTAAAACAATATAGAAACATCATTTACTTTAAAAATTGGTAAATGTGCTTACAGAGAAAAGTAATCAAAGACACCTTAAAATAAGTAAAATGAAAATTTTTGACCTAAGAGAAAAATATAATTGAAATTAAAAATTCAGTGAATGGATTTAATAATGTATAGAACAGTTGAAAAGACAATTCACAATCTACAAGGTAAGTTTGATAAAATACAATATTGACTTAAGTATGGAGACAGGGAAAGAGTGTGAGTGAGACCAAAGTAATGTTTGAAGAAAAAAAATGCTTAATATTAAAGAATCCTGAGAACTCATATAAGATAAATGCAAAGAGGAGCGCCTGGGTGGCACTGATGGTTAAGTGTCTGATTACAGCTCAGGTCATGATCTCAGGGTCCTGGGATGGAGCCCAGTCAAAGAATCAGCTTGTCCCTCTCTCTGCCCCTCTCCAAGCTCATGCTCTCTCCCTCTCTCTCAAATAAATAAAATCTTAAAAAAAAAAAAAAAGATAAATGCAAAGAAACCATTGTTAAACACATCATAGTAAAACTACTTAAAACCAAAACCAAAGAGAAAAATTATAGGGAAAAGTACAGTTATTACTTGCAAAGGAACTAAAATTAGAATGATAATGAACTTAACAGAATTAAAAAAACATAGGAGGCCAAAAGAAAATGAAGGAATATATCTTCAAATGCTAAAAGCAAATAATTGTCAACCATGAATTCTGTAGCTGTCGTAAATATCTTTCAAGAATAAAGGTGATGTAAAGACATTTGCCGGGGGAAAAAAGGGAGAGAGACTTCACAACTATTGACTGCATAAATCAATAACAATCCAACAGAAGCAAGGACAATAATATCTTGTCAGATTCAGAAGTATATGGAATCAAAACACATAGCAAAAATACCAAATAAATTAAGAAGGTGTTAACTGGAGATAACAATGAATTATGATTCTTTTATTATCTGGAAAGAGGTAAGAATTCCTATTTCTATTAGACTTTGTTAAGAAAGGATTCATGTTGTTACCAGTAATCATTGATTGAGTAAATAAATAATCTTACGTGTAGCAAATGATCCCCAAACTTAACAAACATACAGTATCTCACCCAGTTCCTGAGAGTTCAGAATCCATAAGTGGTCCATCTGGCTGCACCATCTAGAAGGTAACTGGGGCTGGGATTTTCAGTTTCCAAGATGGCTTACTTATAAAGTTGTGCCACAGACCACAGGACCTGTCAGAGGTCTGCTTGGATGTCCTCAAAACACATAGGCTATTTACCACAGGTAAAGAAATGTAATAGAGTAAGAAGGAGGCATGAAGGCTTTTATATCTGAATCTTGGGCATCAGTCACAGTGACTTCTACCACATTCTATTGGTTAAAAGTCCCACCCACACTGAAGAGGAGCAGTATGGGGTCTCACCTTTTGAAGGGGAAAAAAATCATCAAAGAACTTGTAGACATATTTTAAAACCACCACACCATTCTGCTAAAAGTCCACCTAAGGTTATCTACAGACACAGCTAAAGCATGTTAAGCCCAAGAATGTCATTCAGTAAGCAATAGTGCACTCTGAATGAATCACTGAGATGGTTCAAAACTTACAATAGTAAGGTCAAAACACAAATAGCTTGTCAAGATCTGGCATACATTACCCTTCCGCGGAGCACATACAACCACTACCAAGACAAAAGAAAATCATATCTCCCACCCATATAATAAATCTTCTGGATTTTTTTTTACACAAGGACAGATTGGATTGATTATTAATTAAAATAAGCCCCATGTAAACACATATATGGGTACCCATTCTAAGTTTCCTGTAAGTCCTCAACCTGCTCTGTTTATAAAACAAATAATATCCTTTTAAAAATTACATGTTCCTGGGGCATCTCAGTCGGCTAAGCTCAGGTTTTGATCTCAGGCTTGTGAATAAGTTCAAGCCCTGCACTGGGCTCCACGCCCAGTGTGGAGCCTACATAGAAAAAAGAAAGAAAAGAAAAGAAAAGAAAAGAAAAGAAAAGAAAAGAAAAGAAAAGAAAAGAAAATTACATGTTCTTCTGTAGTAAAATGGTATTTTTATCATCATTACTACTGCAGATATGTATGTTTATAATGACATTCATAGTATGCACTTTGTGCACTTTTTCATGAACATTACATTGGACAAGAGAAGAAAAATGCAGTGACTTTGTTAGGATTGTATTTTAATAACTTGAGCTAAAAGATTTTCTATGTTTTGTGCACAGAACAGAATTGATTTATGAGTAAGGATGAAAGCATGTTCATCTTTTATTCCCCAAATACTCCTGTTCTAAAAAAATGTCAATTTAAATTGATTGGTTAGCCAGAGCAGCATACTTGCATACAACTCAGAAAATGGCATGTTCAGCCTAAAGCTTAAAAAACTAACATTTTGGCAATTTCACATACACGTGCTCAATATTTAAATGAGTAGTTTTTTTTTTAATATTTGACATGCATTTTTATTATACTGTTAGTTTAAATGACAATGTATGCTTCCTTGATTTAGCTACTAATAATCATTCTGTCTGAAGTTGTTTCAGAAGCAATTTCTTTTTTTTTTTTTTAAATATTTTATTTATTTATGTGACAGAGAGACAGCCAGTGAGAGAGGGAACACAAGCAGGGGGAGTGGGAGAGGAAGAACCAGGCTCATAGCAGAGGAGCCTGATGTGGGACTCGATCCCATAACGCCGGGATCACGCCCTGAGCTGAAGGCAGACGCTTAACCGCTGTGCCACCCAGGCGCCCCAGAAGCAATTTCTATTTACAGATTGATGTTCATTGTGAGTTACAAAAGATCAAATGTTATTAAAATGGATTAGGTAAACTGGTAATCAGAAACTGCTTATAGTTACTTTTAACACATATGAGGCTTCATGAAACATGTAAACTACATTTTTTTCAATATAAAAATTCAATACACTGGTTGGATTTCAGAAAAGAATGTACTAATGTAATTTGTGGACATATTAATTTCAGTTTTTTAAAGTCTAAATATAGTTTAAAAATAGCGGCATTTACATGAAAAAAATCTGTAATCAAGTAAAAACAACAAACATGCTGACAGGTACTAAAATGCTTTCATTTTAGTAAAATAATGCTCATTTTAAGTTCTGCAGAATTCAACAAGATTCCAGTTGCATACTCATGATGATCAATCGTCAGTGCATCTCAGGAATGAGTAGCAACGATGGCATCTATTAATGCCACCATTTTCTTAATGTATCAAATTCCTCATGAAGTTAAATTTACTTGTTTATGTTAGTGACAGAAAACTAGTAATCCGTATTTGAATTGAGTTTTTTTTTAACTGCTATAAAAATAGAATGTCAGTTACTTTATTAGTTATGGATGTTTTTCTACTTCTTTTGCTGTTTTACTCACCACTGATGTGTTAGTATCTGGACATAGGCATTTGAATGACTTATGTTCATTGAAGTTACCAACAGTAGAAAATGACCAACATATATCTTTCAAGGCTATGCATTGTACATATAATTCATATTCATATTACTGAATGTTATTCTATCATAGTGATGTTCAAGCCTGCCTTGCAGTGAAATATGGGCATGTGTTAAACAAGCTAATAAATAAGCATCTATTGCTCATATAATATTTGGGAAAAAACACACCTTCCTCTTCACAATGATAGTCATCACAGAACTGTATTAATCTAAGATAGTTCTGACCTTCAGTACTGAGAGGTCACAACTGGCCAAAAGACTTTAATTTCTAAAGGGACGATTTCTGAGTTCCGTTTCACTCAAAAATATCTTCAGACCCTCTTTGTATTTCACTTCTGTCATTACTCTAGAGTCTGCAGGTAATGGGAGTTTTATACCATTTTCTACAAGCCATTCAATTATAAAATGACCCACGAGTCTACCCTAAGGCATTTAAAATACTCTTAAATCTTCTACTGAAATTTGGATGATTCTATTTAGTGTGTTGAAAGACTAACAGTAACATTTGAAAGTACGTTACTCAGTTTGTCAATCTGACCATTTGATACTTTTCAGACTAGCTGAAACTTCCTTTTTAAACTCTGAACACTCTTGGAATTGATAGGCAATCTTTTTCCGAGTATAAACATACTATACTTTAGTATTTACTTTTCTTTGTAACAGGGTTTAATTCTATTTTGAAAGTCACAGTTAGACTATATCAAGCTTGAAAACTAGAAAATTAGAATTCAGGTTGGGGGGACAGAGCATAATTGCCCAAAAGGCACACAAAGGGAAGTCTTGTCTGGTACCAAAACATCTACTTTGGAGCCATACAGATTTAAATTATAATATATTGTCAAAAATCCTTCTTTTATTAAAATATTGTTGTTACATAGTAAAATAAGAACAGATGCACTATTTGCTAAAGTTCATTATTCACCGTAACAGTATCCATATGTGGAGCTGAAATGAAATGTTCTTGCTATTCACAACATTTAATCTTATTAGAGCAAATGACTGATGTAGTATTTAACATTCCCTCACTTAACCCTGACTGCTCAGCTCTGTCCAGGAGGTTGCTCTGCCCCTGTTCCACTCCTCAACCATTTACTCTGTAGAACATATTGCCTTTGTTATTGTTGTTGTTTTGTTTTGTTTAAAAGCCATTTGAGGTTTTTTTCTCTGCATTTTATGAATGATTTTTGTATTTGTTTGTTTGGGGAGGGGGTTCTTGTTTGTTTTTTTGACTTGTATTTTCAGTTTCATTCTCTTGTATTTCATGATTTATTGTAGACATTGATGTGGAAATTTATAGTGTTTAATAAGCTATATATTAGAATTTGAACCTCACCATACTAGTGAATTGAATGGAAAGTCTTCCTATCTCTATTTTTATATTGCTCTTTTCCCCCATTTATGGACCTATTTAAGGAGGCTAATCATTAGTCATAAAATATACATTCACAACAGATGATTTCATGTTGCATTTTTGGTACAACTTATGTCATAATCTATTATAGTGAATAATAATCTATTATATATCTATTACTTTATTATGCAAAGTAAAATTGAAGATGAAATATCCAGAATATTAGCTGTCTTGCTTGAGATAGAAGATGAAACAAAACTTTGTCTAAGAGAGGGAGAAATTTTTATTAATTTGGGGTTATTTTATTCTATCATTTTGGAACATTGACTCTGCCAAAATTTTCCAAATGCCTGTTACTGTCTGACACCTACGGCCATCTCTACAATCTCTGGATCTCTCAAACTCTTTATGTTCACCTCTTGTTTAATTTAAATTTGTTTTATTTTCAGATGCTCCTCTCCTTACATACAGTTTAAGTTCCAACCGGGGTCCTAATCTGTTTGGAACCACATCCAAAGTGATATTCAGAAAACATTGTCACTATCTGTTTTTAAGGGGCAAATTCTCTTTGCATGTCTTGTTCATATCTACAAACATATAAAATAAAATTTATTACGCTCACAAATTCTGTATTTGTATGTATGACTTGTTTCACCCATGTAGACACATAAACACACACAGGAAATTAGTATTTGTGAGAATTCACCTATTTGTATTTTTGCTGATGAATTTGCTGAATTTAACTTCCTAACAAGGATGTTTAAACTGATATATCTATAACTGATGTTGATTTCTTAAATAAATATTAATCCCTTTGTGACAATTTTTTCTATTTTCCTACATTGTTTTCATACCAACTCGGTTGACAAATCAAAATCTTAAATTTTCCCTTTATTGAATAATTGACTAAATCAAATCACTATTGAAAAATTAATTGCACAAACTTCTCTTAAATACTACTTTATTATGTATGGTGTTCTGACAAACTGTCTTATTAATCTTTGTTTATTTCTTCAGAAGTTTATATACATTGGAGAAAATATTCTCAGAGATAAACCTTTAGAAACATGTATTAAATTTTCTGTTGATGTCTACATGAATTCCTACAGCCATATATCTTAGAATGCTTAACCATCTTTGTTTCTATAACCCCATATCCAACGATAAGTTAACTCTTTCTTTCTCTTCACCTTTCCATCAGTATTTCTTTTTTTTTTTTTTTAAAGATTTTATTTATTTATTTGACAGAGATAGAGACAGCCAGCGAGAGAGGGAACACAAGCAGGGGGAGTGGGAGAGGAAGAAGCAGGCTCATAGCGGAAGAGCGTGATGTGGGGCTCGATCCCATAACGCCGGGATCACGCCCTGAGCCGAAGGCAGACGCTTAACCGCTGTGCCACCGAGGCGCCCCTCCATCAGTATTTCTTTTTTTTTTTTTTTTAAGATTTATTTATTTATTTATTTGACAGAGATAGAGACAGCCAGTGAGAGAGGGAACACAAGCAGGGGGAGTGGGAGAGGAAGAAGCAGGCTCATAGAGGAGGAGCCTGACATGGGGCTCGAACCCGGAACGCCGGGATCACGCCCTGAGCCGAAGGCAGACGCTTTAACCGTTGTGCCACCCAGGCGCCCCGCTCCATCAGTATTTCTATCATCTGTTTTCTTCTCTCAAATCCATAGCTGCTTTTTAGCTCAAATGCTACCTATATATTTTTCTGATTTAATTTTCATTTTTTCAGATACATGCAGAACAAGGATTAAGTACATTGTTTCTGATATGTTTCTTCATATTCCTATGTAATTTTCTCAGACAAATACTGTTTTTGTTTAGGTATTACAGACTGCAAGGTTATAAAGAATCCATGGGAACTTACATGCCCACATATACTTTACCTTCCTCTATCCTTCCTATATTGCCATTTCATAACTTTTATTTCAATCCACATTTAATATTGTGGTAAGCAGAAACCTATATGCTTAGTTACACATGTGCCTATGATTATCACAAAATTCTCTCTAGAGGCAAAACCCTTCTCTCAGAACACGGACATATCTGTATCTGGCAGACACCCTCCTACAAGCTCCAAGGTGACTGGATTCCCTCTAGACTGACCTAATGAACAAATGTGATTCTACATGAAATGCCCTTTTCCTCTCTTTTATGGTGGCTTTTCTGTTTCTTGTATCTTAGGTCTTTCAAGTTTTTGTTTTCTTTTTTGCTTGGGCGAGCGAGATCCTCCAGCAGTTGCCCAAGGAAGCATAGAAGAGAGACGCACTTTGTAGTACAACCTCAGCCTCTTCAGATATGCCTGTGACATTCAGTTAGACTTGCTCTGATTCACTTTCTTCAGAATGAATCCACTCTTTTCTTTCAGAAGATACAGGCATTCACTAATATGAGATGATTGAAAAAAGGAATGTGAATCTTCCTGCTTTCAGTGTACATTCGCCTTCACTTCCAAAATTTCCCGGGGCTACCAATTTCTGAGTCGTCTTTTAAGAATTCGGTCTCAGTCAGGTTGTTTCTGGTATTTTGGGTGCTTTAGATTTGATCTTCCTTTAAAAACAAGTTCTCTAAGTTGGTTACCACGATTCTCTTGGAAGTAATCTCTGTTGGTTTTCAAAGCCAGGCATTCTGGAAGCTCATCTCTCCCCGGCAGGATCTGGGGGCGGGTGTTCCCGATATGAAGCACAGACCACTTCCCCCTCAGGAAAAATTTCTGTATTTTTGAGATCCCTCCTGATGGTGGGGTAGGTTTGTTTTTTTGTTTTGGGGATTTTGTTGTTGTTGTTCGGTGAGGCTGTGTTTCTGCTTCTCCCATCTGTTTTCTTGCTGCCTTTAATCCTTTGATGTGAAGTCGGTGTTCACTCAGTTTTCAGGTGTTTTTCAGAGGAGATCATTCCACACGTAATTCTAAGTTTACTGTGTCCATGGGAAGAAGTAAGTTCAGATCTTCCTACATTACCATCCTGAACTCATCCCTCCTATGCGGTGTGTTCTTAATTATTTTGTTTCGAGATTGAAACAAGACTTTCAAACCGCCCACATCATCTATTTGGAGAAATCATGTGTGATATACATGTTTCTATTTTCTAGAAATCTGTGTATATCAACAATGCCATTCTTCAAGGAATTAATGGGAAGAGATAGCACAATGATTCATTTTGTTGTAGTAATGTAGTGGTGATGGTATCGACTTTGATGCAATTCCTTATTTTAATGGAATTGTGGTTATTCTCCAGCTTGAGGTTTCAAAACTCTCTTCAAATTCACAATAACTCACTAGTTGATGATGCCAGCTACCTTTATTATACGATTCAGAATAAAATATTGCTACAAGAGCTGTTCTATTAATACAGAACACATTACCTAAAGCTTGGGTAATTTGGGCTCAGGACTTCTTTGTCATCTTTACAGTCGAGTGTTGCATTCACTGAAATAACACATTAAATTTGTGTGTTCTTAAGCACCTGGCTTAATTGAAACTCATGGCGATGATAGCACAATAACTGGCCCGAATAATAAACTATAGACAATCACTGTGCAGTGAAAGGTGTCAAAGACATGCTTTTATGGAGTCAAAGGAAGTAACAGGGCCTTTTATTTGATTCAAAGGTGAGGGCAGAATTGGAACTTATTTCCCAATATTACACTGCAGATTGATAGTGTGGTAATCTTGATTTTTAAACTTTCAATTAACATCGATGTGCTTTAACTACACATCAAAGGAAAACATGAAGAAGCTATTATGTTTTTGTTTCTTAATATGCCACATCAACTTTGATTAAAAAAAACAAGGGGCCACAGAGACATATTTAAAACAGAAGAATTGGTGGAGATAATACAAATATAAATAATTCAACCACAAGGATGATGTGAATCTCTTAATCATGAGTTTATAACTGAAATTAGAAGCAAGAAGCAAATGATTCAGGGACCCTAGTAAGAATCTAGGAACTGTAAGTCTTTTATTAAAAAGAAGATCTGCTCTTGGCAAAGATTCCCTGGATGGCTCTGAATTTACACTGAAAATAATTCCAAACACTGTCATTACCTGGAATAATTGATACTCGTGTGATTCTAGAATTTTTCATCAAGCTCTAATTGGGCTCTAGCTTCAAATAGATGGCATTCCAATGTAACTGAAATACAGACATGTGTTTTTATTTTCTCACCAAACTGGAGTGTTTTTTAAGGTAAGATTACATGATACCAGAATTGTTGTCTATGCTGATCTGTCCATTATTTGTCTGATGTTCAGACAGATGACTGTTTTCATAGGAAGGAAACAATTTCAGTATTATGACAAAGCCTGCTATTAGGAATTATAAAAGAAAACAATACCATAAAGTATTGAATCAAGAATTCATATTATCAAAATTAAAATATTGTAATAAGCAGAAAATATGTAATTGCATTTGATAAATTCAGACTTATTACCTTTGCACTTCCAGCTTAAAATTTTTATTTTAAAATGTTACACCCTGTATTAGTCAGTGTTTGCCAAAGAAACAGAACCAATAGGGTATGCATAGAGAGCTTTAAAGATAAAAGGAGATTCTGCATAAGAACTGGCTCGTAAGGTTATGGAGACCAAGAAGTCCCATGATCTGTCTGCAAGTTGAAAAACCAAGAAAGCTGGTGGGGTAATTCAGTCCAAGTTCTGAAGGCCTGAGAATCTAGGGGCTGATGGTGTGGGCCCCAGTTTGAGTCTGAAAGCCCAAGAACCAGGAGTGCTGATGTCTGAATACAAGAAAAGATGGATGTTTCAGCTCAAGCGAAGATCAAATTCACCCTACCTCTGCCTTTCTGTTCTATTCTGACTCTCAATGGATTGAATAGTGCCCACCTGCATTGGTAGGGTGACCTTCTTTACTCAGTCTACTTCAAATGCTAATCTCTTCCTGTGACATGTTCACAGACACACTCAGAAATAATATTTTACCAGTTATCTGAGCACCCCTTAGCCCAGTCAAAATGACACATAAAATTAACCCTCACACACCTGATATTATAATCCTATTAAAAAAATCATAAATTTGATACTGCTGATTTTGTGTTTTATTTAAATTCAATTAATTAACATACAATGTATTATTGATTTCAGAGGTACAGGTCTGTGATTCATCAGTCTTATATAACACCTAGTGCTCATTACATCACATGCCCTCCTTAGTGTCCATCATCCAGTTACCCCATCTCTCCACCTCCCCTCCCCTCCAGCAACCCTCAGTTTGTTTCCCATGGTTAAGAGTCTCTCATGCTTTGTCTCCCTCTCTGATTTTATCTTGTTTTATGTGTTTGTTTTTGAAAGGAATCAAGCAAAATACATTAAGGTGGTTTGAAACATCTGCAGGGACAAGTGGTAAGATCTACAACAGTTAGACAGATAATGGAGAATGGAACAGATGACAAGAAATTTAGAAAGATGAGTCTTACATTAGGTATTAGAATTTCAGATGCAAATAAAAGAAACCCAAGCGCAATTGGATTAAACTCCAATAAAATTGTGGGTTCAGTAATAAGAGTCAAGAGAAGTACAGTGAGTTGTTCTTTCCCTGTTTGTAAGATGAAAGATTAAGACCAGTGATATCTAAGTTTTATTCTAGCATTTAAAATGTCATTTTGTGACCTGGTTGGGGGACAAAAATATACAACTACTGTGAGATTTATTTTTTATTTTTAGAAAATAAACTGCAAAGTTTAAAAGAAAATACTTAAATAATTTCAAGTAACAAGTAAATCAAACAGAAAATTTAATTATAAGAAATCATATGTATTAAACACTTATGAATTGCTGATTATGAAAGTTCCCAACTTTTACAAAGTGAAAGACAATTAGGAAATCAGAAGAGAATACTTAAAACTTACGTCTCAATAGATGGAATAAGGTAAAAATCATTGATTTTAGAATTAGTAAAGGCATAAATCCCAATTCTGTCAGATTTTAGCTGAACTGTTTAGGATTAATATATTTACAACTGACAAATCTAATTAATCTATCTTAAGCAAGAATGCAGAATTAAAGAAAATCTGGAGTACATCTGGCTCTGAGCACAGCCAGATCCCAGGAACACAAACAATATATTTAGGAAGAGTGAACATATAATCCATTATTAAGACCTGTTTTAGGGTGTGAGGAGGTTCCTAAAATTAATTTAAAAAGCATTAATTGATTTGCAACAACTGAAAAAGTCCCAGGCCAACTCAGGATATAAGGTCAATCTGTTCTGAGGCACGTCCTCTCCCCCCCCCCCCCCAAGTGACTTGAGACTCAAGGCTGGGCTTTAATGTTTAAAGAGACTTTTGGAATGTTAGGTAGGATTGCTTCCAGCAGTCTTAGATAGCTTCATAGTTTTTTAATTTAGCAGTCCCTGTGGGAAGATGGCTTTTCTCCTCTATTATCTGCATATCAATTCCAGAGAATACTTTGCTCTTCTTGGTTTATATGCCTATGAAACCAATCTATGTTATCAGGTGATAAAGTAATGTAACTACTTCATTTGAGGCATATGATCATACCCATAAAATGGGTAAGCCCTGTTAACAACACTTTCTGGAGTCACATGTAATAAGGAAAAGTAACTCTGGCTGAAAAAAAAAAAAAAAGGATGATAGTTGAAAAAGAAACAGATGTAGTACAATAATCTCGTGCCTTAAACTTATTAATTAACCATGACTTTTAATTGGAAGCTGAAAAATAATGTATTATCAAATAATTGCTGTTAAGGTTTAAGTTACCTAGTATACTGCCTGGGAAATAGTGAATAGTCATTACATTTTAATTAATTTAACCCTTTCTCTATAGGATATAAATAACCACAAAGTGAAATAACCTGAAATGTCAGAAGAAAGCTAAGAATTATTGGTACAATTAATGCCAAAGAAAAAATGTCTAGAGAAAGACACGTAAATGAGAATAGAGAAAGCAAACATTTGTGTTGTATTTTGAAAGTTACTGGAGATTTACAGGTGCAAAATATAACCATAAATAAAGCCTAATTCATAGGGGGTATATGTGACGATATATATCCCAATGCACTGATGATTTCATTTGTGAATTCTATAAAACATATAGGAAGAAACCAACAATATTAAATTCTAAATTATTTGAGCAAATGAAGGAGTAAAAAGCACTTCTAAACTTATTTTATGAGGAAAACATAACCTCACACCAAAAACTTGACAAAAGTTTATGAGAAAAGAAAATTATAGACTAGTTTCAATAGAAGAAATTGAGAAAGACTTAAAGAAGCTATTTCTAGAATTGTCTTAGGCCCATGGCAATCAAGGCCTAGGCCTGTTGTTCTAGAATACGTATTAGTTGGACCTCCTTTTACTGTAAAAAATGTTCCAATCTGGATAATAAATTATGTGTTCACCCCAGTTATTCTCCACAATACCAATAATTAGAAGACTTCACAGTGGGATTATAGTGAAATTTTGATGAGCAGGCAATTCTAATGGCTTTGTAGATAATCAATGGCAGTGTAGAATGTGATTAAATATTACGTGTATTTTACCTTAATGGTGAATGAATTTATTCATCCGGGAAAAAAGTGTATTTGAGCCATATCTGACATTATATACCAGGATCAAATACTTGAATATAAAAAAATAAATCCATAATAATACAAAAAAAGGAGTAAATTCTTTGACGTAAGAGTAAGAGCTCTCTTCAAAATTGTTTATTTTTTTCTTTAAAGATTTTATTTATTTGAGAGACAGAGAGTGAGTGAGAGAGAACACATGCAGGGTGAACGGTAGAGGGAGAAGCAGACTCCCCGCTGAGCAGGGAGCCAGATGTGGGACTCGATCCCAGGACTCTGGGATCATGACCTGAGCTGAAGGCACATGCTTAACCAACTGAGCCACCCAGGTGCCCCAAAATTCTTTCAAAATTCACAAAAACTATTGATAAAATTAATTTTATAAAAATTAAAAAACCTTACATGTCAATATTTCAACATGCAAAGTAAAAATACAAATGGAACAATGAAACAAAATGTTATATATTTATCACAAAGTCTATCCACATTTGTATATGAAGAACTACTGGAAATCTGTAAGAAAAAGACCAGAAACCAATGAAAATATGGGCAAAGGATAACTGAAATGGATGATTTCACAGAAAAATAATTACAAATGATTCCAACGATTTGCAAAGATTCTCAACTTCACTCACAAAAAATGTAATAAAACTAGACTGAAATGTGAATTTTAACCCATCTGACTTGCAAACTTGATTAATAACAACTTTGTTAACAAGATATGAGAGAAAAAGGTATTCAGAGATTTTAGGTAGAAGCCCGAAAACTCCCCCTGCAATATCCTTCCTCCCCCCACCCCCCACTCCATCCCATGGGGTCCCAAGAGCAATCCCAATATAAGCCTGCACTTTAAACTCCATCTTGGTTTCTGCTTCCCAGGGAATCCAACCTGAGATACCCAATTACTTATAGAATAATGTACGCATGTGGCTATTCAAGACAACTTTTTCCCCCCTAATAATAAATATTTGAAAACAGGTCAAATGTAATTATTGAGGATTTGGTTAAACTGATTATAATACATCCATACAATTTTAATATATGCATCTTAAAAATAGAACGTTTTCTATACACTGATGTGAAAATATTTCCATAATATGTATATAAATGTATATATGTATATCAAAGTACAGTGTACATAGAACACTGTCTTTGGTGTGGAAAAGGATTGTTTCTCTCTCCATTAAGAAGTACTAGTAAGATATGCAAGGAACTAAAAACAGTGGCTAATTTTGAAAGTATTAGCAGAGATCTGTAAAATTAGGGACAGAGAAGGAAGAAAGAATTTCCAGTGTTTACGATTCATACTATTTAAGTTTTTGGACACAGTTATTCAAAGTATCTACCTACCTACCTACCTACCTACCTACCTACCTACCTACCTATTATTTACCAATCTATAATTTGTTTCTCTCTGCTTAACAACTTTTCTCAGAATCTATCTTGAAAAAGTATGTCTAATGAAATATTTTTTAACTTGGGTTCCTTAACTCCTTCTTAGAGATTTCTAGAATAATATCCTTAAGAGGGTCTGTTATTTCTCATGGTGTCAATTTTTTCTCTAAGAAATGAGCCCTTTATCTGGTGTAGTGGAAGTGCAAACAGCAATGACTATTCTGATTTCCCCATAAACTGTCTTGAACTAGCCTCCTTACCTTCAGATAAGTGTCATGTACCAGCATCCATGAGCCACATACTGAAGAATCGTAAGTTAACCTCCCCTAAGAAATCCCTTATTGAACTCTACTTGAGTATCACACGTGAGCCAGCAATTGCCCCATTTAATACACATCCAACCAGGGAATATGATGTTAAGTCTTCCCTTCTGGCACGCATGCACATTCTCCAACTATGGTTTTCTTAAAAAGTTACCTTAACTGGATGAGAGGGGCCATCTCTTTCATCTTTCCCAAAGAGGAGTGATCAAAAAACTTAAGAGCATGGTCAAGTTCACTAATGCATACACCTTATTATTTCCTTTCTTGTATTTTTAATTTTTCTGTTCTTTTTCCAACTTTTTGCCTTTATATTTTAACAAATATATTCATCTGTAAGTTTTCCCCTAATAATGTCTATAACTGCCCTGTAACCACTGGTATATAGTGTTTTCACTACCATTCAATTTATAATATATTCTAATTAACCCCATGATTTTTTTTCTTTGATACATCAATTATTTTGAACTGTGTTGCTTAAGTTCCAAACTTACGTAGATTTTTTCGTGATTTTTTAAATTTGATTTTTAACTTATCTGGGGTCAGAGAACATATTCTAAATGGCTGCAATAATTTGAAATGTTTTGAAACATTTTATGGCTCAACATATCCATTTTAGCAATTGTTTTTCTCTGTACTTGAAAAGAACATGAATTCTTATTATAAAACTTATTTTTTGTTGTTTTTGTCTGCATGTTCTATCTTTTGTTAGGTATTTAAATCTCCCATTATAGGGGGTGGCTCAGTTGGTTGACAGTCTGACTCTCTGTTTCTGCTCAGGTCATGATCTTAGGGTCCTGGGATGGAGCCCCGCATTGGGCTCAGCACTCAGCAGGGAGTCTGTTTCCCCTCTCCCTCTCTCTCTGCCCCTCTCCCTAATACACACACACACACGCACACACACACACACACACTCTCTCTCTCTAAAATAAAATAAAAACTTTAAAAAAATTAGTCTTCTATTATAATCATGGGTTTGAGGCTATGTTGTTAGGTATATGCAAATTTAGAATTATTTTATCTTCCTAGTGGACTGAGCCTTCATCATTATGCAATGTAAATTTTCTAAGACATCTTCCTTTAAAATCTTCTTGGACCAATAGTATAATCATATCATGTTAGTTTTGGTTAGCTTTTACATATTTTATCTCTTTCTCATTTCCCATTTTTTTTACTTTCAATCTTTCTGTA
Organism: Ursus americanus; assembly: GCF_024610735.1. Lineage (NCBI taxonomy): Eukaryota > Metazoa > Chordata > Mammalia > Carnivora > Ursidae > Ursus > Ursus americanus. The sequence goes on from NC_142145.1 coordinate 40,320,480, forward strand.
TACTTATACTTAAATTGTGTCTCTTGTAGAAACACACTGTTTTATTAAACCCAATCTGATAATATTTATCTTAATTGGAGCACTTATTTCATTTGCATTTTATGTAATTACTAACAGTTTTACATTCAAATCAACAATGTTGTTATTTTCTATTTACCTCCTCCCTTCACTCATTTTTATTCTTCTCTCATCATTCTGATTACTTACTGCTGTGTGACATACCTCCTACAAAAGTTAATGGTTTAAAAAACAACCATTTTAGGGGCGCCTGGGTGGTTCAGTTGGTTAAGCATCCGACTCTTGATTCCAGCTCAGGTCATGGATCTCAGGGTCCTGGGATGGAAACCTGCACTGGGCTCTGTGCTCAGCGGGGAGTCTGCTTGTGGTGTCTCTCTTTTCCTCTCCCTCGGCCCCTCCTCCTATTCTCTTTTTCTCTCTCAAATAAATAAATAAATCTTAAAAAAATAAAAATAAAAATCAACCATTTTATTATTTCTTGTGGTGGGTTTTCTGGGCTTTGGGCTTAGTGGGTGGTTTCCCTGGTTGTTTGATGTTTGTTGGATTTGTGGTGTCACCTGGAGCACTGGGGCTACAGTCATCTGAGGATTTGCCTGGCCTGGAATATACATGATGGTTCACTCACATGGCCAACATTTGAGGTTTGGGTTTATCTTGGAGTGTAAGGTGAGACTTTCAACTACAGCACCTTAGTATTCCTTCACCCTATCTCTCTCTTGGATATTGCAGGAAGGTGGTTAGGTTCAAAAAGGAAGAATCACAGGTGTGTGATTCAAGAATAAGGAAGTGAGAGATGAGAGTCCTTTTAAGGTCTGGATTTGGAATTTCCAGACTCTTGCTCCTGTTATATTCTGTTAGTCACAGCAATAACAGAGGTAGCCCAGATTCTAGGGCAAAAGAAATAACCTTCACTTCTCAGTGTAAGGAACAGGGAGGGGTTAGAATTGCTGGAAGTCATTTTGGAGATTACTTACCATATTTGTCTTCTTCCAAATTTACTCGTTTTTATTATATCCTTATCCCTTTATATTATTATGATAGTTACATGACATTTTACTAATCTTTTACTATTCTAGGATGACAGTTATTTTTTGAACCTTTAAGGATATCATTACCCTGTCTTCTGACATCCACTGCTTCTTTTGAAGAGTTCTTGCATTTTTGTTGTTTCTTGAAGATAGTATTTCTTTTTAATCTCTAATTGTTTTTAAGATTTTATTATAGTATTTGCTTCTCAGTTCTATACGATTTCACTAGTTCTTATTTTTTTAATTACTGTTTATGTAACTTAGGGTTTATAGTGCTTCTTTAATTAGTGGCTTATTTCATTTCTCAATTTTTTTAAAATCCTGAAATATTAACTCTTAAAAATGGGGCTTCTGCTCCATTTTCTCTCTCCTTTCTTTCTGAGACTAAATTTATATGTATGTAATGACTTTTGATTATATCCCTGATCAATGGTTTTGTTACGACCTCTATTTCAATTCATTTGTTTTTGTTTCAACTGTTTCCATTCTGCTATTAAATCCATTCACTGAATTCTTAATTCCAGTTATTTTATTTTAGTTCCAGAAGTTTCATTTGATCCTTTTTAATAGTTTTAAACTCTCTACTGAATTTCTCCACTCTGTTCATCTTTAATTCCTGGAACGTATTAAGCATTGTTATCTTTTAAGAGTTATTTATTTATTTATATTTGAGAGAGAGAGAGAGAGAGTGTGTGTGTGTGCATATGAACATGACTGGGGGGAGGTGCAGAGGGAGAGGGAGAGAATTCTTAAGCAGACTCCCTGCTGAGTGTGAAGCCCGATTATGCAGGGCTCTATCCCAGGACGCTGAGATCATGACCTGAGCCAAAATCAAGAGTTGGATGCTCAACCAACTGAGCCACCCAGTCACCCAAGCAAGCATTGTTATTTTGAATTTGGTGCCTGTTAAGTCTATTTTCTGGATATCCTATGACTGTTCCTACTCTCTATTTTCTGGGTTTTGGTATGTTTTTTTTGGTCAGATTTTTTTATTTCAAAAATTGCAGCAGTACTTTGAGGCTCTCTGTATGTTATATTTCCCTGGAGAAGATTTAGTTTCACCTTTGTTAAAAAGCACTAATAATCCCAGATCGTCTTTTCCTGCTCAGTAATGGAGGTTACCTGAAGCTAGCTTCAGTCCTGTAGGGGCCAGTGTGTGTCTGGTGCATCCATCCTTCAACTCCTGTGTGATAGTGTGGCATTTTTATCAAAGCTTCTTTTTATTAGGCCTTCAGGGGTTTCATTGTTGTTCCGGTTCATTTTGTTCCTTCCCTCCTCAAGTCCTAGATTATTTTGGATTTTCTTGATTTGTCTCTATATGCCTCACAGTTTTGGGATGGGCAAATTATTTCAAAATGTAATACAATATCAAATACTAGGCTTGCCTCTCTAGAATTTGTTTGCTCTTCAATTCCAATCCTAAAATAATCACTTTCTTGATTGTACTGATACCTTCAGAAATATTTTTAATTGATTCCTCAGCTTTTCAAGTTGTTTTCCATTGAGGAGTTGGCCCCAAACACCCTACATTTATTGTATGAGTGTGATTGCCCCACAGTGCTTACTCTTATGTATCTTATCTAAATGATCTTTGCTTTAAATAATCTTTAAAGTATTATTATAACGCTAGAATCAGGAGATGGGGAAGGTTGCATTTTCCCCCCACTCTTTAGCAAGAAGATATCCTTTTTTCTTTTTTTAAAGATTTATTTATTTTTAGAGAGAGAGTGAGCGAGCACACAAGCAGGCCAGGCGGAGGGGCAGAGGGAGAAAGAGAATCTCAAGCAAACTCCCTGCTGAGCAGAGAGTCAGATGGGGTTGGGTGGTTGGCAGCCTCCATCTCCTGACCCTGAGGTCATGACCTGAGCCAAAACCAAGAGTCAGACCCTCAACTGACTCAGCCACCCAGGCACCCCAAGAAGAAATCTTTTTTTAAAAAGTGTGTTTGCTACTTGCAATTTTCCCTCACATGTGTGGTTTCAAGCAAAACTTAAAATTAAGAAAAAAATATCATTCCTAATCCTATTAAAATTGTAATACAAAGTAGTTCCTATTTATTGGATGTTTCCACATAATTTTCCTCTCCATTTCTTTGATTATCCCTTAATAATGTAAAGTAGAGGATGGCAGGTTTCCTAACACATTTCATAAGAAAATCCCTTCACCAGAATAGAAGCATAACACTACTAAAAATACAAATGTATGTATGTTATATAACTACCTCTACACTCTTTTCCCTTAAGCAATTATTAAAAATGATAAAAGAGAGCTCTCATCTTAGAAAATCAGAAATATTTAGTAACATTAGTAACATTTCTTGTTCATAAGTATTAAATAATTATAAATATTTTAAAGCACAGGCTGTCCTCAAGAGTAATGATTCTCTTTAATATACAATAAACAAACCAAAATTAAACAATCAAGAAAATTAATGCATAGATATAATGTTTTCATTTGTGCCAGCCAAAATGTTAAGCTCCTCGCATCCATTATCTGATATAACTCTCAGAACCATGAGTTTGGCAGCAAAGATGAGGAAGCAGGTTCAGAGAGGTTAAGAAATTTGCTTCCGGTGACAGAGATAGTCAAGTAACAGAGGAAATACTGGAATTCAAATATGACTCAGAGAGTTTCTTTTAAGCACTTTCTTTATTAACTCTCAACTGAACATTGTAACCTGAAAGTAAATGACCTACTAGTGAAGAGAAAATGGTTGCGTCTGAATGAAGACTAAAAGGACCCAGTATTGAGTGAGGGAGAGTAAGAGGAAGCACTAAGGGGAAAAAATGAAAGTGTATGGGTCCTGGGAGAAGTTCACATGCAGAACGGCTATAGTCTCTAATGAGCCACTGCTCCTACCCTGCAGCCTTGCTTTTTAAACTATATACAAGCTTACAGGACTCTGAACACATTGTAGATCATACTCCCTTAAAACTGATGGGCTGATACAATGTAGTAATGGCACTGTTCACATTGTTTGTGACATGCAGTGCCCTGGAGAATGAGAGGCAGTCATTTTACCTCAGATCGAAGACTGCTTTTCAATAAAAATTAAAGACTCAGAATTATTTTGGGTGACAACAATCATTAAAATAAACCATATGTGTGAAACGCTATCAGAGTCTGAAATTGCAAAAAAATAAAGAGAAATAAAGGGAATCGTTTAATATGGTAAGAATTCAGCAAAATTGCAAACGCATTTGCAATTCAAAAGTGCATGAAACAAATATATTTGATTATGTTGGAATATGTGATAAAATGTCTCATAATTTGTATATATTGTTTCTTTTTGAATAGTCTAGGAATTCAGTAACACAAATTATAAACTTAATTATGAAAAAACTACTACAAATTATAAGGGCAAGTTAACAGAGCAAAATATTATATACAAATGTACATACATACACATAGTCATAACTGCATGAATGTTTATAAAACATACATTTATGCCCCTACATACACATATGTGTGATAATGAAGCATTATTTTTACACTTATATAATTTAGTTTAATGCACTTGATAATTCATTAAATTTTGGCCCTCTATTTGATCCTCTTTGCCATGTCTAATGTTCTCAGATTATGCCTAATGTGATAAAATTATATATATCATGCTTTACAATATATATATTATGCTTTCTTTTCTGCTTTGTTATTTATATTCTCGAAGTCAGAAAAAATTTCAAACTAAGGCACAATAGAAAGTAAACCAATGCATTTGTGTTCAATGTTTTCCCACACTGATTCCTCAAGGAATAGTTACCGAAGCATGTTATAAAAACAATCTGCTAAGTAAGGAACACTGTGCTCTATGATTTGTAATTACTACTTGTTTAAAATTGTAATTTACATCTTTTCATGAGCTAAAAAAGAAAAAGAACAAAAAGTAAGAAGGAAAGAAAGAAGAGAGTCAGAGACAGAGAATGAGAAAGACTAGGTGATTCAGGGATTTCTTGGGATGTTATTTGACGCCTCTAATGACTAATAATGAGATTTTTTTCATCTATTCACTTGGATCCTGTATGTCATCTTTGATTAAAAAATCTATTCACATTCTTGCCCACTTTTTTCTCTTATAAGTGAGCCTTGAAAATTCTTTATATGTTTTAGTGTAAGTCTTTATCAGATATGTGATTTGCAAATACATCTTTCAGTCTATGGCTTGCCTCTCATTCTATTAAGAATGTCTTTGGCAAAGCACAATTTTTTATTTAACTGAAGTTAAATTTATTGATTTTTTTCATTTAGGATTTCTATGTTTGGTGTGATGCTTAAAAACTCTTTGCCTAACTCAAAGTCACACAATTTCTCCTCTATTTTCTTCTGTGCGTCTTACAATTTTATATTTTAGTCTATGATGTGTTGTGATTCATATATTTTTATGTAAGAACATCCATTTATTCTAGCATCATTACTTGAAAAGACTATTCATTCCACATTGAACTGCCTTTGTAACTTTGTCTAAAGTCAATTGACCATAATTGTCTGGGTCTATTTCTGGGCACATAGTCTGCTGTATTATTTATGTGTCTAACTTTTCACCAACAGGACACACTATACTTACTACTATAGCTTTTTACAAAAATTGTTTCGTCTTGTATATCCTTTTTATCTCCACATGTTTTAGAATAAGCTGTTGAAATCTCCAAGAAATTGACATTTTAACATATTAATTGTTCTAATCCATATATATGTACTATCTCTTCATTCACTCAGCTCCTCTTTGATTTCATTCATCAGTTTTTTTTTTTCAGTGTACCTTATCACATCTAAGTGAATGTAATTTTTATTGAGATAAGAGGGTAATTTTTATTGTGATAATTGTAAAGTCACAGGGGTTTTTAAGAAGTAACATAGAGAGACCCCACATACACAATTTCCCCAATGGTGATATTTTGTTGATACAAAGTCACAATCAGGATATCGACAGTGTAAAAATCCACAGATCTTATCCGTATTTTTTCAGTTATACTAGAACTTGTGTGTGTGTGTGTGTGTATGTGTGTGTATTTAGTTCTGTAATCACATGTGTATGTTTGTGCAAGAACTACTGTGATCAAGATTCTCAACAGTTCTCACCACAGAAGTCTGTGTATTGTTCTTTCATAACCACATAGACCTCTCATTTATTCTCCCTTTCAAAAATATTTTAAAATGTTGTGATTTCAAAATATTATAAAAATGGAATCACTGGGGCACCTGGTTAAGCATCTGTCTTCTGGGATTGAGCCCCATGTCGGGCTCCTTGCTCAGCGGGGAGTCTGCTTGTCCCTCTCCCTCTGCCCCTCTCTCCGCTTGTGCTCTCTGTCTCTCAAATAATGAATATTTTAAAAAATGGAATCACAGGGAATCACTATTGGGACTGGTTCTTATTACCAAGTATAATTTTCTGCAGATTTGTCCAAGTCTTGTATGTAATAATCATTCATTTCTTTTCATTGCTGAAAAGTTATGTATGCACCACAGTTTTCTTACCCATTTACTCATTGAAGGACATTTGGTCTGTCTTCGGTTTTTGGCTATTACAATAAGATTGCTACGAACACTCATTTACAAGTTTTTTCTGTGAACATACATTTTTTTTGGGGCAGGGGGAATGCCAAGGAGTGTAATTTCTGAGTAATGGCCTGTTTATTTTTTTAAGGCACTGCTACATGAAAATGGAGATTCCTTTTAGAATGCTCTTATTAAAATTCAGTGCCTTTACTGATTACAGAACCATTTTGATTCTCTATTTAATCTTGTTTAATTTTAGTAGTTTGAATTTTTGAGTAATTGCTTTACTTCTTGTAAGTTTCCACATAAGCGTAAAGTTCTTTGTAGTATTCTCTTATCCTTTTAATGGCTGGAGGATCTGCAGTAATCTTATTTAATTTGTGTTCTCTTCTTGTCAGTTTTGTTAGAGATTTATCTATTTCATAGATTATTTTTGAAGAATCAACTTTTTGTTTGATTTTCTCCACTTTTCTGATTTCAATTTCTTTGATTTCTGCTCTTTACTATTTTCTTCCTTCTGTTTACTTTGGATTTGCATTACTCTTCTAGTTTCTTGAAGCAGGAGCTTAGATTATTGATTTGAAACCTTTCCTCATTTCTAATGTAAGCATTTTGTGCTATACATTTTCCTTTCAGCACTATATTAACTGCATTCCACATTTTTAATTACAACATATTTTCATTTTCATTCACTTATTTGTATTTATTATTTCAAGACATCTTCATTGACCTATGAACTACACAGAAGTGTGTTTTATTTCCAAGCGTTAGAGATTTTCCTGTTGTCTTTTGATTTTTACTTTGATTGCATTATGGCAAGAGAATGTTTGTTTTACAGCCCAGGATATGGCCTATCTTGATGAATATAAATAATTGCTTGAAAAAAAACCCCGAGATTCTGCTCTTTTCTCTGGATTATTATAAAATAATTAATCCTGTTGATTGTGTTGCTCAGATCTTCTGTATTTGTGTTGAATTTCTATCTACTGATTTTGTATTTTGCTGAGAGGAGATGTTGAAGTCTCTGAATATAATTGTAGATTCAGCTATTTTTTTGGCCAAATGAGGGGAAACTTCAGCCATCATTTATTTGACTATGTTTTTATTCCCAGTGTCTTTCTCTTCTTCCTAATGGAGCCCAATGATATAAATGTTAGATCATTTGTCATAGTCCCAAAAGTCCTTTAAATTCTGTTCACATATGTTGTTCTGTCAATCTTGTCTTTGCATTTCAGATCTAGTCTATTTTATTTATCTGTTATTTATCAAATTCATTAATTATATATTCTCTGTCATCTCCACTAAATTACTGGGATTTTATAGAAATTTATTTTCCTTGTTACAAGATTTTTCATTTCTATAATTTCTGTTTGATAACTGAATTTCTTTGATGAGATTTACTTTTTTAGAAAATTGTTAGAAAATTTGTAAGCAGTTTTTTGATGACTACTTTAAAATCCTTGTCAGCTTATTCAGCAGCTGATTTTTCTTAGTGTTGGTATCAGTTGATTATCTTTTCTCATTCAAGTTGTGGGTACCTTGGTTCTTCATATGACAGGTGTTTTTCAAATGTATTCTTGACACTTTTTCTATTATTTTGGAGTCCAGGGTTCTATTTGTATCTTTTATTTTAGCAGATCATGACCCTGTTTAGGTTCAGCATACAGGCCGAGGGCTATTTTTATGGGCTGTAGTTCTGGTGACAGTTTGCTTTTCAGTCTTTCCCGTATTATTTTATTCTACTTGGGTTGTATGGTACTACTGAGGCTCCCACTGGTACCTGCTTGTGCTGCCTGAGAGGGCAAGAGAAGGATCTGCAGGACAGACTGGGCTCCTAAGTGTCTCTTGGTGGTTCTTGTTTTGGTAGGTGTCCACCTAGTGTGTCCCCTGACCACCCAGGTGTCTCTGAGGAGGGGAATGACATCTGGGCCTAAAGAGACAAAGAAGTTTGATTGGTTGGTATGTCTGTTGTGGTGTGGTCCCTTTTCTCAGGGTCCCCTGGTCTCTCTGATGTCTCTGAGCCAGGGAGGGGTGTGTCAGGATCACGTGGGCAAGGAGGTTTTCTGGGTGTTTTGCTTATTGTGGTGGGGTCTTCCTTGCTGGTGCTGCCAGTCACTCAGTGTCTCCTGGAGGGCTAGGGAAGTCAGAAGCCAAAGAAGACAAAGAGACTGCTTAGACCACGTAGTCTGTTTTATCAGGATCCCTCTTGCTAGTGCTAAGTTCTCCTGAATTTTTTTCTAGTAAGTAGATTCTGATTCAGCAGGAAAGAAGGTACCTCTCACCGTGCTTATTGCTAGTGTGGTTTCTCATTAAACCCCTTGCCTGTGGTGTCAGTTTGCCTGGTGTTTTCAGAGACTCTTTTATGATCTGAATGAAGAGTGAATTTACTTGGGCTGCTTTTTTGATGGTAATTTGGGACAGGAAGTACCACTACATCCTGCCACTGTGTGGTTCCTCCAGTTCCAGGAATCCAAATAAACCTATCTGCTCTTACTATCCATTAGTTTTCTTTTGCTGTTACTTCTATTATTTCCAGGTTTTGTAAGTGGGAAGTGAGTCCCATTCATCTTATCCAGATGGTAATTATAGCGTATATCTCCTTATATTTATGCTTAAACAGTTCACTTTTTGCTGCTAGTACAAATGATATATTTTGAAATTTAATTGCTAATCTCTAATATATATAAATTTGACAGAGTTTGTATTTTGCACTGGTATCCTGAAACCTTGCAAAACTCACTCACTGGTTCAGGGAGTTTTCTGACAAATTCTTTGGAATTTCTGCACAGGCATTTTAGTCACCTGTGAATAGAGGTTTTAATTTTCACATGTATATTAATTATTTTTCTTGCCATATTTTCCTCTCTAGGACTCCCAGGACTTTGCTCAACAGCAGTGGTCAGAGCAGTCATCCTTTCCTTATTCCATATTTTAGGGAAAAAACATCAAATATATCACAGTTCATTGTGATATAGCTGTAGAGTTTTAAATGTCCTTTATCAAGTGAAGGAAGTTCCTTTGTTTCCAGTTCAGTGAAAATATTTTTTTTTAATTTTAAATGGAGGTGAAAATTTGGTAATTGCTTTTTCTACATATATTGAGTACATCATAAAGCTTATCTTCTTTAGTTTATTACGGTGAAACATATTAATTGACTTGTAACTTGGACATGATCAGCATAAAAATGGATTCTGTTTTCCAATTTTTTGCTAAGGATTTTTGCGTCTATATGCATGAGAGATATGAGTCTGTAGTTCTCTCTTCCAGTCATGTCTTTGTCTGGTTTTGGAATCAGGAAAATTCTGGTCTCAGTCACTGGTAAAGTGGCTCCACCTCTCCTGTTTTCTGGAAGACATCTGTAGAAGTACTATTTCATTCCAAAATATTTGTTAGACATTTAAGCCCGGATATTTCACCTGATTTTTTTTTTTTTCTATTACAAGTGTTTTTAACTTTAAATCAATTTATTTGAGAGACTGTTGACACTTGCTAGTAGGCTTATTAATATTATTGATTATTTCAAAGAAACAACTTTTGGCTTTATTGGTTCCCTCTGATTTTTTTTTCTGTTTTCAGTGTTATTAATTTTTTAATCTATTTTTTAAAATTAATAGACTTTATTTTAGAGAACAGTATTAGGTTTACAGAATACAGTAGATTGCACAGAGTTTCCATATATCCTCCATGCACACTGTGATTCTACTATTATTAGCATCTTATATATGGTAAACTTGTTAGAGTTGATGAACCAATATTGATGCATTAATAACTAAAATCCATAGTTTACATTAGTTTACTTTGTGTTATAAAATTCTGACAATTGAAAATATCAAGTATCCATCATTAAAGTATCATATAGAATAGTTTCACCCCACTAAAAATCCCATGTGCTTCTCCTATTTATGTTTCTTTCATTCCCCCTCCCCCACAATCCCTGGCAACCACTGATATTTTTTTTTTTAAAGATTTTATTTATTTATTTGACAGAGATAGAGACAGCCAGCGAGAGAGGGAACACAAGCAGGGGGAGTGAGAGAGGAAGAAGCAGGCTCATAGCAGAGGAGCCTGATGTGGGGCTCGATCCCATAACGCCAGGATCACACCCTGAGCCGAAGGCAGACGCTTAACCGCTGTGCCACCCAGGCGCCCCAACCACTGATATTTTTTATCATTTCTATGTTTTTTGCCATTTCAGGAATGTCCTATAATTGGAATCATACAGTATGTAGCCCTTTCAAACTGGCTTTTTCCACTTAACAAGGTTTTTTTCCCTGTCTTTTCATGGCACATCTCTTTTTAGTGCTGAATAATAGTCTATCGTACGGATGTACTTTAGTTTGTTTACCCATTCACCTAATGAAGGACATTTGATTGCTTCTAATTTTTGGCAATTATGAATAAAAATGTTACAAACATTCATGTGCAGTTTTTGTGTGGATGTAAGTTTTCAACTGATCTGGGTAAATACATCCATGTACAGTAAGACTGTGGTTAGCTTTGTGACAATACCAAACTGTTTTCCAAAGTGGCTCTATCATTTTGAATTCCCACCAGAAGTAAATGAGAGTAGCTGTTGCTTCATATCCTCAGTGGTATTTTTTCTTTTTAGCTTTTTTGATTTTTAGCCATTCTACTGGTGTAGTGAGTAGTATCTCATTGTTTTAATTTGCAATTCCCTATTGACATATGATGTTTAGTATCTTTTCAAATGCTTATTCTCTAGCTGCTTATCTTCCTGAGCGAGTTATCTATTAAGATCTTTGGCCCATTTTTAAATTAGACTGTTCTCTTATTTTTTACTAATTTTTTATTTTATTATTTTTTTAATTATGTTCAGTTAGCCAACATATAGTACATCATTAGTTTTTGATGTAGTGTTCAACGATTCATTAGTTGCGTATAACACCCAGGGCTCATTTCAACATATGCCCTCCTTAATAGCCATCACCGGTTACCCCATCCCCCCATGCTTTTCCCTTCTCCACCCTCAGTTTGTTTGCTGGAGTCCACAGTCTCTCATGGTTTGTCTCCCTCTCTGATTTCTTCCCATTCAGTTTTCCCTCCCTTCCCCTAAGGTCCTCTCCACTATTCCTTATGTTCCACATATGAGTGATACCATATGATAACTGTCTTTCTCTGATTGACTTATTTCACTTATTTATTTTTAAATGTTCTTTGTATATTTTGGACATAGTCTTCTATCATGTATGTGCTTTACACCAGTCACTTTCTCTCAGTCTGTGGCTTGGCTTTTCATTCTTCTAACAGTGTCTTTCATAGAACAGAAGGTTTTAATTTTAATAAAGGCCAACATCATTTTTTTCTTTGATGGATCATACTTGTGATATGTATCCAAAAAATCATTACCAACCTAAGATCACTTAGATTTTCTCTTATGATATCTTCTAGAAATTTTTGCAGTTTTGTGTTTTACATTGAGGTCTATTATACATTTTGAGTTAATTTTTTGTGAAAGGTGTAAGGTCTACATTTAGATATATTTATTTATTTTGCATGTGGATATTCATTCCGTTTTGTTGAAATAATGATCATTTGTCCTTTGGAGTGCTTTTGCTCCTTTGTCAAAAATTAAATGAGCTTATTTGTGTCATCTATGTCTGGGCTCTGAATTCTGTTCCATTGATCTAATTTGTTTTATATGTCTTTTCTTTCACCATGAATCCCACATTTATTATTCTCTTCCTTTGCTTGCTTTGTAATCTCTACTTCTTTCTCACAATTCTTAAGGTGAAAATTTACATTATAGACATCATGCCTTTTTTCTTTAATACAAGCATTTTAAAGCTATAAATTTCATCTAAAATTGTTTTAGACACATCCCACCAGTTTTGATATAAGGTATTTTCACTTTTATTCAGGTAAAAATCCTTTTAATTCTCACTTGAGATACCCTCTATGACTCATGAGATTTTTGGATGTATGCAATTTAGTTCCCAAATATTTGGGGATTTTCCACATATCTTTCTGTTGCTGATTTCTCATTCTATTATAATGAGAAAACATACTTCGTATGATTTATGTTGTACTTTTAAAAATACTAGTCAAGGTTTATTTTATGGCAAGAACACAGTCTATCTTGGTGAATTCTTTCACGGGCACTTGAGAAGTGTGTACCCTGCTTTTGGGGTATGGGGTCTACAAATACCAATTGGATCAACTGTTCGCCAGATTTTCTCTACCTTTACTGACTTGCTAAATATTTATTATGTTAATTACTGAGAGAGGATAGTGAATATTCTGTTTATTCATTAGCGTATGTATCATATCTCTTCATCTATGCTGCTTTTCTTGTCAGGGAAGAATTTGCTTCTATTTCATCTTTTTTCTCTGAAGCCTCAGCCATGTCTTCCACATTGGCACCAAGTGGACCTTCCTTCAGTGGCTCAGCTTTGTATGAAAAAGTCCACAATACATTTACTACTTCGGAAAGCAACTTGCCAGTGAGATCCATGTTGGCAATGCTTCACTTTTCTAAGGACTTTATGGTTTTGTAATGTGAAATGGATTAGAAAAAGTGGTAGAACAGAAATTTTAAATCAAAGATTATTTTTCAGAAATACAATAAAGTTCAGAAGACAATGTATTTTGTGCCTCAAAGTAATTATAAATTTTTTATTATTATTACCCAAGACTGTCCAGAAAACTCAGGGAACTCAAAGGAGAATATCCTCACTAGATAACATTTTAAGGGTGCAACGAAATACACAGATTTTTCTCTAATTATCCTACCCGAATTTGCTTATTCAAAATAAGATAAATATGTATTTATTTTTGTCCACTAAACCAGTGGATATACTGAATTATAAAGCATATATTTAAAAAAATATTGACTATTAGTTCTGGTTGGAATGTAGTCATCAATTTGTCCAACCTCTTCTATTTGGCTTTATGGAAATATTTTGTAATTACAAAACCAAGTTTTAGTGGAATAAAGTAACCTAAAGACTATGTGGTCTGTATCTGGATTTTAGTTTTTCAAATGCCATAAGAATTCTCATAGTGGTAACACCTGAATCAGCAGTAGCTTTAACAGACCCACACATAAAATTGCTTTAATTTGCCACCTTACATATTAATAGAGGTCAAGTCACTGGTGTTATTTCATAGAATTATACATTTTGCAGTCAATTCATTATTAGGGATGTCTAATTTAGAATTCTTATGGTAGCCTGACTTTGTTCTAGGCTGTTACTCCTTGCTGTTTCACTGTCTTTAATTATTCCTCCCCCTGCATGTATTGAAATGGAATGCCTCAAGGATACTGTGATGGCAACATAGAGCAGCATTGTTTTCCCTTATAATGGAACTTGGGAAGGATATTGTTAGACCACTAGGCAAAATAGAAAGGTGGATTTAATTTGCATCAAATAAATATATTAAAGTTAAATGAATCAAAAAAGATGCAAATGAATCAAAGATGCAAATTCATTATTAACATCTAGTTAAGAATGTTTAGAAATTTGTTTTACTTCTAAGTATTCAAACCCATCACTCCTACAGAAAGAAATGTGGCAATCTCTTCTCCAGCAGGGCATGTGTCCTGTCAAAACATTGTTAGTTTGCATATAAGGTCAGAATGTAAAACACATGTCAAGGCCATTGCCTCTTGCTCCTTGGTGTAGTATAACAAATTGTAAGCATTTCATTTTCCTACCTCATCTTTCCTAGACAAAATAACAAGTATTCCTTGGTTTTTATGATTGAAGTAAAGGGGAAAAATAAGAAAGATTATTGCCTCTGGGAAAAGTTCTTTAAAAAACTAAGTGAAATTTTCCCTTATAAATTTCAATGTGAGTTATTTATTTTTGTATTAAATATCAATGAAAAATTGTTCATGTGCTGAATATTTACTACATTTGGAAACTACTGAAGTTTTTTTTGCAGGCATCATATTCCTAGGCTAAAGATTCTGTCCTTTTTCCAACAAAATGTGTTAGGTAATTTAAATTCCCAATTCTGCAACAATCAAAAACCATGGAATGAGCAACAGTACTTTGATTTGAAGAATGTATGAGCTGAAACTAAATGATCTAGTAGTGAATTCAGAGATCTTAAAATTAACAACACAGGAATCAACAGATGCTGGTGAGGATGTGGGAAAAGGGGAACCCTCATACACTGCTGGTGGGAGTGCAAAGTGGTACAGCCACTCTGGCAAACAGAATGCAGGTTCCTCAGTATTGTACCTTCATTTACCTCCAGTGTTAATTTATAGTTTGTTTGTAGTATCACTTTGTAATAAAAATGTATAAATTTACTTTCATGCATTTTTACTAAGGAGATCTATCAAACAAACAGATATCTCTTGGGAAAAAAGCTTTTTCTTTGCCATACTGATAGAACCAGAAGTCAGTTCCAAAGGATTATTTCTCTCTATTCTTAACTATGCTCACAGCTGTCACTAGCATTGGCTTTCTTTTTTAAAAAAATATTTTATTTCTTTGAGAGAGAGAGAGAGAATGCGTATGTGCATGCACATGAGTTGGGGAAGGGGCAGAGGGAGAGATTCCTCAGGCAGACTCCCCTTGAGTGCTGAGCCCTCTGTGGAGCTTGATCCCAGGACCCTGAGATCATGACCTGAGCTGAAACCAAAAGTCGGATGCTTAACTGACTGAGCTACCCAGGTGCCCCACTAGGATTAGTTTTCTAAAATACCTACTGAATTATCAGTGTCCTCCTTAAAACAATAGATAACAGAAACATATATTACTGACTATAGCTTACAGCATCCTAACTGTCCAGTTATTTGATTTTTTTTAAGTCATGATATGGGGTATAATACACACACACATACATATGTATATGTATGACCATCTATGTATGTGGCCTTTATAATTTTTTATTATAAGTCATATCCCAAACTTTTTGTTAGATGCTCAGTGTGGCAGACACAGCTACTGGTCATATAATATTTAGATTCCTTTTCTTTTATAATAATAGAGTGTTAACATTTAGGTGGACCCAGAGACATCCTGAATAAAAACTGAATTTCCTTGAGGGTCTTGCACTTAAAGTTTCCAGATCTGACTTAGATTCCACCAACTATGTACTGCCATGAATTCTGGAACATAGGGGAAAGAGGCCTTTTACCTCATCCTTCTGTATGCCTTTTTTGAGGTTTAACTTTTTCCTGTGGCAACAGAAACAGAGGTCTTGTGAGCTAGTCAGTGGTTTTATAATCTTCATAGGAATAAACTACACGTGTAATTCCATCTCTCTCTCTCTTTTTTTTTTTATTTAAATCCAACAGGCTCAGAGGGTCAATATTCTTGGTTCCAGTGAGGCTTCCTGATTCCCCACCTTTATATCTAACCATTATCTTAAACGTGTTCTTACCAAAAATAGTTAGACTGCTGTCTTATCTTACACTGAAACCTGCCTGATTACATTCAGCTTTCTAAATGCTCTGGGTGAGTGGCAGTCAATCTTCATAACAAATCTTTTTAACATTCTCTTTATTACCTTCAAATGAATTTAGCAGGCAATGTAACTTACGCATACACTTCCAATAGGAATCAATATAATTGTGTAAATATAATCTAAAGAAGACAGAAGATAAAATTAATTCATAATAGATATATAATTGTCAATATGTAAATAATCAAGCACAACTAAAGGAAGAGAGACATTATAGGAATGGTAATAGAGAGTCATTGTGAATACAGCAGCCATAAACGTAAACTGATATAAATTTGTTGTATGAGCTATTCAAATACTATGTGCCACATTGACCTCAGTGATGCAGTTTTATAAAATGCTAAACAATTTTTGATCAAATTAGAAATTTAGACATTACAATTTCCCGTTGGTTTACATGTTAGTTGCTTCCTGGAAAATTCAAACCAGGTAAAAAACTAAACCATTTAAGAATTATTTGAGTTCAGGGGCGCCTGCGTGGCTCAGTAGTTAAGCGTCTGCCTTTGGCTCAGGTCATGATCCCAGGGTTCTGGGATCGAGCCCCGCTTCAGGCTGCTTGCTCAGCGGGAAGCCTGCTTCTCCCTCTCCCACTCCCCCTGCTGGTGTTCCCTCTCTCGCTGTGTCTCTTTCTGTCCAATAAATAAATAAAAAATCTTAAAAAAAAAATTATTTGAGTTCACATGTGAAGGCTAAACACACAGTCTTAGATAAACATAAACACATTTTCATTTACCTGAATGTACAACAAAATATTCACAAATCACATGGGAACTGCCACAATTCTTTATGTGCAGAAAATTTCTCACCTCAGGCTCCCAGTCAATAAATATCAATAATATCCTGCAAGTTTTACGAGAATAATACCATTTCTCAAATGCTGCATAGGACGTGATTCTATACATATAAACAGACACACACATCGCACATGCACACACACTCCCTTGCCTTAAGAACCACTTCCCAACATTCTCACTTCTGCTCTTTCTTCACTCTAAATATTGTTTACTCACTTCTCTAAGGACAAACTACAACATAAACTTCAAGGTCCAGATAAAATACCCCCCTGCTATTGGAAATATAATTCAAGTTCTGAAAGTAAAATGCCCCCCCCCCCGATGTTCTACAAGTATGTAACATATCGCACTGTATTACTGTTATTTATCTACTGGTTTTCTCTCATTTCTTGCTGTATCTTCAGCTCTCCCAGAGATACAGGTTTGTCAAAGATGTGTGTTAGAATCTGATTCATCTTGCTGACCTCTGCATCTTGAACAACCTCACATGGAGCAAATGAATGAATGAATCTGAATTTCCCCCACTTGTGCCCTTGTTTTCATTCTGCTTCTTTCTTTTCCATACATTCTAGTAAATAACTGCATTTTCAAAGGAGATAAATCTATGCCTTAAAGTTCATTATTTAAAATTCCTAAGTTAAACCAGTTTGGATGGGCAATTATTATTATTAGTTTACTAAGATGATAACCTAAACTTACTAATTTGTATTCCTCAGGTAGGAAAAGTCAGTTATTGGACTCTTCTGTATTAGTTTCAATTATCAGAGCTTTATTGTAAAATTAAAAAAAATCACTGTAGTATATTCTAAAATTTTAATTAGGAAAATTTATTTGATTGTCCAAATACAGGAAAGAATGAATTTAATTCACATTAACGTAATTGCTTTTTATTATGTATTAATGACTTAAAAATCCTAACATATATAATAGCTGGCATTTACACTGAAAGAAGTACTCTTTCAGTATTATTCTCAATTAAATATGTTAATTAATAAAAATTGCTGAGTAGAAGAATGTGAAATACTAGTTTATGCTTTATGTGAATTATATTTCATCTGAAAGCCCCCAGACCTTATAAATCACAATTTTCTCATCTAGAAAGAGGAGTTCTATTGATACTATTATAATTCTTTATAATTAATTTCCCCCACTTTATTCTCTATGATCACTTTTGTTAAGCTTTTAAAAGTGAATCAGGCAGAAATATAGAGAAAGCATGTTCATTACTCTGTACCCATCGTATATTTACCAGGGGCAGGAGGGTAACGAGTTTCCCTAGAAATTTAGACATCATAATGGCCTACAACCATTTAGAATTTGTCTAAGTGCTTTAGAAAATGGATATCTCTGCAGCTTGCCTTGAGTCAGTGTTGCGAAGTACAAGGAACACTGTGCTGAGTTAGAATTATCCTATTTTAAATTCTGGCTTGGCCATTTATTAAGTGTATAGCTCTGGACAAACAATTTAAATTCTTAGAAACTTGGTTTTGTCATTTGATGGGAAAAAAAGAAAAAAGAAAGAAAAGAAAAAGAAAGATGATAAAATTTAATTTGGAAGTTGCTGGATTTGGCTTTTAAAGCCTATTTGGATCAGGCCTCTAGTTGAAAAGCAAACTAATCTGATGCTAATCTAAGTTTTAACTTGACATCTGCAGCTAGGATCCATGCTCTCCTCCGGGGCAGTATGATGTAGTGGGACACTAGTGGTCTAGACCTAGGCATGCCTTGGTGTTAGCCATTGCTCTGCTGCTTTCTAGTCTTGGGGCCATCCATGGACAAGTCATTTGTGCTGTATGGAATTCAATACCATTTTATGTATAATGTAATAAAAATTTCTCTTGCGCTCAAATTTTATAAACCATATTTGGTGCTGGAATTGTGAATACGAAGTACCAAAGGGACAGACAGTATTACTCATTTTAGAAAATATTTTGACAATTATGCTTCAACTGAAACAGTATTTCATGATAAAATGAAAAAAAACAAAAACAAAACATTGAACAACAACAAAACCCCCAAATTCCATACATTTACTGAGGCTGAATCAAATCTTATTCACTAACAACTCTTGAAAACTTTCAAAAAGAAAATTAAATCATAATCATCCAAGGAAAGCTAATAGAGATACACCTTAGAAATATTGTGGGTTTGGTCCCAGACTGGAATAAAGTGAATATCACAGTAAAGCGAGTCAAATACATTTTTTTGGTTTCCTAGGGCATATAAAAGTTACTTAATACTGTACTGTAGTCTATTAAACATATAATAGCATTATGTCTAAAAATGCACATGCCTTAATTAAAAATATTTTATTGCTAAAAAAAATGCTAACCATCATCTGAGCTTTCAGCGAGTTGTAATCACTGATCAGGGATCACCATAACAAACATAATAATGAAAAAGTTCAAAATGTTGTGAGAATTATCAAAATGTGACACAGAGACCCAAAGTGAGCAAATGCTGTGGGAAAAATGGTGCTGACAGACTTGCTTCATGCAGGGTTGCCATAAACCTTCAATTTGTAAAAAAAACACAGTATTTACAAAGTGCAATAAAATGAAGTGCAATAAAACGAGGTATGCTTGTACACTATATTTTTAGCTCAATCATTCTTAATAGAAAAAGATTCCCTTCAGTCAACTGTCAGGGTTTCTTTTTCTTCTTTTGTCTGGTATTTACTGATGTACACTTGTAAAATACCTCAGAAATTTTTTATGTAGACAAGTATCATTTTGAAGTTAGGATACTGTTAATTGCTAATTATTCTTTAGTTTTCCTAACTATTTTATTTATGAAATGCTTATTGAGTATCTCTTATGGGTAAAAGGAGAGGTATCGTGTAGGAAAAAAAAAAATCTAATTTGGCCATGGCCCCAGCACCATTTTAGTGGAACAGACTGAATGCTCACATATATTTAGAATACTGACCTCTAATTCTTTCAATTAACACATGCATGAGCATTTTGTCTAATACTGCATATCTTATGACTAATCAAGCGTTCACAGTTGCCCATTACTTATTCTGTGCTTTGTCTTGACCAAACTTTGGTCAAGCTTCTCTCCTCTTCAGGCCCTTGGACTTTGTCTTTCCCCCAAGCCTCATCAAGCACTAAAATGCAGACTATGCTTTCCTTAGCAGCTTATCATGAGAATAGGCTGACCCCACTGAGAAACAATTCCTGTCAAACTGCATTCATCTTGCTATTTACTCACTCTCTTGATTCCCCAACTTTTCTTGAAAAGTTACTCCTCCTTATAAAATAACTACACCATCACAGAATTATAAGTTACAAGCAAATGTATAAATGCTGAATAAACTTTAGTTTTTAGAAAGAATACCCTACTTAGACTTGATGATTCCAAACCTTAAAAAATCTATTTGATAGCAACACTTTAAGGTATGCATTAGGGGATGAGACTCTCAGTGACACGAGTGGTTCTTTTTTTGAAAATTTCACATTTAGAAAAATACTGTTGCTTGACACTTGCATATATTTACAGTTCTTCCTCAGCAATTGACTTTCAGAAAATTCTCTTGTAAAATATTTAAATGTCACAAATTCTTGTTATAGACATTGTCAGGAGAAAATGTATGACAATGCAGTGTGGGCTGGAAAAACTTAAAGAAACAAAATCAATAGTAAATAAGGGGAGTGAATACTTCCCTTGTATTTTTCACAAGCAAATCTGGACTTAAGGACATAAAGATATACTGAACTTATTATCTGAGTCCTATCTCATTGCATTAGGTAATGAAAAGCCTGGCTGTAGAATAAAAAATCAGTAAATAATGTCACAGAGCACAAAGCTTGACCTGAAAGAAGTACTTTTTCTATTCAGCAAGTCTCAGTTTGAGGGAAAAAAAAAGTTTCAATAAAGTTTCCTATGGACAGGGTATAATTAGGAGAAAATGACCTTGAGGGTTATACTGTTTTTAAACCAGCAAATTGGCAAATCATCGTGGGCATGAATGTCAGTTTAAGAT
Organism: Ursus americanus; assembly: GCF_024610735.1. Classification (NCBI taxonomy): domain Eukaryota; kingdom Metazoa; phylum Chordata; class Mammalia; order Carnivora; family Ursidae; genus Ursus; species Ursus americanus. The sequence goes on from NC_142145.1 coordinate 40,341,239, forward strand.
TGATGTTTAGAACAAAACTCTGAAATGCAATATATAAATGAGAATTTTGTCTTCTGGCACGTATGGCAAATCCTAGCCCTGAAATTCACTTTTTATCCCCTAATGCTGAGAAAGCACATAACAGATTTCTTAAGAATGAATATATATGAATCTACTGAAAGAACTAATCTAAAATCTCCATTTCAGAAGAGATTCTGCTTTTTTTTAGAAAAGTGAATATCCTTGATTATAAATTTTATATCACAGAGATTAGTACTCTGAAAATTAATGTGTATTTCACTCTTTATGTGCACTGATACTTTGTAATGTGCCTAAAACCTCATCCTTTCTAAATAGCATATCTTCTTCAAATGCAACAATTTCGAAAACACATTTTCATTTTTAAACCACTATTTTTGAAAACTAAAAATGGAGATTCCTGTCTAAAACCACACTTTAAATATCACAGATTTCCTCGTACATTATTGGTGTAGCATATGCATCATAGGGTGCTTTGTTGAAAGTATTTCTCATATCACATTTAACTTAGTGTCAAGAAACAACTTCTACTGAAACTAAAATCCTCAAGCTCTGGTAATTACATCAGGATCTCTATCATCCCTAGAGAGAGTAACATAAATCTAAATATGAGTAATTTCACCTACATCAGAGGTTTTATTCATGATTTAAAACAAATTTGACCCTGGAACATGGCAGAGTTAATAAATGCATTTGTATTATGAAGAAGTATGAAATAATCCTGTGGAGGGTACATATCAGAATATGATTAAGGAAATGGTCTGACAGTTTGGCAAAGTGAAAGTTAAGGAAAAATAAAACTAATCTGGGAGTCAGAAAATATGAATTTTAATCTAACAAACTAACAACTAGTTGTATGACTGAGGAAGTTATCTACTTTTCCATAGGAATGCTGAGGATCATTTAAAGCAATGAATGTGGAAGTTATTTAAAAACAAAGATATTGGGGGGCTCCTGGGTGGCTCAGTCGTTAAGCGTCTGCCTTCGGCTCAGGGCGTGATCCTGGAGTTCTGGGATCGAGCCCCATGTCAGGCTCTTCCACTGGGAGCCTGCTTCTTTCTCTCCCACTCCCCCTGCTTGTGTTCCCTCTCTCACTGGCTGTCTCTCTCTCTGTCCAATGGATAAATAAAATCTTTAAAAAAAAATAAAATAAAAACAAAGATATTGGAAAGGTAAAGCATTATCAATGTTTAACAGTCTTTATAAAAAACAAGAATTATTCAATGATGAAATTTGTAAAGAAACGTCCTTACTTCACTCTGATAATTTCACTTCAATTACAAAATTTGAAGTCATCATTATAAAGGTAAAGAGGATCCTACATATAACGTTTTATAGAATTTGACGTCAGCAGCTCTATTCGTGCCCAGGTTTAGAAGGGGGAGATGGATAATTCATATGCACTTGGGAAATAGATCACAGACTTGATATCTCAAATCTTATCTTATGAAATGGAGTCATAATATTAAATGACAATCAATACTTTTTAATGAAGTAATGAATAATGAACTAATAGTACCAAAATAAAAGTGAACAATGTGTTTAGCTTGGTGAATATGCATAAAATGAACACAACAATGTAATCACTGCCTACATCAAGACATGAACATTATCATCAAGTCTAAAGGACCCTTTGTGGCCTCTCATAGTCTCTCTTGATTCCTCTGACACAAGTTAATCACTATTTTGATTACTAAATTCCTGGATTAGAATCAGGGAGTACTCTTTGGACTCTTTCACTCAACATTATATGTATGAGATGCATTCATGTGGAGAGTTCATTTATTTTAACTGGTGAGTAGTGGTCCACAATTATAGTATAATATAGTTCAATCACTTTTATTGGTGGATGCTTGAATGCAACACAATTTATCTATCTCTTGGATAACTTGTTTGTGTCCAATTGGAGTTATTATGAATAATGCTGCTATGAATATCCTTGTACCTACCTATATTTTGGTATATGTATATAGGTTTCCTTCAGGAAAATAACTAGAAGTACTAGAATATCCATAAATTAAGCTTTAACAGATAATCCCAGACATTTTTTCCAAGTGAGTCTACCGACTTAACATTGTTGCCATCAGTTATAATTATAGTTACTTTCTGAAGATTAAAAAAAGAAGAAGTAGTGGAAGGAAGGAGATAGTAAAAATTTAAAAAATGAACTAGGAAAAATGACAAAGTAATTATAAGCATAGCTGAGATAAAAATTAATAAAAAATCACGTAGAACAATTATATGCAAATAAGGTTGAAAACTTAGATGAAATAAACACACTCACTGATAACTGCTGTGATTATGTGTGCAGATGTCTTTATTTTTAGGACATATACATTGATGTATTTAGAGGAACTGGAAAAGTATATATTTAATTTAACTCTCAAATGGTTGATGATGAAGTAATTTGGGAAAAAAAGTTAGCCATGGTGATGTGGGTAATGGTTAGATGAGGTTCTTTGCAGTATTTTTACAACTTTGCTGTAAATTTGCAATTATTTGCATCTAGAGATTTTAGAAGATCTTCATATAATTTGTCACATTGGTAGATTAAACAGTTTCCAAGAAAGCCAATATAAAAGTTTTTTATAAAATTCAAGTTCATTCATGATTTAAAACTCTTAGCAAAATTAGAGTAGAAGGGAAGCAGTTCCGCCTGAAAAAGAGCATCTCACGAAGAATCTTTCTGTTTTAAAGATTTATTCATTTATTTTAGAGAGAGAGCAAGAGAGAGAGCATGAACAGGAGGAGCAGAGGAAGAGGGGAAGAGAATCACAAGCAGATTTTGCGCGGAGTGTAGAGCCTGACACGGGGCTTGATCTCATGACCCTGAGAGATCACAGCCTGAGCTCAAAACCAAGTCAGATGCTTAACTGACTGAGCCACCTTGGCACCTGCAAAAAATCTTCAAATAAGATTCTAGGTTTATATCAATTTTACTGAGTTTTAATTTACATAAAGTGAAATGTTTTCCCTTAAAGAGAGTTTTCAGTAAGTTTTAACAGGTGCATTTGCTCATGTAACCACAGGCACCATCAAGATATAAAACATTTTCAGCACCTCAAATGATTCCCTTGTTCCTGTTTCCAGTCAATTCCAATATTATCATCCAATTTTACATTATCACCAGCAGAGTTTCAGGTCTCTACAGCCTAGCCAATACTTGAGAGGTGTTTATTACAGAACTGCTGGAACTTAGGTAAGAATGACTGAATCGGAGGCCTTCCTGCCAGGGGATACTCCTTAATCCTCTTTATGGTCAGCAAGTCAATTAACCAGGATATAACTGGTTTGATAAAAACCAGCACCCTTCCTGCCAGAATGAATGGAACTGATTTGGAGTGGAGGATGCAAACTCATGCCTGGTGGTGGTATCTACATAATTAGCAAATTCATAAAGAAATGAACAGAGAAAACCCACAGATCCACTGACGTAAGCTAAGTTGGCACATATGCAGATCAGCCAGAAATTTAATGATAAGAATCTGTATATGAGATAGATAAACTCCCCAAATCTCCCTGGATGACTGAAAAACCACACTCATTCATAGGAGAAACAAAAGAGGGCCCAGAAAAAAAGTAAAAGCTCACACAGACCTGAGGAATGGCTGCACTTTGCATTCCTGTCCCCTCCCCCACAGATCCATCTGCAGACAATAAAAGCCATACTGAGGTCAAGCCTTGAAGTATTACCCATGTCCAAATTATTGACTGACCACTAAGCCATGTGGGTATGGGGGGAACCCCTATGAAATCAGGATAAAAAAATAAGAACAGGAACAAGAAAAACAAATCTGAACAGACACATCAGCTACTGCAAATCCAAAAGGATAGAGAGATTCTGAAGAGTAAGTCTAGAATAGTCAAGAAAAATAAAAAATTAGGATCTGGAAAAACATTCCTATTGAACAAGAGATTACAAGTCTCTCTCTGTCTGTCTCTCTCTCTCTCTCTCACACACACACACACACACAGAAAAGTGCGACCCATAATTAGGCAAAAAGAATTCATTAGTAATTAATTCTGAGTGTGCCCATGTTGTTTTTAGCAAACAATGACATCAAAGTAGACAATTAGAGAAAACTAGGTTTAAGAGGAAAAGGGAAATATTATCACAATGGCAACAATTAGAGAATTTCAATAAAGATACAGAAATTTTTAAAGGATAATATCCTATGTGGAATTTAAGAAACAAAACAGATGAACATAGGGGAAAGGAAGGAAAAATAAAATCAGGTGAAAACAGGGAGGGAGGCAAACTACAAGAGATTCTTAACTCTAGGAAACAAACAGGGCTGCTGGAGGGGAGGTGGGTGGGAGGATGGGGTAACTTCATGATGGGCAGTAAGGAGGGCACTCAAAGTAATGAGCACTAGGTATTTTATGTAATTCATGAATCACTAAATTCAACCTCTGAAACTAATAATACAGTATATGTTAATTAAAATGAATTTAAATAAAAAACTAAAAAAAGAATTCTCTAAAAAATTTCATAAATAGAGAATATTTCACTGGGTAGAATAACAGATACCTATGCCCTACTAACTAAATTAACAAACATTAACATTTTGGCCCATCTGCTTAAGTATTTTCTTTTAAAGAAATAACACAACACAGATTTAATTTTTAAAAAAGGTATACATGGCAATTCTGTACTTGAAAATAACAACAAATAAAATTTAAAAATTACTACCTAGGGTCAACCACAGATATGAGATGGCAGAAGAAGGAATTAATGAATTTGAAGACAGGTCAATAGAAACCACCTAAACTAAAGAACATAAAGAAAAAAATATTAAAGAAAATGTACTGACAAAAAAACAAGTCAATCGAGACTTTTATAAAGCTGCACAATATTTTTAAAATATAACAGAATAGAGACATTTTCAGGATAAGAGTAAACTGAAAGAATTCATTGCAAGAAGACCTACCCAATGAGAAATATTAAAGGTGGTCCTTTGGACAGAAAGGTAAATAGGAAAGGTGTTAAATGACAAGGACTGAAAGAAATGGAAAACACCTGAAATAACAACTATTTGTGCAAATGTGAAAGATTATTTTTTCTCCTTCTTCTTGCTTCCTTTAAAAGCATAAGATTTTGTGAGTACATTAAAAGGATTATCCATCATGACCAAGTGGGATTCATCCCTGGGATGCAAGGGTGGTTCAACATTCACAAATCGATCAGTATGATAGATCACATCATCAAGAAAAGAGTCAAGAACCATATGATCCTCTCAACAGATGCAGAAAAAGCATTTGACAAAATACAGCATCCTTTCCTGATTAAAACCCTTCAGAGTGTAGGGATAGAGGGTACATTCCTCAATTTCATAAAAACCATCCATGAAAAGCCTACAGCAAATATCATTCTCAATGGGGAAAAGCTGGAAGCCTTTCGCTTAAGATCAGGAACACGACAAGGATGCCCACTCTCGCCATTACTATTTAACATAGTACTAGAAGTCCTTGCAACAGCAACCAGACAACAAAAAGGGATAAAAGGTATCCAAATCGGCAAGGAAGTCAAACTGTCTCTCTTCGCATATGGAAAACCCAAAAGAATCCACCCCCAAACTACTAGAATTTATAGAGCAATTCAATAATGTGGCGGGATACAAAATCAATGCTCAGAAATCAGTTGCATTTCTATACACGAACAATGAGACTGAAGAAAGAGAAATTACGGAATCCATTCCACTTACAATAACACCAAAAATCATACGTTATCTCGGAATTAACTTAACCAGAGACGTAAAGGATCTATATTCTAGAAACTACAAATCACTCTTGGAAGACATTGAGGAAGACACAATAAGATGGAAAAATATTCCATGCTCATGGATCGGAAGAATTAACAAAGTTAAAATGTCTATGCTACCCAGAGCAATCTACACTTTCAATGCCATCCTGATCAAAATGCCAATGACATTTTTCAAAGAACTGGAACAAACAGCCCTTAAATTTGTGTGGAACCAGAAAAGGCCCCGAATCGCCAAGGAATTGTTGAAAAGGAAAAACAAAGCTAGGGGCATCACAATGCCGGACTTCAAGCTATATTACAAAGCTGTGATCACAAAGACAGCATGGTACTGGCACAAACACAGACACATAGACCAATGGAACAGAACAGGGAACCCAGAAATGGACCCTCGGCTCTTTGGGCAACTAATCTTTGACAAAGCATGAAAAAACATCCAGTGGAAAAAAGACAGTCTCTTCAATAAATGGTACTGGGAAAATTGGACAGCTACATGCAAAAGAATGAAACTTGACCACTCTCTCACACCATACACAAAGAAAAACTCCAAATGGATGAAAGACCTCGATGTGAGACAGGAATCCATCAAAATCCTAGAGGAGAACATAGACAGCAACCTCTTTGACATTGGCCACAGCAACTTTTTTCATGACACATCTCCAAAGGCAAGAGAAACAAAAGAAAAAGTGAACTTGTGGGACTTCATCAAGATAAAAAGCTTCTGCACAGCAAAGGAAATGGTCAAAAAAACTTAAGAGGCAGCCCACAGAATGGGAGAAGATATTTGCAAATGACACTACAGATAAAAGACTAGTATCCAAGATCTACAAAGAACTTCTCAGACTCAATACATGTGAAACAAATAATCCAATCAAAAAATGGGCAGAAGATAGGAACAGACACTTCTCCAATGAAGACATACAAATGGCTAACAGACACATGAAAAAATGTTCAAAATCATTAGCCATCAGGGAAATTCAAATCAAAACCACATTGAGATACCACTTTACACCAGTTAGAATGGCAAAAATTGACAAGGCAGGAAACAACAAATGCTGGAGAGGATGTGGAGAAAGGGGATCCCCCATTGTTGGTGGGAATGCAAGTTGGTACAGCCACTCTGGAAAACAGTGTGGAGGTCCCTTAAAAAGTTAAAAATTGAGCTACCATATGATTCAGCAACTGCACTGCTGGGTATTTACCCCAAAGATACAGATGTAGTGAAGAGAAGGGCCATATGCACCCCAATGTTCATAACAGCATTGTCCACAATAGCTAAATAGTGGAAGAGGCCAAGATGCCCTTCAACAGATGACTGGATTAAGAAGATGTGGTCCATATATACAATGGAATATTACTCAGCCATCAAAAAGAACGATTACCCAACATTTGCTGCAACATGGAAGGGACTGGAAGAGATAATGCTAAGCGAAATAAGTCAAGCAGAGAAAGACAATTATCATATAGTTTCACTCATTTATGTAACATAAGAAATGGGAAGATCGGTAGGAGAAGAAAGGGAAGAAGAAAGGGGGTGGTAAACAGAAGGGGGAATGAACCATGACAGACTATGGACTCTGGGAAACAAACTGAGGGCTTCAGAGGGGAGGAGGGGTGGGGGAATGGGATAGGCTGGTGATGGGTAGTAAGGAGGGCACGTATTGCATGGTGCACTGGGTGTTATACGCAAGTAATGAATCATGGAACTTTACATCAAAAACTAGGGATGTACTGTATGGTGACTAACATAATATAATAAAAAATATTATTAAAAAAAAGAAAAAAGAAGGAAGGAAGGAAGTAGTAAAGACAAAAACAAACAAACAAACAAAAACAACACAAACCCCAGAAATGGAAAAATCAATGAAGTTAAAAATTAAATTACAATGTTGGATCTTTTAGGAAAAAAAAAAAAACAAAACATAATAAGGAAGCCAAAATCTCATTTAAAAAAAAAAAGCATAAGATTTTGTGAATTACTAACTATAATGTTGTGTGTGTGTGTGTATATATACACACATACATATATATATATTTATATTTATATGTTTATATTTTACATGTAACTTATGATATATTGCCCAGGGGATGGAGCTATGTTGGAGTAAAGTTGTTTTGTTTTGCAGGAATTAAACTAGTAATACCTTGAACTTAATAGTGATAACTTAAATATTTTAAGGTCTATAATAACTACGAAAAATAACTTAACAGAAGAATTGAAATGGTGCCCTAAAATGTACTTGTTTAACACAAAAGAAGTATCATAAGACATATTTAATTATTATGACTGGGGGTTTGCTATTGGCTTATACTTGGTAGAGGCCAAGTATAACATTGCTAAACATTCTCCAACACAGAACAGCTTACCACTTGGACAACAGTCTAGCCCAAGATGGCAGTAATACTGAGCTTAAGAAACCCCACCATGACCAAGTATAATTTATCCTAAGAACTAAACTCTAGTGTTGACTAAGAGTGTTAGAGGTTATGAAGCTGTTTCAGTTCCTCAAAACTAAAGCTATTTATTGTGTCCATACACAGTGAGATGGGTAACACAGATTAATGAGAGCTAGAGGCAACTAGATCATTCCATGTCACATAGTTCATATGCAGGTAAGAGTTTATCTTTGCCAAGTCCTTTTAATTAGATGTTTTTGCTTCCTAAAATGGGGCAGATTAAACTGGCTTTTGAAAAATGCAGAGACTCTGATATTTCAAACCAATTAGCACTGTGACACCCAACATTATTTTTAACAGTTTGTGACCTTTTGTCACTTCTGTTCTGTCTCCTTATAATGCTTGGAGATGGGCCTAATGTTCATGGATGCCAAGTACCTCTTTTAGCATGTCAGAAAATTGGCAAGAAAGGAGTAAAAGTTCAAGCTAAAACGACTCATCTGTGAACCCAAATTTCTAAGGGAGACTCATCCCCATGGCAACAAGAGAGATCAAAGTCCCCCAAGTGTGGGGCACTACGGGGTAGAGAGGAATGAGGTGTGTGGGAAAGCAAGCAAATAGAGGACAGAGTCCCAGAGTAGTGACCTTGCAGGAGAAAACAAGCTGTTTCTGCTCTCACCATGGCCCAGCGTAGTCTGACTGCTATTTACCTTTAACCTGAAGAGAACTTCAGATATCAACCGTTATGACCATCAGTGACTGGCTCCAATGTCTTCAGCAGATTTTCTCAAAACTCTTTATACATAGTGGTTTCTCATACCAGGTGCTACAGACTAAATGTTTAACCCCCACCCCACCCCCACCAAATTCATATATGGAAATCCTCACCCCCTGTGATGGTATTAGGAGATAGGGCCTTGGGAGGTGATTAATTCACGAAGGGTAAAGTTCTCATGAATGGGATTAGTGCCCTTATAAAAAAAGACCCCACAGAACTCTCTTACCTCTTCCACTATGTGAAGACACAGCCAGAAGATGGCCATCTGTAAACTAGAGTGCTGGTCTTCACCAAGAATCTGGTTATGCATTTCCAGCCTCTGGAACTGAGGGAAATAACTTCTTGTTGTTTATAAGCTTCCTAGTCTATGGTATTCTGTTATAGCAGCCCAAACTGACTCAGACACTAGGTTAATAGTTTCTAGCTGTTTTCAGAAAATGAAAATACTACCAAGCATTTTCTCTCTCTCTTCACCACCAAGCATTTTCTCCGACCGCCACACAAGAGCCATACTTCACTACCTGATGGTTAAGAAACATGACAAATGGTAACTGAAACCCAGGGCAAATAGCTCCGGGGTAGAGCTATCCATTGAGATGATCATATGTTTGTTCTTTATTCTGCTAAAAGGAATATTAAGGGGTTACTCCTGATAATACTCACATGCTTGATTTTCAATATTATACTATCCTTATATTCCTGTGATGAAGCTAACTTGGACCAATGGTAATTTCTGCTTTGTAAAAAAAAAAAAAAAAAAAAAAAAAAAAAAAAAAAAAAAGATAAATGATAGATAAAATGGATTGAATGCTCTTACAAATAAACTTAAAGATACTGAAATTCAGTCAGAATGTTTCATATGTTTTATATAGTGCTTGATTCTATTTAGTGAAGTTTTATGGAGATTTTTTGCATCATGATGATAATTGGTCTGTTGATTCATTTTCTTATAATACATTTATCTATTATTGGTATCAGGATAATTCTGGCCTCATAAAATGATTCAAAGGGAATTATTTCAGATTTCTCAAAATGGCTTCCAACTCTCTGATAATTTGTCCTAAAAATTCAAGCCACCTCAATCTTCCTACACTTCAATTTCTTCAACTCCATAAGATCATGGTAATACCTAAAATCTGGCTTTCTGCATTGGGGTCCTGCACTGTCTGGGGGCTCACTTCTATTGATTCCCTTCTTTCAGAGATCATAGCTCAGAGTCTGACGTGCAGTGTCTGAAAACAACGGTTTCATATATTTTGTCCAGGGTCTTGGTTGTTTAGAGTTGGAAAGTAAAACCAGTCACAGATACCTGTCTTAGCCTGAACTGAAAGTCTAGTAAAATAGTTGATATTGCTATTAACACTTTTCAATGTAAGCAGTAGAAATTATTTTTGTTCTTCGGTTTTTATTGTCTGGAAGTTTCGTATGGTGACTGTAGTAAATGTCCATTCGCCTTGTTTTTTACATCGTAGTGTATGTTAATCTGGTCTCTAGCTTTCATTACCCACATTTCTTTATTTCAAGGTCTTCTCTCTACCTCTCAGGTGGCACTGAGCACTGACTCTACCCACTTCAGACCTAAAGGAAAAACTCATGGGAGTTGGTATAAAAGTTCCTCAGCTCTATTACCTCTCTGGTGGGAGACCTCTGAGTTATGTGTTTTTATCTCCTTTTCCTGTCTCACTTCTTCACTTCCTTGCCATAGTTAACTAGAACTGTCTCCCAAACAGAGTACTTACACAAATAAACATACTACTCATCTCAGGGTGTGATTCTGAGTAATGTCAGATAAATCAATGAGAAATTAGAAAATTTTACTTCTTTTCCCAGAATGCAAACAAATCCAAGTTCAGTATAAAAAAAACTGACATGACATTTTGTGTTTTGTTATACTCATACTCAAAATTGGACTAATGGTAATTGCTACTTACTAAAAAAAAAATTAGAAAGATCAATGATACATAAAATGGATTAAAAGCTCTTATAAACTTGAAGCTATTTAAAATTAATCATATATCATTACTGAAAATAAATGATGACTATTACATATAAAAATTTGTTAATTTTTTTTCCTTTGTGGAAATTTTAGTGTGTGATGAGCTAAATTTTAAAGATTGGACTATCAGGCCAAACTTCACTCATGATGGTATAAGGAAAAATTTTCATTAGGGAATAAATTATTTTAAAATTAGGAAACAAACAGTTGGCATGTTTAATTTTTTTTAAGATTTTGTTTATTTATTTGAGAGAGAGAGAGAGAGAGACCAAGAGAGCACAAACAGGGAAAGGGGAAGAGGGAGAAGCAGACTCCCTGTTGAGCATGGAGCCTAATGTGGGGCTCAATCCCAGGACCCAAGATCATGACCTGAGTGGAAGTTGGAAGCTTAACTGACTGAGCCACCCAAGTGCCCTGGGCATGTTTAATTTTTAAATGGATCATAGAAAAGTGTGGACTATTTAGAAATACGACTTTTCAATTCTCATACTGTACCTTGATTTTGCAGGATAGCCCCTGACATTCATTCATTCATTTAGTTGCTTATATATTTATTTTGTAATTATTTTTTGAAAGATTACTAATACTCTCATCCTGGAATAGACTTTGGAGATATAACCAGGGCACAAGACAGACATAATTCCTGACTTTCCACAGTTTAGTCCAGGTAGGTGGGGATGATGATTAGAGACACAATATGAACAGTGTGGCAAAAAAAGAACAGATATAGAAGCATGTGGAAGAGCATCTAATTCAGGTAGACAAAGCTTGATCAAGAAATTGCATTTTGTCTGAGATATGGGGGAGTTCTCAAATTATTATTGGTTATTGGAGTTTGTATACATTGGAAGTTAAGGTTCAGAGAGGGAAAACAGCAAGTTCAAAATGAAACAGAGATTTGTGGAAACAGGAAAAAAAAGAGTTTCTGTGGCTATAGCATGGACTCTGAGTATATTCTTAGAGGAATGTTGGAGGAAAGGGGTGCAGAGTAAGGTAGCAGGAAGTCAGATAGTAAGATATGATAGATATTTTCAGAAAATATGATTAATTGCATAGGAGAGCATAGGGAAGGGCAACATCAAAGATGACATTCACTGTTCCAGCTTCGAAACTGTGAATTAGAGATATCACCTAAGCTGAACTATAAGCTGAACTTAAAAGGGCAAAGTTTTATTTAGAGTATGGTGCCTTTCAGGAGCTTATGATTAATTGATGGCAGGTAGTTGGACATATATAAGTCTAAATGGAACACGAGATACCTGAGCAGGACATAAAAACTTGGGATCACCGTCATTTAGGGAAGATATACAACCAAAGAAATAGATTCAGTTCACTAGAAGGAAATACCGAGGAAAAAGAAAAAACCTTGAATGCCTATATTTTAGGGCATTGTAAGTTGGTTATTGTTCCAAGGTATCATAGATATTAGCTGTGAAATGTAAATAATGTGACTTGTTAGAACCTCAAACTAACCATCTGTAAATATAAGTTATATAAGTTATATAACAGAACACATGGCTCCAAAATTCAGTGAATCCAAGACTCTTTTTTTCCTGTTCATTTTAGTCATGGTCTCAGTTGACCAACATAAAAGTTATACTTATATTCTTAGTGGCTTGTCTTCATCTGAACTAGGAATTTCATATACCTAATGCCACATATATTAAAATAATACTGCATTTATGCCTGAGGGGTACTGATTTAAATTCATTACCATTCCCAATAAGTGGTATTCAAATTTGTCTGATATTTTTCAAAAGTGGTAAAGGGAATGTGCATTAATCAGTCACCTGCTTTATGCTGGACACTGTTAATGGATCTCTGAAAACAACAGTAACTTACTGAAGGGACTGGTCAATTTTAGAGAGTTTCAAAGAGTTTCAATTTTTATCTTGATTTATTATTTGTCTTTTCTTAGATGTAGCATTTGAGGTTTGTAAAAATAGTTACTTAAGTGGTAAGCATATATGATACATTCCCCAAAAGTATGCCATATTATTCTCACGAGAAATAATTGTTACTGACTCTAGTTAGTTAGTTAGCAGTAGCAAGGGTTAAATTTTTGAGCTGGTTCCACAGGGGTGAAGGCCTGGTAATCAACTTTCAGACCCATTGCTTTCTCAAGTGTTATGGTCTCTGAAGAGAACCAAAGAAAAATTCTATACTATTCACAAAGTTTGGTTGCTTTTGTAAATGACATCTGCTTCATCTGTTCAGAAAAATCACTTTCATTATATTTCAAGTCCAAAGTCTCTTTTCTTTGTCTGTGACACTTTTTTTCTTCCTACCCAGTGAAAGAATCCAAGCCAATTTTATGGCGTTTTTCCCCTCTTCTCTTTTATAGAATTTTTCATTTTGCCCTGTGGAAAGCAGCACAAGAATTACTGGTCAATTGACAATTCATTCAATTTTACAAGGCACATTTCATATCTACTTTTACGATTTCAAAGAGTTTTTTGGGGGAGGGGGAACCTAATTCTATTCACAATCAGGATGGCTTTGTTTGAGTTAAAAATTCCACACCATGAATAGTGTTAGTAATGTAGAAGAAGCTTGAGAGGCTAGGAAATTATTAAAACTTCTAGTAATCAATAGGCAAATCATACTTTAGCCTGAACGACTATTACTAAGTTGGCGATTCACCATTTCTCTTAGCATATTACAGATTTTGTAGGAAAATTAACTGCAAAAATGGATCTCTTCCATCTCAAACTTCACAGTTGTCTGTTTAATGGATGGTTACGAATAATATTAAGGTGATAGAGACCAGTGATATATCAGTATACATCAACATTTATATCTATACGGCATTCTGACAAAGGTAAGCATATAATAACTTCTATAATTTCTACTTTAAGTAAAGTAATACTAAAAAAACACATGCACACAAATAAAATAATAGGGCATGATTTCCAAAGCAGACGATTATCATTTATTTTGGTTTCCTCTTCCTACTTTGACATGCCACTGTGAAGACATTAAATAGATGTGTAGTAGATATATAATACTGACATAATGAAAAAGAACATTCGGGTTCTATAAATTGACCCACCACAGTCAAAAAGAGACAAAAAAGTGAGGTTCTAAGGGAACTAGCTGTTGCATGTCTAATAACAATTTATGTTTTGTGTGAATTCATAGATACATGTATATATTGTTATTATAAATACTTAAAAATATTGCAAATTTCAAATCGTCTCTGGACTAGAATTATGAACAATTTTATAATCTATAGAATTTACTTTTTTACTTTTTAAAAGATTTTAATTATTTATTTACCTATTGAGAGAGAGAGAGAGAGAGAGAGATCATGGGTTCGGGGAGAGGCAAAGGGAGAGGGAGAAAGAGAATCCAAGCAGAGCCCCACAACCAACAGCAGAGCCCAACGTGGGGCTTGATCCCATGACCCCGAGATTACCACCCAGACTGAAATCAAGAGTCTGATACCCATCCGAATAAGCCACCCAGGCATCCCTAATCTATAAAATTTATAGATCATAAACAAAAGAGATGCAAACTTAAAACATCAGACTAGGATGATCATAAGTAAGGCTATATAAGTAGCATTTTTATTTTGGTAGATAAAAAAGGAGACTATTGGATTATGCACTACCCATATCACTAGGCATGAAATTTGCATATTGCATACTCATCTATATATTTTACTTTTTCAGAAATAGCAATGGACTTAAGCATGGAAAAGGAGATTTAGTGTTTTATGCTAACTAGTCTACATGCCACAGTCCCTTGGTTTAACAATGATAATAAGAGCTATGTTGGTACACTGAAATATACATCAAAATGGGAAGGCCTTTAAAAACAAAGAAAAAAAAGAACACTATATTTTGCAAGAGTTCTCATGTCTCCTCAGGCAACAACTGTCACTTGACTTATTTTACTCTTATTGAATTTTTCTATTATGGTGGTATTTTTTAAAAAAGGAAATTTATAAAACAAAAGAACCTTCCAGTGGAGAGATTCAACAAGTAAAAATAATTACAGTAATAACCTTTTAAAGAATGCATTTCCTCAGAGAAGTCTTCCCCATCATAAAAATTTCTATATAAAGGAAATAGATCAGAAAAAAATACACATTTGAAAAATTAGAGATTATTGAAAAATTAGAGAGAAAAATACTATTCAGGGAGAAAGGTTACATTGAAAAGAAAACTAATAAAATGCATGAAATGCAGGGAAATATAAGGCGATGATTTGGATAGCAGAAACATTTTGACAAGTTAGAGATGAACTATGAAAATCATTTTTCTCACAACAGTTTTTTTTTTTTTTCATTTTACAGCACTGATAGACCCAGATTGGTATTTTTCCATCTACATTTTCTTTCTCCTGCCTAGACATTCTACTATTTGATACCAATCACAACTGGAATTAAAAACCCCAAACTGGGGGCACCTGGGTGTCTCAGTCCTTAAGTTTGTGACTTTCGGTTTCAGCTCAGGTCATGATCTCAGGGCCCTGGGATGGAGCCCTGCCTACTTGAGGATTTCTCACCCTCTCCCTCTGCCTTTCCCCTAGACATCTCTCTCTCTTTCTCTCTCTAATAAATAAATCTTAAAAAAAAAAAGGGGGGGGATGCTGGGGTGGCTTAGTAGGTTAAGTGTTTGCCTTCGGCTCAGGTCATGATCCCAGGGTCCTGGAATCAAGCTCCACATAGGACTCCCTGCTCAGTGGGAAAAGTGCTTCTCCCTCTCCCTCTGCCTGCCACTCCCCTGCTTGTGCTCTTTCTGTTAAATAAATAAATAAATAAATAAATAAATAAATAAATAAATAAATATTTCAATAAATAAATACATACATACATACATACATATTGAATTTCAATGATCCACAAATCTGTTGATAGACACAAATTCAGGATAGAACCAGAATTAGGTGAGAGAAAGAGAAACAATGACAGACTATCCCGAGACTTCCTCTGACCTCCTCCTAAATTATGTTAACTCTCTTAAGGCTCTTGGACAGAAAGTCAGAAACTATTTTTGAGTAACTTAAGGAATTCTTTTCTGAGAATGCTTTTAGACCTTATGATGCTTTTACTTCAAATAAAATTTCCTCTTATTTTAATGTAGTCTAGTATTTTGGAAATGACTTAGGCTTATATAAGAAATACCATAAGGACCCTATGAAGAAGAATCTAAGAAATATTATAGAATCACAGAATGAAAATGCTATGCATCAAAAGAAAAACTGACTATGTAACCCACAAAACGAAAATGCTTAATTTAATCAAGTCATCCATCTAGCTTCAAAAGTGAATTCAAGTTAAATGGAAATCTAATCTTAAGATATAATCAATATTCTACCTTGTGTTCAAAAGATGCTGGTTTGAGGCATCTACCCAATTTTACTGTGTAAAATTGTGCCAGTATTAGCAAGAAGAGTAATTCACTTTATAAGTTAGAAGTAGAGTGTAAATATTACTTTTCCCACATATAGCAGCTTTATAAATAATTGTACAATGTAAATAGACTCCAAATGATCTTTTGGGCTAAACAAAGAGACTCTGCTCATCAAATTTTTTTTTTTTTCTCTCTGGTTACAAAGTGTTGCTTAAAGTTCTTCTCCGGAAGGCATCATCCAAATGTTTCTATAGAGTAGAGGTCATCTGGTGTATTATGGGCTGAATTAGGTCTCACCAAAATTCATAACCCCCAGTACATCCAGAATGTGACTGTGTTTGAAGATAGACCTACAAAGAGGTAATTAAGATAACATGAGGTCCCGGGTGGCTCTAATTTCATATGACAGGTGTCATTGTAACAAAAGGAGATTAGAAAACAACACAGAGATCAAGGGACGACCACATATGGACACAGTGAGGTGGTGACCATCTGTAAGCTAAAGACAAAGGTCTCACAAGAAACTAAACCTGCTGACACTTTCATCTTGGACTTATAGTTTCCAGAATTATGAGAAAAAAATTTTCTGTTCTTAGGGTCATACAGTCTGTGGTATTTTGTTATGGTAACCCTAGCAAACTAATACACGACGTAATACAATCGTACTTGACAAACGAATTTCCATTTGGAAATGGATTAAGTAATTCTATCAATAAGTATTGTCCCTTAGGGAAAAACAAATACCCCTGACATACCAACACATGATAAATATGAATGGTCCCTGGTTCAGGTGCTTTAAACAGCACACCAAGCAAATTACAGAGGAAATCAACTGGCTTGCCAAAGGTTTTGACTCTCTTGCCTTATATCAGACTGTTAAAATACTGATCTAGTAATGCAAATTTATACTGAAAACTTTTTGTTGAAGATAAGAGAAATATCTCATTAGCAGGGTGGCATACATCAAAGGGATCACAGTAAGATCCATTCACACATATTTAGGGGGAAACATTAAAACTGGAATAGAACTTTATTTTTTCGAAGAATTCTAATACTAAGGAAAATTTGTGTGATATTTAATTTCCTAAACATTGAACAAATTCAATTTTGAAAGAATGTCCCCAATTTTTAATTTTCAGGTATGTGTATTTAGATTATTTTTATTTTATTTGGATTGGTTAATTTTTATTTTTTGTTCATACCTGCTTTTTAAGGCATACATCTTTATTAGGACTGCCATTTTAATAATTTCTATATATTTCTATTCTTATTTAAGTTTTAATTTTCCTGCTTTCCTTATGTGACTACTGATACTGTGTTTATTTTTCTAACATTTTCACTGTAAATAATTTATTTAACCAGTTTCCTATGAGTAGATATGGCTTATAGAGATTAAGACTTAAGCAAGTTACTCTCACCCTACCCTTATGATTAATGGAGGCATATCAACTAACTGGTTTATGTATGTGGTGCTTTTTCCTTCTAGTTACTACTTATAATTTGGACATTTTATGGATGAAAAGATAGAGCATTTTGAAATATCATGTAGGCATATTTACTCATATTTTCATGGCATGTTTAAAAATCCCCAATTTGAATTTACCTGTATCTTCTTCATATAATCTTCATGATTTTATGCTTTACGTTTTTGCGGCATCTTTCATATCATTTTATTTTTAATAATCTCACATTTACCAAAAATACTGCAAAAATAGAATTGAGAGTTCTCATATACCCCATACTTAGTTTCCCCATTAATAACATTTTTCATTATTTTGGTGCATTTGTTAAATGTAATGAACAACGTTTATACATAAGTCAATATTTTATTCAGATTATTTTTCCCTATATCAACTTTTTTTGTTCTTAAGTCAGACCAATCTTCACTTTCCTTACATTCTTCTATAGGCCCCAGAACTTTGGTCTCCTTTAGGACTCTATTTTAGAGAAATTACCATTCACAGAAATTTGGCAGATTTCTTGTTATGTATTGTTTTATTATTATTATTATTATTATTATTATTATTATTATTATTATTATATTACAGTTGTGAGATGACTCAAAATTTCCCTCAAAATTTCCCAGTGTCTATGACTGATAACAAAGACTAACAGTGATTTTATTTGTGCTTAACTACCTTGCATGTTCCAGTCAAACCACACCCCTTGAAAACCTACACACCCATAGATTTAAATAGAGTATGAATAACAACGTCTACCACCTCTCTGTACTGATTATGCATGAAACCTATGCTGTTATTACAGTGCATTCTTTATGATTGAATATTACTTTGAGCCTTCCTCAGGGAAGTGCACATAGAGGGTTCTTATCTTTTTAATAATTTCATTAACATCATAAAGTAAGGGCCGATGTTAATTTTTTTTAAATTTTCAGCTTTTAAAAATTCCTTACACAGACCTTGGTGAAAAATAGTACTTTGAGGATGTTTTCAATCCAAGGTTCTTAACATCACTAATCATTAGGGAAATATAAATCAAAAACACAAGGAGATATCACCTCATACTTGTTAGCAAGACACCTATTATCACAAAAGCAAATGATAAACAAATGTTAGTGAGGATGTGGAGAAAAGGGAAACCTTGCACACTATTGGTGGAAATGTAAGTTGTAACAGCCACTATGGAAAGCAGTATGGAGGATCCTCAAAACTTAAAAATGGAACCACTACATGGTCCACCACTACATGACCACTTCTGGGCATATATCCAAAGGAACTGAAATTTGTACCTCAAAGAGGTATCTATGTTCATTGCAGTATTATTTATAATAGCCAAGATATGGTAACAGCCTAAGTGTCCATCAGTGGATAAATGGCTAAAAAATTTGTGGTATATATATATGTAATGGAATGTTATTCAGCCTTAAATAAGAATGTGATCTTATCATTTGTGACAACATGGAAGAACCTCGAGGACATTATGCTAAATGAAATCAGGAAGTAACAGAGAGAAAAATACTGCATGATCTCACTTACATGTGGAACCTAAAAATTATTCATAGAAGCAGAGAGTAGAATGGCAGTTACAAGGGGCAAAGAGGTGGGGAAAATGGGAGATGTTGGTCAAAGGGTATAAAGCTACAGATGTGCAGAATGCATAGGTTCTAGAGATCTGATGTACAGCCTTGTGACTATACATAATGATACTGTAACATGCACTGGAAACTTTCTGAGAGTAAATCTCTGCTGCTCTCACTATACACAAAATAATGGTAACTATGGATAATTACTCTGCAGTAATCATTTCACTTTGTGTATATGATATACATAAGTCAAAACATCATGTTTTACACTGTGAAGGTATACACTTCTTATTTAAAATACAGTAAATAAGATTTAGTTAGTAGCCAGATGAGAAGATAGTGATAACATTAAGAAGATTTGTAATGGATGTTACCGGTAGGAGAAAGTGTTGATCACCATTTGGAATACACGTATTTATTAGTGTTCTAAAGCATCTGGCTGAATATTTGGCTATTGTGTATCTTTATTCCAATGCTTAAAAGCAAACTGAGAAGAAAAATTACTTTGTTTTTGTACAAAATTTCATAGGCTTAGATGGTGTACCTGAATTTATTAGATATATAGGATTCCAACATTTAAATATTAACATTGAACATTTAAAACACCACCTTTGGGGCACTTGGGTGGCTCAGTCAGTTAAGCATCTGCCTTTGGCTCAGGTCATGATCCCAGGGTCCTGGGATCGAGCCTCACATTGGGCTCCCTGCTCAGTGGGAAGTCTGCTTCTCCCTCTCCCACTCCCCCTGCTTGTGTTCCCTCTCTCGCTGTCTCTCTCTCTGTCAAATAAATAAAACCTTAAAAACAAAACAAAACAAAACCCCAAAGCACCATCTTTGGATGCTAAACACAGAAAACTTTTTAAAACATTATTTTTGACTTCAAGCCAGATTATAGGAAGTTTCCAGTGAGGCGCCACCAACCAGATGGTAGTATAAAGAATAACTAAGTTTCTGCATCAGGGAACTTCCACATAAAGAATAACACACACCTAAAATAAACATCGAATGGTTATTATATAACACTCTGTTCTTTTGCAACACTAACAAATGAGTTGTGAAACTAAAAATGGAAACAGTTCTTTCTACATTTGCTTTGGTGTCCTGATTAAAGTGTTGTCAGATGTGTGAAGCCATAGTTTCTGTGAGGACCGAAATAATCTTGCACCTTTTCTCTCTGCACTTGATAGGGAAACTCACACACTGACATTTTAGCATGGTAGCTCAGCGGTGAGATTTGCAGGCGTTGTGAGGTATCAGAAAACTTAACAATTATTTAGATGATTGATTCCTGGTGTGCTTTCCATTACACTGAACTTCCTCTCCTTGTTGCATGCATGTTAGCTATTTATACCCACAATACATTCAAAATCAATGTTGGAAATAACCTCCTTGAAAGATGGCATTAAAACAAGTACAACAACAACAAAAGTTTCCTCTTCATCTTTTCTTTTGCTATTTTTTGTGAGTTTTCTCTCAAATGTCAGCATCAGCATGGGCTAATATAGGACACATTAATAGGGACAGATAAATGTTTATCTGAAGTCATAGCTGCATTTTATTTTATACAAATATATGATATTGTCAGAGTCAAATTATAAATAGTATTAACAGTCTGGAGAATAAATGTACTTGAGGATGACTTATTTTTTCATCCATCCCCATTCAATTTACTCTGCTGCATGCTCTGATATATTTGTTGTCCAAAAAAGCTCATCAGCTATTTCCCCAAAATGAATTACTTAATAGAGGGAATTAAATATAACTTTCCACTGAAAATGCCCAGTTTTATACTTCAGTATTTTTGTTATCTTGATTCAAGAAGGACTTGTCATCAGCCCTTATAAGTCTAGTTTTGACTTTATATTGTGTAAGAACTTTTATTAAAAACTCCAAACCTGGGGAGTCTAGGTGGCTCAGTCAGTTAAGCATCTGACTCTCAATTCTGGTTCGGGGCATGATCTCAGGTTCAAGAGATCAAGCCCTGCATAGAGCTCTGTGCTGGCTGTGGAGCCTGCTTAAGATTAAGATCCCTCTTCCTCTGCCCCTTCCCCCTGCTTGCAAGCTCGCTCTCTCTCTCTCTCTCTCTCTCAAAACAATCTTGAAACCTGAAGCTACTTCAGACATACTAATATGTAACAATGAATATAACACAAATTTCTTTACCAAATAATTATTGACTGTGAAACAACTATCCAGAATCCTCAATACATTTAACCCTCTGTGGTATTTTTGGGAGTCCTGTCTTCAATAGCATCCAAAGAAAGCCATTTTAGACTTCCACATAGGAAACCATCTCCTGATCTCTAAGCCTCTCTTTCCCAATTAAGCACAGGGTAGAATACCTGTAAATGCTCCTTTCTCACAAGGTTACTGATATCCCATCACAGAGCCTTCTACCTATGAGCTAAAGTGTTCACATTTCTATGTACTTTAAAGGAAGGGGATATGAAAAGAGAGAAAAACTGCTACCTGGATGAAGGGAGGTAATAAGATGTAACTATTTGTGGTCAGATACACGGACTTGGATTTTTAGCTCTGTTATCCCCTAGCCACATGGCATTAATATATCCTTTATTTTAAAATGTGGGAATCACTCACTACCTCCTGATATAAGGTTGTGTGAGCATGATAAGAAACGATAACACACCATCCTAGTCAAGGGCCCAAAACAATAGATGTTAGTGTCCATTTCAAAAACACTTGAAACTAAACTATGAGAGTATATGAAATTTCACAAGAAAAAATATATAAAAGGGGTAAAATAGGCTTAGGGGAGACCTTTGGGGGGCATGTGACTAACAAATAGGAGGATGGAAGTCAATGAGGATACTGAGAACAATACAAGAGGTAGAAAAGGAATCAAAAGAGAAATGTATTTTACAGGTCAAGTATTTAAAAAATCAAAAAGAAAAAAAGCAAATTGTGTAATTTTTCATGCAGAGACAAAATGGCAGGGAACATGTGACGAGGTCACTGGATTTGGAGATTAGGTAACTGATCATTTCTTAAACATTTTAGCAGGATGAAGGGAATGAGAAGAGCGTGATAAAAGATGATACTGGAAAAGAGAAGAATGAGGAAAAGTTGAAACTGTATAAAGAGTATAAAACTGAAAAGTTCTGTATTAAAAATGAAAGAGAGGAAAAGAGGGAAATGTTTATAGAGCATAGATAAGTACTGATACAGACATAGGCCCTGGGGTTGCAGCAGAGGAAACAAACAAACAAACAAAGGAGCCACAAATCCTGACTTACTGTAGATTTTAAAAGAATTCAAGGAGAAATAAAGGAGTACGGATAACAGGAAGAGATAACAAGGGAAGACCCAAGGGCAGAGTCTTCTGAATTTAAAGCAAATGTAACAAATGTAAGGGTGAATAAAAGCAGAGTTGAAGGTCGGAAGAGATGCAACCAGAGGGAAATCATCCATATTATTCTCGTTTTCTCCAGATGTGGACACCAAATTTTTGCTGACATGTATGGGCTAGCTTTGAAAAAGGAATAAAGCTTGAAAGCGCTGTGACTATAATGCTCAAAAGAATAGAAGAAGATGTCTTCTAAGTTAGATTTTCTGTGATGCTGTCCCTGACAGGCAAGCTACTGAATCCGTGCAACCTTAGGGCTCCCAGGAAAGGCTTCAACTGGATTTTTATCCCCACCTCTCTACTCCCTGAAAGCTGGTAATTTGGAAGGAGATGAGAAATAGAAAACATATTTGGTGATAAACTGGCATAAACCACGATTTTTGATTCACTTGGGTGAGGAGATGAGAAATAGATGATACAGTCTTTAAGCGCTGTATTTGGTGCTTGCTTTAGATATTTTAAATAATTGAACATTGCTCCTCAAAGTCAGGAGCTATCCAGAGAATGCCACCATAAAAACTAAAAATGTAGAAGTGTTTCCATAGTTTATCTATCTTTGAAAATGTTTATCCAACTGAGATATAAGCTTCTGGCTCATAGGAGTATATATTATCTGAACTAAATGCTTCGGCAACTGAGCAGTTCTCTGCATCCTATCTATACCTTTTTGGGAACCTGCTTTTTCCATGGGTGAAATGGGTTGTATGCATCCCAGAGTACCATTGCTATTTACCTGAAATGTGTAGTGTTTTAATATAACTAAATCTTGCCCTGTAATGCTCAATCTCGGCCTTTAACATGAAATTGTGCTTTATTCAAAATGGTTTCAGAAACTATAACGTAAGATCTAGGATTTGATTTAAGCCTCTATTACAAATATAACTTTTCTTGTACCATAACCTTTATACAATTACTCATAACTGAAATTTCTGCATTGTATAATGCCCTTGAGGCCAATATTGTTTGTTGCTTTCTTATAATCCCTCTAGAAAAATCTGTAAAAATAAAAATCCATTTGTCCTCACAATAAAAAGTATTTTAAGATAGAGCAAATAATGAGAATTTGTGCAATAATTCAACACAGTAGTGTAAAAAAAAGTTATACTGCATTATTTCAGTAGCAGTTGGGTTATATTACTCTGAAACATCTGATGAGGAAGGGAAATGTATCTAACTTTAGTCAACACGTAAATGCTATAAATAAAACTAACTACAAAATCTTCTAAATATACACAATGTGACTGTACTTAATGCCACTGAACTCTATTGTTAAAAATGATTAAAATGATAAAAATGTATATATACATATTTGCATAATAAAAAATATCCTAAATGCAGGAACAATCCAAATGTACGTTTAATTTATATTGATATGTAGAGACGTAGCAGATGTTGTTAAGATAAACTGAGCACTGTTACAATATCTATATCTTTTAAATGTAGTGCTATTAATTATTCATTATTATTTGGCCTCTGCTTTTCTAATGAAACATTGTGCCCTTGCCATATGAGTAGTCTTGTTACCTACATTGAATTAAAGTATCACCTTCAAGCTACATGTGATCAAAATTATGATGAGCATAAATCTTGATGTCATAAATGGTCCAACAAATTTATTCAGAAATGTTTTGACAAACAGAATGATATCAATCATATCATGTAATCATCATTTAAGAAACAGAAAACACTCAGAGTAAGAAAAAGATGAAAAGTTAATTTCAAATTGATACATAAATCTATGTACATTTGTGCTTAATGAAAATACATGATTTAATGCCTATTATGTACAATAAATATGTAAGAAATAAAAAATGTGAGGTCACACCTGTGAAGTATCAGGGCATGACAAAATACAGATCTAGCAAAACCATTTCTGAATAAGCATTTTTTATATATGTTATGTGTTGACAGAAATAATGACATCCCTGGCATGTATGTTTTCTTAATTTTAGCAGTACACATATGAATTTTACAAATACATAATACATTTTAAATTTTTGGCTGAGATGGGAAATTAAGTTTGGGGATTGGTAAATCTAAAATTTTTCAAACACATAATACACACATAATATACTGAATGAATGGATGAAGAAGAGACCTGTTCAGGTTGATTTTTAAGTGTAAGAATATTAAAATATTACCTTATAATCTAAATTCTTCATATTAATTTTAAAAACAGGAGGCTTTATTTTATCTTTCTATTGTAGAAGAATTTTTTTTAAATAGATACATTTAACTGGATACATTTCACTTTTCCATTCCAAGTACATATTCAAGGCAAACTTTAACTTCTTAAAATAGCTTTTCAAACTTTTTAAAAAACTGAATACTTATAAACAGACAAATGAAAACTCTGATAAAAGGAGCAGTGGAGCCATACAAAAAAGAGTTTATCCTGTATCTGTGAAGTGTGACTTAAGGGCAAGGATATATTAGTACACATGTCTGCGGGCACATGTGTGTGTGTGTGTGTGTGTGTGTGTGTGTGTGTGTGTGTGTATTCTGACAGATTCAAGGATTACAGGGTATCAGAATCACAGATCACTCTCCCCATCCAGTGTAGCTGAGTGTGCTCCAGGCACCAGGCATTCTCCTGCTGTGGGATTGGGTCTGTGCAGGGACAAGTTAATGCGGTTCTCCACCAGGATGTGTGGCTTATGGGAAGGTGGGATTCAGGAGGTGCAGACGTGCTCAGCAGTGTCCTATCTGCCTTTTCTCTAGTCCTAAACCTAAGGAAGGATTGTAAAATTTGTACTTTTGAAGCAGAACTTGTCTGATTGGGGTAAACTAGAGCTTTTAAATGCAAAAGACTTCCAAATTATTATTTTTTTAAAATTAGTTGCATCCTGTAGGCTTCTATGTAACTTAAACATATTGGGATAGCCAGTCTCCTGCTGGCCTTCAGAAAGTCATGGTAAGTATGTAACTCATCTCTCTTTAGGTCTCATCAGAAAGTGAACAACTTAACCAAACACACACACGAAACACACATAACAAATCAGTTCTTCCATTATATCTTCTTAATTTTTATCTTTTTCATGTGTCCTACATTAAATTTCCTACTCTTTTTTTAAATATCAAAATGTTTGGAAACTGAGGAAATAAGGGAAAGACTAGGAAAGCAGTGGCATTGAATAAGAAGCCTTTATTACATGATATAATGGCTTTTACATTTCCAATGCAAATCATGTATTTTATATTACTTGTTGAATTAAATGCATTATTCCATAATATAGTAATTTCTGCCTCAATTTTTCATTCAACTTACTTTTATGTTTATTTTTATCATTCTTAAAAAGGTTGTGGCAAGAGCCAATTAATATGAGATTTACCCACTTAACAATGGTTACGTATACAGTGCAGCATTATTAAGTATAGGCACAATGTACAGCAGACCTCCGGAACTTATTCATCTTGTATAACTGAAACCTAAGACCTGTTTAGGAGGAACTCACATTTCACCCTCCCTTCAGCCTCTGGCAATTCCCATTCTACGTTTTCCTCTATCAGTTTAACTATTTTAGATTCTTCTTAAATAAAAGTGGAATCATGAAGTATTTGTCTTTCTGTGACTGGCTCATTTCACATAATATCCCCAGGTTCTTCTATTTTGTCACATAAGGTAATATTGAATTCAGCTTTAAAAGTAGTCTTTCGCTGTTTATATATTTTGCATTTCCTTTATCCACCCATCTGCTGACGGGGGCATTTAGTTATTTCCGTATCTTGGTTATTGTGAAAAATACCTCAATGAAAATGCTATTTTCATCATTATCAGATGTCTCCTTGAGATCCTAATTCCAACTCTTTTGGATAAATATCCAGAAGTGGGGTGGAATTACAGATCACCTGGTAACTCTATTTTTAATTTTTTGAGGAACCCCCATACTGCTTTCCATAGTGACTGTACCATTTTATATTCCCACTAAGTGTATAGGAGCGTTCCAATTTCTCCACATCCTCACCAACACCTGTCATCTCTTGTTTTTTGGATAACACTATCCTAATAGTTATGAGGTGATATCTCATTTTACAGTTTTAATTTGAATTTACCCAATGATTAATTATGTTGAGTATCCTTTCATACACTTGTAGACCTGAAAGTATAAAACTCCTAGAAGAAAACATAGGGTAAAAGCTTCATGATGTTGCTCTTGGCAATGATTTCTTGGCTGTGACACAAAAGAAAAACACAGGTAACAAAAGCAAACAAAACAAAACCAAACCCTCAATTAAAAAATGGGCAAAGCACTTGAATAGACTCTTCTACAGAGAAAACATGCAAATGGCCAACAAGTATGTTAAGCTTATTTTTAGGAGCAATTTAATCCCATATGCTGTTGTTTCTCTTTCTCTTTCTCTTTCTCTTTTTGTCTGTGAGTGTGTGTGTGTGTGTGTGTGTGTGTGTGTGTATACATATGGCACACACACAAATGGCAAGGAGATCCTCTCTCACCTCTTCTACTTAACATTGTGCTGCATGTACTAACTAGTGCAAAAGAAAAGAAAAAAGAAATAGAAGACATACATACAGATTTGACAGGACAAAAATAAAACTGTCCTTATCCAGAGATCACATAATTATCTATGTAGAAATCTTAAAGAAAACAAAAGCAAAACAAAACAAAAACAAATACCTTTTAGAACTAATAAGTGAGTTCAGTATAATTGTAGGATACAAGGTTAATATGGGGAAAACTACAAAACACTGATGAAAGAAATTTAAAAATACATAGAAATAAATAGGGATATGTACTGCACATATAAATTGGAAGACTCTATATTGTCAAGATGTCAATTATATCAAATTTAGTCTATAGATTCAAGACAATATCAATCAAAATTCAAGAAGTTTTTGTTAATATCAACAAGCTAATTCTAACATTGGTATGGAAAGGCAAAGGCTTTAAATAGTCAAACAACCTTTTAATAAAAACTCAGAAAATCATGTTACCCAATTTGAAGACTCACTGTAAAGCTGCAGTACTCAAAACAATACAGTATTAGAATTAGACATAATAGTTACACCAGACAGCCCAGAAAGACACAAATGTAGTCAACTACTTGTTGATAAGTTGGGAATCTATCCAATGTAAAACAGATTATCTTTTCTTAATATATGGTGCTGCTGGCACAATTGGGCATTCATATGCAAAAAAAAGAAAAATAAAATGAATAAAAGAGATGGGAAGATAATAAAGTAAGATAAAACTAAATTAAAGGTAAGTGGGATATATATCTCATACCTTCCATAAAAATGAACTCAAAATAAGTCACAGACCTCAATGTAGATTCTAAAATTATAAAACTTCTAAGGGAAAACACAGGAGGAAATCTTCATGACCTTTTTCTTAGCAAGCTTTTAGATACAACACCAAAAGCATAACCCATGATGAAGAAAAATGATAAACTGAACTTTATAAAAATTAAAAACATCTCCTCTGAGAAACATACCCTAAGGAATGAGAAGACATATGAAAGACTGAGAGAAAATACTTTTGTAGTAATACACGTGTATGCTGTAACCTCATTGAAGGGGGTGAAAGAAAAAAAAAAGAGCTGATGGATAACTTTCGAAAACATTGTTTTGACTGGAAATCATAACTGTATATAACCTATTACTGCTCTATAATCTACCTAACTTAATTGATAGCTTCAGTGCCATTTCTGGAAATAAGAATTTCCCTTTCCCAATACATCATTACATTAAGCACAGTAAGAGCATAATTAGTGATTTAATGACTAGCATATAGCCATGTTTTGATAGAAAGATGGTCCCATAATCTATATCTGTAGTTCTACCTCCCTGATCTCTAATTATTTATCTATCATCTATATATCTGCTAATACTTACATCATTTATCAGTAGCCATTATAAATGGTAACACTCAATTTAATTAAAAGTTCAAAGAAATATTTTCTTTCTGAAAACTTTGAAACTCATGCCCCTCCTGAACATTTTACTTGGGGATAATTTTTAATTAAAATAAGCATGACAAAGTACAGACTTCGATTTAAAGTATGTTTAAGGTTAAATTAATAAAACAGCTCTAAATTAAAAAACAACTCTAAAACTCAGAAAGTTTTCAGTTTTTTCAATAATAAGTTATAAAATTTCAACAATCTTCTTAAAACATGGGTTATGCCTGTCAACTCTGGGTATCTAAATTATATATATTTAAATAAAATACTTATTTATCAATATAGCCTATAAAGTGAGAAATTTAATGTTTGCCTATATATGTAATATTTTCAGAGTGCTACTATTATTTAATATTAAATATCTGAAAATATTTTTCTCTCATGCAGAAAGCTGTAATGGAATACATCTCTTTGATGTATTAACTTTCAGTTAATTTAGATAGTGAAAAAATTAAAATAATCACATTACTGTTATTTGTTTCAGAAACTATTCTCTTTTTTCAAGGTAAAGCTCTAATTTGTGCTTTAGATCTTCTTTTCTTTTGCATAAAGGATAGGCTTAAATTTATTTTAAAAATGTTTCTACAAATAAGTACAAAAAATTCATTAATTAGATTGATATATTTTTGGGGAAGAGGGAATAGGCATTTTTTTCTAGGAGTTCAAACTGCTACTATATACACATTTTTTTAAATCACTTTCATTTATATGTAAAATAGAACAGCCTTTCTCCTGTCTTTTGCCAATCAGTGTTTTTTCCACTCAAGCAAACCTGTGTTTATTCTGTAAGAAAATATCTATTCATGTGAAAAAAAATCTAGCTCTTCCAATTTTCATTTAATTTGCATTGGTATCTTGGAGTTATTCTGAAATCTATTTTTCTTCCTCACTAAAAATGTCATTTTTCTTCATGCTGCTTGAATTGTAAGTAACTTTAGAAGTATGACGTACACAGACCCAGAAGGTGAAAAAAAATATTTCTTTTGTCTATAAATTTATGTTCAGAAGCAAAAGGAGACATCAGCAAAGCAAAAGGATAAGCCTTGATAGGGAAAGAAGAAATGGAAAGAAGTGGAAGGGAAGAATATTCCTACATGCTCCATTAAAAGAGAAACTAAGGATTATCTGAAGCCTGAAATTCTAATCTAGGTTCAATTCTCTTGAAGCATTTCTCATTTCTAATTCACTGTGAGAGAACAAGCAACACAATATTAAACTCCAAGCTGGAAGTCATAACATACAATATTAGTACATTGAATATAGTCATTCAAAATTGCATTAGTAGTTACACTGCCTAGGAAAATCAGGCATATTTCTGCACTAATAACAGTGGAGAGTTAGGGGTAACAGTGAATAAAACTTCGTTATCATCTGCTTTTATTTAAAATCAAATTCAGGTCTCATTCTTAGTGGGAGGTTATTGTTAAGAAAACACCTGAAATTATTTGTTTTATAATTGTGCTTCTATTCACATTCATGTTTTATGTATATAAGATTTATAACCACAAGGTTATATTGACTTTGGACAATAAATATGTGCTATGAGTTTTTCTGCTCTGTGGTAGCAAAAACTATAGTCAGAGAGAAAGGTGAAAGAAAGTAAGGAGAAAGGGGAACCCTGTTACACTGTTGGTGGGCATGCAAGTTGGTACAGCCACTCTGGAAAACAGTATGGAGGTTCCTCAAGATGTTAAAAATAGAGCTACCCTATGACCCAGCAATTGCACTACTAGGTATTTACCCCAAAGATACAGATATCGTGAAAAGAAGGGGCACATGCACCCCATTGGTTTGATTATTATGCAATGAACATGGGTGTACACAAATCTGTTCAAATCCCTACTTTCAGTTCTTCTCCCGAAAGTGGAATTGCTGGAACTTTAGATAATTTACATTTATTTTTTTTGGAACTGCCATATTGCTTTCCATAGCGATTGTACCATTTTCCATTTGCACCAGTAGTGCACAAGGATTCCAATCTTTCCATATCCTTGTCAACAATTGTTACTATCTAATTTTTTAATAATAGCTATCCTAATGGGTATGAAGTGATATGCCATTGTGGTTTTGGTTTGTATTTCCCTAATGGTTAAGTGATGTTGAACATCTTGTCATGTCTTTATTGCTTATTTGTGTGTTTTCTTTGAAGAAAGTTCTATTCAAGATCTTTTCCATTTTTTAATATTTACTTATTTATTTATTTTTTAAAGTAGGCTTCACATCCAGCGTGGAGCCCAACGCAGGGCTTTAAATCCTGATCCTGAGGTCAAGACCTGAGCTGAGATCAAGTGTAGGAAGCTTACTTAACTAAGCCACCCAGGCGCCCCAAGACCTCTTCCATTTTTTAAACCAAATACTTTGTTTTGTTGTTATTGAGTTGTAGTAGTTCTTTATATATTCTGGATATTAACTCTTTAACAGAAATGTGATTTGCAAATATTTTCTCCTACTTCATGTGTTGCTGTTTCACTCTGCTGATCATGTCCTTTGATGCGCAAAATATTTTAACTTTGATGTAGTCCAATTTTTCTGTTTATTTATTCCAGTATCTATTTTGATTATTGTAGCTTTGTAGTAAGTTTTGAAATCAGAAAGTGTAAGACCTCCAACTTGATTCTTCTTTTTCAAGAAAGCAATTGTTATTTGGGTTTCCAAAGGATTCCATATTAATTTTACAATGGATCTATTTTTGCAAAAAAAAAAAAATCATTGGGATTTTAAGAGGGATAGCATTGAATCTACAAGTTGCTTTGGGTAAAATTTTGAAGAATTTATGTAGAACTAGTGTTATTTATTCCTCAACTGTTAGTAGAATTCACCAGTGAAGCTACCTGGTCCTTGAATTATTTGTGTGGCAAAGTTTTTAAATAATAATTCTACCTCTTTACTAGTTATAGGTCTATTTAGAATTTCTATTCTGTAATCAAACCATCTTGGTATGTCATGTGTTTTTTGGAATTTGTCCATGTAATAAGACTATCTGATTTTTGGTGCACAGTTTGCTCATGGTATCCTCTTATAATCCTTTTCATTTTTGTATATTTGGTAATAATATCTCCTCTTACATTTCTAACTTCAGTGATTTGAATCTTTTCTTTTTTATTAGTCAATCTAGATAAATATTTGTCAGTTTTTTGAAAGATCAAATTTTGGTTTCATTGATTTTCTCTATTTTTTTCTATTTCTCTAATTTGTTCATCTCTACTCTAATTTTTTATTATTTCCTTCTTTTTGATAGCTTTGGTTTAAGTTCATTCTTCTCTAATTCCTTAAGGTATAAAGCTAGGCTACCGATTTGAGATCTTTCTTTTTAAACATAAGTATTTAGAACTTAAATTTCCCTTTAGCACTACTTTTGCTGACTCTCATATGTATTGGTATGTTGTGTTTTCATTTTATCTCAAAATATTTTCTAATTTGCATTGTGATTTCTCCTTTGACCCACGGGTTATTTAAGATACATTGTTAATTTAGTTACATAACTAAATGAGTAGTTGACCAGTCACTAAATTAACTATTGAACTCTCCATTTTGTTAATTGTCATATATATTGTATGTCATATATTTGTTGTCTCTCATTTTTTTCTTTACTATCTTCGTTTGTATTTAGTTGCTGTTGTGGTTTTTGTTTTTTGGGTTTTTTTGTAGTGACACATGTTGATTCCCTTCTCATTTTCTTGTATGTATATTCTACTGGTACTTTCTTTGTGGTTACTTTGAAGATTACGTGTAAGAGTCTTAAGCTGTAACAATCTATTTTAAACTCATAGAAACTTAACTTTAACTGCATCTAAAGACAGCACTACTTTACAGTTCTGCCCCCGCCATTTATATTATTGACATCACAAATTACATTTTTTATATCACATATTCATTGACATAGATTTTTATCTATTTTCCTACTTTTGTCTTTTAAATCATGTAAGAGATTCAAAATTTAAGTTACAAACCAAAGTTATTGGTTTTTATATTTGACTATATATTTACCTTTACCTGAAAGCTTTGATATTTTTATATCGCTTTGAATTACCATCTAGTGTACGTTCATTTTAGCTTGAAAGACTCCCTCTGGGATCTCTTGAAGGGGAGATTTTGTGGTTAGGAACTTAGCTTTTACCTAGAATGTTTTAATTTCTCCCACATTTTTGAAGGCCAGTTTTGTTAAAGAATTCTCAGAGGATAATTTGGGTTATTTTTCTCAGCATTTTAAATGTATCTTTTTATTGCCTTTGGCTTCCATGGTTTCTGTTAAGAAACTTATACAGGAACTCTTACATGTGATGATCCAATTTACTATTACCTTCAAGGTACTGTCTGTATTTGGCCTGTGATAGTTTGATTATAATGTGTCTTGGTGTGGGTCTCTTTGAGTTTATCATATTTAAACATCTTTGAGCTACTTGTATTTGTATATACATTTCTCTCCTTAAATTTGGGAAGCTTTTGGCAATTATTTCTTAAAGAAGCTTTCCTCCCCTTTCTTGCTTTTGCTTCTGGGACTCCCATAATAAGTATTATGTTCCAACTGATAGAATCCTATAAATTCCTTAGGCTTAGATTACTCTTCTTTGTTCTTTTTAAAAAATTTTGCTCCTCCAATTTGGTAATTTCAAATTCCTTGTCTTCAAGTTTGTTCATTTATTCTTCTGCATGTTCCAGTCTAAC
Source organism: Ursus americanus (assembly GCF_024610735.1). Classification (NCBI taxonomy): domain Eukaryota; kingdom Metazoa; phylum Chordata; class Mammalia; order Carnivora; family Ursidae; genus Ursus; species Ursus americanus. Next base: position 40,374,543 of record NC_142145.1, read on the forward strand.
ATATTTAAGACAATTGTTTTAAAGTCTTTGTTTAATAAGTCTAAAAAATGTTTCTTCAAGGATAGTTTCTAGAGATTTATTCTATTCCTTTGCATGGACCATGTTTTCCTCCTTCTTTGTATGCCTTGTGATCTTTAATTTAAAACTCAATGTTTGCAAAAACAGTCACTTCTCCCAGTGCAGGGGAAGACCTCCACTACTCCACTCTGCATGAAGTATAAGGTCTTCTCTGGTTTTTTCTGGGGATGTATCTTTCCTAGGCCTACCTCTATTTTCTCAATTCCACCATCTGTATACATGGGAGCTTTTAAATAACTTAATTTCCCTAAGAATCTTAACCCTGGTTTGTCCTGGGGCCTTTGCTGTTTTGTTGTATTACTCATTGAGAAATCTCTTATCCCAGGTATCTGTGGGTTTTTGCCCCCTACAGTTTTAATGAATTATGCTTGGTTCCCTCAGCCTGAGATCTGAGCTATTTTTAGCCATTTGAGTTCTAATTTAGTCTTTATATAGACCAATCTCTTTGGAAGTCTACAGACAGGTTAGAAAAATGCAAATTCATCTCACTCTGTTCTCTCCAGTTTGCAGAAGAGAACTGAAGTTGGGTGACATGCTACATCCCCCAAATGGACCATGCTATCCTGGAGAAGAAATGAGAAAATGTTAATAAAACTCTACAAATTTTCTTAGTATTTCTTCATTGGACATTCACTTGATTCCATTAGATTTTTACTGATTTCCAGAGTTCCTATGAAGTTAGTCAGCTTCTAATTGTTTATTTAATGTTTCATGGAGAATAAAGGTCTGTAACTTCCTAGACTGCCATCTATCTGACATCACTCCTCTGTCATCACTCTTTAAGTACCATCATTGCTAATCTTATTTCATTTTCTCCCATAGTGTCTAAAGCATACCTCTGTATTAGACACTATTTGTAGTATGCTGTACTTGACTATTTTCTTATTTATATCTGCCATTTGATTGCAATATACATTACTCTATATTCCTAGTGTCTTCCCTGTGATAGCAAATATTAGGATCTCTAGAAGAATTTATAAGATGAAAGAGCCTACATTTGCCACCAGACAAATGTGGTTATTGAACAGTTGTAATATGGTCCATGAAACTGAGGAATTGACTCTTTAATATTATTTAATTATAATTAATTAAGTTTAAATACCAATTTTCAGTCTTTTTGTAAAGTTTTAAGTATATTGGAACAACTTGTGTATGTGAATCTTTTTTTACTGTAAATTTCTAAATTCATATCAAGTTTTCTGATGAAAATCTATCATCATATTTGTGTTTAAGTGTCAAATCGACACACAATTTTGAGTAATTTGAGAGAAAATCAATGTAAAATTATTTTAAAATATTTATATATAAATATTTTTATATGTTACATTAGATATTGAACACTACATCAAAAATTAATGATGTATTATATGCTGGCTAACTGAACATAATAAAAAAAATTCACATTTGATGTTTGCTTTTTTAAAGCACCTATTGGAAAATTTTAAGTTATACCTGGATTTCACATTATATTTTTATTGAATATCACTGATCTAGCCTTTCATCAAAATCCCAGATCTAGTGCTTCTCCTTTATGAAAATGTAAGTACCAGTAAGTTTCTTTTTTTTTTTTTTAAAGATTTAGTTATTTATTTTAGAGAGGGAAAGGCAGGGTAGAGGGAGAGAGAGAAAATCAAGCAGACTTCCAACTAAGAGCAGAGCCCAGCTCGGGGCCCTGAGATCATGACCTGAATAATAATCAAGACTTGGACGATTAACCGACTGAGCCACCATGTTGTCTGTTTAATATGTATTTAATTCCTTGCTGATTTCTGACTTAGTGGCTTAGAATAGGAAATCAATAAGCTTTTTAAAGGAAGAAGCTAATTTGTCAAATGTGTGGGAAAAAGTAGAGTGAATATATAATCAACATGTAGACCATTTTCTAGGGAAAACAATTCCAAAAACCTTTTCTCCTAATTGTGGTAATTGTAATATGTTTAAGATTTAAACTAAAAGTGATTAAGAAAAAAGCTGAGTTAAGTACAGGCCAAATCTTTCCATGTACTTAATCACGTATTAAAATTTCTTTTGCAATCACACTGCTGATCAATTGTTCACTAATACGGAAGGTTTTTTTCTCCTTTATATCAAATTGTTAATGACCCCTTATCTCAAAGATACAATTAAAACTTTATAAAAGAATTATTCAAGCAATTCTAATTCTGATTTTTCTTATGTATGTTTGTATGCATATGCGTATATGTATTTGTCTGAATGTGGTGTGTGTATTACTTTTTCTCCATGGGATCTTTGATTTAGGTTTTTATGTAAAAAATGCTTTGACTATTCCCTTAGTTATTTCATCTTGCACGATGTAAAGAAAGTAATCAAAAGAGGTTTTAAAGTGTAGCTCGAAATATTCAGCTTTTCTATGTTGGTGGAGACCATTGATATTCAGCCTCTTTTCAGTCAGATATTGGTGTTTAGAAAGGATCACAGTGACTTTTCAAGATGTATTCTTTCTCACCATATGCCCTATTTGATACAAGATTCCTCACAATTATTTAGTCAAGAGTGAGAAATAAACCCTATATTATACATGACATGCTGGATGTGCACACAAACATGATCACACACTTTCAACCAAGTTAGAATTTCTTGAAGTATATAAATTATCAAATATACAGCTTTGCAAAGATAACAGACCAGAAATAGAATCCCTGATTTAGGTAAAGAGCGAGTTATAAGAAGAGCACAAGATTAAAATAATGAGCTGTTGGTACTAAGGATTTCCATTACGTATCATTCACTATCTGTGTTATTTTGTATTTAATTAATTGAATGTGAACTTGATTTTGTTCTTCCAGACAAAATTAACTGTTAAATACACTAAGGTCAAGATAAATTTATCTGTAATAAGATGGGTATAAAACCTTATGAAATGGCAACTAAAGTCAACATGTGATCAACTGTTTCACAAATCAAATTTGTTACTACAGCTGAAAATTATTTTATGCAATACTTTCTTAATGAAAGGAGCAGTGCCTTAAATTTCATTCTCAGGTAAGTATCTCAACTTGTTGGGTATCAGCACTTTTAATAGAACTGGTTTAGAGTTAAGATAGCTTATTAGAGACCTTCAGTATTATGCAGCTACAACTTCTGATGGCTCAAAGATCTAGTAAATTACTAAAATCCATGCAGAGAAATAAAATGAAGTTTCCACTGGTATGGTGGGACCTCCCCAAATTCCTTACTGAGTGAGTTGGAGGTCAGTCAGTATTTCTTTTATGATTTTTTTTTTTAAAGAACAAAAACTATTTAAACCAAATTTAAACTGAGCTAAAAAGGCCTTTCCTTCGGTGCCAATAATCTTTAAAAGGAAAGGAAATCTTATTTCTAAGTATTCTTAGCATTTTCTGTTATTTCTCTTTTCCCCATACTCTTTTGCAGGAAGTGTTAGTTTGAAAAATAAAACTTCAAATAGCAAGATCAGAGAATACAGATATTTTTAAAGCACTTAGAAAATTGCTTAATGTATGTAATTTAATTTTTAGGAGCAGCAAGGTAGAAAATGGGCCTTATAAAGTGTCATTATGGAAATGTTACATTCTGATTAGTTAACAACTTTGATACTGTTCTAGATTAGAACAAATTTAGGCAATTGAACCTTTTTGTATTATCAGAAAATTTTGCTAGATTTACTAAGAGAAATTTTACTAAGCTTTTCTCAAGGGATTTTTTTTTTTCTCAAGGGATTTAAAAGTCACTTCTTTTTATATTATTTATTTTCTGCACTGTGTAGCATGTACAGACTTGACTAACACTGACAGCAACCATTTCTGTTACCTTTCTCATCCCTCAGTGACTTTCGCTTTCCCCATATGTATTTATTGTACCCTGATTCTTAACCTCTCTTTTGGATTGTAATTTACTGTACCTGGCTCATCAGGCACATTACAAATTTATCTCCATGTATGTTATTTATTCAACCCTCATCTTTTACTTGGTAAGCAATAAAAATTAAATTCCAGGTATGAAAATACACATGAAAGTGTTACCCAAATGTAAGAGAAAGGCAAAATACTCTGGATGATAATGTTTATTATAATGTTTAGTAAGGTTCTAATTAAAAAAAAATTATAAGAGTTTACAACAGAGATCTAAGACTACGTTTTTTTGTTGTTGTTGGTTCTTGTTTTGTTTCATTTAAATCTATGAGGGTTTATAGTTATTACATTTCTGGGAAGTTAGGATCAATCCTCTAAATTATCTTAATTCAGTGTAGTAGGGAGAGAAAAATCAGATATCTTTCCTACTTCAGAGACTCTTCAAAAGTTAGTAGTTTCTTCATTTCTCATAAATGGTATTTTCCTTTAAGTTATGCAAATTTCTTGATTTCTACTACCAAATGGCTTATTTTGAAGGCTTTTATAACTGGAAAAATATTTAGGTATTTTAATAGAATGTTTAAGATGTATGACCAAATCACATCATGCCAGATCATAGAAAAAGCCACTGGTTCTTTCTTTTATGAATATCAAGTTTAGAAAGGATATTAGGTAGATTAATACTATTTATAATATCCACATCAACTTCCTTCTAAGTGAAAATCTGAGGTATCATGGAAGCACAGATGTAATAACAATAATTAAACACATAACCAGACCACATAAAGCAAAATGAATATAATATAAATTGATTTACCATAGTTTGATAGCTGTCTGAGGTGGTTTCTTTCTACATATAGAGCACTATCTGGAGTATATGCTCCCCATCTATTCCTTTAGATTCTGCAAAAAGAAACCTAACTATTCCTAGTCTTAGATTCACTCTAGCAAAAGTTTATAAGGTCAGATGACATTCCTGACTTATTTGTTCGTATTTTGTCTTGATGACATACACATATATAAAAAGACATTATAAAAATTATTATAACTAAATTAATCATTGTTGGGTATATCCTAAAGCCACACTCCCAAAATGTATCCCACATGTGCCAAAATATTTTTTTTAGATACTAACCAACTTTTTATATCCACACCTCCCACACCTTCTTGTTTAATTTCTCTTCATTTTTTTCTCCTTGCATTTAATTTGCTAGACCATTGGATTCTTAAATCCAACAAGGGGAGAATATAAGTTAGTTAAAAGCAAAGAAAATGGAAGTTCTTCTGACTTTGGGATCAAAACCTTTGCTAAATGGAAAATAGTAAAGTAAGTTAACAAGATTTTATTAAGTATAAGGATAGAACACAAGCATCATGTCACAAGTTCTGTGCATTTGCTAGACATGGAATACACAATGAAATTTCTGTTTTCCAGGGCATGTGTAAAACACAATAGCAAGATGGTCACCACCACTGCTAATACTTCAGACAATTTTTCTGCAAGTCTTCAGAATAAAGAAGAGTTTTCTCAATACTTTATACATGCATTTTCTAATGTTCCTTATAACATATTTTAAAAATAAAATCTACACTTCATATTTAATTCATTTTGTTGACTTACAAGACATCTTTGTAAGTCAACAAATAGTTGTTTGGAAAAAGAAATTAAAGAAATAAAAAAAGAACAATATGTAAGTAATAAATAAATAAGACAAACATTAATGCCATGGTATATTTTATCAGGACTTTATTTAGATTATAGATTTTGTGATTAAATCAGTATTATTGCTTTAGCTCATATAAACAAAATGACTCTTTCCTCTCTTCCATAATGCATACCATATCAAAAATGCTATTTTAACAATAAAGAGTTGCTCAAGAAGCTGAATTCTAAGATTAGGATTGAACTTTTTCTTAGAGTGTGCTCTTTCTGAATTGGGTCATCAACGTAGTCATCTGTTTGCCAGTGTACAAAAGCATATTATAGGAATGATCTAAAATAACATTGTTTCAGTAAAATTATTATAAAAATCATATATTAAATATTAACATTGATATTACTTGATATAATCAACACCATCCTCTATGTGTCTATATGTTCATTTGTGTTCCAATTTTTTATATATTTCTAATTATTATAAAAATTCATATTTTATTTTAAATAAACATAAACCTAGACAAAGACTGAGAGAATTACTTGACACGTTTGTACATATGGTTGGCAAAAATTATGTTACTGGCTTCTAATATTGATGTTTCTAAACAAATAAAATAGAGTTAGTATTTTAACTAATTGTAAATTAATTAAAAATAAAATATCCTTGTAATATATGGAAGTATGAAATTAATTCAAATTAAAGTTCAAATCTATTGCTTTAGTAAGATACAATCTCTAATTTCATCTCAATTGATTCAGCAATAAATATGCATAGGTCCAAGAAACCTACAATACCATGGCCACAACGTTCTGGTGAGATGATTTCACGTAAAACTCCTTTTTTTGTTCTGTAATTTTTTTCATGGTAAAATATACATAAAGTTTACTATTATAACAGTTTTTAAGTGTACAGATCCTTGGCTTTAAGTATATTCACATTGTTGTGCAACCATCATCACCGTCCATCCCCAGAACATTTTCATCATTGCAAACTGAAATTGTCCCTTCTTAATAATCCCCATTTCCTCCTCCTCCCTGCTCCTGGTAAACACCATTCTACTTACTGAATTTGTGAATTTGACTTCTCTAGGTACCTTATATAAGTGGAATCATAGAATATTTCTTCTCTTCTGTCTGGTTTATTTCACTTAGCATAATGTCAAGTTTCATTCATGTTGTAGCACAGATCAAAATTTCTTTTAAAAACTGAATATTCCATTGCATGTATATACCACGTTGTAGTTTATCTATTCACCCACAGACAGATCAAATGAAACTCTAAGATAAAATGGAATTGTTTTTCATATATAAATATATATATATATGACATATATATATATGACAGAGAGAGAGAATTTCATGCTACTGATTTAACAATACACTTCTTATTTAGTCTATGTGTTCACAGTTAATCCATTACATGAAAGCAATGAGTTATTATATGACACTAATGACTTTTTGATCAAAGTTAAAGTTACTACTAAGACTCAGGAAAGTACACATGTGAGGGTTATTTTCCAAGAAGAATGTTGCTTTTAGAAACCTCTCTTACAACCCCCAGATGTCTGCTAGGTTACAAAACACAAAGAAACATTAGCAGACAAGTGGTATCATTAAAATTTGAAACTTCTTTTTGGAATGGTTTGTGACTGCATTTTGTTTCTATTTAGACTCCCTTTTCCTGAGCACTCAACTTGCAATTTCTTTGCAAAGATTTGTTGAATACTTACAATGTTCAAGGCATTGTGTTCTACCTGGGAATACAATTCAGCAGAGAAATAGACATTGTTATACAAATATTTTTATTTATTTATTTATTTATTTATTTATTTATTTATTTATTTATTTTTATTTATTTATTTATTTATTTATTTTAATGATTTTTTATTATATTATGTTAGTCACCATACAGTACATCCCCGGTTTCCGATGTAAGGCTCGATGATTCATTAGTTGTGTATAACACCCAGTGCACCATGCTGTACCTGCCCTCTTTACTACCCATCACCAGTCTATCCCATTCCCCCACCCCCCTCCCCTCTGAAGTCCTCAGTTTGTTTCTCATAGTCCATAGTCTCTCATGTTTCATTCCCCCTTCTGATTACCCCCCCTTTCTTTATCCCTTTCTTCCCCTACCGATCATCCTAGTTCTTATGTTCCATAGATGAGAGAAATCATATGATAGTTGTCTTTCTCTGCTTGACTTATTTCACTTAGCATTAGCTCCTCCAGTGCCGTCCATGTTGTAGCAAATGTTGAGAACTCGTTCTTTCTGATAGCTGAGTAATATTCCATTGTATATATGGACCACAACTTCTTAATCCAGTCATCTGTTAAAGGGCATCTTGGCTCCTTCCATGATTTAGCTATTGTGGACATTGCTGCTATGAACATTGGGGTGCATATGGCCCTTCTCTTCACTACGTCTGTATCTTTGGAGTAAATACCCAGTAGTGCAATGGCTGGATCATAGGGTAGCTCAATTTTTCACTTTTTAAGGGACCTCCACACTGTTTTCCAGAGTGGCTGTACCAACTTGCATTCCCACCGACAATGTAGGAGGGATCCCCTTTCTCCACATCCTCTCCAACAATTGTTGTTTCTTGCCTTGTCTATTTTTGCCATTCTAATTGGCGTAAGGTGGTATCTCAGTGTGGTTTTGATTTGAATTTCCTTGATGGCTAATGATTTTGAACATTTTTTCATGTATACAAATATTTTTATAAGTAATTTCAATTGTGTAGTGGGAAGTACCATGAAGGAAAAATCCAGAATCCTGTGAGGACTTTAATAGAAGGACATATCCTGTTGGGGCTCAGGTAGGAGTGCTTCTCTTGACATTGAACCTTAGATTTCTCTCATCTTGTGCATCCTTTTGACTACATTCCCTGACCTTGTCTCTAAGCTTATGATAGTAACAGTGTAATATTGACATAATTTCATTGGTTTTCATAGTCCTCCTCTCATATACTGGATTAAATTGCCTCAATCATGACATAACATCAGAGTACAGAGGTTGCAATATATTGTTACCCACTCCATTTTTATTACAGGATTAGCGACAAGGTATTAGAGGAGTATGGATGGCCTGTTTTCAAATCCTGGTACTGCTATGAACTAATTGCATCACCTCAGGCAAGTCACATAATCTGAGTTTTATCACCAACAAAATGTCGATACTACTATTACTACTACTATTAAACTTCTTCATAGAATGACAAAAGTTGAAAAAAAATGATATATGTAAAGCACTATATGCCCATTACCTATTTCTTGTCAATTTTTCAATCTCTGGACTGGCTGCAAATAAACTACAGATGGAAAGGGTAAGATAGTCTTTCATAATAAAGACAGTTATGCTCATACTTGAGTTTATTAGTCCTTCATCCTTTACACCTAGTGAATCTTATCTTTGTTCTTCGGTATTCGACATATTCAAAAAACAACAAATGAAGATTTTTTCCATTTTCTTTGAAACAGTGACAAGATTCTATCATCTCAGCCTCTGCTCACTGCAGAGAGTTTGCTATCACTGTTTATGTCATGTTAAATAAGTGTCACTGTAGCACAGAAAAGCATCAGCCTTTCCTGGCCAAAATAACCAAGTAGTGTGCCAAACTGAAAAGAGGCGACTCTGCGTGACTGCCTACGGGACACTTACTGAAGGTGTTTAGGCTCTCCATCTGTGAGCTGAGAGAAAATGTAGATTTTTGTCAACATACTCTGGTCTCTTACAATATCGATTTTAGGAACCAGAATACTTGGACAGTAAAGTGACAAATTTTTAATATACATATTTTGGTCAAAGGCCGAAGCACGATGAATTGACATCATTGACATACAATCTTCAAAAATGAACATATTTCAGCCAGAAAACTGACTAACCTTTCTCTAAACAAGTCACTTCCAGGAATCATAATATCTGTTACATTTTAATAACAAATGGGATATTCCTCTTGTAATTATTGATTCTTCTTTAAACTGAATTACTGATTTTACGATTCCATCTTGTATCAAAATAAAATCCTTTAAAAAGACATGTCTTCCCTTGTGGCTGATCCTTAGCTGACATTATGAGTCTCATGCTCTCCTAAATATACGACTGCCTTTGATTTTACTTGAATAAGACATGGGTTTCAGTGTGTTAGCTTACAATTGCATTGTGCTTAGAAGTTATTTCATGCCAAGTCAAAGATTTTGAGTAACTATAGTGTACAACAGTGATCTCCCACAGGTATATTCTGCTAATCATCTGAGGTCGTCCTGTCTAAACACAAAGTGTAACATGTATCCTGCAATTCCATATTGTGAGCTGACAACTTCCTCCAGGAACTGCCATTACCAGCAAACAGTACAGTGTACTACCTACTTGCTTATGTGATCAAGGAAAAAGACTTTTATGTCTCTTTACATAAAATGTTCATTTGAGTAGCACATACAAATCAATTATCAATGAATCATTGTGTGCAGACATATCGAGAATAATGTTTAATAATATGTTAGAAAAAAATTTCAATAAACTGATATTTATATTACATTGATTCTATTGATTACTGGAAAAGAATGTGAAATGCTTTTTTTTCCTTTTTTTTTTTTTTTAAGAGCTGCTGCCTTTTCTTCTAAGTCTTTTTTTTTTTTTAAGATTTTATTTATTTACTTGAGAGCGAAAGAGAGCACACGAGCAGAGGGAGAAGCAGACTCCCTGCGGAGTGCAGAGCTCCACGTGGGGCTTGATATCAGGACCCCGAGATCATGACCTGAGCTGAAGTCAGACACTTATCTGACTGAGTCACCCAGGTGCCCCAAGATGCTTTTTTTTCTCCTTTTAGAAAACTGGAGGATCAATTTGTATTCACACCACTGTTACAGAAATGAAATGGTTTATAAATTTATTCTGGCTCTTTTCTAATTATGATCATATCCCTTGCTGAGGTCTATAACTTTATTATTCAGTTTTGTAAGTTACTTGATATAGAATCTAAGGAACTTTTTTTTAAATTCAGTGGCCATGATATTGTAAAATTCAGGACGTACACAACTGTTGGTCACCTGGAACAGTAAGAATGTGAAAAATGCTGAAAAATGCCAGGTTGGGATTGTGCTGAGCCAGCTTATTTAGGTTTAGCTTGGGTAGTAAACAGAACTAGAGCATCTGAAGCATAAACTTCCTTTGACCACTTCCATAATATTAAAACAGACTGAAGGACACCACTGAGTAATAAACCAAATAAATGTGCTGAGTAGTTAAGGTTTATAACAGACACCATAATGAAAGGCTGAAATATACACATTACGTTATTTTTACCGGGTTAAGTATGGAAATAGTTCTGAAATACACTGTGTATAATGCATACAATTATGTCCTATTTCAAGATAATCTTTATTTTTTTGTAAACCTCATGCCTTAAATCTAAGAAATTGAGCCTAAAATAATGTGTTTTTTTTAAAGAACTCAATAAGAATGTGTCTTATTTCCGAAATCTTTTCACTCTGAGTAAATATCCAAAGAAACCACTTTAAAATGATATCTAAAAATTCTTTTGAGTGTGGTTACATAAAGTTATAACAACTATTTATCCAATAAAATAACAGGTTTTCAGCCTTAGATCTTATGAAGAAATGATATTTTCTTAACCTTTCTTTTTAATAATAAGCAAACTATTGTTCATAAAACTGAGTCAATCTCAATTGCAGCTACTACACGAGTTTGTACCCTATCAACATTTTCAAACATCATCCTGTTTATCCACTTGTGAACCTCATTAACAACTGATCAAAATATGCTGAATGAATTGGATTCATTCACTGTTCAATATATATATATACCAATGTGCTTAAATACATACCAATTATATATATTATATATTATTTACATATCTACACACTTTAAATATTGAATTAAATGGTTATTATATTAACATTAATAGTAGTAATGATATTGTTAATAATAAATATTGAGACTGAAATTCAGGAAATTATATTAATGCAGACTTTAAAGAGTTGGCCTAATCTGAGTGATACATTTAACCACTCTGGACTTATTTAACTATTAATTGTTGAAATTGGACTAAATGTCTAAACTGCTTTGTGGTCTGGACTTTGTATTGATCTCACTCCAGTGCTTGATTACCTGAGTTTCAGCTCTACCAATATGGTAACTTTTGTCAAGTTACTTTATTCACTTGTCAAAAGAAGATAATAATAGTAATTCTCACATAGGGTTTCTGTGGGGATTGACTGTGTAGCAATTACTACAGTGCCTGGCATAATGAAAAGCACTCAGATAATGTGAGCTATTTTTTTAATTTGCTGTTAGCATCAAGTTTAATTCCTGAATAATTTAACGCCTATCAACTACCATCAATAGCATTTATTTTGGACTCTGTTTATTCTTAGACCTCTCAATGGTATTTAGTTGCCTACTTTTCTTAGGTACCTTTAAATAAATTATTCTACATACTCCAGTGTTTTGTTATCTAGACTTGTATTTGCTATTTGATCCACATACTGATTTTTTTTTTTTTTTTTTTTTTTTAAAGAATGAAGACTAGTCTTTGACCCATGGGCTCTCACTGGCTCATGCTTTAGTTGAAGACACTTCTTATGCTGTGATTCATATGAAAATATAGAAAAGGCAAAGATATAATGACAGAACCTAGGTTTGTGATCATTAGAGCTAGGGATGGGGATGGGGACAGATTGTGACAAATACATGACAGAATTTTTAGAGGGTGATAGGAAGCTGTATATCATGATCGTAGTAGTAAGTTATATGATTACATCTTATTTTCAGTCTTTAATTTGTACATTTAAGATTGTTGAATATTGTTGTATGCAAGTATTACCTCAATGGACTAATTTTTAAAAACTGAAATATCACCTGAGAGGTAGAGCAAAGGAGAGCACAACTATCTCTTTTTTAGTTAATGGTAATGCATTTTCTTTATTTTTTTATTATTTTTAGAGACAGAGAGTGAGAGAGTGCAAGTACCAGCAAGGGGGAAAGGCAGAGGGAAAGGGAGAGAAAGAATCTTAAGCATGCTTCACGCTCAGTGCGGAGTCCAATGCAGGGCTCAATCTCAGGACCCTGAGACCTGAACTGAAATAAAGAGTCAGATGCTTGACTAAGCCACCCAGACTCCGCAGTAATGCATTTATTTATAAGAAGGGTTAATTTATATATTATTTTAAAATAAACAATGAAACTGTATTTTATGTGTATTAAGGAACTTTGATAAGCCAAGCTAAGCTCTTTCATGAAACAACTTGTCACAACCAAATCAGATTTAGGAGGATATCATTAACACAATCACTTTTTCATAAAATATCTTTAAACAATGTTTTCAAAATGTTTTGATGGATGTTTCTGATAGCATTAGTGGCCATCCTTTTATCTTTGTTTTTTCCAATATTTTTAAAGATAAGAACTTATTTTATAAAAGAAAATAGGTGATACTGCCTTCACAAACAAAATATAATATATATTTTAAATAATAAGTTAGAGTAGCAATGATGACAAGGGTATGAATTTTTTCTCTTTTAACAGACTTTATTTTTAGAGATGTTTTGAGTTCATAGCAAAAGTGTTGTGGAAGGTAAAGAGATTTCCCATACAACACCTAGCCTAAATATGCATACTCCCTCTTTAGTAGCATAACCCACCAGAGCGGTACATTAGTTAAAATGGATGAACCTATACTGACACATCACAGTCACCCAAGTTCACAGTTTACATTAGGTTCACTGTATGGGTTTGGACAATTGCTTAAATCATGTATGCTTCATTACAGTATCATGCAGAGTAGTTGCACTGCCCGAAAAAAGCTTTGTGCTCACCTAGTCATCTTTCCCACTGCCCAACTCCTGGAAATTACTGTTCTTTTTGTTGTCGCCATAGTTTTACCTTTTCCAGAACGTCATATTCTTGGAATCATACAGTGTGTAGCCTTTTCAGATTGGCTTCTTCCTTATTTTTTAATTTTTATTCATTTATTTTAAGTAATCTCTATACCCAGCATGGTGCTTGATCTTATGAACTAGAGATCAAGAGTCACACGCTCTTCTGAGCCAGCCAGGCACCCCGGATTGGCTTCTTTCAATTAGTAATACGCACTTACAGTTCCTCCATGCCTTTTCATAGCTTGATAGTTCATTTCCATTTATTTATATATTTACTCACTTATTATTTATTTATTCAAGTTTTTATTTAAATTCCAGTTAATTAACTTACAGTGTAATATTAGTTTCAGGTGTAGAATTTAGTGATTAATCACTTACATACAACATCAAGTAATAATCACAGGTGCCCTCCTTAATCCCTGATATCCATTTAACCCACCCACTACCTCCCCTCCCGTAACTCAGTTTTTTCTCTTTATTTAAGAGTCTGTTTTCTGGTTCCCCCTTCTTTTTTCCTCTATGTTCACCTGATTTGTTTCTTAAATTTCATGTATGAGTGAAATCACATGGTATCTGTCCTTCTCTGACTGACATATTTTGCTTAGTATAATACTCTCTAGGCCACCCACATTGTTGCAAATGGCAAGATTTTTTTTTTTTTTTTTGGATGGCTAAGTAACATTCCATTGTATATATATACCACCTCTTTATTCATTCATCAGTTGATGGACCTTTGGGCTCTTTTCATAATTTGCCTATTGTTGATAATGCTGCTATAAATATTGGGGTGCATGTGCCCCTTTGAATCAGTATTTTTGTATCCTTTGGGTAAATATCTAGTAGCGCAAATTGCTAGTTCACAGGGTAGTTCTATTTTAACTTTTTCAGGAACCTCGCTACTGTTTTCCAGAGTGGGTGTACCAGTTTGCATTCCCACCAACAGTGTAAGAGGGTTCCCCTTCATCCACATCCCTGCCAACACCTGTTGTTTTTTGTGTTGTTAATTTTAGCCATTCTGACAGGTGGAAGTGATATCTCATTGTAGTTTTGATTTGTATTTCCCTGATAAGTGATACCGAGTATCTTTTCAGCTCTGTTAGCCATCTGTATGTCTTCTTTGGAAAATATCTCCTCATGTCTTCCACTCATTCTTTAACTGGATTATCATTGAGTTTTATAAGTTCTTTATATATTCTGAATACTAACCTTTTATCAGATATGTTATCTGCAAATATCTTCTCCCATTCAGTAGGTTGTCTTTTAGTTTTGTTGATTGTTTCCTTTGCTGTGTAGAAGCTTTTTTATTTTGATGTAGTCCCAAAGTTTATTCTTGCTTTTGTTTTAACTTGCCTCAGGGGACATACCTAGTAAGTTGTTGCTATGACCAATGTCAAAGAGGTTACTGCCTGTGTTCTCCTCTAGGATTTTGAATGGTTTCCTCTCTCACATTTAGCTCTTTCATCCATTCTGAATTTTTTTGTGTGTGTCTGGTGTAAAAAAGTGGCCCGGTTTCATTTTTTGGCATGTTTTTGTCCAGTTTTCCCAACACCATTTGTTAAAGAGACTGTCTTTTGTCCATTGGATATCCTTTCCTGCTTTGTCAAAGATTAGATGACCATATTATTGTGGATTCATCTCTGGGTTTTCTATTCTGTTCCATCAGTCTATGGGTCTATTTTTGTGCCAGGACCATACTGTCTTGATCACTACAGCTTTGCAATATAATTTGAAGTCTGGAATTGTGATGCTTTCAGCTTTGCTTTTCTTTTTCAAGATTGCTTTGGCTATTCAGGGTCTTTTTTTGGTTCCATACAAATTTAGGATTGTTCTAACTCTGAAAAATGCTGTTGGTATTTTGATAAGGATTGCATTAAATGTGTAGATTGGTTTGGGTAGCATAGGTATTTTAACAATATTTGTTCTTCCAATCCATGAGCGTGGAATGTCTTCCCATTTCTTTGTGTCATCTTCAATTTCTTTCATAAGCATTTTATATTTTTCACAGCGTACATCTTTCACCTCTTTGGTTAGGTTTATTCCTAGGTGTCTTATCGTTTTTGTTGCAGTTGTAAATGGGATTGATTCCTTGATTTCCCTTCCTGCTGCTTCATTATTGCTGTATAGAAATGCAACAGATTGCTGTATGTTGATTTTGATCCTGTGACTTTACTGAATTTGTGTGTCAGTTCTAGAAATTTTTTTGGTGGAGTCTTTTGGGTTTTCTACATATAGTATGTTAACTCTAAATAGTAAGTTTTACTTCTTCCTTGCCAATTTGGATGCCTTTTATTTATTTATTTTTTGTTGTCTGATTGCTGTGGCTAGAGCTTCCAATACTGTGTTAAATAACAGTAGTGAGAGTGGACATCCTTGTCTTGCTCCTGACTATAGAGGAAAAGCTCTCAGTTTTTCCCCATTGAGGATGGTATTAGCTGTAGGTTTTTTGTATATGGACTTTATGATTTTGAGGTATGTTTCCTCTCTTTACTTTGTTGAGTGTTTTTATCATGAATGGATGTTGTACTTTGTCAAATGCTTTTTCTACATCTATTGAGAGGATCATATGGTTTTTATCCTTTCTTATATTAATGTAGTGTATTACATTGATTTGCAAATACTGAACCACCCTTGCAGCTCAGGAATAAATCTAACTTGATCATAGTGAATGATTCTTTTAATGGACTATTGGATTCTATTTGCTAGTATTTTGTTGAGAATTTTTACATCCATGTTCATTAGAGATATTGGCCTGTAGTTTTCATTTTTAGTGGGGTCTCTGTCTGGTTTTGGAATCAAGGTAAGCCTGGCCTCATAGAATGAGTTTGGAAGTTTTCCTGCCATTTCTATTTTTTGGAATAGTTTGAGAAGAATAGGTATTAACTCTTCTTTAAAGGTTTGGTAGAATTCCCCTGTAAGCCATCTGGGCCTGGGCTTTTTTGTTGGGAGATTTTTGATTACTGATTCAATTTCTTTGCTGGCTATTGGAGGTCAAGTTTTCTATTTCTTCCTGTTCCAGTTTTGGTAGTTTATGTTTCTAGGAACTTGTCCATTTCTTCCAGACTGTCTGATTTGGTGGCATACAATTTTTCTTAATATTCTCTTATAATTGTTTTTATTTCTGTGGTGTTAATTTTTATTTCTCCTCTCTCATTTGTGATGTGATTTTTTGGGTCCTTTCTTTTTTCTTTTTGATATGTCTGGCTAGGGTTTTATCAATCTTATTATTTTTTTCAAACAACTAGCTCCTGGTTTCATTTATCTGTTCTACTGATTTTTGTTTTTGTTGTTTGTTTGCTTCTATATCATTTATTTCTGCTCTAATCTTTATCATTTCCCTTCTTCTGCTGACTTTAGGCTTTACTTGTTATTGTTTTTCTGGCTCCTTTAGGTGTAACTGACTGGCTGTAATGACCACAAGGATGGAAGAAGCAGAGGAACAAATAAGTGATACAGAAGCTATAATTATGGAAAACAATGAAGCTGAACAAAAGCGGGAAAGAAAAATCTTGGATCACTTAAGTAGACTTAGGGAGTTCAGTAACTCCATCAAATGTAATAACATTTGTATCATAGGATCCCAGGAGAAGAAGTGAGAAAAGGGGGCATAAGTTTTATGTGAGGAAATTACAGCTGAAAACTTCCCTAATCTGAGGAAGCAAGTGAACATCCAAATCTAGGAGGCACAGAGATTTCCTAACAAAATGAACAAAATCAGGTCAACACCAAAACATTTTGTAGTAAAATCTGCAAAATATACTGATAAAGAAAAATCGTAAAAGCAGCAAGACAAAAAAACAAAACAAAACAAAACAAAACAACAACAACAAAAAAACAAACAAACTCCCTAACTTACAAGGGAAGACCAGTAAGATTAGCAGCAGCTCCATCGACAGAAATGTGGCAAGCCAGAAGACTGTGGCATGATATATTCAATGTGCTGAATGGGAAAAAGCTGCAGCCAAGAATACTCTATCCAGTAAGGCTATCATTCAGAATAGAAGGAGAGATAAAGAGTTTCCCAAACAAACATAAATTAAAGGAGTTCATGATCAGAAACCTAGTCTTGCAAAAAATATTAAAGGGGACTCTCTTAGTAGGAAGGGACAATCAAAAGAAACAAAGACTAGAAAGGAACAGAGATAAATCTTCAGAAACAATGACAAAACAAGTACAAAATGGCACTAAATTTGTATCTATTAATACTTAGTCTGAATGTAAATGGACTAAATGCTCCAATAAAAAGACATATCTATATGCTGCCTTTAAGTTTTGTGTTTTATATTTAAGACTGTGATCCACTTCAATATAATTTCTATGAAGGGTGCAACAACTAAGCCCACAGTCTTTTTTTTTTTTTTTTTGCTTTGGGATGTCTAGTTGTTCCAGGTCACTTGTTAGAAGGACTGCTGTCTTTGCTTCATTGTATTGCCTTTGTGCCTTTGTCAAAAATCAGTTGACTATATTTATGCAGGTCTTTTTCTGGGCTTTCTGTTCTGTTCCACTGATCTACTTGTTTATGTTTTCACCAGTACCACACTGTCTTAATTACTACAGCTTCATGATAAATCTTGAAGTAAAGTAGTGGCAGTCCTTTGACTTTGTCCTTATTATTCAATATTGTGCTGCTTATTTTGTGTACTTTGCCTATCTACATAGTGGAATCAGTTTGCTAATATACACAAAATGTGTATGCTAATGCTGATATTTTGATTGGGATTGCACTGAATCTATTTCAATTTGTGAAGAATTAGTACTTTGACAACATTGAGTATTTCTAACATGAATATGGAATGTCTCTCCTTTCATTTAATTCTTTGATTTTATTCATTGGAGTTTTGCAGTTTTTTTATACACATCATGTATACATTTTGCTAGATTTATGCTTAAGTATTTCAATTTTTTTGAATGCTAATATAAATAATATTTTGTTTTTAATTTCAAATTCCACTTTTTCCTACTGATGTATAGGAAGATGACTGACTTTTGTATATTAACCTTATGTCCTGCAACCTCACAAAATCTCCTTATTAGTTTCAGGAATTTATTTTTGTCAAATCTTTCAGATTTTCTTTGTAGACAATAGCATCATCTGTGAACAAAGACAGTTTTATATCTTCTTTCCTAACTGTATACCTTTTACTTACTTTTCTTATCTTATTTCATTAGCTTTCCAGTAGGATACTGAAAAGCAGTGATGAAAGGAAACAACCTTGTCTTGTTTCTGATCTTACGGGGAAATTTTGAGTTTTTTACCATTAAGTATGATGTTAGCTGTAGGTTTTTGTAGATACTCTTTGATCAAGCTAAGGAAGTTCTCTATTCTTGGTATACTAAGAGGTTTTTTTTTTTTCTTCTTCTTCTCATGAATAGTGGTACATTTTGTCAAATGCTTTTTATGCATCTATTGATATGGTAGTGTGAATTTTCTTTTTAAGTCTGTTCATGTGATGACTCATATTAATTGATTTTCAGATGCTTAACCAGTCTTGTATACTTGGGATAAGTCCTACATGCCCACAGTTTTATAAAAATAAAGAAGTACAAGTCAAGGACTTAGAAAAAAAACAGTATGAAAGGAAGAAATTATTGAGAAAGTGGTATGGTACTATAAGAATTTTGATGAAGTTAGTCAGCCTAGAGTCACAGCTTGAACTGAATAGTGAAGTGGTATGGTACAATAAGAATTTTGATGAAGTTAGTCAGCCTAGATTCACAGTTTGAACTGAATAGTGAAATAAATGTTAGCTAGATATAAAAAGTCTGCATAACTATTACAGGATATTAGAAATAAAGGGAAATTCCCTGAGTTACATATATTATTTGTAAAATGTTAAAAGATGATGAAAGTTATCTCTCATCATAATATGACCTTTTGATACAGACCTTCCCATATTAATTTATTTATAGGGTTTCTTCCCTTTTTTACCTTTTTTCAATTTACTCTTTGATCTTATCACAAAAAGAAAGGCCTTCCCACAGTGCTTCATTTCATAGGGGTTCTAATCAGGATAGATTCTCTGATACTGAGATAGCTGAAAGCTATACCCAAAGACCTTAAAACCATAGCATTCACTTACATATTTCCTCACTGGGATGAATTCTTTGATGAAGAAGTCTTGAGATATAACAGAACTTTTTCCAGTTTGATCCCTAACAACCATAAAATGTCCCTCCATATTACTCATAGTGCTCACATTTGAAAGGTTTCTTACTAGTACCACTTATGGGATGTTCAGTAAGATATTAATCTTTCACAATGCCTTTACATACTCTATATTTATCTAGTTTCTTACCCATGTAACTTCCCTGATGTTGAGTAAATTATAAGTCCTGTGGAAAGATCTTCCTACATTCATCTGGATGAATTATCCATTAAAAAATCATATATGAAAAAAAAATGATCCACTATTAAAGGCTTTCACACATTTGCTGAATTTCAGGGTTTACCACACATGTCAATATACCAATATAAATAAATCAATTATTTGACTATAAATATGCCTAGACTCCCTCCATTCATAGCGTTGTTCACCAAATGACTTTGGTTTTGAGTAAATCTGAGCCACCAATAAATTTATTTCTACATTTCTTAATACTCAGAGCATTTTCTTCATCATTTATACTTGGATGTAAAATAAGGGATGTGTGCTGAAAGTGAGCATGTATTATTAGGTGAATATTATATGCCTGAAATGTCTGCCTAAGATCTGTTTTTTGTTTTTCAAATAGGATATTCTATTTCTAATATCTTCAGTGGGAGAATTCAGATTTATGCATTGTAATTTTTCCATTCTTCCATCATTTTCCATTTGAATGATCTTATTTCATCTATTTCAGTTTTGCAAGATAATGTCTTAGTCTTATCCCTTGATTCCTAATCTGAATACAGGCTTCTTGTCTTCCATTCAAAATCCCTTCCTTTACTCCAATAAAGAGAGCAATAATGGATTGGAAATATAAAGTCTTATTAAAACCAAGCATCTGAAGTATACAGCACCCTATGGTCGTATTACAGAAAATTTCTATCCCTGGGACCATGTTGTTAAATTTTCAAGAGATGATTAGTTCTCTTCTAGGCTCTTTTTTTGAAACAAACAAATAAACATCCTGAGACATGAGGGCCACATGGTACCCTATGTGCTATATGGCTTTTGTGACTAGACTATAATGTCTTTTTAAATGATAGGAAACTTACTCTATGAGATAATAGAGACCAAATATCAAACTAGAGAAAAGACTCTTATTCTAAAATTGAAGACTGGTGTTCCATTCAATACTTGTCTAATTTGCTCTCGTCTTTGCAAATACATCAATAATGACCAAATAAACACATTTCTCCTTTCCAACCATCTATCGTGTACTTTAGTCTTTATTCATTTTTTTGTTTAATCTCTAAATTTAAGGATAAAATTAAAAGTTTGTTGGGGTTTTTGTTTGTGTGTTTGGTTAATTTTAAATCATGCATTTGGCAAAAGTTCATTTCATTATCTTTATTTCAAAATGTATTTTCTTAAAATTTCTTTATGTATCTTCTTTCTTGTATTTTTATGTGTTGAGAACAGAAATGCTAAAGATAGAAAAGGTATGATTTTAAAATGTGATTCACAATACATGATAATATTCCATAATTTATACTACTAGAAGTTAATTTAACCTGCTCATGAATAATTATGCTTTCTTTAAAAGAATGCAGACATAGACTCCTCCTAAACTAGTTTCATCTGAGAAATTATCATTAGCAGCATGTAGTCCAACAGCCTTTTACTCCCTCTAGTTCTCTTCTCCTAATTTTATTAATTTTGAGGGGCAAGGGGAGACGTTAAAGCTTGACCATTCATTCAAAGTAATTAGCCTTTGAATTCACAGCCTGAAAAATTAAGATTGATAACACACCATAGCATGTCAGAGGGGTTACCAAACTTATATACATGGCCAACTCATAACTAAATACCTTAATAATTTCTAATTTGTTGAAAAAGATAAGGTCCCCCAGAAGAATACATCACTTTTGAAATAACACTGTGTCATTATAAGGTGTTAGTTTAATATAACCCCAAAATAACTATTCATGAATAATAGCTGATTGCTATATCCAATTCTACAGAAAGATACCTTCCACCTTTAGTGTCATCTTTGCAGATCAAACCTTCCCTGAAGCTGTATTATTTTAATAAATAATATCCTCCATCTACAATTTTTTCTCTTAAATAGAAATTTTAATGAATTCATCCTTTCTGACATTTGCATTTGTCTTTAAATGACACAAGATAACAGGATTTTAATCATCCCAAATAGCTTTTTAATTATAGAACTAATTACTTTTGCAGAAGGTTAAGCTCCACAAACAGGAATAAAACTGTTTGCTTGCACTTTGTGTGAAGAATGCTGTTGTGCTCCTGATTTAGGTATTTGGTAAATTTACTTGGTCAGTTTTATCTGTCTTTTTAGTATAAGAAGAAAGAGTTCAGTTTTAAGAGAATTTGACATTATGCAAGTGTGAATCAACTAATGTTACGTTAATTAATTATAGAGTCAAAGAGGGAATAAGAGCCACTCTGCACAAAAAATGACAGATAAGTAACTGCTAGTTCCAGCTTCCAAGACTGGACCACAAGCATATTATTTCAGTCTTCAGGAAACACGTTGTTGTTGTCTTTAGTGTTCATGAAAGAATCTACTGCAAACTTCTTTGCCAAAAAGAGAATTACTATTTTGGAGCTGTGCTCTGAGTGAGGACTCAACTAATAATTTATAGAGAGAAAAATCTACCAAATTATTTCTTCTTTGGGTGGTTGTTAAATATTTTTCTCCTGTATACTTCCCACTGCAAGGCTCAACTGAGTGATATTTTACTGTATAGTTATCAGATAAGTAAGAAATTTGTTGTATTTAGCTGTCCTATTTAACTTTTTCCAAAGCTTACATGTGAACACGGAAAACATGTCCCAAATAGGATAATCTTTGTACGTTATGCATTCTCTTCTATTAAAAAAAATGCCATAATTGTTTATATATCCTTATTTTCTGTAGGTAAAAATGGTCAAGGTTCATGACAATTTGTTTATATCACTCAGGAATATATTTTTACATTTCTCACACTCATTATATCTGCAAGTGACACAACAACAACAACAACAACAACACTAAACAAACCATAGTATCATACTGAGACTAAAACCCACTGAAACAATCACGAATCCCTTAATTGGGCAGCTATGTTTAACAAAGAGTGTCTGTTTGACTGGTTGAGTTCACTCTCTAGCCGCAATGAATACTACAGACTAGATCCAATTCCTGATCTGTGAGTAACTTGTGGTTATAAGAGATGCTCCATTTGCAGTACTTGACATCAAGTCACCAACATTTCAAGGTTGGAGAAAGATGAAGTTTCCATTGCTATGATCACATTTCACATTAGGAAAGCGAGTCTCTTCGAAATGGAATCAAATGAACAATGATTGTAAACACTGGTAAATACTTTTTTTTTTTTTTTGGTAGAGGTTTTCCTAAAGACTAATTGTATGCCTTTCGCCATAAAGATTTCTATGTTCAGCTTAGTCGAACCAGCTTTTATTGGTATGCCCACCTTATATCAGACCCTGTACCATGTCCGTGGGATACAGCAAAAAAAAGTAACTTTTCTGCTTGAGGATTCTTGCAGTCTGTTTTGCTAATATGTAAAATCAGGTGCAAAATGTTATGATAGACTATATACAGAAGCACGGAGTATGGGAATGATACAAACCGGGTATCCAGAAAAGGCTTACCAGAAGAGCTGATTCTGGTGCTTTCCCAAGGGATAACTATGAGTTATCTAAGTGGAATTGGGGTTTCCTCAATAGATAGATGGGAAGCATTAGCAAAAAAGAAAAGCCTTAACTGTCAGTGTCATGTCAAAGTAAGATACTGTTGTGTGTGGCAGAGTAAGAAGTGGGAGGAGACAGGAAGAACAAGCAGATGAATTTGTAAAAATGTAGGCTGTGGCTAGATGTGGGAAGTTTTCTAAATCATGCCAAGGATTCTGTGCTTTGTCTAATAAAGATGGAGAAATAGTGAAGACGTATGTAACAAAGAGGATACTATTGAATAAAGATTTTTATTTTAGATACATTTTCCTATAAGCAGCATTGGATTGTCTTCACTTATTTGAGATGTTACATTGTTCAATTTCTACTTAATTGTGTAATATGGGGTAAAAGAATTAACTTTCCAAAGGATGCTGTGTACTCATCAGAAAAAAGAAAAATTAATTCCTATCTCAAAATTGTAAGGATTAAATGCTATACTCCTCATTTAGTAGTTGGCACATGGTAATTGGTAATAATAACTAACAAGTTTTTTTCTTTGTTTATTTGTATAATGATTGGGTTGGAATCATTAATCTGGCACAGAAATTATTTTTTAAAACTGAAGAAAATTTCATTATGCTCTTTGAGAAAAATAGGGCTTACTTCAAACAGGACACAACAAATAAACCCAGATGAATTAAAGATTGAATGTGAAAGTAAAAAATGAAATAAAAGAAAACAAAACAAAACAAAACCCTCTAAAGCTATCAGAAAAAAAAAAAAAAGACAAGAGAATCATATCATGACTCTGTAATGGAAAATAATTTTCCTTAAGTAAATATCACAGAACCAAAAAAGGGAGAACAAATCTGTGATATCAAAATTAAAGGATGGTATGAATGAAATTTAACAAGCAAATAAACAGTAAGTGAAAATATTTACAACATGAATAATAATTAAAATATTGTTATATGAATGATAGGGAATTCCTGAGAAGTAGCAAGAAAATTCAGTAAACACATAAGGAAATAGGCAAATAAAATTAATAAGTTAGTAATAGGAGGATCTCATTGGCTGAGAAGCCTACGAAATGACGTTCATGTTCTTATAATAACAGAAAAGGAAAAAAGTTACTATTTTTTCCCATCAAATGGAAAAAATAACATTAAACAGAGGATGATAATGAAAGGAACCTTAAGAATGATGAACTATTGGTAAGAATATAATGTTGGAAGAATATAGATGTATTTTATCATTTACCGTGCTCATATTACATCATTCAGAAATTCTTTCCAAATACATACCCAGAGAAACTTAAGTATAAATACCCAAAGCAACCTGTACAAAGAAGTTTGGTATTGGCAAAATTGTCATAAAAAGTAGTAGATACTACCCAGATGCACATCAATTAAAAAAATCTGCATAAATAAAATGTAACATACTATGAAAACTCTGTAGCAGTTACAAGGAAGTAAGTAGATAAGCATGTGCCAATATCGAAATATTTAAAATATAATTCTGTGAAAAAAGTGTAAGTTACAGGATACCATTTATGCAAATTTAATATAAAAGAGAAGTGACTCATGACAAAGAATAATGAGATTATAGATAAAAGATAAATGCAAAATAATATAAAATAAAAACAAAAGCCAGACATCCTAGAGAACAATGATGGAAGTACACCACTATCTTAATATTATGATTGAATTTTGTGACTCTGAAGTTCAAAATGAAGTGGGGAAGTAAAATTAAGTAAAATATATATTGAATTTATTTATAAAATAAACATATGAAGGAGCTAGAAAAATGTTACAAGAAAAACAATTTTATACCACACGTAAAAAGATTTAAGCAAGAATCAGAGAGAATATTATTTTTATAACATGCTAGAAAAATTAAAGCACAAAGTATATGAATAGCTAGATAAAAGCATTTGGTCAATACCTAGTCTCACTGATGGCAGACAGGTAATCTAACCAGTACCACTTCTGGAACTAGAAGGAACAGCATTGTGTCTATCTATATGCCTATCTATACCCTAAATATATTATGAATAGATTTGGCCAGGTCACTGACAGTCATACTGGTAGAGCTGGAGGATTAAACAGTGAATCTCTGAGTAGTTAAACATGGCTCTTATCTTGATGGCCTTTAATTGATTTCTTATATGTATAAATAGAAATAACCTATGCAAAAATACCAATGGTGGCATAATAATTTGGTTAAAGACAAAAATGGAGCCATACAACCCAGTGATTGCACTACTATATATTTACCCAAAGGATACAAAAGTACTAATTTGAAGGGGCCCATGTACTCCAATGTTTATAGCAGTAGTATCAACAATAGCCAAATTATGGAACGAGCCCAAAGGTCCACTGACTGATGAATGGATAAAGAAGATGCGGTACATATACATATATGTGTGTATGTATGTAGGTATATACATACAAACACAACAGAATATTACTCAGCTATCAAAAGAATGAAATTTTGCCATTTGCAATGACATGGATGGAGCTGGAGCATATTACGCTAAGTGAAATAAGTCAGTCAGAGAAAGACAAATACCATATGATTTCACTCATATGTGGTGGAATTTAAGAAACAAAACAGATGAACATAGGGGAAGGGGGAAAAAAAAGAGAGGGAATTAAAACCATAAGAGATTCTTAACTATAGAGAACAAACTAAGGGTTGCTGGAGGGGAGGTGGGCAGGGGGATGGGTTAAATGGGTGATGGATATGAAAGAGGGCACTTGTTATGATGAGCACTGGGTATGTAAGTGATGAATCACTAAATTCTACTCCTGAAACCAGTATTACACTATATGTTAAATAACTAGAATGTAAATAAAAATGTGAAAACAAACAAACAAAAAACGAAAATGGAGTCTCTTAATTCAACTTTTTAAAAAAAATTCTAAGAGTAGATTAGATGTAGCACCAGAAACATGTTCAGAGTCTTTTAATGATTCAAAGCACATTCACGTCTCCCTAAATTGCACATAACCAGCATTCAGAGAAAGGCAGAAGAGGCAGAGGGAGCAAATTTGGTGTATCATAATCCAAAGCAATGTAGGTAGATGAGCCCTTGCTCATACTAACTGTAGGAGTATGAAAAATTCATTATTACAGAGGATAAAATTAATCAATTCAAAGCAGTGAATGGATAAAATCAGGTGGCCTGTGGATATTAAATACATATTAAATCAAAATACCTGATTTGTTAAACTAGTAAATAAAATTATTTAATTACTACAATGTGAAGATGAGAATGGAAATTTTGTGTTTGCTAATGGAGGTATGAGTGCCTGGTAAGTAATGAGAGATTTTCTGTGAGCATAGAAATGTGGCCACATTAAGTTACTGTCCAATGAAATTCAAACACTTTTAAAACCATTAAAACGAGGACAAACTTAGATTATCAAAAATTGCACATTTGGGTTTTTAAGCATAATTTGGGATGTAGTATTTTATAGAGACTAAGGGTACCTAAATTAGATAATCTTGGTTTTGCAGCATATGTTTAATAAAAATCCATCTTACAATTAGAACACGTGGCATGTAATATAACATTGCTTTTTCCACTTTATACTTCAGAATAAACTAATTGTTCTAACTCAGTTTTATAGAAATCTATCCTTTTTTGTAAACAGCATGTGCCAGCATTTATTCCTCATGTTCAATTTTATGAAAGCTAACTTATTAGTCTTATGATTAAAATTTCAGGTCACTTCCATGTTAAGATACAGTTATAAAATCCATGAGAGATGGATTTTGTGATTTGTATATAGATCAATAGCCAGGTTTCTATGCAGAGTAACATTTTAGTGACTATTTTTGATAGATATTTAGAAATAATCCAATACATTTATATATACGTTTTGCTTACTTGAGGGAAAGTATTTATAACTTTTAAAAAATACATAGAAATTGGAAAGTGTGCTTCTAATCATGTTGCTATATTTAGAAAGCAGGTTAGTTTTTCCTCAGGATGACCCCTACATAAAGCTAGTAGTATATACATGAAATTGTAAAATCTTATCAAATGGGCAAAGTTTGACATTTTGTTTTTTAATTTTAATTTTTTTATTTTTTAAAATTTTTTATTATGGTTTTTTATTTGAAAAAAGTACAGATTTATCTTTTGCTAAACATTTTACCCTGAAGCAATGGAAAATAGTAAATTACCTTAATTTTTTCTCTATTATTTCTTTCTTTAGAATTTAAGTGTAGAGGGGCACTTGGGTGGCTCAGTCAGTTAAGCAATTGCCTTTGGCTCAGGTCATGATCCCAGGGTCCTGGGATCGAGCCCCACGTTGGGCTTCCCTTGCTCGTGCTCTCTCAAATAAATAAATCAATCTTAAAAAAAAAAAAAAAAAAGAACCATAATCCCATCAGATCAAAACCCTCCCCTTGTGACCTCATTTAATTTTAATTACTTCCTCAGGGATCCCATATCCATAGACAGCATATTGGAAGCTCGGGCTTCACTATATGAATTTTGGGGGGACATAACTATTTAGTCTCAGAATTCATGTCCGTCTCATATGCAAATATATTCATTCTATCTCAGCAGCTCCAAAAGGCTTAACTCATTCCAACAACACTAAAGTCTAAAGTCCAAAGCTTCATCTAAATATTGTCTAAATAAGACATGGGTGAGAATCAATGTACAATTCATCCTGAGGTTAAATTCCTTTCCATCTGCAAGTCTGTGAAACCAGACAGATGTGCTTTCAAAATACAATGGTAGGACAGACATAAGATATACATTTCAATTTCAAAATGGAGAAATCAGAAAAGGAAGAAAGCAGTGACAAGTGCCAAGCAAGTCCAAGGCCTATCAAGGCAAATTCCAACAGATCTTAAGGCTGGAGAAAAACACTCCTTGTTTCAACGCTCTGCCTTCTGGACTCAGTCGGGCTATCGTACCACACTGGGATGGAGGTCCTGCCTCCAAGATGCCGGGCAGAAGCTGTCTGACTGGCTGAAACTGAGTCAGTGTCCCTGATGATCTCTGAATCACCGCTGGGCTTTCTTCCCTTTTCTTAAAGAATGGGGACATAAGGATGGCACTTGTGTGATCACTTATCAATCATTAAATTCCACTCCTGAACCTAATATCACACTGTATGTTAACTAACTGCAATTTAAATAAAAACTTGAAAAAAATCTTAGTAAATTTAAAAAAAAGAATAGCGCCTGTCTGCAGCCAAGTAATTCTATGGCCCCATTGTATAAAGCCAAGAAATCTGTCTTCTTTCAACTTGTACAATCCCCATCACATTCAGTTCAAACTGGCAGTGTGTCTGCTCCTATAATCCCATAATCTATCTATTTAGTGATAGCCCAGCCACATCTTTGGTGCTCTCTTCAGAAGATACTTTCCATTTTTCGAAAATATGGACAGAATTTTCCAAATATTTAAATTTTCTCCAGCTCTACTTTTTTCTCTGGGGGCCCTTAGAAGAATCACCCTTTAACATCCATGTTTCCACCAACTATCCTTTCATGGCAGTTTGGCTTTCTCTAATATGCACCTTGAAACTCCTCCAGGTAAGTCATTCCAAGGCCTCTTGTCTTTGCTTACAGGTACCTGACATCTCTCTACATGCTCACATAATACCTTCTTTGTGCACATACAGAAAGAGAGAGAGAGGAGAGGGAGTGAAAGGAGAGAGAAAGAGAATACTCTGGTGTGTTTTCTAATCCTAGAGTCAGGGTCCTACTCTAATGACCTCATTTAACCTTAATTACTTCCTTAGAGGCTCCATCTCCAAATATAGCCACACTGGGGATTAGAACTTCACTATATGTATTTTGGGGGAACACAAGCATTCAGTCCATAAAACAGTGCTTTCATAGAAAAGAGGACACAGCAAAAGTGAATCCTCAAAATGAAAGAAATAAGAGGGTGTTATTCATAATTAGAGAAAAGGAGATTGGTTCCTTAGATACCAAAGATGGGAAACATGCCCTTATAAATGACCTATTTGTAAATTCAATTCTCTGCATAATTCAACTACAGGAACTAGTTTATTATTTTGCTTAAAATTAAAATATCTAGGTAATATATTTCAATTCTTATTAGCTTGGCAAAAACCATCAAGATACAACTGTCATCCTAAGAAGTATTTCTTAAGTAGAAATAAATTATGCAACTTAATTGTTCACATTACTCGGCAACTTTGTACATATAATATTTGCAAGAAAAGTAATTTTGAATTGTCTATAAAAAGCATGTGTGTGACAGCCCATATGGGTGTATCTGTCTAAGGCTTTGCTCCTCAAGATCTTGTTCACATATCATTTGCAACAATATCATTTACTGATATATATTAAAGGACAGACTCCTGGGCTCCAGAAAACCCACTGGATAAGAATCGTTAGGTCCAGGAATTTAGAATTGTTAATTAAATCGTCTGAGATGTGATTTTAAGTGATGTCCCCGGTTAAGAACTACTGGTCTAAAATGCTTTTGTCTTACGACGTATCACTTTCCTGAAAAACAGAATTATATAAAAATTTTTTTAAAAAAATCCTTTTTGGTGTTACTTATGGAAAATCTGTTATTAATTCAGGTCGGCTCTTTTTCTGGGAATAGGTCTTAATGCTCTTGTATGCTCTGTGGCCCATGCCACTTTCAGAAGTGTGTGTTAAGGCAGGAAAATACGTGGATTAATCAAGTGCTTCCAGCATATGGTGACTGAATGCCTCATTGTCATTTCATTTGGATGGATCTAGTATGTTAGACTGTATCCTGTGAACAGGATTCCAGTCAGGACTATGTTTGTCCAGAGGATAAATATCTTTCTGGGAGAAAAGAGAAGAAGGGACACATAATAATTTACTTTTTTTTTTTTTTTTTTTTAACACAGAGAGACATACAGTTCCCAGTGTCTAGGAACATCAAGTCAAATCAATTGATATGTATTCCTCATGTTATGTTGGTTTTATTTCTCATAGTAGGAAAGTGTGTGACAGGCTCTATGCTCCTTTGGTAAAGACATGGCATGCTCCAATATTAATTCATCAGTGATTCTGTAGCTAGGTCACAGCAACCCAAAAGGAAGAGAAGATCCCATCATTCTCTGGAGAAATTATGCTGTGTAAATTAGCAAGTCCACAAAAATGAGTTACTTTGCATGGGTTCTTATATAGTCATGTCCACTGTGTATATTCTCATGCCACCACTCCTTTGTGAACAAAGGAAAAGCTAACAAAGAAAGAGTACATTAGTCTAATATATATATATTTTTTCATACAATAAAATGTGACTTACTAGTCACATAATAAACTAGTAAGAGGAACATCAATCAAAAGAGCAATTTTGTTCAAGGGACTCTGAAAATTTTATTACATTCTATTTTTTCCCAATATATTAGGAATGGCAAGAAAAAGTTCTGCACTTAGTAAATCAGCATATTTATTGGCTAGAAATAAAAAAATATTAAAGTAAGAGAGAGAGTAGAGATTATTTTGCTATAATTTATTAATCTACTGTGTAGAAAAATGAGACACAAGTAGATTAAGTGGTTTATCTAAGGTCACAAAGATAATTAGTAAAAAGTGGAACAAAGTTCTGGTTCACTGCTTTTTGTGTACTATTGCTTTCTTGTTTTCCAGAATTTGGAATAGTGCAAATATAGTTAAAAGTGAGAGTGAATGGTCCACACTTGAAAAAAAATCTTTCTGTTGAAGTAGGAATCCAGGTCTGAAATTTTGCAGAGAGGAAATGTCATTTCTCTAATTAAGTGAGAGGAGAAAGAAGTCTTAGCATATTGATTACTTGGGACAGAGCACTGGATGACCATTTGCAGTTACAGAATCAAATAAAACGTCAGCAAAAAAAAAGAGGAAATGGTCCATTTTAGGTAGCTTATGCCCTAAACATTGTCAGAGTTAGAAAGGTGGTTTCTTTCAACAGAGTAGCCGATAGCTTCATACAGACAATAAACATACTTCTAATTTAGCACTATATATAGTATTCATTATTTTTTTTCCTGGTGTCTATGAAAAATTCTCTTTTCTACATTAATGACAAAATATGATTAATTATATATAATTACTCAGTGAAATACTAAAGTGATAACTCTTTATAAGTTGAGATTTGTGAAAAACACTGAATTTATTTTTTAAATATTATTTTGTTAAGAATATAGTAGACAAGAGTATCTGAATGAAAATGTACATGACATTTAAGTGTATGAGTTAAACACATTAATCTGAGTTTAATAATGCTTGAAAAATGATAGGAGGTCATTGCAGATCAGATTTTAAACACCAAAGACTGTGCCCATGTGAGACTGAGTTGGATAATAGAAAGCTCTAGAGGAAACTGGAATAACAGATTCAAGATACATTAAATGAATGGAAATGGATTTATTTTTTTAACTGTACAATCTAAAGTACAGTTGAAAGGGGAAAAAAGCAATCAGATGGCACAGAAACATCACAGATTGTTCTGAAGAGTAAATGAATTATTATTATTTTGAATATTAAAATGGGTATTTCATAAAACCTTAGGAATATAGACATTTAATTACTTGCATTATCACAATTTGTAAGTTATGAATGCTTTTTTACCTCGAAATCAAATTTGTACTTCATTACATAACTGAGTATCATGTGAGATAATTTGTTCTTAAAATTAAATATCCATGATATGCACATATTTGATGGGAATATATGTTGTATTTTAATAGAAACTTATTCTAAAACTTAAAATTAGCTTGATATCTACTTATCTTCATAAAAATCCAATCAAAATTTTATCCAAAGTAATCCAAAGATGATTCCCTCTCTGGAATCCTTTAGAAATGTCATGTTGCTGAGGAATTATATATATCTTGTAGATCTTAATAAAGAACCTCAAAAGATTAATTCCAGCAATAGTGCGAATTCAGTTATTTTCTTTAGTAATCTGAATTAAAAATAAATTTAAATTGAAGAAATCCAGCCGTGACTCTGAGAAGTCTGAATTCAATCAAATTAATCATAATTTCATATAGCCCATTGAAATTTACACTGACATCATCCTTAATATTTTGGACTCATTGACAGCGGCAAGAATTAATCAGAGAAACCAAAATCCAAAAAAAGGAAACATTTGTTTGATCATGAGGCTAGAACATAGGGCTCATGGTTAGGTGCAAACTGTTTTTTTTTCCCCTGCCTTGCTATTTAGTATCCTTTCTGTACTGTTCCTATAATCACACTCCTCTTTCGTTTTCTTTGGGGAACTTGTATTTTCTCCACCTCATCCATTTGTTTTCATTGGGAATGCCTATGCTTTTACCTGACTCCACTCTCGGCCATAGGTAACTAGTTCAAGAATAGGTTCGAGTCAAGCAGAGATTTTCCCTAAGAATTTTCAAAATATCCAGGCTTTATGGTGGTAGATATTAAAAAGTGAGGGACTTGAGATCTGTGAGTAGTTAAGTGTCCTCCCTTATTAGAAATGAGCTCTCAGTGAGAGAGAATGAAATATACCTGTGGAGAAAAGCGTAATTCACACCTGGTCTGGTGTGAATTTTGCTTGTTTGTTTGCTTATTTTTAAGTCTAGAAATTTCCCTTTCTCTGTCTTGCTTTTTTACTTTGATCATTTAATCCATTTGTTTTTGGAATTTCCTGTTTTTCTACATGAGTTCAAGTTCAATTTCTGTAATTTCCAATCAGAATAGAAATGAACAGTAGAATGGGCCTGAACAGGATTTTACGTTTACAAATATTTTAGGAAGATGAATACAAAGCAAAAACTTCTGCTGAATGGTTCACTAGGTTAATTTTATTTAGCTATTTTGTTAATATCTGTCTGCATAGTAACCATGTTTTGTCTCTACACTGGCAGAATTGACTGTTGGGACACCACTCTCTCAGTTCACTTTCTACCTCATTACAAACACCTTCTCAGCTTCCACTGCTGGTTTCTCCTCTCCTTGTCTTTGACCTCTAAATTTTCCAGGAATCCAGAGTCCAGTCTCAGAAACACTGTTCTATACCATCTATACTCACTTCCCAGTATTCTCAGGGCTTTAAGTAATATCCATATGCTGACTATCCTAAATTTAATTCAATAGCCAAGGCCAGGCATATCCTCTGCATGCAAAACATGTATACCACGTGGCCCACTAGAACTCACTGGAGATGTCCAGTAATCATCTCAAGATTAATATCCACATTTAGCTTCAGCATCCGCATCTCCTAAACTTACTGTTCCTACAAGCCTCATCTCAAAAAATGCCACTGCTGCCTCCCACTTGCACAAGCAAAAAAGGGACTGAGAGTGATTTCTGAGGTATACAAATACACATACCAACAGGCATTCCTCAGAGATACTATGTTTGATTTCAGACCACTGAAATGAAGCAAGTATTGCAACAAAGTGAGTCAAATAATTTTTTCATTTCCAGTGCATATAAAAGTAATGTTTACACAGGGCGCCTGGGTGGCTCAGTCAGTTAAGTATCTAATTCTTGATTTCAGCTCAGGTCATGATATCAGGGTCATGGGATGGGGCCCTGTGTCAGGCTCGGCACTCAGCAGGGAGTCTGCTGGAGATTCTCTCTCTCCCTCTTCCTCTGCCCCTCCCTCTGCTCTTTTTCTCTCTGATAAATAAATACATATTTAAAAAAGTAATGTTTACACTATACTGTACTCTATTAATTGTGCAACGGTATTATCTTTAAAAAACGTACATACCTTAATTAAGAAATACTGTATTGCTAAAAAATATTATCAACTGAGCTTTTAGTGAGACATAATCACTGATCACACATCACCATGACAAATGTAATAATAATAATCATACTGTAAAAGCTTGAAATATTGCAAGAATCACCGAAATGTGAACAGTGAACAAATGATGCTGGAAAAATGATGCTCATACACTTGTTGGATGCAGGGTTCCACAAACCTTCAATTTGTAAAAAACACAATATATGCAAAGTGCAATAAAGTGAAGCACAATAAATCAAGGTATGCCAGTAGATAGACGATAGATAGATAGATAGATAGATAGATACATAGATAGATAGATACATAGATAGATACATAGATAGATAGATAATTTCTGTCCACAAGGAGTTTCCTTTCTTTCTAAAATACAATATTTACTCCAAGTCTGACCATTACAATCTAATTTGCCACCACTTGGTCAAAACTTTCATTAATTTTGGCAACTTTTGCAACATCTCTGACATGTCACCCTTCTTTGACCTTTTGCAAATGAATTATTGTAATAGCTTCTGAATGACTTCTTTCACTCTATACAGCAGTAATGGAGATACTTTAGAAAGATTCTGTCATTGCTGCCTTTGGAATCTCCAACAGCATACCATCTCTTTCTAAATAAAAGCCCCAATCCCTACAATGCCCTTTAAAATCTAACTTAATGTGCCAGAGACTAACTCTGACTTCATCTCTTACAATTCTCTTCCTCTATCTCTCTAACCAAGACACACTTGCCTTCTTGCTTTTCTTTGGACACACCAAATATGAGCCCACTTTTTTGACCTTGAATTCTCTCTCTTCTGCCTGGAAGGGACAGACATATTTGTATGGCTTACTTAAATCAATTCCTTTAATTATTATATATTTTTCTCTTAATATAATCTCCTATAGTTTCTTCTTATCTTTGATATTTTATAACATTCTTTTTAAAGAATGCCTTCTTTTATTTTATTTAAAAAATCCTCAGTTTAGTCATTCACACTTTTAATCATTATACATCTTCACATATTTATAATATGTAATTTTTAATATCCCTTTATATTTAGTGAATATTCTCCCTTTGTTACTTTATCCTGAACAATCAGACATAGGGGATTTTAATAGTTGATATATTAAACTGTGTTTCAGTTACGCTTTGTAACTCAGTGGAGTAGATGTTAATTTTCCATTTCACAAACACCTAAAACTTACGGAAATTCCCTCAATTGCCCAGTCATACAACTAAATATTTGAGAAACAGAATTCAAACACGTTTTGTTCCTTAGACAAATGAACCTTCTCATTAGACCATAGCTGTTTCTTATCTTTTAAAGAGTGCAACAGATTCTATGACCTCTCAATGTAAATCCTTTCCCATAAACTTGGAATCTTTTTAATGTGTGTGAACTGATTACTTGATTTCTCTGATCCTTAACAATTATTTCATTAGGGAATTTTGTACATATGAAAGTGTGTGATGCCCTCTGAATACACGGAATATTGAACAACATTTGTCAGTCATGTATTTCTCATAGCAAACTTTACAAAGCAATACTTAAAACTTTGTCTCTCACTGGTGAGATTGAACTTAAGAACTGATTGTATTCCTCCTTGACTATAATCTTTTTGAGGATAAGACCCTTGGCTTTATTTTTTAATGCAACTTGTTGCTCTTTATTTAATACATGGGTAAATGATGCCATGCATAATCTCTACCTCCATCACCACCTAACACACAATCAATGCAATCTGGTTTGAGTACTTTAAAATGTTATAAAGAGAACTTAACTGGGAGAAGAAATGTTTTAATTTGGTGACTGTTAGAGAAAATGTTTAAATTGGAACATTGTTTATTCTCAAATGATTTATATTGCTCATTTACTTTAATAAGGATTCAACCTGGTCATAGCTGAATATTTTTCATTTTAGTAATAATGTCAAACTGTTATAATTTTACAGTTTTATAATATTCTATCTTGTTTGATTTACTATCTTAATTCTATGACACAGGGGGATAGAATAAATATTAAGGTCATTTTATAGATTAATAAAATATCCCATATATAGTAAGATGTACTGAAGGGCAAATAACAGGTGTATGGGTAATCAAAATTGGAATAAGTCTATTTGGACTTTAAGTCTACTGCAACTGAATACACTACGTATAAGTCACTGAGTACCTAAATGGTTGTCTTCAGAAGCAAAAATTCAGAGTTTAGATTTTCTATTTATTTTCCCTGAGGAAATAACTATATAAATGATGTATACCCTAGTTGTTTCTATAAAGCATATTTAAAATTTTTCTATGTTAAGATAACATTTTATAAAGGGCTTTGAATTGATAAAATAATCAACTAGCACTCATATCAAGAAGTGGCTAATATACCTAACATTTTCAATATTTATATGGCTTTTCTGGAAAACTTTAAAAGTATTATTAACTAAAATAGTCATTGATGGCTTTATTATAACTATTCTTTTGGACCCAGACACTGCTTCTTCAAACAGAGTGAGAAGAGATAAATGATAAAGAGCAGAAAGTAATCATAATTTCCTCTTTTAAGACATGATTAAAAGGGCAATTTAGAATGTAATAATTAATGTCAGTGATAATTGCATTACTGTATGACATGCTGAGACATTCTGTGTCATTTAATAGGTTTGGATTTGCAAGGCAAACTTCTAAAAGCTGGTTAATTCCTCACAGGCAGTATGCCTATAATTTAGATAAGAGCCACCAGATTCATTATTTTGGATCCAATAAGGTGGACATAAATGAATAATTTAGACTTATACCAAGCAGTACGCTGATGACATTCTCCACGTCGTTCAGTATTACCTTTTTTATAAGAAGACTTTGATTAAAATTATGTTATAACTGCAACCACCAATTTAAAGTTATAGTAAGGTAGATGTTACATTAAGTAAGCATTAAAACACTGGTCCACATGCATACATACTGGCAAAAGGTAAACACTTATATTTATTCATTGATTTACATATCATTTTTGAATACCTAACAACTGATCTAAAAATCAAAAAAGTTACTATTCAGTGAAGGATACTTACAAGTCAAAACTAAATCACACCATTCTGTAGACAGATAAATGTTACAATTGCGATCATCATGGGCACAATGAGAGCAAGATCAAATAGTGACAGGAAACCTAATTTTGTGGGTTCAGAAAAGAGTTCTTAAAAAAGGTGTTATTTATCTTGA
Organism: Ursus americanus; assembly: GCF_024610735.1. Taxonomy (NCBI): domain Eukaryota; kingdom Metazoa; phylum Chordata; class Mammalia; order Carnivora; family Ursidae; genus Ursus; species Ursus americanus. The sequence continues at coordinate 40,411,732 of NC_142145.1, forward strand.
TAGGTAAAGAATAAATGTGTGTTAACTAGGTAGAGATGGTAGTGTAAATGAGCAAAAATTCTTACGTATCCAAAGGCAAGAGAAATAGGGTGTTTTTCAGAACTTAATGTACATTCGGACCACAAATCATTGGAGGATAAATGAAGAGAGATCAGGAAGTAGATCACCAAGGGGTTGGTGAAACATATGAGGAAATTGGACTTTATCCTGAGGGTAATAGGAATGACTGACGGGATTTATTAATAATTTATACTCAGATTCTTCTCTTAGTGCGGCAATTCTGACTGCACTGTGGAAAATGAATTAGAGTGAAGTGACTTTAGAAATAAAAAAAGAAGTATTTATGAATTTATTGCTATGATCCAAAAATGTAATGAATCATAAAACAAGGCAGTAAAGGTATAAATGGGAAAAAGTAAATAGACTTGAGAGATAAGAAGGTAGTTATCATAAAGTCATGTGAGAAAGGAAAATGTAAACTTATTTGTTTAAAACAACACAAAACTTATTCTACGGTTCTGCAGATTAGAGTCTGACACAGCCTCACTGAACTAAAATCAAAGTGTTAGCAGGGCTGTGCTCTTTTCTGAATGGTTTAGGGGAGAATTTATTTCTTTTCCTTTCCCAGCTTATAAAAACAGTCTTTATTACTTGGCCTATGACCCCTTCTTCCATCTTCAAACCTGGTTATGATGCATCTTTCTGACCATGATTCCATAGTCTCCGTCTGTTACCATAGTATGGAAAGTTTATAGGATTTTAGAACTGGATTACACTGGGTCCACCCAAATAGTCTAGGATAATATGCTCCTCTCAAGGTCCTTAATCATGTTTTCATAGTCTCTTATGCCACATACACTAAAATTCACAGGTTCTGGAGATTAGGACACAGACATTTTTGAGGACCATTAATCTGTATATCACAGAACAGAAAAGGCAAAAGGTGAAACACTTGTTTCTGTTCTGGGAAATTCAGAGGTGAAGAGAGTAAAAATTTCACCTACCAAGATAGATAAAAAGAAGAAATAGGCACAATAAGACATTGTAACTAATGTAATGGGACAAAAAACCGAAAAGGATTATGAGAGAGGAGTGGATTGGTGACTGATCATGGCAATACCAGTAACTGGAAAAGGAAATAAAGAAATATGATTCTGACCAGGTGTGAACAAGAAGATACTGAACACTAAAAATGGATCCACTCAAATCCACACATATACGGATCATTTGTTAGAAAACTTTCAAAAGTACTGATATAGTTTTTTTTTTCTTTTTATTGAGGTAAAATTCACATAACATAAAATCAACTATTTTAAAGTATACGATTCAGTGGCACATTCACAATGCAACCATCACCTTTTCTAGGTATGAAATATTTTTATCACCCTGAAATAAAACCCAACACCCATTAAAGAGTTGCTCACCATTTCTTCTGACCCCACAGCTTCTGAAAACCACTACTCAGCTTTCTCTCTCTGTGGACCATAACACAGTTTTAAACTTTGGGAACGCAGATTTTTTTTTTCTTTTTTTGTTTGAAAACTAGATGGGGGTAGGACAACAGATATACACAAATAATGGTGGACCAGGGTAGATTTCATACATTTTATCCCAAGGCTAGCTATGATTCAGATGGTGACATCAATTCTGTGGAACCCAGATCCCAGGGACATAACATGCCACAGATTTACTGGGAAACATGCCTGATCTTTGTAGTATATTTTCATAGGCAACTGCTAAAATGACAAAGATGGAGGAAAACCATTTTATCTCTGTGCTGTATGCATCAAAGTAAGATTTCTGTTATATTTTAGGACTAAATACGAATAAAATTTCATTATTAGAAGGAAACTGTCAACTGTACCAAGTGATCTAGAAGCTCAATCAGTAGTTAACACATATGGCAAACAATCTCATTTGTAAGTAAAGAAAACGGAGTTTATATTAAAAGAGAATTCACTTGCAACATAATTCAACAGTGGATTATAGTTTATACTTCATTATCTAAAGTGTGGAAATTATTTCCGCTTTCAACATAAGAAAACACAACTTTCTTAGACATTTTTAAAAATAAAATTTCCATGTTTCTTTATAATTTTTTCTCCCAGATTCAGATTCATGTTAAATATTTAGGATTAAAGGTTATGTGTGGTATAGGGAAAGCAAAGCAAACTCTCCAAATATTTATATTGAAAGAGAAATCTTTGAAAGTAAGGCCAAAGTTTAGCTTTACCTCTTTCAATATCCACTTTATATAAACTTTTTCTATACTCCTCTGGATCCTGATTCCCTAATATTTTTCTCACTATTCCTAACAAACTTTGTTCTCAGAAATGGCCCCAAATTTATTATTGGCAATGTCTTAAGAGCTAATAAGAGTTCAAGGTGAATTTAATTATAATTTCACATGAATTAGAACCTTAAAATAATTGGATAAAGTTCTAATTGTGAAATTAATTGTTCAGGGAAAAGAGCAGACATACTGAGCATCCCAGTCTGCTAGACTACTTATAAGGTTTGTTGATGATGCAGATAAAATGTGACGGTGATCCATTTCAGCAATTAAAAAGTATGGATGGCAAACAGAGCATACCACAGTTTGATTGTTGTAGAACACTGCTTAACAGAGGGAGAAAATAAACTATGTTTTGTAAATCAGTGAACATTTACTGAATAACTAATGCAAGCAGAAAATATGTTAGAGGAAAATATATAGGTCATAGACTATACTAAAAATTACTAAAATTCCTAATAAGGGAAAGTATCTTGATAAAGTACTACATCCAAGGAAGTATATAACAGATATTTAAAATAGGGTCCAGGAACATTATTGGAATTCATTAAGAGGGAGAAAAAAAAAGTTCTCACTTGGCTATTGAGGAAGGCCAAATAGACAAAGTGACTAGAAGCTGGAAGTGGAAGAAAATTCTATTTCTTTTTTTTTTTTTTTTAAGATTTTATTTATTTATTTGAGAGAGAGAGAAAGAGAGAGAGAGAGAGAGAGAGGAGCATGAGCATGGGAGAGGCAGACTTCCCACTGAGCAGGGAGCCTTACGCAGGGCTTGATCCTAGGACCCCAGGTTCATGACCTGAGCCAAAGGCAGACACTTACCTGACTGAGCCACCCAGTCACCCCCAAAATTCTATTTCTAAACAGCAATAGCCCTAATCAGAATTCTGCAACATGACCAAGAAATAAATTACCCTTCACATTTTCTACATACTCAAAGTGAGACTTGCATTTGTGTTTATCAGTGAAGCACGGTGATATCCTCTGACAGACTCTTTAGAAGCCAGGATGCATGGGTGGTTTGGTGGATGACACAGAATCATTAAAATTCATGTACCACAAATTAAACAAATAGTATTAGGAAACTAGAGAGACAAGAGGATCTATATTGTTTTAATATAAACATGTTCCTAAGACTCACGGCACTGTGAGTACAGCATTGTTACCTTTTCCTCATGTTGAGAAAGGGACAGATGAAATTAGTGGGTGGTGGCACATCTGAAAATAAAGAACATGAAAAGATATTTTCTGGACACTACAAAGAATCTTCACTTGCACTAAGGAGACAATAAGCAAATACTTACATATCCTAAAATCTTCATCAATCACTCTCACCTACATTGGACTATGAAATTTGTGACTGAGTTTTTTCATCAACTTCTTTGTCTAAACAGAGGACTCCGAAAATGCTTTTGGTGAAGTCTCAGCATTTCACAAGTCTAACATGAATAAGAAGTAATTATATGAGAAAGCAATACCTGACATTTCCTGAGTGGGTGCAATGTGCCAGACACTCTTATAAGCCTTGCAACTAGAATGCTCCATTTTAGTGCTTAGAGCAACACTACAAATGAAGTGCTACTATTATCTTTATCCCCTTTTGAGAGTTAAGGGAACTGATGAAACTGAGATTTCTAGAGTTCAATACAAAAGTGTTCTGTATTCTGGGTGCCCAAATATTTTTGTGCAACACATAGAGATTGGCAGATTTGCTCCTCCTCACCAGTTTTGCAACATTCTTTTTCACCTGACTCCAAAAGTTTTCTCCTTGGATTTAGCACCTGACAAAGTCTCTCTTGACCAATACCCTTCCTACATTCAATGGTATCTGATAAAAATAAATAGCCCTCTTAACTTCTGACCCTTGTGCTTCTAAACTGAAGAGTTCAAACCATGTGAAGAGAACATTCATGAAATTTTTTTTTGCATACAGTGCAATATTGATTTCAGAAGTAGAATTCAGTGATTCATCACTGACATACAACACCCAGCGCTCATCATAACAGGTGCTCTCCTTAATATCCATCACCCAACTAGCCCGTCTCCCACATACCTCCCTCCATCAAGCCTAAGTTTGTTTTCATTAAGAGTCTCTGATGGTTTGTTTCCCTCTCTGCTGTTTACCCCCTTCCCATATGTTCATCTGTTGTGTTCCTTAAATTCCACATATGAGTAAAATCATACAGTATTTATCTTTCTCTGATGGACTTATTTTGCTTAGCATAATACATTCTTGCTACATCCACATTGCAAATGGCAAAATTTCATTCTTTTTGATGGCTGAGTAATATTCCATTGTATTTATACACTACATCTTCTTTATTCATTCATCAGTAGATGGACACATTTTTTAAAATTCACTTGTGTCTATCCAACCACCAGATAACCAGTATTCTTGCTTCCATCCCTCCTTCAAAATGAAATAAAACACAGCATATATCAGTAACAAAGATGGTGAGGTGCCAATTACTGGACACACATACAGATTCTGGCCTAGCTAGGCAGGAAAGTATGCTAATTTTGTCTAATCTGTAGTACCAGTATATCTAGACACTTTTGGGTAAGTATGAATAAGCATCTTGAATAGGAAGGAATGACTTACTATATCAATTATGTCTATAAATACTTAGTTTTATACTGATTGACTTTAAAAAATTTCACTTACCAGTAGATTATTGATTTGTAGCTTCAGAGAGCAAAAGACCAATCACTTAACTAAGAGCAAGTTTACCAATATACTTTCAGTTACCATTTTCCCACACGAAAGAGAATTAAATAAATTATATACGATAATATAAACTTCTTTAAAAAGAATTCATCAAGTGATATGCAAAGGAATAAAACTGATCATGGGGAGAACATTAACTGATAAGTTAACAAATCAATGGTGCAAAAGCATTTCAGAATAAAATGTAATATATTCACTATTAATACATATTTCATTTAATATTGTGTACTTTATAGTTTCTTAGCATTCACCTTCAAGTTTACCATTGAATACCAGAACAAATATATGGTTATTTCTGAGAAAACAATTTGCAACCACAAATGAGAATAATGGGAAAATCTGTTATTTACTGACAAATGACTTTAAAAATCTAAACAGATTAACTCTTAAAATTTTCTCCAGGCTTTGCTTTGGTTGCACACTGACTTTTCTCAATAAAGGGCATCTTAATAAAACCCTCAATGTCTAATATTATAACTAAAAAAGTAGATAGCCTTGAATTTTCACAATGGGTGTCATATCACAAATTCTAGATAACATACGATGTCATATTTCACTTGCATTCTGAATTTTTTACTAATGTTTCATTTAAAAGTTATAAATAAGCATCTTGATAAAGCTCAACTCAAGAAAAAGTGGGTTTGGACTGAAAAAAGACCAACACTACGACAAGAGGATTATTATTTAGTCACCTTCTCCACCTATACCATTATTTGTTTTTGTAGGAGTACTTTTCAGCCTATTGCATTATTATTCAAGTTTCCAAATATAGTCCAACTTCACCTGAAAATGTTATGTTTTGGTACATTCCCTTTCTGTTATTCAACCATTTTTGCTTGGTCTAATTTAGATCCACCAAACAACAACTATCATTTTGGCAAATGTTATTCACATAAAGGACAGACTCCTTCACCTTTCTTCTTTGAATTTCCTCATTCTGGCCATATTAATTGGATAGGGATTACTAATGTATGATGAGCACTGCTACTATTTCCACTACTACCACCACTACCATTTTCCTTGAATGATTAATTTCCATTTGTAAAGTGTATCACATACATTACAGTGTTTCGTCATTGCAACAACCCAGTCTAACACGCAAAAAATTATTACTCTCTTTACTGAAGAAGAAAAGTTGAGGCAGAAAGAAAAGGTAATTTTTTTAGTCAAGATCATACAGTTAATCTCAACTAAAATACATAAATGTTTCAGAAGCTGTGTTAATCACCGACAAGGGAACAATTCCTATGCAATGTGATAAGCAGTAGAGTAGAAATATATACAAGGTACTACAGGAAGAACACACAGTGGTTGCAAAGCCAGAACTCTACCCCATGTTATTTTAGACTTTCTTGCAATATACAATGTACCTCTCTACCCATAAAGATATTTATAAACTGATTAGGATCCATGGATTTCTTTAAGGAAAGAGAAAACATCAATGCATTTGTAGACCTCCAGTCTGGTCTAACTCTGCACTGGGTAATACTGGGCAGATTGTTCCCTATGTTTCTTTGGAACCATTTCCTCATTTATAATGCCAAGGCTCTGAGATAGTTTCTTGCATTTTAAAAATCTGAATATTAGGGGCACCTGAGTGGCTCAGTTGGTTAAGCATCTGACTCTTGGTTTTGGCTCAGGTCATGATCTCAGGGTTGTGAGATAGAGCCCCATGTCAGGGCCCTGCGCTCAGTGGGGAGTCAGCTTGAAGATTCTCTCCCTCTGCCCCTCCCCCTACTCCTGCATGCTTGCTCTCTCTCCCTCTAAAATACATAAATCTTTAAAAATTTTTAAAAAATAAACAAAAACCTGATCATTTATTTAATCTCTTGACCTGATCACTGTACCCCACCTTTACATCCCATCCCTGATACTAAGCCTGGAACTTACGCTGTGGGTGTACAGTAAATAAAGAAGCCAAAGTAACCTGGATTTCTATCAAGGCTTGGTTCAGCCTGCCAGATCCTGATGCTTATTTTTGGAAAGGTTGCCATGGCCCTTCCCTCACTCTCCAGCCTCCTCCCCCATATTTATCCAGCAGTGACACAGAACAAAAGTAAGGGCGTCCATTACCAATGCAGATAGATAAAGTAGTTTTGGCAAATAAACTTAGTAACTGATGCCCCCAAAGACTTCTCACCCTAGGACACCTTTGTGATTGCAGTTTTGCAGATTGCCCTGAGGGGAGCACTTGCCAGGGGAAAAGGGATGGTTTTTACACACATAAAGGTTATGAATTTGTTACCTAAATAACAACTACCCCTCTACCACCAGGAACCAGATCTTGTGCTCCACTCCACTCCCTTAAATTAGGTTAAGCTCTATCTACAGTTGGAATATATTTTTAAGTTCTCTATTCATGCCCTTATATAAAATATAGAATGTTAGGCTGAGTTCATGCTAATATTTCTTTCTGAAAATTTACTTGGTATAAGAGCATTCCTTATACTATATGAAATCAGAAGTTATGCTATGTGTATAGTGATGTTTCCTTTATGCCTCCATTTAGACAGCCATTCATTTTATTTACTTTTCATGTTTTTACTGCTGCACATTTTATTTTGGTGCCAGGCTTCAGCCTACTGAAATGATATTTGCTCATATTCATCTAATTTTTTCCTCTTCATGTTTTTCTTCCCTTGGGGCCAGCTGAAAAAAACCTCAATCTATAGACATTCCCTGAGTCATCTAACATTTCTGCCTCATCTTCTAAAACATGGCTGTTATTACCCCTCTGCTCTGTGTTTTGTTTCTACTTTAAAATTGGATTGGTGAGAGCATGCCTGAGGCACTGAAAGACAATTATTTCTCTTATGTTCTGCTCACGGTGACTTTTTTTCAGAAACTCCTTTTACGAAGACATGAACTCCTAGCATTTTAAGTGCTACAAAAGCCACTGTGAAATTGTCATTGACGTGACTTCAACACAGGGACTACTAAACATCTTTGCGAGAAATGCTGACAATCATCATTATGGGCCAGAACCTGTAACTAGAATATATGTTTCTAATATTACAACTACATGAGGCAGGTATTAGCCAAGAGATCTGAAGTGTCTACAAGAATAAGAAGGCCAGGACTTTCACTTTTACAGGCACAAGCACACTTAACTCTCTGTGCTCTCGTGACTCCCTCAGGCCCCATTTCTTTGGGGGTACCTTGGCCACACAGCAGCCTATGTCAGTGTTTTGCTGGAGAAAATATGGATGCTAATCCTTAAGTTAAAGAAAAAAATCAGACTCCAGGGCTATCTTTACCAGTCTTAACAACAAACACCACCAAATATATTGGGCCTGGAATCATAGTAACCTGAGTTTATTTTTTTTTTAAGTTTTTATTTTAATTCCAGTATAGTTAACATAGGATGTTATGTCAGCTTCAGGTATACATTATAGTGAACAATTCCATACACCACCCAGTGCTTATCATGACAAGTGGACTCCTTAATCCCCATCACCTATTTCATCCATCCCTCACCATCCTCCCCTGTGGTAACCATTAGTTTGTTCTCTAATAATTAAGAGTCTGTTTCTTGGTTTGTTTCTTTTTCCCTTTGCTCATTTGTTTTCTTAAATTCCACATATGAGTGAAATCATATGGTATTTGTCTTTCTTTGACAGACTTATTTTGCTTAGCATTATAATCTCTAGCTCCATTGTTGCAAATGGCAAGATTCCATTCTTTTTTATTGCTGAATTATATATGTATATATATATATTCTTTATCCATTCATCAATTGATGTACACTTGGGCTGCTTCCTCATTTTGGCTATTATAAATAATGCTGCTATAAACACTGCATAACTTAGAATTAGTATTTTTGTATCCTTCGGGTAAATACCTAGTAGTGTGATTGCTGGATCATAAGGTAGTTCTATTTTTAACTTTCTGAGGAATCTCCATACTGTTTTCCAGAGTGTCTGCACCAGCTTGCTTTCCCACCAATAGCACAGGAGGGCTCCCCTTTCTCCATATCCTCACCAACACCTGCTGTTTCTTGTGTTGTTGATTTTAGCCATTCAGACAGATGTGAAAAATAACGAGTTTAAATTCTAGTTTATTTTGAGTTTATAATTTGTTAAACTTCAAAGTTCAAATTCCTCCACTCTGGATGAGAGAAAATGAATACCTATTTAAGCAGATTTTAGCATGATTTAAAGAAGATAATACATGAAAATGCATACTGTGGTGCCTAGCATATATTCATTCAACAAACATGTACATGTAATTTATTTGTGTCTGACTCTGTTTTATGTTCCTTGTCTGTATTATATTACTTCCATTTTACAGATGACAAAGATTAAGAGACAGATTTCATGTAACTGAGGTCTCAAAGCTAATGAATGGGATATCGTGACTCAAATCTAGGCAACAGAGTCCAGAATTTATACTCCTGACCTCTACTTTCAACAGTGTGTGATTTCTGCGTATCATTTTGGATCATTTCCTCCTCTTGACAGAAACCAAAGGCTTCCAATCACATCACAGTCCTCATTAAAAATTTAGTATAAACCATGAACACTTGGCTACTACTACCCAAATTCTTCTATGGTAATACGTAACTCCCAAAAGATTTCTGGAATGTTAATTTTCTCTCATTCTTCTCTCATTCCAGCCTAAGCAGTTTAATAGTTCTCCAAGTGCCCATAAGATTTTTTCCTTTGGCACTGAGAATGGCTTCAATTTGATATCAAGTACTTGTGAACCACTTATACCATTTCAGAACAACCACAAAGGACCTTGGAAGAACTGATTAGGTCAAAACCCATTAACCTCTCTTTGAATGAGTTTTGGTGGTTCACAGAATTTATGAGGCCAGGATTCTCTAACAGGCTTTACTTGGACCTCTGAGAACATTCAATAACTCTGTAAGCATCTGTTTACACAGTTTTGCTGTTTGTTTGTTTTTTCTCTCCAAGTGAAGGAAAATAAAAGACAAGAAGAATGGGAAAGAGGGTGGTTGATTAATGAGCATTAAATGATGGGAGAGAAGAAAGGTAGGGACATACAGCTTCTACATCTTATTTTTAAATTTACACAAATTGGTACTTTTGTAAATATTAGGAGAACGTCAAGCCTACCTTATTCTTTACGATTAACACTAAAGCTTACGTTTTGTAAGACATCATAACATAGCTTTAATGATTCCCAGAAAACTGTAATCTAAAAAGTATTTAGACAGCTGATCCCTACCAAAACTCTCAAAAGAGGCAAAAATTAGTTTATGTATTCTTTTACATAAGCTATGGTAACTCTAGATTTATTCAAACTGTTTATTAGAATATTTGGAAGACATTCTGTTCTTTGAAATTTTCCCTCCAAACCCACTCATTTTCTTTTACCAAATTGCAGTCTGTTTTGTAGCCCTCAGCCATCAGCAAGTGGTGTTACCATCCATAATAAGTCCTCTAACACTTGTCACTGGCTTTATTTGTGAGAATGCATTAGAGAATATTGTTTCATTGAGCATAGTTGTGTTTCATCAAAGCTACGACTGCATTTAATTTGATGAAAGAGAAATATAACTATTTTAAATTTTTTGCCACAATAACACTTAAATCCAAAACCACTATGAAATGTATAAGATATCACCATCATGAGCATATTTGGTATTTACTGAACATTTTCTATATGACAGATACAGGTGTAAATGCTTTTTGGCATTTTATAATTTGTTTTTTACACCATCTCTGTGAGGCAAGTACTAATATATTAATGTATATTTGAGACTACTGAAGCTTAGAGAGTTAGAGTAATCTGCCCAAAGTCAGGTAAATTTGCAAGCAGGAATTCAAACCTAATTTAGTCTACCTCCAAATTTGTGCTCTTACCCACAATGCTATAATATCCTGTCTTGCATCCATTATTTTCTAGTACATTCACATAATTTCCTACCTTTGTTTTTTAATTTATTCCATTTATCAACTAATTCAAAGATTTTATCTTGTTCAATTATGTTTTTCTCTATTTATATATCTGAACAGCATTAAATCTAAGTGGATACAAGGAAGAATATAAATAAAAAATGTATAGGACATCGGAAAATGTGATTAATGGGAGGCAGTGGGTATAGAAGTAACAAACCAATAAATGGGACGAAAGAAAATAAAAACAGCTAATGACAAAGAAACACAATCTCCAAATATCCCTTGCAATCCAGAACAAAAATGCAAATTTAATTGCAAGATTATATTTACAAACAGTGCTATTCAACCTTTTAAACCAGCGCCAAAATGATAAGATACTTAAAATAATCATGTATTTACATAGTCACTAAGATATTTCCTGGTCAATTACATCATGGGTTTTGGCCAGTCACAAGGCCTTAATTACAGAATTTCACAAAGTCTATTTCTAGTTTCCTTATCATTTTTGCAAGAATTAAATATTTCAGTTTTCATGATAGGAATCAACATGTAATTAATTAGAAGTGACTATGTCAAATGTTTAAAAATTGTACTTCTATTTTTAAAAAAAGCTCTAACATCCTTGTTACTGAGACAAGAGATTAAATTTCACTTTTGTTTAAGCTCTTGGCCTTAAAATACGTTTCTTTGACAAAGCTTTCTCAACTCATTTTTTTCTACTAATGAAGAGGGAAAAAAGCCTTTACCCTAATTAAAAGTACACTATTTTTTTAATTCCCACAGCTTCTCATAAAATTACGTAAACAGATATTTGTAGGGTTGCCCATAATTCTATATTGTTTTCCCTGAACACATTTCACTTATGAGCACCATAAGACATGAGATATCTGAACTAAATTCATAGTGAGAGGTAGCAAATTTCATCTAATTAGGAACAGAAGCGATATTAACCTTTGCAACTAAGATTCTGCTTATATATTAAAAAAGGCTGAAGATAAATGAAGCAGGAATGGAGGCGAAATGAAATACATGAATTTACAAATGGCTGGTAATGGTTTGCCTTTCTGGAGTACATTATCCAGCTAACTTTTAAGATAGCATCCGTTGTCCTGGTAACCTTTGAAAGCATCTAATCAGAACATCTCACAAATGTAGGGAGGATGCTGACAGAACAGGTTTTGGCTTCTCAGTTCATGTCCTGATGTGAGCTTTGTTCATCTGAGCTATGAAAGACAGAATACGTACATAGCAAAATGGCCCGAGGAATCTGATATGAATATCTGGTGTTCACTTGAATGAAATTTATTTCCCTTCATTAATCTTTAATTTACTTAATAACATTATGTGGTAAGTAAAACTGTCTGTATAAAATTAAAGAAATCTAAAATTATTAATGGAAAATTTAGAGGAAATGGTTCCTAAAACACTCATTTATTGAATGCTCATGAGGACTGGGCTTTGTTTTTTAGTCTCTTCTGTATATTATTTAATTTAATCTCCCAGGTACTCTATGAAGTAGGTACTAATACGATACCTACTTTTCAAATGAGAAAACACTGCCAACATATTCAAAAATGATATAACTAATAAGGCACAGAATAGGGTTCCTAACTCCAGCAGGGTGGCTCAACTACTATGCAAACTGTCCTCTTTGGCTCTGCATTGTTTTAAATAACAATGCTCTCCTTGGTACTCACATTCCTTCAGCTTTTCTTTAGAATTGTCATTAATGTTTCATATTACCAAGACATTCTCAGTTCAAATGTAAAATCTGTCATTTAGGTGAATTACTAAAGAATAAAACCACAAGGTTAACTGACATATGAAAAGATAATCAGACTTTTTAGCAATCAGAAAAACAAAGTGAATTGATAGAAAAGGAGAAAGCACACACTACACTTTTCTCCCTATTTGGAAAAAAAAAATCAGAGAACCGGATAATGCTATTTGTCTCTGGGACTGTTGATATATACAAACATTCATTTACTTTTCAGATTCCTGAAAACAGTTGCAGTCGTGTTAGCAAGCAATATGGCAATAGTCAACTAAAAATAAAATAGTCTCATATTCCATAAGTATGCAATTCCATCATATAAATATAATTTTTTTTCTCTTTTACATATATCTATTAAGGGCTAAGCACAAGAATGTTCCTTGCGCTAATGTTTGTGGTAGAAAAGTTAGAGTATGATAGGAATCTTACGTATCCATCACTGGGAAGGACACTAGGCAAATGTGAAGGGTGAACGCCACAGTATAAGTGAAGTTACAAGTAACTGGTCAGACAAAAGTTTAATCACATGGATTAAACTTAAAAAAATATAAGTCTCAATGAAATATGAGATGTTAAAAATTACCTTAATGAGTGTTAATAAAACATATATTACGAAACACATTTTACATGAACAAATAAAGTCTAATTGGATGGCTGTCAGTAGAATGAGGGATGAAGGGGAAAATTATATGAGAATAAAATCAAATCTGTTGTCAAGAGAGGGTCCAGGTGGTGCTTATGATGATACTGTGGCAAGAACTATGATTAACTTAATCCTCAGTACAGTGGTCTTATTGGACTGGGCAGTTAGGGTGGAAAGGTGGTAATATTTAATTAATTTCTATTCAGCAATCTCCCTTATTTTCACAAGTTCTAACATGCTATGTGGCCTACTCATTCTGGGTGAGTCTACATTCACCATAACTAATTGCCCCAAGGAAAATATCTTTTTTCTCTTTAGACTTAGTAAGAGAAGATGCCTTATATGTTCACATGAATTCGGATTGTTGTACTCTATATTATTTGAAACCTAAAATTTGTTTTACTTCACTGGGCAGATGGTATCTTTGTATGGGACTACCTGTTGGGCTGAACACAAGTGAATTTCTGTGCCAAGATACATAAATACTTCATCTCCTTAGGGGACCCATCTTTTTCCTTCTCTGTTTATACTATTTGTTAATGATCTTCCTACTAACTGGTTTGGCATGAACATATTTCTTCATGCAGGCAACCATATTGTTTCATAACAGATTGTCTGATATTTCAAGATAAATTCCAACAGGCACTTTTGGATCTTTGGAATTAGCCTTTATATTCTAAATAGAAGATACTATAATTATGCTTTCTTTTAATGAGTTTTGAGAAGGACTTCCCTCTACTTAGTCTGCTCTTTTAGAAGACAGCCTATTAAACTCATCACGGTTGTCAGTTAAGAACACTTAACTTCTAGGGCGCCAGGGTTGCTCAGTTGGTTGAGCATCCGACTCTTGGTTTTGGCTCAGGTTATGATCTTGGGGGCTTGGGGGGTCTTGGGATCAAGCCCCTCGGGCTCCTCGGTCAGTGCGGAGTCTGCTGGATATTCTTTCCCCTTCCCTCTCCCTCCCCCCCTCAGCTCCTCCCCCTGTTCACGCAATCTCCCTCTAAAACAAGTAAGTAAATAAAATCTTTAAAAAAAAAAACCCACTTATTATTTCTAATGCATGACCATGATTCTAACAATCACACACTTTGGGAGTATAGCAGATTACCACTTAAACACGGAAAATACATTGCCACATACTCTCATTCAACTGTCCTTGTTACTCTGACTTTCCAGAGTCAAATATCTTGCTTGATGTAAAAAAATGTATCAATTTGTATAAGCCTAAAAATTACTTAATCTTTATAGCCGACTCAGAACTGTAAGAAAAAAGCAAATTTCTCATCATTTTTTTCCCTATCTACCCTAACTTCTGTTTCTAATCCCTGTGCTTTTGCACATGATAGATAATCTATCTAGAACAGAATAGCCTTCCCCTGCCTTAGATTCATTGTTTTTCTCAACTCTAAACTAGCTACTGATGGGGAGAGTTTCAATTTCATCAGTATCATCACAGCACAATTTTGAACAGGTTTCCTCCTCTTGGAATCACAACTTCTTACTTTATCTTCTTCTGGTCCCCCCACACTTATTTAAAAGGTGGCTGAATCATTCCTTGTTATTCTATTAGCCCACTTTTGACTACACTTCATATCTCATCCAGATTGGGACCACATCATTATACATTAAAAATATGGGAACTCTTGCCATTTTTGTCATGTTCTTCTGAACTAGTTTCCAGCATAGATTATATTTATCATTCACATTCCTGTTTACACACATATACACAGAACATTAAATGCATATTATAAAATATTCATTTTTTTCTAACAAGGGTATATGTCCAAAGAATAATTTAGAAAATACACCTAGCATAAAGATTTTTTAAAATCTCAAATTCAACCACACACATATAACAACTATTAACATTTTAAATGATTTCATTTTTGATAGTTGAGTCTTTTTTTTTCCTGGAGCATACAGAAAAGACATAAAAAGGTACTACTAGACAACTGTAGTTTAAAAAGAAAATTTAATGTAAACGAATCTAACAGACACAATTTTATGTATTGGGAATATTCCTGAGGTTGATAAAATCTGAACAATCTAAGTTATCAAGACCATTTTTGTTTACACAGGTTGATAGGGATAACCTTAAAACTACTCTCTATCAGCTTTATTACATTCTATTAGACCCAATGCTTACTTAAAGAAATCTATCGGTTTATTGTGAAATTAAGTCATAATAGACTAACTGTATGAAGTGGGGCAAAACACTAAGTAACCACAATATTTCCATGTTTCCCTTGGTATATGTTCTTGTCCTTTTATTTGATTTTTAAAATTGAGTGTTTTTGTATGTTATCATGTGTCAAAAAAAAAGATTCTTTTAGAAAACAATCACAATCTATCTCTATATTGCGTATATTTCCCCTTTTTCTTTCTCATCCAAACCTCTCAAAACTCCCTCATTCCCAATTCTTTCTTAAAATAAATTTTGTGAAGAAATAGTTTTCCTATTGATAAAAAGCTTGGTTGCTTTTTAAACACCAATTTTATTTACATTTTTATCCTTCATACAAACATGAAAAATTTTAATAATGGAAATGGAAAACTATGAAATTTGCACCTGTTACAATGTTATACTTTCTATCTTCATTTCCTGCTCAGTAATCCTCTTCCTCAACTATATTTCACTTTTCATTGTGCTATTTCCAAAAGCCAAGCTCTCTTCAAACTCAAAACCTTATCTGTTGCCATTCTCAGAAAGAAAAACTCTGTCCACTGAAGACTGAAGTCAGTTTTATCCTTCTTTTCCTAAAATTTGCCTAACATATATGTGTATACATATATCTCTATATATGTACATATATATAGTGTATACATATATTTATCTCTCTCTCTATAGATATAGATATAGATATAGATATAGATATAGATATAGATCCATCCTTTCTTTGTCTGGAAAAAGTATGTCTGGTCCACCCAACCTGCCTCCAGAGTGCCTCTTCCACAAAGATACTGGAGCGCGGAAGATCAAGTCTATCCTTGAGGACTATAGGTAGTAAGAACAAGATATGAAATAAGGCTAAAAAACCCAGAAACACTTTGAAGTGAATAAAACCAAATGGAGGCTTGGTATTTTTTATAGTTATGGGAGGGAGAGCTTGGCTTTTTTGCCTTGTTTATGGTGGAAAATTTTAAGAACCATGAGACCTGAATCTTGCTACTAGAGCCGTATCTTTCTTCTTTATTGGCTCTCTCCTGACTGGCTTGATTAGGTCTCTATTGAGACTGTTCTTTGCATCATTTCTATCACCTAATTATCCTATTTTATAGTAAAACCTCTGTTTCTCTCTCTAATGTAATACTCTGTCTTCACAGTGTGTAAGCCTAAGTGTCTACTTCTACAGCTTACAAAACTTCGTTTCACACTGATGTTCGTTCCCTCTACTGATTTATTTTTCTCCTTAGTTTAGTGATACATACCAGTAACTCTATTTGCCAACTTGGTTTTGTACTCATAAATGCACAAATGAATGCACTCATGAAAGTTTCACTGGTGAAACTATCATTGGTCAAAAAAAAAAAACAAACCAACAACAACCCTGGATCATCTTGATTTTTAATTTTCGGTACCATGTGAAAATTTTAATCACCTATTTTGAACTTAATTGATATTCTTCCCCATCTAATATTAAACCTTAAAATTTGCCAAGAACGTAGGAAGTTTTATTGCTTTTACTCCTTCACATTGCCAACGTTCTTCTTTAGCTTCAAAGTCAACTTCCAGGTGAGTACTCTAATCTCATGTTTATGATACTGTATTCATTATTTTCAAGGCAAAGTATATTTTGGGGCAGCATTAATTACTCTAAAATCAGACTTCACATTGACCAAAATCAATGTCATAATCTTCTAAGCTGTCTTAGGTATAATAAAAAGCACAATGTATATTTCCATTAACATTCTTTAAGTATTTGCAGACAGCTATCGATATATCCTTTCTGTTGCCAGCACTCCACCTATTCTTTAGGCAAAATGATAATAGTTTTCTCAGATTATTCACTTGACATTTTCCAGCCATTCACTATCATAATAGCCTTCTTCTTAACTTTTAATATCCTTCTTATAATGTGGTACCTAAAATTAAATTCAGTACTTTCAGTTACATTAACAAAACAGCGCTGAACTCCGCTTCCTCTTTTACTCCAGCCCACACGGTGGTGGCAGCATCCTGCTGTTGCTAATTCCTGGATTGTGTCAACATTTTCTGTTGTCTTTTCAGCTCTCCCACACCTGTTATTCCATTTTAAATGTCCACATGGAACTAAGTAATATCAACTGTGATTTCCTGACTGATCTTCACTGATATAAATGTAAAACAATTGTATAAATTTAGTAAGTCTTAAAGAAAAGATCAACAACAATGATGGCAAAACTCTGAAAATAGCAAAAGGAAGAAAGGATAAAAGACCTATTAAGAAAGAAAAATCAACAAATCTGCGTGTTTGGAGGTAAGATACAAGAAAAGTGGAGTAAAAAGTGACGTCAGTATTTTAGATCTTGGAATCAAAAGAAAAAAAAATATTCACAGAGCGAATGAAAACAGGCAATAGAGCCCAATAAATCAATTTTTGAACAATAGTGATGATTTTGCTTTTGGACCTAATGTGAATGAGGTGATGGTTGATAGCTGAAGTAAAAATTATGAGTAGATAGTTGCCAACTGTGTCAGAATTTGAAAGAGAATTGAGATTCATCCACATAAAACTAATGTATAGTTTCAGATATGTAGGACAGAAATAAATAGCAGTAAGAATCAATCTTGGAAAAAGTCAGTGGTATGCACGGGGAAAGGAAAAAGAAAAGCCAGCGCAAAATGATACACTAATATATGAATAATTCTTTACAGTTTACAAAACACTATTAGATGCAGATGCTTATTTTGCTTTCACAAAAACCCTGTTAAGTTGGCAGGACAGATGGCAATAGTTCTTATTTGTAGGCAAGGAAAGAAAGTAGGAGAATAAGAGAAGGAACAGTAAAAAACAGAAACAAATAGGAAGTGGAAACAGGAAAAGAGCATGGAGCATGAGGGTAAAAAAATGGTTTAAATATTAATAACATTATTTCTACTCATTGTATTGGAAATTAATTGAGATGCTGAAGTACCAACATTAATTTTGAAGTATGGGATTTAATTCTATTAATAATAACTTATATCTAAAAAGTACATTAAGAGATAAGGAGGGGATGGTTAGAATGATAAATGACCTGGAAAAAATGCCACATTAGTAATGACTGGTTTCAGAATATAGGGTGAGGAAGGAGAGAAATATTTCCAAGTTACATTATGGGGGAAATTAAAAGCTAAAATCCATCTACTGGTGTATAACTGATGCCTTGCATAGCAATTTATAACTATAATGGTACTTTCCTAAACGTGATTTCTTTGATCAGGAGCCACAGAACTTGATGCTGTCCAAAGGGAACTGGAATCATCAAGGAGACAAAGATACATCTGAAGTTACTGACTGAAGCAGAGGAAAACAGGGAAAATACCCTAGTTTATACCTTTCTCTCAACTCTCAGTCTCCCACCAGGACTGTCGTTGGACAAGCCTTGCTGGAAGCCAATGGTCATGGAAGCTTGAGAAACACAGAGGATGCAGAAATAATTAGCAGAGCAAATGAAAGGAAGGGAATGCATCTGCAAACAAATGACAGACACTCCTATGGTATCTCATTTAATACTAGTGAAATCTCATGAGGAAGGTATTATTTTCATTTTACTGGAAATGAAGGCTTGAAACAAGCTGTCTCATTTTTTTCTCACTACATGTTCTGTTACACACATTAAATTAAAACTCAATAAATATTTATTATTTCAAACTTGTTATCTAGACTTACAGAACTATTTCAATATTTACTCTTTTCTTTTCTTTTTAAAACATGTTGGAAACATCATGTAGACTCTAAATACCTCACTGTTCTTTCCTAGTAAGAACCAGTGATTACATAAATGAAAGCAAACATAAATTTTGTGTAATGCAGTATTGGTATCCAAATTGTAATTGTAATTATTTACATTATATGCATTCAAAATTAATTGATTTAGTTTAGTAATTAATCTTACATTCCCAGAAAAAATGTAGATAAGAGAAAATTATATTGAACTCTCATATATTTAGTGAGTAACATGTTGTCTGCATTGTCTCTGATTTATGAGTTCAAATTTTTAAGTTTCATCCTTCATTGAGATGAATTGTGTAAAGTATGTGGAATAATTTATATTTCTGCTAATGATGGTTTTAGAATGTGGGTGGAGAAAATTAAATCATCCTAATTTATATTATAGATGGATCAGAAGCTAAAATGCATAAACTTCTGTATGACTTAATATTTGCATAGCAATTGGTAACTAGCAAAATATTATCTTTTGATAAGCAGTTACATTAATCTTTTATTTTTTGAGGAGTCTATTTTAAGATTTTAAAATAGATACTTTTTAAGTATCTCAGTCTATGTTCTTCTTAGGCATTATGTGAATGATATCACAAATATATAAATACATTATATATACTATAAATATATATAGCATGGTATAATATATATTATAATCCATACGGTATATTATATATATACTATATATATTATATATGCTATATTATATATATAGATATTATATATATTATACATAAAAATACTTCTCATAATTATTATTTCAGATTATTTTAATACAATATGTTCCTTTCTCTGGAACATAATCATATTAGCTTCATAGGTCCGCCATAACAAACTGCAACAAACTGGGTGGCTTAAAACAACAGAAATGTATTCTCTCACAGTTCTGGAGTCTAGACATTTGAAATCAAATATCAGCAGGGCCATGCTTCCTTTAAAGGCTCAGTGGAAGAATCCTGCCTTAACTCATCCTAGCCTCCGGTGTCTCTGGACAATTCTTGCCTTGACTTGTAGGTGTATGACTCCAACTCCTGCCTCTGTTTTTCACATGGCCTTCTACCCTGTGCATGTAGTTTCCATGTGCACTCTCCTCTTATAAAGACACCAGACATTGGATTCAGGGTCCACTCTAACCCAATATGATCTCAAATAACTATCTCTGTAAAAACCCTATTTACAAATAAAATCACGTTCTGAGATTCCAGTTGGACATAAATTTTGTGGGTCACTATTCAACCCACTAATGCAGTGATTTAATTTAGGAATGACCTAACCGGGAAGGCAGAAAGCAATGAGGTCTATGACCAGGACTGAGACTTTGCTTCCAGTCATCAATCATTAAAGCATTCCAGGAATCTATCTGAGAAAGAAAGGGCCCATAACTAATTTGAAATCACATATGTAAAATACATTTTTTTCTCATCGGTTATATTACCACCCAAAGAATCAAATAATCTAAAAGATAGACTATCTTTTTTTTTTTAAGATTTTATTTATTTGACAGAGAGAGAGTGAGCGAGAGGGAGTGCACAAACAGGGGGAGCAGCAGGTAGAGGGAGAGGGAGAAACAGGCTCCCCACTGAGTAGGGAGCCCAATGCGGGGCTCGATCCCAGGACCCTGAATCATGAGCTGAGCCGCAAGCAGACATTTAACCAATTGAACGACCCAGGTGCCCCAAGGATAGACTATCTCTTAAAACCAGTATCTATATACACCTAAAGGGACTGTAAAATTAGGAAGTAAGGCATCCATAATATTTTTGATTAGAATATTTTCATTTCAGGAAAAAAAAATCATTGTGGTTGTGAGTGCTGCAATCAATAAAGTGCAACAGAAGTAACATGGGTGCTGCTTTTAAGATTTTTGTCTTTGAGGGGTCCATGGGTGGCTCGGTCAGTTAAGCGGCCAAACTCTTGATTGTGGCTCAGGTCATGATCTCAGCACCCTGATTTCGGCTGCTCAGGTCATGATCTCAGGTTCCTGGGATCTGGTCCCATGTCGGCCTCCACACTCAATGGGGAGTCCACTCTCTCCCTCTTCCTCCCCCTCCGCCACATGCTCATTCTCTCTCTCAAATAAATAAATCTTTAAAAAAAGATTTTGTCTTTAGTTTTCAGCATTTTAAATACAATGTATCTAGTTGTGGATCACTTTGTGTTTACAATATTGAGAAACTCTTGGTTTTCTTGGATGTGCAAATTAATTTTTTCAACAAATATAGAAAAGTGGTCAGCAATCATTTCAAACATATTTTCTGCCCTTTCTCTCTTGTTTCTTTTTCCAGGACTTCATTGTGTATTTGTTGGTAAGCTTAATTGTGTATCATAGGTCTCTAAGGCTCTGTTGATTATTTTTATTCCTTTCTCTTCTTTTGCTTGGATTAGCTCTATGGTTCTATCTTCACATTCACTGATTTATTCTTCTGTCAGCCCACATCTGCTCTAAATTCCTCTAGTGAGGGACACTTAGGTGACTCAGTTGGTTAAGCTTCTGCCTTCAGCTCAGGTCATGATCCCAGGGTCCTGGGATTGAGACTCACATAGGGCTCCCTGCTCAGTGGGGAGTCTGCTTCTCCCTCTGCCCTTCCCCCCTGCTTGGCTCTCTCTCTCCCTCTCTAAAATAAAGAAACAAAATCTTTTAAAAAAAATTCCTCTAGTGAAGTTTATAACTTCAATTATTTTACTTTTTAACTCCAGAGTTCTCACTTTGTTCTCTTTATTTTCATTGATATAATATATCTGAGGAGTCATTATTGACATATTTACCTTTATTATATATTATAAATATAAATTCTTTGAATCTTTTCTCTGCTTAAACCTTCATCAGTGACACTTCTAGTTACTGTGTTTTTTTCAAGTGCACACATTTCAATTTCTTGTTTCTTTCATGTCTCATCATTATTATTATTTGAAAATTGGACATTATAGGTAATACATAGTTTTAGCCTAGATTCTAATCACTCCTTCTTTTTGTTTGTTTCTTTGTTTTGAATAATTTAAAAAAGTATGTGTCCCCCAAAATGAATGGCCACTGGTCTCTGCTCAGTTTTTATTGTTATTTTAATTTCTCTCTCTCTCTTATTTTTTTTAATATATTATTTTTAAGCCGACTTCCTAGGGCTTCCTCTTGGGTCGACGTAGTTCAGTGGGCAGCGAATAATTGGTAAAGAGTAGTACTTAAAATCATTGAGCCAACAGGAACCATTCTTTGCTGACGAATATGTGCATGGTTTGGAAACAAATTCAAAGTTCAATATTTTTATAATTCTTCTCTGGCCTTTAATTTCCATATGCTCAAGGTCTCATAGTCAGCCAGAGACAACGAGACAATTAAGGCTTCCTCTGGTGTTTCCTGATTTTGGATGGATTCAAATGCACCACATTCTATATCATCATGGTTATATGAAAGCTAATCCAGACCATCTAAATTATGTGAAAGATTATCAAGACAAATTCCCCAGAACTTCGGTGAAAATTATGGCTGGTCTGCTGGTCTGTTGCTTGCTCCAGCCTGTAATATGGCATTAAAGGTGTGATGTTGGCTATCCTAGATTCTTTGCTATTGTTCTTGTATTGTTTCTCTGTTGTTTTCAACAGTGTGCCCTGGCATGGATTTTTTTCAACATCCCATACCAAATTAAAGTGGGCCCTTTGGCAGCAAAGGGGCAGGTCCACATGGCCTGTCCTGTACTCCACACGATGAATCTGTGTTAGGGGAGACTGTATACGCTCCTCAGGCTGAAAGACCACAAATTCCCATTAGGACTTCTTGAATAAATATTTCTCAATTTGCTGCATGTCTTTGTTCAGTTTCCAGAATCCTAAAGTAGTTGTTTCTGACAATTCTGTCCATTTTATCTTTGCTTTTCAAGGAGAGCTTTTAGCCATTCCATAAGTTTTCCCTGCTCACTTGTTTAAATATACCTTCCGTCTCTCAGTCCCTAGCACATAGTGCTTTGGACACAGGAATTATTCTGCCATTTGAGTTAAATGGAAGTGTTTGACTGCATTCACAACAGGGCATTTGTCATTTGTATTTAATGTCTAAAATGCATTCTTCCTTGTTTATCTCTCTCCTCCTAATCATTTTTTAAAACTACTATTACAGAATATACTCTTATTTTTCCCTACCTACTCTTGTTATTTCTGTCACCTTAGCTGGCTCATTCTTTCATGTCTATCTTTTATATGTTGGGATTTCCTAAAAACTTGGTATTTGATCCTCTTCTTTTCTCATTTGGCACTCCTTCTCTGGGAATCTTCATTCACAAGCCAGACTTCAGTCAGCTCCAACTAACTGCAGATGATACTAATGTGCAGGCCTGGCCTCTGAGCTCCGTGCTTTCAGTTCTTTCAGTCTAATTACACCACCCTTCTGCTGCCACAAAGATATCTCATAGTCAATATATCTAAGTCTGTACTCACGTTTTTCCTACTAAAATCAGTTCTCTTCAAGTGTTTCTTCTTTCATGAAGTGACGCCTCGATCTATCCATTTGGACCACTGCACAGAGCTTGGGCTATTCTTGCAATTGCACTTATCTGTGATTCCACATCCTAGTCATCCCAACAACTTTTGCTGATACTTTAAATCCTACCCCCGGACTTTAGATTTATTACACAAACTGTCTCATGACAAACTTATGAGTTTTTCTCCAAAACTGTATAGCTGTGAGCTCCTTCTTAAAAAAACAAAACAAAACAAAACAAAAAAATACCAACAGCATTTTGATGTTGTGCTCATAATGAAAAGAAGTGTATGTACCTTATTTTGTTTCCATCTATTTCCATCTATTTTCCATATATTTCAGGATAGCATTATGTCCACTTCTCTACCAAAATCTCTTTAAGAGACATGTAGATGTCTGGAAAGTTTCCAAAAGAGTTAAATGATAATGGTAAGAGGTGAAAAAATAATACCTGTGCTGAAAAGATGAACTGCTAGGGAAGTAGAAAGGGGGTTTTGCAACAGTTTTCCAATAGACTGACATCATCCTTGTGTCAAAGTTTATTCTGATAGCTCAAAATTTGATAGCCCATCCAGGATAGTAACATAACAATCCTGATAGAACATGAAGAAGACATCATCATTGCAATTACAGAGATGAAACAAAAAATGATGTTCAGGGGGCATGGCTTGCACGAAGTCACAGAGCTATTGTGAAAGTGAATTTTCTATTTCTAAATGTTGTTTTTTTTTTTTTTTTTTACTCTAACAGTAATCACATAGATAGTTGTTACATTCATTTAAATGATCAGTGTAGAAAGCTGGCAGAATTTTCAAATTATAAGTAAAATGGATAGAATTCAAAGGACATTTATTAATTAATTTAAAAATAGTAAATTAATTAAGTTCAACAGAGGTTTAATGAGCCTATGTTTTAAACATGTCTGTCCCAGGAATTAAGTTGCATACTGTTAAGTGTTTTTGATACAACTCTTGATCTTTTAGGACGGGGGCAAATGCTTAAGTAAATCATGCTTAACTATTTTAACAAAGATTTTCTGCCCCTTCAGAAACATGGACTTTTTGTATGCCAATGTAATTTCGAAAACAAACAGTTGTGTTAAAATCAAGCAAACTTTTAAGAAAACACATCTTTGAGCATTTATTCTCCAGTTACACTCAGAATAGACAAAAACATGAAATGATTTTGTGTTAAAGCAAAGGGGACACTCCAGTTATATATAAAGGGAAAATATTGCTTTTAAATATTCATCATTCTAAAGTATATTATTGAATGTTTTTTAAGGAAAAAAATTCTCATAGCATACTTATTCCTACCCAGATTCACGGAGATAAAATCTGAATTAAATTAGAATGGTTATCATCAGGCCTAAAATATGATGCCACTTTTTCTTTCCTTTATCTTTTTTATCCTCTTGGTTTGACATTATATTCTCACCCAAGAAAGTGGGTGTTTTTTTATTCTCCCACTGTTGCCTTGAAAGATGCTTCTGTCATCTGTAGTTCCAAGATAGGATATGTGTTTGGTGGAAGAAGATCAGCACATTTTGGGACCAAAAAATGAAAAAAAAGAACTCTTGCTTTTGTGCCATTTCAAGTAATTTATTTTACTCAGCAGGTCTCTCTTATTGGCCTGGGAGTTTACTTTGCCCAGTGAGCCAAGATAGATTGGCTGCAAAAGGTCCTTAGAAGTGCCAGGCTCACACTGATCCAAAAACAACAACTATCAAATCAATAGCCTCTCAGTCCCTGGCAATGGCTGCACACACTCATAACCACTGGAGAATGCTATATTTGGTTGACTAACAAATAGGAGATAGAAGAAAAAGGAATAATATGATATTTGGCATAAGGATGGAAAATAATAAGTTAAATAATAACTATAAATTATATCAAAATCAAATGGAATAAATAAATTACTACTTGGCAGGTAAGATGACGGTTATCACAACTTATGTCATGTACTCATATCAAATGCTATACGGAAAATTTAACTTTTTACAAATGAGAAAATAAGCCTTGGTGTGCAAACAGTTTGCTGAATAATGTACATTAGGTGATCATCAAATTGTTATAATATGACTAAACAAAAATAAATATATGTTTCACCTGACAAAATTAGGAGAATTTAATTCTTAAATATGAAAATAGTTTTCTTTTCAGTTCACCATTCATTTCAAAGTAGAATCAGAGAAACAAATAATTTTATAATTTAAAGAGACTTTCAATTTATACAATTATTATAAAAATAATTCTCCAAATTATTTTACTTTGTATTTCATATTGTTTGAAAATAGTTTAAATTTATTTTACTTTGTTATTTGGTAGCTAGGTCGGTTTTTATTTTAACATTTTTTTCAACGTATGTTAATAGAATTCATCCTTCCTCAAGACTGATTACAAAATATTGTTTTTGTTTTCATTATCATGGCTTCAATCTCAATGCAAAGAACTTGCTAATCCACATCTTTCATTGGCCTCTTTTGATTCCTAGTTTCCTATCTATAAGTACTTACTGGGCATGCCTGTTTGGCTACTTCTTCATTACTGTTAACCCAGCGAGCATAAAGCAGAACTCATAATCTTTTTATTATTATTATTATGTTCAGTTGGCCAACATATAGTACATCATTAGTTTTTGATGTAGTGTTCAGCGATTCATTAGTTGTGTGTAACACCCAGCGCTCATCACAACTTGTGCTCTCCTTAATGCCATAAATTTTTCTTAATAGAGACATCTTTGTTTGTCTTCTTTGTTATGGGGAAAGCCAATAACCCTGTCTTGAAAAGATAAAATACAAGACTGAAAGTTTCCTGTGGGTGGAACTGACTGGTAAGGCACTGAGTCATCTGTATTCATTTACTTGGCAACATACAGAATCAGAGATCAGACTATTAGGAATGTCAGATTAAAATAAAGTGGTTTGAGGGGTGACCCACTCAAGTAAAAGTGAGATATGGGAACTGAAAAGAAACGTTTTAAATAGGTAGAGAATAAAGACAATCTATAGGTAATCAATCCATAACTAAAAGAAAGTCTTTAATTCATTTCAAAATAATGCATTCTTCTTTCTTATGGGATTTGTTTTGTGAATAAAAATGTGCCAAATTTTCTTAAGATTTTATAAAAGCTAGGAAAAAACAAATACCCATTAGTACATTTGTTAATGGCTTCTCTGCCTTTAAAAAAATACCTTAAGTTCCAAAAGGATAGGAGTGGAAAATAATTCAAATTTCCAAGGATCAAGGATCCTCTCTCTTCTAATGATGGATATTCACACTAGTGAAGTCACTAGTGTGAATTTCTCAGAAATCATAAAGGGCTACTAGGCCTTGAAATCGAATCTTTCCGCAAAAAGAACTTCAGTGAAAAATCAATTTTCCAGATAAAACTTACCCCTCACCTACAGATTTGTTCTAAGAGAGATACACACCACTCGAAGCTAAAAGAAAGGAACTAGCAGTTGGTTTGCTTCAAACCAAGTGGTAAATATCAAAATTATCAAGATAAGCAAGTGTCTTAGGTGATGGATAGGTCACTTTCAGGCATGAAAATATATCTTTAAAAAAATTTTTTTTTAATTTAAATTCTAGTTACTTGACATACAGTTCACTATTAGTTTCAGGGGTAGAGTTCAGGGGTTCATCATTTACATATAACACCCAGTGTTCTTCCTAACAAGTACCCTCCTTAATACCCATCCCATATCTACCCCATCCCTGACTCACTTCCGTCAACCCTCAGTTTGTTCCCTATAGTTAAGTCTCTCCTGATTTGTTTCTCTCTCTCTTTTTCCCCTCCTGAATGTTCATCCATTTTGTTTCTTAAATTCCACACATGAGTGAAATCATATGCTATTTGTCTTTCTCTGATTGACTTATTTTGCTTAGCATATACATTCTAGCTCCATCCACGTCATTGCAAATGGTGATTTTGTTCTTTTTTATGACTGAGTATATATATATATATATATATATATATATATATATATATATATATATATCATATCTTCTTTATCTATTCATTAGTAAATAGGATGGCTATTGTTGATAATGCTGCTACAAACATCACGGTGCATGTACCCCTCTGAATGTATATTTTTGTATCCCTTGGGTAAATACTTAGCAGTGCAATTGCTGGATCATAGGGTAGTTTTATTTTTACCTTTTTGCGGGACCTCCATACTGTTCTCTAGAGTGGCTGCACCAGCCTGCATTCCCAGCAGTGCAAGAGTGTTCCCCTTTCTCCATATCCTCACCAACACCTGTTGTTTCCTGTGTTGCTAATTTTAGCCATTCTGACAGGTGTGAAGTGGTATCTCATCATGGTTCTGATATGCATCTCCCTGATGATGAGTGATATTGAGCACCTTTTTCATGTCTCTGTTAGCCATCTGGATGTCTTCTCTGGAAAAATGTCTATTCTTGTCTTAACTGGATTATTTGTTTTTTGGGTGTTGAGTTTAATAAGTTCTTTATAGATTTTGGCTACCAACCCTTTATCAGATATTTCATGTGCAAATATCTTCTCACATTCTGTAGGCTGCCTTTTAGTTTTGTTGACTGTTTCCTTCACTGTGCAAAAGCATTTTTTATCTTGATGAAGTTCCAATAGTTCATTTTTGCTTTTGTTTCTCTTGCCCCTAGCAACGCGTCTAGGAAGAAATTGCTAGAGCTGAGGTCAAAGAGGTTGCTGCCTGTGTTCTCCTCTACAATTTTGATGGGTTCCTGTTTCACATTTAGGTCTTCCATCGATTTAGAATTTATTTTTGTATATGGTATAAGAAAATGGTCCAGTTTCGTTCTCCTGCATGTTGATGTCCAGTTTTCTCAATACCATTTGTTGAGGAGACTTTTTTTCCATTGGATACTTTTCCTGCTCTGTTGAAGATTAGCTGCCCATATAGTTGTGGGTCCATTTCCAGGTTTTCTGTTCTGTTCCATTGATTTATGTGTCTGTTTTTGTGCCAGTACCATACAATCTTGATGACTACAGCTTTGTAATATACCTTGAAGTCTGAAATCGTGTAGGCATGAAAATATATTCATCTCTATCTCTATACCTGTATCTATGTACCTACCTACCTATGTCTATCAATCTAACTATATGTGAAGAAACAGAAAATAAAAATATTTTTGTAACTCCAGTAATAGAAAGACCATTGAATGGTCTTTCTGCTCTGTTTCCTCTACACCTTAATGATATCAGGATTAAAAGCCTCAGTTTCTTGGTTCTTTGGATCTGGAAGACTTCTTTTTTTTTTTTTTTAACCTTGCTTCTTTTCTCTAAAAATAAGAGAGAATTAAAGGAATCGTGTAGATCTCACATATGTTTTTTGTATTACCTGTTTGCTAGTTTGATAGTGAACCAAAGTATATCCTTTTAGGCAAAGATCTATGTTTGGCCATGATCTACTTGATACATTATGAGTTTATCAATTAATTATTCTATGTTTTAGATATGGAAGCTAGAAATATTTGTATTTTTACATGTTTCTTGGCATAAATTATAGGTTATTATTCCGAGGATATGTCTAAATCTGTTTCTTGATTTAAATGTGATCTGGTAGAATTACTAGATCATTTCTATGGCCAGATGTAACTTTAAAAAAGCATATTAAAAAGTATTAAGATGTAAAAACATAAAAACATTTGTCAGATACTCACCTCTGGTCATTCTGTCTATATTCTGTGTTTTATTGACTGCCCTAGGTAAATGAAACAGTTAAATTCAACTTACTGTTCCAATAAGTACTACGCTGTTTCAATGTATAAGCACTGTCCAAGGTACTGGCGATTCACAAAAATAAGGACTCTTTCATTCCTCAAAGATATAAATAATTGAGTAATTTATTAAAGATGCTACGGCAAAAGTTAAGGATTACACGAAGGCACAATATAAGTAACTGTCCAAATAATTTGATTATAATTTTAATTTTTTTATAAAGATTTTATTTATTTGACAGAGATAGAGACAGCCAGCGAGAGAGGGAACACAAGCAGGGGGAGTGGGAGAGGAAGAAGCAGGCTCCTAGCAGAGGAGCCTGATGTGGGGCTCGATCCCATAACGCCGGGATCACGCCCTGAGCCGAAGGCAGACGCTTAACCGCTGTGCCACCCAGGCGTCCCTATAATTTTAATTTTAATATGAAATTTAGAGTTAGGCAATACTAACTTTTTTTTTCAGCAGTAAAACACTTTCATGGACCAGAATCTTCTGTTGGGATTTGAGCAGCAGCTTATTTTACAACCAGACCAAAGTAAGCCAAGAGTTCATGTTGCCAAGTAAAAAATCTATAAATTCAAAAAGTTAGTGTCAGGTTTAGGGCGTTTCATTACTTGAACTCAGAAAACTTTGGTTGCACACTTGCGTTCACTTTTTCCACTTGCAGAATTCAATCAGATACTGGAATTAAGCCTTCAGGTACTAAAGGTTTTTTTTGTTTTTTTGTTTTTTCCCTCCTACAGTTAATAAATTAGAAGTATGCACATCAGAGAAAAGACGATGATGATTCCACTGAAGTTCAGGTCAGAAACCACTGTAATAATATGATAAAACTGCCTAAATGTCAATAATAATTCACTATTGAATGAATAACTATTATCTCTACAATTGTCTTTTTTTTAAATTTGCCTCAGAACATGCAATTCATTTTCTTGAGGCCAGTAACAGAGGAAAATCAGAATATTTTTTTACATAGTGCCCATATAGAAAATTTCACTAAATATTAACACTAATAAAGATCATTGGTAAATTGCCCCTATTTGTTTCAAAGGATCAAAATACCTAAACTTTCAGCAGCAAATTATGAATATAAAACTTACACAAATGTAAGAGAAATCAATAGTATATTTTTCTCATACACATACTTGAGTAAGTGATAATACATGGTGAAATTTAACATGTTTCCAATTCATTTGTTAATCACAATTTTACACAGAAAATTACTGAAATACACTGGCTTTTCTCCAGTTATTAGTAAAGACTGTCTTGAGTTTCCCCCTTCCATAAATGTTATTGTATATGATCAGATAGAGGAATCAAATGCTACAAAAGGAATATGTCAGTATTATTATGAGAATAAAAATACCAGGGACCAAAGAATAACTGATGTTACCCTCAGAACTCCACTTAAGAATGTCATTTAGGAATCTCTGTAGAAGCAATTTTTGTGAATAGACATAATAAATACAAATACAATTTACTTATCCGTTTGCAAAAATTAAGGCATGGAGAGAACCATGATTCCATCTTCAAAAACTATTTTGTACTGTACTGATATTTATGTGTATGTATTTTAGGAAGCTTTGTTCCAATTGACCTAAATTCAGTTTCTTATTTGTTTTTAGCGCTCATTCATTTATAAGCTTTAAATTCATTTTATCATATATATTCTAATGTGCAAAAAAGTAAAGAAAAAAACTATTTTAGCCTTTAGCATCACTCCCCTGGATAATAATTATATTAATATTTCAGCTTAGGTTTTTAATCATAAGATTTATGCTCTGCACAAATGACTGCTCACTGATTTCACTGTATTGTTTAGTTCACCACACTTGTATAACACATTTGCTGTTTTCAACAACTTCATTTCAGACAATTTAAAAGGACTTCCTACACTCCTACTCAAACCAACTACTTGTTCAAATGCCCATGGAATTCAATATGAATCAGTTCTACTTGAGTGAAAAACTGTTTCACAAGCCAGCAAATCTCAGAAAGTACTAGTCTCTGTTCTGGTCATATACTGTCCAGTTATGACTGTTGCCACATTTTTGTGACAGTGGATCCTGTTAAGACTGTTGAGAAAATATTTTATGTTTCTGTATGGTTAGGGTTTTCTCATTTTATATATATTTTCTGATATATTGTATGTATCTTTCTGGATATATATTCTGATATATATATATATATATATATATCAGAATATTTGAATAACTACCTCTCAATTTTTCATCTATAAAGTAGTATTGATCAAAATATTTTGTGTAATTATACCTCCCACCTCCACTTACAATCTAAGGAGTTGGCTTTAATAAGTATTTGCAAGATAGAAAAGATAGTTAATAATCCAAGGAAGGATTATGTTCTTAATATTAGATAATCCCATTATTAGAGTCTTTTTGTAAAAGTTAATGGAAACTTCAGTAGATGCTTTATCTATGTATGTGTATACGATTTTATTTAAGAAACCCAAGAAAAAGTAGCTTTTTTTAAAAAAAGAAATTTTAGTCAAGCATTTGTCAGAAAATACAAAATCTCTGAAGTTATTCTTAATAAACAATTTGGAAGGTCACCTTTAGCCATCTGATAGATAATAAAGCTAAGAATCAAACTAAAAAATGAACAGCAACCCCCTCGCCAAAATGAATGATCACCAGCTTAATTCTCTATTTCTCTGATTCCTTATTGGCTGATTGATGAAACTGTTCTAAATTCAGTGGATGATTAGTGATATCACTAGCAGAAATCTGCCTGTGTCCTCAGTAAGTTACTGATGATCAGGATACCTGGCTGAGTTGTTTTGATCAGGAAATATTAATTCCTGCTCAAAGAGGCTACCATATCAGAGAAGACAAAATAAAAATAAAACAAATAGTTACAACAACAATAAATATTTTAGTGTTTTTAACATGTCAGGAACTTTTCTAAAAGATATTCTCAATGTCGTTCCCATTTAACAGATAGAGAAACAGAGGCACAACCAATTTTGCCCAAGATTACACAGCTAATAAATGACAGAGCTGGGATCTGAACCTAGGCAAATATGTATTTGTAAATAATATGCTTAAGGGTCATCAAATATCAGAGGAGGAGGCATAAGTGGTTAGGGGCATGGATATGGGCTAAATGAACTGGATGAAGAAAAACATAAAGCTGAAACCCACGTATTCCAGTTACTTCTGTTAACAGCTTTTAGAGCAGATTTCTCCTTCTGTCTTACATGTCTCCAAAATTACCACCTTGGATTTTATTATATACCTTGTTTGCCCCTCAAAGCCTCAAGATCCACTAACCTCTCAGCTTCATACCAATATCTTCAGTTTCCTTAGTTTTCAGGAAAAAAAAATAAAGAACAAACATATCCTATAAAATATGTGGATTATATTAATAGGCCCCTTGCAATCTTTGGTTAAAAAAATTGTTTATATACCTTGATTGTTATATACATTGAAAAACTGGTTGAAAGACTAAAAATTAAGTATTATGAGTGACAATGAATTGAGCTATGAGAAACAAAGTGGTTTCATATCTTGTCTTATGAAAAATATTTATTAAACAGCACACAGATTAAGTTAGCAAGTGATGCTGTATTTGAGACTTTATCACTACATAGGTAGAAGAATAAGCCATGAGACCTCCTAGGACTCACAAATACAGTTACAGAATATGAGAATCTGTAATATTTATTATTAGAGATTTCTATTCTGTGGCTATAAGCAAATGTGAGATTGAAGCAATTTTTCTTATCAGAGCTTGAAAATCTCCTCTATGAATATGTATTTTAAAGCAAATTTTCACTCTGCTTCTGTGCGGTTTGCTTTAACTTTGAAGGAATGTAAATGATTAGTCTTAATTCTCAACTATTTATAAACTAGTTGATAGATTCTTCCCTGCATGTCAACCTATTGTACACTCTGACTTGAAACAGTGAGACAAAGGCTTAGTTATCAATACAATGTCCTCATCCAGTGGTGAGAAGTGGGGGTGGGGTAATGACATGTAGCAATTACAACAGACTAGGAATCAGGAGTCCAACGTAAAGGTTCTAGCTATACCACTAAATTCTCTTTTTTGTCTTAGAAATTGAGTTGACCTCACTGAACCTCAGTATTTTAGAATTCAGGACAGCGTAATACTCAGAGTCATTTCCAGGTCCAAAATGCATCAGTTCTGTAAATAACAATCTACTAAAAATACCCTGAAAAAATGTTATATCTTATTGTGAATTATAAGGCATTAATATTATGTGAGGGACTCACTTAGGAGAGAAAGTAATAGAAATGGTATAGTTCTTATGGTTTTCTGAGCCCAAGGCAACTTTTTTTTAAACAAGGGATGTAGGACTTGAGAAGGTGCTTAACTTGGTATGATTTATTTATGTTTTTAATTAAAATTTTCTATTTTCGACTCTACCCTATTTTTATAACCAATGGAAATGCTATAATTAGTGTTATGAACTAACCCAAATGTTCTATTTATTAAAGTCTGAAATATTCACAGCATAAGTAACCCTGATGCATTTAGAGGATATAATTTTTTCAATGACTCTTGGACAACACTACCAATAATGGTGAATGTATACCAAATGAGCTCAACTCTAGGGAATAAACAGAAAGCACATAACTTCTTAAATGTCATATAGGAACTCTTACTGACCCATAAATTTTAGTTACTATACCACTGAATGTGCCACAATTCTAGAAACTTTTCTTTTACAAAAATGGTAACAGACACCAATACTACCTACAATGCTATTCTGATAAATTGACTAAATAAAAACAATCTATAAAGCCCCAGAGATAATAGAAAATCAAAACTTCCAAATAGGATGGCATGGTTTGGTTTAGAGAACTAGAATATGTCAATAGTCAGTGATTTAAAAAAAAAAAATTACAAGTCATATCAAAGATTAGCCTGAATAAAATATTTTTTTTCTTCTTCCTCATGGAGGAAAACAACTGAGAAGTACCATATGTTGAACAAGAAATATCCAACTGATTTTACTAATAACAACTTTTACTACTAAGAGATAACATGAAAAAAAAAAAGAATTGTAGTTATGTGGTCAAATATAGAAAAGAAAGCAAGACATAACACGACTGTGTGTGATCCCATCTTTCTCTAATCATTAAAAGAACAAGAAATAATAACTCACTGCGTGTACTGTGAGTATGTAGGTTTAAGTAAGATTGGAGGAAGACATTTTGCTTGAGAATTGCAAATAGTGTATGCCAGGTCTCATTTACTTAGTAGAGTGAATATCCATACTGGAGACCATAGAAATTTAGATACATCATATCTTAATTAGGTTCTCCTGATTATCATGTTTTCCTTATTTTGCCTTCATTGACTATAACCCCCAAAACAGACTGAAGCAACCAAACCAAAATGGAATATAATGTAATTATTTTCATGCCTAATGGATACTGACTTGATTTGTTAGAAGAAATTAGAAGCATCAGCTCAAAAAAAGAATTTACTAAACAGAAATCATTCAGGAGAAATAGTTTATGGGAGATGATGTGCAAGAATATAGAATTATGTAGCATTTTATCATTAAGAACACATGCCTCAATTTTCTCCGTGGTTTCCTTCTTTCCTTTTCCTTTCCCACCCCCCACCCCCCATCAAGCACTAGTATAATTTCCTTTTAGCAACCACTGTTTCTTCATAGTTTAAAGGACTGTACAACTATGATTAGATTTCCATGTATCAGTATGGGCTTACTACCTTCCAAAGCATAGCAGAAAACTATGTATAAAAATTTCAATTTAGTACTAGCAGGTTTTGAGCTAATGGGTCTCAGCCTTCTTTGAAGAAATGAACAATGTAGGAGACAATGTAAAGACCACTGGTACCAATTACCAATGGTAAAGACCATCTTTAGCTCCTTTATGTAATAACTACTTACTTAACGTATCTACAACATACTTCTCTCTTCTTTCAAGTTTCATAGATAAGGATCATTTCTCTTTTCCAAATATAACATGTATTCTTATATACTGGATTCTATCACTTGTTCAGTGCTCAGGAAATAAGGTTTATCAGTAGGAACTTCCTTCACCTGGAACATCATTTGTTAAGTATCCAAGGAACAAAACCTGTTGCTCTTGAGAAATTAACATTTCTGCAGAACATAGGATAACTCAGTATTACCTTGCATTTTTATTGACTAGGTTGAAGTAACAAGGGGAAAAATGCCAAGTATATTGGGAGTATTTTCCTGCTTCCTGCCCTAAAAAACAAGATTGTGATTATAGGCTTTAAGGTCACTCGGTTTATATCTTAATGGAATAGAGGGGGCTGAAAAGAACATTTTTAATTACCTTTTTGTACTCTGTGCCACACAGCAAGAGCTAATCCTTAAGTCCTTTATTTTGCTCAAGGGTGAACTTTAAACTTCTTACCCCTCTTTGACATCTGTCTCAAATACCTTTTTACTCTATGCGTCTATCATCTATTTTAATATGAACATTATTTTATTTTTCTCATTACTTAGGCAAATCAGATTTTGTTTACCTTTAAAGTATGTATATATATATGTGTATGTACATGTGTATTTATGTATGTATATTTATATACACACATGCACACACATACTAATGGCCCTTGGACCTTGGTATTCAACTTCCTGACTTTGAGCCCTGTGAGAAACCATACTAACTGATAACACATATCTATAGAATGAGTTAAACTTTTCTTTTTGTATCATAATTCATAACTGTATACCCTTCTTCTAAAGCTTCAAAGGTTTAATTTATTACATAATATTTTATTCAAAATATGAATTCATTTTTCATTATAATGTATAGTTTTGTGTCTTACAACTTTGGTGTGCTATTTAGAGATGGGATAAAGAGAATTTGTATAATTTCTGTATCTTTTGTTAACTATGCTATCTTATGCTATCTCATGTTTTGTTAAACTATGCTAGGCTATTTGGCTTTACAACTTTATTTACTCTTCTGTTAAATAGGTACAGAACTACATGAACTACATAACATGACTAGAAAATGAAATGTATACAGCATACCTGTAAGTAGAAAACTTGCAATCAATACTGATTACTACTATAGAAATATCTATGTCCCAAAAGTTTTTCCCACTTCAGCCTACTTCTCCACTTTGCTAATCAAACCTCAGGGGAAGAATCAAAATTGGTCTTACCCACTTGTGGATTTCTATACCATTTTTGCTATAGATTCACTTAGGACTGTGCCTATGACCTAATTTGACCATTGGAATATAAAGGAATTTTATTTGGAATTCTAAGAAATATTGCTCCTCTTAGCAAGAAAGAGGAAAAAGAACAAAAGGACCAAAATCTTTAGTTTATCCTTCCTGATTCTGGACACGGCTGTGTGAAGACTTCAGGCTAGGCACTGCTGTAGTCCTCTTGCCACCACTGGGGGAAACATCCCTAGGACACTGACTATGGCAGAGCTTAACTTTGAAAAGAACCTGTTCTAGATGACCACAGTAAACCATGGAACCAGTCCCAGACAAATAAAAGTCTAATGCTTATGTAAATTTAGACACTGTCTTTCTTACAGCATTCTAATACAGCTGCTACTAGAAGTAGTAGCAGTAGTAGTAGATCCTCTCTCCAGAACTGAGTGTGCACTCCCATAAGATTGAGACCAGTTGATGATTTTTATTCTGTCCTTGTGTATTCATTGTTATTATCCTTAACTGCCTTCAACAACTTATTTGTAGGTAATTTTTCTTTTTCTTATGTCTTTCCTGATTTCCTTTTTTGTCACTGAGAAAAGCATAAATGATAGATAGCTCTCTCATGTTTGACTAAGTTCTTTAACTAGCTCTCCAAATTTTTACAATGTATTTCCCCGAACTTTTATTTCTGATTCACTTCTACAATTCTCTTTTATATTATGTGTCATATTTTTAATATGAATTCTCAATTTTTGGTTATTTTCCATTTCTTTTCCTTTCTGTTGTTTTTTTTTTTTTTTTTGCCTAAAATTTGCCTTAGACATACACAGAACTCCTTTAACAGAAGTGACAGATTTGATTTATATGGCTTGCTTGCTTTCTAATTTTCTTTTTTTTTTAGCTGTCATACATTGCTTTCTTTCTGGAAGTCATATGTCATATATTGTGAGTTCTGAACAATTTATTTTGATCTGTACTCATCCTCACAGAATCCACTTTTCAATGGTTTGTCTTCAGTAATGCATACATTTTTAAAAAGCCAAACAAAACAAAACACACTAACAAAAATTAAGCAATAATTTTTAAAAATAACACTGGACACAAATCGTAAAATGTTACTATTAAAATATCTACAACTAAAGTATAATTTATTTTAACTATGACCTATTGTGGTTATAGAATTATATATTGGTTTGAGTAGATAGATAATACACTCATTACCCTCAAAATAACCAAATTAGATATTAATAAATTGGATATTATCTCTTTTCATACATTTAGGTTTACCCATTAGGTTGGAGGGGAGAGAAAAAAATGGACAATATGGGTATTTCTTTCAACTCTTTCATCACACACTTTGGGGAATCTAGAAGCTTCACTTAGTGGTATGAAATGTTATCTCAAAGTTAAGAAAATTTACTTCAATAATATAATAGCATTCAGTAAAACTTTAGCTCTCCTTTTCTATTTTACATAGAGCTCATGGTTTTATGAATGTATAAGAATAAAAGATGATTCTTATTTATTCAGAAAAATCATGGAGATATCAGGACATTTAAATTTTCTTCTTTGTACTCTAGTGTTTGGACACCATTGGTAATTTAGAAAATGCTAGGATTCCTTCCCATACTAAAACTATCAGGATTGTTCTTTAATGATGAAAAAAAGCTCAGTCATTGTCATTTTTTAAAGCCCTCCCAAGAGTAAAATAGTACGTGTATATCACGTTAAAGTTCAGAAGAACTCTGTGATCTCAGATCTGTCTTGTGACAAGATAATCCTCGAAGTGTTCTTCTAAAAAATTCCTCATGAGACCTGAATTGACCTCTACTCCTCACTCTACCAAGCTCTAGATCTGGAAGCCCTCTTTGTAATCTGTCTCTAGAAGGAGTCACACAATTCATTGAATGTTAAAATGTATGTCCAGAAGCCTCCATTATGGAAATACGAACAATTGCAATACGTCCCCAGACTGTGGTGACTCCCTTCAATATCTGCCTTCCCAGACACTCCCCATACAAATATAAGTTGCTTTGTGACTATTCCTAAACTTCGTATCAGTGTTTCACTTGGAAACATTAAGCCAGCAACGTCTGCATTCATTTTTGCTTAATTCTCATATATAAAGACTATTTATTTATTGTATCTATTTTCTACAATCCTATGTTAACTTTTTTTCTTCCAATTACTCTTCTCTATCTTAAATGTTA
Organism: Ursus americanus; assembly: GCF_024610735.1. Taxonomy (NCBI): domain Eukaryota; kingdom Metazoa; phylum Chordata; class Mammalia; order Carnivora; family Ursidae; genus Ursus; species Ursus americanus. The sequence goes on from NC_142145.1 coordinate 40,450,515, forward strand.
TAATCAGGTCCTTCAGAAACTCTGTTCTAAGAAAAACAGATTTCTATATTCTATATACGGAATGTTTTTCTTGGACTTTACATTCACTGCTTTGTTTTACCTGTACTGGGCCTTCCCATTAGAACTCCTTATCACTTCAACCCAGGTAGGGCTTCAGGGCATATGACTTGCACAAGTAACACAGGGCCCTGTGCTCAGAAGAACCCCAGGTTTGATTTAATATAATATTGACACTGTGTGATATTTTCAATATTATCTCTGACCTTTTCTTAAAATGTGATGTCTGATGTGCAATGGAGTATAAATGTAGACAGAGGAGATAAATGCAGTATTGGGATCTCCTATTGTTCCTTGTCATTCAATTTGTGTATAGCATTTGTGATCCTTCAGGAACACTGAATTCCAATGGACTCATGATGTAAGGGAGTTCAGCGAGACTAAAATGAGTGATTAATGTGTTACTTTCAACTGAGTAAGCAGGCCACTGACTGTCCCAAAAGGCCCAAAAGGCCACACTTTATATTAAAAGTAGAACTTCTTTGAATCCAAAAAGAATCCAATGGCATTCAAAGACATAAGTGACCAAAAACCTGCATTATATCCTTTTCTATTCATGGTTGCTTCTCTGTATTTATCCAACCATTTATGCTGAAAATGAAGACACAAAAAGGAAAGGAAAAGAAACCCAACCCACTGTTCTTCTTCTTTTAAACTTTATTCATTAGCAAGCCTAAGGTAAGAGCATTGGTAGCACATGTGCATATCGAACAATGAATGAAAAGACTGAAGCTGGTTTTGTGCAGTGTTTCCACTATTCTAGTAAGAACAAAATATATATGCACACACAAACTAAGAAATATAAATTGCTTAATTTTAGTGATTCTGCATATGAGTTAAATACTCATATTTGCATTAAAAATTGGCATGCAAAATGTAAAGATGAATAGTAGTATTTATGTTCGTAATTTTAATTTTTAATGTTTCTTTACTTAGAACAATATTACACAGCAAAAACAGAGAAAAACCATCAAGAAGGAGACTGCAGAAGAAAACAAAAGTTTTATATCTTAGTACCTTTAATAGCACTTTCCCCCTACTTTTTGAATGAGGAGCCCCATATTTTCATTTTGTACAGGGCTCTACCTGTTAGGTAGCAAAACTCCCCAGGTTTGCTCTCACACTGCAGGTGGACAATTAAGCATGGTCTTTAGTCTTCATTAGCAAATCATTATTTTTCCATCATTAGGTAAAAACTTTTTCTCCTTTGAAATTCATAACATTTCAATATGCCGTAAGTGTCCTTTCCTCAACACTTTAATCCTTGGACATCTAGGCCATTCTACCCTAATCTGTTGAAATATCACACCATCATCCAGCTTATATATTATGGATATGGATTACAAATCAACAACCTAGTTTCACATTTCCTTGACCTTTTACCCACTTCGCTTTAGTCTCCTACATCATGTTAACTTTGTGACGTTTTTACCAGCCATAACTGCTTCAAATGATAAATCTTAAACTTTGGTGCTTAACAGTGTTTAAAGAAAAAAATCAAATTACAAATTCAATTCTATAAAGATAAAAAGTACTCACCATGAAAGAATAAAATTATATGTAGCTCCAAATGTTTTTCATAAAAACTTGATAAGTTTAAAGATAAGTATATACCATGAAACCATCACCACAATCCATGCCATAACCTCTCCGTCACCTCCAAAAATTTCCTCCTGCCCTCTATTATTTTTATGATTATTATTATTACCACACAAAACATCAAAACCTATCCTGTTAGCAAATTTTTAGGTATACATATGGTACTAACTATGGGTGCTATGTTGCAAGTAGATCTCAGAAACATTAGGAAATCTTTTTTTTTTTTTTTTTTTTTGGATTTCATGATGCTACTCATAGCCTTCTAAACCACAAGCTAGTCTCAGTTTTCATTTTCAATTTCTATTGATTCTGTGTCTCCAGAATCATCTAAAGCAATCGTATGAAAAAATTAAAATCAGTGAAGATCTGACCCAGCCTAAGATCCCAGATGTAATTGAAGTGGATGAGGAAGGAGAGGGTAAAATGGGAAATTTCACATGACAGCCTTGCCAGATCTTAATAGAAAGTCCAAGGCAGGTACATGAACTTGTCATGTATATTTCACCTAGCAATTGGTCTGGCATAGTATGTCCTTTTTTTGTTTTACTTTGTTTTATTCCATAATAAAATGATATTGGAATGCAACATAAATTAAAACATTGAACATTCTGCACTGGCTTTCCAAAATTAAACTTTTTAGCTCTCATGTGTCAAGAAATCGGATGATAACATTATTAAAGTTGTCATCGGTATACATCTTTACATATGGAAACACCTATATAACTTAAGTGTCATATTCAAATTAGATTTTTTTAAAGGTTTTTATTTATTTGACAGAAAGAGAGACTGGGAGAGGGAATGTAAGCAGGGGGAGTGGCAAGGGAGAAGCAGGTTCTCAGCTGGGCAGGGAGCCCGACAAGGGCTCCACCCCAGGACCCTGGGATCATGACCTGAACCAAAGGCAGATGCTTAATGACCGAGCCACCCAGGTGCCCCTAAAATTAGAATTTTAATGCTTGATGAATGAATTTGTTCTTTAGTCTTCGTTTTTTTTTTGGGGGGGGGTGATGTTTTATAATACATGGATATATTAGCTCTCCTGTGACACCTGGGGGTTGAATGCTTGATAATGGTTGCATTTTTAAAAATATAGTTATACTATCACTGAACCTATCTCCAGAAAATTGCTCCAAAATTAGTTGCATCTGCCCATTATTCTAATTGCCTTCACATCAAAGCCAAAAATTAATCTGTAGTCAATTCCATTTACCATGAAACGATAAACAAATACTAAAACAAAACATATAAATAAACCATTTGAAGTTAAAATGCATACCAGAATAGTCAGGTTTGTAAAAAGCTCAGTAGATAACTTCTGCTTCAAGTATGGACATAGAGAAGCCATATTTTGGCGTTCAATGTGGGATATGGAGTGATGAGATAAAGGAAGATGAGCTAACACACGAGTCATGATCTGAGTAACTATTCTATAAGACACCATGTCTCTTGGAGAAACACTTTGCTGACAAATTTTATACCTAGAATAGCTTTATCTTTATTGCTTTATCTATCTCCTTCATTGAAGTTCACTCACCATTATATAATTTTTGTCAAATTAAGTTATCTCTGTTTGAAGCCTGTTAATTTTTCTTTTTATTTTCCCACCTCACTAATGTCCAAGAAATGAATCTAAATCATTTATAGCTATTTCATTAGTAAAAATTTATTTCTGTCTTTTAGACTACAAAAGGACCTTCATATACTATATACCATTCATTCTTGATAAAAATATATTCAACTCTATGCATACATACATTTTCCATATACAAAGTTATATGATCATTCCTGGCTCACCATAGATGTTCAAATTATCTGTATTACAAATATTTTGGGCAAAACTAGGCCATATAATTTTTTCCTACTCAAATTTTCTCATTCCATGTACCTATTTACTCACTGGAAAGTAGGCTACTTCTGAATTAGTTGCTGACTTCCTATAAAAGCTAAAACCTCTAAACAGAGGGCATCATATCCATAAAAAATCTGTAATTAATTTATGTACAAAGTAGGTTTATTAATATACCACTGACATATTAGACTTTCTAGTGCCTGAGGCACTAACAACATGAATGGCAGTGATAACGCTCACTAAAAGAAAATTAATGTTTATTATTCATCTTTCCCAACTCCAAACAAAACAAAGCAAACAAACAAAAATACCTCCGCCTCAAAAACACTTACTGCTCTTGTTACTTTACACAGAAAGGGACATTCTATCTCATTGTCGTACACATTATCTTATCATTTATATTTTTATTATTTCCCAAACTGGTTTTGCTACAGAGAGCAGAATAATTGCACATGGATAGATGGAAAAGAACACTGCTGAAGAAAAAAAAAGAGAATGAGAGAGAAAGAGAGGAAGAGACAGAGTGAAGAAACATCTGGGATCATGTTCTTTTCTTAGACCCCCAAGGTATATGACCTTAACATGTTACTGGGCTTCACTGTAAACTGATTTTTAAAAATTTAAAAAAAAGTAAATATCCAGGGTTTCTGTGTAAATTAAATGACTCAACTTACAAGAAGAGTGTATCATGTAGATTTCTGGTTTAAAGGAAACAGGGGTCAATAGACACATGCATTAACAGGAAGCTCTTTACTGACTATACATAGAATTTTTCACATTGCAAATAATTTCTTTAGTTAAGGGATTCACAATTAAGCAGAGATTAGAGAGGATTTTCACAATTAAGAATTAAGAATATGAATGCCTCAGTGACAGTTGAAAGAGCATCTTTCCAGGTATTTTTCCCATGTAATCTAAAATTATTAATGATTCATTCCTTGGATTGATTTTGATCATTTTAACAAGGTCAATACACCGATAGTTATACTGGGCTCTCTGGATATGTCTTAAGGAAGGAGAAGCACAAGCCATGTCCCACTATTCCTTTGTTTTTAAGCTTACAGTTGAAAGCCATAACCATGAACAGTTTTGTGTTTTGTTTCTTTTTGTTTTGTTTTAGTGGAAGATTAAATAAAATATCTTCACTCCTGTATAGCTAAATTTCACAGAGCAGGCATTCACAGTTTACACCAGAGTCATCACTGGTTCTCAGGACTGACTTTAGGCATCAGTCTTTGGAGATAGAACGCCACATGATAGCAAGCTCCCCAGGTGATTCTTATACTCTTATTTCTCATCTCCTCCAATTAAGCTGCCATTCTTGGCTTTACTGTGTTATTCCATGAGGGAATATGAAAGAGAAGTAATCACTTCTATTTTTTTTAACTAATGATATGCATACATGGGTGCATGTGTGACAGAAGAAAGAGATAAAAAAGAGAGTACACTTGGCATGTAGTATATTTACATCAGTATCTTACCAAATACGAAATTTCTCTTTTTTTTTCTTCTCAATTTAACACCAGGACAAATATTTCTTAAATGTATGGGAATTTTTATATTAAATCATTTTGTAACTTTATCCATTTGAATGGCTATAATTTATATGGAATGACCATAACAGGAACATTGTCTAAGTTAAGCTACTACTAAAAATAATCACTGATTCGAAGTAGTTCAGAGAATCACAAAAGGTAAATATGTAGTGTGAACTAAGAAAACAAATTTAGTGATGTTAATATTACTATTCAGGAATGGGCACTAAAGCCCTAGCGTGCTAGCAGAATTGAAATGTAGTTTTTCAGAACTAAGCTTTTAGTCTCTTGGAATTAGAACAAACTAAAGTGAACAAAGCATTGCCATTTCTTTTTTGTCTCTGAGAACCCAACATGAGTTCAATTTTTCTTAGACATGAAAGTGACGAGAAGGTTCACCTACTAGAGGTTGGGGGCTTTTTGATGTCAGATCACTCCACATGACATTGCATTATATGTAGAACATAATATGAGACTTCAAAAAAACAGCCTTAAATACCATGGAAAAAGCCTTATTGTTTAGTTTATGCACCATTTCTCAAGGAAAGTTACTTTAGTCATAGTTTGTATCCATTAAGATGAGTCTAAAAGAAAAAAGTTTCTTAAATATGTTCCTTGAATATACAATAATTTTAATTTTCTCAATCAGAATACAAATGTTGTATTTTCTTTCTGAATACTAATACCATATCTTTAGCCACTGAATGCCTATTTGATATATTATGCATCATTTCTATTGAATATGTAGCTAGAGATTTTCCCTGTAGAAATTTTCCAAGTTGTTTTTAGCAACAATGTATTAGTGGTACAATTGTTCCTAATGGCCAAAAAAACAATTCTTCTGGAAGAATTAATACAGAGTGGGAAGAGAAGATGCCCCAAGACTTGAACTAGACTATTTCAATTCACTCTAATTCAGGTACTAGAAATGAACTACTGTTGAGAAGCAATGTTTATCCCCATGACAACGTCTGTTTCTTCACACACTAGAATCACTTATTATTCATTCTCCATGAGGGAGAATGAATTTGCTGAACAAAGAAGAGAAATTACTCCTTCCCTGCCTACTATCATGAAAGCTTTACATATGCATATCAATATTTTCAAACATCCCAATTTTATAAAACGCGTTTGCCAGGCAGTTGTTTTGTCCTGCCCTTACTTCTTTACTAGACTATCCACACTGATCCACAAGAGCTGGATCGGATCTTCCCTTCAGGAAAGCATTTCTGGATAACTCTAAGCAGAATGACTGTGTATCACTTTATTCATATCACTTTATTCATTATAGGATCCACCATATAAATGAATATTTGCCCATATTTCTTACCCTTCATGCATAATGTTCCTTGATACTAGGGATCATAGTTATTTACCAACAACTTCCAGAGAGCCTGGCACAGAGTAGCTAATGAATAAATCTATACATTTATATGTATATGTTCAGAAGTCTAAACTTTAAAAATAATTTACCTTGGATTATTGCCTATTATTCCCAATTTTACCCTAGATTATGAGCTAGTTATAAGTATAGTTTATTTTCATTCCCTATTGCTCTTCTCCTGGGATAGAAAAGCTACACTAATATTTTGAACAAGTGTTTACCAATTCTCTATACTTGTCTCATTGCTGCAGAAAGAGAGAAAATGACATAGCATCTCCTGAGGGTCCATAAACTATCTGGAACTTTGTTGGATGTCTTACATTATCTTATTGTATCAGGAAACATATTATTAAAACAATGAATGCTAATTATTCCTTTTAACAAAATAACTTTGATAAAAATATCCATACGAGTTTCTTTCTGTAAAAAAATACAATTCTGAAAAGTCAGAAAAATAAGATAGTTTTTAGAAACATGGTTTTTTCTTTTAAAGATTTTATTTATTTATTTGAGAGACAGAGAGTGTGAGAGACAGTACATGCAGTAGAGAGGGAAAAGCAGACTCCCCACTGAGCAGGGAACCCGATGGATGTGAGGTTAGATCCCAGGGTCCTGGGATTGTGACCCGAGCTGAAGCCAGCCACTTAACCGACTGAGGCCACCCAGGCGCCCCTAGAAACATGTTTTTAAGAAGATATACTTATAAATGTTTATTGAACATATGAATTCTGGTTAGAAATTTAGCATAAAATTATAGAAAATGTGAAAACCACGTTTTAGATGTGGATGCTAGAATAAAATAAGAGAATAGTATTACCAGAAAATGGAAAAACTAAAATGGAGAGTAATAAGCATATGATGAAAAGATAGCAATAAATTTCCCAGAATTAGAAAAAAATGAAAGAACACTAATTGACAGGGCATTATAGAGTGCCAAATAAGAAATTTATAAACTCCTATTACACATTACAATGAAATTCAAAAGTATCAAAGAAAGAGAAATAATTCTAAATGCTATTAAATGGGAAAGATATGTTACCTACAGAGAAAAAAAAAATGTGCTGGTGCTCTCAGGAGCAACACTGAAAGCAAGAAGTAAACATAATTATTTTTTTTTAAATAATGAGTGAAATGAATATTTAACCTAGAGCTTTGTATGCAGCTAAAAATCACCAAAAATACTTTATTTTGATGATATTTTAGAGTATATCTTAAATAAGAAGAAACACAAATATAGGAGATGAGCTTAAGAAACAGGATGTAAGGATAACCGACAGTCTTGGAATTGATATCGAAAGAATGAAAGGCTAAGATAAAATTTTTAAAAAGTATATTAATAGCAATACAAAATTAAAATTCTAAATAATATCAATATATAAGAGGAGGGGATATAAAGAAGTTAAGAGGGTAAAAAAAATGTTAGTTGTCTTTGGGGTACCTGGGTGGCACAGCTGGTTAAGCATACAACTCTTGGCTTCAACACAGGTCTCATCTAGGGTCATGGGATCAAACCCCACGTTGGATTTTGCACTCAGTGCTCAGCACGGAGTCTGCTTGAGTTTCTCTCTCCCTCTCCCTCTGCCCTTCCCCACTCCCCTGCATGCTCTCTCACTCTATCAAATAAATAAATAAATATTTTAAAAAATGTGAGTCACCTTAATAAAGAAATCAACAGGGGCGAGAAACATGTGCTTATGTCTTCAGTTGAAAATAATTATGGCAGAGGGAAATGTAAGGAATAGAAGAAATTTCATTTAAAAAAATGGATAGCAAAAAGGAAAAAAATAAATAATTTGAAAATAAAAAACAAGATTAAATTTTAGTTTCATCATAATCAATACAAATGAGTTGAACTGATCAATTAAAACAGACATCAATTTGGAATAAAAATTTAAAAAATAAATTTCTTTATATTAATTATATTAATTATTAAACTGATTAAAACCACATTTTACATATATTCTAGGCAATAATATATATACATGCATGTATATATATATGTGTATGTATATTGTATACATATACATACATATGTTTGTTTACACACATATACAATATACATATGAAAGGTATTTGAAATGAGACTATCATTTCCCTGACTGTAGCATCAAAAATGTGGCAGTAAAAATACAATAAATGACATTTCTATCAATAAAATAGCTTAGAATTACAAAATTTCTTGATTATACACTTTGTCCCAGACCCTACTAAATACGTGTATGGGATATTCATTCATGCTATAGATCTTACTAAATATGTGTATAAGATATTCATAGACCCTACTAAATATGTGGATGAGATTCCAGTTTGTTCATATAAATTATTCTTTCTCCACTGAAATAAGATTCTCGACAAAGTTATTTAATAAGACTCTGTATTTTGATTGACTATTGCTGTGTAACAAACTACTCCAATAATTAATGGCTTATAACAGCAACAATTTATTATTTCTCATGATTTTGTGGGTTGAATGAGCTCATCTTGGCCATTCCACTTATACGGAGGTGACTGAGCTTACTAGGTTGTTTTCAGATGATGGTTTGGCTAGGCTAGAAAGTCCAGATAAATCCTGTACACTTCTCTCTGTCTACACGTGCTGCCTGCCTATAGATAGCTTGGACTTCTTTACATTGTAATTATAATACAAGAGAACAGCACAATTTGCAAAAAATTTCTATTTGTGTGGTATTTACAATTGTGAAATTGTCTAAAGAAAGTCACAAGGTCAGGCCTAGAGTCAATGTATGAGGGGACCGCACAAGGAATAAATACAGGGAGTGGTTCACTGGGGAATAATTAATAGTAACAACACTATTTTCACTGTGGTAACACCTCACTCAAACAAACAATCAAAATCTAATTAACTGTAAAAAAATCTAATTAACTGTGTCTCCATGTTTAAAGGCACCTTTGTCTTTGAACCTTTGGGTTACGTTGCAGACGCTATTTTGGAAGCAATTACTTGAAAATTTAGTATTCTGAGTCACTTTCTAATCACTCCCCCATATATGAAACCTAGAAAACATGTTCTTTCCCAAGTTATGTTTAAAGTTATGATATGATTTTTGCAACGCGAGAAGTGAACGATGGGACCAGATGACACAGGTTCAAATCCCAACTGCTGTTTAATAACTGCATGACCTCAGGCAAGTTATTTAAAACTTTTCTATAAGAATCAAATTTCTCACTTGTGAAATCAGAGTTAATATACAAATGGTTATTAAAACAATGCTTGGTAACAAGTTTTGTTGGCAATGAAAATAAGGATGAGAATGAGTGTGTTAATAACGATGAAGAAGACATTACTGTTAAATGATGATAATGTGCGTAAACACAAACCAAAACTTCCTTTTGTTCAAAACTGCCAGCAAAGATTGAGAAATTAAGAGCATTGTTCTAGTCTCACGGTGAATTTTTAGTAAGTTTTCCATTGCATATATTTATACTATCAATTAATATCATGTAAGCCTACTGCACATTACATATAGATTTCAAACTCATTTTCAGCTCTTCTTTTGCTTAATTTACTAAATATTTAGTTGGTACTGAAGTTCTGCAGCTTAGGGGTCTGCCCATCCTTTTTTCCTGAACATAAATGGTAACATCTCTCCACTGGAATTATTTTGCTTTTCAGTGGAAAACAGGCAATTTATATGTAAGCATCTCTAGGGATTTTTCAGACTGCACAGGATTATGCTGTACACTGCTTACCAGAGAAAGCCATTTAATGACCTGTAACAGAGAGTAGTCCCTGAGTTCTGTATCTAGAGGTAATGTGAGCAGCTTTGGTTCATTCAGTTCTAGACTAAGGATGCACTTCATGGCAGAGATATGTGAACACTCTTGGAACAAATCTGCTCTTGTGGTAGGTCTAACAACCCACTGAAAATATTAATTTGAAAATGCAAATCAAAACTATCTGTAGAATGTATTTTTATTTCTCACATTTGATAGATATCAAATCATAAAAAATGTCATATTTTAAATCCCAACAATTTTGTCTTATGAAAGCATACCACCAATTTCCATTTGTGAATTAATCTATGTTTAAGGGATATTTTTATAGGTAAAAGATGATGATTTTTATTTTAAGTGGCATTCAACAATTATTATTGAATAAGTTACTCAAATACTAAACTAGACTCCTAAATACACAAAGAACCAACAACTTTTCTTTTCTACATCTATTCTTGATTTCTTTTTTGGATTTACTAATAAAGTGTATTAAACTACATTAATGACAATTTAAAGAAAGTAGAAAAAAGTAAAACTTGCCAGGTTTTCAAGAATATACTGATGTCGAGGATTAAACTGACATTTTGGATAAGGTTCTGAAAAAGTGACATATGATCCCCAATGAGTAATTCAACGATGTGGATTTTCATACTGAGGAATGAGCAAAAATACCTTAGAAGTAACCACACTGAATTAGACAAAAAGTGACAAATTTATCAAGGGCCACTTACACATTTTACTGATGGGTTATGATTATTTCATTCAACTTTAAAAATGTAACCCACTTACTTCACTGAAGAGATTCAACACATATTTACAGCATTTCATCTGTGGCTTATTTTGCAGATAACATTTTCATATATCAGTAAGCTTAAAAATGGGATATTTTCCTTCACACATTTCTACTTGGATGACTGCAACTGAAATGCTGTAAAGCTATACATATTTAGGGTCAACCATATGGACTTGCATACATGTGACCATTTTTAAATAAAAGATGGAAATTTCAAATATTTTCATTGATAATCTGTGGCTACGAAGGATTGCTTCTAGTTTTAGGAGTATTGTTTTGAATTAAAGAAATAGAAGTTGATCGATTTTTTCACCTTCAATAACTGATTCAAATATGATCAATATAATCCATGGTTATTAGTTTTCTATACTTGACTGAGAGTTTGAGCAAGTTGTAATCCCTATGTTGCCTGAGTATCTAGTTTTCTTAATCGAAAACTAATAATCAGGCCAGCTGTCTTTTGAAGAGATGACCTGGTGTATGTCACAGTAGTCTTAGCAGGGAAAAAATAAGCAAGGCTTCTTTTAACTTATTTCTGGAGCAATGGCAACTATAATGAGGACTTTCATATACTTAATTTTAAGTACAAATCATTCACAATCACAGAAAATTTGAGGATGGTTACCTTTGCAGTTCACTTTGTTGATGTAACGTTAATGCCATTTAGTCACTGCTGATTTAAGTACCTTTGAATTAACCACTAATAGCTGTGAAGTTCTGTGTACTTGCTCCTACAAATCCCCTGGCACAGCCTCTAACAACTTCCCATGCATTTCACAGTTTATTCTTGGTGAGAAGTGCTTCTTTCCTTTTGAACTCTCATGTTATGGGCTAAGGAAAATGAGTGTAGTTTTCTTTTCATTTCACAGTTTATATCTAAGTACTTCTCACCAGGAGAGCTTCAGAATTTTGCTGTAAGCTAAATGCATGTTACCCTAAATGGTAGCTTTGACCTGTGAAACGTGAAATGGTTCTTTTGATGGAAAAATTCCCAAATAGCTAAGGGTTGGATAGTTCACTAAATAATTCTTAAAACAAAACTATGATAATTTATACATTCTTTTAATATGTTATATATTTTAATATATGATATGTTTACCATAGTGATCATTATATTTTCTATAGCAACTATACCAATTGTACATTTGAAAGATAATGTACTATATATACGATTACAACTGCCATATGAAAAAAACTTTAGTATAAAATACAATAAAATTAAATTCTTAAATCCACATGATAGGTTTTAAAAAAAACTGCTTAATGTATTCTTAAGTAGTTACTTCAATAAATATGTATTGATGTACAAAAATTTTCTGTTTGGTACTACAGCATATGCAAAGATGAAAAAATTATCCCTTACCTGCAAGTTCTTTAAATACACTTTAAAATGTGGATAAATGCACCATTAGTCCTAATATGCAAATAGAATAAATGCTGTCATTGAAGCACAAAAGTCTATTTGAATACGGGGGACGGAAAAAATAACATCTATATGGAATGTATCTGTCATCAAAGTCTCCTTTTTACAGACTGCTACGAAAAAGATGTGAAGTTATCTATAAATGATGTTTATTGTGAATTAATAAATGTTTTATATCTGGTCATCCTGAGAACACAGTTATATGGGAATAACACAACAAGAACAAAAACATATTTTTCCAGACAGTTATAAGATAGAAATTTCAGAGTATCCACGAGACTTCTACTATATTACAAACACAAACTGACAAGACAGTATGACAGTCACTTTTAAATGATCAATCACAAAGTCATTATTAAGAACCATCAGTCTTCTAAAGTGGTAGGTCTCAACAATAAATGGCCCTGGTAATTTTATTAACATCTTAAAAATAAAACCTATGACACCTTTCTTTTTGGTATTCAATAGAATGTATGTGTAGTGTGTTTATGTGTTCAGGAAGGTAGAACTACTTTTTAAAAATTTTATTAAAATTTTTATAAATGATGTCGAGGGAAAATTTTATTTATTTATTTATTTATTTATTTATTTATTTATTTATTTAACCAAAAAGTGGTTTATAAATTCTGTTTTGCCTTTGCTCAGTTATTATGTAAATATTTAGCATATATGAATCCAGCTGTACTTCTGAATAAAAACATTTTGACTTAGTCTTTGAAAAGTTGAAGCTATACTTGTCAAACTTTTTTTTTTGCCTTTTTATGGGAAAAAAAATGTATAAATGATTTTGAGAGGGGCACCTGGGTGGCTCAGTCAGTTAAGTATCTGACTCTTGGTTTTGGCTCAGGTATGATCTCAGCACAGAGTTTGCTTGAGATTCTCTCCCTCTCCTTTCCCCTCTGCCTCTCCCCGTGCTCGCTCTCTCTCTTTCTCTCCTGCTCAAATAAATAAAATCTTAGAAAAAACAAACCAATATATGATGTTGAGAGAAAAAAAAGGACAGTCTTCAAAATGATCAATTTTTCATAATTTTAACAGAAAAACATATATTAAACAAAGTGGAAATACTGTTAATTCGATACTCTGGCATTTATAGCATAAAATATATGTCAGCAACGTACACTGTAAATATTGATTTTTAAAATTATACTCTAAAATACTTTTAAAGTTGTTGTTAAAGGAAAGTGGAAATTTTATCCTATCCTTTAGGCGAGCTATACAAAAGCAGTATTTAATATATGTTCAGTGCTATGTCTTCAAATATTTTTCAGCACTTAGCTATAAATCAGAAATGTACATCTCAGAGTTTTATGCATCTCTTTGATTTGAGAGGATAAATCTTTTGTTTAGTATTTTCAATTATATTATTACTCCTAATATTATTTATGAGTACCTGGCTTTTATACAGAAATGTGTAGGAAGGAAAACAGGTCAAGCACATTTAAATTCTCACTCAATGAGTTCATAATTCTCATGAAGAGAGTTTTTATCAGCAATTATAGAGGTTGCTAAGAAAAATTAAAAAAGACAAAGGAGCAACTGAAGCAGGTGGGTTTGCCACAAAACAGATGGCCTTAAGAAAGAGTGAAAAAAATGATTTCAGACAGAGGGAAAAGAGTGAACATTAATCGGAATGCTATTCCAAGTATATAGGGTTGTGTGAAATGAGGTGTGAAGTTTGGAGTGGGTGAAGAAGACAAATTTATAACATGGAGGCATACTTACAACGAAGCAGTTATGATATTTGAATTTCTCACTTCTTTGTCATTAAAAGATCTTAAAATCTTTGAGAGCATGTTCTAAGAATTGGTTACATTTGCTTAAGGAACAGCTTAGCTACATTTGCATTATTTCTTAGTTTACACCAAAATTCTTTAAAAATGACATGCTTAAAGATACTTTATGTGTATCTGAAAATCTCACAAGAATATAAGCTATACGAATAATGATTTTTAATTATTGAAATACCTTATCATTATAGTTTGCCTTTATATTTCATGTTGTACATATATGCTTGTTTTCTTTTGATTTATATTCAAATGCCATTAAAGGTTAAGCAATTTTCATTTATAGATTTAAAAAGGTTGTTATAAAGCAGTAGTTGTGGTGAAGTTCTTGGAATACTTTTTTTTTTTTTTTTTAACATTCTGCTAGCTCAACAAAAACAAGTTAAATGCAGCTTATGAAGCCTGAAAAAAGTCTAGAATGACATAGTTAAGCACATGCTTAGTCCGGACAAGTCCAGCAATTTATTTAAGTAACCTTGCTTTCAGAGAAAAATTTGAAACTTACATAATTGACGAAATATCACCTTTACTTCACTGTACATGGCAACTTAGAACAGCACTTATTTAATAATTACTCAGTTAGCTCTAATCAATCTCTCTTCACTTTATTAGAAGTCAGGGCCCAAATTCAGTCTCCTGCTAGCCACATCCCAAATTCTTACCTCTTCTTCCCTTCTTTGCCCCTGTCCAACGCAGAATAGGGTATGGACTCCAAGGGTCAGGACTTGGTTCTTGCACCTGTTAGCTGAGATCTATAGGAGACAATGGCATGAAAAGCAAGATTTGTGTCAGTATAATTTATGGCCCAGTAATCCCATTAGGTTTACCTACATATGGTTCAGTAATCAACTTCCAATGCCATTTCCCAAAATGACCAAATTCAAATCAAGTCTACATTTTTCAAGCTGTTTTCCCCCATGACACTCGCATTCCTACTTGCATTAAAAATAAGTCTGGCTAATTGGGTTCTGAGTCTATCCCAGTATGCCCCATTTAGGTCTTTTGTATTTTTCATTCTGTATCTCACATGAGTTTTTAACCTTTCTGTCCTGCTGCTTACTTTCTATTACTATGTACAAAGTGATAATGGGAAGTCAAACTTAAGATGAAGGTAAAGACATATATAAACAATATTTAGCAACATGCAGTCATTGTTAAACTTACTGAAAATAGTTTCATTCAACTATCAGGGCATGGGAAACCAGGTATCAGCAGAAGCTCCCTTTCAATCCTTTTTTCCCTATTATCATGTATAACCCTCAATTATACAGTTCTGGCAACTTCAGTCTTCCAGTTAAAATACTTTCATGGCTTCCAATTCCTCTCAAGATAAGATATACTTAGCTTAGAAAGCTCAGCTAAGCATAATACATTTCTTCAAATATGCCCCCATTTTTTCTTGACTTTGGCAATTCCTTTGGGTTGGAATAGTCCTAAACTATTCTTCACTTGGCTCCATCAAGACTCTGATTCTTAAGAACAGGAAACCATTCTTCACTTGCTCCATCAAGACCACATTCTTAAGATGTTGTTATTTCATCTTGGTGTATGTGGGGGTTTATGTGTATGTTTTAATCTCTAAACTAATGTCTGCACCCAATGACTGAAAATTTTATTTTTAATACTGGTGTCACTTAGCTTATATAAAATGCTTATATATATTTAATTCCCATGAAGGTATAAACTTTGTCTTTGTGACCTGCAAATAAACCATCAGGATACTGCACAAAGAAAAATCTAATAAGCGAATGAATGCGTGACTGAATTAATTGTGGATGGATAGGCAGAACTGTCAATGAATGAGTAAATGCTACTTTGTGAAAGATCTGAGTTTACAGTTACAAATCTAGATATGCTAAAGACTGAGTTATATATTTAAATCAAGGTTGGGATAAAAAAATAATGTGCATTTGAGGGAGGGCCATAAAAGACTAGGAAATACAAAATTTTTTGGTGAAATTTATGAAGTTATTGCATGATTCCTGACAAATGGTTATTGTACTTAATTCTCACAATGCAGTAGAAATGATAAAGGGATGGGAAAGATAATCTTTACTTCTCCATATAAACAGAGACTTGGTTAAGTACTTTACTTCTCTAAACCTGTTTCTATGAGTAGACCAGATGACATTAATACCTATTTAAGGACAAATTAAATAATTAATTAAATTATTAATAATTTGCATGAGCCAGTCACAGAGTAGGCATTTACCATTACTTGGTGTTACATTTCTTATGTCATGGATCCCTTTTGTTATTTACTTGCTTTCTTATGTTTTAGAGGGAGAGAGTGCGTGCCTGTGAGAGTGAGGGGGAGAGGGGGAAAAGCAGAGAGAGAGGGAGAGAAAGAATCCCAAGTAGGCTCCACACCCAGGGCAGAGCCAGATGTCGGGCTCCATCTCACAACCCTGAGATCATGACCTGAGCTGAAATTAAGAGTCAGAAGCTTAACTGACTGAGCTATCCAGGAGCCCTGTCATGGATCTCTTTTTAAGCTGTTGTCTTGTTCTTAATAATCTTCCGGTTATTTTCGGATCAGGCCCAACCCAGTCTATCACTGATAACCACACAAAATGTGTAAATACACAGTTCCTATTACCATCACAGAGTGAAAGTAGGAAAATGATAGTTTTTGATAGTTCACGCATTCAACAAATACTCATTTAAAAACATACCAAATGCCAGAATCTGTCTAGGTCCTGGAGATACAGTAATTGACACTTGTTGATAAGTGTTATGAAGAAAAATAAAAGATGGAGAAATGGTAGTGCCATGTTTCAACCTGGAGTTATGGCTTGAATTGCACTTTTAATAGAGTTGTCAGGGAAAGTCTTTCTGAAAAGATGACACTTTATCAAAGACCTGAATATGTATGAAAGGAGTGGGAACAGCAAGTTCAAGGCCCTGAGGCTAAAGGGTGCCTAGCATATTTAAGGAATATTAAGGTTGGAAGAGTAAGTGGAGGATTAGAGGTCAGAATAAAGATTAATAATAACAATGAGAGGACGAGATAATGTGGTTTTCTTCTCAAGAGTAAGAAGGGTAATCACTGAAGAGTCTGAGTAAATGAAAGATATGATAGGACCCAAGGATATGGACAGCAAGATTTGAGAACACGAAGGAGATATAATATACTGTGTAGAGAACTATAGAGGCAAGCTTAAAATCAGTAAGACTAGTGAGGAAACTATCACAGTAATCCAAGAAGAAAGATTATGATGGGTTGAACTGGGGCAGCAGGTATGGAGGCAGTGACCTGGACAGTGTCTGAAAGGAGAATCAACAGGACTGATAGATAACACAGTGTATATTAAAGAGAAGAGAGAGTAATGACTCCAAGTTTTTTATCCTGTGTAACTGCTAGTTTCCGCAAAGTAGAAGGTTGTCATAGGAGCAGGTAAGGGTAGGGTGTGGCAGGGATACAAATATGCTCTCAGGACCCCCTCAAGAGAGGAAGTCCGTCCAACTCAGAGGAAAATGGCAAAACGGCTAGCTGATCGCTGCCAGCTCACTGCTAGCTCCTTCAGGGTTTGCTTCAGCTCTCTAGCCAACATCATGCTTTTTTCAGGACAGATCCAGCAGAAGAGCTAAAGAAGGTGATGGTGCCACTTCCAGAGAAGGCGTGAGAAAGTCACTCAGGGACATAGTCGTTTTCATCAAACATGAGATACTTCTAAAAAGGGCAGTCTTTGCTCCAGAGCTTCTCACTGAGCTGGTAGACACTGCCGGAGCAGCATCCTGGTCTAGTAACTCCCCCTACTGAATCATGTTGCCTCCCTTTAATGTTCACAGCTGTAACCCCTGACATGTCTTTTGCATTCCAAACTCACTGTCTGCAACAAGAATTCTCAGATTTTAAGGGAACAGCCTGTCCTAGGGAATTAATTAATCTACGAAATCAAGTCTTCCCGCTTGGTCCAAATCTCTACAGAGAACAAAGTACAGCACTGGCATGTGCATCAAGTGTGAGTGCAGGAATGAAGACTCAACTTTCCTTAGGGCATCAGCATCTGCTTATATGGCCGGAGTACTACTCTAGATGAACCTTCCTCAGGCAAAAATGATGGTAAACCATGAAGTCTGTTTATTTATTTCGATGCCACAATCCCATCACAGAACAAATTCCTTTTTTTCACATGAATGTTCTTAAAATGCGTGAGATCAGCTATCATAGTTTCTTGTATCTTCCTTCACTTTAAGCAAAGTATTATGATTTTTTTCTAACTTTCCTTATACTCGTCATTTCCTCTTCTCTGTTAGCACTACATTCTGACAACCCAAAACTTATTATTATGATTTTGAATATGGCAAATTTAGTATCGTCATAGTGTCTGTAAGTATACTGATATATATATGCGTTTATATATTTATGTGTGTGTGGTTTTATTATCTATGTCTACAACTATAATTATTTATCATGTAGTAAAAAGGGGATTAGATTTAAAGACACAAACCTAAATTCCTAATTCTGATTCTGCTAATTCTTATGTATCTGAAATAGCCCGAGTCATAATTGCTTGACTTTGGAGTCCTTAAAGAGTGGTATAAGAGATGTGAACACTTTGTAAACCATATAAATACATAGCTATGAACACAGATACTCACAGTTATGACGTGGTTGTTGTTTTAATTGTTTGTATGTCAAACTGGTAGCTCATCTATCATAATATTCACTGCATGTTTGATATCTGATTCAATTAGCAGTTATCCATGCAGTTTAAAAGGCATGAATCACCTAGCCCATTTACAGTTAATTGATTACTTAATGATAAACCTGTAAACAGTTAATCTAATTGATCTTAGAGGACTAGCCTGAAATATTGTCTAAAGGTAGAGTTAGCAGGCACTTGTCCATTTATTCATTTTGCAAAGTATTGTTCAGTATTTATTGTATTTCAGAGGAAATGTGCTCGGTCTAATCCAACACTGTGGCATTCTGGTAAAATATACAACAAGGTTATTTATTGCTTAAGCCATTCACCCTCAATAGCTTAAAAAAAATTAAATAATCATAAACTACAAATATGTATATTTAGATATTTTTAAATTCCAAGATACAGTTCTGCTTTTTTATATTGATATAAATTACTATTATTTCTTTTTATAATTTACATATAGAGTTAAATCCATCTTATTTTAATTTCTCTTCAAATTTGACATGGTATATAATGGAAAGCCATTAATATGAATGAAATATATATACATATATATATATGTATATATATACACATATATATACACACACATAAATAAATTATGGAAAATATGTCTTTATATATTATGCATTTTGAATGGAGATATACAGAATTGGGTCATTTAACAAAGAATTAATAATACTTGTGTATAATTTTAAACCACCAGATTAAATCATCCATTCATCCATCCATCCATCCATCCATCCATCCATCCATCCATCCATCCTTTATTCTATATACTGTATAATGTTTTGTTTGTTTCCTTCTGTCATCAGTCCAATTTCTCTGAATGTGAAAGGTGCTTAATACTGATCTGGCTCTTATTTCTGAAAATCCCTCCTTTGCAAGAGCTGGAAGCATTTACTATATTATACATTGATAAAAAATGCCCTTTAGTCATTGCTGGGTAAACTGTTCCTTTAAGAAAATAATTTTTTGCATTCACTATATATTTATCTCAGTTGGGAAATGAAGTATAAACTTATATTGGAGAAAGAAAAGAGGATGTTTGAGGGATGGCTAGTTTTGTTTGTTTTGTTTTTTGGATTTGGGTTGATTCTAAAAGCACAGTATATGTAACAAGAAAGATTATTATGGTCTCCCTTTGATGTGTGAGCTTCACTATGTAGTGTGTATTGAAAGCTGGCAATTGAAATCAGAATGTGATGTGCACTTCACTCATCCTCCCAGAACAGACTGCATTCCTCTCAACTGACATAGAATTGATACATTCTAGTATGATTTCATCACTAAAGACAGCTCAAGATGAGAAGTAAATTTCATAGAGCTCTATGGATTCCTTGTACCTCTAACATTTCTGAGTAGACACCCATTTTCTCATATCTCTGGAGTTCTCAGAAGATGGTAGAGCAGTACAAATGATTCTTAAACCTATCCATCTGTACTGTCTATATAGCTTTGGAGTTTTGGAGATAATGAGAAAAATCAGCATATATATTGCTTAGCATATACTGTAGTTTCTTATATACTAATAATGTAACTTTATGTAGAATATCAGCCAAGTCTCTCAAGCCAAATGAAAACATAAACATATTAGCCCCCACATCAGAACACATTTGCAAACCTCCCAGGCCAAAGAACTACACATTTTGAATACATTTCCATTAAGAAAAGCTACCATATGCATACAGCTTAAATATCCGTACCTTCTCAGTTTTACTCATTACTAATTTTAATGGGACTTTGTGTAATCAGAATAATGCCAAGGTATAAACTGAATATATTTCTGTAATGAAAATCGAGATAATGATTATGGCTTCTGATGCATGTAATGTGATAAAAGCAATAATGAGTAATTTTGGAGGCAATTACTTTACATAATATTTTTATTATGCATTATTTTCATTTAGAAAATTTCGTTGAAGTAAAACAAGTGCATTTTCAATTTCAATGCTGTTGTGTAAATAATATGCAGCACAATATGGTGTAAAATTTTTAAAAGTTAGAATAATATGACTACTGCTAGATGTTTTATTGTAATCTTAATATTTAAGATTTAAACAGTTAAGAAACCTAAAAATATAGTTGCATTATGTGATGGCCAATATAATAACTTAATCCTTTAAAGAAAGATAATAAACATCTTCACTATCAGTCCTTTGGATCAAATTATGGACTGTTAGGACCAGAACATACTATTATGTAAATAAATTGGAAATCTTCTAATACCGTAATAGGGAAGAAAAAAAATGTAGTCTTCCACAAAAATGACATAGACTGGCTCTAAAACCTAAGTGTCCATGAGAATGAAGACAGCAATCTTGTCATATATTAATTCCTGCATGGCTAATGCAGATGTTCTTATACATTTGGCCTTGGAACTAGTTAGAATTTGTATTTTTCAGAAGTAGCTTAGGTGATCCATGGTCTTATAATGGAAATCTACCTCTGCATAGAGCAAAACCAAGTTGTAACAGTTTAAGAATGCCTTACCTATAAGCAGGGTAGGTGACTATATTCAGAGGAAACAATTATCTTACTGAAAACAAAAGATTTTTCCCATGCACAGATAATTTGGCACTTTGATAACTTCGTTTATTATAAGCAGTTCGAGCTCATATATTCATGCCCAAATATACCCTGAGACATGTTTTATCTAGACTGTTCAATATTGTAAGAGGTTGCCAAACTTACCTTTTATATTTTTATATATTTTTAAGCTTGAAATATATAAAAGATTATGTGATAAATACGTATATACCTAATTTAAAGGTTAATAAAACAAAATGCCAACAATTTATATAAAGACACAGAATATAACCTGAAGTTTTGAAGGACCTACAATCCCTCCTGAATTCAAGCCCTTCTCTTCTTCCCAGAGGTAAATATTATGTTGAATTTAGTGCTATTATTCCTTTGCTTTTTTATGATGAATGGATGACCCTCAAAATATTTAAAATCAAGCACTGAACGACCAGAATGGGTGCTGCTGGGCAGCACTGGCCTGGGGTCCTGGAGGGCCCATATGTGCTGGGCATGAACTCACGTAGATATGCGGAGACTGAAACTAGCAGTATGGGATGAAGTAGGAGGGAGAGTCTCTGTAAATGGAAGTATGAACTGGAACTCAGGAAGGGCCCTTGCAAGTAAAGGACAGTGAGGCATAAATTTCATTTGCTTCGCTACAAATCTGCCTCTGGTGAGAAGGTGGGGAGTCAGCAGTATTGATACAGTGAAATGAACTGAAACAACATAAATGTTCATCAAGAACAAAATGAGTAAATACTAGTACCATGTTCATATAGCTAAATACCACATGATGAAAAAATGAATAAAATGTAATGGATTACATATATGAGTATGTGCATTAATTTATTTATATAAAATTTAACATAGACAAAACTAAATATGTATTTAGAGGCACTTATGTATATCATATATTGATATCTTATATCATATCATATCATATCATATCATATCATAATAGAGACATGGCAAAACAGTGCTAACAGCCAGTTTGCCTCAGTGTGGCAAGACCAGCTGCTAAAATGTTGAAAAGCTTCTATACTGTTTGATAAGAAGCCATAAATTATCCTCCTCACCACAGAAGCTTCGCACCCAAACCACACCAATTACTCAGAATGTTCTGCCTCTATCCTAAGACCCTCTGGTTAATCTTCACTACTAACACCTCTCACCAGAGGCTGATTTGTATACAAAACAGCAACAGTTCTATTCTCTCTAAATCTTTAACCTTATTATAAAGAGCTAGAGATGGTCAATAGGCTAATTAATACATGTCAAAGTGTTTTTTATAATGTTACCATATACTACTTAGGTGGTCTAGCAGTTAGTTTTAGAAAATGGGGTCACTTAGCACCTATTTTGCTATTCTGTGTCTCTAATATAAATAATTACATTTCATACAAGCTATCAAATGTTAAGTATCATATATGCCTCACACATCCAAAAGCCTGAGGAAGGCCTCTTGCAAAAATTCCTCTTCACTCCCTCAAGACTTGTAAGCTCCTTAGGCTATTTAAATACTTTCTTAGAAAACCAAATAATCCTTTTTGCTCTCTCCCCAAAATTTGTATCCTTATGTTTAAAAGCAATCAGCTGATTTGCTTACTATTACATGTGTAACTTTGATCACTTTTGAGTGGTACAAAAGAAACTGGATGTTACATCATATCTATATTATCTTCAACTTAATTAATTGTACCACATCATGTGTATTTCCCTGTCATTATTTATTTTTTTGGTTTTATTTACTTATTTTAGAGAGAAAGGGAGGACTTGAGCAAGCAGAGGGGGGAGCAGAGGGGGAGGGAATGAGAATCTGAAGCAAACCCTGCACTGAACAGAGCCTGACACAGGGCTCAAACCCAGAACCATGAGATCATGACCTCAACTGAAACCAAGTCGGATGCTTAACCCACGGAGCCACCCAGGTGCCCCTTCCCTTTTTGGATTCTCTTTCAAATCTGATTTTATTCTGTTTTAGCATATTTGTATTTAACTAATTCAAGCACTTTTAAAATTTTTATGTGTGTATATATATGTATGTATTGTTAATGAAGTAAGGACATTCGTATCTCATCCATATATATTTGTTCTTCTAATCCATAAGCATGGAATATTTTTCCATTTCTTTCATGTCACCTTCAATCTCTTTCATTAGTGTGTTACAGTTTTCACAGTGCAGATCTTTCACCTCTTTGGTTTATTCCTAGGTATCTTATGGTTTGGGGGGCAATTGTAAATGGGATCAATTCCTTAATTTCTCTTTCTGCTGCTTCATTATTGGTGTATAGAAATAAAACAGATTTCTGTACGTTAATTTTGTATCCTATTACTTTACTAAATACATGCATCAGTTCTAATAATTTTTTGGTGGGGTCTTTTGGGTTTTCTACATACAGTTATCATGTCATCTGTAAATAGTGAAAGTGTGACTTCTCCTTGCTAACTTGGATGCCTTTTATTTCTTTTTTGTTGTCTGATTGCTAAGGCTACGACTTCTAGTACTACGTTAAAATAACACTGGTCAGAGTGCATATCCCTGTCTTGTTCCTGACTGTAGAGGAAAAGCTCCCAGTTTTTCCCCATTGAGGATGGTATTAGCTGTGGGTCTTTTGTATATGGCTTTTATGATGTTGAGGTCTGTTCCCTCTATTTCTACTCTGTTGAGGGTTTTTATCATGAATAGATATTGTACTTTGTCAAATGCTTTTTCTGGATCTATTGAGAGGATCATATGGTTTTTGTCCTTTCTTTTATTAATGTGGTATATCATATTGATTGATTTGCATAGTACTGATTGATTTGTATCATATTGATACCGAACCACCCTTGAAGCCCAGGAATAGATTTCACTTGCTCATGGTGAATGATTCCTTAAATGTACTGCTGGAACTGATCTGCTAGCATTTTATTGAGAATTTGTGCATCCATGTTCATCAGGGTATTGGCCTGTAGTTCTCTTTTACAGTGGAGTTTTTGTCTGGTTTTGGTATCAGGGTAAGGGTGGTCTCATAGAATGAATTTAGAATTTTTCCTTCTATTTCTATTTTTTGGAATAGGCTGAGAAGAATAGCTATTAACTCTTCTTTAATGTTTGGTAGAATTCTCCTGTGAAGCCATCTGGCCCTAGACTTCGTTGGGAGATTTCAGAGTACTGATTCAATTTTTGTTGGTGTGTCCAAGTTTTCTATTTCTTCTTGTTTCAGATTTGGTAGTTTATATATTTCCAGGAATTTATCCATTTCTTCCAGATTGTCCAATTTGCTGGCATATAGTTTTTCATAATATTCTTTTGTAATTATTTATGTTTCTGTGGTGTTGTTATTTCTCCTCTCTCATTTGTGATTTTATTTATTTGGGTCTTTTTTCTTTTTCATAAGTCTAGCCAGGGATTTATCAATTTTGTTACTTTTTTTTTTAATAGAATTAGCTCCTGGTTTTATTGATCTGTTTTACTGTGTGTTTTTTTTTATATATATAGTTTGTATACCATTTATTTTTGCTCTAATCTTTATTATTTCTTTCCTTAACTGGCTTTAGGCTTCATTTGTTGTCCTTTTCCTAGCTCCTCTGGGTGTAAGGTTAGGTTGTTTGAGATTTTTCTTGCTTTTTGAGGTAGGCCTTAGTGCCATATACTTCCCTCTTATGACCACTTTTGCTTCATCTCAAAAGGTTTTGGGCCATTTTGTTTTCATTTTCATTTGTTTCCATGTATTTTTTAAATTTCTCCTCTGATTTCCTGATTGACCCATTTGTATGAATAGTAGCATGTGGTTTAACTTCCATGTATTTGTGGTCTTTCCAAATTTTTTCTTGTGGTTGACTTGGTTTCATAGTGTGATCAGGAAACATGCTTGGTATGCTCTCACTCCTGTACTTGCTGAGGCCTGATTTGTGATCCAATATGTGACCTATTCTGGAGAATGTCCCACGTACACTTGAAAAGAATATGTATTCTGCTGCTTTAGGATGAAATGTTGTGAATATATCTGCTAAGTCTATCTGGTTCAGTGTGTCATTCAAAGCCATTGTTTCCTTGTTGATTTTGTGCTTACATGATCTGTCCACTGATGTAAGTGGGCTGTTAAAGTCCCCTGCTATTATTGCATTATCATCAATGAGTTCCTTCATTATTGCTATTAATTGTTTTATATATTTGGGTGTCCCAAGTTGGGGGCATAAATATTTAAAATTGTTACATTTTCTTGTGGGATAGTCCCCTTTACTCTAATATTGTGCCCTTCTTCATCTCTCATTACAGTCTTTGGTTTAAAAATCTAGTTTATCTGCTGTAAGTAGTGCTACTCTGGCTTTTGTTTTTTTTTTTTTTTTTTTTTTGCATGATAAATGTTTCTTCATCTCCTTCAATCTACAGGTGTCATTAGGTCTAAAATGAGTCTATTGTAGGCAGCAAATACATGGATCTTGTTTTTTTATCTATTCTGACACCCTATCTTTTGATTGGAGCACTTCCATTCAAAGTAATTATTGATAGATATGTGTATAGTGACATTTTATTACTTGTTTTGTCATTGTTTCTGGAGACTGTCTCTGTTCCTTTCTTGTCTTTGTCACTTTTGGTCTTTCCTTTCCACTCAAAGAGTCCCCTTTAATATTTCTAGCAGGGCTGGTTTAGTGGTCACAAGCTCCTTTAGTTTTTGTTTTTTGTCTGGGAAACTCTTTCTCTCTCCTTCTATCTGAGCAGTAGTCTTGCTGGATAGAGTATTCTTGGCTGCAGATTTTCCCCATTCAGTACATTGAAAATATCATGCCACTCTCTTCTGCTTGTCAAATTTCTGTGGAGAGATCTGTAGCTAGCCTTATGGGTCTTCCTTTTAAGTCAAGGACTTCTTTTGTCTTGCTGCTTTTAGGTTTTTTTTTTTTTTTCCTTTATGGCTATATTTTACAAATTTAATTACAATATGATTTGGTGTTGGCCTGCTTTTGTTGATTTTGATTGGAGTTTTCTGTGCCTCCTGGATTTGGATGTCTTTTTCCTCCTCAGATTAGGGAAGTTTTTAGCTATTATTTCCTCAATTAAATTTTCTCCTTCCTTTCCTCTCCATCTTCTGGGACTCCTATGATACGTATGTTGTTACGTTTGATGGAGTCACTGAGTTCCCTAAGTCTATTCTCGTGTTCCATAATTCTTTCTCTCTTTTGTTCAGCTTCATTATTTTCCATTATTTTATCTTCTATATCACTTTTTCATTTCTCTGCTTCTTCTATCCTTTTGTTCATTACTTCAGCTGGCATTGAAGCTCAGTTATTGCATTTTTCATTTCTGTTTTTTAACTCTTTTATCTCTGCAGTAAGGGCCTCCCTGAAGTCTTCCATTTTTTTTCTCAAGCCCAGAAAATAGCCTTATGATTGTTGCTTCAAGTTCTCCATCAGGCCTATTATTTCTATGCTTCGATTAGATCTCTGGCCTTGACCTTATCTTGTTCTTTTATTTGGGATGAATTCCTCTGTCTTCGCATTTTGTCCAAGTCTCTATCTTCTGTGTTTTAGAAAAGCCTGTTATGTTTCCTGTTTCTGAGAGTAATGGCTTTAATGAAGAGTTCATATAGTGTCCAGGGCCTGGTGTTTCAGGGTATGTCTCAGGTGCGTGCTGTGTGTGCTCTGCTGCTGTATTTTGGCTGCTCTGTTCTTTAGTCCAGTCATCTGCAGAGACTCTCCTTGCCTGCAGTGGGCAGTGTTTGGAGTCTGGACAGAGTGGTGAGTTTAAACTAGGTGTGCTCTGGTCTGCTGTTAGGAGACCTGATGCTACTTCCACTAGAACTGAAGCTTTGCAGCACTCTAGTCGGGAAACACGGCGTGGGTGGGGGTTTCTGCTGGTCTTCTAGGGAAGGGGCCTGCTGTGCTGGGACTGAGGCACACTTGCTCGAGAAGGGCAGTATCTGTGGAGCACAGGGGGGCAGGACTTGGTGTCAGAAGGTTAGGTAGTCAGTGTGGACACTGTGCTGTTTACTGCAGGTGATTCTGTGTTTATGCTGAGAGGTGGGGTAGGGAAATGGCACCAGCCAATTCCTTTGTCCCTAGAGAGGGGTCTCTGCTTACTCGTTGCAGGGAAGCACTTCCAGAAGAAGAAATAATCTCCCCCTGTGCATCTCTGGTGTTTTTCAGATCACCGTTTTCACACTGTCTGTCTCGGGTTATTTGCCTGCCTTCTTTCCAGGAGAAGAGCAGTGCCCTCTGGGCTCTATGCCAACCAACCAGGATGACTTTTAATACTCCAAACTTTAGGAACATGGTGTGGGCAGGGACCTGTGCTAGTTTTCCGGGTAGAGTCTCACCCACTGGGACAGATGCAGTTTTGACTGAGAAGGGGAGCTGCACCAGAGTGCAGGGGTGTGGGACTTGGAAAAAGCAGGCTAGGCAGTCAGTGCCAGGCTGAGCGGCCCTGGGCAGGTGGTTCTGCACCTAGGCTGAGGGGCAGTAGTGGGAAATGGCACCCACCAGCTCTTTTTGTCCCCAGAGAGGTGTCTCTGTGAATGCCACCTCTCATAGATGCACTCCAAGAAAGGGGAACAATCTTCCCATGTGTGTCTTAGGAGTTCCTCAGATCGTGCCATCTGCCCCTGGGGTGTTTGCTTGCATTCTCTCCAGGAGTAGGGCAGTGCCCTCAGGACTCTAATGCAACCAAGCCTGCTGACCTTTTTTAAAACTCCAGTCTTGGAGCCCCATTGGTTGTAAAAACTCACGAAAATCAGCCCCTCTTGTTCTCCTAGCCAATGGCTTTGGGGAAGTGTTTTCCTGGTGCATTCATTCTCCCATGTGCTCCTCTCTCTCTCTCATCTTTCTCCACAACAGCGTTCCCTTTCCTCCACAGCACCCGTTGATCCCTTTCTCCCCTAAACCATATCTCCATACTTTGTACCTTCTTTGACGTGGCCTTTTCTCTCCTAGTTCTGGAGTTTGTTTTATCAGTCCTTAGGTCAATTTCTTGGATTTTCAGAATGAATTGCTAGTTATCAAGTTGTGTTCAAGGAATGAGATGAGCCTAGGGTCCTCCAATTACGCTGCCATCTTAGCTATGAACCTCCTTTTTCTTTTTTTAAATTCTTTTTTCTTATTTAAGGAAGATGGATGTTATTTCTGATTTGAGAACTGATTGAATAGTCAGTCCTGGGGTTAATTTATTTCCTGAAGTGTGTCTCTCTGTTTCACTCAAAACTTAGTCACCTAATTTCAGTTTGGAGGATATTCCTTTAATCTCATTGCTACTTTAAAATTCTAATAATCAAAAGAACATTATTTTGTTTAATCTTTTTTAGTATATCTTCACAGTAATTCATATGACCAATCTTTCTATAGATCTCTTTTCACTTTTCCTCAATAACAAGAAAAGGATTGGGTATTCTGTTATATCAGTTCTTTATAAAAAATGTGTCAAGTACATGGAAGCTAAATGACATCTGATGCTAGTCTGAAATTAAGTAAAATAGATGAGACATTATGACATAGTCAATAAGGGTGACACAGATGAATATCTTTAGGAAATTATAACAGATATGCAGACATTTGGATAGCTGGATTAAACATTAAAAGCTGTTTGGGAGACACTTATTTCTTTTTTAAACTATGAAGGTTAGATAACATGATAACAGTATTTGGTAATAACTTTATCTCTCCACCAGTAAATAGTGTACAACACATACTACTTTGATTCTTGTTATTACTCTCAAAAAGCAATTTTTATTTATTCGTTAATTTGCTATTTTGGACTTTCTCTAACTAAATTCCTGAAAAAGATCACTCTTGCATAGCCTGTTTAAGTATATTGGATGCTATCTGCAGATGGCCCATAAAAAGGTTCCTTAACACTGACAGCGGAATTTATGGTTAACAACAGAGTGTCTTCATTGTATCTCCAAATTGGCTTTGTAGATTTGGCCAGGCCTATATGGACACAATTCAGTACATAGGATCCAGAAAAATATTAAACAAAACATTAGTCAAATGTATTAGTCAATTTAATATATATTGCTTGGGATCATGAACCAGATATCACAATTTTCACCTTTCAAGACAGAAATCCTTCTAAAGTCCCTAAATATTTCACAACATATTTCTTCCCAATATGACACTAAAAAACTGTTGTTGCTGAATTTTAAATATTACATACAGTCATCAAAATAATGACAAATACTGAATTATTCATTGATTATAAGATGAAGATTTCTTAAAACTCAGACTTTCATTATATAATTTTATTCAAAATATATTTTTTTAAAGGTTTTATTTACTTATTTGACAGAGAGAGAGTACAAGCAGGTGGGGTGGCAGGGAGAGGGAGAAGCAGACTCCTGTTGAGCAGAGAGCCTGACGTGGGGCTTGATCCCAGGACCCTGGGACCATGACCCAAGTTGAAGGCAGATGCCTAACCAGCTGAGCCACCCAGGCATCCCTTATTCAAAATATTTTAAAAAACTGTACTAAACTCCATATAGAAATGTGAATTAGACTTTTTCACAAACGATTATTTCTGTGAATTGTGAGTGGATCAAGAAGCTGAAAAGCAAGGGTGTCACTGCTTCTCAAACTCATACATTGTCAACCATGAATTCTATGTAATATTGACAGTATGTCATAGTTTGAACCCCCCCCCATTTACTTATAGCTCATCTGCATAGGTCAGAAGAGACGATATACAATAAAAATAAAGTCAAGAATTTCTTGCATAATTATTT
Source organism: Ursus americanus (assembly GCF_024610735.1). Taxonomy (NCBI): domain Eukaryota; kingdom Metazoa; phylum Chordata; class Mammalia; order Carnivora; family Ursidae; genus Ursus; species Ursus americanus. The sequence goes on from NC_142145.1 coordinate 40,480,551, forward strand.
GAATCATATTTTGAAGATACATGACAACATTTGAAAACTTTAAGAGAAACATTATTGCCATCCCTGTATATCATACCTTCAAATTATATTATTGATGTGTTCCTTGAATGGATATTTCCTCATGTTCCTAATATATTGTGTTTTGCCATTAATCATTTAAATTCAAGCACCATGAGGTTTACTTATCTGGAAAGCCTGCATTTCTTAATTCACCTTTGACTCACTCGCAAATTTATAGACACATCATTACAGTATAAAGATAGCTATTGTTTTGATGATTTAATGCAACCTTTTGGAGCAAGGTAGAGATGAACGATGCTTCTGCCTAAATCACATTATTGGCTATATTTTCTTTGAAAATAATTAAACTTCACATTTTATCATAAGCAGTATATCACATAAAGTTAGTAGTATAATATTCATGTTTTTCTGGGTCACTTAATTTTATTTCAAAGGACATCCACTAAACCATTAGTGTCTGTTGAATGATGTAACAATAGATCATTTTCTATGCTAATTAGTCAGTATATAGATTCCCCCCCCTTCCTACACACACACAATGAACAGATATACCAAGCCAACACAAAGCTGAATTTGACTTATCATTTCTAACTGATATGGAGCTTAATATGAACTTTTATGTGTCCAATTAAAACACTAGGGAAAACACCACAAGTGCATTCAAGCTTTTCTAGTCAGTCAATCTGTCATCATAGTAAGCCTGGCTGTCTGTTCTGCTATTTTCTAGTGCCAGTGTGATATTCACACACCATCTGCCGACTTCCACTTATTGCTATCCAGGCTTCATTGCTGGTTATTCATTTCTCATTTTGGTCATCATAAGTCAGCATGTTTGTGAAAATCCAGTACTGCTTGCTGAACTAATACACGTACAACTGCTACTGAATTTAGGCTTTGGGACATATATTGCTGTTCTGATAATTTCCTACGGATTCACCTTCTACAAAATTCATGGACTAACATATTGTACTGAAAGCATACAGTAAAATAAGACACTTGTTTTCAAAAGGAAAGAATACGAGGAATCATCAGGCACAGTTTTTTTTTCATCACTATTGTTAAAAGTGCAATTTTTCTTACATGCATTGATCTCTTTTACTTAAAACTCTTTGAATGCTACTTTTTATTTGAGGGATCCATATTACTTAGCAATTTGCCTCATAAAAATACACATAAAAATCAAGCTTTTCCAAAGTTCAGCCAAACTCCTAGCCAGAGTTCTGGTTCTCAACATGGAGAGAAACAGCCATAGTTTTTCACTGCTATGGTAAGTACTGCTTCAAATAATTCTTGTGCACAATACCTCATGATCCCTTTCTCTGAAACAGATTCAAACAGATAGGTCTAATACAAATTTCAAGTGTCTATCATTCCTGGTTCTGCTTATAAGCTTCCATATAACATGTCATGATTCAGCAAACTCTTTTCTCCCAAAACCCACAAAGCTACCCAATGCCCCTTTTTGTTTTTTAAGATTGATTGATTGATTTGACAGAGAGAGAGAGAACATATAGGCAGGGGAAACTGGTGAGGGGGAAGCAGACTCCCCACGGAGCAGGGAGCCCGATGTGGGACTTGATACCAGTATCTGAGATCATAACCTGAGCTGGAAGCAGATGCTTAACTGACTGGACCACCCAGGTGCCCTCCAAGACCCCTTTTTAGAACTAAGATGCAAGGGACGATTTACTTATACTCCTTAGATTATAGTGAATATGCACTGCTTATTTAATTAGTTTCACCTTCATCTTTTATGCTATCCATTATCAGGTCTGAAAAGAAAGTCTCATAATTTTGCATAGTTTTATAATAAGAAGAGAGCCTGAGAGTTCTGGATGCTCCACTTAACACCACCCTGCCTTTACCTCCATGACTCCATGGTCAAGTATGATTACTCCTTGAAAGGCCACCCTATAGTCAGGCCACTCTTACTTCACACCCACTGGTGGTCTTGTGCCATAAATACTAATCTCATTTGTCCTCTATTTCCTCATTTTGTCAGGCAACATGAGAAGCCTAGTTCATCCTCATTCCCCCAGATTCTTACTCCTGTACTACTCTGTATATACCCCTTTTGTGAGTCCAGCTTCCACTCCTGCAAACCCCTGAAATATTTCCCCAATCTTCTCTTTATCTGCTTTATGACACCTTCGTGTTCTTTCTCTAAGTCAAATCCAGTCATCTCTGGAGGATACTGCCGCATTTACAGCCCTCTCAGGTGGTGTCTATTTTTCTTCCTAAATTGTGTTCCACTGTATTTGGATGTGGGGTTTTATCAGTTTCCTACTCTTGTTGTGACAAATTACCACAAATACAGTGGTTTAAAACAACACAAAATTATTACCATACAGTTTGGGAGGTTAGAATTCTAAAGCAGTCTGGTAGAGCTTGAGCCTGAGGGGGAGAGTCCGTTCCTCTCCTTTTCCAGATTCTAGAGACTTCCCATACTTCTTTTCTCCTGGTTGCATCAATCATACCTCTGTTTCTGTCATCACGTCTCCCTCACTGACTCTACACTCTTGCCTTCCTCTTGTAAGAGCCCCTGAAATTTGGCCCACTATGATGATCCAAGAGAGTTTACCCATCTCAAGATCCTTAACTTAATTATATCTGCAAAGTCACTTTTGCCATGTAAGGAAATATATTCACAGGTTCCAAGGATTAGGTCATGGACAACTTTGGGTGGCCACTATTCTGTGTACCAAAGGAGTATATGTCCTTATTGCTTTCGATGCAGCTTCTAGACAGTTATGTTTTCATCATCTTGAAAACCAAGTCTAAATCTCATATCATCAGAATACTCCATGCACTTCTCCCCCTATTTATCTATATAAGCACTAGATAGGCTCTAGTCAATTCCTCAGAGACTTTATACATGTCTCACTCTCACTCTCTCTTGTATTAATATCATAATTCTTAGTGATTTGTACTTCAGAGAAGATAATCTTACACACACTTTGGTAGCAGTCTGAATGATCCTGTCTTCCTTCTCATTCTAGTCATTCTCACCCATGGTAATGCCTGGGACACTGTCATAACCCAACCAGGATCTTTGCCATAGTCTCAATTTGAAACATCTCACTATGAAACCTCTGTCACTTACGCATCAACCACATTTGATCTAGTAACCAGAAACTGATAATCAATCTCCACCGAGAGTTATAATATCTGTCTTACTACTTTTCACTGTCATCTCCCATCCCTCTGTTACAACTTCCTCTTTAAACAGCTTACATATAGACGGTCCATAATCATGCCCAAGAAAGGAAGAAAGAAAAAGAGGAAGGAAGGGAAGGAACAAAGAGAAGAGAGAGAGGGGAAGGAAGGAAGGAAAAGTAAAAATCAAGGTAGAAAAATAGAAGGAAGGAGGGAGGCAGGGAACCAGAAAGGCAGGAAGGCAGGAAGGAAGGAATCCTCTGAATCTGACGCTTTTCCCATATTAATTGACTCTCCTACTTAGATATGAGCCTACATTTCAAATTAAATACCTACCAAGGGCATTTTTAAATATTTGATGCAAATGACTTCCATTTAACAAGTAAATGGAAATCTGGTTTCATAGAATGTGAAAATAATTTTTCACTGTAAGTTTCCAGGTAAAAGAGGTTTGAAATAAGCATACTGTCAATTTTTTGAACACTAGAGAAGATAAAAATTATAAACATTTAACTATATTTATTATTCTTTAAAAACACTTCCAGTTTAAAATAAAATCCCTTCAGAAATGTTTTGTTACAAATATAATTTACAGGGTATATTTAAAAATCCATAAATCTATTAAGCCGAGTTTGATAAATCAGGTTATGATTCCCTCCTATCTAGAAAAACATTACACTTAATAAAAGTGTATCTTGTGATTCTTCAAATATTCAAGAGACATTTTAAATTATAGTGTTAACAAAAATGTGGAAAAATAAACATACTTTATAACATAGAGCAATTATATATTCATATTGATAAAATTCAACATATCCTCAATGAACACTGTTTTCATATTATTTTTATCTATAAATTTTCTTAAAAATCAAAGCATTCTCTCATATAAAAATAATCTCATACTTTTTATAATTGCAGAATTTGACAATATTTCCAATCCCTAAAATGTGTTTTGAATAGAAAAAATGCAAATATTGAAAATGTTATTTTTAAGGTAGTTTTTTCTAAAACCTTTCATTAATTGGAAGGTCAGTAGATTTTTCTCTACAAATTGAGTAATTAAAGCAAGGTATTACGTTGAGGTCATCATCTAACATTACTCCTCCTCTAAAGATCACCAGAAAATAATGTATTTGACATGATTAATACTATAGTTCCTGACTAGGGCTCTCCATGTGATGTAGCTTTATATTCTGTAATCACTCAGCTTCACACTTCTTGTTTTGCTATTTTGGCTGTGCTTTCTATGTTGAAATCCATGCCCTTCCCAGATATTCATGCTGCTCAAATCACTTTAGAGAAGTCATTGGTCCCCCAGTGACCATATTTCTGTTGCAACTTCCAAAAGCAATAAACGCTTGAGTTATGCCACTTTTCTTCAAACACTATTTATTTATTTATTTATTTATTTATTTATTTATTCATTTATTTTAAACAGAACATTTTCTACTTGCAGGGACTGCAGTAGGAAGGGGGGCACAGCAGAAAGAGTCTCTAATGGGAAGCAAGATGGTCCTTCTTTTTTTTTTTTTTAAAGATTTTATTTATTTATTTGACAGAGAGAGAGACAGCCAGTTAGAGAGGGAACACAAGCAGGGGGAGTGGAAGAGGAAGAAGCAGTGGAGGAGCCTGATGTGGGGCTCGATCCCAGAACGCCAGGATCACGCCCTGAGAGGAAGGCAGATGCTTAATGACTGAGCCACCCAGGTGCCCCAAGATGATCCTTCTTCATTCCTGCATTGGTTATGAATGGAAACAAACTGAAACAAGGCAACATCTTCCAGGCGTATGTAGACAGAAATTTCAGGAAGTGACATAGTTTTAGAGATGTGACCCAGAGGGCAGGTTACAGACACAAAGATCTCAGGCATGTGGATAATTAAACTATGATAGGACAATTGTAAATATTATTGTATCTAATTAGTTTCACAGATCAGCAATGCAAGGCACAAATTTCAGTTGCTATGTAGGAGTCAGGTGTATACTGGTTGACTCTGGGAATAATTTTCTATGATACAGGATCTTTAATATGGCATGTACTTGGGGCATAAGTAGAGAGTATCCTGTGCCCCAATGGAAAACTAAGGTAAGTGAGGAATTTTGGCCCTAACTAATGGACTAGCTTTGGGGATTGTATTCAAAATACAAATGAAAACAAAAATCAACTGTATATTGCATATTGTCATTGATTATTTTCAATAATTATCAAAAATCCATATTCAAGTACAACTATTTAAATGTCATATGAGAAAAATTCATCAGTCATTTTGTTCAGATCTGCTCCCTTATAACATTACGTATGACTAAACATAATTATGAAATAATTGCCAAGTATTTTATGACAACTATTATCAAATAATAATAGGAGTGTGTCATAGTATATCACTTTCTCAGTAATTTTTTGAGTATAGTAGGCAGGGATCATCTCTAATTCTCTTATTGCTAACAATTTGGAGCAAGAAAAAAAAACCTCAATGAATGTTTTTTATAACTACATTTATGAAAACATAGAAGATGATAAATTTATATAACATTATCTCAGTGAAGTTTTCCTAAGGGTTCAGCAGATGTTGGTTCTCCTTCTTCCCTCACCCAATCACACAATTTTGGCATCTCTGTTAATCCACTATCAATGAGACTATTTCAACTGAGAGTTTGAAGCCATTTTGCCCAAAATAAAATTACCATTTTTTAAAAAATATTGACTGTTTTACTATTTTGAAATTCTGTCTGTGATACAGTGGAATTTTATTATTGTTTTTAGGTAAAAATATCCAATTTTTAAAAGTTTGTTTCACCTCAAGAAGCATGCACTGAGTGCTTATAAGGTATTCAACAACTTAGAATAATAACTCAAGATAAAAAGCATAAACTGGAAAGCAATTTTAAAATCACAAATATGGATTTCTTTCTAATATCTTTGAAAATAGTTTTGATCTTTTATTATTTTAATCTGAAATAGATACATTTTTTAAAGATTTTATTTATTGATTTGACAGGAGAGACAGTCAGTGAGAGAGGGAACACAAGCAGGGTGAGTGGGAGAGGAAGAAGCAGGCTCCTAGCGGAGGAGCCTGATGTGGGGCTCGATCCCACAATGCCAGGATCACACCCTGAGCCAAAGGCAGACGCTTAAAGACTGCACCACCCAGGCGCCCCTGAAATAAATATTTTATTGCACATTTTATCATATATATTTTTAAGTTGATTTTAGTACTCATTCCACATGTACACTTATCATTTTCTTTACTTAAAAATTAAATGCATGCACAAGCTGTATTTCTGAGAAGACAATCTCTTGAAGGAACACATCAGTGAACATGGCTCTTATAATAGAGGGAATAACATTAATTGTTACTCACATATAAGCACACTTACACACATTCTTTGAGATTCCTCAAACTATGAACTGAGATTTATCATTCATGTATACTGACACATATAGTAAAACAGAGTTTCTTAAATTCTCCCTAATTCCAAAAGTAAATACGAAAAGATCTCAAATGGTTTACAGATAAATTCTCCATTTTCTGTAAAACAAATATTGTTTTACTTTTTCCACTTTGCCTTTTGTCTTAAGATATCTGAAGCTGGGTCACTGAAGTTGGGTCACAAAACTTAAATTAATCAAGGTTATAAATTTAAAAGTCAAATAGGATTATCACCTACCACCACCAAAACAAAATGTTCAATGATGTTTTGCTTTGATTTTATTTTTGTCTTCAACTTGTAAGTCCCTGCTTATATACACATCTACTGTGAAGGTTTACTTCTAAAGCAAAACATAAGAATTCACACAGATGGTAAATTTTGAAGTGTAATAAATGGATACATGAATACAAGCACGATTAGATTTCCACCTGTGATATGTGGAACAAAAACTTTTGATAAAGATCCTTCATGTGTATCTCCTTTACGTCCATTTTTTAGCAATCTGATTCCTCACCCAGTCACAGATACAGCTAGAAGAGAGCCTATGCTGGTTTTGTATATTAAACACATGGCAAATGATGTGCAAGTATGCTGAAGTTCTGAACAAAAGAGAGCTACTGAAGCATGCATGCAACTCAAGAACACTATTTCCTGTGTGAGTGTATACTTCCCCGCTCCCTTTTAAAAAAAAACAAAAAACATTTAGACCCATTATATACACAATATCACAATATACATCTTGGGAAAGCTTTTCACATAGTAACTTTTCATATAGTAACATTTAAATAATTTGTTATAAGAACAAACTCTTCTTAAGGGAAAAAGAAAATCAAAATAAAATGGCTCTAGAAACATTAATTTGAAATTCATTGGATGTACAAAAATTGAAAAGCAATAGATACATAAAATTTCTGTATTTTCTCTCCATGTAATATTTATAAAAAATCATTAGCAATGATAATTTATAAGCCCTAAAACAAAGCAAACTCTTAAAGTTTAATTTTCTTTCTATTTTCTCTTTGTGGTAATGGGAATAAAATTCACACAGCAGAAGGATAATGCACCCCATAATGTGACATGATGTACGGAGAACATGGTATTACATTTCTAATGACAGGCTTTCCCAAACTGTCTTTATTATGCCATAGAGAATCCTGCACCTTAGAGAATGCATCTGTCGAAGTGGATAGGTCATTTCAACAGCCTTAAAATTTTAGTTTTTTAGATTCTAGCATTAAGATAGTTCCTCTATCAAGGTGTACAAACAATGAAACATAATTAACAAGTAAGAATAACAAAAAACAAAACAAAAAAGAATTTAAAACAGGACCACAATAATTTCTCTTTCTCTGTGTGTATGTCTCTTTAATCTCTCAAGTATTCTTGCCATCAAAAAAAGTGTCATATAGGGACGCCTGAGTGGCTCAGTTGGTTTAGTGTCTGCATTCAGCTCAGGTCATGATCCCAGGGTCCTGGGAAGGAACCCCACATCAGGCTCCCTGCTCAGCGGGAAGCCTGCTTCTCCCTCTCCCTCTGCAGCTCCCCTGCTTGTGCACATGCTCTCTTTCTCAAATAAATAAATAAAATAAATAAATAAAATCTTCAAAAAAAAGTGTCATATAACAAGATAAGATATTTTAATTTGTAGATTTTGTATGCATATAAAACATACAACCATGCTTATTTTATATATAGCATGAAATAGTATATATCTGCTTTTGAAAACAACATTAAGACATTTTTATGCTGATTACTGAGCTATTTCCTCTGTCTCATACCTATCTTTTAATACCCCTGGTGCTGGGGCTGGGATTATGCATTTGTTTTACTTTTTAGCTATATTACTGCTACATTTAACTAAGAGCAAGCGCTGCAGAGAAAGACAGAAAGTCTGAAGGCCTTTGAGTGGTCATAATATATCTAATTTGCTCACTGTTCTTCTCAGCATCACCCTAGCAACAGAGCTCACTCTCTAGGGATAGGTAGTTAAAATGGCAGTGGTTGTTTTCAATTTCCTGTTAGCACCAGCCAGCTGGGTCCTCAACCAAAGAGGTCTAAGTCCAGGCTCCTCACCCACACTTCTGAGATCCTCAGACAACAGCCCTTGCCTGCAGTACCTTCCTCCCATACAGATGAGACCTGTATCTGTGGGATCACTTTGCCAAGACTCTAGGTTCTAACCTCTTTCTTCTGTTCCCCGCCCCCTCCCCAGCCTTACATGTGGTAGCTATTTGCTGGAGTTACTACTTCTGTGTTGCCTCAGGGTTTCAGTTCTCTCTTTTTCATTCAATTTTTTAAATCATTATGTTATTTTCTATCTGTTAAAAATTTCCAGTTTCTGATAAGATTTGTAGAGAACTGAAGGAGAGTTCCTTGCACCCTTATTACGATGATAGCTGAACAAGCTGAGAAATAATGACTACTTTGAACACAAGGGAGACTGAAGTTGTAAAGCAAACTAAGTTGAAATCTGGAGAACGATAGGTACCTGCAAGGAGAAACACGATTAGACCATGGGATGACCTAAAACAGATGTCACTGAATGCCAAATACATTAATGAGAAGATTCAGGCAAAAATGATTAAAAATTGCTAAACACTGAGCATGGATCAGCGTGAGAAGTCTGGGGGCTGTATTCATGCCCTCTTGCAGACTTTTCCTACAGGAACCTCTGAAGGTGCTCACAGGGATGGTGATGGAATCCCGGAAAAATTTTTCCTAGGACACAGTGCTGGCTACAGAAAAATAGTTGCCACTGCCAAAGTCCACCAAAGCCATGTATCCTGTTGTCAAAGAAAAATTGTAATGAGACATTAAAAACCACAAGCAAGACTTTATTTAAGGTTATTGCAACAGGGGTCAAGAATATTGCAAAAGAGGAGAGAGACTGAAATCAATACCAGGGGAAGGGCAGGGGAGGGCAGAAACTGGGAGGGATTAAATCCTGGAGTGAGCTATAGAAAAAATTCTGGAGGATGTTTTCTTTTGGGGGGGGGGGGTGTTGATCAATATAATTAGGTCATCTGTGCTTGCAAAACACAATATGATTAGGTCATTAGTGCTTAGCAAAGCTAGGCTCCCACTTCCCACAGAAACTGAGAAAGAGGGGTATTATCTTCCTTGATGATTGATTACATTTCAAAGAAATGCTCTCAGTTTCTTAAGACATTCTTGGACTATAAAACTGGCAAGAGGATGGGAGAGGATTTTTGTCTCAAAGGGGCAGAGAAAAAAAATTACAATTGCAAATTTTCTATAGGAAATGCTCAAAAAGGGAGGTAGATCCAAGGTCTCAGATCAGGATGAAGCCTGCCTGAATTATAACTGCTTTGCGGGGGATCTTTAGGCTCTCTTGGTCACTACTCCTGCCACCACACTACAAAAAACAAAAACAAACAAACAAAAAAGGCCTTAATCTGTGGGGAAATAGGCAAGAAAATCGTATTCAAGAGTGCTGGAGGAAACTCACTTTATCTGTGAAGAGAAACAGGGAAAAACTAAAACTCTACCCATAGGGCCAAGGGCACGAATACATGGCTACATCTGACAGAGAACCAGAAGCAGCTTTGAAGGCCACATTCTCAAGACATGAGGTCAGAAAGCCTACAAGACTAAGGTTTAATCAGTACCTCAGAGAATGTCCCCACTCCTATGCTCCCCCTCCAGCATGCCAACAAGCTTGTTGCAAAATCAATCTTTCAATAAGGCTAGGATTGCTGGAAGAGTCGGATTATTTTTAGGGATCACCAACACCAAAAATAAATAAATAAATAAATAAATAAATAAACAAACAAACAAACAAACAAAACAAAACACCAAAACAAAAACAAACCCTAAATAAACCAAAATATTAAAATGTGTGGTATAAAACTAGATAAGTGTTGAGAGGGTGATTTACAAAATTAACTGCTTATATTAGAAAATAAGATTTCCAATTACTAAGCAAAACTTCTCCCTTAAGAGACTAGAAAAAGAAGAACAAATTAAATGCAAAGGAAACAAAGTAGAAATCAATAAGACTGACAACAAAAGGAAATAGAAAAAAAAATCATGAAACCAGAGCTGGTTCTGGGGGAAAATGAACAAAACTGGTACTCTAAAAAAAAAAAAAATGGTACTCTAGCTAAACTGATCAACCATATGAACATCACCACTATTACTACCAAATATATAGTTCACAGTATCAAATGTGAAAAAAAGGCAGCACTGCTGAGCCCCATCAAAAACATGATAAGGAAATACAATAAATAATTTTATGCCTATAAATCTGAGAACCTGGATGAAACACATCAATACTTGAAATATATACACTACCTAAAGCACATTCAAGAAAGAAAAGATTTCTGAAGAGACCTGTGTAAGTTAAACAAATGAACACAGGCAAACTTCAACAACAACAAATCTTTAACAATATATTAATGACTCAAATGCAGCATAATATAAACTGAATAATATATTACAACCAAGTTGGTTTCATCCCAGGAATGCAAGACCGATTTAACATAGGAAAATCAATCAATACAGTTCACCACTTTAATAGAATATAATTATAATCTTCTCAATTGATACAAGTATTGCAAAACTCATTTTGTTTAAAAATGTTTTAATTCCCAGAAAAAATTAAGAATAAAAGGAAATGTCCTTGGCCGAAAAAGGGCAAAGTAGCCAAAAATAAATAAACATTAAAAACACAAAAATCCCACAAAATTCAAAAAACAAAACAAAATTCAACATGTATTTCACATACACTTACTACATAAAATTAAACTCAAAATCTATCACAGACTTAAATTTAAACATAAATCTATACAATCTCTAGAAAATTTTTAAAAAGATCTTATTTATTTATTAGAGAGAAAGAGAGAGGGAACACAAGCAGGGGGAGTGGCTGGCAGAGGGAAAAGCTTGTGCCATAGGGGGTCCCTGGGATCATGACCTAAGCTGAAGGCAGAGGCTTAACTGACTGAGCTACCCAGGCATCCCAAGAATTTTTTTTTAATGAATTTTAATATCTAGGGTTTCAAGGAGAAATGACTGAATCTAGGACTGAGGCAGGGAAAAAACAAAGTAAGCCTGAGGCTTATCAAAAAATAAGGACTAAATAAATAAGTAGACAAACAAGCAAATAAATGAATGATGGGGAGTGCCAAAAGAGCAAAGGAGTCAGCCCGAAAGACTTACCAATGATCAAAACTGAGACTATTTGAGCAAAAATAAATATTCATGAATTTGTATCCATATAAATAAATTATTGAAGAAATGAGCAAATGGAGGGAAAGAATAAATCTTTCCTACAGAAGAATTTCAAGCACTAAATGTATAAAGTATAAAGAAAGAAGGAAATAGAAAGTGATCTTCAGACAATCCACTGTAATAATTATTGTATCCAAGATGAATGCTAAATTAAACTTTAAAAAAGAGCAGGGGGTTTTCATAGTTTCAAAGTTATCGCTTCCCCAATATATTTATTAATTCCTGTGGTTGTTTTAACATATATTTACAAACTTTTTGATATTCTTCCTCCAGTAAGTGGAATTTAATTCCCCTCCCCTTGACTAACAATTGAACTTAGAGACTCCTTTCATTATTCATTTAAATAGAGTATGGAAAAGAAAAAAAAAATTATAGTGGAGAAACCCAGCACACATCACCTTAACCAAGTGACCAAGGTGTTAATCATCAGACTGTGTTAATATGTGTCTCTGATATGAAGGTACTTCACCTCTGTGGTATTTGAAAAATCATGACCCCCAATCTAATCATGTGAAAAATCAGGTAAACCCAAACTGTAGGACATTCTACGTAATAACTGACCAGTCTTCTTCAAAAGTGTCAAGGTCATAAAAACAAGGAAAGACTGAAAAAATGTTAAAAGCTTGAGGAGATTAAGGGTTCATGGCTTATAAATGTAATATGGTATCCTCTATAGAAGATCCTGGAAGAGGAACAACAGCAACAAAAAAGGTATTATTGGGGGTAGGGGACCTGATGAGATCTGAATATAGTGTATAGTTTAATTAATAGTGTTGTGTACCAATATTAATTTCTTAGTTTTGATCACTGTACCGGGATTAAACAGATATTGATATTAGAGGAAGCTGGATAAAGGATATATAGGAACTCTTTATACCATCATTACTATTTTTGTATAACTAAAATTATTTCAAAATGAAACAAAAGAAATGATGTCTGTTTTCCTGACTCAATCCAAGTTTCAATGCAATCCTACACTTGATAATAGGAATGATCCCCCAAATCAGACTCTCATAGATGGGATTCTGGGATTGTTTTTATTTATTTCTTGGGTCTTAATTCTGTGCTGATATCCTCAAGGACGGAAAGTAAAATGATCATCTAGATTGGCTCTGATTATTTTACCACCCAAACAAAACCAAAGCACCCTGTACGTTCTGTTTCCTACCTTATACATAAACTAACCTTTAGCACTTCCTTTTTTTTTTTTTTTAAGATTTTATTTATTTGACACAGAGAGAGAGACAGCCAGTGAGAGAGGGAACACAGGCAGAGGGAGTGGGAGAGCTGGGAGCTCAATGCAGGGCTCGATCCCAGGACTCATCCCAGGTCTGGGATCATGCCCCGAGCTGAAAGGCAGACACTTAAATGACTGAGCCACCCAGGCGCCACTCTCACTTCCTTTGATCTCTGACAGATTATCCTTTCAGTCAGTGCTACAACTAGAGAACCCTTTACTGAGCAACAGATAATCTGCATTCTATATTTATTAGCATGAATGTTTGACTGTTTGACAGAACCCAGAAAAACAAGACCTTAACAAGATAAAAGTTTGTTCTTTCTCACATATCAGATCTAAGTAGTTAAAGGCTGGGTATTTAAACCACAGGATCAAGTCAAACCCCCTGTTTTCTGTAATATCTAATGAATTATTCCCATCTGCATGGTACTAGAGAGGCCATCCTACCATGTTCCCATATTAGTCAGATGGATGAGAATAAAAGGAGAAATGAGAGCATGCCCTTCACCCTTAAGAATATGACACAGCCCATGCACAAATCATTCCGCTTGAACATGTCATATTACTTTTCTTGTGGCTCTGTGTGGCTGGAAGATAGAGATTTCAGTTGGTCCCAGCTAAAAATTCTATTATTATAAGAAGGGGACCATTTCATTCAGTTCCCTAAAAATAAAGTCTCCATTTATAATACCTTATATAGATAAGTAATAGTTGTCCTCTTAATAAAACTTTAGAAATATGTGAGACAGAAGCATTTAATATTTTTAATTTTATTGTATTATTTTGGATTCTGTACCCCTACCACTGACAGTTTCTGGCACATATTATATACTCAACTAATATCCTTAATTTATATCTATATTATAATTTTACTCTAAAATATAGAATTTTAAAATATAATTTAATTTTATAAAATGTAATTTAGTTTTAAAATATAAATTTTACTTATGTAAAATATTTTTTGATCTAATAATATATTTTATTATACTTCATTTCTACAATGTTACTTACAATGTTTGCGAGAAGTTCATCCCATGTCTATTTTATAATTGTTGACCAAACGACTCTTGTCTTTTTCTTGGTTTCTAACTGAACACTAGCCCAAACAATGCTGTAATAAAAAACATCTTTTATAATTTTTTCTGTATGATTAAATTCCTGAAAGAAAAATTTCTGAGCAAAAAGATTTACAAATTTTGGTGTGTTTTGATGTAAAAAGGCAAGCTGCCCTTCAGAAATTCTATATATTCATTTATGATGAATTTCCCAGCAATGTTTCAGTGTTCTAACACCTTTGACAATACTGAAACAGCACAGCCTGATAGATTCAAACCATATCAAATATTTTTAATTTAAATTGGTTTGCTCCTTATTGATCGTTTTATGTATTTAATGTATTTTGCCTGTGATACTGCGTTAAGTAAAATATGGTGATTCAAAGGGAGTAAACCTGACAAACTTCACCTCAGGAAAATCAATACCTTGAAAAGTTGCAATCAGAGACACAAGCTTAGGTAAGAGACAGTATTTTATCTTGTTACTTATTTAAACTATCAGATTGAGAATTCTCCATTTTTGAAAATAAAAACAGCTCCATTTTTTTTTCATTCTATTATGTTATTATTTGGGAAGAATACTTCATTTTCTATACACTTTATATTCACATGTTTTCAAACATGATGAGTATTCTAAATTGTTACTGTTTCAATAATACAAAATAAACAATGGTGGCTTCTATTAATAAATTTACAGTTACTATGGCAAGTTAAATTTTACATATATTTTTACTATCATGCATGTTAAAACAACTGAAGTAATAGTCTTCCTTAAAATTAAAAAATATATTTTGAAATTTTAATGTTAAGTAGTCAAAGCATTTGAGAAGTGAACCCACAAAAAAAGACAATGGCTTCTTCACCCTACTGGCCATTTTGACTATAAAGATGATTGTTCTATTTTCAGTAGTAATCATATATTCATTCACGTGATCATTCAAAAGATATTGGTGGAGGCTTTTCTTTAAAAGAAAAAGGAAATTTTATATTCCTCCCCTCTTTTGTAACCCATTAAAAATATAGAAAATTATCAAAAGAAGAAAAAAATAAGAAAGAAGTACCAATTTTCACTAAAACAAGAGAAGAGCCAAACCAATGTACAAATGTTGAAAAATGTGTTCTACACATCTAGTAGTGACATGATGGAAACAAAAGAGATCAGTGTGCTTTCTCAGTCTGGGGGCAGTGAGATAATTGCCATAGTTCTAACTGCTTACATGGTGATAACTTATGTAGAATAGTTAAATCCAGAGGCAAATGCCTGGACTGAATTAACAATAATCACAAAGCAACCAGCATCACTTGATTCATCCATAAATACTGAAAAAAAAAAAAAAAGAAAAAAAAGAGGAAGGAGGAGGAGAAGAAGAAAAAGAAAACAAGGACAAGAATAAGAAGGATGGGGAAGAAAACTTAATAGGCATAAAATTATGACAGAGTAGAAATAAAATCATCATGAAAATTAAACACAGAAACAAATGCTTAACATTTGTTAACATAACAAAATTAAGAAATCATTCAGCATGACCTGTTGGAAAAGTTTGAAGAAAAAGATGGAGCTCTGCATTTGATTTCAAGATTATTTAAAGTGGATATGCTACACTCTAACTCCCTTGAACCAAAATAAGAAAATATATTTAATATATATTAAGTACATACAACACAATCCATTCTTATTTTGTAAAAGAAGTAGAGAGCTTGTGAAACTAAAAGAAATCACCAAAGAGCAGAAATAGTCATGCTCAGGGCGCCTGGGTGGCTCAGTCAGTTAAGTAGCTGTCTGCCTTCTGCACAGGTCATGATCTCAGGGTCCTGGGATCAATCCCCACATCAGGCTGCCTGCTCAGTGGGGAGTCTGCATCTCCCTCTCTCTCTCTTAAATAAATAAAATCTAAAAAAAGGAAAGAAAAGAAACGAAACGAAAAGGGAAAGAAAGAGTCAGTCATGCTCAAGGGGGAGATTATAACGCAGGATGTCAAAAGAGCACACTTAAAATGTGGGTGGCAAACTCCAAAGGTAAGCTGCATTTGGAGTTGGAAGAATATAGGAACAAAATGCCAAGGAGGAAATAACCAGATTAGTTAGGATATCACAGCAGGAGCAATCATGATGGTCAGTTCCTCAGTAATTACAGCAAAGACAATGCAGTAGAATAGCTCAGTGCTACCCCATTTCACAACTTTATGACATTTCTCTGTGAGCACTCTTTGAAGCACAATTCCAAGATTACAGTACAAACAGCACTTCTTAGAGGTATGAAATTTAGTGACCTTAAACTGGACTCACTGCTTAAGTGTCTGAATCAGTGAAAAAGATTAGATTAGGAGGCAAACCTAGAAGAAGAGTTTGTAATTTGGCATCTCTTCCATTTTCCAATGTTATCGAAAATAGCACAAGCCAGTGCTTCTTCCTTGTAACCCCCATTTGCATCACCTGGGAATTTGTTAAAAATGCACATTCAATTTGGTAGGTATGGAATGGAGCCTGAGATTCTGCATTTCTATAAAGTTCTGAGAGGATGCTAATGCTGGTTTATAGACCATGTTTAGAATACAAAACGCTATAATACAAGCATAAATCTCTGATTCTTCCACTCAGTTTAGATGCTTATGCAGAATATCTTAACTCCAAAACAGAACTGATTTAAAGAAATAAAAAAGAAAGAAAATCAGATATTTAAGGAGTAATACCTACATGAAATAATGTAAAACAAGAACCAAAATTAGTAAAACAAAACTTTAAAACATGTATAAATAAAAAGGAATGTTATTGCATCTATATTACAAAAAGGAAGCTACACTCTTTAAAATAAAAATTAAAATTTAATAAAATTTTCCCTAACTACATTGCACACAGTGGAAAAGCAAATAGATAAACTTGGAAGAACAAAGAAATTCTTTCACTTCTGAAAGAGTTGGGAATATTAAGACGGTGCAGAAAGCTGGAAAGAACATCACTCCTACCCCTAAAGTAGGCAAAATTATAGAGTAACAGCAAAATCCTATCTTGAGACCAAAGGTCTAAGAGCAATATACGCATGATATGTGTGTGTATATGCACATATATACACATACATATATGTGTATGTATGAATGTATTAGAAATGGATTTTCTATTAACTTGCCAAGATAATTAAATTAATAAAAGATAGGTGTTGTTGCTGCTAGGACGACTGGATACCACACTGCCCCCCCCGAAAAAGAAAAGAAAAGAGAAAAAGAAATTTTGGCTCATACTTCATACCACATTTATAGTTTCATATATACTTTCATATATATATTACATATGTAATACATGTATTTATATATATTTAAATACATGTAATATATGTTTATTTAAATATATGTATGTTTATATATTTAAACATATATGTATATATTTAAACATAAAAATATGTATGATTTATATATACTTAAATATATGTGTGTGTTTATATGTATTTACATACATACATGTATGTTTATACATATATGTGTATGTTTATATATATATGAAAGAAGTAAACTCAAGACTACATACTGTATGATTCCAAAAACATGGCAAATACTTTTGAGTTTTCTTAATCTGATGGATAAAAATTCTGTTTTAGTAGCTTTTATTTGTCTTACTATGTGTGACATATCTTTTCATATTTCTATTTCATTTTCTCTAAACTGCCAGCATGTATCTTTTGACTGTACATATCTTTTGCCCATTTTTAAGAGTTAGGTTTTTGTCTTTTTCTCCTTAATTTTATCATAAAATTTATAGTAAATTCATGATACATAGTATCAATTTTTAATAATATACTGAATTTTCTATGCTAAAAATTTTATTTAATAAATGTTTTCATGATATTTTCACAGGATACATGGCAGATTACAACTCAGACATCATTGTCAAATTATTTCACAATTAAACAATGAAAGACAGTTAAATGCTTAAGGAAAACATACCACAATAAGAGTGTGTAAGCAGAAGGTGTTTGGTGAAAACGTGAAAAGAGGCACTTTGTCAATCCTCTGACATCAGCAAACTTTCTCCAAAGAAATGTCGGTTGCCCAATCTCACTTCCTATTCAAATAATAAATCTCTAAAGAAGTATTCCCTCTGTCAACAATTCAATTTTGGAAGAAGTCCAGCAGATTATGTATCAGATGGGAAAGGATTAAGTAAAAATTTATTTCTTCGTTGAAAAGTACTACAGCACTCATTCCTGTAAATCACACTCAATTCAAATAAATACTGGATCTGCAACTGGTATGTTACTTTCTACAACTGCATTGTAAAACCCCAACCTCTGCCAACAGGAACATTTTAATGTCAGTGAGATATTGAAGTAATTAAAATATAAACTCCATGCTGCTCCATCTATCTCCATCCAAACGGCTAGTTTATTTTACTGAATCCCCATTATCGAGTGCCAAAACTGCCTATGCCCTATATTAGTCATTTAAAATAATAGGTTCTGCTTTATTACTAGATTCAACATAAATTGACCAATATATGTAACTGGCTAAATCACAATTGCTTACAGTTAGATATTTCATTTCTGTTAACAGTTCTTTGGGAAATATGTAATACAAAATAGCAAATCATACTCTGCATAAAAATTCTGATCACAAATATAGCATTCTTAACACTGTTTATTTAACCTATAGTTAAATAAAACTATAGCTTAGTTATCAGTATCATTAGAGAATTATTCAAAAAAGACAGCATAGCCACAGCAATCATTGTTTTCTCTTTAGTAATAATCATGGATTTCTCAAATCATCACAGTTAATGACTATATATATATTATTTTAAGTGATTAACTATTTGCATGTGTTAATCTAAATAAAGAAAGTAAACCAAGGCAAGCACAAATTACCAGAAATCGAATTTATCTGGGAATATCAGAGGAATTGCAATTTGGGACATGCAAACTGTAGCAAATTACAGGTTAGTCCTTTGAGGGTTTGCTAGAGACTGTATTTATGGGCAAGAAGTGCAAAAAGGGGGAGAAGGGAGTCCAGACAGGTTCTAAACAGGAAGTTTATTGGTTTGAGGATGGGAAGAGATTCCTGCAGATATTCACTGATAAGAAGATAAATGTCAATCTTCTGTAAATCAGGCATTTATAGGAAATCAGTCTCTCAGTCCTTAAGTTCTGTGCTTTTGAGGGTACTTGCATGAGACAGTCCATTTCATATCTGCCGGTTCCATTTTAAATTGATACCTTTCACACATTCCCTACCTTTTCAAAATGCTTGTCATTTGATGCTTGCCATAGTAGTTCTATCTCCATATTAATGCACCATGATACAAAACCAGCAATAAATCATTCAGAATTATATACCTCATAATAAGAATAACTGCATGTATTTAAGGAGTGATTTGTAAGTTCTAAAGGTCTTCTAAATTATTTTAGTTGATCCTTACAACAAACCATGTATAATTGGGAAGGCAGTCAGTTCATTGCCTATTTTACTCACAGAAGAATTTGGGATCCCAAAAACTTACTGCCTTGACACTGGTCATTGGTTAATAGGGAACAAGACAGGGATCCCCAAACAATGGTTTGGCTCCAAAATCAGGGATGCCCTTCTTGTATCAGCTATCTGACATTAACCACATACATTTAAAAATAAAATGAGAAAGCTCTTTGTGGTTTTTGCCTACCTTTCTTGATGGGGGATAAAATTAAAATATCAAATTTGTGATGCATACGGTCAATTTTAAATAATTCAATGTTAAAAATTTCATGATAAATTTCCACTAAGATTTTGATAAAAATTATAGATCAGATATTGATGTAAAACATTGTTTCACAGTTAAATTATAAAAACAGGGTTGCCTGGGTGGCTCAGTCTTTAAGCGTCTGCCTTTGGCTCCAGTCAGAATCCCAGGGTTCTGGGATCCAGACCTGCATCTGGCTCCCTGCTCAGCAGGAAGCCTGCTTCTCCCTCTCCCACTCCCCCTGCTTGTGTTCCCTCTCTTACTGTGTCTGTCTCTGTCAAATAAAATCTTTAAAAAAAATTATAAAAACAAACAAAGTGGTATTTTCTGACATGGGACATAACAGAACATGGGTTTCTATAACTTAAAAAGTGCTGAGAATTTATACAGATTAATTATAGTTCTCTAAATATATACTTAATAGTACACTACTTCAGTATTTTATAAAAAGATACTATGTACAAATATTAGCTCACTTTTATACATTTTTTAAAAGATTTTATTTATTTATTTATTTATTTATTTATTTATTTATTTATTTATTTATCAGAGAGAGAGACACACACACACACAGCCAGTGAGAGAGGGAACACAAGCAGGGGGAAAGATTTTTTTAAAAAGTATTTATTTATTTATTTATTTGAGAGAGAGAGACAGACAGACAGACAGACAGCCAGCGAGAGAGGGAACACAAGCAGGGGGAGAGAAAGCAGCAGGCTCCCAGCAGAGCAGGGAGCCCAATGCGGGGCTCGATCCCAGCACCCTGGGATCATGCCCTGGGTGGAAGGCAGACGTTTAACGACTGAGTCACCCAGGCGCCCCTATACTAGATTTTAAACATTTTAAAGGTAAGATAAAAATGATATGTATGATGATAAATGAAAATTCAGTGGCAACATATTCACTTTTACTTAATATTTTACCACTTAATGTAAATAAAAAGAAGCTTTTCTCTTTCCTACTTCCAAAAACACATTTTGAAATACATGAACCTTACTGATGACATTTTTAGTCATTCTGGTGATTCTGAATTTCTTCTGTTAAAAAGAAACAGGGGCGCCTGGGTGGCACAGCGGTTAAGCGTCTGCCTTGGGCTCAGGGCGTGATCCTGGTGTTCTGGGATCAAGCCCCACATCAGGCTCCTCTGCTAGGAGCCTGCTTCTTCCTCTCCCACTCCCCCTGCTTGTGTTCCCTCTCTAGCTAGCTGTCTCTATCTGTCGAATAAATAAATAAAATCTTTAAAAAAAAAAAAAAGAAGAAGAAAGAAATAGGCCCAAAATAGAGTCACTTACTTTAAGCCCCACCAAGACTTAATACCTAACCTAATTGCAGTTTCAGCCTTTTCCAGGAGTGGAATTTTAAACCAATCAGTCTGGAATTTCTCGATAAATCCCCCAGCCCTTCTCCCTATGGGAAGGTGACCTTGCCTGAAATAATCCTTTCTTTTCTTTTTCAAATAACTTCCTTGTCCCAATCCTTTCTGCCTATAAAATCCTTCCATTTTGTACAATAGCATCCTTCCATTTGTTAGGTGGGATGCTGTCTGATTCATGAATCATTATATAAAGTCAATTAGATCTTTACTCAGTGGAATTTTTGTTCTTTAATACTTGAGTTTCTGTAGTTATATCAACTAGAGCTGGGTTCATTGATTCTTTTCAAGTTAGCTGATTTTGTGGATTTTTTAATTCACAAAAGTGAATTTATTGCTTTTTAACCTTAAAAATCGATACACAGGTAACAAGACTAACACACAATAACCAAGTAGGATACTGTGATTTATAATTGAGATAGGTATTACTGAACCCAAGTCCAATCTGCTTCCCAAAGGTCAGTTCAGTAAGTCAAGGGACAAGTTATCCAAGCCAAGAATTAAGTGGTAACTTAATTCCAGAAAGCTAGCTACCTTGAGAAAATGGCAGACTGATGTATCAAATAAACATCTTACACCTTGGTGCAGGCAGAAGATTTTAAAGGAGAAAGGAAGGGGAAATAAGTCTCAAAGGTTAAGCAGATGAAATCAAAGGTTAATTATAACTCTTCAGAGGAACTTGTAGGCTCTAGTTGAGGTTATCTGTTTGTTTTGATCAAGTCCCTGGTTCTGGTCACATGATTGTCTTGTGCTTTTTTTTTTTTTAATATTTTATTTATTTATTCGACAGAGAGAGAGGGAGAAAGGAGGAGAGGGAGGGAGGGAGAGAGAGAGAGAGCACAAGCAGGGGGAGCTGTAAGCAGAGGGAGAGGGAGAAGCAATCTCCCCAGTGATCAGAGCGCCTGATGTGGAGCTGAATCCCCGACCCTGAGATCAGGACTTGAGCCAGGGGCAGATGCTAAACCAGCTGAACCACCCAGGTGCTCCCGTCTTGCGCTTTTGGATTAGTCTCAGTCTCATTCTTTTAGTTCCCTATAGAGCTTTAAACAATATTATTGTCTCTGTTACAGTTTAAGTTTTAGATTGTGTCTCAGTTACGTTCAGGAATGTTGACATAGCTTGATTTATGTTGTAGGTCAGGCTTTAAGTATAGATTACTTTACTTTCAAACACCAAGGCAGAAAAGAAGGAGGGGCCTTTAGAGCTGTTAGTTCCGCTACAAAAAAAGGTATTTGATCCTCAACCCTATTCCAGGCACCGAGCTCTTGAAACCCTCGGAATTTCCTGTGATAAGAGCAATAAAAGTGTCTTTTGATATGTTAATGAGTGACTAATGGAAAGCCTTTAGGCGACCTAAGGATGGAGGCTGGTTGCCAAAGGAACCTCATAAGATTAAGAGGCTGGAACTTTCACCACCTCCCTTCCACGAAGAGAAGAGGAGCAGCAGGCTGAATAAACTGCCCGTGTTCAGGTATTTAATCAATCGTGACTATCTAATGAGGCTTCCATAATAACTCAAAATGCAGGGTTCAAAGACCTCTGGGTTGGTGGACACAGAGGTGCCGGGTGAGTGGCACAGCTGGAGAAGGCATGAAGCTCTACGCATTTTCCTCGTATGTTGTCCTATGCATCTCTTCCATTTAGCCATTCCTAAGTTACATTCTTTTATAACAAACCACCATCTAGTAAGTAAAATGTTTCTCTGAATTCTAGCAAATCAGAGAAGCCATTCTAGCAAGTTAACCAAACCCAAGGAGGAGGTCTTTGGAACCTCTAGTCTGCAGCTGGTGAGTCAGAAGCCCAGATAATAATCTGGATTTTTGATTGGGGGGACAAGGCAGTCTTATAGGACTGAACCCTTAACCTGTAGAATCTGATACTGTCTCCTGGTAGACAGTGTCAGAATTGAATCAAATTGTACGACATAGCTGGTGTCTGGAGAGTTGCTTAATGTTCTGTGGGTGCAATTCGTCCCCTTTAGTGGGATTGGGAATCAGAACATCTATTTACCCCGAGGCACCTGGGTGGCTCAGTCATTAAGCATCTGCTTTGGGCTCGGGTCATGATCCCAGGGTCCTGGGATCCAGACCTGCATCGGGCTCCCTGCTTAGCGGGAAGCCTGCTTCTCTTTCTCCCACTTCCCCTGCTTGTGTTCCTTCTCTCGCTTGCTGTGTCTCTCTGTCAAATAAATAAAATCTTAAAAAAAAAAAAAAAAAGAACATCTATCTACCCAGAAATTACTAGTTGAGGTAAGAATTTGTCATTTGAGAAGGTAATTCCATGTTTTATAATATGTAAAGAACATTAGTGCTTGACAATACTTTATAAATTATCTAACACCTTTCCTCAATTTCATAAAACTGAAGAACAATGAAGTTAAAAAATTTGATTGAGTTCATGCAACTGGTTAATGCATAAGCCAAAACTAGAAGCTGAATCCCTTACACCTCTGAATCCACTTTTCCCCCTAATGGATTTCTGCTTTCCAGTATGACCTCTACAACCCATTTTTGAGTGAGCATTCCAAAATATATACTGAATTAGTTCTTGCTTAAAAACTACAAACATTTTGCTTTTGCCAAATTACTCCCCATCATCTAATGGATACAAATGAAAATTCAGCATTGCATAATGGCTCTTCATCTTCTGACTACTTTTCTCCTCTGAATCTCTTCCATTTCTTCCACTGGTATTCTTAGCCTCTCGTAAAGGCAAATTATTCCCCAATCCCCAGGCATCCATGCTTTCTCTTGCCTTTAGGCAATTTGTTTCCTTTGTATAAAATACCCTCTCTCTCTACTGGTCCACAGAGGCTCTGTCAACCAGCAGCCCCAAGAAGTCTTTCCTAATCACTCCAGTTTAGTTTAAGTCCTTTATGTGGTTCTGCTCTAAACATGTCTATGATTTTACTATGGCACTTATCAGAGTGCTTTGTTTATGTTTGTATTGGTGTGTGTCACTTTTAAAACTGGGATCTCCTCTGGTATCTAGCAGTGGGCTACTGAATGAATCAATAATTTAACATGTGTGAAAGAATTTCAATCTAAAATGTAACTAGAAAATATGAAATGGACAATCTCATTCATCTACTCTCAGAAAAACAAAACTTTTAAGAACTGAGGTGAGGGACTGATTTCCTGTAAATACCTGATTTAGGGAAGACAAGAACTTATCTCCTGACCCAGAAACATCTGTCAACATCTCTCTCCATCTTCAAGCCCATGAACTCACTGCTTGGACTCTAGCTAGACTCCCTCCCCCAAACTCCTATTGTGCACTCTTTGCTCATTAATACAGCCCACCACAAACCTTCAAAGGACTTGCCCATAGCTTGCTACGGTTTGTATGTCCCAAACTGCAATTCTTTGGCTATTCCTGAATCTCATCAATAAACTCAATTTCTGGTAATTTGAGCTTGCCTCAGTTTACCTTTTTATTTACAATGACACACGCTATTTTGTCTCCTTTACATCTTACTCTCTTAGTCATGTATGTGTTCTCATATATATGATTTGTGCATAAACAATCTTTGTATGAATACAATCATCAATTAAAACTAGGTATTACCTCTTACTGTTTACCAGGAACTGACTGCACTCGGAACTTTAACAATCTCATTTAATCTGCACAGCAAACTAATGAGATTGGTATTATTATGTCCATTAGACTTAAAAAAAAAAAAAAAAAAAAAGCAAGTTGCCCAAGTCTCATGGCTAGTGAGAACAGACCTAGAATTGCCACCCAAGCCTGTTCATCACCAAAGTCTATGTAAAGAACCATGATATTACACTGCTTTTGTGGTTTGGGATGGTTTGGGATGGATTATAGGTCATAATTCCAAAAGCCTTTATAATACTTAGGAAACAAATCCCAATAAAATATTTTCTAAATTCATAGAAATATTTTAGGAAATACTGGATCTTCTTTTCAGTAGAAGAATACACTAAAACCTTTCCTCTGTAGTTCTTTTGAGAGTGGGTGAAGGCAGAAGATAGTTCAATATTGTGCACTGCAGTCTTAACTAAAAGAGAGGAAAAAATGCCCATGGTTAATACTGGAATATCATCAGAAAAATCTAAAGAAAACACACATTGTTGCTTACTCAGCATACTTGAAGGATTAAGCAAGGTCCTACTTGCCAACTTTGATACTGTTTCCTCTAATCTATCACTCACCTAGAAGCTGCTATGTTATGAATTTAAGCAATTTTCAACTCAGGTGGATAATACAACCCATGAAAACATATTTTTCATCTTTATTTAATGATTTATTCTCACTGAAAGTTTCAGAGACTTAAAAAAACAAAAAACAAAAACCCCACAAAACCCTACAAATTAACATATAAAAAGGAGAATTTTCCTTCTCTTCAGATAATTATGTGGCTGACTTGGGTCAAATGTTGCATGCTTCTTTTGTAGATGTAAATACACCATGATCTTGACTTCTCTGTCCCTGTCTCTTTGTGTCTATAAACACATCTGTCTCTTACTCTTTTACACGAAAGTGAAATTATACTGTATACATCAGCTCTGATGTTACAAGTGTTACAACAAAGGGTTATAATATGAAACAGCAATGGAGCCAGACTGTTCTTAGCATCTCTGTCAAAGGAGCAAGTTACACTCTCAGTACTTAGTATGCTCATCTGTAAACTGCTGGTAAAAAATAGACTGACCTTATTGGGATGCTCTAAGTACCTAAGTCCTTATATACAAATTGCTAGAACAATTTCTAGCACATTTTTAAAAAAGATTTTTATTTATTTACTTGAGAGAGAGAGAGAGAGAGAGAGAGAGCACACACAGGGAGCTGGAAGAGCCGACTCCCTGCTGAGCAGAGAGCCTGATGTGGGGCTGGATCCCAGGACCCTGAGATCATGACCTGAGCCAAAGGCGGACGCTTAATGGACTAAGCCACCCAGGCACCCCAATTTCTAGCACACTTTAAACTTATTTTTTTGTCTCTTTACAGTCTACCATGGTCTTCTGAATTAGAACACATAGATGTACCTCATCATTTTTAGTAATTGGAGAGTATCCCAGAGTAAAGAATTACCATAGTTAAATACTCTTCAATTAAATGAAATGAAGTTTTCTAGTATTTTGCTTTTGCCAACCATGGGGTTGTAAACGTATTTTTGAAATTTTTTAATCTACTGTTTTTAAAGTCTGCAGGCTAGATTCACTGAAATGGGATTGCTAAATCAAAGATAAAAAATTTTTTAATTTACTTTGACGTTACTACCAATAGCAGTTCTATAAATATGCACAACTGTCAACATTTATGAGTGCAATATTTTTTAATCTTTTCGAGTAGAATCAATGATTTTTATGGCTTTTCTTATAAATACCTATGTTTATTATTACAAATTCAAGTAGTATGGAGAAGAAAAAGGAACCTACTTTAAATTCCCTCACCTCAAAACAATTAGTTAATTACATGGCAAACAGACTTCAGGGGCGCCTGGGTGGCGCCTTCATTAAGCGTCTGCCTTTAGCTCAGGGCGTGATCCCAGTGTTCTGGGATCAAGCCCCACATTAGGCTTCTCCACTGGGAGACTGCTTCTTCCTCTCCCACTCCCCCTGTTTGTGATCCCTCTCTCGCTGGCTGTCTCTCTCTGTCAAATAAATATATAAATAAAATCTTAAAAACAAAACAAAACAAAACAGGACTTCAGACATCCTTTACTTCATATGTAAAAGAGTGATAGGATAGTCTATAAATATACACACAAAATCCTTAAAATGGTGACATTATACATACTATATCTAATTGGAAACTATTAAAGTTTATTTGAATTGAATAATAAAAAAAAGTGAAATTGAAGAATTTGATGAGCTCCTGATAAATGGTTCTCTGTCACAAATGATACTAGTTCCTGCAGTGTATGTTAATTTTTTTCTTTTCTTTTCTTTTTTTTTTAAGTTTTCCTAACATATGTTTGGAACATCTCCAACTTTAAGAGCCTTAATGGAAACCAGAGTACTCTTTCTTATATAAAACTTAAACATTCTGCATTAAGGCACTTTGAATGAAGAGCTACAAGGCTAAACAAATAAATAAATAAACGAGACAAAGGGAAGTTTTTCTGATTGTGATGTTAGCATCAGGAGTAGGGTGGCCAACTTTTCAGACACCCACCTGAGGCACAGTCATACTTGACTTTGTCCAAAAACCACAAAAATATAGTATATAATAAACATATATGTGCAATCACATTAACATGAAATACGAAAATATCCTTTTGAAATCATATGTTATTCTATATTTTTTGCTACATAAATTCTATTATTTAAACAAAAACAAACCCCACAAACTAGTTAGCAGTGACAATCAGTAGAAATCACTAATAGGATTATTTAAAACTATGTATGAGAAAAAATAGTATTTTATATTTCTTTTCATAAAACAATTTAACACTTTTTAAAGCTATTATATATTCAAATTGTATAGACAACATAACTGTGTACTTTAAAAAATACATACATGTAAGATTTTTTTAAAGGAGAATATAAATACAACAAAGCTAATTAAATGTATATTACTTATATTTTATTTTTAAGGGTGACTTTTTTTTCCTCTCTCATCAGTGATAGTCTGACTTTAAAAAATCATCTTTCAAAATAAAATATAGGTAATATATGTTCTTTGCTATTTCTGTTTCTTTTTGCAATATACTTCTCTGAAAATATACTTCCCTGCAATCTTTAGGCATTCTTCTTTTATGTGTTGTTGGTAATATCGCATATAGTCATACATAAAATTCACCTTATTTATTTTTATTTTTATTTTTTTAAAAATCTTATTTATTTATTTGTCAGAGAGAGTGCACAAGCAGGGGAAGCAGCAGGCAGAACAGGCAGAGGGAGAAGCAGGCTCCCTGCTGAGCAAAGAGCCTGATGTGGGACTGGATCCCAGGACCCTGGGATCATGATCTGAGTGGAAGGCAGACGCTTAACAGACTGAGCCACTCTGGCATCCCCAAAATTCACTTTAACTATAGCTCTGCTTTTATCAAGCTGTATTAAACTGATCACTAGCATTATCTCAATGTGATGACATCAAACTAGTAGGTTCTCAAAAAAAGTGAATGAACATAGCATCTTTATTATTTTACTGATTTTACCGACTAGCAATAGGTTTTTATGCATGCAAAAATTAGTTTCTAGATCTCTAAAAATGGATATTCATTGTTTTTAATCTATAGGCTCATTTTCATAGATTACCTGCTGTCAAACAAGTCCCCTTCATTCATAAATTCATCAATAGGCTACCCACATGAAAATGCTCATCATTTTTAAAGACATAAGTCATAAAACAGAGACCACCATACTGGCAAAGGCCATCCTACTGGACAGAATCAAATGAGAAAGGCCATGTCACTCCACCAGTGTGACAAGGTGAAGTGGGATTTTTTTTTTTTTTAACAACTATCAGCAACCAAAAAACCATGAGATCTGCTGCAAATATATTTACTACTCATAGGGGAAAGATTTTTACATGAAACAGTAATTAGAGAAAATAAAACAATTTCATATTCAATGAATCAATTACACACATAGCTACAGTCTTTCTCTGTTCTGAGTTTTTGTTTGAAACCTTTAGTTAGATACTGATTTCTATAAACTATGTGGCTCCTTAAAAAGAGCAGTAATTATATGTTCTTAAAAGTAGAATACATAATTACTCAATTTGCAAGCATATTGAGTAAATTTTCACAGGTTTCCTGACTTTAGCAATAAAACTATACATTTCAAGAGAAATAAATAGCACAATAATTATATTCCTTTACAACAATGAAGGATGCTTTTAGTGTCTTAACTATTGTCATTACAAAGCACTTGGTATATACATGACAATTATAATCTTACCCATTTATATAGAAAACCTGATATTAGAGAAAGGTAAAGGTACCTACACAAAGCCACATGATTTTCAAGTGTCATATATTCCATTTAGTCAATATCTATTAAATGGATACTATATGTACATATACTTCAAGGACCTTCATATAGGTGATAAACAAGTTGGGCAAGATCCAGGCCTCACAGAATTTTGATTCTAGTGAAAAAATATGGTAGTGGACAGTGTCATAAAATAAATGACTTAATTATTTAATAAATATAATTTCATAATTCCAGATATACACAAATAAATTATAATGGATGCTGGGAATTATGTTACATTGGGTTATTAAAAGTAGGCTTCTCAAAAAAATAAAATAAAATAAAACTAGGCCTCTCTTTGGAGGTGGTTACTTTGAGATATTGAGCTGAGACTTCAATGGAATATAAGCATCAAACCAAAGCATTTAATATCAGAGATTTCTTGTCAGAGGAAATGAGTTTGGCATGTTCAAACTAAACGTAGAGACTATCTGTGGCTGGATAAAATTGGGCAAGAGAGGAGGAGGAGTAGGAAAAAATAGGAACTGACTAATATACCTCATAACTAAGTTTGGAGAGTCTCTTTTCATAAGCTCTTATTCTATTAGAAATACACACCTATTAATCATAACCCTCGACATTAAAAACAATATCAAAACCTAAAAACATCTGCAAGGAACTTTTTTGTTCTTGTATTTATCACCTTTTGTCTCCATTAAGCTGTTCCATTTTAACTTTTGCAGTCGAATACTGAAGGGGTCCTAGGTTTATCTCAATTAAATGAGAGACCTGAAAGCAAAGGTGAGTCAAGAGCAACTCAGGAATCCACAACACTGGATAATTAAATTTTAAGTCAGGGATACATAACCTTGAAATCTTGTTTCAGCACAATGGTTGAAATGCTGCCAGATCAGATGAAATTTATGTCTGCAAGAAATGTCCAGTTTTCATAATCATACACAAAACAATCATAATATAGTATTAATCTAAAGACAGGATATAGAAAGTATTATATTTGGTTGGGAAATAGGTCAATACTTTACTTGCCTTTATAATATAGTTATTTTAAGGAAAAAGATATTTTCTGTTAAGCCATCTGCATCCACCTTTTACTTTTCTTACTCTTGTGACACATTTCTTAACATCTTTATTGAGATACAGTTGACATTCAGTGAAATGCACATACTTAAACCTGATAATCTGATAAATTTTGACATAAATATACTTTGGCAAAACCAAGATAATGAACATATCAATCACTCAAAAAATCTCCTTAGGAAGTATAGATATGGAAAGTTGTAGCCTTACACTTCCTGATTCCAAGAATTACTACACAGCTACAGTAATCAAGACAGCATGGTATTGGTGAAATATAGACCTATTGTTCAGTGGAACAAAATAGAGACTTTAGTAAATGGAACTGCACATATAAGATCAACAAATTTCCAACTAAACTACCGAGACAAAACAAAAGGAAAATGAAATATTTTTGAAACAAATAATAATGAAAAGACTGGATATCCCAATGGATTAAAGGAAAATAACATGTCAATTATTACTTATGACAATCAATAAAAAAAATGAGTTAAAACTACAAAACACCTACAAAAATACTTCATAAGCTTGGAGTAGGCAAAGATTTCTTAAATAACACACAAAAAAGTGTACACCATAGGAGAAAAAAAGACACAACACTGAACTTTATAACATCTTTTTAAAAGCTACTGGTCCTTAAAAGACATCATTAAGAAAATGAAGTACAAGCTACAGAATGGGAAAAATAATATATATGTATCATTTTAATAAAATATATAATATTAAACAATAAAATAAACCTTACAACTCATAATAAGATAATAAGATAGCCTACTTAACCAAAAATATTTGAACAGAAGATGTATAAACATCAAGGAAGTATATAAACATTCTCTATAGTGTTAATCATTACTGAATTGCAAATTAAATATCAATGAGACAGCACTATGCAACCGTTAAAATAACTAATATTAAAAAGTATGCAACTATGTTAGAATCTATACACAAAGGGGGCCTGGGTGGCTCAGTCAGTTAAGCGTCTGCCTTTGGCTCGGGTCAGAGTCCCAGGGTCCTGGGATCCAGCCCCACATCTGGCTCCCCTGCTCGGCAGGAAGCCTGCTTCTCCCTCTTCCTCTGCCTGCTGCTCCCCCTGCTTGTGCTCTCTCTCTGTCAAATACATAAATAAAATCTTAAAAAAAAAAATCTATACATAAAAATACGGGAGTTCTGTTTCTGGTCTGCCAGAATATGCTCTAGCAGGAAAGATGACACTCACACAGGTAAGAACTATAATGAAAAAATAAATAAAGACCTACTTGAAGGCACTGGGGAATGAAATAAAGGAGGCAGATTTTGCCTTAACAGGGATTGCTGTTTTATCTGTCTCCTAACCAGAAAATAGGTCACAGTCATTGTTGTTTGTTATGGCCAAAAGTTTGGTAGAGAATCAATCCTGCTGGCCCAAAGAACCCTGGGTGGGAATCTATGACTATCGCAGTCACTATCAATGTGAAAAATAATAATGTATTATTTAAACGATAGGCTAATTATATAATGATATTATTTATATAATACTGTTATTTACATAATAATAACTGAGGGATAAAGAGAATCAAATCTCTGTATAAACTCTGCACAGATATTCGGGTATCAGGCTAAATCCTGAAACATGTATTCACTTAGCAAACAGCAAGCAAGTAAATCAAACTACAAACACGGAACCAAAATATCAGCTATAGCTCATGCAACTTGAGCCCTGCTAAACAAAAACCATCTACACTCTTGGGAAGAGTAAAACAGAATCCAATATTTCCACATTGTATCATCACAATGCTGAGGATGCAATCCAAATTTATAGTCATATGAAGTAATATTCCAAAAGAAAATTCAAATAATGGAGACCTGTAACAAGAATTCTTAGCAGATAATAATTTTAAAGCAACTATCTTAACTATGGCCAATAGAGTAAAGCATGATCATGATGAATAAAAGGCTAGGAAATTTCTATAGAGAAATAGAAACTATAAAGTTAAATTTTTTAAAAATTTTCATACTAAAAAATAAAACACCTGGAATTACCCCCACCCCCCAAAAAAACCCCACAAACAACAGGAACAACAACAGTAACAACAACAGCAACAAAACTGGGCTAGCTGTGGCAGGCAGGATAATGCCACTTCCTCTCCCTGAAAGAAGTCTGAGTCTTAATATCTAGAACTGGTAAATGTGTTCCCTTACATGGCAAGAGAGGCTTTGTAAACATGATTAAAGTTAAGGATCTGGAAATGGGGAAATTATACTGGATTATTTGAGTTGACCTCAATCTAATCACACAAGTCCTTAAAATCCAGGACCTTTTCTAAGCTTTTGCCAAAGAGAAATTTGATAATAGAAGAAGGGTTAGAGAAATGTAAATTTTTTGGCTTTGAAGATGGAATAAAGAGGCCAAGAGCCAAGAAATGTGGGTAGCCTATAGAAAATGGAAAAGGCATTAAGAATATGTTATCCTCTAGGCCTTCTTTAAAAAACTGAACCCTGTTAACATCTTGATTTTAGCCCCCGAGACCCATTTAACAGCAAATGGATACTGCAAGAAATTAAATGAATTTGAAGAAAGAGTACCAAAGTTATTTATTCGGAAAAATCTAGAGAGACAGGCGCGCCTAGGTGGCTCAGTCGTTAAGTGTCTGCCCTTGGCTCAGGGCGTGATCCCGGGGTCCTGGGATCGAGCCCCGCATCAGGCTCCCTGCTCTGCTGGGAGCTTGCTTCTTCCTCTCCCACTCCCCCTGCTTGTGTTCCCTCTCTCGCTGGCTGTCTCTCTCTCTGTCAAAAAAATAAATAAGATCTTCAAAAAAAAATCTAGAGAGAGAAAAAAATATTGAAAACATGTACAGAGCCTCAGGGAATGTGACAAAGTATAAAATAGCCTAACATAAATGTAATTAGATCCCCAGAATGACAGCAGAGAAAAAACTGATCCAAAAAATAAAATCTTTGAAGACAAAAATAGAAGCTCAGAGAACACTAAACAGGATAAATATAAGGAAAACCATACCTAAGCTCATCAAAGTCAAACTGCTAAAATCAACATGTAAAGATAATTTTTTTTAAGTAGTCTCTGTGTCCAGTGTGGAGCCCAACATGGAGTTTGAACTCATGACCCTGAGATCACGACCTGAGCTGAGATTAACAGTCACAAACTCAACCAACTAACCCACCCAGGCACCCCAAGAGAATATCTTTAAAAGCAACCAGAGGAAATGGCCCATTACATACAGGTATAGATTATTCAAAATACCCTCTGAATTCTCATCAAAAACAACAGAGGCCAGAAGACAGTGAACCAACATATTTAAAATTAAAAAAAAAAAAAAAAAGAAAAGGAAATAAAATCTGTGAACTCAGAATTCTGTACCCAATAAAACCAGCCTTTAAGAGTGAAAATTACATAAAAACATTTTCACACATTAAAAGAAACAAAGACATGTTTGTTGATAGCAAACCTTAACTAAAAGAAAAGCTTGAGTAAGTTCTTCAAGTTAAAAGGAAATGATGCTAGATGAAAACCTGGTTCTTCAGGAAGGAATAAAAAAGCACCAAAAATCATAATCTAGGTAAATATAAAAAAAATGAGAAAATAAAAAATCGAAACTACAGCAAAACAAATGCATCAGATTGGGCAAAATTAAAAAGATTTATAATCTTAACTAAATGAGATCAAAGCAGGATTCAGGTTAGGGCAAATTTTGCCCACCACTGTGAAAATCATCTTATGAATACACCCTACATTCCTTGTGAATTAAAGGTTAATGGAAAAACAAACTATTTCCTGTGAAGATAATCCCTGTGTGAACTCTGGAGACTGTTCATCCTACTCCTTTAGGGTGGTGTGGTAGGCATCCCCAAAGATGCCCTCCTCCTTATCCCTGGAATTTGTGAATGTTTTACCCTACATAAAGAATGGGAGTTAGAGTTGAAGATGGAATTAAGGTTGCTAATCAGCTGACTTTAAAATGAAGAGGCTGTCCTTGATTGCCCAATTCAGCCAGATATAATTACATTTACTCTTAAAGGTAGAAAAAAATATTAAAAACAAAACCAAGCAGCAACAACTGCAAAAACCCCCAAACCCCAACTTAAATAAAAAACAAAATAATTATCATTATAGGAGCAGAAATTGAATTTAATAAGAGCAATGGGGTTAGAATCAAAAGGAAGCAGAGATCTAGTAGTGTGATGCTTGCCAAGTACCAATGTGGGATAATAACTGAGAAAAACTATCCATGAAATCTGAAATTATATACTGAGACAAAATATTATTCAGGAGAAATAAATAAATAAAATAGTTAAAGATGTGAAAACATAGGAACATTTATCATCCAGAGACTTCTCAAATAAACATTTTTTTAAAGAAATAATTGAACAACAAAATAGAGAGTTTTCAGAAGTATGAATTGATAACTCAATAAATGATGAGTGCAAATACAGGGAAAGATATTGGCAAAATCAATGAAAAAGGTATTAAGATAATATTTAATAAAAGTTGTGTTTAGGCCAGCTATCAGAAAAAGTGTGCCTTAAGGGAGATGGAGTGATGGAAGACTTTCTGGTCAATATGCTCCTCAAGTGCTTTCATTTCCACTACAATGACCCTCAGAGTCCAGGTGTTCTGGATGGTGCAGCCACCAAGCAGGTGGGACACCTGAACACCGTCAGACTTTCCTGACATCTAGGAGAATGAGAAGATGACTGCACTGAGTAAGTCTTAAAGAAAGGTAAGTACGTAAAATAATAAGACCAAAATTACTTGTTATGAAAGTATAAATACATTTAAATAAAGTATACAAACTGGAAAATAAAGATCCAAAACAATTCCAGTATACTGGCTACTTATAAGGAATGGGGTGAAGGATCTTTGGGGAATTAAAAGATGCGGCTTTGTATATGATTGTTACATTTAATTTCCTAATGAAGTCTGAAATATGGCGAATGTTAATATCTGCTAAGTCTGGGAATATATTCCAGTGATTTTGACGTTTATTTTAAATCGTTATGCTCTTATTTTATATATATATTTTTAAAGATTTTATTTATTTATTTGACAGAGAGAGACAGTGACAGAGGGAACACAAGCAAGGGGAGTGGGAGAGTGAGAAGCAGGCTTCCTGCCAAGCAGGGAGCCTGATGCGGGGCTCGATCCCAGGACCCTGGGATCATAACCTGAGCCGAAGGCAGACGCTTAACAGCTGAGCCACCCAGGTGCCCCAGTTACGCTCTTATTTTAAAAGATAACAATGAAAACAAAAAAGAAGAAAACAAAGAATAAAATGTGAGTGGAAAAGTACAGGGTAGCACGTTTAGTACGTTAAAGGGGCTTATTAATGTTGAAGTTATTTTTCACCTCAACAAAGCACCATAGACAGAGAGGATAGCAGACCTCATCAGTTCAGAGAGAGCAGAAGAGCTTCTGCTTCTTTATCTAACTCTTGGCTACTAAGGTTCCTTACGATTTGTAATACATAGATCAAACACCCATAACTTACAGCAATCTGTTCTAATATTCACCAAAACTTGTCACTGAAGGCAGAACTAGCTACATAATCTGCAGGACCCATTGCAAAATGAGAATGTGGGTCCCCTTATTTAAAAATTATTAAAAATTTCAACGGGGCACCTGGGTGGCACAGCAGTTAAGCATCTGCCTTCGGCTCAGGGCGTGATCCCGGCGTTATGGGATCGAGCCCCACATCAGGCTCCTCTGCTGGGAGCCTGCTTCTTCCTCTCCCACTCCCCCTGCTGTGTTCCCTCTCTCGCTGGTTGTCTCTATCTCTGTTAAATAAATAAATAAAATCTTTAAAAAAATAAAAAAAATAAAAATTATTAAAAATTTCAAGATTACAATAGGATAGTATTCAATCAAGTGCAGGGCCCTTCTGAACACAAGGCCCTGTGAGACTGCGTGGGTCAATCAAAAGCCCAAGAAGCTGGCCCTGAATGAAGGCTTTATCACCTCCCATACTTCTAACTCAGCATGCTTACAAAGCTCCTCTTGCGTATGTTGCATGGACTCAGATGGACATTAAGTCGCTTCTCACCCATAATTTTTATTTCAGTAATCAAGCTGTAGTGGCAAGACTGAAGAGAGATGTAGGGAGCAGGTTACAATCAGGCTTACAGTACTTTCCTTAGTAGAGTTGATGGCCCTTTTCTCTACACTTTTCCTTCAACATTCTTCACAGTCCCCCTAAGTGCACTTTTCTAGATTTTTGTGATTGCATCCATCTGAAGAGCTTTTATTTTTCTGTTCTAACCACATTATAACCAAACAAAAAATAAAAACAATGCTCAAGCTGAAGATGAAATCAGAACTCAATTTAAAGACAGAAGAGGACAGAAGAAGGAAGGACAGCATGGCAGAAGATTAGAGGATTGCCATGGTAATTCAAAGTCAGAAGTCCTTTAAGCTAGAACCTAAATTTATGTACAAAAGCTTTAAATAAACTATCCAACAGTCTCTATGAATAGGTAGTTGTGTTACATTATGTGAAATGGAAGAGTAAATGTTATGCTTTTATTTTTGCTGTAAGTGACATACTGGTACACTACTACATGAAAAAGGAAATAACTCGAACAAAACTAATGAAATGAAGATTTGAAACTTTAAATGCATTTAAAAAACTATAAGAAGAAAGATTTTTGGTGAATAAAGTGATAAACTACGGTGCAGATTCTTTTTATCATACTATGAAATAAAATGAAGTCTATTTTCATTCCCACTGTGAAAGGCACAAAGGAATACAGAACATAGTATTTAACTATATACCCAAACTTTTAAGAACTATGGGGTGAGAGAGAACTGCTAAGAAACCTGTGCTTATTTATTTGCAGTGGTATGCTTAGAGCGACTTTAACACTACTGTAGATATATTAAGGAACTAAGAAAATGAATAAACACATTTCTGTTATTACGAACGAGAATTTGGCAGTGTAGAAAAAGGAAAATAGAAATATGGAGTGGGAAAGGCAAGAAAGAACACTGAATCTTCAGCTGCAGTTTTAACTAGTGTTGTCTATGTAAACTGATTATATATTTTATATATATTTATTATATATTATATATGCAACAATTCTATTCAATACATGCTTTATGGTTTTAAGTATGAGACTATTTACTGTAAGTCCTCGCATCTATGGTGCTAGGTGAATGTGAGAAGGTGACAAGGACTGAAAGTATTTTGTTGCTTAAAAAAAAAAGAGGAAAAAAAAAGGCTGTTGGTAAGCATTTTAAATATGCTTAAGTGTGTCTCACTACCTATGACACATCATTGCTCTGTGGGTTTGTGTGCGTGTGTTGTACTGTAATTAAGTCTCCATGCAAAAAGATAAATACTCTAAATTCTAATATTGCTGTTCTTTATTTGTTAATGTATATCAGACATATAATTTATCTAGAAAGGAACAAGATCCTACTAAATATATATGCATGTTTTTAGGTTTATATTAAGGTTACTTTCATTAGAAGCAGACTGTTTTGGCATATTTGTAACTCAAAAACAAATGCTAAATAAAATACACAGATTTATTTTCTTCATTATAAAATGAAAAAATACATATAGACACACATCCTCATTGTTACATTTGTATCCATGCATGTATATGTATATGAATTTATGAATGTGCATGTGTATGTACAAGCAATCATTCTGTACTTCTATCTGTTGAAAGGATCAGAAGCAAAGAAACCTCAATAGCAATGAATATAGCCACTGCCCAGATGTTAGTTTCTGGTGCCACTCTCCACTAAAAAGAACCAGAGTTTCTTGGATAATTTGCCAATTTCAGGGCTGGGCAGGGTAGGTATGAGTCTTGAATATCTTGTTTTGCCAGAATTTAAGGAAGGGTTAAAAAAAATAATAAGTTTGTGTCATAAGGACACAGGAGCTTGAAAAGGGTCCCATAGCCTAATAATACATTCACACATAGATACATACATACATACATACATATATACATAAAGATATAAATGAGTAAAATTAATAGGCTAAAGGAAAGCTTCTTGTTTATAGAATATTGACTGGTCAGTGGTACCTGGGAAATACAGAGGGAGTGCCAGAATTGTAAAATCAACATTTTGCCAGCATCTTAAAGATTGTCACCAGTGTTCTGACAACATTTTGCTAAATCTCATGGGAAATTTTGATGAGGAGTGAAATACTGGCATGGTTTTAAAGTATATACAGACATACCTTACCTTATTTTTCTTCACATTATTACCATTCATAGATTTTGTGTTTTTTACAAATTGAAGATTCAAGACTTCAGGGGTGGAAGTAACTGCAGATGTGGTGAAAATAACAATAGAACTAAAATTAGAAGTAGAGCCTGAGATTATCATGGGATCTCATGATAAAACTAGAACGGATCAAGAGTTGCTTCTTATGGATGACCAAAGAAAATGTTTTCTTTTTTTTTTCAGTTGAAAGCTACTCCTGGTGAAGACGCCATAGAGATTGCTGAAATGACTTTGAACAAAGTTATCAGAATAGTAAGTAAACCTGGTTGACAAGGACATGACAGGGTTTGAGAGAATTTATGCCAATTTTGAAAGAACTACTGTGGCTAAAATGCTGTCAAACGGCATCACGAGCTACAGAGAGATCATTCTCGAAAGGAAGAGTCAACTGACATGGAAAACTTCATTGTTGTCTTATTTTAAGCAACCGCCACTAGCACCCCGACCTTCACCAACGACCACCCTGACCAGTCAACAGCCATCAACACAGAGGCAAAACCCTCCATTAGCAACAAGACTGTAACTCGCTGAAACTCAGATGATGGTGAACATTTTTTAGCAATAAAGTATTTTTAATTAAGGTATGTACAT
The DNA here is from genome assembly GCF_024610735.1 of Ursus americanus. Taxonomy (NCBI): domain Eukaryota; kingdom Metazoa; phylum Chordata; class Mammalia; order Carnivora; family Ursidae; genus Ursus; species Ursus americanus. The sequence goes on from NC_142145.1 coordinate 40,519,585, forward strand.
TTTTTAGACATAGTGCTATTGTACACTTAGTAGACTACAATACAGTGTAAACAATTTTTTTATGCACTGAGAAACCAAAAACTTCATCTGACTTGCTTTATTGCAATATTCATTTTATTGTGGTAGTCTGGAACTAAACACGCAGTATCTCTGAGGTATGCCCGTACTCACAGATTGTTCCTTAATTGCAATATCAGAAATAGTAATGTACAGTGGAGAAATCAGAGAACAATTTTGAATAAGTGATCAAAATTAGGATCATCAATTAAGACTAAATGGAAATTGTGTACTTCCAGATGTGATACCTGAGGAAAGCATAACAGCAACTATACAATATTCTCACTAGAAATGTGTAAATGGAATCTACTTATGAAACAATGTTAACTGACCTGAAATAACTATTTTATCAAAAATTAAAAAAAAAAGTGTTCTTCAAAAACATCAATGACATAAAAAACAAAGAATGTGGGAATGATCTAGATTAAAGGAGATTAATACAAGGCCCAATTCTAGTTAGAATCCTGAACTGGAGGGGAAAATAATGTAATAAGGCACACTGGTTCAACTTACAAGTTTGAAATAAAAACCGTACACTAGATAAATATTTTATTTCAAGTCAGAAATTAATTATATTTTAGTTATATATAATTATATCCTTATTCTCATGAAAAACACATTGAGGTGTTTAGAGACAGGGCAATGATATATGCAAATTAGAGATAATTAGACAGGTGAGAGACAGGGAGAGAAAGGGTTAGCGAGAGATAGGTAAATAGAGCAATGATAAAGCATGGGTGGCAAAATGTTGATAATATGAACCTGGAGCAAATGTTGTACAAGTGCTTTTTGTTGCCATACTTGTGCCTACAACTTTTTTCTAAGTTTTAATTTTTTATTTCATTTATGTATTTTTACTTGGTAATATTTGTATCACTGCACTGAAACTAAATTTTACATGTTGAATAGCATTAGTTTGGGTAACAATTATATGAGAGACTTGGAAATTATTTACATAATGAAAGATTTCAAAACTGCAGTGGAATGGGCAGCTTTAAATGAAGCCATTTCAATAATGATTTATTCCAATCACATATTCTGCAAGAATGTCACCACCTCTAAATAAGAAATAATTCTTGTGTCTAAAACTACTTTGGTGCCTCCATATTCTGGGAGAAGAACTTAATCTCCAGCTTTCACGATAACTGGCTGGATCTCTCCACCTTTTCCTTTAGAGCCTGACCCAATAGCTACTACTACTATTGCTTGCAATACTTTTCCTTGAGATTTTTCTAAAAGCATAATGCCTCCTTTGGTTACAGTACTGCCTGTACTCCTTTCAAGTGCAACTTGGTCAAAGAGGAAGAAACTTCCTAAATGCCTGTCTTGCCATGACTTCAATTCTCCGCAGTTTGTACTCTGCTCTCATGGCACTGCACAAGCAAGGAGAAACCCTCCATCTGACCCCTGGGACACGTGAATGTGGGAAAAGGATGCCCAGCACACAGGCAGCTCCTGTAAATTTTAGTTTTCAAATAAAAAAAAATTCAAAAACAATATTTACTTCAGCATTTCACTGTTCTGTTCATGATGTTTACAATATCTATGTCTTCTGAGAACTGCAGCAATTCATGATTGCATGGAATCCACTAAAAGTTTACCTTCACACAGTATTATGTATTATAAAATGCATTTGGGGTCAGAATGTTCTAGATATGTCTAAAAAGGACTGATAACATCCTGTCTAGAAAACTAAGAACAGAACTGCTTAATATATATAGGAACTTTCATGACTTTTAATCTCAAATTTCAATTATTTGAGCCTATATGAAAATCTAAAGAAAATAGTAATAATTTAGTAAATGGAGTAATACTTCTTTTTAAGTGGATCATCTTAACTTAGTTATGTGAGTCTGGACCTCTGATGAATGAAGTAAAAAAAAATAATTAAATAAACGAAGAGAAAATTTATGTTCATGGACAGAAAGACTCAGTATTGTCAAGATGTCAGTTCTTTCCAACTTGACTGAATATTCAGTTCAATCTCAATCAAGATCCCAAAAGTTTTTTAGTGGATACTGACAAGCTGATTCTAAAATTTATATAGAGAGGCAAAAGACAAAGAACAGTCAACACAATATTGAAGAAAAATAACAAAGTTGGATAACTTACATTTCTTAACTTCAAGGCTTACTATAAAGCTACAGCAATCAAGACAGTGTGGTATTAGCAACACATAGATAATCCATGAAAGAAAGTACTGATAAGCTGGACTTCATTAAAATTAAAAAAAAGTCAACTCTGTGATAGCAGAAGACGACAAACTACAGACTTTGAGGAAATATTTTCAAAAGACACATTTGATAAAGGACTATTATGCAAAATATACAAAGAATTCTTAAAACTAAACAGTAAGAAAATAAACACCCTATGAAAACTGGGCCAAAGACCTTAACAGATGCCTCTTCAAAGATATGATCTGCATATGATAAGAAGCTCCATACACAATGTCATCAGGAAAATGCACATTAAAATGATATACCAGTATGCATGTACAAGAATGGCCAAATTCTAGATCACTGACAACAGCAAATCCTGGGAAAGATGTGCAGCACCAGGAACTTTGATTTTTTTTTTTGGCGAAAATTCAAAATGGGAAAGCTACTTTGGAAGGCAATTTTGTGGTTTCTTGGAGGAGTACATATAATCTTACCATATGATTGAGAAGATGCACTCCTTGGTACTTACCCAAAGAAGTTGAAAAATTATGTCCACGCAAAATCCTGCATACAATGTTTACACCAGATTTATTCATAATTGTTCAAACTTGAAAGCAACCAATAGAATTCTTTTTATTTTTTTGAGGGGGAGGAGGGGCAGAGGGAGAGGGAGATAATCTTAAGCAGGTTCCACACCAAGCGCGGAGCCCAACATGGGGCTCCATCTCACAGCCCTGAGATCATAACCTGAGCCAAAATTGAGAATTAGAGGCTTAACCAATTGAGCCACCCAGGTGCCTCTGCTACCCCTTTTTAAGACAATTCTTTAGTAGCCAAATGGTTAAATACACAGTAGTATATTCAGACAAGGAAATATTATTTAGTGCTAAAAGTACATGAGCTATCAAGCTATGAAAATATATGGGGGGACCTGAAATGCATTATTACTAAGTAAAAGAAACCAATCTAAAAAGACTATGTATATGATTCCAACTATATAAGATTTTGGAAAAGTCAGTGGCACCTGGGTGGCTCAATTGGTTGAGCATCTGACTCTTGATTTCGGCTTTGGTCATGATCTCAGGGTGGTGAGATTGAGCCTTGCAACAGGCTCCACACTCAGTGGGAAGTCAGCCTGAGATCCTTTCTCTCCCTCTCCCTCTGCCATTTTCCCCCTGCTCTCTCTCTAAAAATAAATTAAAAAATCTTAAAAAAAAAAGATTTTGGAATAGGCAAAACTATGGCAATAATAAAAAGATCAGTGGTTGTTAGGGACTGAGGTGTAGGAGGGATGAATAGGCAGAACACAGATGTTTAGGGAAGTGATGATGCTATGCATGATACCATAATGATGGATACATGTGATCATTCATTTGTTCACACCCACACAATGTACAACACCTAGTGAACAATAATGCAAACTATGGCCTTTGAGGGATTATGATGCGTCAATGTAGATTCATCAGTTGTAACAAATATACCCTCTGTTGAGTGATGTTCATACTGGGGAAGGTAATGCATATAAAGGTTCATAAGTATACGGGAAATCTCTGTATTTGTTGACAATTAAAAATTTTTCTAAAGAAGTCTTAATAGAATAACATCACATTTTATGTTGACTGAATACATCTCCATTAAATCAGCTTTCACCACTTATAGTCAACATTGTACTTCAGGTTCTTGTCAGGATTCCAGTTTGAAAAGGAAGAAAACAGTATTTGCAGATGACATGATCTTTTATATAAAAATATTTAAGGAATTCATATGCAAAGAAAACCTCCAAACAAACACTGTTAGAGCTAATAAATAAGTCCAGCACACATGCAAGATGTGCAATCAATATGCAATAATCAATTGTATTTTTGTACACTTCCAACAATGGCAAGTGTTGAGTACTTGCAACCTCCATTCACTATTGATGGGGAAGTAAAATGGTGCAGCCACTTTGGAAAACAGTTTGACAATTCTTCAGGGTGTTAAATACAATTATCATATAGACCACAATTCCATTCGTAGGTATATATTCGAGAGCAATGAAACATATATCCCCACAAATATTTATACACAAATATTATTAGCAGCATTATTCAGAGTAGCCAAAAAGTGGGAAAAAAACAAATATTCATCAAATGATCAAAATGTGGCATCTTAAAGACCACATACTATATGATTCTACTAATTACTAATTAATATGAAATGTCCAGAACAGGCAGCCCATAGGATAGAAAGTAGGTAAGATGATGCCAGGAGCTAGGGTTATGACAAAACAGATAGCGAATACTAACAGGATTTATTATTTTTTTGAGTGAAAAAAAATGTTCTAAATTTAGATAGTGTTTATGGTTGTATATCTAGAGATATATTAAAATTTGAATTGTACACTTTAAAAGGGTGAATTTCATGCTATGCGATATCTGCTTTTTTTTAAGTGCTATCATTAATCATCTTTTATTCCTTAGTATTTTCTAAATCCTCTTCAGAAAATCTTTTCTGTAACTTAAATAACTATTTTTTCCATTTTTATTTTTGTTTTATATCTATGCTTAGCCTTAATCTATTGGCTTAACCCCACTTTTTAATTTATTTCTTCTTTATTTATTTAGAATTATTTGGTTATAATTTGCCCTGTTCTCCTTTGTTTACTACATAGAAATTATAACACGTTATGACAGCCTACCTTCAAAATTGCCAATTCTCCTGATATTCACACTCTCATATATTCCCTTCCTACACTACATCAGGATTTTTCAATGTGACCAACGAAGATGGCAGAAGTAATAGTATGTTACTTCCAACAGTAGGTCATAAAAGGTACTATGGCTTCCATATATGCCACCATTTCCTTGGATCACACATTCTGGGAAAAGCCATTTACCACGTCCCCAGAAGGTGAGGAACTGAAGACTCCAACCACGTAAACCACAGGAGTAAGACTGAAATGGATCATCCAGCTCTTGTCAAGCTTTCAGTAGAATGCAGTAATGAAGGTTACTATCTGCAGCTCATCAGTGATCTTGGAAACAGATTATCCTTCAGTTGATGGCAGCCCTAGCTAACAGCTTGACTGCAAACTCATGACAGACCCTAAGTCAGTTAAACCTTTCCTATTTTCGTGACACTCAGAAAGCGTGAGGTAATAGTTTATTTTGTGTGGATAGTTTTTAAGGCACTTTTTAAATGCAACAATAGATAGCTAATACACATGCTAAAATACCTAGTCCCTTCAGCTTATACACATGACTAATAATTTATGCCTTATTTTTTTCCATTAGTGTTTACATGGATTTGAATATGATGAATAAAAATTTTCCTTAATAATAATAATTTTCTCTGCAACATTTACTCTTACACTTTATTTTTATTTTTTATTTTTTTTAAAGATTTATTTATTTATTCGACAGAGAGAGACAGCCAGCGAGAGAGGGAACACAAGCAGGGGGAGTGGGAGAGGAAGAAGCAGGCTCCCAGCGGAGGAGCCTGATGTGGGGCTCGATCCCACAACGCCGGGATCACGCCCTGAGCCGAAGGCAGAGGCTTAACCGCTGTGCCACCCAGGCGCCCCTACTCTTACACTTTAAAGGAAGATAACATAGTCTCTGTTCCAGAGTAGATTAGTAGATTACGTATTTTCTAATATAACACCACTCCACTTTGATCAACATATGCGCTGATGGTTTCTAATTTTAAAAGTTGTATTTACTTTTCAAATAGTACCTATTTGAGGCACAAAATGTGTGTGTGTGTGAGAGAGAGAGAGAGAGAGAGAGAGAAAGAGAGAGAGAGAGGCAGATAAAATTCTCACTGTATTAACTGGAAAGAATGATTGTTTTCAGTCATAGAATAAATCCTTAGACAATCTTTATGTAATCAGTTTACATGACAAGATATAGATGAAAAAGAAGAGAAAAAAGAAAGATTTTAGTTAAAGTTAAAAACTCTTTAAATTATTCATTTACAACTCATCTAAATTTTACCACAACCAAAAATACCCTATATTACCTTAGAGGAAGATAAGAGCTAGTTAAGCATTTAATGAAGATAAAAATAGGTTTGTCCTACAAAATTAGTGAGATGGTGATGGAGCTAAGGAACTATAGTTGCTGTTTTAATTAGCTTTTTAAATACTCAAATGACACAGGTCTATTAAGGTAGGTATCACAAAGGCCCAGTATCATTTACCCTAGCTTTATGGATTTAATGACTGAGCTAACTACAAATTTAACTCTCCTGTTTTTTTTTTCACTTAATTTTTAATTTTCAAGCCTTAAGGGGCAATATTTTCAATATTAAGCTGTTTTTGCTTTTTTAAGTGTAGAGATCTGAAATACATTCAACAATCCAAAAAATATACATATGTATGCTAATAACATCTGTGAATCTACATATACTGTGCTAATTTTGAATAGTTTTGCTCAAAGTGAAAATGCCAGTTGTGTAAATTGTCAAAAGCGTAAATTGGCTGTTTTCAGTTAGGAGTATGGTGAGATGTGGTTGACATCTTTTTCCCCTTCATTCTGCATAGCTTATCAAACACCTATCCAACAGGTTTAAACTTTGGAATGGTTCTTCTCTCCATTATTATCATGATCTCTCTGGTATTGTTTCTTATCTGAATAACTTCTATAGTTTCCTGCCTTCAGTCTTGCACTTATACTCATTTATTTTCAGAGATCTAGTTTCAACTCTCCACTCCATTCCTTACTATTATGTCATCTAGAACAACCACTTTCTGCTTCAATACTCCCTAAGTGGGGATAATAATAGTATCTGCCTCACGGGGAGTTTTAGTGCTCAAAACATGATGTTGCATACTATAATAATCCGATAATGTAAATTATTACTATTACTGCCATACTGTTTTTAATTACTAATCTGATTATGTCACTGTTTTATTTATTTATTTATTTATTTATTTATTTATTTATTTATTTATTTATTTATTTTTAAAGATTTTATTTATTTATTTGACAGAGATAGAGACAGCCAGCGAGAGAGGGAACACAATCAGGAGGAGTGGGAGAGGAAGAATCAGGCTCATAGCGGAGGAGCCTGACGTGGGGCTCGATCCCATAACGCCGGGATCACGCCCTGAGCCAAAGGCAGACGCTTAACTGCTGTGCCACCCAGGAGCACCTATGTCACTGTTTTTAAATCCTTCAGATTTTGGTCTTTAGGATTAAGTCACAATTATATAATATAACATATAAAACCTTCCTTGTTCTGGCCACTGCATTATCTTCAGCTTTATCATTTCATTATCCTAGGCCTGATAGTAAATCATTATTCTATTTCTGCAAATACTGTACTTGCTTGGGCTTTCATCTAATATCCAGATTAGAAGACCCTAAAAGTTGTCTAAAGTAATTCTTTCATGTCTATTATGATTCAGTTCAAGTTGTATTCCTCCAGAACTTTCTTAAAAGCCCTCATGTTTTGACTATTTTATGACATGTATTATTTCATGTGTTCCTATAATAATCTGTACATGGGTCAATTTCTGTATTTGTGTCAATTATCTTTCAAATTCCCTTCCAAATTCGTGCACATACTGTACATATTGGGAGGCTGACCTCTATTCTACCACTTCCAATTGGGTGCAGGTATGAGGAAGGGAAGAGAATGAGGTTGGGGCATTAAATGTCTTTGTTCCTTTCTTGTAGAAGTACTTTGACATGGATGCATCCAAAGAACACATTTTTTTTTTCCTTCATCTGGTAATCCCTTTGCTTGTGTTTTCAGGTCTGAGAATATTGATGAAGGTATTTTAGCCCTGGCCTACCGTACCATTACTGGTAATTCCTTACATCTTGATTTCATTATTGTAAATGGTTCCTTTCTTAAAATTTTCTTAAATTCCCGAGTGCCAGGTGAAACTTGCTAGTACCTTGACAATACTTAACACAGTGTATATCAGTCAGAATAGGTTTAGTTATGCTACATAACAAATAATCCCCACTATTTCAGTAGCTTTTAAAAACATTTTTTACTTCATGTGGGCTCTATAACTGAGAAGGTTCTGTGTTTTTGTTTCTATGATATTCAAGCCAAGAAAAAGAAAATGTGGCAGTCACAAAGGAGCATTATAGCTTCTCTTAGAAGTGACCCAATTTCTGCTTATACTTTACCAGCCAAAATGAGGCCCTGAAAATATGCATTTTCAAGGGAGGAGGACAGTGGATGAAAGGAGAATTAGAATATTTGATGAAAGCATTATGACCTCTGTATTTTATATTACAATAACATTTATATTACAATAACATTTCAAAATCTCTCAGGGAAAACAGGAAAGGGTCTCACTTTTCTTCAACTTGATATCTACATGATGTAGCACTGTATTTAGCAGACAGAAAATTAGATAAATGTTTACTGAATGAATTAATACAATTGTTTTGCTCTGTACAAAAAAAAAAGCTACCAGTAATAAGTTGATTTCAGTTACTTCTGAAGATATTCAGACAATCTATTAAATTTAGATTCAACAGAATACAATAATTCAAAAACTCTATCCTGTCATGTTCATAATATAAATAAGCCAAAATAGCTGCACCAAACTCTATGTTTCAGAACAGAAAATATTCCCCAGAGATTATGATTCTCTGTAAAAGAAGACCAGAATTGGTGTTTAGGAAATTAGCATTCTAAAACCTGTTCAAAAGAGAACTACCATGTGGCACTGGAGAAGTCTTTACATTTGAATGTCTTATTTGTCTCCCTTGAAAATTACAGATTTTTTAAAAAATTTAAAAACTCTTCAGATTTAATTTTGAATTTTAATGTGTAATCATTCATTTTAATGGAAACTAGTATTTGGAATCTTATCATTTTGATGACCAAAATGATGGCACTGTATGATTTTGAAGCTCATGCTTCAGATTAGATGCAGATATATTAAATGAGTTCACGTTACAATTCTTCTCAATCTATACCAGATGGCAGACTTAAGTAGTGCTAGGACAATACCTCATTGCTTCTTGTCATGTTTTTTCTAAGGATGAGAATACGTAGTTGATTCTGATAATTAGTTTTAAAAATAGAGACGAGTGGAAAAATCCTTTCAAAAGAGGTTTGATAACATTTCTTTTTCTTATGTGCCATTTAAGAGTATATATCAGTCCTGCTTTCTTATCATGTAAGACATTGGTTTGCCATGATTGCTATGATGTGTCCATTCAGGGAAGTAGCTGTTTTTTGTCTTGTATTTTAATGAATACCAAATACTCATTTAAAGATTCATCATGGTTTTTTATTACAGTCCATGATAATAACGAAATCCCACCTGACATAAGGTGCAAATATCTCTAATGCGCTATCATGGCAGAAAAAGGCAGTCTGGGCTCTGGTTTTACCTAATCCTATGGTTTAATACTCTCTTCATTATTCTTAGAACCATCAAACCTATGAAATTTTTGAAAACATATGCAGGATATACTCAAGAGCACATCAGTTTTATTTCAAGTGTTCCACCAAGACTTACCAATTATGAAAATTATTTTTAGATCTGATAGATGTTTTACTTAACTCTGATGTTTTTCAGATTTTTAAACTAAACATTTGATTATAATAAAATAAATTGCTCAACTATGAAGAGATTAAAGTACACATATTCAAAGTATAGTTTATACCAAGAATGAAATTTACCATTTCTTTACAGGGAATCTAATGGAATTACTGCCATGAGCACTTAAGAAAAAAAAAAAGTCTAAGATGATAAATAACACATTATTGAGAATGAATGAACTAAAATTTAAAAGTAGTCATTTTAAAATAAATACCAGTCTAGGGGCATCTGGGTGGCTCAGTCAGTTAAGCATCGACTCTTGATGTCAGCTCAGGTCTTGATCTCAGGGTTGTGAGTTCAAGCCCCATGTCTGGTAGTCCAAATAATATAATATAATATAATATAATATAATATAATATAATATAATATAATATAATATAATAAATATAATATAATATAATAAAAATAAAAAATAAACAAAACCTTTCTAGGCATAGAAAAAGTAAGAGAAAACAGCCAAATTTTCATGCCACAACTTCTTTTTTTTTTTTTAAGATTTTATTTATTTATGTGACAGAGAGACAGCCAGCGAGAGAGGGAACACAGCAGGGGAGTGGGAGAGGAAGAAGCAGGCTCCCAGCGGAGGAGCCCTATGTGGGACTCGATCCCGGAACGCCAGGATCACGCCCTGAGCCGAAGGCAGACGCTTAACGACTGCGCCACCCAGGCGCCCCATTCTTATCCTTAGCAGATCCATAAAACAAAAGTGATAAATTACAGAATAAAAACTGGGAGTAATGAAAGCTGTACAAAAATATCAAGTTTGACACCCTAAGGAAAACAAAAGATCATTTCCAACAGTTTTTCTAAGGACTTGACATTTGTTATAAATGTTTAGAGCAAGAAGAGCTTGTTGGCTTCTAGAAAGCCTACTGGCATATGTCTGCTTCTTTACTCTGTGTACTCACCCTGACAATGAGAACAATTATTTCAGAAAACACTTCCATGTAACATTTCATACAACAGTAATTAGTTGGTGTATAGGTCACTAAATAGCATTTTCTGCTGTTTTTTGCTTTATCTCTTTTTTCCCCCCCAGTACTATTCCTAGGTATCTCCCTTTGCCTGGTCTTAGCTGTATTCTCTTTTTACACCTCTCACCTTCCTGTAACTCCACACTATGAAAAAAACAAACAAACAAAAATCTATATTCAAACTCTAAATCTCATTCCTGAACTCCAAACATACATACACTATACTACTGTCTCTTTGATTATCCCACTGACACCTCAAAAAGAAATTCATCTTTGTCCTTTTTCAGTCACGTTATTGTAAAATAAAACACAGATACATAAAACCATTCAAAACCACTGTACAGACCACAAAATAGTATTACAAGGTGAACACCCTGTAATGACAACGAAAATCAAGACAGCTTTGCTATCCACTGTAGAAACTCTTTCACCCTATTTCAGTCACAGTGCCCACCCCTCTTCTACAAATAATCTCTATCCTGACTCATGTATCAATTACTTCCTTATGATTTTTTATCATCTTATCACCCACTAGTGCATAAAGAGACATTGTATGTAGTGGATCTGCACCATGCCAATTTATCTAAACTGGAACTATCTTTCCTCATTTTCCCTTCCTTTCATAGTTTTGAGTTAGTATTAGGCACAACCTTTAGAAACTGAAAGTGAATAAGCAGCCATATATTTTATAGTTGCAAATTTAACTTTAAAAACTTGGGGCAAAACCAAAATCTTTTCACTAGCATTGTTCAGTATTTGATCGGTCGTTGTTTCCAGGCCTTCTCAGTGGAAAAGGCAGAAAGGAGAGATGTAAAGAGAGCTAATAAAATTGCCATGCTGATTCAAATTTGGGACTCCAGGATGTTTACTTAATCTTTTATATTACATCTGTATCTCCTTTCCACCCCACAACGTTTTGTATTACATCTGTATCTTCTTTTTTTCCACTCTGAAAATTCTGGTTTTCAAGAACACAGGGGATGGCATAATTAAAGTATCTCATATCACTCATTGCTATATCCTGCCTTACAGAGAAAACAATACTGTTGCTGTCACTGCTCATTATTACTGGTAAAAAATAAAAATAATGTTTTGCCTGTGTTATCCTTATTCTCCCTTTTGTTTGGTGTTCCTTACCTACAGTGTCAGCACATATGGCATATGGCCATTATAGCATATTCCTTTTCTATAAAGCCAAATGTAATCATTGCTCTATAGATAAGCATATGTTTGATGCTCACCACCAGCCCTTATGTCAAAAATCTCTATTTTGATTGTCTGAAGTTCATTCTAATTTTCTCCATTGATCTGTATTTCTATCCTTATCACACTACTACACTATCTTGATTATTGTAGCTTTATAGTAACATAAAATCAAGCACTGTAAATTCTCCAATTTTTCCCTTCATTTTCAAGATTATTTTATTCTGAATCTCTTGCATTTTCACATGAATTTTAGGATCAACTTGACTATGCAACAAAAAATAAAGGCAGCTGATAAGAAGTATGTTGAATCAATAAACCAGTTTAGTAAGCTTGCTATTTTATCACTATTAAGTTTCTAATCCATGAACATGGGAGGTTTGTCCATTTCTTTATATCTCCTTTAGTTTCTTTCAAGGATGCTTTTTCAATGTATAAGTTTTGCAATTATTGTGTCAAATTTATTCCTAAATCATTTAAGGTTTGATGTTTTTTGTGAATGTAATTGTTCTTAATCTCTTAATCCCATTTTTAGTGTGTAAGAATACAACTTGTCAGGTGTACTGACCCTGCATCCTGCAACTATGCTAAACATACTGAGTTCTAATCACATTTTTGTGTATTCTTTTTCTATAGAAGATAGTATCTTCTGAAAATAGAGATATTTTCACTTCCTCCTTTCTTATCTGTACTCCTTTTTTTTCTTTTTCTTGACAAATACTCTAGATAGAATTTCCAATAAAATGTTGAATGAAAGTAGCAATTGCAGATTTTTTTCCTTGTTCCTCATCTTAGGCAGAAAGGCTCTAGCCTTTTACCATTAAATATGTTAGTGTGGGTTTTTCATGTATAGCTTTTATTAGGTTGAGGAAATTCTCTTTTATTCAGTTGAAAGGTTTTTATCACCAAAGGGTGTTGGCAGTTACCCACTTTTTTCTTCTGTATCTATGGAGGTAATCATGTGGTTTGCCCCTTATTATATTAATATGGTGTATTAATTATATCAATTGAATATCACATTTTGAGCAAACTTTGCATTCCTGAGATAAATCCTCTTTGGCCATGGCATTTTATGTGTTGCTGAACTTGGTTTGCTAGCATTAGTTTTGAAGATTATTGTGTCTATACTTATAAGAGATATTGGTCTATAGTTACATTTTCTTGCGTTATCTTTGCCTGGTTTTGGTATCTGGCTAATACTGACTCTCATAGAATGAATGGGAAGTGTTCTCTCCACTTCTATTTTCTGAAGAGTTTTTGAACGATTTTTGAATCTTTCTTAATTGTTTGACAGAATTCACCAGTGTAGCCATCTGGTCCCAGGCTTTCCTTTATGGAAAGTTTTTTGATTACATGTTCAATTATTTTACTTGTTTTAGTTCTATTCAGATTTTCTAATTTTGAGTTAAGATTAAGTAGTTTGTGTCTTTCTAGGAATCTGCCAAATTTCTTTAGTTTTCTCATTTATTAACATGCAATTGTTCCCAGTATTGCAATTTATTTTTTTATTTCTATAAGGCTAATAGTAATGCCTTCTCTTTCATTCCAGATTTTTGTAATTTGATATTTTTATCTTATCTTTGATAAGAATAGCCAAAAATCTGTCAATTTCTCATCTCTTTAAAGAATCAGCTTTTGTATATATTTATTTTCTCTATTGTTTTATCTTATTTCATTTATATCTGATCTCATCTTTTTAAGTTTCTTCTGCTTGCCTTTTTAATTTGTTCTTTTTATGTTGTTATTTTTATTTATTTATTTGAGAGACAGAGTGAGCGAGTGAGCAGGGGAAGAGCAGAGGGGCAAAAGCAGTACTCGCTGAGCACAGAGCCCAACATGGGGCTCAATTCCACAATCCTGAGATCATGACCTGAGCTGAAACCAAGAATTGGTCACCTAACCGAGCCACTCAGGAGTCCTTAATTTGTTCTTCATTTTGTCATTTCTTAAGATGATAGGTTATTAATGTAACATCTTCCTTCCTTTTTGAATATAGGTTTACAATTCTAAATTTCCCTCAAAACAGACATATCTGTATCCCATAAGACTTTGTATTTTGTATTTTCATTTTCATTCATCTTAAGGTATTTTTTAACTTCTGTGATTTCTTTTTTGACTCACGTCTCACTTAGGAGTGTTTTATTTCCCCCCCCAAAAAAAAGTCTAAGATGATAAATAACACATTATTTAAGAATGAATGAACTAAAATTTAAAAGTAGTCATTTTAAAATAAATACCAGTCTAGGGGCATCTGGGTGGCTCAGTCAGTTAAGCATCGACACTTGATGTCAGCTCAGGTCTTGATCTCAGGGTTGTGAGTTTAATTTTGATGTTCTTCTCTAATTATACAACGACTCCCCTTTAGCTGCTACTACATGGAGTCTGTATCAGGAATGCAATAAAATTCTATCGGATTTCTTACCACAAACATAGGTAGGCTTTCATTTGACGTTAGCTCCCTAACAGACTCATAAATAATACTTAATACTATCTTTGGTATTTTTCCTATAGCTAATTGGCCTACTGGTCAATAAGCTCATGCCTAGGCACATCTACCTGTCTTTAGGCAATGACTTTCCTAGTGGAAAGTTAAGATAAGCTTATTAGAGGCAGGTAGTTCAATAATGGCTGAGCTCCTGGTCAGTGCTAACTACAAAGTCTGTAAAGTCTAGATTCCTTACAGAAGAGATTAAAGTTTCATATATAATCTCTCCTCCTAGCTCTCCATAATTCCTATGTTTTATATTAGAGAATAAATAATTGGACTCTACTAATGTGTAGCTGCATGACTGTCAAATTGTTGCACACATTTACATCTCAGTTTTCTCAACTTTAATATGAAAGCTATAATTTTTTAAAGTGTTCTTCTTTTAAAGTGTTCTTGCATAGATCAAATACTACATAAATATTAAGTATTTTTATTACTACCACTATAATAAAACCTTATTAATCAAAAGGAGATTTGCAATTTAGTGTTTATTTGTGACTTGCTGCTTAAGTTTCTTTTAGTTTCATAGTCAATATGAGTCCAGTATTACCCTGCCAAGCCAGCAAGTACTTCTGAATCTTATCAAGACACTGTGAAGAATAACTGAAAGCTATTCTGGAGTCAGACTTCATATTTTTAAATCTTGCATTTACCACTTAATAATTTTGCCACACAAATCAAGCTACTTACCTTCTCTCTGCCTCAAGTTAACATACTTTAAAATAAGAATAATTACATTCTATACCCCAGAGAGTATGAGGAGGATTAGATGAGTATACATAAAGAAGAATTTACAGTATTGCCAATAACAAATTTAGCTTTGATCACCTGAAAACACTTTGGAGAGAAAAGTAAATATTCTGCATAACAAACTAGTTAAACTGTTACCCAACACAAATAGTATTTTCCCTTTACTTGGATTTTCAACAAGAAGATAGAATTTAGTTAAAAAAAAAGTGTTTAGTTGAGAGCAATCCTGTAAACTTCACCCATATTAGTAAATGCTTGAAATATAACGCATAATCCATGAGCATATGATCAAACTTCAGAATTTTCAAAATGCTCATGAAATTTTCTCTTAAGGAAATATGATTTTTACATTTTTGTTTTGTAGGCTAAATTTTTTTTTAAAGATTTTATTTATTTATTTGACAGAGAGTCAGCCAGCGAGAGAGGGAACACAAGCAGGGGGAGTAGGAGAGAAAGAAGCAGCCTCCCAGCAGAGGAGCCTGATGTGGGGCTGATCCCAGAACTCCGGGATCACGCCCTGAGCCGAAGGCAGACGCTTAATGACTGAGCCACCCAGGTGTCCCTGGAGGCTAAATTTTTAACAGCTTTACGGAGCTTTACATCCCATATAAACTACTCATTTAAAGTATACAATGTAATTTTTCTATTATAGCCACAGAATTATGCAACCACTACCAATATCAACTTGGAAAATTTTATCCTCCCCAGAAAGAAACCTCGTACCCTCTGGCAGTCACTTCTACCCTCTGGCAGTCACTTCTATTTTTCCCCAACTTCCCCTCCAGATCTATGTGACCATTAATCTACTTTTTGTCTCTATAGTTTTAAGTTCTATTACCTTCAATTGTGGAGAACAAAAAAAAAAAGAAAAAGAAGAAGAAGAAAAGAACAACTCTTTAAACATGAAAGGGTTAAATATTTTAAGAACTTGGAAAGAGTGAAATCACATTAAAACCTCTCTTTTGTCCATTTTGAAAAATTATACATATTCTTTTAATAAAGCACCATACTGAATTCATAAAGGTCAGGGTTAGGATTCTGCGTACATCTGAATAAACCTGGGGTGGATTACATCATAACCATATTAAAGAAATAACTTAGCTTTGGCACTGGGCATGATTTACCATGTCACATTCTTTTAAAATGCAAATGGGATGCTTCATTTTCCATGTGGAGAATATTAAGAAAGCAACTGGATTTAGACAAAGAAACGCAAGCACCAATGCAAGTGACGCGAACTCATAATCCATCTTAGTATTTCAGAGAGACCACTAAGCTGTCTAGAGTGTAGTGCTCTACTTGCCTTATATTCAGTCTTTTTGGAGGCTATATGTGACAAGACAACTCTGGTTAATTTTATTTAATTTCAAACTGTGTAATACTTAAATCTCGATAGATTATTTTCTCTGAAGAATCAGTGATCTCCAATATTACATGTGCATATATTTCACTATTACTTGAAAAACTGACTACACTTTTACTTTTTAAAGAATTTAGAAGTATCTATCCATAACCATTAATACATTTATATAGACACTGATGTTGCTATATATTCAAATTATATAATAATGAATAATATCTATATCTAATTACCTTATCATGTTTATGCCATTGCATTATTTTAATAATATAAAATCTGCATTGATTTGTTGAATAGAGCTTTACTGAAATATGACTGACAAATAAAAATTGTATATATTTAAGGTGGATAACGTGATTTTATATATGTGTGTGTGTGTGTGTGTGTGTGTGTGTGTGAAATGATTACTATGACCACGCTAATTAACATACCCATCACCTCAGCTGTTATTATTATTGTTATTATTTTTGGTGGCAAACACACTTAAGATCTACTTTCTTAGCAAATTCTAAGTATACATTACATTATTATTAACTACAGTCACCATGCTGTACACATTAGGTCTCCAGAATTTATTCTTCTTATAACTCAAAATTTGTACATTGGGACCAACATCTCCCCATTTTCCCAACCTCCAGTAACCAATCTTCTACTCTGTTTCCATGCACTTGACTTTTTTAGATTCCACAGATAAATGGGATCATGCAGTTATTTCTCTGTGTCTGGCTTCTTTCACTTAGCATAATGTCCTCTGGGTTCATCCATGTTGTTGCAAATGACAGGATTTCTTTCTTTTATAGAGCTGAATAATATTTTATATCACTGTACCTATCACATTTAATCACATTTTCTTTATCCTTTATCCTCTGATGGACACTTTGATTGCATCATTACTGTGACTATTGTAAATAATGCTGCAATAAACTTGGGAGTACAGATGTCTCAAGATAATGATTTAATTTCCTTTGGATATATACTCAGAAGTGGGATTGCTGAATCATATGGTAGTTCTGTTCTTTTAAATTTTTTGAGGAAACTGCATGCTGTCTCCTGCAATGGCTATAGCAATTTACATTCTACCAACAGTGCATAAAGTTTCCCCTTTCTCCATATCCTCACCAACACTTATCTTTTAACTTTTTTAATAATAGCCATCCTAACAGGTGTAAGTTATTATCTCATCATGATTTCAATTTGCATTTCCCTAATGATTAGTGATTTATACAGATATTTATGCTGCATGTATTCAAATTATGTAATATTGCATTTATTTATTACATATTTACCTAATCATCTTAGTATGTATGTGCCATTCCATATTCCAATAATACAGAATCCATGCTTTTATATAACATGATTCATTAGACCATAGAAGTTCCTATCTTGTGACTTGCCCCTAAAATAATTAATCAGATTGATGTTTGTTAGGTCCTAAAAAGACAAATGCTGTAAGTACATAAAAAATATAGCTTCTGGATTAATTATGTACTGAATATTTGGAATGGTCTTGTTTTGGCAAAAAAAAATTAAAAAATGAAAAAATCAAAATTAATGTTTAAAGGCACCGAATACTAAGTGGTAAAGAAAATCTATTATGTGCAAAACAATTTCTCACTTTTTCTTATCAAACTAATATGCTGAAAGTACCTTATTTGTGCAAAAATGTGACATTTCAATTTTCAGTAGTACAAAAGGTAACACTAAAAAACTGGTAGGTAATGTTTTATAATGTATGATAGTATACAAAGGTTTTTGTTTTTGTTTTTTTCCTAGTGATAGTCCCTGGAAAAAGGTGACATTGAAGAGAATGATGACTGAACAATGCAATTCAGAAATGAATGGAAAGGGATATACAACAATAAACAAGTTCTTAGTTCTGCTCTTATTTATTTATATGACTTTGGGAAGTCATTAATTTTTCTAGAATCTTCCTTTATTTATCTGAAAACTGAGAAGTTGGCACTCCTTGATTTCTAATAACCTGCACTGACATATGAATCTAAATTATTTATAAATAAACACTCATATAGTCTTTCATTTGAATCTTACTGTAACTGGGTGAAGTAAGCACAGCCGGATCTACTCTTACTGTTTTGTAGATATGAAATTTGAGCCTATGCCCTTGCATGTTTGTAAGGCAATTACATGGTAAAACCTAGTAAAGAACAAAGTCTGCTAATGCTTGAATTAGTGCTTTCCACTACATGTTAAAGTTACCTTTGATCATTATTAACTATAACTTGTAGATAATTCCTATTTGAGGAACTGGAAAGAGCAAGCAAATTCCTTTTATAACCCAACTGAGATGAACTTCATTGAGCTGCTGCTGAATCATTTTTCTATGATACTAATTAAAATTTACTTGGAAAAAATGTTTCTTCCACAATGGTAATATGTGGGAAACTCACCTGCTATCTCTTTTCATACCAACCAAATAATTACAATCTTTATAATTTGTATGACTTATTTAATCACCCTGGGTATTAATTTTCATTGAAATAGAATAATGTCTATTTTCCATGATTTTTTAACCTAAGTTTTTATTTTGTTTTTATTTACCTTAAGGGATAAAGGATTATCACGTATTTTCTAAACTGAAATTTGTAAAGATCCTACATTCAAAAATCACATATCAAGAGGCACCTGGGTGGCTCAGTCAGTTAGGTGTCCAACTCTTGATTTTGGCTCAGGTCATGATCCCACGGTGGTGAGATCGAGCTCTGTGTCAGGCTCTGTGCTGGGCATGGAACTTGCTTAAGATTCTCTCTCTGTCCCTGCCCCCACCCTCTCTTTCTCTCTCAAATTAAAAAAACAAAAGTGAGTTAAGAAGAAAAAAAAAAAAAGAAGAAAAATCATGTATTAAATATTGATGGCATGCCAGAAGAGCACTGTAATTGGAATCAGAAGTTCAAGATTATGCCCTTCCTTTTCCTACAGGCCAGTTTTATGTCTTTGGGTCTCTATTTCTTCATTCTGTAGGTATGGCAGTTGGGATGCATTTGCTTTTTAACATCCCTTCTAGCTCTATAATGCTATGATATTTGGAAAATAATAAGACTGTGTGAGAAAGATATAAGGAATTTTTACTATGGAAGTCTCTGTGGATACATGTTAGACTACCCTGTAATTTAAGATTAGCATTTACTCCTTGGGTTTTCATCATTTTTTGGTGCCTTTTAAACATTTATTTATTTATTCATTCATTCATTCATTCCTTGAGATGAGGATGAAAAAAAGAGAAGCTCAAAGAAATTAAAGAAAGAGGAAGGGACTTTACAAGTAGAATGGCTATCGATCAGATAGAAAGTATCCTTTAATTAAAAAAAAAACATTATCTTCTTCACAAATCAGATTGTTATAAATACAACGAAAAAGAACAGTTATTTTAGATGTTCTAATTAGTTAAATAACCTGCATTATTTCATTATTTTCCACATTTTTCTTTTTTATAGAATTAACAGTTATGAATTCAAAAGTATTCCCATTTCTTTTGTTCTTTCCTCACTGTTAACGAGGCTATTATATATTTTTAGCCTCTAAAGATTATTAGAAATCTACTCCCTTCTTTATGTCAAGTTAAATGGACAGTATTTTGCCTCCTTGAGTTTATTTTAGCTGCTCTGCCCCAGTGTAAAAATATACTCTCTTCCCTTATTATTTTGCACAAGCCTGTTTTCTGAAGTTCTGCCTAGGACTCTGATTTTTTTTTTTTCCTGCAAATTTGTCATACTCTTTAAATGTAACTCAGAAGAATGCTGTTAAAGAGCAGTTGCATAAGGTTTATCTCCAAGATGAGGACACTAAAACTTTATTAACAATATACAGTAATCCCCCACCCTTACCTATGTTTTCCATTATCCATGGTCAAAGGCAGTCCAGAAGCAGATGATCCTTCTTCTGACATATCCTCAGAAGGTCATATGGCGGTAAATGTTACATCACAATGCCCACAACATTCACCTCACTTCATCACATCATGTAGGCATTTTATCATCTCACATCAGCACAAGGAGGACAAGTGCAAGTATACAATATTTTGAGAAAGACCACATTCATGCAACTTTTATTACAGCATATTGTTATAATTATTCTCTTTATTATCAGCTATTGCTAATCTCTTATAGTGCCTAATTTATAAGTTAAACTTCATCATAGGTTTTTATGCATAGGAAAAAAACAGTATATACAGGGTTCAGTACTACTGCAGTTTCAGGCATCCACTGGGGGTCATGGAACATATTCCCTGTGTGTAAGAGGAGACTACTGTATGCCATCAATGTTAGTTATTAATAAAGTTTATCCTCAAGATTAAAAGACTTACTTCTTTTTGAAAATATCTATTTATTTTCAGTCCATGCTTTTGAAAATGAGAACATTTGATAGAAGTTTATAAAAATGCTGATACTCCATTACTTTCACCAAAGCAAAGACCAGGATCATTTTTGTTTTCTGTAATGGTGTGAGTCAGCCATGAACTCCTACAGACTTCACTAAGAATGGCTTAAACAGAAGTGATGCAGTCCCCGTCTAGATGTTGATGTAGTACAACCAAACAAGGAGTTTGAAATTTCCTGATTCTTTAGCTTAAGATCGTGCAAGGAAAACAGCATGCAGGCATTTGAAGTTCAAGAGGATTTTATCAGCAGCATTTTTCCTAACTTACTTGTCCTTCTTTTATCCTCTCTGATGAGAAGCCATGGTTAAGAATTTAAATTCTTTAATTACACAGTCTGGCTTTGAATCTGGTCTCTGCTATATGCTAGATGTATAACCTGAGTCAAGCTAATTTATCACTCAGTCTGCTCTTCCTCATCTGTAAACAGGGGTAATATCTTATTAGTTTGTTATGAGAGTTAGCTGACAAAAATGCAATGTGAATTGCTCTGCACAATGTGTGAACCAAAGTAAATGCTAAAAATACTATGATTACTCCCATACTATTCCTATGTGCTTTTATTGGATAGGTTGAACCAGATGTCCATATAGATCCCCTTTATGCAAAGAATCATATCATATTCTAGTATTTGAGAACGGACACTTTTGTCAAGATTCTCAGATCTTTAAGAAAATAAATAGAAGTGATATATGAGCAACAGGATATAAATTCTGGTGAATTCAAAGTTTATCTCCTTTAATCTACTTCAGGAATCCCTAGCTAACTAGTCAGACTATGTAAAATATGCTCAGCTATAAGGAAGCCCCTTCTCTGGGAGGAAGTCAATTTAATTTTAGACAGTTCTGTTAGAAAGCTCTCATTTAAGCCGAACCTTTGCAATAACCAATGGCAGTTAGTTCTTCAAATCGTCAAATAGCTTCTACATCTTCCTCTCCTTCCTTATTATATACTTCTGTCTAAATATCACACTCCTCAATTGTTTTTTTCCTCAAAATAAAATATTTACAAGTATGTAATAAAAATAAAGTTGCCTTTCTTCAATATTATTTAGTTTGCCAATAATACTCTTACATCATGACACGCAATAAAATACTCAGGAAGGGATCATGAACCCAAAATGTGGTCCATGACCAGAATCACCAGTACTACCTCTGTGATTATTAGAGAGCAGAAACTCAGGTCTTAGCCCAGATCTACTGAATCAGTAGCACTGCACTACAATATAGATTTTTATCCTTTATCTTCCTGAAGAGACATGCCACAGCAATGATGGTGCTTAATATGAAACTCATTCTTTTAGAAACTTCCTCATATTAAAGATGATTTAATCTAAAATTGCCAATCTTCCTCACATAAATCATGGATTAGTCATGCTACTTAAATAGCAGGGCTGTAACTATAACTCTGAACCCTCCTTTATGTTATTTTTCCCCTGAAAATGATTGGGTGTGTTCTCTAAAATGTTACTCTGTCACTTATTTGGTTAATCATAACATTTTAAATCTACTATGAGTCAGGACATTAGACAGGAAAGTATATTATAATTAAATAATAAAGTAATTATAGCTCTCAATTAGGCCTAAGATAGTCTTCTCTGATCACAGGTGGTAAATTTTATACATGAATAATATGACACCATTTTAGGTGAATAAAAATGTATAGTTTCTTTGTATGGCCTATGTATATGGCTTTGATCCAAAATGGGGAGTCTTCAGTAAGTGACATCTAAGAAAATGAGTCTTAAGAAAATAATGATTATCATTTTATCAGTTACCTTAAATGACTTAAATAGAATGCCATGTTCTTTCTTATGTCTATACTCTAATATAAACTACCATTCTATTATGACCATCTCTCTATTCTACAAAAAATTCATTAATTCTGACTTTATTCTGATCTTATTACAAATTAGAAACAAGACACACAATTCCTCATAGAACAATTTAAAGAAATGGCTAGTCTCAATATTAATGTTCTATGTATTGTCATGAACATAATTTCACCGTGAACACAAAGTTGATCTCTTTCCAGATATAAATGTCTACTAGGTCATATATAGTTTGTACTACATAATTGCATACTTACGAAAACCCAGAATGCTTATATTAAACTGAACTCATATTAGAAAGTAATCAGTATGGTGACTAACATTATGATAAAAAAACATGAAAATAAAAAAATTAAAAAAAAATAATCAAGTTTTGTTAAGCAGCTTTTCAAAATATGTTTTGGATGATTAAATTCTTTTATTAATAAGCAAAAATGACTAAAATGACAACTAGAAGTGCTGTTAAAAATATAGTACCTTGCCAAGATTAAACATGAGCATTCGACTGAATTCCTTCTTTCAGTTTTACAGCTACCTTGGAAATCCAAAACAACAAGGCCTGTGATGAAAACACAAATGCATCTCTCAGGTATAGATGGCCCAGAAAACACTATACTAATCGTAAGATAATTTCACCTGCTTTCTAACTCAATGATTCTTTTAAGATTATTGCTATAAACATCAGTCAAGAAAGTATTTAGAAGTGTAAACCTAAAGCAAGTTTGACTGAAATTTTTCTTTTGATTTTAAAAATAAGTATAAATAGTAAAATGTTTGTCAGAAAGCAAGGGGTGTAATAGAGGCAAGGATCTACCTAATTGTTAGACACTACTCAACAGCATTTTGTTATGAGGAACAATAACAAGCTGAAATAATTAAAGATGTGATGAAGAAGCATAAGGAAAGAGCTGGATAAATTGTAGGAACTCTGTCAGATTCTTATAATGTAGGTATATACACGACAGAAGATTTTCAGCTGAAAATACATTAGTTTCTGAAATAGATACAAATAATCACTCCCAAAATATTCTGCAAAAGGTTGATTAAATTAATTCATATCACCCTGGATTTAAAAAGGCAAATAAAATTGGACATCTAGTTTCTGTTTCTGCATGTAAAGAGCTAGGAAATCATCACTCCATCCTTGACAATAAATAAAAGATGAACAGACTGGAAAATCAATAACTCTTTTGGATCCATGAGAGAAGTAAGGAAACAGGGCAAGTCACTACCCCAACACTGGCTGGGGAGACAAACAGGTGAATGAATACACTGAGCTCAGTGTGGAAAACTCAAAGAGTTAAAAATTCCAGGAGAACCCACAGAAGGGATCCCCCACAATCTTGTGATATTCATCTGCATCTAGATCATGTTTTCAGAGTAAATATCAGAAAAATATCCCTTCGTGCAATCTGCTAGGAGAAGATAAAAGGTACCACTCTGATACTCACCAGAGTATCTTACTCTTTTTAACATGAGCTGCTTTCAGAAAGGAAAAACAAAGCCAAACCTGCTGGGATATTATCAGAGCCTAACTGACCTGGAGTAAGGAAAATACCCAACATCAGTCAGCTTAAGCCTTGCATGTGGGAGAAGAAAAATACCAATTCTAACCTACACTAGCTTTCCACGTGGGAGAACGAAAATATCCAACTGCAGCCCACTTTGGCCATCTGCTTTTACATTAAGCATGGAGAAAAATCCCCCGAGAAACACTTGTGAAGTTCACAGTTCAGAAGCATAAGCTCAATAAAAAATAGAGACCTAATTGCAGGAGTTATAGAATGCTTCTCCTTTCCTGCCACATTGCTATTTACATCATTTCCTTTACCCAGTACAACATGTCTGGCTATCAAGAAAAAAAAAAAATTATAAGGCATACCAAAAGGCACACACACAATTTGAAGACCAAAGCAAACATCATAATCAGATATGGTAGGGATATTGGAATCATCAAACTGGGAGTTTAAAACTACTGTAGTTAATATGCGAAGGGCTCTACTAGATAAAGTAGATATCACATTAAGAAGAGATCAGCCATGTAAGCAGAGAGATGGAAATCTTAAGAACCAAAAATACATGCTAGAGATAATAATGTAACATGAATGGACGTTTTTCCAAAGAAGACATACAGATGGCCAACAGACACATGAAAAGATGCCCAACATCACTCATCATCAAAACTACAATGAGGTATCACCTCACACCTGTCCGAATGGCTAACATTAACAACACAGGAAACAACAGGTGCTGGTTGGTGAGGATGCAGAGAAAGGGTTCAGAACCCCCTTACAGTATTTGTGGGAATGCAAACTGGTGCAGCCACTCTGGAGAACAGTATGCAGTTTCTTCAAAAACAGAACTACCCTTAGATCAGAAATTGTGCTACTAGGTATTACTAGGTATATTACTCAGCCATAAAAAAGAATGAAATCTTGCCATTTGCAACAATGTGGATGGAGCTGGAGAGTATGATGCTAAGTGAAATAAGTCAGTCAAAGACAAATACCATATGGTTTCACTCACAGAATTTAAGAAACAACAAAGGAACATAGGTGTAAAAAGAAAAAGAGAGAGAGGCAAACCAAGAAACAGACTCATAACTATAGAGAACAAACTGATGGTTACTGGAGGGGAGGTGGGCAGGGGAGATGGGATAATTGGTGATGGATATTAAGGATGGCACTTGTGATGAGCACTGAGTGTTGTATGTAAGTGATGAATTACTAAATTTTACACCTGAAACTAATATTATGCTGTATGTTAACTACCTAACTAAAATTTACATAAAACCTTGGAATGAAAGGGGGGCGCAAAAAAGGCAGGTAAAGAAACAATGTAACAGGGGCGCCTGGGTGGCACAGCGGTTAAGCGTCTGCCTTCTGCTCAGGGCGTGATCCCGGCGTTCCGGGATCGAGCCCCACATCAGGCTCCTCTGCTATGAGCCTGCTTCTTCCTCTCCCGCTCCCCCTGCTTGTGTTCCCTCTCTCGCTGGCTGTCTCTATCTCTGTCGAATAAATAAATAAAATCTTAAAAAAAAAAAAAAAGAAAGAAAAAAGAAACAATGTAACAGAAATGAAAAATGTCTTTGATGAGTTCACTAGCAGACTGGACACAGCTGAGGAAAGAGTCTCTGAGCTTTACACTCAAACCCAGTAGAGGTGAAAACACGTTTACACAAAAACCTGCACACAAATGTGGATAGCAGCTTTATTCGTAACTGCCAAAACTTGGAAGCAACCAAAGTATCTTTCGGTAAATTATGAGATAAACTTTGGTACACCCAGACAATGGAGTATTATTTCGTAGTAAAAACTGTGCTATCAAACCATGAAAAGACATGGAGAGAACTTAAAAGCTATTGCTAAATGAAAGAAGCAAATCTGAAAAGACTCCATACTATATGATTCCAACTATATGCCAATCTGGGAAAGGCAAAAATATGGAAGCAGTAAAGATATCAGTAGTTGCCAGGAGTTGAGGGCTGGTGGTAGAGAGGGGATGAAATGAATAGGTGGAGCACAGTGAATGTTTAGGGCAGCGATAATATTCTGTATAATACCACAATGATGGACAACATAGTGTTCAAACCCAATGAATGGACACCACCAAGAAGGAACAATGGACTTTGGTGACCATGATGCATCAATGTAGATTCATCAATCATAACAAATTCATTGCTTTGGTGGGAGTTGTTGATAATGAGGGAGGCTATGCATAAGTGGGGGCAGAGGGCATAAAGGAAATCTTTATAGCTTCAACTCAATTTGCTATGAACCCAAACTGCTTTAAAAAAATTCTTTAAAAAAAAGGTAAATAATGTCCATAAGATCTTTTATATTTGATATTAAGAAAATCATAAATTGTTGATAGTCTAGAAAGCATTATTTTTGAAAATGCATTTATGGAGATCATTGTACAGAGAATCACTAAGTTTTTTGCAGATTTTATTGGGTATTTATTTATTCATGGGTTACTAATTTGTCAAAAATAAGTATTACAGAACTGAAAATTAGGCAAGGCTACTAAATGATAAATTATAGAGCCTTCATTGTAACTGTTATTGTGTATATGCTTTCTCTTTAAGCTTGGATTCTGATCCCACTTCTCTCTTACTATTCAATTCCTACCATTCCAAGCACATCCAAATGCCAATCTGTCACAAAAAATCTTATCTTTCTTTGAGGTCTACATTTACTATCATTTCTCTGAATTCCTGAAAGCTACTTATAGGGCAGCATTACTGTCAATGAGCTGTTTTTCATAAAGTAAGTGAGTTTACCTGGTCCTAGCAACTTAAAAGTAATTCAAGGAAAACTAGATACATCCCAATTAAAAAAATAAATAAAAAACAAAACAGCCAAGGTATTAAATGAAGCCAATGTCTATAAAAGGTTGGGTTGAACTTCTAGGGCTCCAAGGTCCTGAGAAAGTAAAGGACCCCAAGTAAAAGTCAGAAATATGAGAAAGGGATATTCCAAGAAAGAACAAGTCTTAAGAATTAATCAAATTCGTGAACAAAGAAACAAAAAACCAGTAACAAGAATGACAATCAGCCACCATAGTACATCATTAGTTTTTGATATAGTGTTCAATGATTTATGAGTTGTGCACAACACCCAGTGCTCATCACTACACATGCCCTTCTTAATACCCACCACCCAGCTACTACATGGTGGCTAACTGAACATACATACACACATACATACATAAAAATTTTAAAAAAGAATGACAATTACCCTTCCTCAAATCTAAGAAGCATTTGGATAAGAAACATATATGATATGTATGCTGGAAGGTACAATCTTGCTTTGGTTATGTTTGAGCTAATAATAGCTGAGTTTTCTTTTCTTTCTCTTTCTTTTGCCTCTCTCTTCATTCTACGACTATGAAACAGAAATCTGGAAATTGTGCAGCCTACTTTTGCAAGTTTATTATTACGGCGACTTAAAAGTCAGTTCAGTTTTAGTATCCTGTATGTTTTCCAACAAACTTTTGTTGAATGTCACAGCAACAGCATAATTATAATTAAGACAGTATTATTGTACCCCGTTTCGAACAAACTTATTTAGAATACAAAATCCTTAACGGCATACACAGCCTATTTTAAAAGAAAAGCTGTCTAGAGTTGTTTTTCCTTTTAAAAAGGGAACGGCATAATGTTCTTAAGTGATAATGTCTCTTTTAAAATATGACTCAGTTGATAAAGGATTGATATATACTTAGCTTTTGAGAAACATCAATTAGCAACATTGTGAATAAACACTGTGAGGCCAGCAATATGGGTAAACTTACTGATAAATCTGTAAAATTCTATTTTAATGTTTAGATAAAACTTTCACTTATACTTTCTCCCACTAATTTTGTGAAACCCAGTATTTCCGTCAACCTTTGGTTCTACTATTTTGTATTCTAGGAGTTATATTTCATGCCTCCAAACTATTAATTTATATCTGGGGAGAGCTCAACCATTAGGGAGAAGAAAACTTTAATGACTATAGTTTGAAAGGGAGCTCCTAATAGTGTGTGCAGTATTAGCAATTCAGAAGAGGCTCTGAATTAAAAAAAAAAACAAAACACTAAAGGAAAGTAAGTTGAAGGAAATGGGACATGTTGAGCAATAAGTGTACCTGGGACAGAAGAGCTGTCAACTTAAAATGAAAAATAATAATAATTAAAGCAAACTAAGAATCAGCAGCATTTGCAGTGTTTCCATGGTTTGTTCTTCAGGCTGTACTTTGAGAACAAAACTACAAAGGATTGATCACTCCTTTGCTTATAAATATATAACCTCCTAAGTTTCAGTAATATGATTATTATGATCTTTGGGAAAGGCCACTAAATACTGATAAATATCCAGTTCCTTGGGAGGATAGTATGTATTTTTGTTTATTTCACATAGAATCTCCTAGCTCTTAAAATGCCCACTATTAAGTATTTTTCTTCAGTACTGATAATGTTTCTATGCTACCTAACCACATAAAGAATCTGGTCTTTTTTTAGATCGAAAAATATAAAAAAGTACATAACTGCCACGTACCACGATTAGAATTATAGTCAGAGAACTAAAATCAAGTGAGGACTATTGGGATATTGGAATACATATGAATATACAGAAATATACAAAAAAAGATTATTCTATGGTATTCAGTAGATGCAGGGGACACACTGATCAAATAAGCTAAAGTAAGAAAAACGTATAAAAGCCTGATGGATGATTAATTCTTCTGAATCCATTTGTAAGGGTAAACTAGAGAATATGTGTTAATTGTTTAGTGCGTCAGAATAGTTAGGTAAAAAAAAAACCTGTAATTATTAGCAGCCAAACTGTTCTACACATAGCACGATGACTTGTCTGAATTTTTCTGATTAATTCTCTCAGAGAACGGCCAGTACCTCTTTAAGTCTTCTGTTCTTAAGAGTCACAGCAGACTAAGAATAGGCACATCCATTTCCCCAACAGTGTAAAGTGGGCCTTATGACCTCTACTTCCTCCTTCCCTTCTACGACGCTATTAGCAGGTTCTGTGCTACAGCCACAGGCCTGTTAAAAGGCAGAAATGTGATTTTGATCTTTTTAGTTTCTCACTAAATTACAGAATCAGTTTTCTGGTTGTCAGCTGCTGACAATTTTATAACAGTTTATTTTTCAGTACCTCTCTGAAAAACACCAATTTATGGTTTAAGGTGCTCATTTATATCAAGACAGAATCCTCAATGGCTAGATGGGTCATTCTTACAAATATTTGGTTTGCAAGTGACCTTCAGGCTTGGAAATTTTTTTCTTCACAAGAGAAAAATTAAATATGCTTTAATACATTTTTTAAATTTTTAAAAGAGTCAGACAGAGTTTTAAATAATTCAACTTCTATCCTTAGGGAAGGAGAATACCTCTTAAAAAGTAACTTATTTAAGATCTTAAAAAAATGAAAGCTGTGAAGTTGAGTATCTACAGTTAAAATATTATAGTTAACACAAATTCTCTCAATGTGACTCTGGCCTGAGGTGCTATATTTGAGAAGTAATAAACTTTGCAGCATTTTCCTTCTAACATGATAAATTCTGTCATTTTATTTTCCTTCTTGTTAAAAACATAGTCTATTTCCACCAAGTGTTTGTATATATCATACACACACAGACTTCATTTCTTGATATTTAAACTTTATATATTTTATAATTCTATCACCTGTAGTCCATTCTCATAATCTTTTTAAAAAATACATATCACAAATCTTAATTTGTGAAAGTCAATGATATGACATTCTTCATTAAAATTTGGTTTTCATTAACTACTGAGTAGGTCAAAGTTGAAGGTCCTATTCACACAGAAGTACGTAATTATCTTTAAGTTCAACCAGCATTTATTGCATATCAGTTATACTCAGACACTGTCCAAAGTCTTGGTTTTAAAGGGATACTACTTTGTCTCTGAGGGATATCTAATATAGCATGTGAGACAACATTATTTAAATTTTTTTAAAAAAAGGGTAAATTCATTAAATTGTGGGAAACGTTATGCTGTATATACATTTTAGGTGCTTCAGAATAACTGGAAGGAATAATTATTCTAGCCATATTCATCAGGAAAGATTTTTCTGGTGAAAATAGCTGACAGTTAATATAAAGGGCTGAAGGGAATTAACCAGATGAAGACAGAGAGATTTTTTTCAATCAAAGGATCATTGTGAATAAATCATGAACCTATAAAACAGCACGATATGTGATGGGAACTATAGTTTAAAGTGCAGGACATAGAGGGGCAAATGTTGAATTAGAAGTAGTCTGAGGTCACTTCATCAAGGGCCTTTATGCCAGACAATGAGATTAAACATTTCCCTTTAGTGGTTGCAGAGCAACTGAGAATTTTTGAACAAGAGAATAATACAGTCATATTTTATTTAAGAAAGATGAATCTGATTGCAACCTGGAAGATCATTTTAAGAGTGACAAGACTGAATAAAGAGAGACTATTTAAGAATAGATTAGAGAGATTAAGATGTGAGGTAAACAGAAATATAAATATAGATATAAATACAGAATATTGGAGTGGACTCAAGCCATATTCAGAAGGAAAATTCTACAAGACTTGGTAAAAAATCAAATAAGAGTGAATAAAAAATAGAGAGAAATCTGAACTGATTATTAGGTTTCTGATGTTCGTAACTGGATACATGGTAGATGCCCAGAATTATGGTGGGGAGCATAGGAATAATGACTTTATGGAAAGGAAGCTAAATTCAAATGTGGATAATAAGAATTTTAAATGACCATGGGACACTGGGCATTTAAACCAAGTTTTCAGCTCTAGTTTTAGGTTGAAGAAAATGTATTCAACTGAATAGGCTTCAAGAATTAAGAGAGATCCTCATGCTAAAAAATAAATAAATAAATTATATTAAGTCACTTTTAAACTCTCTTACAAAATTATTTTCCAAAGGAAGTATTTCTTCATTTATCTATATATGTTTTCTCTGGTTTTGTTTTTGTGTTTTGTGTTTGTTTTGTTTTTGTTTTTTGGTCTGGAAAGCTGACAATGGTAACTCAATGATTATCTATATTAAATTTGATTACAGATTTTAAGTCAGGTGTTTTTATTAACTTAATTTTTTTTCTTAAGTACACTCTACCCCCATCATGGGGCTAAAACTCACAACCTCAAGATCAAGAATTGCATGCTCTACCAGCTGAGCCAGACAGGCACCCCTAATGATGCTTTGCTTTAAGATGTCCCTATCCTTTCCCTTCTTTAGTGTTATTAAATAATTTTTATTGTTCATTTTTGGTGATAAAACTAAATGATCAGACAATCTCTGAGTTGTTACTGGTATCTCTCTTCTCTATCATGTTTTGAAATTGTTGTTCTAGTAAATTAATTATAGCGAATTAACAAGATTTGCCATAAACCAATTGCGTTATTACATTCTAAAAAAAAATAGGTATGACACAGTTACAGTAAGTATTTATGATGAATATAAATTCTCCTCAAGGAGTCATCTGATATTATATTATGCTATAGTGATCATTCTGTCATGGGTATCTGTCCATGAAAATTCTTAATATTGAGTCTCTAAAAAAGGTTAATCATCATTAACAAATGTATTTTTTTAACAATGTACCCATCCATTTCAATTATAGCCACTAAGGGGTGAGTTTAGAGAATTCAAAAATGAGTAAGCTATTATTGGAAAGACAATATAAATAAAGTATGTCTAAAGAACACAGATTCTGAAGCTGGACTACTGGATTCAAATCCCCAAATCTGCTATTCACTGGTTTGCAACTTCATGTAAGTTATTTAACTCTTTGCCCTAGGTTTCTCTGTTGCCTCACTTTGGCACATAATGTGTGCTATGTAAAGATTTCATAAATGCCTAAAGGAGGTCACAATTTGGTATAGAAAACAAAAACAGGGGCGCCTGGGTGGCACAGCGGTTAAGCGCCTGCCTTCGGCTCAGGGCGTGATCCCGGCGTTATGGGATCGAGCCCCACATCAGGCTCTTCCGCTATGAGCCCGCTTCTTCCTCTCCCACTCCCCCTGCTTGTGTTCCCTCTCTCACTGGCTGTTTCTTTCTCTGTCGAATAAATAAATAAAATCTTTAAAAAAAAAAAGAAAGAAAACAAAAACAACTACAAAATTATTTACAATTATAATTAACAAGCTACAAAAAAGCTTTACAAATCAGGAAAGATTATTAAATACATAGAAAAATGGGTATTCAAAATTATGTCATGCTTTCTGACTGAGCGTAATAGACACGTGATGTAGAATGGATACCAAGACAAAAGATTTAACTTGGTTTTTAATAGTTGCACCTAAACACTGTCAGATATTGGACATCAATCACTATGTTCTTATTTGTAAAGTGGGAATAATAGCAGCTCTACTTAATAATATTTATGTACTTTTTACATCAAATGTTATATATATATATATATAAACATTATAAAATACATTTTATTGATGATAAAATTTATATATTTTCTTATGTACTTACCTAGTAAAATGGATTACTACATAGCTGAATATACCTCTGAACAAAAAGGGATACATAAGGGTTATAAATTACTTTCCCAAGGTTACACTCTCTTAAATAGCCTATACGAAAGTCAATCCTTTCTGAATCCACATTCAGTGGCTTTCTATGCATTGAGTGTCTGACCTAAACGAGATCTTCATAATAAACTGTTCACAAATATAAAATACTGTGATAGAAGAGGTGTATTTTTCAGGTATACCTTTAAGGATGGATAGGATAAGAAGCAGTTAGATAAATTATTCTGACATGGAAAAGAAGAGGAAATACACAGCAATGTGTCTCATAAAATATTCCAGGAAAAACAAATTTAGTTTGGCTGAAGGTACCATGATATTTAATAAATCTGACTTACATTAGGAGAGTATAATGCAGTATTTGACCTGGAAAACTCATTCATGTGCCACCCTTACCCTTGAAGTTCTGAAGACAAATATATGAACAGAACAATTAATCAAAAAGGTAAGTAGAGTAGTAATTTTTTTTCCCTTAAGAAATTACACATAAGACCCAAACAGAACTAGGTAGGCTAAGATGGACTATGTTGAGCCACCCCTAAACCTTCATCCTAATCCCCAAATTAAATCCTGCCACCCAACCCAACACAGAGCTTCACAGGAAAGAGTCATCACAGCCTAGTTTGGTTCCCTGCCAGTCTGAGTATGCTTAGCATGTCTTGAGACAGCTCTCAAGTGAACTGTCTACACTACTGTTTTACCTAGCCTATCAAAAGGGGGGAAAAATCATGACTGCAACTTTTACATCATTTGAAATTTTTACATGTGAGAAAATGTGACCAACTCAGTGTCTAAGAAGGATACAAAAATGAGTTATTATCTGGGAGTGATTCAATAGAAAAAATATTTAAAGATGTGCAATGGATAATAACTTTAAAGAGCGCAGGGAATACGGTGAATAACTAAATTGTAAGGAAGGATAAGGAATACACAGCATATACATAGGAAGATATATAAAGAAATGGTTTTAACTCATCTTTGAGGGGATTAGTAAGAACTGATTTGGGGGACGTCCCTAAATCTATTAACTTAGATGTATCTCAGTTCCTCCTTTGCCTCTCTATCAAGCCACATGCACTGCTACCAACAACCTGAAGAAATGCACCCACAGAGAACAATACTGGACAAAGGCCTGCTTTTGCTTATTGTGATAATTTAGCCTTAAAAACCAAATCAATTGTCTTGTAATTTGGGTTCTACAAAGTGGAAGTCTTAATTTGCCCTTGGATGCCGACTAAAGGGCTAGTACAGCAAAGATTTAAGAAGAAACATTTTTAGCTCCTTTTTAATAGGCCCACATCCACTTTCCATTCTGATAATGATAAAGGATCAGTTCAAGAAAAACAAACAGTCTTGGAGAAGGTTGACCTTTGTGAGGCCTAGAGAAGCAAGCAGGAGACTAATCTGACCCCTTTCCAGCTCCTAGCCTATACTCAGACAGAAAAGGACCATCTCTATAGTCTCAGAACTTTAAACCCCTTTATTTATCATTGTGAACACAAAAGACCAAATAATATTCCATGGCCTATTGCTAAGCTATTCTTGGAGGAAAAGTAAAGGTTATATGCTCTTTGGTTGCCTTTACAGCCTAACATTAGGAAAGGTAATTCCTCTTCTATCTAGAAATGTAAACGCAAGTATTAAGTGTATGTAAACACAAGTATTTAATTCTCCATCTTTAAAATTCTCATGTCAACATTCGAAGAACATAAATATAGGGTACCATTCTATTATCAAGTCTGAAGAAAAATAAAGAGGAATCAACAATATTCAGTTGCTGAGAGACTAAATTTATATGACACATTTGGAAGAAAGTGCAGTAAGAGTGCCAAATTGTTTTGTTAACAGGGCCTTCTCATTTACCATCCCCTTTGCTTAGAGTATTTTCTCCTTTACCTCTTTGCAAGACTTTGATCCATAAGGACAGAGCTGAAATCTTAGAAGTTCCTGAAATAATCCTTTTTAGTATCTCCAGCCCCTCAATAACATTTCAAATTTGGTAAGACCCTAAATAACCTAAGGACTTAAATCTAAAGCCAAACTGACTAACTGTAACAAAGCACTTTGAATTTGGGCACCAAAACTGTGGATAAAATTGAAAAAAGCAGATATAATTAGGAATATATTTGTAGAGGATTTCTAAGTTACTTGAGCCTAGCCAGTCTAGCCCCTGGGTGTCTGGCCATGCTTAATGGCCAGTAAGATGACTCTAACCAAGTAATCTGAAAGGCCCAATGGCCATCTGTCTAAAACAGCCTTAGATAACAGAGTATTTAGTGGGTAGTGCTAAAATTATTACAAACTCAAGATATTCAGAGAAGTAATTTTTCTTCTGAATGGATATGTAACAAGCCAGTTTTCTTGAGGATGCCAAGGCTATCATAATTTCAATTCTCTTCTCCACTATACCTTGACTAGGGTAATTAGGGACACTAAAAATTTAACTTCCCTTTTTGCTAAGCTTTCTACCCTTTCTTCCTTGTATGATTTTGAGAACAACCGAGATAACATTAAAATTTGCTTATATCTTATTCATAACTCTTTTGCATGAAGTCTGTTTATAAAGACTTGGTCATCTGGAGAGGAATGAGGGGGAACACTCTTACTAATCTTATTTCTAGAAACAGAAATTTAATCTGTAATGAAAGAAGCTGTCTTGATAACCCCCATTGTAGCTATTATTTAATACCTTATTCTTGTAATTCTTTTCACAATTTCATTAGATATGCTTGTTGGTTTGATTACACATGTTTAATTCTTCTTTCTACAACCAGACAGTGGGCTTCTATATTCATGTTTCTTTTGTTCTCTTTCATATATTCATTTCCTAAAATACTACCTGGAATATATAGAAGGAGCTAAATAAATATGTATGGAATGAATGAAGGAATAAATAATCAATGCTCCCAGGAGAATATACTGATTTGTTTCAGAAACACAAAGGATGTTGGCAAAGACTAGCTTTAATAACATTAGATCTCAGTTGTACTGGGTCTTCCATGATACTCATTTCTAGCTGTACTTGCTAAGGATAGCATAATATAGAAAGTGAGACTACTTAACTTTTAATGACGATATTCATCCCTTTTAATAAATAGGGTACTGTCTTGGGGCACTTGGGTAACACAGCCAATAAAGTGTCTGACTCTTGGTTTTAGCTCAGGTCATGGTCTCAGGGTCATGAGATTGAGCCCTTCGACCGGCTCGGCCTCAGCGCAGAGTAGGCTTAGGCGTCTCTTTCCCTCCCCCAACCCTCCCCCATGCTCATTCTTTCCCTCTCTCTCTCTGAAATAAATAAATCTTTAAAAATATATATAGGGTACTGTCCTAACATGTTTCAACAACAGTCATGAAAAAGATCATTATAGGCAAAATATTTAAGGCTTTAATTTTTACTCAAGCTGCATCTAGCTCAAACTGTGAAAAAAGTATATCAATGGCAACATGCAGACTTTCCCTTCTCATTTTTTTTTCTGAGCCAAAAAAATTTGAATAGTAATAACTCAGTCTTTGAAGAGCATTCATGTCAACAATCAATACTGAATAAACACAGCCTTCTCTTAGTAAGTATGAACAAACAGAATGATCACTGGAAAGATATAAGACTTAGAAGCTCTAAATAAAGTAAGTGATCTGATAATACTAAGCAAATATTCCTATGCGGTATAAACATAATAAAGTTATGGAATAAATATAAAATATATTTTAATAAGATTTGCAAAGAAAATGCAAATACAAACTAGAATATGCACTATGGTGAATATATATATATAATATATATATATATATTATATTATATATATATATATATATATATATATTATATTATATATATATATATATTATATATATATATTATATTATATATATATATATATTTGCCTAAAAGTTCCCCTTCCTTATTTTTCTGGGAAATTCTTTCTTTATATATATATAATATATATATATATATATATATATATTATATTATATATATATATATTATATATATATATATATATATTATATTATATATATATATATTATATATATATATATATATTATATTATATATATATATATTATATATATATATTATATTATATATATATATATATTTGCCTAAAAGTTCCCCTTCCTTATTTTTCTGGGAAATTCTTTCTTTCACCCTTCAATTGTAAGAAGAGAGAAAAATCTGTTATTATCTTATAAATACTGACATATCCCCAATTCCGACTCGATCACTCCATCCTT
Organism: Ursus americanus; assembly: GCF_024610735.1. Lineage (NCBI taxonomy): Eukaryota > Metazoa > Chordata > Mammalia > Carnivora > Ursidae > Ursus > Ursus americanus. The sequence continues at coordinate 40,556,641 of NC_142145.1, forward strand.
GCCTCATTGATAGGTCCTGCTAGTGTTGACAGACACTTTGTTCAAATAGGTTAAGGCATCACTCTGGAGAACCCAGCCCATAGTTGCACACTTGTTAAGAAGACAGTGCTATGTAGGAAATGTGAAAAATAACAGCTATCTTTTGCAATAGGCAAACAGTACTACTATACATAAATTAGCAAGCAAGGTGAATGGATTGCATTCCTCTTAGGCTTGCACGATTTTATCTAGTGCTCTTGTCTTTTGCCCACAGTTGACTGAACCCATACTGAAATTTGACCTGAGGCAGACCACCAAGAGTCTGGCTTTGGTGTACTGGTCTTAGAAACAGAGATGTGTTTCATTTTAGAGACAAAAAAACAAGGTGTGAAAAACCAGAATAAATAACACAGCTCTGAAAGATGTTGCATATTTGAAACATAAATTTGTAAAATATGAAGTTATTTTTTATAGAAATTATTTTCATTATCAGGAAAATTATGTAGAGAAAAGTTACTGAGTAATATAAAAATATCATCATCATCTCTTACCTCTGTCTCATTGTCATCATCTTTATCATCATCATATGAATCTACAGACCCAACTTAATTCCCAGCAAAATAATTGAAGGTGGTAAAGTGGAGGATATGTGATAGTATACCAAATTTCCATATTTAAAAAGGGGAGGGTGAAAATACAGATTTTTTTTTCATTAAAGATAATGAACAATTAAGGCAAAAAAAAAAAAAGATATGTTATGCTTGAGTTGCAAGAGAAACTTGTCTCCCTTACGAATGAAGAGGAATAACTAAGTATTAGCAATCTAAGTCAAAGAATACAACACGTTCAAACAACTTTTTCAGGAAACTAAAGGCCTGTAGCTTAATACCTAATTGATTACAATCATAAATCAATTAAAAATCGTATCAGTAGTTGCACAAAATTTAATTGATAATTTCAAACACGTATCCCTAAAAAAACAAACAAACAAACAAACAACAACAACAAAAAAAACACCAAACTACACTAAGAATAAAGGTTTCAGGAAATGGAAGAAAAAGACAAATATTTTATCTGTCAATATTTTTTTGGGTTCCATTAAAAAAAAAATACCCAAACTTTCATGTCAAAAATTCTGCGCCATGGGTTTAGGGATGGAGCTGGGAGAATGCAGGTAATTGGTTTAGAGTTAGACTAATGAATTGGATACCTGTGGCTGAAATCCACACTTAGATAGAGAAGATGAGGGGGTTTGCAAATACGGGGTGCAGAGGACCAAATTAAAGGCCCATAATCAAGTGGCACATTTTAAAATGCTGGGGAAAGAGAAACAAAATAAATCCAAAGAAAGTGGACAGAATACAATAAGGATAAAAGCTTGAATTAATTAAAAAGATATAGAAACAACCAAGCAAAAAGTTGCTTTAAATAACCCAATAGAAATCTTAAAGTTTTTACAGATTGATGAAGAAACATGTTTCAGCAAAAACGAGGGAAATTAGGAATGAAACAGGTGAAACAGCCGAACCTAATGCAAACATTAATTAAATAATAAATAATTAATGACTAGTATCCAACATAACTTGGATAAAATTGAAAATGTCCCTAGAAATAAAAACAGACTAAAAAATAAATGCATCAAAACTGTAGCATAGGAATTTCCAGCTCTCACCCTCCCTCCAAAAACATCAATTTGAACAACGGCGCATGAAAATACCTTCGTAGGAACCAAGGATTCCAGGTGAGGGATTGCAGTACCTGGGCAAAGAACAGAAATAACAAAGGGCACACAGAGGAGGTTAGGAAAGAAAGATCACACCGCCCCCCCCCCCCATCCCTCCTCCAAGACCTGCCAGCCCCACGTACTCAAGGGAGGACAGTGAAGTGATGACAGCGCGCGGACCCCAAAGCCTGTCGCCCCATTACCAGGCTAACTCCTGTGGCCCTAGGTGGCTCCTGGTGGGCTGGCTCCACGTACTGAGCCCCTACTCACCTCGGTGCCTCCAGCGGCTCCTGCAGTAGTGGTGGCATCCTGGCCACCAGACTTCCAGCTCTCTGCGCGCCTTACGGCAACGCAGCAGTAACGCTGTCCCCTGCGCCTTACGGCAGGCGTCCTCGACGCCAGGCTGTCGTTGAGCTCCCAGGAATCTAGATGCGGGCTCTTCTTGGTGTCTGCTGGCCCCAGGCTGTCCCCGAAGCAACAAACTCCGCCCGCCTTTTCCAAACCCAGGCCTTCCAGTTCCAGCTACCCAGGGCGGCTCCTGCGGCTTCAGGTGACTTCCTCAGCTCAGGCTTCCAGAGTGTGCTATGAAGGCAGGCGCCAGCCCGCACAGGCATGGGCTGCGGTGGCCCCATATAGGCCCCAGGCGGCTTCCTCAGCACCAGGCTCTCTGCGAGCTCCTGGGAACCCAGGCCCTCGGCTTTGGTGGCTTTCTCAGTTCCAGGCTCCCAAAGAGCCCGTGAATGCGGGCCCCCAGCTTACCAGGTCACTAGCAGGCTCCAACACCCCCAGATGGCTCCTTCAGCCCCAGGTGGCTTCCTCAGCACCAGGCTCTCATTGAGTTCCTGGGAGCCCAGTTACTGGGCCCACTTAAGTGCCTGTGGCTCCCTCAGCTCCTGTGGACCGATGCTCGCAATGGCTTCCTTTGGATGCAGAGTCCAGGCTCACCCTATCTGTTTTTAGTGCCTGGTTGTCGTCTGTGGGCACAGAATCTAAATCCCAGGTGCATCACAACAGCCTCACTGAACGGAGGCTCCAGGCCTGTTTCTACATGCCCAGGCATCAGATCCACCTGCCTCAGGACTCCAACAGCAAGTGCACTGGTGAACACCACCAGACTCTCCAGAGGTGCTGACGGGTGAAGGGCGTTCTTTGCCTGCAAAAGCCAGTCTATAAAAACTGGAAGAGGTACCTACATTCTCCATTGTGCAGGCACCAACACAATGCCACAAGGATCATGATTATCATGGAAACATGACACGACCAAAGGAAACTAATAAAACTCTAATGATTGATCCAGAAGAAATGGACATCTATGTATTGTCTGAGGAACTCAGAATAATCCCCTTAAGGAAATGCAATAAACTATTATCCTTTAATTTACTATATTTGCTGATGGTGGACAGGGATCTTGATAGATTCTACCATGCTGGTTCTGCCAAACTTGCCTGATATTGTCAGCCGAACTCCCATTTGACCTACCGGAGATGTGAGTCCACCGGACCTGGGCTATCTTCTATTGTTGGCTTGGAGATGGGAAATGCCAACCCTGGGCTCTCGCCTTTCGCTGTGGCGTTCTTCCAGTCCTCAGGTATCTCCATAACAAAATGAATTCACCTTCATACTACCTTTCACTGTTCTCCTTTGGTTTTCTCTCGTGTTCTTTCCAGGCCTTATAGTTGTATTTAACTGAGGGAGATGAGTCTTAATTATTTTGTCCTGACCAGAAATCCTCAACCACTTCTTTGAGACCTTCCTACTAAAGATTAATACGTAAAATTCTACCTCCTCCTTTTTTATGTGTTTTTGCATGCACAGCTAGCTAGAGGAAAAGTAAGTATGATGTAAACAATGACAACAACAAAAAACATGGATTACTGAGATTTAGATGATAAAAAAAAAGTACTAGTTTTATCTAAAACAAGAATATTAGGAAATTAATACTGAGATTTTTTTCTAACTCCAGTTTTTAATATTGGTGAAATTCAGAACATACTTTTGTTTCTTTTGGGAATGCTTGTGTCAATGATTTGTTGTTTTCAAGTGTTCTATGCTAATATTACTACAGGAAGAAAATTTTCTTTCATTAGAGTGTATTTTAGACAAAATTTTTTAAATGAAGAAGTTAGTGTCACAAGACTATTACTTGGATTCATAGATATTTGTTCAATAACCATACTGTTCGATAACCATATAGTTTAAGGATTATAAACTGTTTATCATTAAACTGCAAAGATATGTCAAGGCTTTTAGTTATCTAACTAAGCATGATTACTGAGAGCTCAGTATCACATTTTATTCTCTTTCGCACCATAGGTACGATATTTCATGGTTTTGGAACTCAGACTGATATTCAATTGTGTAAGAAGTCTCTGTTCACTACGAGATGGACTTATCCTATGCTTTGAGTCATTTCATAAAGCTTTCTGTAAAGATTTTGTTCTGTTGCGCCAAAGTTTAAAATTCTTAGAATTTTCTTGGTAGGGGATATATGTCAAATCCATCTCTATTTTTATCACAATAGCCAAATGGAGCAATAACTGTGTTTCTTATTTGTTGATCCTCCTTACTGTATGTGCTGGAAATTTCTTACTTTGTAGCTAAGATAGAGAGGGGATTCTAAATATGAAACACTTAAATAAAAATAGTCGGAGATGTAAGTTGAGTAGAGTCCTTATGAGAGAGACATAAGCTTGCCCATTAGTTCTTTCTATCTGTATGATAGTACTAACCACTTATATTAAGTGTAGTAACTGAGAGATCAAATCCTAACAATGCAACTGGATAATCTCTAAGAAATTCAGACTCACACAGAGCACTAACTCAACATTGTCAAAACAATTGAATCCAAGTACAGATGTCTGTGCTGTCATCCATCCATTCTGAAGTTATTAATAACTACACTAGCTATCTTCTCAGAAGAGAGGAAAGTATAATAGGGGAAAATAGAATAGTGCAGTACATTTTCAAATTAATACTTATGCATGGAGAATGTGATGGTGGACTTCTACAGCAATCCAATGAGCAGCTGATCTTAAAGTCTTGTTCCTCTAAGAGTGATAGCAGTCCAATCACTTGATCCGTTTTTGCTCCAACTGCTTTTTCCCAAGAAAGTGACTTAGCAAAGCAGCAGGGTCACTGAAAGGTGATACACATTTTATCCAATGACTTTGAATGGAGATGCTGGTTTGTACAGCTTCTATAAGGTCCAAGCTGTAGTTAAAAGTTCTCAAACTTCCTCAGCTGTCTTTAGGAAGAGGGGTTCTTTGTGGGCTGCAATTACAGAATCCATAGTATGTGTCATACATTTTGTACAGTTGACTTACTGGTTGAGGCAGTAGCATGGCAAAATCAAATTAATTAGCACATAAACATTTGTAGTGCTTGGCATGTAGTATGCAAAAATTTAAAAAAAAAAACTCTAATTTTTAATGATACCAACCATTTCCTTTTTATCTCAGCCAGGCAAAAATCAACCAGAGAGAATTATCACAAAAAGAAAAACAGTAGCAATAACAGCAACTGAGTAAAATATGGACAAAATATACCCCCAATAAATTTTAGAATTAAAATCAGTCTATCTGATCCCAAAGCTCATACATGTAAGTGTTTTGCTATTTTGTATGCAGGACATGCTAAATTTACCAACTGCTACTCCCAGAAGTTTGAAGAAATTTGCCTCCAGTTGATCAGTAGCTGTTACATGTTATAGACTAAAAGAAGAAAATATAGGCATGCAGGAGACTATGTCATGAATCAAGCTAAGAGAGCTAACACTAACAGCAGTTTCTTAAAATACTTCCTCTGCTGGCTCCTGAGAATACAGAGCCACCCAAATCAGTGGGATTAAAAAACACAAATCTCTGCTTCTGAACAGGGGGAGAAAAAAGGAAACTTTACTATGAGAAAAATAGTGGCAAGATTGTCTCTACTTAACCATCATACTTGATACAAATAATTTTTCATTACTTATTTTTCCCTAATCCTCATACTGATACAAATTTAATTTGTACACAAATACATCTAAAACAAGTTTTCAAATTATCTTTTTCTCAAATCCTGAAATATTTAGAATTATATTAAATGTTAATATAATAAAAAACATAGTACCAATTATGCAATGTTTTTGTTTTGATTAGAGAGTATCATTTAAATATACAAGGGTAAATTCATTGATAGGTTCATGGAGATGCAAAATAAACTAATTTAGGCTGTACATACATGCACACTACAGTTTTTTTTAAAGCTTTTTCACTGTACTTGGTATTGATACCAGTGAAAAATTTCAGTCATTTATAAGAACATTTATATGTATTTATAAGAACAGCTTATCATTTCAAACACCATCAGTACAGCCATCTGAGAAGAAATTTATTCTGAACCCTTTCTAAAATGTTGATAAAACTCAGAAATCACTAATATTCACAGCAATATCAGAAATTATTTTGAGAATTCTACTTATCATCAGTGTTACAGAATTCATTCCATTGAGATAGTATCACTGTCATTGACTAGAGACCCATGGTTTGTCCCAAGAAATGGAGAAAACCCTCAGTGTGAAACAAAGTAGAGAGGAATGCACACTGTCTTTGTGGATTAATTGTTATCAGCAACAAGTTCTATAGCAACTACCATGTCAGCAAACACAATCTTGAGCTAAGTGCTCTTACACCTCTTTTTCCATCATCAGTGCTTTCACTTCATCAGCTTTTCAGAGATGGAAACCCCTACAAATAACAAAAATATGGGAAGACTTGCTTTGACATACCCCGAAAATGGAAGTAAAGTGCTGTAGGCCAAGGTGGAGACCCGGAAAACCCTGTAGTACCACATCCTGGGAATTGAGAATTTTCATGTCCTTACTCCTGAATGTCAGGGAACTAGAAGATGAGGATATGAGGAAATCCAACATCAGTCCCAAAGAGCTGAAGTGATAGAATGAACAGGAGACTTTAGAATATGACCAAGATATTTGCATATCAATCTGGCCTTAGCCTCTCTGACTATGGTGGAAATAGTGGAAACTGAAAGGGAAGTAACACAGTTGCTCTTACTATTGGCAATAGGAGGTCCATTCAAATCAAAATATCAGAGATAAAGGGTGATTTAATTTTCAGCATGATGTGCTGGACCAAGTCAGAGCGTATCAATTCAGGGCATATCAGAAATTATTGATTACAAGAATAACAATTTCATTTTAGAAATTGTTTTTGTCATTCTTAATATAAGGAAAAAATCTATTCATGTTGCCAGATTAGAATATCTTAGAGGGAAGACCTGTATGAGATAAAAAGGAAACGAATAATATCATTAAACATAAGAGTTTCCGTTATTTCTTACTATGTCACAGGTATTATTAAAAATTTATGTTTATTAGTTAATGCTTATTTTGTCAGTCGACTTGATCAGCACAAATAAATCTATGGCCTAGGTATTATTATTCTCTCTCTTTGTAAAATATTTTATTTATTTATTTGAGAGAGAGAGAGGGAGAGAGCTCAAGCAGGGGGGCAAGACAGAGGGAGAGGGAGAAGGAGAATCAGACTCCTGTACACAGATGGAGGGAGGCACCATCACCAAAAAAAAAAAAAAAAGTTTCTTATCTTCTACCACAGCATTAGTGAAGAAGTAGTTCTAGTCAGTCACACAGCTGTTGAAAGATGCTCCTTTTAAAAGTACCTCTCTTCAGGGAACATTAGTCAGTTTGGTCATATATTTCAATGGTTATGTGTCCCCATACTGCCTGAAAATTTTATTTCCTTTTAGCACAATATATAAATTCAATACTAAATATAATAGGTGCATAATACCTTTGGTGGTAAAGTATACTGTCTAGAAATAGCATGTATCTTTTCAATAATGTGTGGAAAACATGTCTCTAGCCATCTGAAAACATTTTTGTATGCATTGTGTGGCCAACTTATACATTAGATTTTGTTGGCCAATTAAGAAAACTTCTTTATGGATTATATAAACAGTGAGGATGCTGAAATAGCTCTTCATCTCGGTTTCCTTGGATATGGATATATTTTAGATTTACGCTATTTTAATAATTTATTGACATGATCAAAATACAATGGTATTGTAACTCAGTGCCATTCTTTAAAACAATTACTTATTATAGTTCTTTGAGCAGAAAGTGATTTTAAGTAATGATAAGATTCTCTTTTATGACTTTAGAATGTGTGACTCCAGATAAGATTACACTAGTTTTACCAAATACAATCAGATTTAAAATAAATGAAACAGAAATTAATATTAGCAACACTTTCTATTGGTATTAGCCAATATAATTGTATGGGATAATGTTCAGTAGCAACAGATTCTTCTTCACATCATGGTGGTAATTCATTTCTTTGAAATATTTCTTTAAAATATTCCATTATAATCAATTGAGTTATTAATAATTCCTTAGTTTTATAATCTCTGAATTTAAGGAGTGAATCATATCATCTTCATTTGTAAAGTATCTATGTGTCCCATCCAGCCCTCTCACTCATAGAAGAACAAGCTGAGACTAGGAATCTTAGTTTCTTATCCAAGAGTAAGATTGTCACTATATATAGATACATGGATAGATAGATGATTGATAGATAGATAGATAGATAGATAGATAGATAGATAGATAGATTGATCTTATATCTATCATCATCATTTTTTAAACAAAAAGTGCTACTGAATTGTCATCCTAGAATATAAGCATTTAGTTAGTTTTTTAGTCATTATTTTAAATATTCTAACTAGTGAACTATTTCACATTAATGCTACAAAGATTATATTTCTTTTCTTGGTTTCACAGCAGACCTCATTAAGGGGAAACCTTGGATTGATATTTCTTACTAGATTTATAATGCTGAAGGTAGAAACCAACAGAGTATGTCAGACACTGCTTGTCCTTACTGGTATTTTAGAAAATTTGCCATATTGTTTAGGGAAGTAGCCAAGAAAGATACATGGAAGACAGTAATTCATTAGTAAATCTCCATGCTTGGGGAATATTGTCTACAAAAGTTTTAATTAGTTGTTGGTATAAAACCTACTGTAGAAGTTTTTAGAGGCTTTAGAAAAACAAAGAAAGAAAGAGAGAGAGCAAGAGAAAGAAAGACAGACTGACAGACAGATAGGTCAGCTATTTAGTTCTCTCTACACTGTTCCCTCATTACACATGAGATAAAAAGATGGCAATTTTATCACTTATATGTGTCCATTAAGTTTGCTTGAAAGTTCTAGATAATGATAACAAAATACTTTTAGAATCAATATGAAATATTCTAACACCAAGTATATTTAAAAAATAATTTTTTGATAATCCTGTCTTTACCACTTACCTCCTCTAGAGGAAATGCCAGCTGTGTTTAGTACAGGCAGTTCCTGATCTGCCCTGAACCACCACAAGAACTAAGTGGACCATCAGCTTTCACCCAGGATTAGTCACAGTGTCATATGGAGTACTTCTGTTAGTGAGTCGTGTACTTTCCAGACCAAAAAAAAAAAAAAAAAAAGTGGTAGTAAGGTCTTGGCTCCCTTCCATATACTCATACAAGGCTTTTGTGTTTGTTTTATTATCTCAGACTTGAATTTGTTGCTAGCAAAATATATTTCCATTTTAAATTTTATTTGCTTTACTGTGTGATCTAAATATGTCTAGTTTTCACTGTTCTTAACATTCAGGTTGCTGAATTCTCACAGTGTGCTTTAAAAAATAGTTGCAAGTCCACTGTGAATAATCATGATCGTATTGCTGTCCGCCACAAGTGAGTTTTTATCTTGCAGTAGTTGAGTATTGGAGTCTGCCCAAACCAAGCTTAAATTTAACTTGCTTCTTAAGTAGCCTTGCGTTTAAGCTATCTTTACATGAGGGGCACCCTACCGTTAAGTCATTTTATCAAACTCCCCTCCGTCTAGCAAGCTTTATTCTCAAATTTCAAGCTTTATTCTAGGCAAGCTTTATTAGCAAATTAAAATCCTAAAATGTCCAGATACACCTGTAAGAATTATAGCTATTTATCTGGAAAGTAAATCATTGAATTTTGTTTTACATTCTTACAAAATGATTTTTTTTACCATTAATTTCAAGTTGTAAATTTAAGTTTCTCAGACCAAGTAATATGGGTAGATTTGATAAATGAATAGGTTTTACTGTTAATTACAATATATTTTATTGCCCCTTACTGTTTCACATGTATGCCTCCCCCTGCTGTCAGGTTGTGTGTCCTGAGGGCATATCCCAGGTCCTACATCTGGCTAGTTGGTACATTGTGGAAATGATGAAACTGTTAATTTAGCTCAAAACTCTTTATCCCTTTTGTCTTCTCATCTTCTAGTATGGTGTTTGGCATATGATGGGGTGGGGGTTCAATAAATGTTTGCTCAGTGAATATTAACATAAATAATTGTTGCATTATTTTGAAAGGGAATCATTTGAGGTAGAGGAGTAAATTTAATTTACAAACTCACATAAGATAAACTTGCCATAAGTGAATTAAATTTCTAAGAAGTTCTAATGAAGTTAAAAGATCAAAAGGATTATCATTTATAATAAATATGCAAAGAATAAAGTTAGAATACCTACTAGGGAAATAGAAATTGTCCATAATTTTCTTCTGATATATATTTAAAATTATTTTAACTTTAAAATACTTTGAAGCTAATTCATTTCTCTGTTTAATATAATTTAACAATGAATTTTTTATTTTTAATATTTCCATAACTCTGTTCTTCAATAGCATGCTTTGAATTATAAAATATAATGATGATGTCTTTGTTCTTTTATGTTAGCTTTCCTAATACCATCAAATTACATAAATTTATGTGAAAAGTCATAAAATTAAGTCATATTATTAACATAGTGATTATTTTTAAGTTTTTATTTACATAATGAGTAGTAATCCTATAGAATCAATATATCATGAGGGTTATTATAATACAATTTAAAATTGAGGTGAAATCAGCTTATTTAAGCCTAATATACAATTAAAGAATTTGGCAAAACTAATAACAGTAGAATTTCATCCTTGACTAACATGGATAATAATCAAGATTCTCCATTTAAGTATTGAATAGAGAAACAGTCTAGTCGTTATTTGGTTCTTTTCTCTTTTAAGACAAGACACTAAAGTTTACCATGCTGATTCACATATACAGTTTCATTTGATTATCACATCAGTTTGTATGCTGGACATGCATAGGAGTTATGTTTCATTTTACAGCTGAGATAAGAAATATCACTTGGTGTAAGAACAGATAAATTTTAGTTATATTTATATTAATTGCAAAAAAACTTCAGTATCCACATATATTTACAGTCCATTAAAGAGAGTGAGGTTATGCATTACATTTAACAATGATATTTACATGATGAATAATACAAGTTATGGGTCAGTTCAGTTCCATTGGATAGTACGCTACTCTGCCTGGGTGAGACTGGGAGAGATTAGCTTTGTTAATAATTTTAAATTTACTTAACCAAATACATGTAGAGTACAGTGCCTTATGCATAATAGGTGATCTACAAGTGTGTGCTACTGTTAGAAAATTGAGCTTTTGATATTCTGAAATATTTGTATATTCCAAACAGTGGAGAGTATTGATTACTGATTTCCAGAGTAACAAAATTTCATAAAATTGTTATTGCAACACATGTAGCAAATTACTTCCAAGGACATTGATACCAAAATCCATGAAGTCATAATAATATGGAAGAAAAAGGAACATATTCCCTTTACCTTCCGTTCTCATTCCAACCACCACCATTTAGCCCTTGATTTAAATATTCCCTTTATTCTGTATATGAAACTAACTACAGACTGTTTAGAGTAGCATACTGAGATGTGAATGAGTTCATATAGAATAAATAGTATCCTAAGCAAATAATGGGTATGTTATCTGTGAGGAAAATGTTGACAGGTGGTCTATGACTCCACCATTAGCTTCAGGAAAATCTTTGATTGAATCATTCTTGCAACTAACTCCAGTGGATTTATAAGAATATGTTAGGTCTGAGAAAAATGTTCTGTACCAAAAAAGAACATGTAGTTTATTCATGACTGCTTATTGGAAAAGCAGTATTTGATAAGTTAATGATAACAAATGATACTGAGCTACAATAGAAAATAGATACTATTCACACACTTCTGAGGAAAGGTAAAAATTCAAGGGATGCTGAAGTTTATTATTTTCCTGAGCTAGAGATGGTCCGCACCCTACAAGCTTTGCAACTTGTAAACTTACCCATGCCGTGTACAAAGTGGAGGACTTTAGAAGCTGTGCCTGAGAGTCACCAGAATTTTGTCATGCTGTTACTACTCTTGTGGTTACTTATTTTAATTCCTCTGAAAAGTTAAACTTGTCTCAGGTAAAACTTATTGTGTCTAATGCATCTAATCTTCAATCTCAACCTAAGGCTATTATTGCTGATAGATCAGAGTGTTCAGTACATCATCATGCAAATTCTCCTCAGTATTATAGTTATCTGTAACATTTCTTTGTCCAAGTAAAGTATTACAGAGATTTGTAAAGTGGGAGGATGTAGTCTGGTTTATAATTTATAAACAATGAAATAATCAGTAATTCACAATGCATTTGCAAGAATGGTTTTCAATAAACTAGATATTAGACAATGGAGTACAAAGTATCCCTAAAAAATGGTAAACAAGTTCAGCCCTATCAATGCTCAGCTTCCTACCTTGAGATTGACTTTAGGTGGCAGGTGAGGATGGCACACAGGCAAAGCCCTGCATACTCCCTGATCGAAGAGACAAAGCTGAGAATCTGTGGATATCAAAGTGTCTAAGGTTTTCTGGACAGAGAATTGGAGAGCAGAGGCGGAATGCGGTTATGCAGAAGAGTGTTCTCAAATATTCAGGTAATTACATATCGACACATGCATATGAGGCAAGCTTAAGAACTATGAGTTAACAGTGCCTGGATGTCACACACATCCAAGAAAAATACCTGTTGCCACTAGTCTAAATTGAAAGCCTCATGACCTGCAGGGCATTGGATAGCATAATCAGAAGTTTCTTACCTTAGCTACACTTGTAGTGAGCATAGCAAAAGATATACAGATGTTGAATCACTGTGTTGTACACTTGAAACTAATGTAACACTGCATGTCAAATATACTGAAATAAAAACAAAAACAAACGAAAAACAAAAAACAAACAAAAAACAAGAAAATAAGTGTTTTACTTTAACATTAACATTTAATTTAACATTAATTTCTCCTAGGTTAAGCAATAGTCTGACACAACCACTTAATAAATATTAAAATAAATTTCCGAAAGGATGAAACTCTAAGTAATTTAACTGCATTCAGAATCAGATCAAGAAAATTTGTGGTAATTAAAAAAATCCAGCACCCAACAAGATATTCATCATACCTGGTGTGAAAAAAAAACAAAACAAACAAACATGCAATCAACAAAAAGTAAGCAAGCAGGGAAAGAGCAGGGAAATACTATCTATAACAGGGAGAAAAGCAACCAGTAGAAATCAACCTAGAAATGACGCAGCTATTAAAATTGACACAGGACATTAAAAACAGTTATTGAAAATGTTTTTATACATTCAAAAAGTTAAGTATGGAAATGTACATTATTAAAAAGATGGCATTAACTTCATAGAAATTAAAACTACAATTGTTGAAATTTTAAAAAAGAGGATTAAGGATAGAGTAGATATCATAGAATGAAAGATTAGTGATCTTGAATATACAGCAATACAATCCAAAATGAAATACAGAGAGAAGATGGGGTCAAAAGCAGAAACAAATAGAGAATCAAACAAAAATAGATAATAAAGCTATAGGGAAACTTCGAGGTTCCAATACACTTGTTATTGGAAACCCTGAAGGGAGAGGGACAAAAATATCTGAACAATAATAGCTGTCATTCAAATTTAATGAAAAGTATAAACCGAAAGTTCCAGGATACTCAACAAAGATCAAGTACAATAAACATTAGTACAATCACACAAGAGCACATCATAATCAAGTTCTCAAAGTAGCGATAAAAATAATAGCTCAAAGTCATCAGAGATAGAAGATACTCTCCATACAGAGTATCAAAAATAACTATAAAATCAGGTTTCTCAATGGAAACAATGCAAATGAGAAGATATTACAGCAACATCTCCAAAGTATTTAAAGAAATAATATTACCAATCTAGAACTTTTAAGTTAAAATATCATTCAAAAAGAAGTTGAAATAAAGATTTCTCTGGCATACAAAAGTCAAGATAATCCCTAACCAGCAGAACTGAATTACTTCAGGTAATTCAAGTAAAGGAAAATTATACCACAGGGAAATAATGTATCTATCTACACAAAGGAACAAAGAGCACAGGTAGTTATATGTGTAAATATATAATGTTTTTGTTATTATTTAAATCTTTTCAAAGATAACTGACTTTTTACATAAAAATAATAAAGAGCAGTGCAGGATTTATAACACATGATGAAATAGTAATGATAGCACAAAGTTTGGTTGGGAGTAAATGGAAGTATAATACTTTAAATTTCTTACACTAAAGATGAGATATTAAAAAATCACTTGAAGACAGATAGTGATAATTTCATGATGTTTACAGTAAACCCTAAATCAACAAATAAAATACTAAATTACATATTATAAATGTATAATAAATTCAATGAAGAGCAATTTAAGGGGAAATTTATAGCACTAAAATCCTACATTGAAAGAGAACAGATACCTGAAGTCAATTATCTTAACTTACAGCCTGAGTAACTAAAAAAATAAAAAGCAAATAAATCCCAAAGTAAATAAAAGAAAGGAAGCATTAAAGATCAGATGCTAAGTCAATGAAATGGAAATCAAAACAAAATAGAGCAAATCAATATTTTTAAAGTTAATGTTTTGAGAAGATTAATAAAATGGGTAAATCTTTAACTGGAATAATCAATGAGTAATAAGAGGACAGTACCAATTTCAGGAATAAGAGGGTGACATCACTACAAATTTTATAAATATTAAAAGGATCATAAAGAAATGATATTAATGTAGATAGATAAAATAGATCATTGGACAGACTAGGCATTTCAGAAATACATACAGATTTAAATGGACAATTGCTTTTTCACAAAGGTGAAATTGTGGTACAATTGAAAAAAGATAGTCTTTTTTTTTTTTATTTTATTTATTTGAGAGAGAGAGAGAGCACACAAGCCGGGGGGGCTTGGGGGGAGAAGTAGAGTGAGAGGGAGAAATAGACTCTTTTCCTCATGGAGGGGCTCAGTCCCAGGACCTCAGGATCATGACCTGAGCCAAAAGCAGATGCTTAATTGACTGGGCCACCCATTGGTTAAAGACCATGAAAGGATGGTCTTTTCAACAAATGGTTCTGGAAAGGTTGAACGTCCATATGCAAAACAAGCAAAGAAATACACTCAAGAAAGAACTTTGATTCACACTTGTACTATATGAATAATTAAAAACACATTATACACAAATTATAAAAAATTTAGGAGAAAATATTTATGCCTTTCACTTAAGCAATTCTTGGATACATAATCAAGATTCATTAACAAAAATGATCATTTAGACTTCATAAAAATATAATTTCTGCTCTTTGTTGTTTTTTTTTTTTAAAGATTTTATTTATTTATTCGACAGAGATAGAGACAGCCAGTGAGAGAGGGAACACAAGCAGGGGGAGTGGGAGAGGAAGAAGCAGGCTCATAGCAGAGGAGCCTGATGTGGGGCTCGATCCCATAACGCCGGGATCACGCCCTGAGCCGAAGGTAGACGCTTAACCGCTGTGCCACCCAGGCGCCCCTAATTTCTGCTCTTTGAAATGCACTACTAAGAAATAAAAAGTATAGCTAGAGAGAACATCTTTGTAAAGCATTTATGTGGTCAAGTTTTGCATTCAGGCTATATGAAAGAGTGCTCAAAACTGAGCAATAGAAAATAAAACAAAAATTTTTAAATAGACAAAAATTTTGAAAAGACACTACCAAAGATATACAAATAGGTAATAGTACATGAACAAATGTTCCTGTCATAGTTAGAAGAGAAATGTAAGACTACAATGAGATACCACTACACATCTATTAGAATGGCAGACCTTTAGTAAGATTGTTGAAGAACTGGAACTTTTATATACACCTGGTGGAATTATAAAATGACAGAACCACTTTGAAAATCAATTTGACAGTTTATTTTCAATCTGCTTGGATTTAATTTTTTCCGTCCTTATTGTAGTGGCTAAAACCTCCATTTTAGTGTTGAATTGGACATGCTGTGCTTCTTCCTGGTCTTAGGGGAAATGTTTTCAGACTATAAACAGCTGTACTTTTGTTGTTTTTGTTTAGTTTTTTGTAGCTATCCTTTGTAAGGTTTAGCAAATTTAATTCTATTTTTAATTTTTGTTTCCTTTAAGAATATTGATCAGAAATATAAGTTGGATTTTGTCAAATGCATCATTGAGTAGCTCCTACAGTTTTCTATCTCATCAGTTAATATGGGATTACATTGATTTTCTGATATTAAACCAACCTTTCTTTCCTGGGATAACCCACTTTATTATTAAATATTATCCTTTATATTTCTTGTTGTAGTCCAGTTGCTAAAATGATATTAAGGACTTTTGCATATATGGTCGTGAGTGATGTTTGTATATATTAAAAATGCTTTTTTCTTCTTATAATGACCTTATTTTGGTATTAGAGTAACAGAATGAGATGGGAGTACTTATACACTTTAAACTGGAAGATTTTCTCCCCAAAATTATATCATTTTAGGTATTTTTTTCATAAATACTTCACAGGTGAAGTCAGCAGTCCCTAGATGTTATTTGTTGTTGCTGTTGTTTTTGTTTGTTTTGTTTTGTTTTTGAAAGGTCTTTAATTATAGTTGTAAGGGCTATTCTAGTTATTATTTTGGTCTTAAGTGAACTTTGGAAATTTGTATTTCACAAATAATTTGCTCATTTTATATAACTTGTTTAATCTAGGAAATAAAGTATTTTATAAAATTCTCTTATCTTTTTAATATCTGTAAAAACTGTAGTCATGTCACCTCTTTCATTCCGAATGGCAATTTTGATAACCTTGTGTCTGTTCCTTTGAGGTCCCCATGAAAATAGGTCTATGTTGAAAGATCGTGCCCTTCCCTCGTATCTTAATGTGCCTATTTACTAGTCGTGAAGGGACCTCCTGTGTACATTAAGGACTACTGTACTCTAGATGGAGTGTTTTTGTGACTCCTTTTAAGGTACAGTACCTGAATTATTAAATATGCTCCTTCTTAACCAAAATGGCACTCTCATCTGACATTTAAAAAAAATACCTGACCTAAAAAAAATTAATAAACTAGCAAAAAGCAGAATCAGAACTATAAATAGAATAAACTGATGGTTGCTAAGGGGAGGGGGTGGGGGTTGCGAAAAATGAGTGAAGAGGGGAGGGAGATATAGGCCTCCAGTTATGGAATGAGTAAGTTATGGGAATAAAAAGCAGAGTATAAGGAATACAGTCAGTAATATTGTAATAGCAATATAATGGGACAAATAGTAGCTGTACTCGTGATGAACATAACATAATGTATAAACTTGTCAAGTCACTAAGTTGTATACCTGAAACTAATGTAACAATGTGTGTCAAGCATACACAGGAGAAAAAAAAAAATTACCTGACCTACAAGAAATAGTAAGTTTATGGGCCCTACAAATTATACCAGTTTAATGTAAGATATCAATTCCATTGTTATAACTTACACCAAACAAACAAAACTTCAAAAAGCTAGGGCTGTGTCTAAAATAATATCTTCTCTCTAGCTCAAATATAAGAAGTAGAACCTGTAATTAAAAAGCTAGAAAAAAAGAGCATGATAAAGAAGAGATGTTGATTTGTGACAATGGAAGGAGGATTCAACAAGGATTTGTCCCATTTTAGATTTATATAAGATCTTAGAGAAAAAAAAATATGAGTGCGTGATTCCTTTGATTCCTGTGGTACTCAAGTCTGTTATTGTCTTAACTTCTGTATCTGTATAGGCTAAATGTTTTTCTGTAATAGGCGTAAGTTCAGCTTTCTTTTCTATATTTTTGGCACAGTAATTAAGATTCCCTTTTTTGCTTACTTCTGGTGTCTTGCACTATTTTTGCATGGATCCCTCTGTGATCCAGATATTCATCTATTATTATTTTTCTAGGCATTTACAAGAGACCTTAAAAATATTTCCCTACCTCAGAAGGTCCACATTCATTCAATATGTGGATGATTTATTGATAGTGGATAACACTTTACATGCTTTAAAGAAGGTACTTTGGCTTTACTAAATTTGTAAAGGACATAAAGACTCTCTAGGTAAATTGCAATGTGTCAAATTGAAGTTAAGTTTTAGAATATTTGTTATCAGCCAATGAATGAAAGACAGTTTTATCCTGGTCAATCACTTTTACAAATAAAGCAGTCTACCGTAAAGCAAGAAGAAAAACAAACATATGAACCAGTACAGTAGAACATTGAGATGGGGACTGGTGAGTCCTGCTTTTTCAATAAAGGCTGTGCTTCTCGATGAAACGTTACAGTGATACACTAGCACCTTTACTGTGGACAAAAGAAGCTGAAAAAGTCTTTCAAACTTTTAAAGTAACCACCATTTCCCTCCTAGATTAATTGTTCCTAATTTTGATAAAGTATTAAACCTTTAATGTCACAAGAATGAGAGAGCTGCTAGTGACTGTATGCTTACTCAAAAGTAGGCTCTGACTCTATGCCTATTGCTTACTTTTATGTATTATTGGATTCTGTTCCTTTGGAAATGCCAAGATGTATATTAGTAGTAAAATTAGCCTCTCTTCTGATTGAAAAGGTTTAGGCTTTAACTCTGGGACAGCTAACTTATTTAAATGCACCTCATGCTGTTACTGCAATTTTATAGGTTCACGAGGGCAGCACTTGTCACTGTGCTGCCAGACTAGCTATGAGCAAGTCTTATTGTCTAA
Source organism: Ursus americanus (assembly GCF_024610735.1). Classification (NCBI taxonomy): domain Eukaryota; kingdom Metazoa; phylum Chordata; class Mammalia; order Carnivora; family Ursidae; genus Ursus; species Ursus americanus. Next base: position 40,575,308 of record NC_142145.1, read on the forward strand.
TCCTACTGTTATTTTAAGCAGTCGTAATCTTTGAATTCATCTACTCTGTTGCCTGACCCTGACCGTATCAGAATATGACTGCCTCATAGTCATAGACTATGTACTCATACCACAGTCTGATTTCCCTAATTACTCTGATATTCCTATTCCCAATATTGATTTACTACTGTTTGTTGGTGGACCTTGTGTGAGAAATACACCGGGATGTATAAAAGCATCTTATGCAGTAGTTAGTCTTCATGATGTATTAAAGTATTATGTTTTCCCAAACTAAATCAGCTCAAGAGATAGAACTCATAGCTATTACTCAAGTGGTCAAATTAGCTAGCATTCTTAAGTGAATATCCATACTGAAAGTAAGTATATATTTGGGGTCTGTCATGTTGTGGCCCAATTTAGCAAGAATAGAGGCTTTCTAATATCAATGGGAACTAAAATATCACATGGGAAAATAATGATTTATTAGAGTCATTGCCACTTCCTTAATGAATATATGTATTTATATATATCATTATGAAGCTTATACCAGACAAAAAAAGAAATGCCTAAAAGAAATAAATGTGTAGACTAAGCTGTAAAAAGGGCTGCTAGATTGTATACTGGGGAAACTGAATCCCCAGTACTTCTATCCAAGAACTGCTATTCACAGTTATAAAAATATATGACTTCTAAGGAATTAGAAAATTGGAAATCAAGTAGAACAGGGACATGAGAATTACCTGGTATTGTTCTTGTACCTAAATTTTTGTATATCTAATGGCTTTTATAATGTCATTAAAAACTTCTTCAAACAAAAGGAATGTGCTGGAAGACTTGGAATCTTACCGTCTTTATAATAAGGATCAAATAATTCTCGAAACAATACAAATGTTTGCTGTTCATCAGAAAAAAATTCTTTATTGGTAACATATAAGATGTGAAGGAAGCCTGGTGAGGACATTACCTGAGACATGGTAGCAAATAGATTTTCTTTAGCTTGTGCCATCAGAAGATAAGAAGTAGGGGCACCTGGGTGGCTTAGTCAATTAAGGGTCTGCCTTCAGCTCGGGTCATAATCCATGGGTTCTGGGATCAAGCCCAGTGTCTGGCTCCCCACTCAGCGAGAAGTCTGCTTCTCTCTCTCTCTCTCTCTCTCTGACTTTTCCTCCCTTGCTGTATTCATGCCTGCTCCCTCTCTCTTTCCCTTGAATTAAAAAAAAAAAAAAAAGTAAGAAATATTGTTAGTGAGAGTATGTGTGATGTCTGCATGGCCAGACGTGTTCCCATTAGTTAAAGCAGAAGCTCAAATGGTAATCAAGTCCTTACTGAATTATATCATCCCACACATTAAAACTGTTTCCAATGGAAGAAGTCATTTCACTTCCCTGGTAATTCAGGGTCTCTGTATTAGCATACAAATATAATAACGTATCATACGTTTTATCAAGTGGAATAAATGAACTATATCCCAAAGAATTATGTTGCTAAATTATGTCAAATCACTGTGGTCTGTGTTTTTACCACTGGTTTTATTAAGAATAAGGCCAACTCCCTCTGAATTAATGTTTGGAAGATCTACAAATTTAGGATTTAAACCTACCCCTTTACCTGATATCATTAATGTATTCAAAGGGAAAATAATGAAAAGGTTTGCTTATTTTACTCAGTTTATTTAACCATGGAGTAACCAGATGTTGGAAAAATGTCCCGAGGAAGTGTTTTATTGATATGGATCAGGAGATCAAGTCTACAACAAAGTGTTATAACAGAATGGATTATCACTGCACTAAGAAAGAACCTGCCATATATTGCTGATAATTCACTTGCTAGCAAAGTGAAGAAGAAACCCAGCTGCAGACATGCTTTGCATTTGAGACAGTACATCTGATTGGATGAGCTGCTGCTCCCTATAAGGGCCATAAGGTTATACTCTCTAGGCAGTAACTTACATAACGGGGGAGCTGAAGAGAAAAGATTTTATAATGGACTTACTTCAGGCAAAGTCAGTTTTATCAGTTTTTGAAAAAAAATTATTCTGACAATAATTTCATATTTGATATTTATATTTCATATCTAAATATGGAGCTTATAGTATTATTCATCATTCTTTTATTATTTTATCATTTTGTTTTATCTTTTATTCCTCATTCTTTCAAAAAGGAGTACCTCAACTACAAATTGTCCTATGAGATGAAGGCTGAAGAAACCTTTTTTTTTTTTCCTTCTCCCCTCCCCCCCCCTTTTTGGTCTATACTGCAACCATGGATAGTTTAAGTTTAGAAGAAATGAAAAACTCCAAGTCTTTCCATAGTCTAAAGTCAGTATTAACAAAATATTAATAAATACACTTTTAAATTCATCACCCATTATGTTATTGAATATACCAAAAGGAAGGAATTATTCACCAACTGAGCTAAAAACATAATGGTACTAAAGTTGAAAGTCTCTTACCATTATCCTAACACTCTGATTTTTATATATTTTAGCCATTTGGGTGTTAACAAAACTGAATATAGATGTAAAATGGAAAAGTGTTCTGGCCCAGATGATCGGTTGGTTTTTCTGAAAGGCCTGAAATACAGTTTTCTATAATGAAACTATTTAGAACCTAGCAATTTCCACTACCCATACATGAGGACCCTATAATAATTAAATGACTTTATTTCTTAATATTCTTGCACTAATGTCATTTGATTTAATTCTATTTGTATATAATAGGCTTTCCATTTTGAGATATTTTTACAGTGAGACTAAAATTTGTCCATCATCAAACTGAAAGGGGCTTATTAAATACGAAATTGTGGGAATAGAACCCAGGATTAGAACTGTAAACTCTTATGATACAGAAATATTGACAAACTTGATACACTAGGACAGTTACAGAAACACATAATTCAGATGCAAACAGATCGAATCAGAACATAATACAAGGTATAGAGATCAGAACAAAATTAGAAGGTATTTGGGAGACAATTGGGAATTGGATAGCTTGGAATGAAATCCTGTTTCAACAAAACACAGCTAAAGAATAGTCATAAGCCCCCACCTCTATAACAATAGGACAAATAATTACAGGATATATTTACTAGTACTGAACTATAGGATTGTAGCTACTCATGGGAACAGTTGGGTATTGGGCATCATACTATCTATGGAGGGATTAAAAGATGATATAAGAAGGTTTATGATATTTATAGAGGAGATAAAAATGTCATTTACAGATTGAAACTGTTGAAAAATCAAACCAACGTAATTTTCCTTAAGGATATATGCTTTTTTTCCTATAAATATATGGGACAAATATGTTAGATGAATGCTTGACATTCAAAGAGATTTAATTGACTGCAATTAAAGTGCTAGTATTAAAAAATTGATAGACATAAAAGATGGCCATTTGGCTGGGTTTGTCCCTGAGGTTTACAATGAACTAAAATTTGTTCCTAATGTACCTCCAATAAGCATCTTCTAATGCACTTCAATAATGGATAATGGTCTTGGTGCAACATGTCTTTCTATATTGGAAACATTATTTGGGAAGACGGGACTATTTCTGTTGGCCCTGATTTAATCTGTAAGAACAAAAAGAAAAAAACTTGCACAGTTGATAGATATTTATAAAATATATTGAGCCATGCAAGAAAAATTGTGACTCAAATCTTTAGGCTATCTGTGTTGACTAGACTATGTTGATTATGCATTAGGTATATTGGGGGATCTAATTGGGAAAATCTAAAATGAGAACTAAAGAATAACTTTCAAATTGTAAAGCACTTAAAAAATGAGCTACTAAAACTAATCAACTATTTGTAAAGCTGTTTATATGATGAACGAGAATTCTTACATCTAGCTAATCAAGAATCTGCTTTAAATATATATATATGTATAGTATATTCTCAAAGGCTGTTCATCTGAAACTAATACTCTTTTTGAATTTTTATTCTGTATTATCATATTATTTATCATCACTTTATTATGTATACTGCTTTGGAATTGTTGGGTATGTAGAAAATTAAGGACAGTTCAAAGAGAAATCAACAGCGCAATATAAATTTATGGAAAATGTGAAACTCTAAAATAACATCAAAAGGGAAAATAATTGTGTGTAAAAGAATTTGATCTAACCTTACTGAGGAATGATGAAGGATGTGACAAATTGTATGTGGTAAACACACTGTCGGGGGCATCCTTAGGAGGTACTGACAAAGAATTAATGAAGAACACAAGGTAAAGACTAAGCCTGGTAATGAATTATGAAAAACAGAGCATCAAAATAAGCTCAGTGTAGCTACTAACATAAATTGAGTACCTTTGATTGTTTCCTAAAAGTAGGATGATGTAGAACAATCGTAGCTCCAATTCCGTAACCACAAAGCTGAAAAATTTTGCCTTGTAGGCAGTGGCTGGCCTAATATTAGTTTTCTTTTGTAACAAAGTACCACAAAAGTGGTGGCTTAGAACAACAGAAATGACCATCTCACAGTTCCGGAGGCTGAATTCTGAGATCAAGGTGTCATTTGGTTTGGTTCTTTAAGAGGGCTGTGAGGGAGAATCTGTTCCATGCCTCTTTCCTAGCTTCTGGTGGTTTAATGGCACTCTTTGCCATTCTTTGGCTTATAGACACATCAACTGGATTTCTTCCTTCATCTTTTCATGGCACTTTCCCTGTGTGCTTATCTGTTTCTGTGTCCAAATTTTTCCATTTTGTAAGGATATAGTCATTCTGGATTAGGCAAATCCTAATTACATCATCCTAACTTGATCATCTGCGAGGACCCTACTTCCAAATAAGATCACATTAACAAGTACTGGGTCTTAGGACTTCAGCATCTTTTGGAGGGATAAAATTCAACTTATGACTGGATGACAACACACCTTTAGAATATTTACTTTGCTCAATAATAAAATTAGTTAATCCTTTATTAATTGGTATCTTCCTTTGGGTATTGATTTCTTTATTTTTTTAATATGATTTGGAAAGTTTTAATATCCTCAGGGCGCCTGGGTAGCACAGTCGTTAAGAGTCTGCCTTCGGCTCAGGGCGTGATCCCGGCGTTATGGGATCGAGCCCCACATCAGGCTCCTCCGCTATGAGCCTGCTTCTTCCTCTCCCACTCCCCCTGCTGTGTTCCCTCTCTCGCTGGCTGTCTCTCTGTCACATAAATAAATAAAATCTTAAAAAAAAAATATCCTCCACATGTTCAGTCTTTTCTCTAGTTACTTAAACCTGTGACATATTTATAATAACTATTTCAATGTCCTTTTTTATTCTATTATCTTTGCCATTGATGGGTTAGGGTTTTTTTTTTTTTTTAAGGTTTTATTTACTTATTTGAGAGAGAGAGATCGAGAGAGAACACAAACGGGGGAGGGGCAGAGTAAGAAGCAGACTTTCCACTGAGCAGGGAGCCTGATGTGGGGCTCGATCCCAGGAACCTGGGATCATGACCTGAGCCAAAGTCAGAGGCTTAACTGACTGAGCCACCCCCATTACTGGGTCATTTTTTATAGGTTATTTTTTTCTAAGTATGAGTCATAATTTTCAGTTTCTTTTTGTGACCAGTAATTTCTGATTGGATGCAAAGGTATGTCAATTTTTCCTTGTTGAATCCTGGATAGTTTTGTACTCCTATAAATATTCTTGAACTTTCTCTGGCATGCAGTTAAGCTATGTGAAAACAGTGATAGGGCCTTGGTTCTACGTTTGTTAGGTGAAATGAGTGAAGGCTTCAATTTAGGCTAATTTCCCCTATTAATAAAGTAACTCCCTCTTTAGTAATCTATCTAAAGTCCTTTCAGTTATGAAGTATTCCATTCTACTGATGGTAACAGAAACTACCCCTGGCCTTTGGTAGTTCAGGAAGTTCTCCCTCTAGTCTTTGTGTGCTTCTCCTGCTCTTGAGTTATTTTCTCACATGCATATGATAGTACTGAGCTGAACTGGAGGAGGCACCTTCTGCAAATTTTGAGAATTCTCTCCCCAGGGTTCTGCTATGAAAACTCTAGCCATTTTGCCTCACTGAACTCTGAGCTGTTTATCCTCATCCTAGGGAGAACACTGGGTTCTGCCTGCATTTCCTCTTTTTTCACTATTACCTGGACTCTCTCTCTAGGGAGTAAGTTGGGCTAATCAAAAAGCTCACCTAATTTGGTTCCTCTAAGGAGTCACTCCCATTTATTGTCTTATGCTCAATGTCTTCAAAACCATTGTTTCATATATTTAGTCAGAGTTTCCCCATGTTTGAGGGCTTGGTTTGGTTCATTGTTACTTCATTGTTACTGCAATTTTAAGTTGAGTTTTGCAGGATTTTCTTACATTCTTTTTTCTTTTAACATTATACTATAACATCTTACCAACTACTGTATAGCCTGTCTATTCCACTTCTAGATATTTATTCAAAAACAATGGAAGCATATGTCCATATGAAAACTTTGCAAATTTATTACACAGATGTTCTTAGCCATGTTCAGAATGCCCCAACCTGGAAACAAACTCCCTCTCTCTCTCTCTCTCTCTATGTATATATATATAATGAAATACTATTTAATAAAAAAGAATGAACTTGCTGCACACTGCAATATGGATGAATCTCAAAGTAATTATGCCAAATGAATGAAACTAGATGAAAAGTGTATATGCTCTATTGTTCTACTTATATAAAATCTGTATTTATTTATATTTATATAAAATAGATTGCCAGAGATTATAAACTAATCTATAGTGAAAGAAAGCAGATTAGCGCTTGCCTGAGGATAGGGATGGTGTTGAGAGGACCAAAGGGAGGTAGTACAATATAGGACACAGGAAACTCTTGTGGGGATTGTTTAATATCTTGTTTGCAGTGATGTTTCACAGGTGTATTCTTGCATCACAAGCATATCAAGTTATACTCTTTAAATGCATTTAAGTTATTTATGTCACTTATAGCTCAGTAAAGCAGTTAGAAAATAATAACAGAAGAAGAAACTACATAGTCATGAAATTTTTAAAAGATTAAAAGTAGGTGAGATATTTTTATTAAAAAGACTAGGAGCTTGATGCAGAAATATATTACCCGTTTTTAAATCCTTCTTGACTTTTAGTGATTTTACTTGTTCTATTTATATTTTATTTATATGTACTCATTTATTTTTTTATAATTTATATTTACTTAGTAGTAGTGATGATTTTATCTATTCTTCATGTACAAATACACTTGCTACATTTCAGAAAAGCATACTTGGTTTTATTTTGTTTATTGTGTATTTTCAGGAGCTTTTGATTTTAATATTTTAAAAAATATATATGTATGCATTCTCTATAATGGTGTTTGTATTGAATGTGGAAAGTTGAAACCCAAACTTCTTCAAGGGACAGTATCCCAAAGTTTGCAAATATAATATTTTTTCAGTATAAAATAAATTTTTTTCAAATAAAAATTATAAAAATGGTTAGAAATAATACCATTAGCATTCATGTTAAATTCAAAATATTCAGTAATATATTATCTTACTGGAGTTCCATTGCCATCTCACCACGTAGTACGCAAATATATTTTTAAATGTTGCTTCAGTGAAGTCAGTAATATTTGTGAAAGTGGAAAACAAAGTTAAGCATTATAATACAGTGAAGACTAAAACTATATTACCATCTCTGGGAAAATGGCTCTGCTAACAAAAAAGCTTTCAAGAAGTTAGTTTGCAATACTTTTTGACTGGACAATGTTTTTCCTATTATTATAAGGTCATTGATGATGGGATGTCAAAAATACTCATCATTTTATGTCCCGACAATGAACTAAACAAAACATTATTAAAAATCAAGCACAGAATGGCAGTTATTCTGAAATATTTCCTTAAAAAAATTCTATTCACTCTTCCTAAAACCATTTCTTTTTCTCTCTCTCTTTGTCTCTCTCTCTCTCTCTCTCTCTCACACACACACACACACACAGTAACTTATTCCACCAACTGTGGCATGCAATAACTCCTCCTAAAAAGACATAATGAATGCCTAATTTATCTTGTTTTACTACAAATTTCAGCACAATGGATTATTTTAAACGGTCACTTGTAATGATAACATTTAAGTGATTTTTTTTCACATCTTTTAGAGGGATTCATGGGTTTATTTTTTCAAAATATTACCATTAGTTATGATCCTTTCTATTTTTGTTTCAGATGATCTCAGATTTAGCTAGTGGAATGTCTTCAAGCTGGCTCATAGATACTTGCCCAAATTTTCTTATTATTTGTGTTCTTTTATATTTCTGTTCTTACAAAATATATCTGCTAGTGATCTGCAATAAGTCATTCTCCAAAGAGTTTTCTAGTTTTCTTTAGTGAAATTAAGATGTTTATATTAGTGTGACTATTACTATGAAAGTGTCATTTCTTCTTATCAATTTCAGTATAGCTATATATAGGTGTGGCTGTGGATATACACATATGGATATGTGGATATGGATAAAACATATTTACATGTATGTTACAATATGCAAAAAAAATATATATATATATATAATTTGAATGAAATCAAATTATCCCCATCCACTGAAATATCATGCATATGTGTGCATTGACACCAATAAAAAAGATGATATACTATATATTGATACTTTGCCCCTAGATTTTTTTCATGAAACAATATATCCTTAAAATCATTCCATAATAGTATATAGAGACTTTACTCATTTTTTTTAGAAATGCATCCAGTTTTATTGTGTGGATATTCCTCAGTGTATTCGATCATCCCCTATTGATAGACATGGATAATTTCCAAATTGCTAATCTTAAAAATAATGCCATTATGAATAACTTTGGCATACATTGTTTTGTATTTGTTAAGGCATTTGTTTTGATTTCTAGAATTGGCAAATTTATATCTAACTTAATAATATATTGACAAATCAACTTACATAGTATTGTGCCATTTTGTACATTAGCCAGCAATATATGAATGTTTTTAATATTGTCTTGCTAATAGTTTATGTATTCAAACTTTAGCTATATTCCTAATCTAATATTTGAAAATTGATAGTTCAGCTTGCTGTTTACATGGAGTAAGTTAGGATATGTATGTTTTTGTGTGTTTAAGGGCTATTTGCAAAAGTTAAGTTTATTAAAAGAACAAAGTCCTATATAGAAGAAAAACATGGAAAACATTTTCTATAAATTATTAGAAAATGATAATAATGCTCAAGCTATTGAAAAGTAACATTTTGGAGCACCTGGGTGGCTCAGTAGGTTGAGCATCGGATTCAGGGTCATGAGATCAAGCCCCGTGTAGGGCTTCATGCTCAGTGGGCAGTGCACTTGAGATTCTCTCCCTCTGCTCCCCCTGCCCTCATCCTGCTTGCACACACTCTCTCTCTCAAATAAGCAAATAAATAAATAAACCTTTTTTAAAAAAAGTAACACTTTGGGGTGCCTGGGTGGCTCAGTCAGTAAAGCGTTTGCCTTTGGCTCAGGTCATAATCTCAGGGTCCTGGGATCGAGCCCCAAGTCGGGCTCTCTGCTCAACCAGGAATCTGCTTCTCCGAGAACCCTCTTCTCCCTCTGCCCCTTCCCCAACTCATGTGCGTGTTTTCTCTCTCTCTCAAACAAATAAAATCTTTAAAAAAAAGTAACATTTTTATCATAATTATGTAATTTATTTTTAGGCCATTTATTTTAAGAGCTTTTGAAATTTATTATAGGAAGATACATTAGAGATGATCTCATTCAGGAATCTCAATCTTGTTTGCCCATAAGAGTCACTATCAAAATTTTAAGATATACCATTGTGAGGGACTTACCACAGAAAATGTTCATGAGACACTTCTGGAGTGGAATCATGGTATGCATCAGTAGTCTTTAAAAAATAGCCAGGTGATTATAATGTGCAGGGAGGGTTGAGAACCATTGATCAAATGCCCACATTTTACAACAAAATCAGCTTGTTTAAGGGCAACTTTTAAAATTGAGATGTCATATACATCTAATAAAATACACACTTCTAAGTGTACAGTTTGATGAGTTTTGAAAAATTTTCTGTCTATGTAGCCATAACCTCAATCAAAATATAGAATATTTCCATAACCTCAGGAATTCCATTTTCTCTTCCCTGTCAATCTCTCTACCTCTAGGCAACAACTATAACTAGAGAGCTTTATATATGAAGTCATACAGGCTGTACTTTTATTTTTCTTCCTCCTCTTTATCTGGCTTTTTCGTATAGTGTCTCTGGGATTTACCCACTTGTTTTGTATGGTTTATTCCTTTTATTGCTGAGTAATTACTTCAAAATTATACCATAATTTGTTTATTCTTTCTCTTGCCAGTGCATGTTCGGGTTATTTCTAGCATTTGACTATTATGAATAAAGTCACTACCAATATTCTCATAAAAGTCTTTTTGGATTACATATACAATTTTAATTCTCTTGGGTGGGATAGCTAAGTCTATTTAATGTTTATGTATATGAAGTTAAATGAATGTTTGTTGTTATATGAAGCTGTCAAACATAATTAGAAAGTAGTTGTATTATTTACAAATCTGATGGCAATGTATGCAAATTTTGACTGTTTTGCATCCTTGTCAACTTTCAGTTTTGTGCACTTTTTAATTTTAACCATTATGAAGGATATGAAGCTGTACCTCATTGAGGGTATATTTTACAATCCCTGAAGATTAGTAATGTTGAACATCTTTTAATGTTTATATTGGCCACATCTTATAATATGATGTTTTTTGATGAGCATATGGTTTAATTTTGATAAGTTTAATTTTGATGAATTAATTTTGATCAGTTAAATTTGATGAATGAATTCAAGTATTATTATTTTTTATATTTAGTGCTTTTTAAAATCTTTTTTAAATTTTGAAATAGTTACAGAATATTTCACAGAAAGTTGGCTAATTTTGTAGAGAGGTCCCATGTATCCTTCACATAGTTTCCTCAAATGAAAATATCTTGTGTTATTATACTACAACACAAAAACCCACGAAATCGATATCGATACAATCCAAACAGTATTAAGATTTCACTGCTTTTCACATACTGTGTGTGTGTGTTTGTGTATGTGTGTGTGTGTGTGTGTGTGTGTGTGTGTGTGTGTGTTTAGGACAATGGAATTTTATCATGTTTGTAGATTCTTGTAACCACCACCACGTGGAATCAAGACAGAGGCTCCTGCATGCTCTTACTTTGGAAGCACCACCTACCACCACCTGCCCCTAAGCCCTGTCTTCCATCTCTTTCTGTATAATGCGTGACTTACATGATTGAATCTTTTCACTCTGTAATTTTCTTGAGATCCATCTAAGTTGTTATGTGTATCAGTAGTTTGTTTCTTTGATGAATAGAGTTCCATGATAGGATGTATCACAGTTTAACCTTTTACCCACTTAAGGACATTTAACATGTGTCCAGTTTTGGACAATTATGAATAAAGCTTCTATGAATATTTGTGCATATGTTTTTGTATGAATACAAGTTTTCATTTCTCTGGGATAAATGCCAAAGAATGAAATTACTGGGCTGTATGTGGATTGCCATGTTCAGTTTTATAAGAAGTTGAAGCCTGTTTTCCAGAGTCATTTTATCATTTCAAATTCCCACCAGCAAGGTATGAATGCGTTTAGTGTATTTTATGTCTTGTCAGAGAAATCTTTCCTTACCACAGGTTTGAGATAATTTTCTGTTTCTGTTTTTTTTTTCCCTGGGAGCTTTAGAATTTTAACTTTTACCTTTGGGTATATGACAAACTTCATATTAATTTTTGTTTGTGGTGTGAGACTTAATTATCTAGTATCTAGTATCTCTGGTTGAAAACCTTTTTCTTTCTCCATTGAACTGTCAACATACATGTGACAATACACTTTTGCACTCTGCTATGTTCTATTGATATATACGCCTATCCTCATGGCAGCATATTTATTGATTACAATAGATTTATAGTAATTTTGTAAATCAGGTACTATAAGTACTCCACTGTTAATTTTTTAAAACATTGCATTGATATTCTAGTTTCTTTTCCTTTCCATACAAATTAAACAATGACAACAGTATGCTGTTAAAAAAAAAATAGTCTGTTATTTTATTGAGATTTCACAAAGCTACAGATGGAAAAAATATATCATAAAAATATGGAGCTTTCCACTCCATTATCATTGTATATGTCTCCATTTAATTAGGTTCTTTTATTATCTAAACCATGCTTTGTACTTTAAAATTATAGATCTTGCACGTTCCTAATAAATCTATCCTTACGTATTTTAATAATCTATATGTATTTTAATAATCTTTACTGAGGTATAATTGACACAATAAATTGCATGTGTTTAAAGCCTATCTTGAATTAAGCTTAAGCACACACATGAATTTGTCTGTACAATCAAGATAATGAACGTATCAGTCACCTCCAAAAGTTTTCTCACATGTCTCTATCTCATGCCCTCATCCCCAGGCAACAACTAATTTTTTTGTCACTGTGCATTAGTGTACATTGTTTTACTATTATAGAAACCAAATCACACAATGTGTATTTTTTAAAACTACCTTCTCTCATTCAGCATAATTATTTTTATATTCATCCATTTTGCGGTGTGTGTAAGTTGTTCATTCCTTTCTGTTGCTGAGTAATATTCAACTGCATGGCTATACCATAGTTTATTTATCCAGTTGCCTGTTGAGAAACATTTGGATTATTTCCAGTATTTGACTATTATCAATAAAACTTCTATGATAATTTGGGTACAAGTATGCTTTCATTTTCTTGATATATATATGACATATGCTTTCATTTTATTGGTTAAATAATTGGGAGTGGAATGCCTTCATTACATACTGTGTAGGGGGAAATCATTCAATATTTTGTCATTAAGTATGTTAGCTGATATTTTTTAAAGATTATCAAATTTGGAAAGTTCCTTTTGTTCCTAGTTTTCCTAGAATTTTGTCTATTCTACTGATTATAAGAGAAAGGTATATCTACATAAAATTGTGTATTTGTCTGTTTCTCCTTTGTATTCTGATACTTTTTGCTTCAGATATTCTGAATCTCTGTAATTAGTTGTATTCAGATTTAGGTCTATGATGTCATTTTGAAATATTGACCCTTTAATGATTATAAAATATACTTTTCATTACTAATAATACTTCTGTTCTTTAAGCCTATATTACCTTATATCAATATAGGCATGCTATTTTTCTTACGCATAATGTTTGTATGGAACATAATTTTCCATTATTTAATTTTCAACGTGTCTACATCCCTATATTTAAAATGCATCTGTAGTTAGCATCATATATTTAAGTCAAACTTACTTGTTCTATCTGAAAAAATAGAATGACTTTTTGGGTGGTTTTGTCCATTAAAATTATTTTGACGTGAATGAATTTGTTGACCATCTTGCTAATTGTTCCCTATATTTCTTTTATTGTTTGAATTTTTTTTTCTATTTATCTTCTTTTGGTCAATCTAATATATTTTACTATTCCATTATTTTTTTTCTACTGGTTTTAAGCTTTATCTCTTTGTGCTTTTATTTAATAGTTGATCTAGATAAGGTACTATACATTCTTACTGTGATCTTGAGTTAATTTTATATAACTTTAAATAATGTATATCATGTTGTGGCATGTAGTTTACTTCTATTTATAATCCCAGCTGTAGTTGGTGCTATTTTTGTGAAATATTTCACTTCTAGAAATGCTAGAAACCTTACAGCATATTATTATATTTTTGCCTGTAAAAAGTAAATTGACTATAAAATGATTTAAGAAAAGACAGAAGCAATTCTATTTAAGAAATTATTCTCTTAAGTACTATTTTCAGTAGTATTTCTTTCATGCTATAGATCTGAATTTACATGTAGTCTGATTCCTATTAAGCATAAAGAATTTTCTCTATCATTTTTGAGCTGGTTTCTCAGAATTCACTTATTTGACATAGACTTTATCTTTGATTCTGAAAGATAATTTCACTGTTTGTAGAAATCTGTATTGACAATTGTGTTTGTTGTTTCTTTTCATCAGCACACTAAAAAATATGGTTTCATTGTCTTCTACATTCTATTTTTTGTGACAAAAAGTTAGCCATTGAAGTTAATTTTGATCTGTTGTATATAATCTTTTTTTTCTCTAGCTGCTTCTAATATTTTCTCTACATCTTTGTTTTTCGTCATTTTAAACATGATATTCTGGGAATGCTTTTATATTTATTCTGCTGTGGTTTGCTATAATTTCTGCACACATAGTTGGATTTTTTGTTTGTCTTAATAAAATTTAGAAAATGCTGGCCCATAATTTTCAAATGTTTTTCTGCCCTATTTTCATTTTCTTCTCTCTGAGACTTGAATACACATGTATTAGACTACTTGATATTGTTGGATAGGTCTTTAAGGCTTCTTTCATTTTTTTCAAACTTTTTCTTTCTGTCTGTGCTTCCATTTGGACAATTACTACTGACTTGTCTTTATTCCTATTGATCCTTTCTTTTATTGTGTTTACTGTACTGTATATCCAGTTCACTGAGGTATGGTGTGTGTGTGTGTGTGTGTGTGTATTTGGTAATGTATTTTTCACTTCTAAGATTTCTATTACATATTTTCATAAAAATCTCTGTACATCTCTTAAAATATCCCATTTGCTGATTCATTTCAATCTTTCCTTGTAGATTCTCTAACATATTTATCATAGTAATTTTACATTTTTTTTTTTAAAGATTTTATTTATTTGACAGAGATAGAGACAGCCAGCGAGAGAGGGAACACAAGCAGGGGGAGTGGGAGAGGAAGAAGCAGGCTCATAGCAGAAGAGCCCGATGTGGGGCTCGATCCCAGATCGCTGGGATCACGCCCTGAGCCGAAGGCAGACGCTTAACCGCTGTGCCACCCAGGCGCCCCCTACATTTATTTTCTGCTAACAGTTTGGTTATTTTGGATTTGTTTATATTGATTCTGTAGCCCTTTATGTGGATCACATTTTCCTGTAATTTCATATGCCTATTAATTTTTTATTTCAAACTGGAAATTGTCAATCATACATTGTTGGGAAAGTCTGAAATCTTTAATCTTCTAAGAAGTTTTAAATTTTGTTCCAGTAAGCAGATAAACTACTGTAAGATCATCTTGATGTTATGGATGATTGTTTCAGCATTTAATGTGAGAATTGTCCTTAGTTATGGAATCTGATCCTAATTTCTAACATGTGGCCTTTCTTTAATTTTATTCACAAGTCTGAGTTGTTCACCAAGTCCCTCTGACTTGGCAAGACTACTGCTTTACATGCCATATCCCCGGTGGCAGGCAGTTGATGAAATTTCTGCTGAGAATTTCTAGTCTTCTGTCTGTAGTATTTCCCTGGGCTGCTTGGAGTCTTTCCCCGCAGAATTGCAGGTCTGGTATGGAGCAAGCATGTGTGGTATGTTTCTAATCAGATCTGGGACTCCTACCTTTTTGGCTCCATGCTTTTCAATTGCTTTTGCAGACTCAAAGTGTAATCTCTGACTCCTCAGCCCTAAGTGACTACTTTCTGTTTGAGCCTCACCTCCAAAATATCCTGAAAATACAACAGTACTTTCAGAAACAAAGCTGAATGAATGTGCATTTCACCTATCATGTTTACCTTCTCTCAAAGGTCATGTTCCCTCAGACTCTGCTACCTACAAATGGTTTTGCTTTTTGTTTCTGAGTTCATAATTTTTATCAGCAGAGAGATAGGCTACTCCAGTAACAGTTTTTCTACCATAACTATAAACTGGGATTCAAAACCATTTTTGGGCACACAACATTTTAAACTCTCAAGAATGCCCCCTGCCTAGATGATTTCAAGTTTACAATGGCAGAAGGAAAAAGAAAAAGTCTACATATTTTCTGAAAAAACCCAAACAAACCAAAAAAGCATGTATATGTCCTGGCTATTGTTCTCCTGAAAACAAAGATCATCTTACTGTTGACAGGTATAACAAGAATAAAGTAATAGTATTCGTTGTTCTCTCACCAGAGAAGATACACAAGTTTAAGGATCCCATCACACCAGCATACTGGGTACTCTGCAGAACACTCTGACAGTGCCTGAGAAAATGGCAAATTTTCAAAGAACTGCTCCCTGATGGGGATGTCAGTATAGAGCAGAGTAGAATAGATTAGGGGTCTCTCCCTGTTCTAACTTCCTTTGCCTCAGGCTCTCTGTAAAGCCTGTTTTGTTCATGTGTGATTCTGGAAGAGTATACTTAGGGAAACCCAGGTGATGACTGAGGTTAAATTTCTGCCAGTTTGGTAGAATGGGAGCTTGTGAAACAAATTTTAATTTGTTCAAGTGAAATAAAAAAGTGTATTTATGCAGACAATAGTTTCTTGATTGAGATTTGTAACTGATACATTTCTTGAAAGGATGACACAATAAACATTCTAAAATATCTCAGGCAAAATAAATTAGATTAGCTGGATGCAGATATATAAAATTGTTTCAGACAGATATATTACAGAAATACAGCATAAACTAGAAATGAAGGAAATAAAATCTGTCTTAAGCATGGAGAATATGTGAAGTCCTTAGCCAGCTATTTTTTATGTATGACCAGGGATAGGTAGGGGATAGTGCATAGGATAGGAAATATGATGTAAGGAGGAGGAGATTAAGACACATTCCTGAACTGTAAAATGTTTCATATAGTCCACCTGGCTGTTAAATACAGAAAGTTTCTGTTTAAACTTTGTAGTACAGAAGTGTATAATTTGAAGAAATCTATTTGAGGAACACAAAACAGTTTACAGATCTATTCCAAAGCATTAAGAACAAACCAGGGCCAATGAGGAAACTAAGGACAAATTTGGTAGCTCAGCTTCACCTAAGCAGTAATTAAACACTAAAATTTTTTTTTTAAAAAATCAGTCCAAATTACTATTTATGAAATCTGTTATATTTGTATCTTCCCTCTCTTTGCAGGATTTGGCCATAGTGAATAGCTTTTCCACTTTAGTTAAAAATACTGTAAGATTCTGCAGTTATAATTCACGTTGACATTTGACATAATGTTGTCATAGGGTAGCCTGGCCCAAACCACTCATAAGTCATACACAGGAACTGTGTTAATGACCTAAGGATTTTTAATGCAATTTAGATGTCATATTAACCATTCCATGAAAAAATTTTAAAAAGCTGGATTGAGTTTGGCAAATGAATATGTTTTTTCAAGTGTTTTCTTTCATGTTGGAATGAAACGATGCAAAAGGAAAGGCAAGTGCACACAAAATGTTCTCCTATGTCTCCATGTTTCATAACGATTTGATTAGTCTAGAGGTAGATGGTCTAGAAGTAGAGGAAGCTAATGGTTTTGAATGCATTTTCTAGTATTTTTATGGAGTGATTACAATTATTTATTTAATATAACTTTATTATCTAGTAGACAGCAGTTAAGTGCAGAAGGTTTCTTACAGTTCTGCTTATCACAAATTGTGTTTCTTTAAACGAACACCAATTTTTGTATTACATATCTACTGTGTACTTAATATATGCTAGCTACTCTTACTGATTAATCTCAAAAATTTTTAAAAGATTAATGTATTTATTTTGAGAGAGAGTGAGTGTATGTGCCCACAAGTGGGGGGAGTGGCAGAAGGAGAGGAAGAAAAGCCTCAAGCAGAATTGCTTCTGAGTGCAGACTCCCTGGATCCCACAGGCCCTTGGATCATGACCTGAGCCCAAACCAAGAGTCCCATGCTTAACCAACTGAGCCACCCAGGCGCCCCTGTCTTGTAGTTAAGCTGTCAGATATTTACTAGTGAAACAGGGCATCATGTTATAGAGGATAATGATAAATTTTTAAGAATTGGAAGAGAAGATAGTGAAATAAAGGAAGCAGAAAGGACTGAATATTTACTATGGGCCTAAAACATTAAGAAAAGAAAAATAAAGGCAATAGAATATCAAACTTTGTCAGTTACTGTAAATTAGAAAAGAGGAATCAAAGATGCTAGAGAAAAGAATAAGTGTATAGGGTCATGATTATATAGGAAAAATAATGTCTTAGGAAGCTTTATTGAACAGATGTCATTACCCATGGCATTCAGGCTTTTTGTGCATGGTGTGATTTTGAGCATAGGAATATTTTCTATGTTTAATCATCCTGGAGCTGTGCACACAAGCTAGTGGAGGAAATATACACCTGAAAAAATAACTACCTTATTTGATATGAATACTGTGAGTGAATAGTCAAACTGCAATGAGAACAAAGAAAAGGAACAAGCTAATCCTTAAATGCTAAGAGAAAAATGCAGCACCCATGCTAGCTTTTGCATATATAACATGTTGAAAACTATGGAGAAGTTTAAGCAAGGCCTTTCCTTAGAGCCTCCTATGTTAAAGTGTAGTCAGAACAATGTTACCTAGCAAGAAGATGACACTTGAAAAGTAAACTGAGATCCTCTATGGAGGGCCTTGGATGTGTGAAAGATGTGTTATACTACTCTAGTGGCTCAGTTGGAATATTTCTGACTAGATTTTTTAAATTTCTCCTTGGTGAGATAAAGATTTCCTCTCATGGTCAGCTCACTCTTTAATGTATGCAAATTTATATTTGGAGGGAGGATAGTGATGATACATGTGCTGAAGGATGTCTAGATGGGGTAGAAATGGTTTACTGGGGCAAAGGTGTTTCTAAGTAGAGTGAGCCATAGATGAGAGTTACTTCCCATAAATGATCAATGTGTTTTTATTACCAGTTTGTACTTGGCAATATTGACTCAACTTGCACGCAGCTCCACAATGCTGAGGAAGGGCAGAATTTGATCTAGCAAAATGTGGCAGCTTTGCAATCTCATCATCTGCCATCTACTTGATTTCTTCCCATCTTCCCTACCTGCTGTGATCTCTTTTATTTAATCTGGGGAAAGACAAACAACCTTGATTTTCAAATTCTTACTTTACATTGAATCTTTGTGTGTCGGATACCGTAAGAGAAAGCATTTGTGCTTTATAATAATGTATTTGTATCTTCTTTTTTTTCTTTCTGTGTTGGATGACTCAGGACTATTTCAACTGCCATATCTGCCTGGTCAATATCAAGATGTCATTTCAAAACATGTGAATACTATTAGAATATATAAAACCCAATATAGATTGTACAACATGATTTTTAAGTTCTATAGTGTGATGATTTCATATATGTACATATCGTGAAATGAATACCACAATTAAGTTAATTAACACGTGGATTTCTACACATAATTTTCATTATGTGTATGTTGGAAGGGGGGGGGTTGAAACCCCTAAGAACTATTCTTTTAACAAATTTCAAGGACATAATACAGTATTTTTAGCCCTAATCACCAATGCTGTACACTAGACCCCAGAACTTATCATATAACTGAAAGTTTATACCCTTTGACTATACAATTTTTTCATATACAATTTGCCAGTCATAACTCAATAAAACTGGAAAAATGTTAAATAAATTAAAAGTCAAGGAAAAAATTAAAAAATATAGAAATGTTGTTGTTGTTTAAAGGACCATGGATTATGTATGTCAGCTTCTATGATGCTGATAAGTAAAAACAATTAAGGAGTTTCTACCCATAGTGTCATCCAGTGTATTCATTCCCAGCATATTACTGTTTCCAAAAGGGAAGATTTTTCAGTATAATATTCCACCATAAACTATTTATTTTTATACAAAATAATATGATATGTCACCTTTAACACCTACAAGTAGCTTGAGAAGAACAAACATCTTACACAATCAGATACTTAGAGCTGCGGGGCTAAGTAAAAACATGCAGGACAGCACATACAAACAGCCAATATCTTTCACTGTCTTAGGGAAAATAAGTACATAAATCCTAGAGGTATGGCAAAAGATGCTTATTCTTAACAATAAATGTAGAGAGTGGATGTAATTCTTCTATCCTTTACCATAGAAATTAAAGAGAGATATATTATACACTTAAGCAAGAGAGAGAAAGTATTTTACTCAAGACCACCTAGCTGGTAATTTGATTGAGCTAAGGTATGAAACCAGGTGTCTTTACTAACCATATTTAAAAATTCATTTCCAAGGAAGAAAATTTGGCAGAGAATGGTGAGGGTATAAGAGAATATCAAGAGAAACATAACGAAAAAGGATACAAACCAGTCTATGGCAGAGTTTTATTTTACCCGCCTGTTACAGAGTTCATTCTGGTTTCCAACAAGGAGAAAAAAAATCGGGGCTAATATAATCTTGCGACTGTTTTCATTGTATATGTTTGAAACTAAGTCATTTCATTGTTTTATATGATCATGATTAATTATCTAGTATAATTCTTGTTCTTACTAAAAGCTTAAAACCATCTTAATCTTTTTTCTTTAAGAAATGTTTGAAATGAACGACTAGCTGAATAAGATGGAATGAGGGAGTCCACCTGACAGTGATGACTAGCTGTGCACTGTGGGAAATACTAGGTTAAGTAGCTCTTCTACAAAATGCTGCTTTAATAAAGTTTTTTTTTCCTTTTACTATCTGCTACATATTACATATTTATAAACTTTTAAATGTTTTTCTTTCCCAAAAGTTTTTTGGTAGTAGATATTAGAAAATAGAAAATATTTCCCCACAGTAGTAATGTTATTAAGAGTATTCATGTTTTCAAACCATCTCCCAAATCATTACTTACTCTAAAGCATAGTAATAAAACATAATAGAAAACAGCTCTCATGCAATATTACTAATTAAAAAAAAACAGAAAACAATAAAATGTAATAAGAAGTAATTTATCTTGATGCTGATATACAATGATTAGCAAGACCCTAGTGAAAAGAAAATAAGGAAGTAGAAGAAAACATTTTTACATTTACAGAAGGAGACTTTTGGGCATTTTTAAAGGCTTTAATGTATTATTATCATTGTTAATTATTTTCTTGATTCAAGTTTTAAAATTTTGAAAACATTATCTGCTGATTTTATATTGTGCTGTTATAGATTCTTATGTATAAGACATTCTGAGGGTTTTAATAGAATTTTTTGACTGTTCTGGCATGATTGAGGTTATCAGGTGATCCATATTATTGCACTCAAAATAGAAATAACATCTGGTAACTGAATTATAGAGCAAAGTGAGTTGAGCAAATATTCTTATATTTTGTAATGAATAGGGATGGTATTTTTATACTAGCAGTTTTCTTGTTATCTGCTCCTAAATCTTTACTGATTAGAATGGCAAGTCATTTGTGGAAAGGGTATACAACACAACAGTAATTATTGAACTTTGAAGTTTAGCAATAGGAAACTAAGATGCTAGAGGGGTAAATTGTCTTTTATCTCTCAGGTTGCTGGTATAACATATTTCAGTGAACAGACATTAAGTATCAACAGAACATTTGCAGATTAGACTCTTACAGATTTTAAGAAATTATTATCGTTATTTCTAACTACTAATATTCCAAGGAGTGTTCTATAGAGTTTTGTGGCCAAAACACCTTTCCGTGAGTTTTTTCACTCTCATGGAATTTGGAATATGTTGAAGGTTTTGTTTTGTCTTACACCAGACAAATGCCAGTAAAGAGAAGGAGACCTGCCCACTTCCAACTGACAGAATTATGACAGGCCTTAGGAAATAGAATTCTGGCATTAGTGAGGGAAATCTAAACCTCCTCATTCATAGGCAGAACCTTGGGAAGGGGCCACTGGGAAACACAGGCTGGAGTGGGAAGGATCATAAGAGGAAGGGGCTTGAGAAAGGATGCTTTAAATTTAAAGCCAGGGGTGTGAAGACCTGTGTTTACCCCATAGCTTTGCATGCATGAAACTGACTTGAATCATCATAGAAAACTTTAAGCATTGAAATATAGCTTAAAAACCAATGTTCAGATTTCAGACTGGGAATTTTAGAATAAGGGTGGGCCAAGATACTACTGCAAAGGTAAACTAAATAGACATCAGAAGCAAGGCCAGCAGGAAATTAGTAAAGACTTTTTGTCTTAACCTAACCTGATGACTTTCTGCTAAAACAACAAAAATCAATATTATCTAGAAGTTGTAAACAGGACCCAGAATCACATGAAATTTCAAATTATAAGGATGCATACCAAAATTTTTATAATATACACAGAAAAAGGAAAACCTAAATAATTTTCTACTGAAAAGATCAATGAATGCCAATCTCAACAGCTCAAATGTTGGAATTATAATGTAAAACCTGAGAAGAAGTTTTAAAAAACAGAATTTTAGGAACCAGTAGAACTATGTCAAAAATTCTGATATTCATGTGATAGGAGTCCAAGAAGGAGAGGACAGATTGCAGCAGACAAAAAACAATTAATAATTGAAAAAGTCTCAAATTTGGTTAAAAATAAAAATCCACATACTCAAAAACACAGCAAACCCTAAATAAGATCAACTTAAAGAAATCCAAAACAAGTGACATCATAATCAAATATCTGAAACCAAAAATAAAGAAAAAATTCTTACTGGCATTCAGAAAAAAGCAACTCATTACGTATAGGGAAACTGGTTAGAATAATTTAGCAGATTTCTGATCAAAAGCCTTTGATTCAAGAAGACAATGAAATAAAATTTTTCAAGTACTGAAACAAAAGAATTATGATTCTTTTGAATCCTATATTCAGTAAAATGTCCTTCAGAAGTATAGGTAAAATAAAGCACAGCAAATGAAGGGAAAAGGAGTATTTACAATAATAGTATTTTAAAAGAAATGCTAAAGGGAATTCCTCATGTAGATGGAAACTGATAGTTGAAAGTTCCTCTTCAAGGAAAGCCTAGAAGAAAATCTTTATGACCTCATTTTAGACTAAGTCTTCTCAGATACACTACAAAAAGCAGATCCATAAACAACAACAAATAAAACCTACAAATTAAACTTCGTAAAAATTAAAATATTTTACTCTATAAAGAACACTTTGCTCTTTACTCTCTTTACTCTGTAAAGAGAATTAAAAAGCAAGCCACAAACAGGGAGTCTCTGCAAATTACATATCAGACAGAAGATTTATATCCAGAATATATAAAGAATGCTCAAACTAAGTACACTTGGTTTTCGTTATTTATGATAGTTCTGTCTGTAGAGTCGTCACAGACACTGAATTACTGAACAGAGAACATCGTTCCTTGGAGAAATACAGGTTTAGGTTGCTAATGAGTCTCTGATTGAAACACCTTCATTAACTGATCAATACATAACCTGTTGTATATGTGTTTCTGTTTTAAGACACCTTATTTATTGCACAATGTTGAATAATTAAAATGGAAATAACAGGCAACAGCACTATAACTGATACCTGGAGAAAGCTTACCTAGCTTATGCATTTTCTTCGTAAGGCACATTGTATCTTTCTTACACTCATGAACGTTATACATCATTTCAGCATTACATTTGAAGGACATTTTAATCAGTGAAATTAGCAACAAAACACACAAAAAATGTGAAAAGCATTGCATTACATTGACTGTTAAAAGTAAACTTGAGTGTGAGAGCTAAACAATGAGGCAAAGGGTGCTGTTTGATGTCACCTGGGAACACGCATCTTGAGTGATTCAAGTTTTCACTGCTCTGCACACATTAATGTATACAAATGATATTGAGTATTGATTTCAGAGTTACTAATACATTTTCACAAGTATGAAAATTTGCAGGTACAAAATTTGTGAATAATGAAAATTGACTGTAAATTAACAACCCAATAAAAATAAAAGTTTTGTGCAGATACTTCACCAAAAATATATATACAAATAGCAAAGCACATGAAAGATGTTCAACCTTATTAGTCATTTGAAAAAATTAAAATTAAGTTCAAAATTATATATTATTACACAACTAAAAGACCTAAAATGTACATATATGTGTATAAATTATATATATATACACACACAGAGACAATATCAAAAGTTGGGATTCAGAACAATTGGAATTCTCATGCATTGATAATTATGCTATAGGTCCCCTAGAGAAAGTGTTTTGTTTTTTTGTTTTATATAACAGAATATATTATACTTTTCCATTATTACCATAACAAATTACCAAAAACTCAGTGTCTTAAAACAAAACAAATATATTATCTCACAGGTTTTTAGGTCAGAATTCAAGGTTAGTTCAGCTAGTTTCTTTGCTCCAGTTTCACAAGGCTGAAATCAAGGTGTCAGCCAGATAGACTGTTGTCAGAAATTTCTGGGAGGAATCTGCTCATTCAAGTAATTGTCAGAATCCAATTTCCGAGGTCCTCTTTCCTTGCTTACTGCCAACTGGGGCTGCCTTTGCCTCTAGAAACCTATCTTTGGTTCTTGCACATGGGCCCCTACTTCTGGAAGCCAGCGGCAGTGTACCAAATTCTTCTCAGGCTTAGATCTCGCTAATTCCCCTTCTGCCAACTTTCTTTCTTGCTTCCAGATGCAAAGAGTTCTGTTTTTTTTAAAGGCTCATGTGCTTATATTGGCCCTATCTGGACAATCCAATATGATCTCCCTATTTTAAGGTTCTTACATTAATTAGAACTGCAAAGATCCTTTTGCCAAGCATAGAAAAATATTCATAGGTTCCAATGATTAGGGCATGAATATTTTTGACGACCCTTATTCTGCCTACTACAGCCACTCAAAATAAAAGAGATATGCAAAATCATAAAATAAAAAAGAATAGATTTTATGGAAAGAGGGCTATACCTAGCTGTTTTTTGTTTATTTACCGAAGTGCATTCTTTATTCAGATTTCCTAGTTTTCACCTAATCTCCCTTTTCTGTTCCATGATCTCACTGAAGATCCCACAATACATTTAGTAGCCATGCCTTATTTATATTCATAAGTACTTTTTGGGAAAATGCCACTTTAACTTTTTCTCCATTTTTAGTTGAGTTTTTCTTTCTTACTGTTTTCATTTTTAAATAATATGAATACGTGTTATTTAATTTAAATATGATTTGCACATACTTTTCCCCAGTTTGGATTATTGTTCTTATATAGTTACTATTTTATTATTGTTTATTATTATTCTATTTTCTTTATAGAATATCTTAAGAAGTAGAAATTTTAACTTTTATGAAGTGCAATTTACCAAGTTTTTTTTTAAATAGATTTTGTTTGTGTTGTATCTAAGAAATCTTTGCCTTAGTCAAGATAACAAAGGGATTCTCCTAAGATTATTTCTAAAAATGTTATGGTTTTAGGTTTTACACTGAAGTCTAGGATTCATTTTGAATTAGTTCTTTGTGGATGGTGTAAAGCATGCCTCAAAATTAATTTTATTACAAATGGCTAAACAATATTTCCAGCAACATTCGTGGAAAAATACTATAATTTCCCCACTGAAATCCCTTGCACTTTGTAAATCATTTGTTCATAAATGAGTGGGACTATTTCTGGACTCTTTATTGTGTCCCTTTGATTCATTTTCCCATTTTTATACCCAAAGATTCTAATAATCACATTGTTTTATATTATGTTTTAAGGACAGGTAGTGCCAGTCCTTCATCTTTGTTCTTTTTTAGAATCAAGTCTTGGTTTCATTGATTTCACTTTTGTTTTTCTGATTGCTATTTACCAATTTCTATTCTACTTCTTATTAGTTCTTTTCTACTTTGCTATTCTTTCTCTACCTAGTTAAGGTAAAGATGAGGTCATTGATTTGAGACGTGTTTTTATTCTCTATTGCAGATGTTTTGTGGTATAAATTTTAATTCTAAGCATAGCTCTAGCCCATATTTTGATATGTTGTGTTTTCATTTTTATTCAGATTAAAATGCTTTATCTTTCCCTTTTAATTTCTTGTTTGACTCATGTGATATTTAGAAATGTGTTATTTATTTTCCAAATAAGCTACACAAGTATTTTAGAGATCTGCCACTGATTGATAATTTTTCAGAAGATGTCCTTTGTACTATTTGAATCTTTTAAATTTAATGCTTGTTTTATTGTCCAGAAAACTGTGTTTCTTGGTAAACATTCCATGCACAATTGAAAATAAAGCATTTTCTGTTGTCATTGGGTAAATGAACAAAAATGTTTAGTAAGTCACCTTGCAAGATGGTATTATTCATCTTTTCTATATATTTTGTGATTTTCTGTCTGTTCTGTCAGTTATTTAGAGAGCAATATTGGCATTTGTGCCTGTAATCATGGATGTTTTTATTTCTGTTTGCAGTGTTATCAATGTTCTCTTCAGACATTTTGAAACTACATTACTAGTGCATAAATATTTAGGATCTTTATTTCTTACTGATGAATTGATCCCCTTAACATGAAGAAATAATCTTCTTTAATCCTGGTAATTTCCTTCCATGTTGCATCATTTTCAGTACTTTTAATTTTACTGTATTTGTGTCATGAAGTGTGCTTCTTATAGGCAGCACGTATCTGGTCTTTTTCAAATGCATACTAATTATCTCTGCCTTTTAGTTGGTATATTTTAAATATTTACATTTAATGTGAACATGGATAAAGTTAGGTTTAATTCTAAGTCCTTGTTATTTGTGTGTATATGTTTCATTTGTTCTTTTTCTCCTATTTCTCTATCTTTTTTTTAAGTGCTTTTTATGATTTATTTCATCTCTTTTGTTGGTCTATTAAGTATTCTCAAAGAAAAAATGGATGGAGTGAAACAAGTATGGAAGATTTTATTCAAGATTACTACAATATAGAGCAAGACTATTACAAAGAAGAGATTGAACTCAAGTCCACTAAAACAAATGGGAGAGTTTTAAGTGCCAAGATGAGCTAGGAAAAATACTGGAGGACTTTAGGGGGGAAGTTGCTCAATGAGATTAAGACACCTGTGTTTGTTAATTGGTGCTTAAAGAAGTTAGGCTTCTTTGGAGCCTTCCACAGAAACCCTTCCATCCCACAGAAACTGGGAGATTAAGGGTACTATTTTTTGATGGTTATATTTCAAAGGGATGGCTCTCAGGTACTTGTGAAAGATATTACTCGGGTAAAACTGGCAAGATACTGGGAGAATATTTACATCTTGAAAGGGCAGAAAAAGAATTAGTGTTTGCAATTTTTGTAGAAGAAATGCTCAAAGAAAAGGAAGGTCAGGGGCCTATAGTCAAGAAGAAACCTGTCTAAAATTTATCAAACCGAGGGAGACATTAAGACCATCTTGGTCAATACAACTTTATTTCATCATTTCAGTGGTTGCTTTAGAATACATCTAAAATTTCTCAGTCTACCTTTAAGTGATATTATACCATTTCAAATACTGTATAAGAAACTTATAATTGCATATTTTCCTTAAACCATTCCTATCTTTTGTACTACTGGTGTGATATATTTTATTTTTATATACACTGTAAACCCCATACTCCATTGTAATCATTTCTGTTTAAGCATTCAATTATATTTTAATAAGATTTACTTTATAAAAACTTTGTTTACATACACAATTAATATCTTCATTGTTCTATCTTCCTTTGTGTAAATCTATGTTTTGTCATGGAATCATGTCCCTTTAGTGTAAAAGACTTTCTGTAACATTCTTGTAGTGTAGATCTCTGATTTCTTTTAGATTTGGATAGTTTATAGATAATTTATTTTGCTTTGTTTTCTACTTTGGTAGCCTTTATTTGTTTGTTTCCTACAGTTTCCAATCTATTATTAATCTCTTAGAGTGTAGTATTATCGTATCCATTATAATTTTCATCTCTCAGGAGTTCAATTTGTGTTTTTCAGTATCTTTAGTGCTTCTACTTAAGTTCCTGAACTTATGAAATATAGACATAGTAATAGTGTTAATGCCTTGGCCTTCTAATTCTAACATTTCTGTCACTTTTGGGTCTCTTTTAATTGATTGACTTTTCTCATTATTATGAATTGCATTTTTCTGCCTTTTGTATGCCTGGTATTTTTTGTTTGGATGCCAGGTGTTATTAATACTTTGTTAGTTGTTGGATATTGTTTTGTATTATTGCTGTTTTTGAGCTTTGCCTGGTGTAGTTATTTGGAACTAGCTTGGTCCTTTTGTATATCACTTTTAGGATTATTTGGTTAGATGACAGCTCAGTCCAATAATCATCCTCACTACCGTAATGAAACTCTTCTGAATCCTGAATTTAATGCCTTGTGAGTCATGAGGTTTCTTGTCTAAGAGAGTGATGCCCTGTGTGAGCACTGGATACAGTTCCCTCTACTCCTCTCAGATGGTTCTTCCCATTTTCTTAGGCTGCTTCCCCACAACATGATTAACTGATTGATATTCAGCTGCATACACAAGGGGGACCATCTTCAGGTCTCTGGAATTTTCTCTCTGTGTAGTTCTTTCCTCTCAGGGACTTTGTCTTTCTTACTTAAGACATCTTAGTCTCTATGTTCTCCCAGCTCCAGCTCCTAAAATTAACATGCCATGCCTGTCAGGCTCCAACTGGCTTTCCCGTCCCTTTACCATTAGTCAGAAACGCTATCAAAGGAGTAAGCTGATACAGTTTTAAGACTTGTTTGTTCCCCATTTTTCAGTGTTGATTATGTTTAATTTCCTGATGTTTGATGTCCAGTCTGATGCCCGACGTCTTGAAAGTCACATTTTTTAAAAATTTTGTTTATTTTTGGATTGTTTCAAGTAGGAGATTAAATCCGTCTTGCCAGTGGTAGTTTCATACATATATTTTTTATTATTGAAAATGCAGTGAAATCCATTTTCACTTAATTTCCAATGTACAGTTTTCAGGCTGAGTCAGAAAAATATACACCCACCTAGGAGAGGCACTTTTGTTACTAACATGGTGACCCCAAAGAAATCTGTTTAATTAGAAAAATGCTAAAAGTTTTTATCTTGCCATTAATTGGTTTCTTTCAAAAAGTTTTCTGTAATTTACTGAAATATCCCAGTATTTTTTATACATATTTGACCAGGAAAAATAAAAAGAGCATCCTGTCAGAAAGAAATCCTAGCATGTTAGTTATATCTATTTTATTTTGAATGACCCATGGCTTTAAAGTCTGTAGAGTATTGCATTTATAAGACAAACAGGATTTCATTTGAAACTAGTGATTTCATTGGCAACAGATTCTGTATCTGACTACCGATACAAACCATCATTCCATCCAATTTCTAAGCAATAGTAGTACCAGTGGATTATTTTGTACTTGGACTCAATTATCCAGCTCCTTGGCTGCATAAATCTAAATGAATACATTTTAAATTAAAGTTATATTAGAATATCCATTTTGACTGTAAATCTCAATATTCCCTATACCACCAGGAGGCTGCCTTACCATTCAAAAAGTAAAACACAATGTCCTATATATTGAGATTGGACTGTATTAGGTAAAGGGATTTGACGTGAAGATTGGCTTGAATATCCCAAAAGTTGTTTTATTGAAACTAATGAAAAAGTGACTTATGGTGGAATTATCTTCATGAAACAAAATTTCATAAATTATATGTAAATTGAAACACAGTTTTAATTAAGCACACAATAAATGCAACTCATTATAACAGGTGCATTTTTATATAAGTGAAGCATCACAACCACTATTTCAAACCTGAAAATACTTGCCGCATTCCCCTCAAAATCCTAGCTTCCTTCATGAAAATGAAGGGATATACCTATGTGTATATAAAGCACTGTTTCTACATGTAGAGAACAGAATCACAGTCTGAAAGAATGCTATTATTCATCTCAATCTACATCTTTTCAAAAAGTTCAATCTCAGAGGTAAAAAATCCTTAAGATACTTTTCCCCATTTCTCTGGAGGCTTCCTTTCGAAGGTTGGGTGAATACCAAAATGTTACCCTTTGTTTGGGGCTTTTTTTTTTTTTTTTTTTTTTTTTTGATATCTGTGTGTACCACAAGAGTCCATATATCCTACTTTGAAGCTATGCTTTCTGCTGTTTCTTGCTGCTTGTATCTCCTTCTACTCTGGCTCGCTTTTAACTCTTCTTAACTCACTTTTTCTTTTAGTTTTCTATCTGTGTAATTCCTTGGAGTCTTATGCTGAAAAGACGTGACTTGACTGCTAGCTTTCAAAAGTCACAAATGAAATGAGCTTAGGAACTTGAGATATCCTAGTGCTAACTGCAAAAAAAACTTTCCTAAATGCTGCAGTTGGGGCAATCAGTTACATAAACCTTTTAAAACATGGTAATATAACAAAATGATGGAAAATACTCACTGAAATATTAGAAAAAAGACCTAACATTAATTTAGTGGATTGTAGTTGCATTACTGATTTTGTTCCTTAAGAACATGCTTGAAAGACAGTAAAATCCATTCTGCAATAGCATTTTAAGATCCAGTTATAAACCATATCATAGTAAAATTCTTAGAACATAAATAACTTGAGAAGTTGTGTTTTAACTTAATATCAAAAGTAAGAAAAAAAGTAGAGTTCAGCGTAAACTTTGGACTTTTAAATTTGTGGGCCAATTTACAAATTAAAACTACTACAGAATTTTCTATTATTAAAAGTAAGGCGTGCCTTGGTGGCTCATTCAGTTAAATGTCTGACTCTTGGTTTCTGCTCAGTTCGTGATCTCAGGGTCATGATATTGAGCCCCATATCAGGCTCCACGTTTAGCGTGGAGTCTGCTTAAGATTCTCTCCTTTTTCCTCTCCCTCCCTCTCTGCCCCTTTGCCTGCTCATGTGCATGCTCTCTCTCTCTTAAATAAATAAATAAAATCTTAAAAAAAAAAAGTGGGGAATGCTAAAGGATTACCTACAAAGTGTTTAATGTATTAGTTAATAGCCAGTTAGCTCCTGTACTTTATGGTATTGACATACCATATTGTACATATGGTATGGATATGGCAGTGGGTCATAGAAATGTACACATAATAAATAACTGTATGTTTAGCATAATATAAGTTCTTCACACATTATTTAGCACTTTAAAAAATAGCAGTGCGAATCACAGATGTACTATCTAATGAAGTCTTCTTGTAGGATATAGCATTTGAATTCATCAAGGGATTAAAAAGATACTGAAACAAACAAAAAAAAACCATAAAAAAACAAAAACAACAACAACAAAAACTTTAAGGAAAATATAGTGGTTGTAAGCTCAGGGGAAAACCAGAACAATTCTGAAATTACTAAATTCATGTGTATAATCTTGGGGACATCTAGAAATTAAAATACATGTCTTCTTTAAAACTTTGCTTCCAGCCACCTCTGTGTGGATCCTGCATACTCAACTGATAGGACCAAACATGAATAATATGCCGTAATATTTTTCTTCGATCTTTTGCTATCTAAAAACTTAAGGCAGTTTGTTATATTTGAGTTCCTGCACGCCTTTCCTTAGAGGGGATGCTTATATTCAAGCACATAGACTCCACAAAAAGACACCATGATGCATATAGCCTCAAAAGTGCTCGAGGTCTAGAGGTAGGTATCCTTAGATTCAGATTCTGATTCCACCACTCATAAATTCTGTCATGTGAGATAAATATTTGACCTCAACAACTGCTGGATTTCTCATCTATGAAATAAGAAATATTTATAGGAATAAAGACACGATCTGTATAAATATACAATGTTTGAAAATATCTCATGTTGTGCTTGATGGATACGTATTTGTCATCTGCATATTTTATTCCCTCTTTGTGCTTCTCAAAAAAACACTACAAAAGGATCTTCAAATACATCTACTAACTAATTTACATCCAACTGCAGTATTTTATTCATTCCCTAGTTGTATCCAAACACCATAAATCAAGATGTTCTTACCCACTATTCATGACCTCCATTCTGAAGGCCAAATTCTGAATCCTGATAAATATGAACACACACACACACACACACACACACACAAACGCACGCACACATTATTGGCTCATCATATGACACAATCCACTATGAAATCTCTATAACACCACTTTGGCTTTCATTCTATCATAACATACACTATTTTTTCTCCTGCAATAAAGATATTTAAACCTGCCTGGATACTTAGTGGATATTAGTAATGTCCAAACAGGCAAAAAGCTATAAAAATTCTATAAAAAAATTACTGACAAGTAGCAGCATGCTGCAAGATACTCTTCCCATATAGAACATTCAATTGGGGAAACTCTGTCTCGTCATCCTTTTACCCACACTTAAGAAACTCTGGATATTTTGAATTGCTTACTTTAAGATGCTCTAGCATGAATACATTTTAGTAATGATGGAATAGTTGCCCTGATTAATCCATTCACAGATAACCATTATATACTCCGAAAAATTATATAAAAAAAACTGAACTTTAAAGAATGATTTAAAGCGTAACCTTCCCTACAATGCAGAAATGGAAGGGAAATGGACACTAGAAGAAATGAAACTGAGATTTGCCTGTTTAAATCTTTTTGCCCGAGAGAAATACAGTCCTGACTGTGTAATATGAACAGAGAGAGTACTCCAAAATCTGTATATATACTCTACATAAATCTTTGATAGATCTTTGACCACTGAACTGCATCTACATGGAGGAAACTTCAAATTTCCCAGAAAAAAAAGGAACGGCTGGAAGTCTAAAACAAAAAAAGAAAAGAAAAAAAGAAAAGAAAAGAACAAGAATAGAGATTTCATTCATTGCCCACCACAGGGGAGGTAGAGTTTGGTATGTGAATTGGATAGAGTTGCCGCCCTCTAGTACACAAAATCAACACTAATGAAAGGGAAATAACAGAATTCAGTTCTCTACTATTACTATCTGCAATGATAAACCTCATAAATAATCTACAGGGAATGATGGAAATAATGAGTGAAGAGCAGTATGATTTATGGATGCAAATGGAAACTATAAGAATAAGGACTAAAGGGTTAGTCCACATAATAAAACACAATAAATGAAATGAAAAATTGCCCTCATCAGTTTACTAGGAGATCACAGATGGCCGAAGAAACATCAATATACTTGAACACAAAATAATGAAATTATCTAATCAGAGAAACAGAAAGACAAAGAGGAGCAGACAGACAATAGAAAGAAAGACAAAGAGAGACTTTTTTTCTTTTCTTTCTTTCTTTTTTTTTTTTTTTTAATGAGCCAGTTTCAAAGGCCAGTGGGACAAAATGAAGAGGTCTAATGAATTTTTATTTGGTATTCTAGAAGGAGAAGATAGAGAAAATGCAGCATAAAATCATTTGAAAAAGTAAGTTTGCATATTTCTTAAATTTGGTGAAAAACAATTACTTATAAATCAAGAATCTGCATGAATCCTAAGCAATATAAATACAAAGGAAGCCATGTAAAAGCAACTAAAAGCCAAAGATACAGGAAAGTCTTAAAAACAACTAGAGGAAAAATATATAATTTGCATATATAAGAAGAGTGATATAAATATAAGATTACCTCTTTTCAAAAAACAATGACAACCAAGAGACAATGGACATTATATTTAAGTCCTGGTGGTGGTAGTGGTGGGGGTTTGTCAATGTAGAAATCTATAGCCAGTAAAAATACCTTCAATAAAGATGGGAAACTAACAAAATTAAGGGATTAATTGACAAAATCGCAAACACAGTTGAGGATTTTTGAGAAACCACTCAGAACCACTAGGGGAAAAAAAAATAGAGAAAGATGTAGAGATCTGATCAACACCATCAAATGCCAAACTGCAAAATACACATTCTAAGTACAGAAAATATTCACCAATGTATAACAAATACTGGATGATATAATAAATCTCACTGAATTTCTAAAGATTTCGAACTTTGAAGTATGCTTTCTGACACCATTTATAGCAGAGATAATTAACAATAAGATGGCTGCAAAAACTTCCCCAAATAATTAGAAAATTAAAAGTAAATAAACAAACAGACAAAAAACAAACTTCTACCTTGATGAAAGTTCATGAGCCATTGAAAACAATGTGTATTCTCTTGTTAGGTACCATATCAATTAGGGCAATTTGCTGTTTAAGGAAATTGATCAAACTTCTATTTAAGTCTCGTATATCCTTACTGATTACCTATTAGTTCTACCAATAGACCTTTATCTACCAATAATTAAAGAGTTTTGATATCCCTAGCTATAATTGTTTCTCCTTTCAGTTCAAGTTTTTGCTTCACGTTTTTTAAAGCTCTATTATCATGTGCATATTCATTTAGAACTAATTTCCTTCCTTCCTTCCTTCCTTCCTTCCTTCCTTCCTTCCTTCCTTCCTTCCTTCCATCCTTCTCTTCCTTCCTTCCTTCCATTTTTCTTCTTTGCTTCCTTCCCTTTTTTGGCTCTCTTAATGAATTGACTGCTTTATCATTATAAAATTACTTTCTTTGTTCTTGGTTAATATTCAGTCTTGTTTAATATTCAATTGTGTGACTTTATCAGAATTTGTTTACCGTGGATTAGTTGATGGGCATTTAGGTTGTTTACCACTTTTGGATATTATGCATAAAACTACTATAAACGTTTTTGTACATGTCTTTCTATGGACTTATTTTCATTTCTCTTAAGTAAATGCGTGCAAATGAGACTGCTGTATCATATGGTAATTGTTAGTGTAACATTATGAGACTCTCAGCTGGTTTCCGAAGTACTTATACTTTGCATTTCTACCAGCCTTTGCTGAGTTTTGCAGTTAGTATATTCACCAGAACTTGGTGTAGCCAGTGTTAGTGTTTTTTTTTTCTTTTTTTCCTCCTCCCATTAAAAAGAATACCCATGGTAAAAGGTGTGTACTGTAATATCATAACATTTTGCTGATAACTATTAGTATTGAGCATCTTATGCTTAGTTGCCTAGCATTTTTTTAAAACTTTTCCCCGTTAAAGGTAAAAACAAATTAGGTCATTTGCTTTATATTATTGAATTTTAAATATGATTTATATATCATGGATATAATTCCATTATCAGATACGTATTTTGCAAATATTACTTCTAATCATTTTCTTAATAGTGTCTTTTAAAGTATTAAGAGGGTGCCTGGGTGGCTCAGTTGGTTAAGCATCTGCCTTCAGCTCAGGTCGTGATCCCAGGGTCCTGGGATCGAGCCCTGAAGTGGGCTCCCTGCTCAGTGGGGAGTCTGCTTCTCCCTCCACCTCTACCACCTGCTTGTGTTCTCTCTCTCTAATGAATAAATAAAATCTTTAAAAAAAAATAAAATAAAGATTTTTAATTTTGATGAAGACCAACTTATCTTTGTATTCTTTGATATTTTATGTACTTGGTGTCATGTTTAAGGAATCTGCCTAACCTAAGAGGAAATGATATTTTCTTTGATATTTACTTTCCAAAGTTTATTGTTTTGGGCTTTACATTTAGGTTTATGAACCATGCCAAACTATTTTTTTTTACTATGGTGTGAGGTAAGGTTAAAAGTTAAAAGTTCATTTTGGTTTTTAGGTATGGTCCAGCACCATTTGCTAAAAATATTTAATTACTCTGGAAATTTTCTTGAAAATCTTCATTCTGTTTAAGAAAAATGTACAAAAAATGTTTATAGCAGTTTTATTCATAATTTCCAAAAGCAGTAACCACTTGATCGTAATGTATTATCAATTAATGTATTTCTAGATACTAACATTTTATTAACTAAGTTTATTAAAAAAATCTGTAGCTCATTATTTTTCCCTCCTTCCCTCTCCCTTTCCCTTTCCTATTTTATTTTATTATTTTATTTTATTTTATTTTATTTTATTTTATTTTATTTTATTTTATTTTATTTTATTGTCCTACAGCCCATAGTCTGATTAACCAGGGCACTTTTTCATATTTTAAGGGTTAGAGTAGACTTTGTCATTCCGACGGTGGTGTTAGTGCAACCTTAAACCTATTGCCAGCACTCCTCTTCTCTCTTTCCAACAGTGCGGTGGGAGTGATGCAGGAGAAATGTCTTAGTCTAAAGAATAGTAAGGAAACAGTTTCCATAAAGACCAGTAGCAAGTCAGTGTCACCCACTATCTCTGTCACTGGATGACCTTGTTTTGTAGGGGCATGAATGGTCTCCCTTGTACTTCTTTTCCTCTTTATCCCACAGCTGTCAACAGACACTTCTTTTCTTTTTGCATTTTTTTCTTCCCCAGAATGTATTCATTTTTAGTACCCCTTCAAAATACTTTAAGTCTTTTCCCTGTAGGCCATGAGTTCATCATAGGACATTATGTTAGTATCTTCACTTTTGCAGTGTTTTTGGATCAACCTTAAGCCAATTACTAGCTTTTCCTTTCTTCCTTCCTTCAGTGTGGTGGGGATGGGTCAAGAACATGAGAATGTGTGGTAGACTTTTTTCTTTCTTTCCTTCTTTCTTTCTTTCTTTCTTTCTTTCTTTCTCCTTCTTCTTTCTTTTTTTTTTAACTTACAGTTAATTTGATATTTGAACATTTTTTTTAGCTACACCAAAGGTGTGGTGTTGTGTACTTTTACTTTTCCCTTATTGTTTTACATTTGGAAGATACTTTTGGAGGTGGAGCTTAGGTAGTTACCTATTCATCCCTTTCTTCCCACTAACTCTTGGCAACCATTGACCTTTTAATTGTCTCTGTATTTTTGCCTTTTGTAGAATGTTATAGAGCTCAGTCATACAGCATCTTAGTCTGTTTGGGCTGCTGTAACAAAATACTGCAACTTGGGTGACTTATAAACAACAGAAATTTATTTTTCATACTTCTAGAGGCTGCAGAGTCCAAGATCATGGCAATGGCAGATTCAGTGAGGCGGATGGTGAGAGTCCATTTCCTGGTTCATAGAGGGTGCCTTCTTACTGTGTCCTCACATGATAGAAGGTACTAGGGATCTCTCTAGAGCCTTTTTTATAAGGCACTATCTCATTCATGAGGGCTCCGCACTCCTGACTTAAGCATTCCCAAAGGCCCCATTTCCTAATATTATTTTTGAGAGTTAGGATTTCAGCATGAATCGGGACAGGAAGGGTATAAACATTCAGATCATAGCATACACTATGTAACCTCTTCAGATTGGATTCTTTCACTTAGTAATAGGCATTTAAATTTCTCCAGGGTTTTCATTATACGATTTTTTCAAGATTTTATTTTTTTAAATAATCTCTACTTCCAATGTGGGGCTTGAACTCACAACCCCAAGATCAAGAGTCACATGCGCCACTAACTGAGCCAGCCAGGTGCCCCTATATGATTTTTGGAGTAGTGAAACTGTACTGTACTGATATGGGTACATATCATTATACATTTGTCCAAACTCATAGATCAGTAATGAATTATAATGTGTAAACTATGAACTTTGAGTAATTATGATATGTTATTGTAGGTTCATGACTAGTAGCAAATGTACCAATGTGATAGGGATGTTGATGTTGGGGGCAGCTATTTATGTGTGGGGTCAGGGGGTATATGGAAAATTTCTGTACCTTTTACTCGATGTTGTGAATCTAAAACTGCTCTAAAAATAAAGTCTACTGAAAATGTAATGCATTTCAGATAAGTTCTTTGAAGAATAATATAGGTGATGTTATGAAGAATAATATAGGGTACTTTTAAATGGTGTTGTCAGAGAAGACCTTTCTGATTAGATGACATTTGAGCAGAGTTTGATGTTATGTGAGTGAACAAATGGATATTTTAAGGAAGACTGATCCAAGGGGACAGCGATTGCAAAGGGCCTGAATTTGGAGTATGCTATTGTTTTAATGTACCCCCCAGTTCTGCTCAGTAAATATTATTGACTGTATGAACGGTAGGTCATTACATCCTTGCATCTACAAAGTTGATAAATTAACTCATAACTCATAACATTTGCAAAGAAAGTTACGCCTAAGAATTATTATATGTAGACTTAGAATATAATTCAAACGAAGCTGTAGACATTTGCAATAACAGGAGATTCTGGGCACAACTGCTAAAGTAAATTGTAATAAATCATTTTTATAAAACATTTTCTTAGTTTCTAAAATAAGCATAACAACAGTGAAAAACATCATTGCTTTGAAACTACGCTTCTTAATTTTATAAACATTTTCATATGAATTTTGTTACTTTCCTGCCAATTATTTCACAACAAATGGCCATTGTATTCTCAATTTTACACACCTATATGAATTACCCGTACCACGAATTTCTATATCTTAATGAAATGCTTTGAGTTCTTATTATGAGCCAAGTATTTTATATTTTCTTTTGTAATCACAGTACTATTATACAACAGGCGTTATTTTATTGTTGATGAAACTGAAGGTAGAAGAGTTATTTAAGACTAGGGTGACACAGTTTTATCTGTATAAATGACTTTGATCTCCAGTTATTATGACTATGTCATAGACATAGATTTATATTGATTGATAACATTATATTCATTGAAAAAGAAAATATATTTATTTAGTATACTTAATGACAACTTAAGTATACATAATTATTGCTATTGATACCACTACAAGTATGATTGTACAACAATTGAAAGTTTCAGGTACGGTAGTGTTATCTCATATAACATCTTATTTGAATGGAAATGATTTCATTAAGATAGGTACAACAAACATTAAAATTATAGTTTTACAAATTAATCCTCAGAAAAGAGATTGAGAAAATCCTACAGCAATTAAATGGTACTCAATAATTTGAAAGTAAGTTTTCTATTAAGCTTGCAAGCCACATGGCCAAAGACATATGTATCATGTAACACATGTAAATGATATCATTCAAATTAAAATCTAATTTTCCTCCTTTAAAAACAGATATTTTAAATAATTTTATGTAATATTTGGTCATAATTTTGGAACTTAATTTCAGAATCATAAAATGAGAGAAAATTAATAATGTATTTATGACATAAACATAGCCCAATTTATTATAGATTCAGGGGCCTTTGTGTGACATTCATTATTTTCTATGGCTAACATAAAATTTGGCTGAACCTATTCTCATATTTCTAGAGTTTATTTTTAGTTTCATAAAAAATATAAGAGTGTAATTCATTACCTTATTAAACATTCAGGACTTTTTTGTTTATTGTGAACAAGCAAATATGCAAATCTGGAATGGTATGTTGCTAAGCCCAGTTTTATTTATTATTTATTTATTTTTTAAAAGATTTTTTAAAAATATATTTATTTGAGAGAGAGAAAGAGAGAGAGGTGGAGGGAAAGGGAGAAGCAGACTCCCTGCTTAATAGGGAGCCTGACATGGGGCTTGATCCCAGGACCCCAGGATCATGAGCCTGAGCCAAAGGCAGATGCTTTACCAGCTGAGCCACCCAGGTGCCCCTCAGCCCAGTTTTAATATGACTGCAGTATTTTGAATTTTTGCCATCAACAGTTACTGAATGAAAAATCATTTAAAGACATGTCTGAAGCATGTCTCATGGAGAGAAGACCAAACTCTCCTAAAAAAAATCAGTTATTAAAGAAGCAAACATGACTGAGGTATAATTTACAATGGAATTTTGAATTCTTAGAGTATTATTGAGTTCTTCCCCACTGGAATATTTGCTTATAGACACATTTCACATTCATTCATGTTTATGAAGATAATTTTCCTGACTAAAATATATTTACCTAACAGTGCAAAATGAACAAAATATTGCATTACAGTATTGCTTCATTTTTCTACCAGTATTAATTGTGGAACTCTGAGGAACTCCAAGGAAACAAAAGAAAAGACACATTCTTTACCTTCTAGGAACTCTCCATTTTAGATTTTCTAGGTAGTTTCTAAATTTTAACACCAAATTATCTATTTTAGACCTGTGATAATCTTTTTATCTTTATATATTTCTCTTTACAGAAATAAAGCATGTAAATTTGGGACATTAAGGAATTATTTATGAATTCTAAGGGATGAATAAACAATATATTGCCTATTTTATAGCAAGTGGATATTTCAGTAATTATGAAGGTTCAGTAATTTCTGTCTACTAGATTGGATAGTGTGGAGGTTGATTCAGCCGTCAGTTGATGGAGGAACATACATAAACAGGAAGCCTTCTTTGCCTACCATCTCTACACAATTCAGTTTTTAACCCTGAATAAGTTGTTCATTCCCCGCTGCCTTTTCTCTTATATTTTCTCATCAGAATCTTAACACCTGTTATGTCAAAAAGTTAGACATTGTCATGACAATGTTATCTTAGAGATGGTGAAGAGGAACTAAAGAATGTGGCTGAGATGCAACCCTTCTTGTTCTCCTTTGTATGTTTCTGTTGTGTGCCTGAGATAGAAGACACACAGTTAAGAGGCTGCATAGGCTATACCCTAAGCAATATGAGCCCTTCGTGAATTTTAGCATAATTCACCGGGGAACTAAACTGGGATATAGGAAAATACTTCAAAGCAATAAAATGTTAGCATTTACTGGACTTAAAGACACAAAAAGGAGCCAAAAGCTCCTATAATGACTAATGCAAGAAAATATTCAATTGAGACTCACTGTATCTCAATCACTGTGCTTGAGGATTTTATAGTTATTTCATTAATTATTTCAATAATCACTAAAGTAATTATTTTTAGTCACATTTTAAATATAAGAAAACTGATCTTGAGTAGTTTTCCCAACTTGCAATCTAACATACAGTATAGTGTAGTTTGCAATGTATTTTACTTTCATTCCATATTCACTGTTCTTTTCACACATCATCATTGCCAAATCTTTCTAATTGAATTAATGAATATGTGAAGAATCTATGTGAAAGGAATCACACTTTCCTATGCTGTTGTAGTAAAGGCTTGTTTTTTGTTTTTGTTTTTGTTTTAGAATTTTTTTCAGAAAATGAGAATCAATACCATAGATAATCAGAATGTTATTTGGGTCATTATAGTCTACAATAAAGATAAATGTTTAAGTCATATATTTTTATCCCTTGTATTCAAAAGCCTCAAAGAATCTCAATAGGAAGAAAATAAAATATATACTAAAATGTGATTCGAGAAATAGTGTCCTTGGAAAAGTTATGGTATACATGGGATACTAAAATTTAAATTATGGCTAATTTAATGTTTGCCTTATTTTGTTCAGTGTTCCATAGAGAAATAATCATTGTCTAAGTGGTAAAATATAGAGGACAAGAAAAAAACTCTATCACAATTATAATCACCTCTTTTTTTTTTTTTACCTTAATGAGAAACCCAAATATCACTGAGAAAAAAAGAGCTAAAAATGCCAGATATTTTGTGTATTGACACTCATAATATTAATAGTAGGGAGGGAAGAATTATTAAGGGACGCCTAAGTGGCTCAGTCAGTTAAGCGTCTTACTTGATTTTGGCTCAGGTCATGATATCAGGGTGCTGAGATCCAGCCCCACGTAGGTTTCATGCTCAGCAGGGAGTCTGCTTGGGATTCTCTTTCTTTCTCTCTGCCCCTCGTCCCACTGGCTCATGTTGGAACACTCTCTCTCTCAAATAAATCTTTTAATATTATTTTTTAAATTTATTTATTTGACAGAGAGAGAGAGAGACAGCCAGTGAGAGAGGGAACACAGGCAGGGGGAGTGAGAGAGGAAGAAGCTGGGAACCTGATGCGGGGCTCAATCCCAGGATCCTGGGATCACAACCTGAGCTGAAGGCAGATGCTTATGACTGAGCCACCCAGGTGCCCCTAAATAAATAAATCTTAAAGAAAAAGAATCATTAATATGAGACCATTAGGATTCCAGAGTTTTATGTCTTCAAATATTAAATAATTATAAATAAAGAGTAGTCTCTGAAAGAAATGGCCATTATAATAATTCTGATACCCAATGAGATAATTGTAATTTATGTGATAAACTATAAAAATGCAAACTGCGAAAATTCAAATTGTAAAAGTACAGAATAAGTTATGCATATGTTTATAAGAATTTTACCTTAAAAATTAAAAAGCACACATAAAAACTCGCACATAAACATTAGACTGACACTTCCTCATTAATTTAATGTAAATACAAACAAGCAAAAAACATTCAGGATGACAATTATAAAATATCTTGTGAATAGCCAGAAAGATCTAAGTCTATTTTGAGATTTCTTTCTCCGTGAGATCTGCCCCTCAGGTTAATAAACAATAGTTTACTCTGCCAGTGAGAAGATTTTGTTAATCCTAACAAAAACAGAGTGTGAATAAAAGCTATGAAGAGTCAGTTTAAATAACAGATGTAATTGCAGAAGGACCTAAGTAGATATAGTTCTTAAAATCGGGGAAGATTCTTTAGTTCACAAAAGTAGTGCCCTAACTGATCTTGGGACATTTCTGGTGAGTGGGAAGCCTGGCTCAGGACTTGATCCCAGGACCCTGAGATCATGTCCTGAACTGAAGTCAGACACTTAACCGACTGAGCGACCCAGGTGCCCCAAAACTCTGTATTTTTTAAAATAAATTCTCCAAAGGGCCACATAACAGACTTTTAGATTTTATATAATAATCAGAAAATTGAATATTTTATTGTATTTTCCATTGTTCCTGATCCCTTGAATTCTTGCTTCTCAGTACTTCTGTCATTTTCTGCTCAAATTGATCTTTTATTATCTAAATTGTCAGAGTGCTAGTTAAAAATACTAGCTATATTTTAAAGTTTGAAAATAATAGAAAATATTACCTGAAAAGAAAGTTTTTAAACACATGAATTTTTTTCTGAAATATATGTTCACGATAACTCATTTATTTTCAAGGATCACCTTTGAATTTTTCATGATGTCTTGGAGGTATTAACAGCATATTAAAAATATTAATTAGGGGTACCTCAGTGGCTAAGTCGGTTGAGTGTCTTCCTTCAGCTCAGGTCAAGATCCCAGTCCTGGGATCAAGCCCCATGTCCGTCTTCCTGCTCAGTGGGGAGTCTGGTTGTTCCTCTCCTGTACCTCCCTCTGCTCATTTTCTCTCTCTCTCACAAATTAATAAATAAAATCTTTCAAAAAAAAAAAAAAGGTAACTATATGGGAGCCAGTGAACTCTTGGCTTGACATTTCCATGAGAAGCATTAATGTTTATTTACTGATCAAAAATAAATGATACCTTAGTATTATACAAAACATTAGCCCTCTTTTCTGTAGCTAATTATAAAAGAGAGATCAACATTTTAGAATTTTGAGATTATTGCTTTGACACTTGACTGTAGGAAAAAAAGTACATCAGATGCAGCTTAGAAAAGTATAGCATCAAGACCAGCAAAGTCGTGTTAAGGAGAATATGTGGCAGGTATATTTGAACTCTACATGGGATATTCAAGGATATAAATGTTCTTTAAATTTTAACAAACTTATTTCTTTTTTTCCAAAATATTTTATTTTTAAATTTCTCTTCTTAGTGACATTTTTATTATTTTCCTCTGATTAGATTAATTTTTGCTGTATTTTATTTTTACCAACTTTATTAAAGTATGTTTGATACACAAATCCACCTTTGTGTTCAACCCCACAATTTGATGGGTTTGAACATATGCATATGCCTGTGGAAACATCACCACAATCCAGGTAATAAACATATCTATCACCTCCAAAAGTTTCCTCCTGCCACCGGCCTTTTTTTTTTTTTTTTTTTTTTTTTGGTGGTAAAAACACTTGTCTCTTAACTAATTTTTAGTGTACAATGGAGTATTGTTCACTATAGGCACTGTGTTTTATAGTAGATCTCTAGAACTCATACATCTTTGCATGACTGAAATTTTATACCCATTAAATAACTACTCCCTATTTCCTTCTCCCCCTTCAGCTCTCGATTACCATCATTCTACTTCATTCTACTCTCTGTTCCTATGAGTTTGACTATTTGAAATTAGAACTTCAAAGAAATACCTCCCATGTTCATTGTAGGCTTATTCACAATAGATAAGATACTTAGATAAGATACAAAAACAATCTAGATGCCCATATCTGCAGGTGAGAAGATAAAGAAAATGTGGTAAATACATACAGTGGAATATCATTCAGCTAAAAAAAAAAATCCTACTATATGTGACAACATGGATAAACCTGGGGGACATTATGCTAAATACAATAAGCCTGTCACAGAAGGACACAAAAATCTTGCTTTATTGGACAAATATAAGGACTAGCACTATTCTGCTTTAAAATTAAAACCTATGTCATGGTTTTGCTACACTACAAAAAAGAAAAAGAAAGTTTTAACAATTGGAAAAGAAAGAAAGAAAGAGAGAAAGAAAGAAAGAAAGAAAGAAAGAAAGAAAGAAAGAAAGAAAGAAAGAAAGAAAGAAAAGAAAGAAAGAAAAAGAAAAGAAAGAAAAAGAAAGTAAAGAAAACTCTTCAGCATTAATAGTTCCTTCACTGTATGAAGAATTCTTTCTCTCCCAAAGCCTTGGCTACCTTAGGAATAGATTCAGTGATGTCTCATGTCCCCCCAACATAGAAACTTGAGTGAAATCTACTATAAGGGGAGATTCTTTGCTGTATATTCTACACTTTCCCTCAGCTATTACTTCATCCAAACAAAGATAAGAATTTACCCTTCTGCAAATGCGGATTTGGACTATTGAGTATTCCCCTTCTCTTATAACCAA
This sequence comes from Ursus americanus, assembly GCF_024610735.1. Lineage (NCBI taxonomy): Eukaryota > Metazoa > Chordata > Mammalia > Carnivora > Ursidae > Ursus > Ursus americanus. The sequence goes on from NC_142145.1 coordinate 40,619,545, forward strand.
AGTATTTATTCCTCCTCGTGTAGGCCAAACCCAGACAATTGATATCAGGGATATTCATAAACTTCATCCTTGTGAGAAATAAAAACCTGAGCTTCCTTTCTAGGAGAACAGTGTCTTCCACATCAAAAGTTTTATGAGAATTCTTTGCAAAAAGAATTCTTGAAGCATTCTTAAGTCCTTTATACAGTATATAATTGGGAAACACATTTCCTTTCCAATAAACCAATATATTTGTACTGAAGACATATATAAAAATACATCAGCAAAATCTGGTGCAGTAAGGCTTAAGAGCAATAATTTCAATAGTTTGCAATTGATTTTGTAAAAAATAAATCAATTCAGTGTTACTAATTATATAATAGCACTCTTTAATTTTGGAACGTGAATCCAACCACTATTTCCATACTTTAATGTTGTTTCTGAATCATATTTAAAATATATTATTATTATATACATTATGTCCTCTGGGTTATTGGGAACCCAAGGGAGGCAATTATTTTGCTTGGAATTTGATTGGCAGAACTATGAAAATAATCACTATCTGTACATTCCTTAATTTTATAACCACTTTTGGCTTTTTTCCACTTGTAATAATATTAATTATTATTAATAATACATATTGTATGAGGGAAAGAAAAGAAATAGAAATTAACCTCAGTATGATTATATAATTTCAGTGTTCAATTCAAGGGACAAATCATCTAGTCTGTATTATGTGTAAGGTATTATGCCAGCCATGGTAGGGGATGAAAAATTATATAGGCATTATCCCTGTTTTGAGTAAAAGAATATTCAAGTAGGAATAATTTATAAACAACACAGAATTTAAAAAATGAATATAACAGGCACAAATAAACACTATAGATTCATAGACATTCTTAACATTTTTATTGTTGAAGTCATTGTGGAAAAGTTAGCTTTGAGTCCAAAATAATTTAATGTGACAATAAACCGTTGTGTATGTATGTGTGTATATACATACGTGTGTGTATATATATTTATAAACATTATATATATATATATATAAACATGTATATGTATATATATGTAAACATAGGCGAGAAGACATCAAGATATCAATAGACAGTGTGTTTTCAGAGAATCATGAGCATCCCAGAGTATAACAAGAACTAAATAGAACACATAATGTAAGAAGTAGTTTAAGAAGAGTAGTAGAGCATTTGGCATGGTATGCTAAGTATTTCAATCTTTATTGTTAAACTATTCACAAATAAATATAGAGAAATTCTTTAACATAAGCAAATTGGATCTTAGGATATTAACTCTGCTGATTATAAAAAAGTTCTTTCATTGGGGAAAGAAAGCAGAGGCTGCATAACATAAGCAAAACAAGAATTTACTATAAAGTTTGAAAGGACTCGTAAACAATAGTAAAACTTGAAAAACTAGGTTCAGAATTAATAGCAATTATGGCGTTTCTGGAGATGATTATGTAGGTTATTATTTATAAATATGGGCAATCTAATTTAAATAAAATTAAGTGTAATATTAAGATAACAAATCAGTGATTTTTAGAATCTAACGATAATAATAATAAAAATAATAATAATAATAATAGGATCTTAATTGGGAGTTGGGAAGCTGAATTTGGTATATTGATTTGACTTTATAGGACATGTAATTAGTAGACATTTAAGATGCAACTGGGGGAATATTTGAGACTGAGTTTATCATAACAGTCTATGTATACAAATATACAAACTTAAATGATTAATCAAGAGATCTTATAAGTTTTTAAATCAACTGTTGAGATTAATCATTTTAAAAAGTAAGATGAAACAAATTTCCACTCACAATTATAGAACTATGAAAGAGGCAGTTTGTGGTAATTTCTTCTCCTACTTAAAATGTTTACCTAGGCTTTTTCCAATTGTCAGAATAACACATAATTGCATAATTGATTTAAAATTGATTTAATCTATCAACATGATGGTGCCCATTATTTATAAAGTTAAATCATACACTAAGGGTTTGGTTTTGTTTTGGGTTTTTTTTTTTTTTTGAGAAATATATCATTTTCTTGCCCCAACCTTGCTCACTCTCATCAGTCTTCCTCCCACAAAGCAAATTGTTTTAGATGTTTCTTCTGCCAATTTTTTTTTTGCCTTTTCAAGTTTTTATTTTTATACATATTTTTTATTAAAAAGAAAAGCATAATTACCACAACTTACAAAGGACTAAAGCAGGACTAGAATAATGAATAAATCACTTCAGCCTGGAAAGCAGATAATCTCAATAGTATTAATGTTATAATATAGGCTCATTCAAGTATTTTACATTTTTGGTCCTTTTAAATGTGATATACTAGCAAATGGAAAAGATGCAAATGGAAAAATATACAAATGATATATTAGTGTCTTTTTGGGTATCAATTTTATATTGCTATTACGATGAATGAGATTTAGCTATCTTATACCATCATATTTTCTACTTCCTTTTCTCCCAGTGTACTCATATTAAGTCAATAACAATATTTAAATAACATCCCTATGCAAATGTTATCTGTAGCTAAACATCTTATTGAACTACCATCACCAATTCTTTCTTTATGTTTTCCTGAAGATATTCAATGCCTTCTTCATTAACTTGCTTTTCTCTGTGCTAATTGCTGATTCTTGCTAAAACTCTTAATAACCCCTCAATTTTCCACAAAGCCAATTTCTCAAATAGTTCATTAGTTTCAAGTTTTGCTTGGCAACATTCCTCCTAAATAACTCCTGCCAATGTTGATTTCTTCCTTGGTCTGATGAATAATGGTGATCTCAGGACATCCCTTTGATGGTGTCCTTAAATTCCTTAGCCTGATTCCTGAATTGGATTCCAAGGTTCCTGAATCTCAATTCTTCCAGACTTTTGTCTATTTTTGATTTATCCCATGTTTTGGTGGAGCATATTTTCTGATAACTTCATAAAATTGAAAATGTTTTGCAAATGCAGAGGGAGGAACTGGTGACAGCCTTCATACAATAGCCCCATATCCAATCTGAACTCATAGGAATTCAACCAGTTGAACATCAGGCCCTTTTTTTCTTTTCCTTCCTCCCTTCCTTCCTCCCTTCCTTCCTTCCTTCCTTCCTTCCTTCCTTCCTTCCTTTTTTTCTCTTTCTTTCTTTCTTTCTTTCTTTCTTTCTTTCTTTCTTTCTTTCTTTCTTTCTCTTTCTTTCTTTCTTTCTTTCTTTCTTTCTTTCTTTCTTTCTTTCTCTTTCCTTCCTTCTCTTTCTTTTCTTTCTTTCTTCATTTTTTTCAACTAACATCTTTTTTAAAATTTTTTATTTAAATTCAGTTGTATATCATTAGTTTCAGATATAGTGTTCAATAATTTAACGGTTGCATATAACACCCAGTGCTCATCACATCACGTGACCTCCTTAAAGCCCATCACCCAATTATCCCCATCCTCCCACCCTCCTCCCCTCCAGCAACCCTCAGTTTGTTTCCTATAGTTAAAAGTCTCATGTTTTTCTCCCTCTCTGATGACTCCCGTTTTAGTTTTCCCTCCTATACACTATGATCCTCTGTACTGCTTCTTATATTCCACATGAGTGAAACCATTTAGTAATTGCCTTTCTCTGATTGACTTATTTTGCTCAGCATCATACCCTCCAGTTCCACCCATGTCAATGTAAATGGTAAATATTCATTCTTTCTGATGGCTAAGAAATATTCCATTGTATGTATAGACCACATCTTCTTTATCCATTCATCTGTCGATGGACATCTTGGCTTTTTCCACAGTTTGGCTATTGTGGACACTGCTGCTATGAACATTGGGGGTGCAGGTGCCCCTTCGGATCACTACATTTGTATCTTTGGGGTAAATACCTAGTAGTGCAATTGCTGTGTCTAACTTCATTCCTTCCCTGAGGGAAAGGGAGACCCCGATTGCTAGAATCCTCAAAACCTACACTTTTTTCCTGAAATGGAAGAAAATATACTTGCTTCTTATTAAGATCAGGACCCTTCCCCTCATGAAAATTAGGATAACAGTTAAATTAGGGGAGCTAATGGCCTATCAATACTCTTTTCTTCTCTCTTCCTTCACAAGGCTTCTGTCATGTCTTCTCTCTGTTAAGAGAAGGGTCTGAGTTTTACACATATTCATGAGCACAGTTGTCAATTGGCATATACTTTAGGGTCAATTCTGAATATGTGAACCTGTGAAACTTCTATTATATTGATTTTGCATGTCTTAATATTATTTGGTTTATTTACATATTAGTACATAATTAGGGAAGTGTTTTAAGTTTTTGAAATATGGTTGAACAAAATCTAGGGGAAGAATGTTGTAAGTTTTAGAAGTAGATTTCTTCTCTGCAGCATTAGAATTGAACTATTTTTTGCTTGTTTATTTGTGTTTTTTTGGGGAAATTCCACTAAATTTATGTAACTTAATGTCATATAGCTTATAAGTGGAATTGCCAAGATTCAAAGAGGAAACACTCAAATTATTGTTGTAATTTGATTTTGATTTGACAGATGTTATGTGCACATGGACTGTGTAAATATTTTATTCATTTCAGGATAAATTATGTTTATAATATTCTTGAATTTTCTCTAACCATCATAAATATCATTCTGAGTGAAATAAAAGTTGTGCTATATAAAATAATTATGTGATAATTATATTTACCCACTAAGAATAGTGACTAAACCAAACATACATGAAAACTATAAAGTCAATTAGTCAGTCTTTCTAATAGTGAAATGATTCTGTCATTCTTTATCCATTTTGATAGGTTGATAGACATATTTGAATGAGAAGATCGTTATTTAGAATAATAACAAAAAATTGAAAAATGTCTGTGAAAATAGATATGCTTTGTAAGCTTACAGACAAAACAATTTTGTGGCACTTCCCACATATGTTTCACCACTCAGATACTCAGATGCCCTTTTTATGCTTACTCGTGTGCCCTGAGCAGAATGTACCTTGCTGGTACTTTTCTTTTTCATTAAGAATTTTTCTTATACCAGAAACGTTATCTCAAAAATGATGTGAATATTCAAGTCATTAAAATTTGATATATTTAAAAGAAAGAAGATTGCCATTCTATGAAGGAATGGTTTAAATTATACATATATTTATATATATGTATTGTGTATCATATATGTTACATAGTACACAAACACATATTACATAAATTTCATATATGTTACATATAAGTGTCTTACCAGAACTGTATATAATTGAATTATAGTGAGTTCAAAATTTATAATTATTTATTTTCTCAAATGCCATGGTTTCTTGTTCTTGAAATAAACTCCTTATTTAATCTGAGAATTCCATAATTTGGGCCATCTCATATCCTGAATTTCCATTATCCAACAAAGATTCTTTGTATTCTCTTTACCAATGAAACCAATATATTTTATTTTTGAAATTTTTAAAAGGGCTGGTAGGTACCTAGAAACCAGTATCAGAGAGCTTGTTATAAAAGAAAGCTCAAAGCTAAATGAATGAGTGATTAATAAATCTCTTATGTTTTCTGATATTTTGAGCTTTGAGTCTTTAATACAAAACTGCTGATATAATATTAATTCAGTGAAACCTTTCTCATCTGTTTACATCCCACTTTTAGTGTCCCTGAGGTTTTTGATAAGGTAAGGGGAACTTGAGAATTTCCAACTCTAGGGCTTCCTTTGGGATGATAAAGAAAAAACTAAGAATTTTCTAAAAAATAAGTATTAAAGAATATAGTCTATATTATTGGTTTATAAGTTGAATTTAATAAATATATGTTTATAACTTTTCTAATTAGCTTATTAAAAACATATAAATGATTCAACAAGTTTCCCAATCACAGTCTCAAAAGTATTATAGTTTATCACTTATTGTATTACCTCACCATCATTTAAGCTTTAAAATAATTTTATTATATATGTGCTTGCACTCAAAGATACCAGCTAAGTTCTGTACTGTCATTAGAAGGCATCTAAAATTGTCATATATAGGGGCGCCTGGGTAGCGCAGTCGTTAAAGCGTCTGCCTTCGGCTCAGGGCGTGATCCCGGCGTTCCGGGATCGAGTCCCACATCGGGCTCCTCTGCTAGGAGCCTGCTTCTTCCTCTCTCACTCGCCTGCTGTGTTCCCTCTCTCGCTGGCTGTCTCTCTGTCACATAAATAAATAAAATCTTTAAAAAAAAAAAAATAAAAATAAAATTGTCATATATACATTTATGATTTAAAACTTATGTATATGATGCAAATTCGTGCTTTATGACTCCAGCCTCAGTATACATTTTTCACGTTCTAAGACTTACTTTTTGTATTTAGTTTCTTTAAAGTCCTTCAGTGAATGTTGGTGGGAATGCAAGCTGGTGCAGCCACCCTGGAAAACAGTAGAGAGGTTCCTCAAAAAGTTGAAAATATAGCTACCCTGAGACCCAGCAATTGCACTACTGGGCATTTACCCCAAAGATACAAATGTAGTGATCCAAAGGGGCACCTCACTCCAATGTTTATAGCAGCAATGTCCACAATAGCCAAACTATGGAAAGAGCTGAGATGTCCATCGACAGATGATTGGATAAAGAAGATGTGGCACATATATACAATATATGTATATGTATAGTGTATATATATATATATATATATGTATATATATATATATATATATAGTATGGTATATATATGTATAGTGTGTATACATACATACTCAGTCATCAAAAAAAATTAAATCTTGCAAAGATGTGGATGGAACAAGAGCGTATTATGATAAGTGAAATAAGTCAATCAAAGACAATTATCATATGATCTCACTCATATGTGGAATTTAAGAAACAAAACAGGATCGTAGGAGAAGAGAGAGAAAAATACAAGACAAAATAAGAGAGGGAGACATACCATAAGAGACTCTTAATCATAAGAAACAAACTGAGGGTTGCTGGAGGGGAGAGGGATGGGGTAAATGGAAAAACAAAACAAAATTAAACAAAAAAACAAAAACAACAACAAAACATTGTAAAAAACGTCCTTCAGTGAAGTCTGTATATTTGATTGTATTTATTGTGTCATACTGGATATTTTTTCTTATAATAGATATATGACTCATTACTTAAGTTTTATAATTTGTTCAATTACTATATGTTTTCTAATTAAAAGTAGTACATGTGATGCTTCCATTGTTTTATAAATGTAAATTATGGTTCCTTTCATTATAAAGTCATGCCTATATACACAAACTTAGGTTTTTAAGGACAATTGTTTGGTTAGCCTGGAGCTCCTAAATTTATTACCTGATGTCCAGTCTGATTTTACATTAGATTTAGACTTTATTTTAAATAAAATGTTGTTACTTTAATTGCAATTATATAATCCAAAATAAGATTTGTAGACCCCTACTTTGTATAAAGTTTATATATATGAAAGTTCTGTTTTTGTAAGTTAAAATGATTGCTATAAGTATTTTATTTTATTTTTAAAAATTTATTTATTGGGGCACCTGGGTGGCGCAGTCGTTAAGCGTCTACCTTCGGCTCAGGGCGTGATCCCGGCGTTCCGGGATCCAGTCCCACATCGGGCTCCTCCGCTGGGAGCCTGCTTCTTCCTCTCCCACTCCCCTGCTGTGTTCCCTCTCTCGCTAGCTGTCTCTCTGTCACATAAATATATAAAAATTCTTAAAAAATAAATAATAAAAAATAATAATAAAAATTTATTTATTTACTTATTTGAGAGAGAGAGGGCATGAAGGGGGGAGGGGCAAGCAGACTCCCTGCTGAACGGGGAGCCAGATAATGCAGCGCTTCATCCTAGGACCCTGAGATCATGACCTGAGCTGAAGCCAGATGTTTGACTGACTGAGCCACCCAGGCACCCTGCTATTAGAATTTTATATGGATTATTATAATGCTTCCATTTCTGACATAGTCTTATTAGTAGAATGTGGGATTTATTTGTAATCAATAGAATTCTCTCTATAAACTTTGGTTAAGACAGAGAGACTACTAGTGATAAACTGTTTCTCTCTTTACATAATCTTTCTCACCCTCCGTGTCACTAATATCTCCCATATAGTTCACACCTCCCAGTGTGCAGGTGGTTTCTGATAAAAGATGTCTACTCAGACAGAAGCAGCTAGGAACAGCTTATCTTTCCAGGCTCTAATGGTGGTGGGAGAAATATTCAATGCTGCTATGTCTGCTGACCACTATCCTGGCCATAACTTGGAAGATGCGCACATAAAGTCGCAAAGCCACCAATCGCCGTGGTCAAGAGGAAATTATAGGTCATATACACATAAAATATTTGTAGAAAATAGAAACTGACAGGTTATGCATCTGAACATATATAGGGAGGCATCTCAACACTCACAACAGCTTTAGAGCTTTCCCCCCATGTAGTTCATGAAGTAACTCCATAATTATGTATTCCTTTACTTGTTAACAGTGTTTTCTTTTTTATTCAGAATATACCCTGTTAATTAATAGCAATGAACCTTAAGACAAAAGTAAGTATTCAATTAAATATATTAAAACCTTTATGTAACAATTCTAACGTCTCTACTACCTGAGTAAGACTTTTGATTGTGTCTCTCATGAGGGATCACATTGTGTTTGCAATTTTTATTAATTGTTGAACATTACATAAAAGAACACCGACAAATGAGGTGAATAATATTTATGCACAGATAAAAAGTACCCCTGCTCCTCCTCTTCCTCCTTCTTTTTTCTTTTTTTTTCAGGTCATTATTGTGTTCAGTTGAGTCAGGGTAATCAGTAGTTAGTCTAGGTCTGGGTTTTTTTGTTTTTTGCTTTTGTTTTTCTTATGTTATATTTTGTTCATCATAGCCTTCGTAAACTTTGAAGGCAGGGTCATAGATTTTACCTGGAACTGGGATTTTAGTGCCTGGAGGTTTTGTCTCAGGTCTCCTGCCCTATCCTCAATCTTTATTAGGATCTACATGCCTCTCTTCAGTATTGAACCTTTCATCTCCCTTGCCTCTCCACTAGGGTGTATTGCCACTGACTCATTTAGCAGGGACTATCTATAGTGTTTCTTTGAGTTCTTTCTTTCTGGCTTTACACTACAGCAAGCCCAGCAGGCGTGAAGCTCAAAGTGGATCTCTGAACTCTCCTGCCATTCCTCCAGTGGTAGGCAGCTTACTGCCTCATTCTCAGTGTGAGGGCTAGAAGAACCTGGAACATTTCTTTCTAAGTCTTCTACTCCTGCCTCAAATCACAGCAGGACCAGACACTGAAGGAAGATTTTTTGGTAGTCTTCCCCTACCTGCCATTAAATGTTTTATATGCAAAATGCAAATAGTAGAGGCCCATGTAGAGGAATTGGCAGGTGCCCTTTGTAGTTTCAGGGCTCCTTGGGATTCTAAACCACCTCTCAGTGTTACTCTACCACAGATGAAAGCAGCATGGGTTTCATCTCTCCAAGGAGAGGTTTATCTTCTTTGAATTTTAGCTCACTAAATTACTTTGTAATCTTATCTCACTAACGGACTTAAAAATAACCATAATTTTATAGATAAGCAAATTCTTATTGTTAGTTGAAAACAGTTAAGTGGTGGTAGTTTTACGTTGTTGTCATAAGACTTTTTTAGCCCAATTCTTCAAATTAAAGTTTTAGAGTTTTATTCTGTTAAAACCACAGCAACCGTCATTTGAGGATTATATTTAAAAATTCTATCCCAGGGGTGCCTGGGTGGCTCAGTTGTTAAGCGTCTGCCTTTGGCTCAGGGTGTGATTCCAGCATTCTGGGATCGAGCCCCACAACAGGCTCGTCTGCGGGAAGCCTGCTTCTTCCTCTCCCACTCCCCCTGCTTGTGTTCCCTCTCTCACTGGCTGTCCCTCTCTCTGTCAAATAAATAAATAAAATCTTTAAAACAAAAATTCTAGCCCAAAACATTTTTTTCTAAATTATATAAAATCACATATCTTATTTAGAAAGAATTTTAGTTTTGAATAGAGTTTTCAAACAGAATGGTTTTAAAGGTCCACACATATAATGAAACTGGTGTTTCGGTCAGCAAATAATGATTAATAATAGTAATTATTATTATTATTATTTTATTATTTTAATGCCATATTTCACCATTAAAAGTCTTCTGGTTTGGACAAAAACAAATTAGGGGACTTGGAGTAGAATGTTACTTAGTTGGTTTTATTTTTTGGACTGCTTCTACTTCTCAGAATGGAACTTATTTGGCCCTCATGTAGGGCTATCATAGTCTAATCCTAAAGAAAGTGAAAAACCTATCTCAATATTTACAGGGCCTAGCCTTAAGTTAGTTCGGTTACTTTTGAGGTATCAGTTTTGTTCTTCCTTTCTTGTATAAGCATTTCTGTTTTATTGATGAAATTATGTCTGCCTCCATGTCAAGGAACCCATACTTATATCCAAAGCAGTCATCTTCACTCTTCAAAAACACCAAACTTCTCTGATATTTGTAACATTCTTCATCTACTAATACTTTTCCTTATAGCTGTCATTATTAATATTCTCCAAAGGTGTTTTTCTCTCATTTTTTTAATGCTTCTACCACCTGCATTACTTCTTTTCATTATTTGTCTCACTATAATTCATGCATATTTCCATGGATTCCAAAGGATATTTCCATTGTCACCTTCCTCATCTGCAATACTCTATTCCAGAAATCAGGATTTTCTTTGGTCATGCTCTCAACAATACTTGTGTCACTCCAATATTTCATTGCTATGGATATTTTCATCTCTAACTATATCATACCCTTTTAGATCACATACATCCACACCAGCAATTCTTTTATCTGATCAATACCCATTTTAAACCCTACTGTTTTCTTCACTATCAATTGTTGCATTAATATCTTCAGTTTTCATCTTATCTGGGTATATTACATTTTCCAGCATTTATGCGACTCCCTTACATAAAAACCTCAAGTTGTTTACCTGGGAAAGCAAACAAACAAACACAGACTGTATACAATTACTCACCCCCCCCAAAATAATAATTAAACAATTTAAGAATAAAAATAAACCTACTCACCAATTCAGCATCTATATCTCAATAGCTAAATGATAGTGGAGGATAATGAGAAAATAAAGGATTCTTTAAATTTTAGGAAATTAAAGTCAAATAGTCAAAATTGTCTGATTATTCAATGATACTAGCATAGTATTTTTGACTTACTACTTGTGATAAACAATAATAAAAACCACTCACATTTGTTGAGTATGCTGTATTATGGCTTACTTTGTTCTGCACCATGCTTTGAACTAGGACATATATAATTTCCACAAGAAACTCATGACATATGTACTGCTTTAGAACCATTTTTCGGGGGTGCCTGGGTGGCTCAGTGGGTTGGGCGTCTGCATTCCATTGGGTGTCTGCCTTCAGTTTATGGTCCTGGGGTCCTGGGATCGAGCCCCGTTGAGCAGGGAGGCCAGTTCTCCCTCTCCTCCACCTGCTGTTCTGCCTACTTGTGCTCTCTCTCTAGCTCTTTGTCAAATAGATGAATGGAATCTTAAAAAAAAAAAAATTACAGATGATTAATTCATGGTGGCAGTACAGTAAGTGACATAATTTTAGTGCCTGCTCTGAATTGCTAATCCATATTGCCTCTATGACATGTTTTTTCTTTCTTTCTCTCTCTTTCTTTTCCTTTCCTTCCTTCCTTCATTCTTAATAATATGAATGTTGTTTTAACTGCTTCCCTCAAAACTCAGTGTCTCCATTTGTGCCTAGATTCCATTCTGGAAATCTTCTCAAGGACTGTTTCACTGATGTGGCCTTTCCTTTTGCTTTATCTATTACTTCTTCTCTAGTACATCATTCCTATTTGTACAGAAATGAGCTCTAGATTCTCCTAGTTTAAAAAAAATGTAAATCAATGAATCAATGTAAGTCAGTGAATTCAATAAATGAATATCCCCTCTTTTCACCTTTACACCTATTTCTAATGCAGCATCCAGTCTTACTTTAGAAACTACCTTTAATTCTTTACCCCACTCCTCATCCTGCCCCTTTAGAACTATCTTCTCCACTGCGGTAGTCAGAATATTGGCCTCCCAAAGGTGTCTATACCTAATTCCTGGAGCCTGTCATTATATTATGCTATATGGCAAATGGAAATTAAAATTACAGATGAAATTAAGGTAGCTAGTCATCTGACCTTAAAATAGACATTATCCTGGTTTTTACAGGCAGGCCCAGTGTAATCACAGGGTCATTAAAAGTGGAAAAGGGTGACTGAGAGTCAGAGGGAGATGTGACTCTGGAGGAAGCACCAGTGAGATGTATATTACTGGCTTTGAAGGTAGGAAAAAGGGGCCAGGAGCAAAGGAATGTGAGTAGCCTCTAAAAGGTGAAAAGGGCATCAGAATGAATTTTCTTTTAGAACCTCCAGAAAGAACACAGCAGTGCCAACACCTTGATGAATTTGGTGAGACCTATGTCAGACTTTTATGCTAGAAAACTGTAAAAAAATGAAATTGTTTTGATTTAATTCACTAAATTTGTGATAATGCATTGAAGTAGCAATAGAAAACAAATACAATGGGATGCCTGGGTCACTCAGTCAGTTAAGCGTCTGCCTTTGGCTCAGCTCATGATCCCAGGGTCCTGGGATCAAGTTTCTCATCAGGCTCCTTGCTCAGTGGGGAGCGTGCTTCTCCCTCTGCCTACTGCTCCCCCTGCTTGTGTGTGTACTCTCTGTCTCTCTCTCTGACAAATAAATAAATAAAATCTTAAAAAAAACAACCAAATACAGCTTTCCACATGGGTTTACCTTCTAGCTGAAGCATTTCTCTGACAACCCTATGTTCAACATAAGTTCTCTGTTCATAGTTTTCATGAAAAACATCCATTTATTAAATATGTATTTAATAAATCAATAGGTGTTTAGTAAGACTTACCTAATATCATGAGCATGTCTATTTCTCAGTACCAGTGCTTCTAAGCCTACATACCAGATGTAGTTAACCAGTTCATATATGTTCATAATTGAAGTATGCCATTTCTTTTTTTTATTCATTATTAATAGGTCTACTTGCAGGACCTATTTTAACATCTTTAAATTTTAACTCCCCAGAAATATTTTATACACTCCTAGATAATTTTTTAACATTTTATTTTTTTCAATGTTTTATTTTCTAATATACATTTGTTCTGCCAATTAAACTTAAATCTGCTAAGTAGAATTAAATAGTTTGTGGAACTATGCCAGTACCCTAGCATTTTGATTAGTGCCTAATTAACGCTTAGGGAAAAAGAGAAGAAATGTTGAAGGAGTAACAGCATCACAACCTTGAGGAAGAGTGAATACATAGTTTGATGTTTCTGTAAAGTTTTAACAATGAGATTGGGCTTTAAATATTAAAAAAAAAACATGTTAATTAAGCACTTTAATCTTCTAATGGTAGTGAGGTTAAAATGTATGTGTGTGTGTGTATGTTTATAGGTAAAAGATCTGGGAAATACGCTTTCATTTAGAAGTAACTTAAGGAAATGGAAACTATCCATAAGCTGAACATTTTTCTGTCGTAATTCTTGGAATTTTCAAACACATACAGAACAAATACAGAAATGAGAAGTCAGGCTGCGATGAGATACAGCAATGAGGAACTTTTATGAGTAGTAATGAGTGGAGTGGATCTTAAACAGAGTTCTCAAATACAGTATTTTTTAAAATGTTCTGTTTCTGAAGCTTTCCTTGGACTTCATTATAACTTTTCCACATCATCTCTGAACTTGGTTCTTTTTCTAGGAAATATGTAATCTAGCTACATCTTTAACTGTCTATATCCATATGTATATCTTATCTATATCTACCTCTGTATCTATGTTTATATTACTCATGTTTGCAGGCAATATAAAATAGCTATATCAAAATAAATGTTTTTAAGATGAAATTCAGAGGAAAAATAAAATTAGTTTTATGAGAAAAATGTTTTAATTTAAGACACTATTCACAGGCTTTTTTAAACTCTGCAAAAAAAACCAAACATTTACTTATTTAGAATATTTTTAGTTGGGATGGTCTCAAACAGTCATGATTTACCTTGTTCCTTTATATCCAGTTAAAAATGGCCATGTTTCAGTTTTGTAGAGTACAGGGCTCAGCAAACAATGACTCATGGGAGTCTACTGCCTGTTTTTGTTTAGTTTAAATAATGTTATATTGGAAAATGGTCACACTTATTTGTTTGCCTGTTATTTCTGGCTGCTTTCACATCACAATGGCAGAGGTAAATTGTGACAGACTGCATTGGCCATGAAGACTAAAGTATTTATGATGTAGTCCTTTACACAAAAAGTTAAAATATGGGTTCACATTCAGGAATTACTTAGGCACTTTGCACATTATATTAGGTGACCTAAATTTTCTAATGTCTAACACTGTGCCTTGAATTTGATAGGCAGTCAGTAAGTACTTGTTGAATACATAATAATTCTAAACCTCGTCAGTAAAATGTAAGAACTGCTAACTGGCTATAAAGATTCATGCCCAAATAAAAATATATGTGAACAATATAGAAATATACCAGGAATGTAGTAGGTTCTTAATAAACATTGGTTTCCCCTAATATACCTTCTCTGTTTAATTTTGGTATAGGGACGGCTCTTGTCCAAAGAGCAACAGTAATACTGAGAGCCTGAAATTTTAGGTGCCTTAAGATACTTACTCAGAGATTAACATAATATCATTTTATTCTTATCTCAATTTCTAATTTGTGAATAAGATTAAGGACCTAAGAGTTGAGCAACATATGAGGAGCATTGGTTCTATCTTTGAATGCTTAAATTTTCTCCCTTCAATATATGATGACAAATTCTGTCACTTTGGATATTGTGGGTCTAGCATTTGACAAGAGAATTGAAAGTCTTTGAGCTGTTTCTTATCAAATGGAAACTGAGTGTGATTAGTCAGTCATTCTATAAGTATTAAAGCAGGAAATCAGAAGTAAAGCCAAGGTTTACATAAAACCAATTATATTTGAATGATTATGGACAATAGAACTAATGTATCTGCAACTGGCCTTACTGAACTTTGAATATACATGTGATGAGCTGGATTAATGGTTATGATTGGACTTCCTCTTTCTGTCAAGATGGAGTAACAGGGACTAGATTTATCCACCCCATATACACTTAAACATTAAAACACACACATCTGCACTCAACACACACAATATTTGAAACAAGATACTGGGCATCAGGCAATAAGGGGAATTAAGTAATTCCTGAGAAATAAGATCGGCCCTATAACTGCTCTAGTTTACTGCCTTGGGAGTGTTTCCAGGCTGTGCCATTGTGATAGGGAATTCATGCAGAGCCAGGCAGACTCCAGAGTTCATAAAACAGAACTGAAAATCTGGGGCAACAAAGCCAGCTAAAGGTTGTAGGATAGAAAACTACAGGAGAGAGCTGCACAGAGAACTCCAAACCTTAAAAGGGTCTCCTTGAATATTCACGTAAGTACTTGTAAGTCCATGCACATGAGGGAACTACCTGAAGCTGGGTAATAAATATCTGAGATGTGTCTGTTCTAAGCCTGTCCTCAGTCTGGAGAATATCAAAATCAGAGTTTTGGGTAGAGTACTCAGAAGGGTCTTGCCTTAATAGTGGGCAATAATAAACCCTGTACTAAATGCTCTTCTGGTGCCACCTAACAAATCTTAACCACATGACACAGATAGATCAAATTGTTTCTAAGTAATTTAGATGCCTCCTAGAATAAATTTCACAAATATTTATGAATACAAAAAATACCCAGCATACAACAATGTGAAAGTCACAACTTCTAGCACCTTAGTCAAAGATTAGTAAGGATGATAAGAAGCAGAAAACTATAACCCATAAGAGGAGAAAGATCAACCAGCTAAAGCCAACCAAGAGGTGACACACATGCTAGAATTAGCAGACAAGACCATTAAAAATAGTTATTCAGACTATGTTCCAGGTGGTATAGAAACTATAAAAATGACCCCATTCAAATGTGTAGAGTTAAAAATTACAATATCTAAAATGTAAAACACGCTCAATGATATAATTGGAAATGTTTCACTATCAAAGAAAGTTTAATGAATTTGACAATAGCAAACATGAAACATACAGAGAAAAGAAAATCAACCAATAATTTAAAAATCATAACTGAACTGCAGGACAACTTTAAACAACCCAATGTATGTATAATTTGAGTTTCCAAAGGGGGAGAATAAAAACATATTTCAAGAAATAATGTCTGAAAATCTTTTGAATTTGATAGAAACTGATGCAAAAACTCAATGAATTCCAACCACAAGGAACATTAAGAAAAACACAAGTCATCTTATAATCCTACTGTCCAAATCTATGATGAAGAAAAAAATCTTAAAAGCAGCAAAAGGGAGAAAAAATGTTACCTTCAGAGGAAGAAACTTCAGTATTACAACATAATTTTTGTTAGAAACAATACAAGAAAGTAGACAAAAGTTTTGTCTGAAAGTTCTAAAAGATAAGAAGATATAAATTTAGAATTCTATACCCAGATAACATATATTTTAAATGTATGGGGCAAAATAAAGACTTCTTTACAGATACACAAGCTTTGAAATATTACTTCACCAGAAGTTCCACACTATAAGAAACATTAAAAGTCCTCCTTTAGGTAGAATAAAAATGGCACAGGATAGGCTCTATAGAAAATGTAGATCCCAAAATTTAACTACATTGATAAGTATATATTTTTCTTATTCTTTAAATCCCTTGAAAAGATACTTGATTATTTAAACAAAAAAACCAATACATTATGTGTTTAAAATGCATGTTTAAAAATAAAATGCATGATAAGAAACACATCACAGCAAAATATGGATGAATCTCATAATAATTATGCTGAGCAAAAGAAGCCAGAGGAAATTATTTTATAAAGTATGATTACATTTATATAAAACTCTAGAAAATGCAAATGAATCTGTAATGACAAAAACCTAGTAGTCACTGAGTAAAATGAAGGAAATGAGAGGCAGAGGGACAGAATTACAACAGGGTATATTGAAGCTTTTGGAGATAATGGAAATGTTTATTATTTTTATTTTGGTGATGGTTTCATGGTTGTATAAAATTATTAAACCTTACTAAATTGTACACTCTAAATATATGGAATCTATTACATGTCAACACATCAATAAACTGATTTAAAGAAAAAAGAAAGGTTGAAGGTGATAGATGATTGCTATGACCCCTTTTCCCTATGGTATATTTTTATATGGGTTCGGAATTCCATCTTTAGGAAGGAAAGCCTGTAATCAGAAGGCTTAAGTTGCTTGTCATGGAGTTTATACTCAATAATTATTGGTTGAACTAAATTAAATGCTAACCACATGCCAGCAAAATAGTCTAAGGATCTGACCTTCCCTGATCTCATTGAGACAAGTGAATTTTCCAGTGTTTAACTCAATTAAATCAATTATTAAACATGATTTACCCCTGATCTCTACTCCTTAAAACAGCACTGCAATATGACAATCAAAACTGTACATATTATCTTTATAATACACTACTTTATTTGTAACCATTATTTATGCCTTGTATCTATGCTTCAATCTAAACAATCTGGTCAAGTTACAGTAATTTTATTCTGTTCCTCATAACTCTTAGACTACTGCAAACTAATAACACTTCTGGCTGAACCAGCCCTTAGTCAAGAAATTAGAGGGACGTTAAATTGGGAAATCATCATTCATTAATAAACAGTTTTTTCTACCTTGAAAGTTAACATACAAATGACACAAACCCTTATCTCAAAAAACCCGAATTCAAGTTGGAGAGAGACTTACAAATGAGTATGTGTGGTCAAATTTGACAGGTGCTTTGGCAGTCCTGTATTTAGTGCACAAAGGGAGACATGAGGAAATAGTGGTTACTCTTTCTTGAGTTGTCAGAAAAAGCTTAAAAAACAGATGAGATTTGAGCTGAATCTTTAAGAATGACCTATGTTTGCCAGGTAGAAAAAGAAAAAGTGGTCATTTTAGAAAGATAAATGAGTATATACAAGCAGAGTAGCAACTGAATTGTTTGCTAAGTGAATGGAGACAGCCAAAGATGAAGCTATAGAGGTATTGAAGAGGCAGATTATAGGAGGGGCACTTTGTGGAGGGGTTTTAAATCAGACACTTAAAATGTTATTCAGCTTTATAGCCCTAATGGATTACTTGCTCTCTCTAAATTATTCTTGCCTTGTTATAATTATCCATAGTTTATTCTGAAATGTAACAATTTTTCTACTATTCTTTGTATGGACAAATGATCTAAACCACTTAGAAACATTATTTTGGTACACAGCATCAATTTTTGTAAATTCCCTAAACTTAATTACTAGTGTCGTTTAGGTCACATGAAGCAAGTTGTAGTGTAATACAGGAAGACACCTTTCTGACAGTTCCTGCTTTTGTCCTCTTCATCTCACTATCAGTTAGGTCCTTCACATTTCAGGGGATCAGGGATTATATGAATTGTAGAATTAACATATGATAATAATGGTAAATTATAATTAACAAAAATATTAATATTAATCACTACACATTGAGTGCTAGCTCTGTGATAAACATAAGGGAAATGCTTATGTATTCTTTCCTTTAATTCTCATAACTAACCAATAAGGTTGCCATTTTACTGATGAGCAAACTGAAGCTTCAAATAGTTAAGGTCATGTAGATATAGACTGGAGTGCAGCTCTGTCAGATTCTAAATAATCATAAGGTTAATGAAATAACTGGTACCCTGCTAAACCAAAATAACTCTTGTATTCTCAGAGTGTAATTTAGACCCTGCAAAGAATGTAACATGCCCAATTACTATCAACATTAAAATGAGAAAAGATGTTTCATTGTTAAATATTCTATTACTCCTTTAAAATTCAATCTACACAGACATTTTTAAAACAAAGTATACAAAGACCATAATTTGAATTCAAATGTTAAGTGCTTCTGATTCTAGGGGAAGCATTGGAAGTTGTTTGGAATTCTTGAATGAATATCTATAAATTGGACATTTACATAAAAGAGGTTTATTTTTGAAGGCATATAATTTTGAATCTGCAGAGTGCATATGTGCGTGTTTGTGTATAATGAGTCAAATTGGAATGCTGTTACCTGTAAGAATAGGATCTGTCACCTTCAAGACTCAAATGTAACCCACGTACAAACTATTTAATTGAGAAAGAAAATAGTAACAGTGTTGCTTCTTTTTTATGCTTCACATGGAATAAAATGTCAGAGATTAACGAAAGGCGTTAGCAATTCTGCTTCTAATGACTTTAATGACAGATGCAAGGCTAAAGCCCCATGCAGCATTATGAAAATTTATCCCACATGTGCTTTAATTATATGTGCTAACTTTACAGACAAAGCCAGATTGTTCTAGCTGTCAGCATAGAGGATCAAATATAAATGTGAATGCATATGGCACACTATGTTTATTTTCCTAACAGCAAACATACCACAAATCTCCTACTTGACTTTCTTTAACATTAACGATTAATCTTAGACCGAAATGATGATGAACAGAAGACAAACTTACGTTGTAATCTTTTTCTCACTTAAAAAAGTTATAGATTTTTCTTTATAATATAATAATTAACATAATTATTTAAAACATCATTAGTGTGTTTGTTTTCAGTCAGAAAACTGCCAATGAACTGTGGTACATGCAAAACTTTTAATAGGAAGTACTATTATTAAAAGTACCAGAACAAAGATTGAGATAGTTGGATTTCCAAAGTATTCTTATTTTATGTGAAAAAAATTCAAATTTGTCTAAAATATCAAATTAAATTCTTTACCCTGAAATGCATTTCCTTTATTTCTAGAAAATACTTTTAATTATCACTTCCATTCAGTCATGCCATTACTTTGAATTTAATCTTATATTATGCCTGAAGTCCAGGGTGGAAAATTATTACTTCAGTCTTATTTCAGAGATTAACTCCCAGAACTTGAAGCTAATCAATGTCTCCAACAGTGTTTGCAGAAATTGCAAAATATGCATCTGCCTATGGAAATATACTAATGGATAACTCAATTGTATCAAAGGCCTTAATTCTTTACCCTTTTCTATATCCATGTTATTTGTCAAATAACTTTGCCTTTTCACTTGCTTTTGTGTTCCTCTGCCTTCACCATGAGCATATTCTAGTGATGGCCTGTTAAATAATGAGGTAAATGGGAGAGACAAATCTACCGACATAAGGCCAATCTGTAGCTGACCCTCAGACACATGAGTGAGTCTAGATAAGCCCAGACTAAATTGTCAAACTACAGATCTGTGGAGTAAATGAATACTTATTAACTTGGGGCACTGAGCTTTAGGATGTTTTACTGACCAAAATTGTAGCAATAGATCATTGATTGACTTCACTTTCTTTTTAATTGAATTTTTAATTAGTGTTTAAAACATTTTGCTGAATGAAGCTGTACCTAATTTAAATATTTACATTTCAGCTTAATATTTTTCCACACTCTTACATCTAAAGAATATTCATTAACCTTAAGGTATATGTGATTTTATCACCAGCTAAATATTCAATCACAGGATACTCGGTTCATTTAACTAGAATGCCATCTCGGCACACTGGCATGGAAAATAGCCCCACCAATATCTTCTTACCAATTAATAGAAAGACTAGATCTTTTTCTAAGTAAACTCCCATTTCTAGACCAAGTCCCAATCCTTCTAATTTAATCACTGTTTAGTGGGTAAATTTTTACCCACATTCAATTTAAATGTTTTGGAGCTTGAGAAATTGCCACTGAGATCTGTAAGAAGTACTAAATCTTTCTTAAAGTTACAGTTTTTGGAGTAGCTCCTGATCTTATTCTGTTTAATGAGCATTGGTGTTCCAAATATGCATGATCTTTCTGCCTACAACAAACACAAGTTTGCAAACTGGTCCATAGGCCAAATCCTGCCTGCCACCTGTTTTTTGTTGTTGTTGTTACTGTTTTCTAATTAAGTTCATTAGAATACAGCAATGCTGATTCATTTACATATTGCCCATACCTGCATTAATGCTACAATGACAGAGTTGAATAATAGAGACAGAGAGTGACCTATAAAGGCTAAAATATTTATTTTATGGCCCTTTGTAGAAAAAGTTTGCTATTTCCTGGCCTATGATATCAAGTATCACTTTATTTTTTGTTTAGTTTTGAACATCAGTCATGCATTTATCATATTTTGCATTGATTTTACCAAGTCCATTTAGTATTTCTATGCATTTTGGTAAAAAAAAAATTCCATTAAACATTTACATATTTTATGTAAATAAAGAGCAAAATCAAATGAACAGATTACAGACAGTGGTATTGTCTGCCATTCATGAGGTAGATCAAGTCCGAGTAATTCATTTGATTATTCAAAGTTCTCCATAACTTGGCCCTGTCATTATACTACAGTTGATTCATCATTATCCTTTTACCATACCATTCTTTAAAATCATGCCTCACAGAGAAAAGTTTTCTGCCAGTTTTCCACAATCCCTATCTCTTTCAGTTCTCATTTTGAAATGTATTATTTTCTTATTTAATATAATTCGAGAATCAACATTTACAAGTATCATTTTTCTTGCTAATTTTATTAATCTAAAATTTTCAAATCTTTAAGTGCCAATTGCATGTTGATCTATAATATAATTATACAATCAATCATGTTTATTTCTGATGCCATATTTCAAGCAAAAACATTTTATAAGCAAGATATAAGTTCTTAAGCCAATTATAATCTTTTCATATATTTTATATTCCCTAAGAACTGAGCAAATTGCTGATTTCGGAGTTTAATAAACTTTTTTCAGTAAAAAAATGGTCTAAGAGTTTAATTCAAAGAGCTTGAGATGCTCAATGAGTTTACATTCAAACTGAGCACTAAATTAAGAGAGTTGAAAACAAGGGATACAAGGCCAAATATGACAGTTTAAAAATGAAAATTATGGAAAGAGAACTCATTCTTAGAACTAGCTATAAAGTAATATTAAAATAGTAGATTCTAGAAAATAAGATTGCTGTATTTTAATGAATATATATCAGGTATTCAAAATGAATCTGATTTATATAATTTTGTGTATATCTCAATAAATGTGGAAACATAACTATAACATCAGTCTCTAAAATCATCACATCAAGCTGTGGAGAGTGGCTATGCTTTATTTTTTTCAATTACTTCTTTGAGAATATATAGACATTATCAATAAATAGCATATCTAAAAACAGCTAAAAGATTTTTCTAAAGTCATTGAACAAGTTATGAAAACAAATTAGAGATGTAATTTGAATACAAGTTTGATGGGTAGTAAGGAGGGCACGTATTGCATGGTGCACTGGGTGTTATACGCAACTAATGAATCATGAACTTTACATCAAAAACCAGGGATGCACTGTATGGCGACTAACATAATATAATAAAAAATATTATTATAAAAAAATAAAAAATAAAAAAATAAAAAAATGAATACAAGTTTGGATTTAATTTATGATTACTGAAAATATAACCACCATTCTCTAACCATTTTATCAAAAACTGTCAGCTATCTGCCATTCAGATATTAAGATTTTCAGCTACTCTTGATTAACAGGAACAACTTTGTGACACAGTCTCATTATATCATACCAAAATGACCTGAGAGTGGGAAGAATTTATTTGGAGATTAAATTTAAAATACTTAAACAACTTTGAGGTTTAGAGGTTGAAGAATACTGACTTTTTATTGCTAGTCAAGTCACAAGGATTACTAGAACACTCTTCTTAAAACAAAGAAAAAAAGGAAAGAAATTGAAATTCTGAATATTTTATTCCATACTATCAGAACCTTTCTAATATAAAAACCTGATATTTAAATACCAGGAGGGAAGAACTGTGGTTTTCTGGTCTTTCAAAATGAGGCTAAAATTACTCTAAGAACAGTCTCTCTTGGGACATCTATCTTCTCTAATAACCCTTTGACTGTGCTATTTAAGAGCAGAATGAATTTTATATTTTCCAGTTAGATATCAAATAACAAGCACTAATGCACTAAAATTGCTTTATTTGGTTTAATATTTTGATAAAATATTCCAATTGAAATTTCTTTTATCATACTCATTTGTAAATCCTTTAAAAATCAGAATAACTTTGACTAATTACTGGAAAGGAAGTATTATATCGGTCTGTATTAGAAGAGCATGCAAGAGGCATGGCCTCATTACTTTCTAGTACAAGAAATATTTTAGAAAAAATAATCAGAAAAATAGGAAAGAATAAATTGTGAAATACTAGACATAGAGAGGTATTCATTTTAATGCATTTGTTAACATTTATGACAGATTCAAAAATTAATTTTTGATATTTCTATCACTTAAGATGGTTACTAACAAGTAGTATTTCCTAAAGCAAAATTTATTGAATAACTGATTTAATTCGTCAAGTCTTTGTGTGCTCCCTCAGAATGAAGACAAAAAGGGTCTGAAGGTAAAAGGAAACTATTACTGATAAATCTGCCTTTTGGGAGAGGCTTAAGCATTAAAATTTCAGCATCATAAAAAGGCTGGGAGATGAAATACTATGAAATTTGATCTTGTTGTGTATTGGGAATGCAGGGAGAGATAAACTTGGGATAAAGTTTTAGCTCATCAGGTCATAAGACTGAGCAGTAAATGTCTGAAAACACTTGGAGGAGCTTACAGTAAATGCATGAGAAGGAAAGGAACGAGATAAAGGTGGGGAGTAAAAGAGTAAAAGTGGGAAGATATTCTGCTTGTCCATCTCTAAAAGTGAGCTTCATGCATGCAGGAAAATTTATAAATTCAATCCCCAGAGGTTTAAAATCTAATGTTGTTTAAGAGAGGGGAATGGATTTCAACCTTCTCAGTTTCAGCCTACTAAACTACATTTTATCTTCTTTTGAGAGTTAGTGCTTCTGTTAATATGACAAATGTATCAGTCATTGGTAGCATTCATTGACTCCTTTGAAGTTCCTATGAAATCAAAGAGTAAGAAAAAGATCAATTTATTCTATATTTTTCTATATTCTATATTTAGGATATATTTATTCTATATCTTTGCATTTTTATACTGACATATTATCTGTAGTCTAGGTTGATTTGTAGAATGCCCACTACCTCCCAAGAAGAAATGTCTGTATTTTGTTCAAATTAGACAGATGCTTATAGATTTCATTTATTGAAGATTTCATTTTGGTAGCAAAAGAACAAAAATAAAAACTTTATATATGTTTGGAGAAAATCACATGATTAGATCAAAATGTGTCATACACCTGGAATTCTGGTGGATTTATTGTTACTATCTTTGTAAGGCTGTGTTCCTACAGACAGATCTTTAACTTTAAGGTTACAGAGATCTATAAAATGATAAAATAGAGGGTCATAAGATGGCACCTAGTCTACCACGGCATTTCACACAGGACAGAATGGAAATCAAGATGAGAACAAAAATGGAAACAGAAGGGTGATAGAATCTAGGTATATCTTAATTTAAGTTGAATTTGCTTTGCTTTGTTTTGTTTATTTATTATAACAGTGTTATGGGTTAAATTTCAGTTTTTTTCAAGATATGTTGAAGCCCTAACCCCCCAGTGAATTATCTTATTTGGAAAAAGGGTCTTTGAAGATATAATCAAGTTAAGATGAGTTCATTAAGTTAGGCCCCAATTCAGTATGACTGGTGTTTTTACAAGAAGAGGGACATTTGAACACAGACACACTGGAGATGGCATTGGTGGAAGAGGCAGAGATTGGAGTGACACATCTGTAAGTCAAGGAATATCAGTTATGGATGATTTCCACCAGAAGCTAGGAATTGGCAAAGAAGGGTTCTGTCCTACAGGTTCCAATGGAGGCATGGTCTTGCTGAAAGAGATTTCAGACTTAGAGCTTCCAGAACTGTAAGATAATGAATTAGTGTCATGTTTAGCCATTCAGATGCTGGTATTTGGTTAAGGTAGCTCTCTACAACTAATACAGAGTTTGGTACCAGAAAATGAGGTGCTGCTATAAGAAATACTAAAATGTGGAAGTGGCTTGAAATTGGGTAAGGGTAGTGGCAGGAAGAATTTTGAGGCATTTAATAGAAAAAGTCTAGTTTGTCTTAAATAAACTGTTGGTAGAAAGAAGGATGTTAGAGGCAGTTTTGGTGAGGACTTAAAAACAGCAAAGAAGAGCAGTAGAGAAAGGATTTGTTGTCTTAAGAGAACACATACGTTGTCATGAACAAGGTTTTGCTACAAATAAGAACATTAAAGATACTTCTGGTGCAGTCTTAAGGTATTGAGGAATCTGTTAGTGAACACTGGAGGAAAGGTGATCCTTGCTGTGAAGTGCAGAGAATTTGGCTGAATTGGCTTCTTGTATTAGCTGAAAGGCAGAACTTGTATGCAATATATTTAGATATTTAGCAGAGGGAATTTCCAAGCAAAGTGTGCAATGTGCAACCTTGTTTCTCCTTACTATACTTACAGTAAAATGTAAGTGGAAAATGATAAAATAACGAAGCGGTTGTTAAGCAAAAGAAACCAGCATTTGATGATTTGGAAAATTCTTAGCTTGTTTAGGTAACATGCTCTGGAAACAGGGCAGGATTATAGCTGGGCATACGTTTGCTAAAGAGAGATCAGGTGTATGGTTCCTGGATCCAATCAGCCTTCTCAGTAGAGGCCAGGAATAGTGATGCGGTTATTCAGGAGAAGTCTGCAGAGGACTCTTGTCTGATGGTTTGGGCCACCAGGAATTGCAGGGGAAACTAACAAGGTTTTTGAGAATTTTATACCCACTAAAGCACTGCCAGCCTGTACTGAAAGGTACTGAAATGAGACTAAATGAAGGCAACTTACTTGCAAAGTAGAGTGATGAATGTACAGGCTTGCACTGCCTGGTGTGCAAGAGGGTAGAGCTGCCACCCCAGCAGGCCCAGAGAAGGAAGCATCAGACTGTCCAGGATTAATCTGAGGTCTGAAAATATAATAGAAATTTGCTTACTGGGCTGCAAACTTTCTTTAGATGAGTGACTCCTTTATTACTTTCTTTTTCTCCCTTATGAAATAAGAGTGTTTATCCTATGTTTGACCTCTGATTGTATTTTGGAAGCAGATAACTTATTTTTTAGGTTTCACAGAAACATGGCTAGAGGGAAATTTGCCTCACGATTAAGCATATCTGTAGTCTCACCCATACCTGACTTAATATGATTTATTACGAGATTTGGGACCTTTTGTTTTTGAGTTGATTATTCTTATGTAAGGTTTTTGAACTTAGTTGATGCTGGAATAGGTTAAGACTTTGGAGGTACCACAGTGGAAAGTACTTTGCAGGTGGGAAGTACATGAATTAATTATTGCCTATTTTTCTTTAATTTTCTAAATGTATTTACTACTAGTTGATCCTAAATCTTCCTGCCAATAAAGAAAATTTCACTCTTAAATATGTTTAATAACACAAGATCATATATCTGATTCTTTTATACCAGAGGCCTTTGTATTATAGCCCTTTACTCTTCTATTCCAGTATTTACTATTTGCTATCTGGGTTTTCTGGAGAGCTGTTCTTTCAGGATTTCACCTTATCCACATTATCAACTTTCTTATTATTGGATCACCATTTTAAGGACTCTACATATTCCTCACATTTGCTGTCTCATTGTTGTAAGGTATATCTTTTGGTAGCTTCCAGAGAATGGGTGGATGACAGGTGAATCAGCCAAACTTTGATAATGAAAGCCAAACTACTATTGGTGTTTAACATAAAGATTTTCTATAGGCCTCAGCCTTTCAATAGTTGTAGGCAATGGTGGAACATCTTCTGTAAGCTGGTGTTTCTACATCTAGTATGAAGCCTAAAGTCACTATAGGTCAATTGGATTGGCAGTTAAGAAGGGAAACAATGTGCAGAA
This sequence comes from Ursus americanus, assembly GCF_024610735.1. Lineage (NCBI taxonomy): Eukaryota > Metazoa > Chordata > Mammalia > Carnivora > Ursidae > Ursus > Ursus americanus. The sequence goes on from NC_142145.1 coordinate 40,646,410, forward strand.
CAAAGATAAACTGGAACCAGGAGGACAACTGGAACATGAAAGGGCATACTAGAATCAGCTTCTGTCGCTTCCTACCTTGATGTTGTGGGTGACTTGCAGAAGAAATTATTGCCCCTTGCCATAGAGATACACATGTACTTGCCCTTCCAAATCAAATGCAGAATGTTTCTTGTGGCTAATATTAACCTGATGCCATACAGAAAAGGAAATACTGGAAATATTTAGTTGGGTTTTGAGTCTAGTGGAGGCAAACACATATATTCACATCTGCAATATAATCTTTAACCTTCAGGATACTCTGTGTATCATTTGTCATGACTTTTATCAGTTAACGCCGATTTACAGAAATATGGACAGGGCATGCTTATATATTAAGGGCATACTAACAAAGGAGTTAGTGGCAACATGTTAGGACTTTGCTTCTTTCTAAAGGACTCCTGCTCAGACGAGGGCAAATTTGGTTTGATTGTCCTTCATGGAAGCCAACTTAAATTTTTCTTACATTTTTATCAGTTAAGTCATTTTGTGAGGGATCTTTGGCTTTAAAAAAATAATAGTTATTAATTCTGAGTAAATGTTTTGTGGAGTATGAATTCAAAGTTAATAGAGTAAGAAATACTTGAAATTTCAGAACTATAACAAACCAGTGCTTATCAGAATCTATTGCTCTATCTGGAGTTTCAGTTTAATGAGCATACTAACATTTCAGCATCCATTACACACTGAAAAAAAGTTTTCAATAATTAAGGATAATTGGCAATAGAAATAAAATGAGCAGATGAAAATGACTCTGCATTAGACTTTGGCAGTCTGCTCTTTCAGTGTGTACTAGAAAAAGAAGGGAGGATGATGATTTTACATAGCAATCCAAATTGGTCAACTGTGTCCTTATTATTTTGTGCTTTTTTTTTCACACTCTGCGCTTCAGCTTCCATTTTAAAATTATTTTATAAAGTTTCCTCAGATTGCCCACAAAACACTTTTCTTAAAATTACAAACCAATCAAATTATGACTATATTTAATGATTATGCAGTGTCATTTTGTGTCAATTAGCTTTAATTTGTAATGTCATTTAAAAAGCCAAGTCATTTTGAACAACCTACCTAATACAGAACACTATTGTTTATTATATATTCTAATACAATATCATTAAACCTAACTGATTTCATTGGGGAGATTTTTGCCATTCAAAAATAATCTTCAAAATGGCATATTTGAGGCTTTATTTTATGTTGGTGCCTGTTGAAAGGAGGAATATCTTTCATGTCATTAGAAAAATACTAAGAAGTTACATAGCAGGCTACTTGGCTTGATTTAAGACCAGATTAGATGTTTGGCTACAAATCTGTTAAGTTTATTTCTGAATGTCCTTATAACATTTTCAATAGAAACATTTGAGCATTCTGATTAAAATAACGTTTTTAATGTTCTTTCCTAAGTGTTTATGAAAATACAAATAAAAAACGCGTGCAGACACACATGCACTCACAGGCATGTGTGGGCACATGCATACATGTAAACACACAGACACAAAGGTACTCACATAAATGCATGTTCTCAGATTTAAAGAAGGACACAGATATTAAAATTAACATTTACAACACTACCACTGCCAGAGGCTAACCCTGAAGGAAATTATTACTTGAATTGAGGAGGAATTATATCAACTATGAACCCAAGTGAATAAAAAACATGACCAATAATGTATCTGAAAGGTAGGAAATTGTCTTATACTTTTGGAACTTGCTGTCAACTTTTCTCCTGTTATAGTTACATACCACTAAATCTCTTAATGTCAGATTTACTTGGGAGTGTTTGTTAAAATTCATATTCACAGACATTATCAAGACCTCCTGAATCTTACATGTTGTGTGGCTTAGAGATACACATCTTTCACAGAGACTTAAGCTGCTTTGGTTGCATACTAAAATGTGGAAATCATTGTGGGGCAGTGTTGGTGCTGTGTGTTTAGGGCAGGCATAGTATTAATTTCTATCCTCTCCAGTTTAATAACAAAGTTCCGACTATAATTCTGAGGAAACAATAGTGAAAGAAGAAGAAAGGATGGCAGCTGACACATTTTCTTCTTTGATTTTGCAAATTTCTCTAATGAAGTGTGGTGTTGATGGCTTAAGAGAAGTAGAGGGGAGTTGGAGAAGTAAAGGATAACAAAAAGAGGGTAATGTGGCTGAGCTTTTAGTTTCAGAGCATCAATTCTTCTTACGGAATGTCCCAAGAGACAGGCAGAGGGGCTAGGAAACTATTCCAGATCATTATAATAGTGATACATTGAGGGAGATAATGGAAATTGTACATGGACCTATGTGTATCAAACCATCCATCAGATATAGAAATGAGGGGAAATTAGATAAACAGAGAACAGAATCAAAACAAAGCAAAACTCAACATCTTCTCTCCCAGGCCATGTGTTCATTTAATGGATATTCGCTGAGCTCTTCTTATATACCAGGTACTGAAGATACCACAAACAAGTACTCATACCTCCATGAAGTTTACATTTTAGTGGTGAGAGACATACATGATACAAAATAAATAAGTAAACAAAGAAAGTGATAAGTGTTATGATAAAAGAATAAAGCAGGAAAAGATAGACAATGAATGTAGAGAGAAAATACTATTTTAAATGGAGGAGTCAAAGAGGATATTACTGAGAAAGTGACATCAAACATAGAGCTAACATGAGGAGAGTACAAACCATGAGCATTTCTGAAAGAGTAGTAGCATTTGCAACTGAGAAAGGAGCAAATGCAGAGTTTTAAAGTGGGAGGCTATTTAACATGTCTGTAATAGCACAGCAGTCACAATGGCTGGAGTAAAGGGAAAAAAGGGAGTAAGAACATACACTCAGAGAGGTAGGGGTTTGAAGAGCAGGGATTTGGAACACAGTTTTGGCTGTGTAGCATCTACACACACAGTACTGAGTCAGATGGCAAACTAAGGATTTTGAGTCAAAGGATGACCTGATCTAACATCTTTAAAATGGAGATGCTTGATGGCTTTTATTAATACACTGTAAATGGAACAAAGAGGAAGCAGGGGAACCATTAGGAGGATATTGTAATGATTCAGGAGAAAGAAGGTAGGAGCTCAGACAAGAGTCCTAATAGTAACAGAGATGAGATGAAGAAATTTGATTCTAGGTACTTTTGAAAAATATGGCACCCCCTCCATCCCACTAGGACTTAATGGGAAAGGTACCTCACTTCTGTGACATTCGTCCCCAGAACCCCAGTCTAACCATGAGAAAACATCAGACAAACCCAAATTGAGGGACATTAAAACAAAACAAAACAAAACAAAACAAGAAACCTTGACAAGTGTGCCTCAAGTGTCAGGGAAAACAAGGAAAGACTGAAAAACTGTCACCAACCTGAGAAAATGAAGGAGGAATGATGACTACATTCAATGTGAGATCCTGGTTTGGATCCTGGAAGGGAAAAATGGCATTATTATAAAACCTGGTATAATTCATATCAAGTCTGTAGTTTAATTAATGTTATCATTCCAATGATAATTTTAGTTTTGATAAGTGAACCACGATAATGTAAGATTAATTAACATTCGGGGAAATAGGTGAAGGGGTATGTAAGAAATATGTCGACCAGCTGTGACTTTTATGTAAATCTAAAATCTAAATTTAAAAAAATGTTTTAAGTAATGACAGGATTCATCAAGATAATTCACTGTGTGATATAAAAGAAATAAAAAACAACATTGAGGGTAACTCTAAGAATTTTAGCCTACTTGCAGAATAAATGTCCTTTCACATTATAAAAAAGTTTTGCCTTTTTCGGATAGTTTCTTAGATTTTTTTTCAAAGCACAAAATTGAAGTCATAGCAGAGAATTAGAAGAACAAAGAAAGAAATATATAAAAAGATGGCAAGAAAAACATATTTGGAGAATTAAGCATGAAAAAGACAAAATCAGAGTGGGGCTGGTTGGGCAAATCAGAAGAGAAAGGGTTAATATGAATGTTACTGAATTTTCTGGACTATATAAGTTTTAATGTTTTTCAGGAAAAGAAAGTATAGATTGGACTTATTATTATTAGTCTGAACTATGTTTCCTCAAAAGTACTTCACTGCTGAGTTGGACTACTTCGCTCCAATATCTATAAGGGTTATACCTATTTTTTTTTAATCTTTACATTTTCAGGGACATTAAGAGAAAACTATATATAGTGCATTAAATCTAATACTACAAAATTAGAAAACGAAAAAAGAAACCCAACAGAATAAGAGTGTGCTTTTTATAATTAATTACTGAGGAAGAGAAATTTAGAAAACTGGCGTCACAAATCTAAAAATAAATAGATATGGAAATGTATGCCAAGAATTCAAATAAGGTGATGTGATAGCAAGTGATTGGCTATAGAGAATGCTTTTGTTTGAGAGTTTGGGCAGAAAAGTACATTCTCTTTGTGATGTCTCAAAAGAACAGTGAGCCTTGTAATAATCAAGGGATGAACATCAAATAAAACGAAAAACTATAAAATCCTTAAGGCTGTAACTAACAGGGTATATATGAGAAGAGAATAAAGGTCAACATGATTATAGCGTGGAAGACGATGTATAGAGGAATATAAGATGGAGTCACATAGGTAAGGAGGTACTAGTCATGGCTGTGGACCTAAAAAAAAGATAATTGAGTTTTTAAAGTGCTATGGTAAACCTTTAAATTGTTTTTAAATAAGAGAGTGAGATGATCTGATTTATACCTTTTAAATTCTATGTTGATTGTGAAGAATGGAAATTGAGGGAGCAAGGGAGGAAAGAGGCAACTTAAAAAAAAGAATGGCAAAGAAGCTAAAATTTGTAAGCAAAATACACACACACACATTTTGCAAAGAGTTAAGAGTAGGATTGGTATTGCCAAAATTAAATGTCATGTACTAGCAGTAACTGTTAGCATTCATCAAATGTTTAATGTGCCCCCTTGCATTTACCATCTTCTCATATAATGAAGTTGGATTATGAAAGCTGTTTTGACCTAATTCCTCTGATCATAAATGAAGTGTGGCATTTTTTGTTTTGAAACAGGTAAGAGACAGTATGTTCCTCATTTGCTTTCATCCCCAATATGCTAATTTCAAGGCCAGGATTTCCATATTGTACAGCCACCAAGCAAGTGAGCCACCATCACACTGTCAGACTATATCTAACCAGCAAATAAGTAAATCTTTAATGTTTTAATAATCATCTTTATTATTGTTAAGATTTAAGTTTGTCAGTTTGAGCAGCTGACATTATTTATTGTAATTAATACATGTACCTATTAAAATTATGTTTATAAAACTAATAAATGACTTGAGTCAGTCAAAGCTCATGATACGGTGCTTAACAATAAAGGTTGATATGAAACCATCCATGTGCCATGACCCAAAACATAGTAAGGTGAAGTACACATAATCAGAATAACTGACAGATTATACCAACATGGTAACCATGTTAATTACTGGACAGATGATTTTATTTTTATGCTCTGTATTCTCTCTCTCTCTCTCTCTCTCTCTCTCTCTATATATATATATATATATATATATATATATAACATGGGGGAAATTGCATTTATAAACAAGCCATATATTTTGAGCAAGAGAAAAAATACAATTAAGAGTAGTTCTTAAAGAAGAGGAAGTGTATTCTCCTTTGTTACTTAACAGCTGCAAGGCCTTGATGAATCATTTAGTTCCTTGAGCCTCAGTGCTCTCATTGTTCAATGGGAACAATTCCTTACCTGAAGAAAGGCAGGGAGGTTTATCTAGGTCACCTTTTAAAAACCACGAAGACGTATGCTTCTGTGTCTAGTCTGTATGTTTTTAAGGTAAGATTCATTTTTATCTTCTATTTCTCTATGAAATCACAGGAGCTGTTTCACTAAATCTCATGCAGTATCCTCATATATATATAAATATTGTACACATTATATATAAATCTAGTAACTTTGGCTCATCTTATAGAACTTACATCAACTTTAGTTCATTTGTGTATCTCTTTTCTCAACTATCCAAGTTCTTCATTTATATCCCAAGTAGGACATAGAATTCCAATATTATTCTATTTAATGCTGGCTATGTTTCAAAATGACAGTTTTATTTATATAGTATTGGGAAAACAATTTTGAAAGTACAGCTGAATCACATGCATATGTATTTAATGCATATGCATGATCATATATAATCTATATGTAATAACATGTATATATAATATGTACAATGTATATATATATATAGTGTATATATAAGTATATATATACTCTGTGTGTGTGTGTGTGTGTGTGTGTGTGTGTGTGTGTGTGTATGAAAGACATAAAGTAATTTGTTATCTTATGTTTGAAGAATGCTGACCAAATGTGTAGGAGACACATTAGAAACTGAGAGGCAGAATTTCTTAAATCTCAGGGAATTCAGGATCTGAGATGAATGCAAACACTTGATGGGACTTTGTGTATCCACTTTATTGAGGAGAAACTAAAATTATTTTTATGAAGACAGATACATGAATGTATTAAATGGGGATTACATGTGAGTAGAAGAAAAAAATAGATGCTAAGCTGGGTTAACAATTTGCAGGCTTTAATTTTTTCTATTTTAAATGCTTGAGATGGTTTTTGTTTCCTATTTGGATCATGACTGATATAGCACCCCACATAATAGGAACCCCCACAATATTGAATAACTTTTGAACCCTTTATCTAAGAATTATATTTCTCCTTCAGAATGTACACTGTATTCTAAATAGTAAGATATCCATTTTCCCATGGAAATGTATTTGAGAGATACATGGATATCAGAAAAGATAATATACTCATAGAGAACTTCTCATCAGGCTCTAGAAAAGCCCAAAACAGGAACAAATAATGCTAACTTCACTTTCTGTGTTTTCGCATCAATAAAGTCATTGATTTTAATGTCACACTAGAATTGTGTTCTCTCCCATATTTTAAATTTTAATCAAGTTGGGATTAATTGGTAGCTCCAAGTGATATTGATCCAAGACCTCATCTGTGAAGATTCCTGGAAATGTAAGGATTTGAATGGACAAATTCCTGTGTACCTCTCCAAGAACAAATACTATGTGCAACATAAGTTCTTTCCTTAATTTTTTGAGGGTATTGATTTTTAGAGTTGGTAATACTGGTTAACTATAATACATATTGCACAAATATTTGTTGTTTTTGAGGTGTTCTCCATGTTATATGAGCATCTGGAACACAGGTTTACAAAAGTACCAACTCCTACCGAAAAACTTTAGAGTTTCACTGAGAAGCTTTATCAAAGTATTAATTTCGTCTATTCTTCTCATTATTTTCATCCTTAAAAACATTCCAAATCCTTATCTGCCCTTGATTTTCCAGGCCACTGTTCTTGTAAGATTCTGTTTGTTTTCTTTCCAGTTCCTGTCACATCTCCAGTCCAAGCTTACCTTTGGAGCCAGCAGTAGCTCTGTTACAAAATGAACTCTTTTGCATATGCAGATTTTTAATTCTACGTAAGGGTATATTGAGTACTTAGCAGTTGTGATTGATTTTAAAACTGTAATATCCATAAGGATCATTTTAGACTGCTGGTTAAAGAGAAATTTGTAAGCTTCACAATCACAGGTTTTGATTCAGGAGACCCCAAATTTGCATTTTTAACCAGATTATCAGGAAAATCTTTCCCAGGTGGCCTAAGCTTAACGGTTCAAGAAGCACTGGGTTAACTGAAAGCAATTCCTCAGCTACAGGCTTAGAAATTTGAAGTTTAAATACTGCAGCCCTTGCCTCATGGAAAATGTGGTTGGGGGTTGAGGAAGGGGGCTCTAGTATGAAAATTTTTGAGCTTATGTCCTTAATATGTGTGTATTAATTTACTTATAAAATATATATAGCACCTTATATAACACGTTATATAGATTTAGAAAAACAAATAGAAATTGAGAAGCCAAAGGAAAAAGCAAAAAGTAATAGAGGATTCTGTAAATTTTCCACCCATTACTTCTGTGTTCCTTAGGGGATAGACACCACACATTGGAGATCACTGATCAGATGTAGGATCACATGAGAACATAATCATAGAATAATATAGTAGAAACTTAGAGTGCTTTTACCAGTTGCAGTAAGTATTCAGGGTATTACCAAACTAGAAAAGGATATTTACTCAAACCAGAAAGAATAGCTTGAAAAATGCGTCCAGGGTGGTGACATGGGAGGTTGGTGTTAATGGATAAAAATGGGGGAAACATTCCAAGACAAACAGGGAAGCAAGATACATGAGCAGTTCAGTTTGGTGAACCATCTATGACATGATTGGCCAAAGTGGCAAAAATTAAAGCAATAGAAGGAAGCATGGTCAGAGGACTAATTGTTCAATTAGACATATTAGAGTCTGAATGTTAATCATGTTCATGGTGGGAATCATTGAAGAATTCATAGAAGAGAAGCAATGTGTTTGAGTACCATTTAAGTCAATTGTGCAGATGATGGATTTGAAAATATGACCAAATATAGAAAACTGATTTAGAAGCTATTTCATGATATAAAATAAGAAATTATGAGTGCATGAACTAGGGCAGTGGAAGGGATATGAGCTTAATAAAAGAGAAGATATGGTGGGTAAGGAAATAGGAAAGAGGTAACTCCAAAATTTCTATCTTCTTCTACTCATTGCATAGCAGCGCCAAAAAATAAAATGAGATTTATATAAGGTTTTATAAGGGAGGAGGAGATGTGAAAGGAAAATGAGGCATCTTTGGATTTTCTGAGTTTGTATTTCTTATAGACCATCGAAGTGAGGATACTCAATGAACCTTTGGCAGTTGGAGCTCAGGGGACAAAAAAAAAAAAAAAAAAAAGTGCTTGGCTCGAAACATATTTTTGGTAGTTCTATATATATAGAAAGTAGTTGAAGCCATGATGGTAGATGCAGTCTCCCAGAGGGGGTATGCAAATTGGAAAGAGGACCAACATTTGTCACAGAAGATGAGCCCAGGAGGGAGACAGAGCAGAAACCATCAGAAATGCAGGTGAGGAATCAAAAATGTGTGGTGTCATGCAAGTCAGTTAGAAAGCAATATCAAGAAAAAAAAGCTGTTTTTAGCATTGCTGAGTGCTACAGAGAGACAAAGTTTAACAAACGCTTAAAATGTAACTGTATGACTGGTGAGATGTGGAGAGAGAAAATGCTATATTGTTGGCCTTAGGAGAACAGGTTTAGCAGACTAACGATTCAACAATCAGACTGCGGTGATTTGAGGAGCAAATAATATGTGATGGTAAATCTGGAATATGTAGATTAATCTCAAGAAGTGCATGTAGAAAAGTTAAAAGATAAACAAGATGGTATCTAGTAGGTGTTTTGGGGTCAGGACGGACACACACACACACATACATATACGCTACTAATTGAAGAGAAAAAAACAATTTGCTTGGTTGAGTATTAGAGTACAGAAAGGAAATGAGTGATAAGGCAAGGTTTTAGAGGAGGTGGAGGTAAGAAGAAAATGAGTCCAAGGGCAAAAATGGATAATTTTCACCTAAAAAGAAGAGGCACATTCATCTTCTGAAAATCAAAGGGAGGAAGGACTTGAAGTTTTAGATAAACTTCATGTAAGGGAATAAAGAAAGACAGTAAAAAATAATATTGTCAGCTTTATTGCAAAAAAAGAAAAAGAGATTAATGTCATTTGCTAAAAGTGAGACAAGTAGTTGGGAGACATAAAGGCATAGTGAAGATCAGAAAGAGTCAGTGATGGAAAAGGCACACAAAGTATAAGCAAAAGGGTGGGTGGCCCTGATGTAATCCACTAAAGTTGGAAACAGTTTTAGGGGCACAAATTGGTAATGTTCATTGACTTTTTTCTTCCCTAGCAAATTTTAACTGAATGAGTAAGTAATGGAGAAAAAAGATTTCTAAAGTCGATTTTGCTCAGTGGATGAAAGAAAATGATAAGATTTCAAGAGAATCAAATTTGCTAGTAAAAGCTTGGATGAACAATCAGGGTACAATAGCCCATAGTGATGATGCCTTTTTCTTTTAATATTTGCCTGTCATCTGTTTTTAACTCTATAAACTCTATTAAATGATTAAACACATATTTAGTTGTCTTCTTGACATCTGCAGACTTAATTATGAAATCCTTTTCAACTTTTGAAACAATCAATCAAAATCTCTTAGTTGAATCTTACCAACATTAATCAATGGTAATTTTTCTTTTTGTTATTCCTATTGATATTAAATTCACTATGAATTGGTATTAATGTTTAGCATTGTGTTACATATTTTTGGTGTTTGCTGCAGAAAAACCTTTTCCATCTGTAGTAAAAGAAGACAAGTTTCAGAGTCAGGCAAGTCTGGGTTCAAATGGTATTTCCTGGACTGGGAGATGTGGACGATATATTCTTTGTAGATATATTTTGAAGACTAAATGGAATTTGACACATACATGAACACATATATACACATATGAGTGTATGTAAATATATTTTTGTATGTATTTATTCATAGCCTTAGCACTTTCTTCTTGTCAGTATTATTCTGTTATCCTCAGCCTCACCATTGCTGTCCTAGTTCAGGAACAAAGAACTAATTCCTAAGTGGTCTCTTGGGGAAGGCAATCTGCCACACACTCTGAACATCCTTTCATGTTGTTGCTGCATAAGCCAACAATGCAAAGCTCTGACAACTCTACCCAAGACATTTCTAAGGATTGCGTTTGAGAGATGAGATGGCTTGCTCCATTTACATGTGGTGAATCTCTCTAGCTCAGTATTTCTCTCCTGTAATGCAGCTCATTATGTGCAGGCCCTATATGTCTCCTCTGTGGGACAAGGAAGATGAGCAGAAAGCGTGGGGGGACCATTGTAAATGAACTTGAAGTTCTGCATATTGATTTTGCCATGAGTTGTAAAATTCTTCGCCTCTCATTCAGTTCTCTCATGTCTTCTGCTGTGATCCATGAGACAGTAATAAACTAAGTAGAGTAGCTTATTGTATCTTGTAAATAGAGTAAAATCCTAGAGTCTGCACACTTCTTTATCATGCCCATTGTTGTAGCCCTCTTATCTGCAGTTACACTACTGACAGAGAGCTATTTCCAAAGGGTAAATTGTACCTTATACTCCCTTACTCAAAATCTTCCCATTATTATCTGTTATTTATAGGAGCTGCTTCTGTAGCTTGTTTATTATGATGTTAACTTATATCTCACTAGCAAACAAAAATCATACATTTAAAAGTTTATCTATATATACCTTATGTCAGGTATTAGTTTATAATATCACATAATACACATCCTTAACTGCTTGTTACATGAACTCTCAGTGATATAATAAGTACAACTAATGCATATATTGGTATTAAAATGAGGAAGAGAAAGATAGGTACACAATATTATATTTAGGATCCAATTGATGGAAAATGAAAATAAATCAAACTAATACTTTTATTTCTTATCTATAAAGATATTGTGTAAAATTTAAATATTATATTCTATATAGTATATATACCAATAACTCTTAGTTTTGTCTAGCATTTTACTAATTTGACAATAAATATATAGAAATGATTATTGAATGTTATTTTCAAATGATTTTCTTATAAAGTATAGTTTTAAATAATGCCTATATCTGTTTATAGCTGTCATTTGATCAACCTATTTTGCAATTGCATTTAGCATACAATTCAAAATTTAATTTCATCCTGATGTAATTTAAACATAAAATCATTTTCTCCAAAACATCAGATGTGCAGTCTTTTTTCATTTATTTACTATGGTTAGCATATGATTATGTGGGATTTATAGGTTATTTTCTTAACAAATTATCCCTTGTTACAACAATATGGAATGCCAATATACTTTTTTTTTTTTTTTGGTTTTCAAGCATCAGCTTTTTAAACTATTAAAGCTTTTCTTTTTTTCTTTTTTCCAAATACCATGTTTCTTTGTCAAATGTAATAATGAAACAAATGTAATAAAAATCATTTTATTAGACTTTTCTACTTTGCAAAATTATTTCTACTTTGCAAATACTTTCTCATTTGATAGAATATTTGAGAGTTGGTTAAATGGAAACAATATAGATGTATTCTATTTTTTCACCAATTAAAATTCTTCTAGTTGCAGATAAAAGACTTACAGATTTTCTTGGGGCAAAAAAAACATGTATTTATTGGAAGATGATCAGATTCTTCATTAATGGCATAGCATTTTAGCTTTTGGAAGAGGAGGGAACAGAGAAGGGAAAGTAGTTTTAGGAAGGGGAGATTATGAGCTATATCAGAATCCTAACAACAGCAATAGTTAATGCATCTTTTCCTCTGAGCATAGCAATAGGCCTAGATCTACCTCAGCAACACCTAGTCTTTGGGTTTCTTTGTGCAAATTCCAAGTTCTAGGATGTGAGAATCTGTGTTTCAGATTTGGAGTTTGATTTCCTCACATGAATCAATCATCAATAACTAAGAGAAAGTATAAAAGTTTCTTCTTAGAGGCTTCTCCAGAAGATGGAGGAGTTGGATGATCCTAGGCTCACCTTGTTCCATGGATGCAACTAAATAACACCCACATCAGTGTAAATGACCCAGAAAAGGACACAGAGACTGGCAGAACAGACTGTTCATAGCTAAATGTAGAGAAGAAGTCACGTTGAAGAGGATAGAAGGACAGAGACAGGAGTCATATGGACCTGGGAGAATGTCCACAGGAGGGAAGGATGCTGCAGGTGTGGAGAGGGGAGAGGAGCAGACCCTATGCCAGGCACCCCAGGGATGGGGAACCCACAATGGGAAGAGGAATCGCCATAATATTTGGCTCTGAAAATCACAGTGGCTTGGCTTCATGAGTTTTTACTATCAGAGAGGCTTAACACCTGGAACTTTAAAAATCAGTGGCCTCAGCTCTCAGAGAGACAGGAAGGCAATAGAAAACTGAGTCCCTGATTTTGAAGAGAAACCACAACAAATAGCCCCAGTGAAATACAGCATAGAAGCAACAGTTTGAAAAACACCCAGGGTATGCAAGAAGATATATTTAATAATCTCAGAGCTTGTGCTGGAGTGGCAGGGATCTTTGGGATATTTCTTCAAGAGCCAAGGGAGTGGCTGTCATTTCCCTCCCCCACCCCCAGCCTGGATACACAGACACCCGCAGGAACCAGCAAAGCAGGAACACTCTCCATTTAGCTTGGTAACAGCAAGACCCACCCCTCTGCTCTTCCTCAGATCCACCCCCTCCAACCTGGCCTGGCCAGGAGTTTTCCCAGGTGGCTATAGGTTTCCTCCCACAGTGGACCAGCTCAGACTGTGCTGGCACCACTCGCCCCACCCCCACATTCTGCAGACACACCCTCCAACACACTTTTGGCAGGAGTTCATTCAAAGTGATGTCACAAGCCTGGCAGCATGAAAATAGCCACAGGAGCCAGCACCACTTCAAAGTGACCCCTGCCCAGGAAGAGGGTAAGATAATCACACACAACAGTCCAGTTGCACCCCAGGAGTGGGCTGGGGGCAGACATCTCAAGGTACAATGAAAGCTTCTTAAGGGACAACACAGGGAGAATGCTCTGCAGTTCAGTGCTACCACACCTCTGGTAAATGCCTAGTCTGACTCAACTCAAGCCCAAGGTAGCCCCAGATTGCCCTACTAACAACTCAGGCACCAAAACCTGCCTATGACAGGCAAAGAGAGCCATTGCAGATGACTGGAGTGAAGGCAAATATGGCTTAGCCACAGCAGTAGGGCACACACAACACACATCAGAGACACCCCTGAAGCTCCATGTTCTGGTGAACAGGAGACATTGCACTGCAGAGCACTACAGGACATCTTCTTCATAAGACCACTACTTCAAGAGCAGGAGACCCTGACTTTCCTAATACATAGAAACAGACACAGAGTTAAGAAAAGGACTATGTTCCAAATGAAAGAACAGAACAAAATTATATCAAGAGACTTAAGTGAAACAGATACAAGTAATATGTCTGGTAGAAAATTTAAGGTAATGGTTATAAATATATTCACTGGCCTGGAGAAAAGAGTGGAAGACCTCACTGACCCTAAACAAAGAGATAGAAAACATAAAAAAGAACCAATCAAAGTGAAGAGCTCAATAACCAAAATTAAAAATACACTAGAGGAAATAAATAGAAGACTAGAGGAAGCAGAAGAACACATCAGCAACCAGGAGGACAGAGTAATGACAAGCAATCATATGGAACATAAGAGAGAGAAAGAAATAATGAAAAATAAAAATAGACTAAAGGAACTCAGTGATAACATCAAGCATAATAACATTCACATTATAAGAATACCAGTAGGAGAAGAGAGAGAAAAGGGGCAGAAATTTTATGTGAAAAAATAATAGCTGTAAACTTCCTGAATACAGGGAAAGAAAAATCAAGATCCAGGAGACACAGAGAGCTCCCAATAAAATCAACACAAGGAGGTCCACACCAAGACACACAGTAATTAAAATGGTAAAAAGTAGTGAGAAAGAGAATTTTAAAAGCAGCCAGAGAAAAGAAGACCATTACATAAAAAGGAAACCCCATTAGGCTATGAGCAGATTTTTCAGCAGAAACTTTGCAAGCCAGAAGAAAGTGGAATGATATCATCAAAATACTGAAAGGGGCGGGGGGAGAAAGAGAGGGAAAAAAAACCCTACAGCCAAGAATACTTTATCTAACAAGGCTATCACTCATTATAGGAGAGATAGAAAGTTTCCCAGACAAACAAAAGTTAAAGGAATTCATGACCACTAAACCAACCCCTATAAGAAATGTTAAAGAGCACTCTTTGAGCAGAAAGGAGAAAACATAAGTAAGAAGTAAGAAAAATAGGAAGCACAAAATCTATAAAATTAAGTATATCTATAAAAGTCACTCAAAAGATTCACAAAATAAAAGGATGTAACGTAGGCACCATATACCTGGAGAGTGAAGAGTGGGTTCCCACTTAAGCAACCATCAACCTTATATAGACTACTTTTCGCATAAGACATTATATGTAAACCTAATGGTAACCACAGATCCCAAACTGGTAATAGATATGCAAAAAATAAGAGGAAACTAAATATATCACTAAAAAAAGCCAGCAAACTTTCATGAGAGAAGAGAGCAAGAAAAGAAAGGTACAGAGAAGAACTACAAAAGCAAACATAAGTAACAAAATGGCAATAAATACATACCTATTATTAATGTGTTTGAATGTAAGTGGACAAAATGCTCCAATCAAGGGACATAGGGTAACAGAATACATGACCCATCTATATGCTCCATACGAGGGACTCATTTCAGATTGAAAATCAAGGGATGGAAAAACATTTCCCACGCAGATGGAAGTGAAAATAAAGTCACGGTAGCAATACTTATACTATACAAAATGGACTTTAAAACAGGAGCCAAATACTGTAACAAGAGTCAAAGAAGGGCCCTGCATAATCATAAGGGGAAAAATGCAAAGAGAAGATGTAACAGTTGTAAATATTAATGCACTTAATATGGGAGCACCCAAATACATAAAGTAGCTAGTAACAAGCATAAAATAAGTAATTGATAGTAATACATAATAGTAGGGAGCTTTAACAGCACATTTATGTAAATGGATAGATTATCCAAAGAAAACCAACAGGGAAATAGTGGCTTTGAATGACACATTGGACCAAATGAATTTAACAGATATATAAAGAACATTCCATCCTAAAACAGTGGAATGCACATTCTTTTCTAGTGCACATGAAAGATTCTCTAGAACAGACCATATGTTAGGGCACAAAACAAGTCCCAGCAAATTAAAAAAGACTAAAATAATACCATGCATCTTTTTCTGACCACAATGCTATGAAACTAGAAATCAACCACAAGCAATAATCTGGAAAGAACACAAATATATGGAGGTTAAATAGCGTGCTACTAAATAATGAATGGTTTGACCAAGAAATCAAAGAGAAAACAAACAAACAAAAAATACATGGAGACAAATGAATATGAAAATACAGTGGTCCAAAATCATGGATGCACCAAAAGCTCTTCTAAGAGGTGAGTTTTTTTACAGGCCTACCTCAAGAAACAAGAAAAATTTCAAATGAACAACCTAAACTTACACCTAAAGGAGCTAGAAAAAAAAAAAAAAAAAGAACAACAACAACAACAAACCCAAAACAAGTAGAAGGAAGAAAATAATAAAGGTTAGAACAGAAATTAATGAAAAACTAAACTAAAAAACACAATAGAACAAATCAATGAAGCCAGGAACTGGTTCTTTGAAAAGATATACAATATTGATAAACCTTTAGCCAGACTCATCCAAAAAAAAAAAAAAAAGTATTCAAAATCAGAAATGAAAGAGGAGAAACAACAACCAATAACACAGAAATACAAAGGATTATAAGAGAATATATGAAAAATTATATGCCAAAAAATTGGACAACCTAGAAGAAATGGATAAATTCCTAGAAATATATAACCTCTGAAAACTGAATCAGGAAGAAATGGATAATTTGAACAGACTGATTACCAGCAATGAAGTTGAATCAATAATCAAAAATCTGGGGCACCTGGGTGGCTCAGTCGTTAAGCGTCTGCCTTCGGCTCAGGGCATGATCCCGGCGTTATGGGATCGAGCCCCACATCAGGCTCCTCAGCGGAAGCAGGAAGCCTGCTTCTTCCTTTCCCACTCCCCCTGCTTGTGTTCCCTCTCTCACTGGCTGTCTCTCTGTCAAATAAATAAATAAAATCTTTAAAAAATAATAATCAAAAATCTCCCAACAAGCGAGTCTAGGACCAGGTGGCTTCATAGGTCAATTCTACCAAACATTTAAGGAAGAGTTAATACCTGTTCTTCTCAAACTATTCCAAAAAATAGAAGAGGAAGGAAAGCTTTCAAAATCATTCTATGAAACCAGCATTACCCTGATGCTAAAACCAGATAAAGACACTATAAAAAAAGAGAATTACAGGTCAATATCTCTGATGAACATAGATGCAAAAAATCTTAACAAAATATTACCAAACAGAATCCAACAATACATTAAAAAAATTCATCCCATCTTTTTTTTTATAAGTCTGGCTAGGGATTTATCAATTTTATGAATTCTTTCAAAAACTGCTCTTGGTTTCACTAATCTTCTCTACTGTTTTTTGCTTGTTTCTATATCATTTATTTCTGCTCTAATCTTTATTATTTCCCTTCTGATGATGATTTTATGTTTCATTTGTTATTCTTTTCCTAGATCCTTTAAATGTAAGGTTAGGTCGTGTATTTGAGATTTTTCTTGCTCCTTGAAGTAGGCCTGTATTGCTATATACTCCCCTCTTATGACTCCTTTTGCTGCATCCCAAAAGTTTTGGACCATCTTGTTTTCATTTTCATTTGTTTCCATATATATTTTTTAAAGATTTATGTAAAGAGGTAGAGCAAGTAAGCGGTGGAGGGGCAGAGGGTGAGGAAGAATCTCAAGTAGTCTCCACAGTGAGCATAGAGCCTGATGCAGATCTCAATCTCTTGACCCTGAGATCATGACCTGAGGTGAAACCAAGAGTTGGATGCTTAATGGACTGCACCACCCAGGTGCCCCTTCATGTATTATTTTTTTAATTTCCTGGTTGACCCATTCATATTTTAGTAGGATATTCTTTAACCTCCATGCATTTGTGGTCTTTACATTTTTTTTTCTTATGGATGACTTCAAGTTTCATAGTATTGTGGTCAGAAAATATGCATGGTATGATCTAAATCTTTTTGTGTTTGTTGAAGCCTTTAAATCATTATTTTGTAACAATGAATTGCTAGCCAATTAATGATGTAATGGCACTAAAGTTATTTGTCCCCAGAAAGCAAGTTTACTTTCTGTATGGTGCCATGGCCAGGAGTGATGTTGGTTGCTGTTATAAGAGAATTGAGAGTTCAAAATGAAGGACTTGATTATGGGATGTCTGTACTGCCCAGACTTTGCATGGGCCCCAGTCTTACACTATTACTGCTTTATGTATGAGCACAGTAAACAACACACTGTCATACTGTGTTATAGGGAGAAGGTGGACAACTCATAACTACAGAGTGGTCATTCTGCCTGACATTATGCAGAATGCATTTTTCAGTAAGGTACTTCTGATGAGCATTTTTATGGATTTGGATATTTTCATGTGTTGGGTCTATTTTGAAATGTGTATCATTAGCCTTCCTCTGATATTCTTCTTCCAGTCTTCAGTCTTGCTTTTCCTTTGCATCTAGGCAGCTCTTTAGCCACTGACAAAGAAAAGTAACAATTAGGTTTATTGTATATCGCATATTCTACTTCATAGCCAATCTTCCTAGGTTGGCTACCATGCAGAGACATTTATAAATTGGTTTTGATAAATATATCCTTCCCCACATTATTGAGATATAATTTACATTACAATGTATAACATTGGGTATGTTTGATCAAATGAAAATAGCATGCTTCCCAGGATAACATAGGTAAAAGATAATAACAGTATGGGCCTGCTTTGGAAAATTCTGTGCATGCCAGTTTTGATTGACGAAAGATTATTGTTGTCTTAATGTATCTTTTTTTTTTTTTTTTTTGCCTATCTCAGAAACATCCTCTTATTTCTCTGCCTTACTCTGTTATGCTCGAGATGACAGCTATGGCTCCACCTCTTGGAATATGTAACACTTTGTTTCATCTTGGATTTGGCTAATGGAAGACATTGGGAGGAAATCAGAGTACAGTGAAAAGAAATGAAGCATTTATCATCTCTTTTCTTTAGCTATGGCATCACAATTCTTCCAGTTACTGCATTCCACTAGAGTTACTCTTCTGTTTGGAAGTCTTTTCCACGGCACCATCTTTCACCTGGGTTCTTATAACTATTATCTTTCCTTTGCCACTTCAGACGTAGGGATTCTAAAGGCTCACTACTATTGCATCTCACTGCCCCTTATTAGTTTATTAATTCCCGACCACACCTGTGTAAATATTTGCTATATTAAATTATCTTTGCCACCCCCTTAAATCTTCAATATCAGGTTTTTTTTTTAGTATGCATTGTTTTATGCTAATATATTCATCAGTATATTAGTCAATATATTGACTAATGTAATTAGCTAATTATGTATTATATATAGCTAATTATAATATCTATAATTATACATATTAGCTAATATATTTATTAGCTCTGCCAACATTTATAACTGAGCATCTAGCTTGTGAATAGAAGTCACCCCAATAGATAGATAACTTATCTATCACATTGTAATCTTTGATCAGAAGAATTAGCATTGGAAAAACCGTGTGATATCCCAAATATTTATAATGTACTTCAAATATTTCTTTAATAATGTTTCTTTAATACTGTTATAGTTTAGTGACATTTTAACAAGAGCGACAAACCATTAACATAATATAGTCGAGTCCATATCACTTGTCATTCTTAATTATTTTGTGGGGTTTTCCTGTCATTTGTAAGAACAAGTCTCCGTTATGTAAACATAGTGCGCATATGGCAATGCTAATAAATGAGCAATTGCAGCATACTAAACCATTAGGAATACATTTACTTGCTCCCAAACATGTGTTCTGTATAATGAGATTGGCATATACTGTAAATTTAGTAGAAGTCCTGCCAAATTTTAAGCAATATGGAAGAGTAGCATAATTATGATAAAAATAATAAAGATGACCACAGTAGTATCTAAGAATACTAGTACTGGTACTAAGAATGGAGAATGAGTTGGGGGAGGAGGCAAAGGAATGAAAAGATAAAAAAAAAAAAACCTAATAATCTGAAGACTAACAAATTTCCGACAGCGTGCAAAGTACCCTACATTCCTCATCTCATTTAATAATCACAAAAAAGCTAAGATTTAGATGCATATTATTCTCATAATATGAAGATCCTGAGGATCAGAGGAAAATAGGAGAAAAATGAGAAGATGAAAAAGCTCAAGGACAGAGGGGTTGGACTACTTGTTACCCAGCCTATTAATATTGGAACCGCAGCCTTGCACTTATGCACTTGTCATTCCATCCCTTTCAAGTTCAAATATTCTACTGTATGTCATCTTCTATATTTTTAACTACTTTTGCTAATTTACCAACTGGACTGCAGTAAGATATACCACCTATTGACCCTAACAAATTTTCACTGTCCAGTCACCTCATTGTGTATTACTTCCTTGCTCAGCCAGGTTAGATTGTACAGTTTATAGTTCATAGTTATAATCACTCCCATGCTTATATCCTCAATTCATTTTTATAATAAACTATTCTTTTTAATAAGGATTCTGGATTTTATTTTGTATCCTAGGTATCTTGAAATGTATTTTTTAGAAGAAATTCAATGTATAATAAACTGAATCCAGGTAGATAGCTCTGAACTATAATTTAGAGTGGGAAAATTTATGGAATGATATCAATTCCATCATCAAAGCCTAGAATAAATCAAAAGATGGGGTAAATGGGAGGAGGCTTGAGATTCTGCATTTTCAATAAGCTTCCAGGAAATGATGCGGCTGGTCTGAGGACCACAGTGTGAATAAGAAGGGATTGTGGACTATTTTGGGTGGGCGGGGAGATTGTCTTTGAAGGGAAGGACAAAAATAGGTTGGTTTGTTGGGGAGGTTACAAACCAGAGGGAAATTTAATATTTATTGTTGTTAAGATGAAAAAAGACATCAGCACACTAGTACTTTGGTGTGAAGGAATTAGTGGTGAGAGAAAATAAAAGATAAAAAGGAAGAGGATAGTAAAGGAATCATAGGTGGCTCAGGGCCTTAAACTTAGAAGAAATACAGAGCACAAGTGGAGAGACTGGTCCTGGACTTTAAGAAGGGGCCAACATCTCTACTGAAACTCTTCGGAAAAGTTGAAAGTAGGTCCCCTACATGTTTTTTGCTGACTTAATTTCTGGCAGCTTTTTGAGGAACTATCCTTTAAAGTTCATTTTCCTTCTTACTCTTCTTTCAGGGCCTTTTATTCCTAAATCTGTTAAAATCTGTCTCCCGGTTGTATTTGTTTTGTTTTGTTTTGTTTTGTTAACCACCTTTGGATTTTCATTCTTTCATTTCTTTCTCTGTTTCAACTCTTGTCAAAGGAGTCATCCTCACGTCTTGCATTGGTTGCAGCAAATTGTGCTTCCTTCCAAAAGGCCAATCTCTCTCCTTTGTTTATTCACCTGACAAAAATAAAGAACAATAACTAATATATTAAATGCAGGTTACCTTTTAATGTCTCCTTACTCCAGAACTGTGCATAAGAAATTTCAGTGTGGCTCTGCAAAAACATACCACCAGCTGACTAACTTCATGTTAAGTCCATGACTCCTAAACTTGTAGTGGACCATTGGTTCTGTTTGGCTACTCTACACTTCTTTTGCTAATTTTTATTTCCACTCTCCTGTATCCTTTTTTCACAGTCTTCCTATATTCCTCACCAAAGTCAGTCTCTTCTTATTTCATTAATAAAATAATGCAATTTAGAAAATGCTATAATAGTTTCATTTTAATCCATAGCTACTTACTCATGTTTATGTTTATAAAGGATAAATTGTGCTTTTTTTCCCCTAAAGCCAAAACTTGGATCCCAACGCCTTTTATCTACCCGAGATACCACTCTTAAAATCGTCTACTGCTCCACACATATCATCAATTTTTAAACAACCTTTTGAGTTATAATTGTGTATGATAGAATATATCAATTAAGATATAGGCTTTGGAACCATCACCACAATGAAGAAATAGAATAATTCTATCATCCCAAAAAAGTTTCCCCATACACCTCTGTAAGTAAATTCCCCCAACTGGCCTTAGACTGTCCCTAATGTGCTTTCTGTTACCATGGATTACTTTTGCTAGCTCTTGAACTTCCAGAAGTCAAGTGAAAATATAAAATATGCATTCCGTTTATGCATGGCTTCATTTTTTTTCAGTTATGTTTTTGAGTTACATCTGTTTTGTTTATCTACATTTCATGTCATTTCAGTGATCTAATGAATTGCCTTATATGGCCTTTTCACAATTTGATTGCCCATTTATAGTTTGACAGACACTTGGGTTGTTTACTTTTGGCTATTGTGAATAAAGTTTCTATGGGCGTTCTTGTATACATCTCCCTGTTGTTAGATGTTTTTATGTTTCTTAGATAGATACTAAGGAAAGGATATTTAGGGTCATATAGTACATGCATTTGTGACTTTATAAGAAATCACCAAATTGTATTCTAAGTTGGGTGTGACATTTTACATTCCTACTAGTAATGTGTGAAGATTCCCGTTGCTTCACAACCATGCTAGAACTTGTTATTGTCAGGCTTTTTAAATTTTAGTCGATCTAGTTGATGTATAATGCTATTTCATTGTGGTTTCAATTTGCATTTTCTTGCTATTGATGTTGAGTGTCTTTTAACATGCTTATTGGTCAGTTGCATACCTTCTTTCATGAAGTTCTTTTCAGATATTTTGCCCACATCTAAGAATTGTTTGTCTTCTTTCTGTTGAGTTGCAAGACTTCTTTCTATATTTAAGATACAAGGCCTTTATAAACATATATATATATATCATCCATATATATATATATATGTATATATATATATATATATTCTTCCATTGTCTTGTGTGCCTTTCCATTTTCTAAATTGTGCCATTTGAAGAGCATTTTTAGTTTTAATGAAATCCAATTTACCTGTTTTTTTTTTCTTTTATAGGTCTTTTTTTGGTGTTTTTGTTTTGTTTTGTTTTTGTCCTAAGACAATTTCACTTACCTCAAAATTGTGAAGACTTTTCCTCTGTGAAGTTTCCCTTTAAAATATCTACGGCTTTAGCCTTTATTCATGGTTTATGTGTATGTTTGTTATTCAGTTAGAGTTATTTATATATACAGTGTGAGATAAGAGTTAAGATTAATTTGTTATATGAATATTCAGTTCAGCCAGCATTATTTCTTGAAAAACAATTTTCCCCCATTGGATGATGTTGGTGCTTTTTTCAAAGTCAATTAAAAATATGTGCCTTGGGGTGCCTGGGTGGCTCAGTCAGTTAAGGTTAAGCAGCTGCCTTCAGCTCAGTCATGGTCCCTAGGTTCTGAGATTGAGCTCTGCGTCGGGCTGCTTGCTTGGCAGCGAGCCTGCTTCTTTCTCTGCCTAGCACTCCCCCGCTTGTGCTCTCTCTCTGACAAATAAATAGATAAAATCTTTAAAGAAAAAAATATGTGCCTGGCTCTATTTCTGTGTTCTTTATTCTATATTATTGATTTGTATGCCTATCCTAACACAGCTACCACATTTACTTGATTAATGTAGCTTAATAGTATGTCTTCAAATCAGGTACTGGAAATCCTTAACATTATTCTTTGCCTTAAAAATTGTTTTGGGAGTTGAAGTGCTTTGCACAAGGTAGTGCATTAATTTTTACAAAAATACCCCTGGTAATTTGAATGAATCTTGTTAAATCCATAGAACAATTTTGGTAGAATTAACATCTTAATATAAAACTTTCCATTCCATAAAATTGATTTATTTGTCCATTTATTTATTTATTTTTAAAGAGCTCTCAGTGGCATTTTGTCTTTTTCTCCCCATCTCCCCACCTCTTGCTGCTCCTCTGGCAATGGCCAGTTTGTTCTCTATATTTATGGATCTGTTTCTGCTTTTTTGTTTCTTTGCGACATTGTCATTTTTAGTAATGTAGTCTTGAATGTCTTTTATTAAATTGAACTTCAGTATTTCAAGTTTGTCAAGATATTGCGTATGGTACCTTAAATATTTATTTTCAGTTATCTGTTGCTAGTTTACAGAAATATAATTGAACTTTTTTGTATATTGACCTTGTACAAAATGAACTAGATGAATGTATTTACGAGTTCTAGTATCTTAGTATTTCTATACACATTTTATGTCACCTGTCAATAATGAAAGCTTTATTTTCTACTTTCAAATCTTTCTTATAATAATTTTTTATTGTTATGTTAGTCACCATACAGTACATCCAAAGTTTTTGATGTAAAGTTACATGATTCATTACTTGCATATAATACCCAGTGCACCGTGCAATACGTGCCCTCCTTAATACCCATCACCGGCCTATCCCAATCCCCTACCCCCCTCCCCTCTAAAGCCCTCAGTTTGTTTCCCAGAGTCCATAGTCTGTCATGGTTCATTCCCCCTTCTGATTACCCCCCCTTTCTTCTTCCCTTTCTTCTCCTACTGATCTTCCTACTTATTATGTTCTATAAGTGAGTGAAACCATATGATAATTGTCTTTCTCTGCTTGACTTATTTCACTTAGCATTATCTCCTCCAGTCCCGTCCATGTTGCTGCAAATGTTGCGAAATCGTTCTTTTTGATGGCTGAGTAATATTCCATTGTATATATGGACCACATTTTCTTAATCCAGTCATCTGTTGAAGGGCATCTTGGCTCCTTCCACAATTTGGCTATTGTGGATAATGCTGCTATGAACATTGGGGTGCAAATGGCCCTTTTCTTCACTATGTCTGTATCTTTGGGGTAAATACCCAGTAGTGCAATTGGTGGATCATAGGGTAAGCTCAATCTTTTCAAATCTTTTTGTCCTTAGTTTTCTTGCTTTATTTCTCTGGCTATGCCCTCCAGTATAATAGAGAAGGAAGTGGTGTGAGCAGACATTCTTGGCTTGTTACTGCTCTCGGGGATAACATGTTCAGGTGTTTAGCATTACATGTAATGAAGGCTATAGATCATTCATAGATGCCCTTTATCAGGTCAGGGAACTTTCTCTTTCATTTTCAGTTTGCTGCAAAAGTTTTATTTTCTATGTTTGTTTGTTTTGTTTTGTTCTGTTTTCAAGTCATGCATGGGTGATAAATTTCTTCAAGTGCTTTATTCATATATTTAGATCATATATATTTTCATTTGTTTTGAAGAGATAGTGAATTACATCAATTAGTTTTTGAATGTTAAACCAACCTATGTGATTTTAATAAGTACCCTTTGTTATGATGTATTAACATTCTTGTGTATCATTCAATTTAACTTGCTAATATTTTGTTAAGAACTGTAATGTCTACATTAATTGGGGTGGTCATTGTTTTTATTTTCCCCCAGAGTGCAAACTGTTAATCATATCCAGGATATTATTGACTTTTTAATTGTATGACTAAAGTTTCCAAATATTTAAAAATATGCATATTTATACATTGATATGTTTATACACAAAACTTTAAATTCTTATGCTTGTAACCTCTCTGCATCCTCTTAATTGAAAGGACATTTAAAACATGTTTGTTTTTGATAACTATCATTGGACATTCTTCTCTTATATTGTCTTACACTTTTATCCTTTTACTTGGGAGTTCTAAAGATATACATTAACATGACTAGTGATAAGTTTTGTTTAAGTAAGCCTATCATGTATGTTCTTTTTTTTTTCACTTTTTATCATTTCTTGGCTTATTTGGATTGTGTTCTTTCTAGTATTCCATTTTGGCTTCTATTTCCTTCGACAAATTGTAGTGAATGATTCTTTAGTTAAATTCACATTTTTAAGTAGCCAAATATACTTCCATGTAATTTGCCAGATTACTCTCAAAATTTTTAAAAATATCTCATATTTTTGTTGTTTCATCTTTGATATTTCCAATTTTGTGTGCTTGTATTGCTTGTATATTGTCTCTCATTGTCATATATATTTTTTTGCCTTTGCCTTAAAACTCAGCTTAGATGAATTCAACAGGCTAATTCAATTTTGCTATTATCCTTTTTATTATGTCCTTCTATTATTCTTCTTATTGTTGTTATTTTTCTAAGTTCCTTATTTTAATTGTTGATGCAGGTTAATTCATTGTGTTCAAGAGAAACTCATAACCATAAAAACTTATATTACTAAAAATAACACCAAAAGTGCTTAAGTGCATATGAAACTTTAGAAAATCTTTTAACTCCAGGAATATGAAAGAAACATACTAAATGTCCTCTGGAAAACTACTAGTACTTATTTCAGTTAACAAGAGCATGACTTCTGTAGAAAAGTTACAGGCACAGCAAATATATGACTACTAAAATGAGTGAGATAGCAATGATATGCATTCATTGTCACTAATTTCAATTTCCATTTCTACAAAATGAGGCTGATAACAGTCTTGATTTTTTGTGATGAATATAGAATGATAATCCTAGTAGTAGTAGTAGTCTTTACAGTAATTTTATATCACATACTATGTCCTGGACACAGTCTTAAAGTTTTTATAATGCATATGCTTGATTCCAGTAAATATTTCTTTCTTGCAGTTTAAAGATTTCATAAATTTAAAAATTATGCTACACTACTTAATTATAAAACAGTTATCAGCAGAGTTTTTTTTTAATTGGAAGAGTTTTATCTGAGAATTCTGTCAATTTAAGGCTTAGGCAAAACATGAATAAACATCTAATTTATTTCAAAGAGTACTACTAATTTACTTAAATATCCCAAATAAGGTGAAATTGGAATGAGAACATACATCCCCCATTTCTCAGCAGGTTATCCTTGTTTTTCTTTGTCATTATGCTTAATTAGAGCTTTAAAGATATGTTTCTTGAAAAAATTATATTTCTGCCAACTGCTGTCAGTCGGTTCCCAATTCCACGTCACTCTCAAGTAATAGAGTAGTTGACAATGTTCTGACAGAATCCCAACTGTCAGACAGCTCTGCTGATTGCTACTGCTTCCCTTCAACCTAATTAAAGATTTATTATTTTCATCAGACCAAAGATAATCTTTTCTGTTTCAGTCAACTTTAGCCCTGAGGTGTCCAATATAATAATGCTATAATTTTTCTCTCAGCTTATCCATTTTTTTTCTTCCACATGCTTGAGACAGAATATCTTTGTTGTTGTTGTTTTTCTGTGAAGGCAAAGTTCATTCTAAATACCAAGAATCTTTAAAGGACTTTCAATAATTTATATCACAGAGTATATACGTTATGGCATTATATACATAAAAAAATGCCATTTTTTAAATATAACAGAATACACAAAAGTGGGCTAACTATAATTTTAATAATGAGCCTCTGCCTTAACTTTCAAATACATAACTGTTAAGATCAGAAATGGATATAAGTGTATACTGTTAACAAAAAAAAAATGAGATATACAGAATCACGAACCCCCAATTTTATGCTTTGCTGTGCACCAGTGTGTGCATATACAAGTATGATGTTTGTATTTACTTTTTGGTATTGTTGCTTCTGTGACAGTGGTTCTTGGATTGTTAATTGGTCTCTGTCCTACATGAGATAATCAAGCCAAGTTAGAAAGTATTTACTGATTTTTATTAGAATTCTGCCTTTTTTTTTTTTTTTTTTTTTGGTGGGGGGATAGGTAGATCTAACAATCTTTGTAAGAGTGAGATATACACTCGGGATTATACCAAAAAGATACGATTTCTCTATTTAACTTTATTCTTCTCAGTTAGTATTGCCATAAAGATGTAATGGCCTTAAAATTTTTAAGTAGAAGAAAATCTCATTTGTAGAGAATTGCTCATACTTTAGGTATCTGTAATTCCTTTAT
This sequence comes from Ursus americanus, assembly GCF_024610735.1. Classification (NCBI taxonomy): domain Eukaryota; kingdom Metazoa; phylum Chordata; class Mammalia; order Carnivora; family Ursidae; genus Ursus; species Ursus americanus. The sequence continues at coordinate 40,673,921 of NC_142145.1, forward strand.
AAGAGGTTCCAAAGCTTAATAATTTTGAAGAAAACTTGAAATATATTAACTTTAGAAATGCATCACACATTTACCTTAGAATAATTGGTCTACGGATGGAAAGTAGAGTTTCTAGTAGCATCCTAGAAACACATTTATGTGCATGGATACGCACACATATGTACACACACACATACACACACTATTCTGCAAATGCCCGAATCCCAGAAATTGTTAGATACATCGTTAATGACCATGAGATATAATATGAGATATAAATGACCATGAGATATAAACAACTCTCTTCTGAGTTGTTTATTACAAATAATTTCAGTGGGAGAGTGATTGCACTTTGCTCACCATTATGCACAGGAGGAAAAAATAAGGCAAAGGAGGAGAAGGAGCAGAAGAAGGAAGGGGAGGCTGAGGGAAGGAAAGTATCTATGTACATTCCTGAGTCAGTATTTTGAAAGAATAGTATATGTTCTGGGTGACTTTTATCACATTTGTTTCTAGTACAATAAGGTGCACACCTAGTCTGTTTCCTTCTGAACATTACAAAATAGAGAGTGGTGGAGAGTCCCAAATCTGTTCAAATTACACTTTTTTTTTCAGAAACAAATTAAATCTTGGTTCCACACAGACTTTCTATTGTCATCAGAAGGTATCTGCATTTATAAATTGTGTTTTTAAATTGAAAGAAATAGGGAGAAGCTTAGCTGTACTTAATCACCAATAGCATTGGTAGGAGTAAACACAATTTACATTTATAATACTTACCTGATGAAGGAAGTCGTTTCACACAACTGTGAAAAGTGGAGTAAACCAGAGCTAATCACTAATAGAAAAGTCAGCTATATACAATCAACATCCTATGTATTATTTAAGAAGGTGCTGGCTTTATCTGCATGATGTGACAATAGTGATTATAATTCTGTAAAGCCATAAAAATGATTGAGAGTCTGCAAAAACCTCTTGGGAAAATTCATGAAAATTATATGTATGTATATATTTATACATTACACATTTAAATTCTAGGAAATACTATGTTTTAATAATAACTACAAATTAAACATAACAATTACACCTTAGAGGAAAAAAAATTGAATGGTGTCATAAAATTCCTTACAAGTAAAATATTTAAAATATAAACTTAGAGAAACCTATTGGATAATTTATAATGGTATATGCAGTTATTTACTTCTAGATATGTCTTCCAGGTGACCAGTTCAGATTTGAGTTTCATCTTAACCTATTTCACTGCCATACATCTGGAAGATGACTACTGCATAAGAATGAAATAGAGTATTCCTGTATGACTCCTACAAATGTAAAGACTTTCCCTAGTTTTTCTAGTTTCCTTCCTTGTCTAAGATATATAAAGTAAACCAATATACCCTAAGCTAAAATTTCGTGAAGGCAAAGAATATGTTGTCACATGTATAATTTAAAGTATAATGCATATCTTGAAATATGGGAAAATGTTATGTTTATATCTCGACATTAGTGTGGTTAAAACAATCCTCCCATGAGTTAAATTAAATACATATTAACAGAGGAAAAATATAATTAAGTGAGCATGATGTCTTGCTTAAAAGTCAAGAAGTTATTGAATCTTTGCAACAATCATCTGTAATATGAAAATTATTATTCGACTTGACAGGCCTCAAAATAATATTTATATTTTTCCTTATTGTAATCAAGCACTGGTAAATTTGACTACTACTAACCAAAACATTAATTCATCCATTCTTAGTAATATGTGCAATTGTCACGTGTCTTGAAATACAGACTCATGCTAATAAAAATCTATGTAACCATTACCAAAAATAAAGTTAGAAGTATATGGAATTAATATATTACTAACATTTGCAGGGTAGTACTGGTCTATTTACAACACTATTTCATTTAATACTCACAGGAGATACTTACATTATTAACTCTATTTTATAAATAAATAAACAAACTTTAAGTGGGGATAAATGTGCTCTGAAGTATATATGTATGATGGTAAAGTTTAAAACATGTTACCATTCAGAAGGTTATTGGTGAATGTTAACTCAGATAAAATGGTATTTGGGGATATTATGGAACAATTAAATTGAGTAGCAATGATTGATGGTTGGAAAAGAGTAGTGACACATCTCAGTATGATGAGTCAAGATAAGCATTGATTGTCTATTCTAATGTCTTTATAAATTTCATGCTCACTTCCTTCTGATTTTTAGTTTTTTCCCTGACTCCACTGGTATTATAAAACTGCTCTGCTATTGGAAGAGTACATTTTACAGTGAACAGAGTGATTGTGCTTTCAGGTGGCCTCCTATAGATTGATAATATACATTGATTTTATATGTGTGTATATATATATATATATATATATATATATATATATATATATACACACACAAACACACACACATCATATGGATCTTATATCCACAATATGTGGATTTGCCAGTATTAGAGAATACATCTTCCTGAAGATCTTGGATTGCTTCACATCATTCCTAATTTTGTATATGTAGGCAAATTATGTCCTTGTTTTGAGTCTTTGAGGACAAAGTTTACTACTTAATAAAAGTCTGTTGTTTTATTGTTTATTGCATCAAGTATTGTTTTAATTGATGGGATGTCAAATATATTAAAGATAGATTCCGTGGATCTGTATAAAACTCAGTCTAAAATTGAGAAAGGCAAAAATTTACCTTGGAAGCTTCCTGTCTCATATTTCTGGTATTTTTAAGTGGCCGCTGCTGATTTCAATTCCAGCTACTTACTGTATATCACATATTTGCATATATTGTCTTATTTTGTTCCCAATACAGACATGTGACTTTATAAAAATCCTTTCTTCATGCTTAAGATATATATATATATCTTAAGATATATATATATATACACATATATATGTCACATGTATAATTTAGAGTATAATGCATATCTTGAAATATGGGAAAATGTTATATTTATGTCTTGACATTAGTGTGGTTATATATATGTATATATATGTGTGTGTATATGTATATAAGTGTATATGTATATATATATATATGTGTGTGTATATATATATATATATATGAAGAATCTGAAAGGCTAAGAGACCTTCTTTGTGACAAAGATTTTGTGTAACAAAGATTTAGTCCTATAGCTCCTGTCGTAAACTTAGTAAGCTTTCTATGAATATTTTATTTTATTTAGTATTTATTTGTTCTTTGTAGATATCAAATAGGAGTTCAGTATATGTTGAAAACAGAATATACATTAAAAGCCTCATTTTTCATGTATATGACAATGGCCTTTGCTTTTTCAAAATGTTATCTTGACCATAATTTGAGTAGTTGTAGTTATCAGAGTAAAACTAACCTTCATTGGAATTTCTGGATCAAGAAATACAGTGTAAACTTTGGAATATCATTTGATTGTAAATTTAATATAGAATTAATATTTACAAATCATACAGATTTTATTTCCTGAAACTGTTTGCATTTTATTTAATTATTCGGATTCTTTTTTTATAATAATTTTTTATTATGTTATGTTAGTCACCATATAGTACATCCTTAGTTTTTGATGTAGTGTTCCATGATTTATTATTTCCGTATAACACCCAGTGCTCCGTGCCATACGTGCCCTCCTTAATACCCATCACCAGCCTATTCCAATCCACCACCCCCTCCCCTCTGAAGCCCTCAGTTTGTTTCCCAGGGTCCATAGTCTCTTGTGGTTCCTTCCCCCTTCTGTTTACCCCCCCTTCATTCTTCCCTTCCTTCTACCAATCTTGCTGCTATTTCTTATGATCCGTAAATGAGTGAAACATGTGATAATTGTATTTCTCTGCTTAACTTATTTCACTTAGCATAATCTCCTCCAGTCCTGTCCATGTTGCTGCAAATGTTGGGTAATCATTCTTTCTGATGGCTGAGTAATATTCCATTGTATATATGGACCACATCTTCTTAATCCAGTCATCTGTTGAAAGGCATCTCAGCTCCTTCCACAATTTAGCTATTGTGGACAATGCTGCTATGAACATTCGGGTGCATATGGCCCTTTTCTTCACTACGTCTGTATCTTTGGCCTAAATACCCAGTAGTTCAAATCCTGGATCATAGGGTAGCTCTATTCTTAACTTTTTGGAAAGTTTGGAAACTTTTTGGAAAAACACTGTTTTCCAAAGTGGCTGTACCAACTTGCATTCCCACCAACAATGTAAGAGCGTTCCCCTTTCTCCACATCCTCTCCAACATTTGTTGTTTCCTGCCTTGTCAGTTTTTGCCATTCTAACTGGTGTAAGGTGGTATCTCAAGATGTTTTTGATTTGAATTTCCCTGATGGCTAATGATTTTGAACATTTTTTCAAGTGTCTATTAGCCATTTGTAAGTCTTCATTGGAAAAGTGTCTGTTCATATCTTCTGCCATTTTTTTGATTTGATTGTTTCTCATGTATTGAGTTTGAGAAGTTCTTTATAGATCTTGGATACCAGTCTTTTATCTGTAGTGTCATTTGCAAATATCTTCTCCCATTCCGTGGGCTGCCTTTTAGTTTTTTTGACTGTTTCCTTGGCTGTGCAGAAGCTTATTATCTTGATGAAGTCCAACAAGTTCATTTTTTCTTTTGTTTCTCTTGCCTTTGGAGATGTGTCATGAAAGAAGTTGCTGTGGCTGATGTCAAAGAGGTTACAGCCTATGTTCTCCTCTAGGATTTTGATGGATTCCTGTCTCACATTGAGGTCTTTCATCCATTTGGAGTTTATCTTTGTGTATGGTGTGAGAGATTGCTCAAGTTTCATTTTTTTTGCATATAGCTGTCGAGTTTTCCCAGCACCATTTATTGAAGAGACTGTCTTTTTTCCACTGGATTTTTTTTCCTGCTTTCTCAAAGATTAGTTGACCATAAGAGCCAAGGGTCCATTTCTGGGTTATCTATTCTGTTCCATTGGTCTATATGTCTGTTTTTGTGCCAGTACCATGCTGTCTTTGTGATCACAGCTTTGTAGTATAGCTTGAAATCAGGCAATGTGATGCCCTCATCCTTGGCGATTCAGGGCCTTTTCTGGTTCCACATAAATGTAAGGGCTGTTTGTTCCAGGTCTATGAAAAATGTCATTGGTATTTTGATCAGGATGGCATTGAAAGTGTAGATTGCTCTGAGTAGCATAGACATTTTAACTATGTTTATTCTTCCAATCCATGAGCATGTAATGTTTTTCCATCTTTTTGTGTCTTCTTCAATGTCTTTCAGGAGTGTTCTGTAGTTTCTAGAATATAGATCTTTTACGTCTCTGGTTAAGTTAATTCCAAGATATTGTATGATTTTTGGTGCTATTGTAAATGGAATCAATTCCCTAATTTCTCTTTCTTCAGTCTCATTGTTCGTTTATAGAAATGCAACTGATTTTTTTAGCATTGATTTTTTATCCTGCCACATTCCTGAATTGCTCTATAAGTTCTAGTAATTTGGGGGTGGAGTCTTTTTGGTTTTCCATATAGAGTATCACGTCATCTGCAAAGAGACAGTTTGACTTCTTCTTTGCCGATTTGAATACCTTTTATCCCTTTTTGTTGTCTGAATGCAGTTGCAAGGACGTCTAGTACTATGTTGAATAATAATGACGAGAGTGGGCATCCTTGTCGTGTTCCTGATCTTAAGGGAAAGGCTTTCAGCTTTTCCCCATTGAGAATGATATTCACCATAGGCTTTTCATAGATGGTTTTTATGAAATTGAGGAAGGTACCCTCTATTCCTACACTCTGAAGGGTTTTAATCAGGAAAGGATGCTGTATTTTGTCAAATGCTTTTCTACATCAATTGAGAGGATCGTATGGTTCTTGACTCTTTTCTTGTTGATGTGATCTATCACACTGATCAATTTGCAAATGTTGAGCCACACTTGCATCCCAGGGATGAATCCCACTTGGTCATGATGGATAATCCTTTTACTGTACTTTTGGATCCTATTAGCTATGATCTTGTTGAGCATTTTGGCGTCCATATTCATCAGGGATATTGGTCTGGAATTCTCCTTTTTGATGGGGTCTTTGCCTGGTTTGGGGATCAGGGCAATACTGGCCTCATAAAATGAGTTTGGTAGTTTTCCTTCTGTTTCTATTTTTTGAAACAGCTTCAGGAAAACAGGTATTATTTCTTCTTTGAATGTTTGGTAGAATTCCCCATGGAATCCATCAGGCCCTGGAGTCTTGTTTTTGGGGAGGTTTTTGATCACTGCTTCAATCTCTTCATAATTAATTGGTCTGTTTAAGTAATCAGTTTCTTCCTGTTTCAGTCTTGGTAGTTTGTAGGTTTCCAGGAAGACATCCATTTCTTCCAGGTTGTTTAATTTATTAACATAAAGTTGTTGATAAAAGTTTCTAATGATCCTTCCTATTTCATTGGTGTTGGTTGTGATCTATCCCCTTTCATTCATAATTTTATTAATTTCGGTCGTTTCTCTATTCTTTTGAATAAGTCTTGCCAGTGACTTATCGATCTTATTTATTCTTTTGAAGAACCAGCTTCTAGTTTTGTTGATGTGCTCCACTGTGCTTCTGGTTTCTAATTCATTGATCTCTGCTCTAATCTTGATCAACTGCCTTCTCGTTTGTTGGTTAGACCCATTCTTCCATTCCAGCTCCAGCTTCTTGAGGTGAGAATATAAGAACTGCATTTTAGATTTTTTTATTCCTTTGAGTGAGGCTTGGATGGCTATGAATTTTCCCCTTAGGACTGCCTTTGCAGTGTCCCATAAGTTTTGGACTGATGTGTTTTCATTCTCATTGGTCTCCAAAAATTGCTTAATCTCATTTTTAATTCCCTGGTTTACCCAATCATTATTGAGCAGGATGGTCTTAGTTTCCAAGTGTTTGTGTTTCTTCCAAATTTTCTTTGTGATTTTGTTCCAGTTTCAAAGCACTGTGGTCTGAGAATATGCAGGGAATGATCTCAGTCTTTTGATATCAGTTAAGACCTGTTTTGTGTCCCAGTATATGGTCTATTCTGGAGAAAGTTCCATGTGCATTCGAAAAGAATAAGTATTCGGTTATTCTGGGGTGTAGTGTCCTGTATATATCTATGAGGTCCATTTGGTCTGGTATGTCATTCAAAGCTTTTGTTTCTTTGTTGATTTTCTGATTAGGTGATCTGTCTATTGCTGAGAGTGGAGTTTTGAGGTCCCCTACTATTAACGTATTATTATCTATATGTCTCTTTATTCTGGTTAAGAGTTGGCTTGTGTATCTAGCTGCTCCCCTGTTGGGGGCATAGATATTTACAATTGTCATATCTGCTTATTGGGTACATCCTTTAAGAATAATATAGTGTCCTTCTGTATCTCTAACTGCAGTTTTTAGTTTAAAATCCAATCTGTCTGATATGAGAATTGCTACCCCAGCTTTCTTTTGAGGTCCATTGGCATGAAAAATGGTTCTCCATCCCTTCACTTTCAGTCTGGATGTATCTTCAGGTTCAAAATGAGTCTCTTGTAGACAGCAAATGGATGGGTCATGTCTTTTTATCCAATCTGCAACCCCGTGGTGTTTTATGGGAGCATTTAGGCCATTCACATTGAGAGTGATTATTGAGAGATATGATTTTAGTGATGTCATGTTGCCTGTGAAGTCTTTGTTTGTATAGATTGTAAATTTCTGTTCTGTATCACTCTTGGGGTCTTTTTACTTTTTAGAACCCCCTTAATATTTCTTGTAGGGGTGGCTTGGTGGTCACATATTCTTTCAGTTTCTGCTGGTCTTGGAAGGTCCTTGTCTCTCCATCCATTCTGAATGACAGCCTTGCTGGATGAAGGATCCTTGGCTGCATTTTCTTCTCCGTTAGAGCTCTGAATATGACTTGCCAACCTTTCCTGGCTTGCCAGGTCTCTGTAGAAAGGTCTGACATTATTCTGATGTTCCTCTCTCTGTACGTGAGGATTATCTTCCCCCTGGCCTTTTTCAATATTGTATCCTTGGATCTAATATTTGAGAATTGCACTATTATGTGACATGGTGTAGGTCTGTTCTCATTGATCTTGGGAGGGTTCCTCTCTGCCTCATGGACAAGAATGCTTCTTTCCTTTGCTAGATTAGGGAAGTTTTCAGCTACAATTTGTTCAAATATCTCTTCGAGACCTCTTTCTTTCTCCACCCCCTCGGGGATGCCAATGATTCTGACATTGGAACATTTCATTGAGTCAGTAATCTCCCATAACCTACATTTTTGAGATTGGATTTTTTTGAGCCAAGTTTCTGTTTTAACTTTGTCTTCTACCATCCCATCCTCCAATTCACTAATTCGTTCTTCTGCCTCATTTACCTTGGCCATCAGAGCATCCAGTTTAGACTGCATTTGATTCACAGCATTTTTAATTTCTGCCAGATTTGCTCTCATTTCCGCCCTTAGAGATTCTATATTCTCAGTAATATTTTCGTTAATATTTTTCCAAGCCTACACATCATCTTGACCATTGTTACTCTGAACTCCATTTCTGACAATTTGGTTATGTCCATATCCATCATTTCTGTGGCAGAGGCCACAGTCTCTGTCTCCTTTCTTTGGTGAGGATTCCTCCTCCTCATCATTCTGATGAGGAGAGGTTACGGGGATGCACAGAGCCCAAATTATTGACCAGGACCCAGGCAGTGTGCACTTGTTTTATAGGGACATTAGGGATGTTGGCTTCTTGATTTTTCAGCCTGCCTTCTGGGGGAGGGGCCTGCTGCACTGATACTCAGGCAACCCTGTTTGGGTAGAGTTGCCCCGTCCCCTGCAAGGAGGGATGGGGATGGGCACAATGTGAATGGGTATTTCCGAGCTTTTGTTCTCCTGAGGCTTTCCCTGGTGGTTTTCTGTGACTCTTCTGAGAGTCAGAGCAGCAGTGGCCGTATCCTAGCCTCTGTCTCAGAACAGAGAGATCGCAGTCCACTCTCTACTGAACTCTCCTGTCCATTTTAACTCTGTTTCTGTCGGTGTTGCTAAAAACCCTGCAGCGTCTCAGGTCGTGCGCCCCATAGCCGGTGTCCCAGCCCTCACTTACAAGGATGGTGCGTCTCTGTCCTTTGTGCTTCTAATACCGCCAGCTGCCCCCAGTTCCCACGTGCGCTCCCAAGCTCCTTTTTGCAGTGTGGTTCGTGCGCGCTCCAGAGCTCAGATTTTCAGTCTGGTCATGCACGCGCTCCCGAGCTCCTGGTTTCAGTCTAGTTCAAGTGTGTGCTCTGGAGCTCCGGTTTTCGGGCAAGTCGTGCACGCGTTCCCAGGCTCATGGTCCCAGTCCGCTCTCTCACGTGTGCGGGTCCATGAGTCCGGCCTGCTCCCCAGTGCAGGTGGCTACTGCTTCCCAGCACCCAAGCACGGTGGCTCCCTCCCCCTTCCACTTATCTTCCCATATGTGTGCGCATTCACAGCTCCCCGCTTCATACCTCAAGCTGGAGATGTTCGTTTGTAGAGATCCAGATGTATCTTCCTATGTCTCAGGCTGTTTTGTAGGTGCTCAGGATGATCTGGTAGATACCCAGCTCAATTCAGGGGACCAGCTGAAAAAAAGTCCCCTACTCCTCTGCCATCTTTTTCTTGCCTCAATTATTCAGATTCTTTAAACTTACATATATTGCTTCATGAATATATACAATTTATTTTAGAATATAAATATGCATTTCTTCATGTTTACTGTATGTATATATTTTGCTCCTTTTTTTTTTTTGGCTCTCCAATTCCTCTGATTTCTCTGCAGTTAACTTCTTTGACTCATTTCACAACCTACATGAACATCTTACAATTGAATTTCAATATATTGTCATGTAGTTTTAAGCTATTTGAGTTACTTTCCTACTATATTAAAATCCCTATTCATTTCACAAATAAAATCTGCTTCTTATTAAGTATTATCCTTTCAGTATATTGCTGGATTTTGTTTCATAACCTTATTTGCTATATACTTTTTTGTAAATAGCAGTGAGTATTTATACCTGTATTAATAAGTAGGGTAGATAGAATTACAGATAAACAAATATTTCTTTTTTTAATACTAACAGATTTTGGTAGTAAAACTTAACTAGTTTCTTTAAAGTAAATTCATGAATTTAACCTTTTTTTCCCCCTATAGCGCTGTTTTTTTACTTTTTTATCCTTATTTAATTTAAATAACAATTGTACACACCTAGAATTATTTAAAAGTAGATTAAACTCCACTGTGGACCTTTCTTTTTTTAATGAGGAATGAAATTAAGACAAGTTGTATACTTGAAATTAATATAACATTGTGTGTCAAATATCCCGAAGCAAACAAACAAAAGAAACAGATCATCATGTGGTTTAATAATCCTCATTTTTCAGCCTAATATTGAAGTTAAGTTTATATGCTTTTTATACCAGTGGTAACATATTTGTTTTTTTCATGTAATACTTTCATTAGAATAGTCTACTAAAATTTTGTACTTTTTGTGATAATTACTTCTTTGCCCGGTGATTTTAGACATCTTTTTCCTAATCCCTAATCACGTGGAATTTTCTAGTTTTTGTTTTTGGTGTTGCTATAGATTTCTAACTTAATTGCATTTTGATCAGAAATGTGGTTTATATGATACCAAGGGTATGTAATTAGATAAATTATATTAAATTTGTATTGTCTAGTGTGAAGAGAGGTTTTCATAAATGTTCTTTTTTAAATAAATGTTCTATTTGTGCTTGAAAAGTGTGTTTTTCAATTCTTAAATATTATATGCCAAAGGTATCCAAAATTTTCCTGATAAATTGAACATATAAATTCCTCAATTCAAATTTTCTGTTATGACATTTTTATTTATTTTACACATTAATTTCTGAAAATTGTGCTCAAACATTCCATTATGTTCTTAGATTAGCTAATTCTTACTACAGGTGAATTTGTGAAGTCCTACCTATTTTATGTGTTATGAAGCTAAGTTATTTGGGATTTTAACTGTTTAATATCTTTTACCAGCTTATTTTTTTTTCCATTTTTTAACTTCACTTTCCTGAAATCTAATGTTTTAGAAATTGTCCTTGTAAATAACATATATTTAAATTTTGTTTTTCTAAGCTAGTTTTGTAAATTTAATCAATTTATATTTTTTCATAATATTGAATATACCTTGCTATTTTTTTACCATGTGCTTGCTATTTCTTTTTATTTATATGTAAATTTGGTTGCTGTTTCCCCCCCCATCATTTTTCTTTAAGTTCTTTTGGAAAGATTAGTTTCTTTTTCTTTCTTTCCTTCTTTTCTTTCTTTCTTTCTTTCTTTCTTTCTTTCTTTCTTTCTTTCGTTTTTTTTTTTTTTTTTGCCATTTTTTCAAATAGATTTTCTTGCAAGTTTCATACTCTATAGTTAGTCTTGTCTGATTATCAGACAATTTTAGCAAAGGCTACTTTATGTTTTTCTAATCTATTACTGTATGTACTTTTGAATTACCTACTGAATTACCATATTACCTACTTTCTACATTATATGCTATTTTGAGTAACTGTTGTCTATCTTGTTTCTTCCTATGTGTTAGACATTTGTATATTATTGTTGTATACTGCCATTGTGCTGATATACGCATTTTTTTCTACAAATATTTACCAATAGTGTTGCTCACCATTTCTTATATTTTACATCTTCTGTAGGGACCATTCTCTTCTGTAGAATTAAGCATCTTTTATCATTTCCCCTAGGTAAGATTTGTTGATTAAAACTTTTCAAGATTTGTCAAAATTATCTTTATTTTATTCTATAACTTGAAAAATAAATTAAACTTTAGGTATAGAATTCTAAATGACTGTTCTTTTCTCTCTACATATTAAAGATATTATTGTGTTGTTTTCTTACTCTAATTGTTTTGGTTGAGTGTCAGGTATCAGTCTGTTATTTTTCTCATGTCCCATAATCTGAGATTTCTTGTAGGTTGCTTTCAAGGTCTGTCTTGCCTTATCTTTAGTTAAGTAATGAATTAATTAATTTGCATATAGTTTTACTATTATGCCTCTAATATTTTTATTTTTATTTTCCAACTTTGCATTTGCTGGGCCTCCTTAATCTAAGAATTGGTGTTTTTAATCAAACAGAAAAATCTTTGGTCTTACCTCTTTGAAAATTCGATCTTCCTTTTTATTGTACTATTCCCAGCCTCATGAACCTGTGACCTAATTCTTAACATCTGTGAACTTCAACTTTCCCTTCTATAAAATGGTGGTTATGGTTGGGCACTTGGGTGGCTCAGTCAGTTAAGTATCTGACTTCAGCTTGGGTCATAATCTCAGGGTCCTGGGATCGAGCCCCACATGGGGCTCACTACTCAGCAGGGAGACTGCTTGTTCCTTTCCCTCTTCCTCTCCCCCAATCATGTGTGCCCTCTCTCTCTCTCATTCAGATAAATAAGCAAACAAATAAACAAACAAATAAATAAATAAATAAAATCTTAGAATAATAAAAAATAAAATAGTGATTATGGTACTCACCCTAAAGATTCCTTTTAAGGATTAATTATTTAAAGCACAGTGCCTAGTACATATTAGCAGCTTCAACAAGTAGTAGAAAAAAATATTTGTTCATTAGAAAATGTTTAACAAGGCAGAATTGGAATAATAATTCATAAACTACTGTGTATTTTCTATTTATGTGGCTTAATGAAGGCTTAATTTAATTTTGTTGGATACTAAAAATATCTAATTTTGTTCAGAACACATTATTAACTTAGAAATGTTAAACCTCGGGATTGGATGGTTTATCATATAGAATATTACTTATGACTTCATTAGAACAAACAAAAAACATTGCTATTTATGTATTTAATAGTCTGTCATCACAAAATAGCCCATGTTTGGGACTTGGCAGTACTTTGTCAAAAGAAGAGTCAATGGAAATGAAATTAATAATATTAAGTGGTTTGTTCACTTAAAGTTGTTGGACTGTGCAATTTAAGGAATAGTTTTTATATTTAATGTTTATAATAATAAGTTCATTTTGTTCCTGTAATAAACCCTTGTTTATGTACTCCAAGTACTTTTTCCCTACTGAATGGTTTCTTTGGTTAACCTAAGAATTTACTTCTTCTTATTAAATATTAGGCTTAACCATTGATAGTTTCTTTAAAAATTTTTTAAGGTTAACTTGGAAGAATTTGGCATGATTGAGCTTCCAAAGGAAGTTTCCCAAGAGAAATATCATAAACAATTTTGATTGCTTTATTCTAGTACAAGAGCTACTTAAGTGATATTTGTGGGTGTGAAGAGAGAGAGAAAGGAAAAGAATAGATAACTGAATAGTACTGGCTTCTTAAGTATGACTTTTTACTTTGTTGTTGTTTTGTTGTTGCTTTCAAATGTATTTTATATTTACTACATGAAGAATAGAACTGCATTAAAAATAAACATAAGTGACTTGAATAAGTAAGCATGCATTTAAAATATGTTAGTGATGATATGTCTTATTTGTAAATGCTATGGTCTAGAGATTTTTTTAATTAGTATTAATTTGGAAATGTAGGATGTGTTAAGTGTCATCAACACAGGAATTTACTGCTTATTTCTCACAGGTCCAAAATGCATATGTAGTTGAGTTTAAATGTAGATATATAACTGGCTTCAGTATAACACACATGTAGCTGGGTTATATTGTAATTTACATTACAACCACTGATGTATGTGCAGAAAATTATTTTATTTATTTACACTTTTTTTTATCCCTTCCTTCTATCTGTCAACTTCTGGGCAATGTAAAATAAAACAAAAACAATTTTATCAGGTAAATGTTGGTCTGATCTCCAAAATTATAAAGTAACTTTTCAGATTACTTTCCTCTCCCTCTTCCCTTAGATGGCTTCTGGGTGTGTGGGTGAGGGTCTTGCATGATCCCTTGGCATTGGAAAAGGGGCAGTACTCCTGCCTTACGAATCCTTAATGAGGTAAATCCTATCAGGGTCTCATTCCCTGACTACATGCCTGCCTGAGATTTCACCCTGCTCTTCATGTCAGAATGTTCCCTGTGTCATATTCTTATCCTTCGTGAGATAACATACTTGTTATTCCCCTCTTCTGCCCTGGTACCATAATGGTGGACTAGATGTGTAGAGAGGGAAAATAGCTAACAGAATGAACCAAACCAATAGATATTTCACAATGACCACATCAGTTATAACTATATATACGTACATGGGTGGAGAAAAAAGATTATATTATGAACCAAAACTGTTCCCAATTCTGCTTAATTTTTTTTTCAATTCTGCTTTATAACAAGAAAAATATTTAAAATCGGGGTGGAAATCAGCTAATGCTCTCCTAATTTAAACTTACTGAAAACATTTTGAGAGGAAGGAAGTAATAGAGGAATTTAAAAATCTCGCACTTCAGTGCTCTCACATAGTTAAGTAACCTGTTGGCTAGCAGAGCATATCCAGAAGGCCCACTCATGAAGATAGGTTAGAAGCAAGAGGGTTTTTGGAAAGCTAAACTTCTGCAAAACAATATCAGGAAATTTGTGTTTCTGACAAAAACCAGAGAGGTAGAGACTTGGAAAATCAGGAGTCAGAGATTATTTAGAGGAAGTAATGGCAGCAAACAGGATAGCAATGTAAAATCTATATCATCCTCCAGTTCCATCCATGTCGATGTGAGAGACTCTGTACTCTGGGAAAAAAAATTGAGGGTTACAGAAGGGAGAGGTCTGGAGGGATGGGGTAACCAGGTGATGGGTATTAAGGAGGGCACATGTTGTAATGGGCACTGGGTGTTATATACAACTCCTGAATCGTTGAACACTACATCAAAAACTAATGATGTACTATATGTTGGCTAACTGAACATAATAATAATTTAAAAATAAAATCTACATCATCCTAAAGATTCTGCAAGGGCTGGTACACACAAATGCATTCTGCAAGTGAGCCTTTTGGAAGAGAAATTAACATAGCTGGATGAGTATCTTGAGAGTTGCAAACTTAGAGGTTACATGATCTAGTCCAGGAAATGATTTAGTGCCTATATTAACTAAAAACTGTAAGCCATTCTCAAGTCTTTGAATCCTAAAAAAAATAAAAATTAAAAAAATTTAAAAAAGGGGTTGGGGGAGAATACAGAACTGAATCACAAAAGTGTGGAAACCACTGGCGACATCTGGAGAAACATGTATTTTAGAAAAGTCCTAATTTTATTAATAACATAAAATGCATAATAAACCCCTCAAATAAAACCTTACTTATGGCTCTGTTTTTCAGGAATTTAGGGCTATGACATTTGGTACCTGGAGTAGACTTGAAGTAGATATTTTGAGTAGGACTTTGGAGTTCATTGCCCACTGGTTTGAAGTCAATAAAAGCCCCTTTGCTGGTGAGAGTGATGGAAAAAGAGATGTGATCTGAGAAGGAGGAAAACAAATACAGGGTAGAATATTTTAGAGTTGCCTGTAGCTTTTCAAGAAATCATTGGCTGTTGATTGGACACTTGAAATATCCAGAGAGACTATATGGAATCACTATGAAAGAGAACATTTGATCAGGAAGACGAAGGGTGGGTAGGTTACCTGGTGGATCCTTCCAGCCTCTGACTTCCACTGGTAAAAGTCAAACCTATGGGACATAAATCTACGAAGTCATAGGTTAATTACTGCACGACTGGGGTAACTATTGAATGTGATTTCCAAGGAGGGTTTAGATTACTTACATTGACAATAGAGCTGTATGTTGACAAAATCTGTTCATCTGCTATGTAAGGAGTTTTACCTACAGAGGTTGATGTGATGGGTGCTGGTTAATGATTTGGGTGTCAATCACTTTGTGAGTTTTGTGGCAGTCTAAGATTCTGTTGTGGTTAAACTAGTCTTCATAGAGCTGATAGCTATGATGGATCTGAGTTATGGCAAAGATCTTTGGCAAGCAGAGGAGAAATGAGAAATATGAACCAAGATCATAAAAGATGACAAATCAAAACGAGATGGGTTGAATTGAAAGCAGAGTTTGAACAATATTTGTACACCCATGTTCATAGCAGTATTATTCACAATGCCCCACAATACCCACAATAACCTTAGGAAGGAACCTAAGGATCCATAGGTGGATGAATGGATAAATAAAATGTAATATGTTCGTACAATGAAGTATTATTCGTTTTTAAAAAGGAAAGGAATTTGACACATCCTACAACATGGATGAACCTTGAAGACATTATACTAAATTAAACAGGGCAGTTACAAAAGGACAAGCAGTGTATAATTCTGTTTATGTGAGGTACTCAGATTAGTCAAATGCATAGAGACAGAAAATAGAATCGTAGTTTCCAGGGTCTGGGAGGACAGGAGGAACAAATGGAGAGTTATTATTTAATGGGTATGGATTTTCAGTTTGAGTAGATGAAAAACTCTGCAGATGGATGGTGGTAATGGTGCATAAGAATCACCACTAAAATGTATACTTTAAATCTGTCAAAATGGATAATTTTGTTATATGTGTTTTACCACAACAAAAATGTATCATCCAAAAAAAAAAAAAAAGAAAGAAAGAAATGGGAAGGAAAGTTTGAGAAAATAGGTTTGGGAAAAAATCCATTTATTTATTTTTTTAAGATTTTTTAAAAAATTTATTTGAGAGAGAGAGTGAGTGAGCAAGCAAGAAAGAGCACAAGCAGGGGGAGAGGGAGAAGTAGACTCCCCACTGAGCAGGGAGCCCAATACAGGGCTCCATCCCAGGACCCTAGGATCATGACCTGAGCTGAAGGCAGATTCTGCTTAACCAACTGAGTAACCCAGGTGCCCCAGAAAAAACCATTGAAATAAAAATATTGATTAGATATGTATAGTATATCTGCCCTGTGTAAAGTGCTTTAGGTGAAATAGAAATTTGTCACTAACTAGCTGTGAATTCTTGGGTGTATCAATTAATCTGCCTTATCTTCTCAAGTGTGATAGTTTGGAGTAGGTGAATTCCAGACTTCTTACATCGTCAAATACACATTGCATCTCTGATAATGTCTATACTTTGCTCAAAAAGATATGGGATACTCTCTCAAATTAAGTCTAAGCATTGTATTATAGAAAAACATTGCAGCTGTAATCCAGTCCCAACTGTCTCTCGTATTGTCAGTGCGGATTACCTGGATCTAGCTCTGCTTAGCACTTAGCATTCTCTGGAGACATCCTGCTGTATCAGATGGTCTTCTTCAAGCAATTTCCACATTTTTATCTGGCATGTTTATACTTCCAAAACTAGAAAGTTCTGGAATGTGTTCCAGAACAATTCTCACAGATTCCAATATGATTTAACTCTCCCCTTTTCCTGCATTTCCATGGAAATGCATTTATATGCTAGTCACAGTTTCTCTTGTAATAACTTATATATTTTACTATAATTAGTGCCTTGAACTAGGAAGTGCCCAGTAAAAATGTTGAATTACTTTGAAAACAAGTGATATATGTGTTTTGCTATTTATGTCTTCTAATTAATTTTTAGTTTTTATTTTTCT
Source organism: Ursus americanus (assembly GCF_024610735.1). Classification (NCBI taxonomy): domain Eukaryota; kingdom Metazoa; phylum Chordata; class Mammalia; order Carnivora; family Ursidae; genus Ursus; species Ursus americanus. Next base: position 40,691,341 of record NC_142145.1, read on the forward strand.
AATATTCACTTTATCATATAATTGCATTAAGAAATAGACATAGAAGAAAATAAGGTAAATATAAAAAGACACTGAAATAACTTCTGACATCTTATTTTGACTTAAATTATATCAGAACTATAAGCCTAATGAGACATAAGGATGAGTAGAAATGAAATTGAATTATGTCAATACTTTTTTTTCCTTCTTGTTGTGATTAATTTCACATATGGGAAAAAGAATAGTAATTGCACATAAAACTGTTGTCATTTCTCCAATTTGAATAAGAAGAGGAAAAGAAAAGTGGATATTGGTATATAGGGTGATAATACATATGGCATGAGCCAATGAAAATTTTGTAGAATATTACTCTGTCCCTTTTTAGACATCTAACTTTATAAATTTGGAGAAAATAATGAAGTTGATAGGACATAATATTTATATGCTTATTTTTAGTGAAATTTTAAGCAGTGTAATTATAGAACACTATAATAATATTTCAGTGTCTCAAATTTAGTTTGGTAGGTTAAGTGCAGTTATGTGAGGAGACTAGTATTGGTGTATCCTGTTGGTAACTAACAAGTTTCAGACAAAAAAATAAATCCTAAGGTTTTTTTTTAACTTAAAGTTTTAAAGAAATTAAAAGTTTTTTTTAAGTTAAAAAAAAAGACTGGAATATAGTAATTTAAATGAAAATTATTTAATCATAGAGCATACTTCTTGTTTGAGTGTGATTTACAGAAAAAGAATGAATCAGCTTGGTACATCTCTTAAAGCCACATCACTTTCAATCACCAAAAAATGATAGGAGGAAGTTATTGATAACAAGTTCCAATTGCATAATGTTCCCAGGACCTATATTAGCAGTTTGAGTATTATTAAGACAGATGTATATAGACCTGCAAATCTCTGCAATGAAAACATATCTGAACGAGGAAAATATTAGTCCTGAAATGCTATAAAACTTGTATTGTTAATATGCCCTGACGATGGTGTTAAGAGTTGTTTAGTTGTGCTTATCTAAAGCTGCCCGTCTCAAGGCTAATGAAGAGATCCTGACAGCTTTTCTGCAATGTCAGTAAAGAGCTTTAATGACTAGAGATTAATCAGTTTCCAAGGCAACAATCTTTAAGGATATCTACCCCATTAAGGCAAGGGAAAGAAGTGGCAAAAATTTATGCCACCAAATAGAAACAAACAAACAAAAAACAGGCTAAGAACAGTTTTGCTCCTTAAAGAAATTGCAAGGGAAAGGGTCTTGGATTTAGTGGTGCATTCACTTAATTAAAATAGGATTTTTATTCTCTTCTCAATGTAAATCATCATTGAGAAAAGTATCTGTCACCTCTGATATTCTCTGGGCAATAAATTTAAATGAATTAATCATTTCACTTATTCAGAAATTTGGAAGAGTGATAGGCACTTGCCAATGGGCTGTAGAATTCCTGGCTCATTGATTTTTAGATGCCAGAGGAGATTGGAGAGGCTGTGAAATGATTTGAGTAGAAATAAAAAGAAGTAAATCATTCTAGACTAGATTTGCCTGTTTATCTTTCTTACCCTCTAATCAAACATGGATTATAATATTACATGTACATAATCATATAATAACATTACTATAGACTGTTCTGTCTTTCTTCTCAATCAAAGTTTAAAAAGTCACCATAGTTTTGAACTATACCTGAATTGGAATTTAGCTTTCAGTAGAAGCCTTTTAAAATTCTGATATATCATTTGATCAATCCAAGTCCCTTAAAACTAAGGTGGCTATGTAATTTATTATTTCAACAAGGCCACTTTTGAAGGTGAAATAGACTTCTGGTCAGACTAGGATATATGGTCACTCTAAAATTGAAATATTAACAAATATGCATTATATGACCATTGGTAGAAATTGGCTCAATTCCTCAATATTGTTACTAAAGTATTAGCTAAGCTGCTATGACAAAGCTGGCAATAAGATACAGAGACTCTTACAGAACAGCACAGAGAACTGCAAGTGGTTCAGGATATCCAGGAAGATCTATTTTTTTTATTGTTGTTGTTCAACATCCCCCTAGTTTTCTTGGTTTGTTTGGCTAAATGTGGCTTACCAGCAGCAAGACCATATCCCAGACTGTGAAATGAGATAAAGTACTTAGCTTTTAGGGAAGTGACAAAAAGTTACATACTTTATTTCTACTTTCACTATAGTAGCAAGAGTTTAATCATGGCCACATATAGCCTACTAGTCATCAGATCTACTAAAATGTGGATGTGGGTGATGAGGGATATTCTATTACTAGAAGAATGGGGGTTGATTTAGCTGGTTTTTTTTGTTTGTTTGTTTTTTTCCACAAGATTGTTTCTCAAATATGATATGCTGAACCATCAGAATTCCATGGACTATTTGTTAAATTGTATGTCCCTGAGCACCACCGTGTTATTCTGTATCAAAGTCTTTAAGAGTGGGAACTAGGGAATGGACATTTACTACAAACTCAGGATACTCACAGATATGTAAGATTGGAGCTATAATCTTTTAATGATTATTACATATCATGGCTTCTTTTTATATAAACAAAAGACAATTCTTCATTTGCAAAACATATTACTTTTTAAACAATAAGCTTATAATTTTCACCTATACATAAATGAAATGAAAAAGATTATTTTGAACCATAATATTCTTCTTATGAACTACAATATTTTCATCACTATATTTCTGAAAAAAATTGCTAACCAGAGTGGGTAAAAATGAGATTTCCAACATGATTAGTTGGACTTATACTGATGTTAGGCTTCTAGTGTATGAAACAAAAAATAGTATATCAAAAATTACCCTTTATACAAACTTTCAGTTATAAAATGAATAAGGTCTGAGGATCTAATTTATAATATGGTAACTATAGTTAATAACACTGTGTTGTGTAATTTAAATTTTCTAAGAGAACTTAGAAACAAAAACAAAACAAAACAAAAAACAAACAAACAACAACAACAAAAAGGAAAACATGTAATGAAATGGGAATAACACCTTATCTCTGTGGTCTTCTTCATACTTTCCCCAATCCCTTAAAAAATAATCCTAGTCCAATCAGAAAATTATCAGACAAGTCTAAATTGAGAAACACGCCACAAAATCCCCTATCAGTATTCCTCAAAACTGTCAAAGTCATTAAAAACAAGGAAAGTCTGAGAAATTATGATAGCCAAGAGAAGCCTAAGGAGATATGACACATAAATGTAATATGGTATCCTGGATGGGATCTTGGACCAATACAAAGACACTGGGTAAGAACTAAAGGAATATGAATACTGTATTGACTTTAGTTAACACTAATGTACTAGTATTGATTCATTAATTGTGTACCATACTATTGTAAGATGTTAACAATAGTGGAAACTGTGTGGGGGGTGTAGGGCGTATATGAAAACTCTCTGTACTATCTCCACAACTTTTCTGTAAATCTAAAACTATTATAAAAACTTTATTAAAAGAAATAGTCTTTGAGAATTATTTTTACACTGGGGCTTCTAATAAAATGGCTGGCATGAGTTTAGAGGATATGTTTTACAAACACATTTATTAAAACTTTGGAATTTGATTTCCTATTTAGATATGCTTTTGCCTGGAGAAAGCACAGTGGAAGTGAAAACACAGGCTTGGAAAGATGTAAGTCACCCTTCTTGTAATCATTCTTAGGCATAAGCTCTATGAGTAGAATGCCAGGGGTTTTCCCTTTGGTTTCTTCATGGCATTCAGTAGAGGTTGTTTTGTTGTTGTTGTTGCTGTTGTTGTTTGGGTTTTTTTTTTTTTTTTAAGATTTTATCTATTTATTTTGAAGAGACAGAGAGAGCCCAAACAGGGGGAGGGGCAGAGGGACAAGAAGACTCTCTGCTGAGTGCAGAAAGTGACAATGGCAATCCCAGGATTCTGAGATCCTGACCTTAGCCCAAGTCAGACGCCCAACTGACTGAGCCACCCAGTGCCCCTCAGTAGAGTTCTCTAAGTTAAAGATATGAACTACGTGGCACCACTGTACTTGGAATCAGAGGAGGAAATTCCTTAAATGCTAAATATATTGAAATTATTTGTACATATGTTAGTAAAATTCTTAATGTGGTTCTTTTGGAGAAAATTTAAGGTGTGCATATAGGAATATTTGGAATAAGGACTATCACAACATAGATTGGTTGGGAAACTGTTTTGGCAGTTTGGGTATGAAATTGTGAAGTTGGTGAGAGTGGGATGGATAAGAAGATACTGATTTGAGGATGTCATGGAATCCATGGAGATGGAGAAAGAGGAGAAGAGAATAGGGGTTAGGAGCAGATTTTAAATCTGGTCACTTGGTGGATATTTACTGGCAAATGTTTGATAGAGAAAAAAATCAACATAAAATCATAAAGTTAAAAGTATTGTGCTTAGTGGATTTATCAGATTGGATGTCTTCAGTACCCAATGATCTTTGTAGCCTTGTGGTCCTGGTAACCATTTAAATACTTAGTGTCCTAGATTGTCAGTTTATTTAATGAGGACAGTGATTCTTTCCATCTACCTTATAGGAATGTGCAAATTAATAAGAAAAGAATCCTAAAGACTTTTTGAGCTCTTCACTATATAACATTGCTAGAGAGGGGAGGGGATTCACTAGAGCATGAATTACAGTTTTGCCACAGGAAAAACAGATTTTCAATAAGAGCAGGAATGAAAGAATATTCCTCAAAAGATTTATGTCTCTTGTATTATTACCTGATGCTGATATCTATCTATCTATCTTTCTATCTATCTATCTATCTATCTATCTATCTATCTATCTATCTATTGTTTTGAAGGTCTCTAATTCATAAATATGCCTGAGAAATTAGTATATTTCTGTATGGGTTTTGTTTTTTTCTTATCTTTTAAGAATTTATTTATGGATCATCTCCTCTTTAAACCTTTAGGACAGTAGCAAGCACTATCAGCTTCCCCCTTCAAACTCCCCAAGTATCTGTACTCCCCAAATCCAGCACACATATCTTGAATATATAATTTACTGATTTATATTATTATATTTGTTCATTTGCTTTTTCAATGTGATTGTGAAATTCTTACAAGGATTATCATAGTACTAAGTGAACACTTAAAAATGTTTAATAAACTATACGTGGATATTTAAATGTCTACTAAATGCTACACATGATGGTCAGTTTGAGCAACAAAACTGGAATTTGATCTGCTTTCAGGGAACTGTCACTTTTTCAATGAAAAACCCCCAATGTTTTAATAATATTTATTGAAAATTCATTAAATCGATGAACTCTATATATTAACTTTAAAATGTAATTCTTCAATTTGTTAAATAATACCAAAATTATTTAAATTTTTTAAGATGTCAAACCAGTGTAGATACACTTACTGTTCAGAGCCCTGTATTATTTTACGTTTTTATGAATATCTCCTATGTCATTAATATGATTGTGTCACAAATAGCTGTATAGAAAAAAAACAATGCCTTATGAATTATCCATACTCGGGAACACTTGATGGAAATAAAGTCTAGTTCTTATATTTACAAGAGTGGGGGGAAAACTAACAACTCACAGATGGTTTGCCCAAGATAGGAAATACAAAAAAAAAAAAAAAGTATTTAGAAAATGTAATTCAAACTGTTTAGGGAGATGGACTAAACTCTATCAGTTGCAGCCTAGAGCAGGTTATAAGACACATTGTCTGTTATGGTTTTCTGCATCTAAAGTCTAACATCACCGGACACCATAAGGGAGAGTATTTTCAAATCCTAAATGCTGCAGAGCTCAGCACAAGATGTACACCTCTAGGTGCATCAATATCTTCTTTCTCTGAATGCCACTTTTGGAAGTACTATACTGTTAGAGACAAACATTTCTAGCTCCAGGAAAAAAAAAAAATGTGTATATCACCTTACCATGAGGAGTAGCAAAAACCTCTGGAAGAAGTTTCAGAAGGAGTTATATGGATGCCAAAGAAATGGTAAATTAGGACAGTATATTCTGAAAATCAGTTGGAAGGCCTTGCCCCAAGTTACATATAGCAATCACAAATACCATCATATATATATTTCCTAGAGGCTAAAATCTATGACTTGATTATCTTTTCCTTACAAAGTATCTCCTGAAGTTTTTGTGATACTATTGTAGTCAATTACTACTTTTTATATATTGAATAATTAAGATACAATTTGTAGACTAAGTTATGGAGGAAAATATCTGAGTAACAAGTAGACTTGTAGGAGAATATACAGAAAAACTGAAGGTGAAAGTTAAATATGAAAATTGTGTTCATTATGGTAAAGAGAACTCTGAAATATTTTCTGATTTTGAATATTCATGAGAATGGGAATTTGACTAACTGAATATTTGGTCTATTGAGAAATTAATTGTTATTTCTTCAAATATTATGATGTTATTTGCAATTCAGCTAATTGAAAGGAATACTTCTTTAAAAAATGAATAAACAGATAAACTCCCTTTGTGAATAAACAGATAAACTCCCTCATAATATGGAGGGAGGATGTATGGGAATATAAATGGGACAGAATAATTTTAATTTGATGCAGACAGGGATTTATTATAGTCTGAATACTTTTTTGTACTTTTAAGTTCTCCATTATATGAAAGATTCAAAATATATAAAAATAAAGAGAAAACAGATAATTGGGATATAATTTTATAAATAAAACATCTTAATATTGCTTATTTTGAATTGTCATTTTGAACTTTCTAAACATTTATAATAGTGTTTTATTCATTCTTTTGAATCTTGGAGTAGATGACTAAATCGTCTACAATTGATATTTTGGCACATAATTTCCAAAATTATGCTTGTAATACGAATTACCTGCCTTGTTGTGTTAGTTCTAGAATTTCCAAAACAATGTTAGGGAGTAAAGAAACTATATTCCACACAATACATTTTTGTTACATGAATGACTGGATAAATTAGTGGAGTGATAATAGACTTCTGCGTCTTATTCCTGGCTTCAGTGATGATCTTTCAGTTATTTGACATTAAGAATAAAGATGAAAACCATGGCACCACAGATGGCAGAGTAAAAGTACATTTTCTACCTCACTTGAATCCACCAAATATATATATATATATATATATATATATATCAGAATTCCCTTTTCAGTTATACCAGGCAATGATTATAAAACCAAACTGAAGTTAGGCAGATTACCAAAGTAAGAGAAGATAAGAGCTACCATTAAGCACTTTTCCAGGTTTTAAACACGGAAAATTTCTCTGAAAGTGAGAAGGTTCAGAAAATCTTGGCCAACCAACCTTTATCTGGATTGCTGTGATCATACCTATGAACCAAAGAGAAGAAAAGACTATTGTCTGTTCCTCTTCCTTACAGCAGACCAGTAATTTGGGAGGGTTCAAGGAGAAATGTCATCAATGCTATCTTTATGATTTCCCAACAATAATCAGTTGTCTAAAAACTCAGAAAATTGAATACACTTCAAAATAAATGTATATTAATATGCCTTACTAATGGCATAAGAAAGTAATTTGAAACATTTAGAGAGGATCCTTATCTATGGCACTGTTCTCAGACCTGAGAAGATCAGTTCTCTTGAATATTTTATCTATACATACCCTATCTATATATAGATATCTATATATCTATACTATATCTCCTATTTCAAAATATTCACTTTAAAAATATATAAGTATATACTTTTAAAAAATGTATTTAAATTATTGCAGTGTTTTGCTGCATTAAATTACAAGATTAATGGGAAAATATCACTTTGAAGGTTTCTTTTAATACACAAAGCAATATGGCATCTGCTCGTTGTCAATTACAAATATGCAGTCACTTCTCTTCAGAGACAGAGAAAATGCTAAGTCAAACTTCTTAGTAAAATGTATTGATTGCTTTAAGAGGAATTTTTAGTTTATGAATGTTTGAATGCTTTTAATCCATGGCTATTAAAAACCCATTTTTCTTAGACCATCAGTAAATCTGTAATTTAAATTGAATATCCACTTCACCAATTAGTAAGAAGACACAAATTTTTTATTGTGAGGCCAGCTTTACCAAAATGGTAATAGATATCATTTCTGGTTTGAAAAAATAACTACATCAGGGGTGTCTGGGTGGCTCAGTTGGTTAAGCGTCTGCCTTTGTCTCAGGTTATGAACCCCGGGGTCCTGAGATGGGACCCATGTTGGGCTTCCTGCTCAGTGGGGAGCCTGCCTCTCCCTCTGCTGCTCCCCCTGCTTGTGCTCTCTCTCTCTCTGTCAAATAAATAAATAAAAATTTTAAAAATAATAACTACTTCAAGCCCAAGTGCAAAAGTAAGAATCAATACACATACTAGTGTACTTGATAAAATAAATATTTTCAAAGGTCTGTAATACTTTGTTTTTGCTTAAATATTCTAAGAAGACAACATTTAAAATTCAGAGAAATAAATATAATTAGGTTTTTGACATTGAAGCATTTTTGGAAAAAATAGAATAGATCCTTTACATTTACATTTGGTGGAACTTCAAGTGTTTGATATTAAAAGTCTAAACTAGAATATGATTGAAATAATTTGTATTACAGGCTTAGCTAGTTACTTTACCATTGGGCCTTTTCCTTTTGCAAATTCATGTGTTCTAAAACTCATAAACATTGAATAGGGTGCTTAAGAAAGTTTTAGAGATCATCTTTCTTCAGGATCCCCAGTTTACAGATCTGGACTCTGACACTCCAAAATACTGAGTTCTCCAACGTCCCAGACTAATCAGTGGCACACTCAGAACTAGAACTTGGTTTTTCTCATTCCCAGAATAGTACATTGTAGACAGTGTTCTGTCTCTTTGTGATAATAGTTCAAACAGCTACAATGTTTTCATTGTCTTTCTGTGATCTGGTGTTATAATAAGAATGCAAAGGAAACTATATGAAGTGTATATATGCACTTAAAGTTTTCTACCTGCATTCACATAGGGCAATATTTTCTAAATTCCCATCAAAATGAACAAAGTTAAAATTATATCATTTTAATGAATCACATTCAGTGTTTAGCAAATTTTAACTTTAGCAAATGGAAACATTCAGCGACACCTGGGTGCCTCAGTCGGTTAAGTGTCTGCTTTTGGCTCAGGTCATGATCCCAGGGTCCTGGGATCTAGACTTGCATTAGGCTTCCTGCTCAGTGGGGAGCCTACTTCTCCCTCTGCCTGCTGCTCCCCCTGCTTGTGAGCCTGCTCTCTCTCTCTCTCTCTGACAAATAATAAATAAATAAATAAATAAATAAATAAATAAATAAATAATAGCTCAATAGATAAATAAAATAAATAAATAGAAACATTACATTTTACACTTGACAGTGCTCTGAAGTGAATTGCATTTTCTCTAAAATTGAAAGATTCTAAGGAGAAAAAATGTCATTGAGGTGCTTCAGAGTATAGTCAAGTGTGGATACATATATACTTGATAGTGAAGCCATAGCCAAATCTCTGTCAGAAATAACTCACAGTAGTCAAGTTGCTTGAGGAAACTAACACAAAAGGAGATGACCTGAAATAATCTCTAGAGATCTGTATTTGTCCAAATGATTTTCTGAGTTCATAATCTGGAGACAAATATGAATACTGGTAGGATTTCAAGCTTGCAGAAAGATGCTGACTGGAATTGGGACAACCATCTTTACAAAAAAAATCAAATACCAAAATTAATGTTAACAAAAGAAAGGAAATGGAGAATGGGTTTGTCTAGAGAATTATGGATCTGTATATATAAGCAAAGAAAAGATGTATGACAGGGTTCGTTTAATGGAAGAATCAGAGAGAAATGTTTTTAGTCTCAGATTCCATTCAAATAGAGAAACAAACAAAAATAAAAACCTTGCTCTTTTGGAAATTTGATTCCATGGACCACTTGGAGAAATACAGACAGACTATTAAAATAAATGTTTTAACAGTGATGCAATAGAGAGGATTATTTTTTTCCTAAAATTATCTGCTTTGGACTACTACAAAGTATTTTTAAGCAAGTAAGTTATATAAATATTTAAACAAATATATTGCAGTCTTGCCTTGTGTATGACAGTTGATTTGTGATTATCCTGGCTAATAAAAAATCAAGTCATTTTCACTGGGCTTTAGCATATATCATGTGTATTCTTTGTTTGTTTGTTTATTTATTTATTTTACTTCGTGTCATGTGTATTCTTTGATTAGAGATTTATATTTCTGACTTTATTTATGTTAGTATATAAATCAACTATAGAGGTTTGACTTTTTAGATTCTGAGAGGCAGAATACAGCCAGTGATATCTCTCTATCTATCAATCGTTGACTATATGTATCAATAGCTTATAGCATGTGTGTGTGTATAAATATATATAGCCATAAGCATTCAAATATATACTTGAATATATATATTTAAATAATCAATTTTTATATAGGAAAAGAAGGAATTGAAGACATGTCTGTCTGATGAATTTGGCATCGAGAAGGAAAAGCATATTATTTTCTTATATTTGATGCTGTAGTTGTGTTAAAAAGATGAAGATGGGATTAATTACTGAAATGCTTTTATCCAGTTTATTTAGGCTTTTTGTCTCCAACGCGATGAGTTATTTACAAATATCTAACATAGGCAGCAGAAGAGATCCTAAAACCTGTTTGAGTGAGATACTGAAATTAACATTATATAATTGTTGCCATGGGATTATTCTCTCTCTCTCTCTCTCTCTCTGTTAAATTTACCAAGAGATTAGGTAGAAGTCTTGCTCTTAACATATCAAAACCACTAAAATAATATAATCAGCTTCTTATTTTATTAGAATTTTAGCATTAAGATGAAACATTGTTACAACAGCTCTCTATAACACCATCTGGTAAGAATTATCACTAAATGATTTTGGAAATGTTTTGAATAAAATGATAATGATACTCATATTATTAACCAAACTATAAACATTAGTTAAAATAAAAATCTTTGGTAGTCTTAACAGAAAAGATAACATTTTACAAGTATTTGTCAATACTGCAGTTTATATTTGCTAATATTAAAATATATTTTCTTGGGGCGCCTGGGTGATTCAGTTGGTTAAGCGTCCAACTCTTGATTTTATCTCAGGTCATGATCTCAGGGTGTTAAGATCAAACCCTGCATCGGGGTTCTCTCACTCCCTCTCCCTCTGCCCTCTCCTCCACTCAAGCTCTCTCTCTCAAATATATACATATATATATATTTTGTATATATATACACATACATTTTTTTCTTACATATAAAATATAACAACTCTGATAACTAATTTTTAAGTGTGTGCTCAAAGAGATAAAGTCTTAAAAATGAGACAAATTTAGGAAATAGATAAAAAGAAAATGAATGATCAGAATGCCAATAATACAGATGAAACTTTAGAAGAAATATTGGCTAATGCCTTATAAAATGGCCAGTTGTATGTCCTAGGCGAGACTTTTAAATTTAGTTCAATTTGACAATGCGCACCTAATAAAATGCTCTAAACTATCATAATATATTATAAGTTGATATAAAATAGTATATCTCAGTAAGATAATTTTATGTAGATTTTATGATAGTTTATATATAAAGATTTACTTCAAATCTGTTTCTACAGAATTATTAAATCATATAACTTCTATTTTCAGGAATAAATATACTGTACACTAATTCTAAAAAATATTAACTTGTGAAAATGAAAGAAATATTTAATTAAAACATGGTAACTTTTGGAGTTTGTCTCTTCTATGATTTTGATTATTTGTTTTTATGGATCCAAATAAAGGGTTATTGGTGTAAAGAGAATGTTAAAAGTAATGAGGATGCCTACATATAGAATAATCTGGGAATACATTGTTCCAAGAAACTAGAAGTTACTTTCCTAGACTCTCACTTTAATAAAAAGAATATTAAAGATATATATCAAAATGCACTTTCTTTATGCTGTCTTAAAGGCAATGTAGGTACACCATGACTTAGAAGGATTCCCTCCAATGTTCAGTTTCTATATTCAGAGACCTCTTGTTTCCAGACAGTTTAGCTTATATTTTGTTACATTAAAATATAATATCCTGCATAAACAAGTAGAATACATCCCTTATTTTTTTAAGTGAATGTTGAAAACAGAAAAAAAAAACCATTTATATCAAAATTAACTTTTTTCCAAATGAGAAAATCTGAAGATGTACACTTTGATTTCTTGTTTTTATTAAGATGAATTTTCTAATTATTTCATAATATATTTAGGGACGTTTTTTGATCTAATGCAACATATTTTTAAAATATGCATTTAAATTATATTTAATTTTCATATCAAAATGCAATTAATAGTAATTACTATTGATTGGGTGCAATACTCTTTTCAAATAGCACATTGGTATTAAACATAGAATTCCTCAACTTCACTCTTCCAAGTAACAATGTACTTATGAAACAATATGAGGCTAATAAATGGTCATGAAGTTTCTCCCTAAACTTTGAGTTGAATGTACTGCATTTCTTATGTTTTTTCCACTAGAAGTTGTAACTTTAGGAATTTGGCACTTTCAGAATGATGGCCAAAGTAGGCCACATTTTATCATCAAAAATAATTTAAGGCATAATATTTTCAATACTTTAAGAATTGTTCTGAAATGGCATTTTTATTTGAAAGAAAAGATACAATGACTCTACATTCATAATGAAGGCTTAGGGAAGGGTGAATACAACCTAAAAATAAACACATTGATATATTAAAAACCTCAAGTAAACATTGGATAGAGAGCTGTAACCTGGGTAAAGCAAAGAGCAAATGGTTAGATTAGTTGATAGAAATCTTTATTTAAATTGTATAAGAAGTGGTTAAAGCAGAGAAGCTTTGTGATATGGACTGGGAATTTTAGATTTTATGTTAGGTAATATGGGCATTTACCTCAATGTCCTTAGTATTATGATGAAAACGGTGCTTAAGGGAGTATTAATTGTAACTTCACAAAAATTAATGGCAAAAGTTATGAGAATGGAATCTTGATGGAGATTTTGAGGCAACCTGCTAATAATTGCATGTAAGCTATGCAGCTCTTGATTGAAAGTTAAAGGTGGAGCTTAAAGGAAGGATAGTTAAGGTTGGCATAATATAGTAGCAATTAGCAGGAACAGGTCACATGATGGTTTTTGTGTGTCTGCAGAGACTGAATCTGACACACTCTCAGGATGGCTTTCTGATATAGGAATAGTGACTTAAGAACTTCTGGTAGTAAGGTATTCTCTTTGACCTGTTGATTATTTAGTAGTGTATTACTTAATTGCCTAAATTCTTGACACATTTATTTAGACTAACCTTGTTTTATTCAAGTTGAGTGTCAAAAAATAATAAAAAACTTCTGCAAGAGTTGACAGACATGACATCTCTGTGACTTAGCAACCTATTTTCTTTACGAGTATCTTGGTTAGTCATCCTTCCATTTTATAAGTGTTAGTTTAATTAAAGTTATATAATTTAATCTAAAAATTCACTCAACAGGGAACATATAAGGGAAAATAGGTCCTAGTATGCTAAGAGCATACCAGTGAGTGAGGACCTTGGTAAAATCCTTCTCGGTTTGGAACCCTCGCTCTTCTCTCAGGTTATCGCTCATCTTTTTTGTATGATGCCTAGCCACAAGGATGAGTGTGAGCACCAGTGACAATCTACATATTAGCCATTAGAGAAAGTAGTGTCCTCCGACATTTTGACTAAAAAGAAATTTAATACCTCTGCTAATAATTTATTTTTGCTGCTCAGAGGACCACCTTCTGCATCTGTTTTCAGTTGCAGTTTTCAGAAAACAGATTCTGAGAGGGGAAAAAAGCATGAGAAAAATGTTAAGAATTATTTTCTCAAGACTAACACCTAAGAAAGAAAGAATCAGGATTGGTCATAGGGAAAATGGGTATAATGTTGCCTTATCCAGGATTTCTGCTGACCGCAAAGTGAGCTCTGAAACACATTTGGCCCTCAAGATTGCCCTGAGTTGTAGCAAAAGACTTAGGACTTCCTGGGATGTCCCAGAAAAAGCATCTGACCTAGGTGATGAGATTCCCTTCAGCGGTGGCAGTTCATAAAGAACTCTCACAGCAGAGGGCTATTTGCCAGCAGCTGGGTTCTGAAAAGGGATCTGGACAACACATCATAGTATCCACTACAGCATTCCATTTTTGGTAATTTAAAAAGTGATTATGAAATGTAATTACTTTATGGCAACAAATGATCTAAGCATGGAGTTTCAGATATATATTTGGTATTTGCATAATCAATGTTAAAACTTGGCATTAAAACTTCAACAATAAATTCATTCACTCAATGATTTTCACAAATCTGATATATGTCAACCATTTGCCTGAGGATGCAAATATCAATAAAGCAGGACCCTTCAGTCTGGTCAAGAAACACTAGCATGCAAATATGTAGGGGTAATAAAACATCATAGATACTATGATAGAAGCACATTAAGCATTCTATATAGGAGATAAATAGGGAATCTGGTGAAGTTTTGTAGCAGAAATAACCTTTGAACTGATTTAAGAACAGGAGAGTTTGTCTGAGCAGATGATGGGGAAAAAAGAGTATTCTTTATAGACAGACAGCAGAATGAATTTGGTTGGTAGGTGTTGGACAGCATGTGCATGAGGCAAAATGCATTGGAAGAGTGAGGGTGACACAAAGCCTGGGAAGTGCAGTCAGGCATTAGGCCCTGGAAAGCCTGAATTCTTTTGCCAGGAGTGAGAACTTTGCCTATGAGAAATAGAAGAGTCATTGAAGGATTTTACACAGGCATAAATATGACAAAATTTAAATTTTAGAAAGACCATTCCTGAAACTATGTAAAGAATTAAAGAGAAAACTAGTTAATGGAATGTTACAGTGAAGAAATTATAAAAGTATTAAACAAAGTGATAAAAAGAGGATTTAAAAAAAATAAAAAAGCATTGAGCTATGTCAAAAAAGAGGAAATTTAAATTTGTATTTTCATATTAGTTAGTTTTTCTATCTAAAAACAATGTACATTTTTCCATGTATTCAATTCTAATTCAGTGAGATTTTGAAATTTACTTAATGAATTTATGACTTACTTTGCATTGTCAAGAGAGCGAACTTGGGTCACCTGACTTCTTTCTTCCCTGACAATAATCTGCTGGGAAATAGATTGCAAACCAGCTGTTCAATCCCTTTCTTCTCAAAGATGATGTCATGATGATCATCATTTGGCAAATTTTTAAAAATTATTTAGATGACTCCTCAGAGTATATTTCCACAAATGAAACTCTTTTGTCCTCATACAGGTCTTGAAAGATTTTTGCAAAATTGCTTTCCATGAAATTTGTTTGAATTTTCATTGCAACCAACTGTATATCATAGCAGTACTACTGCAACATTGATGGACTTATTTTTGATTTAAACTGCTTCTGTTTCTTAATCGATATAAACCTTTTTATCTAGATTATTGAATTCAGTAAGTCAAAACCATATTTCAACATTGCTCTTTTTTTCCATAGGACCTCTAATCTATTTTGCGAGCTACTTGTTTGCCTTTCTTTGGCAAAGCTGGAGCAGGATCCATAACTTTCTCCATAATGCTTGTACATTTAACATATATTCTCTTTTCTTTTTTCCCTTAAATTTGTGTCCAGTATAACCATCATAACTGCAAACTTCACTTTACTAAAAGATTGATCTATTCTCCAGATTGGGTATCTTCAAGTCTTGAAAGCTGCAGTGCAGGATGGAAATGAATTCTTCAATTTCCCTTATTCAACTCATAGCTCATTACCTAGCTCCTGCTTCTAATCTTTTCACGGTCATACTTACATGAGGTAACACTGAAGGAAAAAAAAAAAAGTGGAACAGACTTTTTGCTAGTGATGTTTATGATCTGATTTTAATACATAAAGCTAACTCTGTCTTAAGGGACAACTGATTTTTTTTTTTTGTCCTGTAAACATTCTTGTTAGTATCTTCCAATTACAATTCCTCAGATCCAAATATGCCTTCTCCAGATAGTCCCATTATTCCCTGAGAATCTACTATTCCTTGGAAATCAGTGATTTGTCCCATTTTTAAAAGTTCTCAGATGATATTCTTAGAAATATTCCCTCTCAAGATGGCTCCAGACCATGTGATCCCCTTACTTAGGTACGTTTGTCTCTAAGTTGGTAGAAATACTGCTTTTTCCCAGTGCAGTACCTCTCCTCACTCTCTGCTTTGCATCTCAGTCCAATTTAGCCTCAGTCTTTCATGTCATCTTTATGATCCCAAAACTCTCTGAGTAGATGACCCTCTTGAAGGATCTATCTTTGGCTTAATGGTTAGGAGAAACACTCTCCTCCTGCCTCTTCCATCTAGATAAGGGTAGAATGTACAACATACTGACAAATCCTTGCAAAAGAATCTTCTTGCTTGATTCTTCTTGTTCCTTAAAACCAGGAGGTAGGATGTCAATTATTTTACAGAACTTTTTGATAATCTCTTAGAACATCTGTGTAGGTAGCCTAACATCTCACTTATGATATGGGGGTACTCAACAACATTGTATTTCTCTTAGATTCGGAATTGCTGAAGAAACTTTGAGAAAATGAATGACAGTGAAAATCCTGTTACACTTGATTTCATTTTTCTTTACTAAATCTCTTTCATCCTGATTGAATTACCTGTATTTTTATCTGGACTTTTTTTTTTCCTTTAAGGGCTTAATTAATTGCATTTTCTATTTCTTCATGGCATTTTTATTTAGTTTCATACACCTATTAAGTGGATATATTCACCTTTAGAAGTTGTCATAGATTCTTTCAGCTTACTTAGTAGTATGCACTGAAAGAACAATTCACTACTGCTAATTTTAACTTACTCTAGAATATAGATTTATAATCCTCTGAAAGAGAAATGCTGAATTTATGTAGTGGTTGCCTTATGCACCTTTGAAAGCAAGTAATCTAATTCTATAATTCTATACTGAAATCCATCTAGAAATCTAGAACTAGAACATCTATTGCACAAGGTTCTTATTTATATATATTATATATTTAAAATACATAGAGTGGATATTATTGTAATAGGAAAAATGGTGTACAAAGATTAACCACTTATTTTTTTATAACTAAATTCTACTTAGGTTTTGAATCTCATTTTTATTATAAAGGAAAACAATCTTACCAATTCAAAGTGAAATCATTAATCCCAATTTTTCCTTTGTTTTTCTTGGCATAAGGAGTTCAAGATCATCACCCTCACTATACTTCTTTTCCTTCTAAAGAAGACTTACACTTGAGTAAATGATGGGAAGATAAAAAGTCAGGGGGGTCTTGCAAAGAGCTATGTGGTTGCGACAGATACGAAAATGCAACACTCAGATCCCTCTTCAGGAAAGGACTTGCTGCCCAGCTGTAGAGAGGGTGGTTAGTTAAGAGCCTCAATCTGTATCTCAGCTGTTGAACCCAGGTCACTCTATTTTCGGGACTGACCCTGCTAAGCAAGACAGTGATATCCAGGGATATGCTCTTATCTGGATGCCCACCTGCCAATAAGAGCAAGGTGGTCATCCAAAGATCTAGTCATTTCTACCTGAAATGGATCTTATTGTCTACATTTGCTCTGAAGATCCCTGCTGGATTGATGGAGACTTTGCTAACAGTCATCACTACTAAGGGTTGCCCCTACTCAATCGTGTTTCATCTCTTTCACTAGTGTTATTCCCCAGTAAATATTTGTGCTCCTAACATATCTCAGTGTCTGCTTCCCTGGGTATTCAAAACTAGCACACCTCATGTACATAAGGAGGACTTCTGTTTCTTCTCAGATACTATTTTTCCTATGTCTGAGTTTGCTACCAATAAGATTCAGTGATTTATCTGGTCTGTTGGTTCCTTGATCTTTTTCTTGATTTTATTCTTGCTGAAGGCGCTTGGATCCTTCTGATCTGCAATCATGACCTCAAATAAATATAGCTGCTAATTTCTTGATCTGACCTAGAGGCCTCACCAGTTCCACGTGTCCATTCTTTCTTCTTCCTTAGTCCTTATAGGAAGTGTGAGAAACTTCTGTGTATGGAAAATTCAAGGGAGGGATGACTTGATAACTCTTTCTAAATATGAGTTGGTACAATGTCTGCTACAGAGTTACTGCTGTCTTTACTTTCAGTGTTATTAATAGTGGTTTATCGTCACAAAAACAGTTGCTTTCCCTGGCTTCAAAAAGAAAAGAAAGCAAAAATTTTCTCAGATCTGGTTCACTCTACTTGGTGTTTCTATTTCCTGATACCTGAGACTAGAGCAAGAGGCAGGTACTTCCTACTCACAATCTCTTGCTTCTCCTTTTCCAATCATCCTTTTTTATGGGAAGTGTTAGTACACATTTTTTCACTCTGTGGTTTATGGTATAGTTCAAGTTCCTTCACACTTAATATTCAAAGGCAATCCTTGGGAGAAGGAAGGATGAAAAGAAGGAGGGAAGGGAAGAGAGAGACAGAGGCAAAAGGATTCAAAGGCATATAGATTTTAAAAGTTAAGATTATGTTTATTTTAAAAATGTAAAGTAAATTTGACTCTATTTCAAATGTATCAGCTTTTAATCACACTTAGGGCGGTAGATACTGAAAATTGTCACTCTGCTGAAATGTGGGATAATGAATACAATGGTGAGAGCAGGGTAGAGAAAACCTGCCTCAGGTATTTCAGAACAGTCTTCTACATTTCTTTTCCTCAAATCTCTGTGCCTTATAAGTGAATTTGCTTGTACCATATATTATTTTGAAGACTGTATTTGCCTGCACTCTATGTTGCTCCCAGTACTCTTAGCAGGCTCTCCTGTTTCCTTACCCAACCATGATGTAATATTTTGTCTTTATCATTTTGTCTTTCCCTATTGCGTCTTTGCTGATCTCTGGACATCACTTAACTAATAACAGAGCTAAATAAAATCCATATGCAATGTTGGTAATTAGGAGTACAATGAAATTAATCTTTCTACAGCATCAGTAACTTTCTATTTTCTCAAGCCTCTGTTTATCTCCTAACTTTTGCTAAGGACTTTTCCTATCAACTCAGCAAGAAATATTTTATTCCTTAAACTCATGATCCTAATTTTATTTTTATCAGCAGTTTGATATATTACTTTTAATTTGGATTATTCGTATGCACAAAATTTTTCATGTAGATTTGAAGCATTTGGTATATAGGATCATTTATTAAACAAACTTATTTCACTTTAATACTTGTCTGTTTTATTTAAAACCCTGTATATTTAATACATGCCTATATATTATCACTCACTAAATGTGATTTAATAAAATTATGGCTCAAATGATGGAAGCCATGTTTCATAGAACATGAAAATATATCCTAGGTAGAAATTAATCTCTTCAGAGTAATTTGAAGTCTTTAAGAATAAGAGAGTTTTGTTTTATTAATGATCACTGTAATATTGAGTTATGTTAATACTAGGATTTAAATCTGTTTATGTGCACCAAAAGTAAAACTATTGTGTTTTATTGTCTTTTATTGTGTTTAACAGACTGCTCAACAGAAGTAACTACTTATTAAGAAATTAGTAAATTAATCTTTATTAAGTAATCAATAACCAGTTTTAAGAAAAAGTGTACAAAATCCATAAATAAGGCAATAAATAAATAAATAAATGTCCCTGTGAGGTATACTAGAACATCTCCTAATAGATCAATCTAAGAATAATCCGTTTAGAAAAATGTAATAATGTAGTATTTACTAAGGTTTAGCCTTTACAAAGTTAGTTGTTGACTTATGCAAATAAATAAGATCCAAAAGATTTTTTTTCTAGTATTAGACAAAATAACCACAAAGTTTTTGTTTTATTATCCTTTGGTGCATTAATCTGTTTTAGATTTAAGTTGGCAATCTCACTGCGGGATTCATATATGTCTATATCTTTAGCTATATCTATATCTAAATCAAAAGAGTTTTTCATACTCTTCTTGATCAGCTATTTCATCTTCCTGTTCTCTTATTAATGAGCTAAAAATTTTGAACATTCTCACTCTGTATATGTGTGAAAAGTATGTGTTTCACATTTTTAAAGTTATGGCACTGATCATCGATAAAAATAATTGAACCAGTTTGTGTTTATAGCATACTCGTTTTGCAAGATTGTATCATTACATTCAAATGAAGAAAAAATGCTTAGGTCTATTTAAAAAAACACAAAGAAATAAAATTTGATTACTCCTCAATGATTTCTCCATTTATAATACTCAAAAAGAATCACATTAACTTCCTTTTTTTATAGTCAATGTGCATGGCATTACACATCTAACATTCCAATATATAACTCTTACTGGAAAGAGAACAAACTTTCAGCATAGTCCAGGTTAGAAAAAATTGCATCCTTTCTGAATCTGGCTTATGCTTCAAAGTATTCTGGATTCTTCAAGTAAGGATCTAAGGAGAAAGATGTTGAAAGTAAATTCTTAGTTAATTTAAATATATTAAATTATTCTCTTACATGGAAACTTAAATTAGTATAAATGCACTGTACATTTATCTTGACCCTATTAAACATCACCATTGCTTTATTAATATAGAGAGGGGGAATACAGAATTGTATTTATTGATAATGCTCAGTGCTTTTTGTGCATGTTATACAAATTGCAATCTGTTTTTAAAGCATTTCTCTCAAAGCTACATAGACCAGAATTTGTTCCGTATGATTACTTTTGACAGAAAGGGCCACTGGTATAAATAAATCACTTTATATTCCAAAATAACTTAATGTTTAATTAAGTATGCTTAAATCAAATGATAAATGATGTTTATTTATGCAATTAATAGCTTACTAAATTAGCAAAGCTGCTGTATATTTTTATTTTTTATTTTATTTTTTTAAAGATTTTATTTATTTATTTGACAGAGATAGAGACAGCCAGCGAGAGAGGGAACACAAGCAGGGGATTGGGAGAGGAAGAAGCAGGCTCATAGCGGAAGAGCCTGATGTGGGGCTCGATCCCATAACGCCAGGATCACGCCCTGAGCCGAAGGCAGACGCTTAACCGCTGTGCCACCCAGGCGCCCCCTGCTGTATATTTTTAAAAACAATACGTTTCATTGAAATAATGCACATTTATCTTTCTCTTTTCTATTCTGGATATTTTGTAAAGTTACTTCTTTCCATTGGCTCCAGGGGGTGGCCATATGGAGAGAGAAAGAGTGGAGGAAACAATGGTTTTACTAACCTTCAGTAATACCTGACAAGAGAGCTAGGTGGTAACTCTACATCATAATCTTTCCGTATATAGCATGTGGTGTATGTGCTTTTAGGAAAGTTTAAGAAGAGAGTAGTAAAGAAGGAAGACAAGGGAAAAAAAATACAGTTCCTGGAAAACCTATGGTTCTTTTGTTTATGAAAATTGTTGTACTATTATTTTATCACTTTTCCACAGTAGGTTAAACCACTTCTGGATCATATGAGGTACCATCACTCTACTATAAATGTCAACAAGGCTGCTAGGAATTTCGATTATGACTAGTATATAGTCAATTAACTAAATTTCTTTTGGTAATATTTTTCATATTATTTATTTATTTTATTTTATTATTTATTATTTATTTTAATTATTTTATTATTTATTATTATTTATTTTATTTTATTAATTATTAATAAATTAATTAACTCATATATTTGACCTTTTATGTGCTTTTTATGATTTATTTCATTTATGTATTTGACATTTAAAAGTAAAAATCTAACATTTTAAATTTACACAATTAGGCAAATATTGTGAAAGGATTGTTATATTTTTTTAAAACATCATTAGCAACAACATACTAATAAGCTTGTATTGCGTGCTGGAAATTATCATTTTAGTGAGTTAGCTCTCACTATCTCGATTTTTTAAATGACTAAACTAGCACTTTAGGCAACCTTAAATAAGTTGTCCGAATTTCTATAACTAATGAGTTACAGACACATAATTTTTATTGAAGTCTTTATAATTGTTAAGAGCTCAGGCTGTTTCTATAGTACAAACCTGAAAATGTTATATATTTTATACTTAAATACTATAGTAAGTAATGTATTATTTAAATTAAAATATGAATTCAAAAATTATATTAACCATTATTTAAATATTTATATTCAGTTGATGTGAGATGTTGTCAGGATGTGAAATTTAGAAATCGAAGTCACGTGTGTAAATATGATAGTGGAACCTGTAAGAACTGACGAGTTAACTGAAAGAAAATGTTGCAGGATCCTTGAGCATGATGGTCAAGAAAGAATTCTTGAGGCATTTTATGGTGCAATTTAGTAAGCTTATTTAAGTAGCACGGGGCAGGACCTAAAAAAGAGCTACACTTTTTTGTTGTATGGAGCTGATGATTATACGCTTAGTGCTCAATGGGGAGGGGACTTGCAGGAAGTATTAGATCGTAAATGTCTTTGAATTTCTACTCATAAAACGACTTTCACAAGATTTCTCTAGTGGTTATCATTCAATTTGATATTATCTATCAGTGAGTTTTACAGGCAGTCATGAGACCCTTTACGAATGTAGCAACCAGCACGTATTTGATACTTATTGAAACTATGCAGGCTATAATATCAGCCTTCTGGTTTAAAGGGGAATGTTTTTCTGCTTCTATCCCTCATCAGTAATACCTAAACCTAAGTTTCACTATGCCACATACACCAGTAAAAAGATGAAATAGAGCCAGTAATGCAGTAAGTTTATGAAACTGAATACATGAAAATGTAAAGTCAATGAGGAAAAGAGAGGCACTTTTCTAGAGAAGAAGGTAGTGGTGGTAATTAGTGTGAAATGTTCCAGGTAGATTAGAAAATTGAAGGCTGAGAGAAGCCCTATTTTTAATTTTCCTTTTTAGTTTCAAAGATGTAACTCTAGGGGCGCCTGGGTGGCACAGCGGTTAAGCGTCTGCCTTCAGCTCAGGGCGTGATCCCCGCGTTGTGGGATCGAGCCCCACACCAGGATCCTCTGCTATGAGCCTGCTTCTTCCTCTCCCACTCCCCCTGCTTGTGTTCCCTCACTCCCCCTGCTTGTGTTCCCTCTCTCGCTGGCTGTCTCTATCTCTGTCAAATAAATAAATAAATAAAATCTTAAAAAAAAAAAAAAAAAAAAAGATGTAACTCTAGCTTGTAGAGGTGGCTTAGAAACTGCCAAAGCATTCACACACGTTCCTATGGATCAGTGTCATGAGATCAATTCTGTGTTGATAGAAGCAAGTGGAGAATATGGCAGAAGCAATAGGGATATTTCATTATCTAGTCAATTGCTACATAATCTTTAACTACATTTGGTCCATTATCTTTTTTTTTTTTTTTTCATTTAATGCATTTTATAGACTGGGTTACAGATTAGTCATGGGCTTGGAATAAATCAATTTAACAAATATTTATTGAGTGTCTACTATGTCTCAGACACTAAAAATATATATTGGTGAGTGAGATGAAAAAATTCCTGCTGTCATGGAGCTGAAATTGTAGTGGTGGAAAATTCAATAGAAAAATAAATATATAAACCTAACAATTTTGTATTTTGGAAAGTGCTATTAAAAAATAATAATAAACAAGAAAACAAAAAAGACACAGAGTAACCAGTAATGTTATATGTTAGGTAAATTCTGTCTGAAGAGAAATTAAGACATGAAGGAGAGAATCAATGTGCCCAAATTCTCTAAGAAGCAGATGTTCTGATGATCTTAAGTTTTTAAGAATTTTCTTAGGGAAAATTTGTGAGAAATTGGGACAAATCTGGGCAAGTCTACAAGAGCCCTAGGACTGCATTACAGGTATGATCCTGAGTCAAAGAGAGGGAAAGGGAAGGTTGAAAGTGAAATTGTTCTGCTCTCCTTTCAGCCTAAGAAATGTTTGACCAGGCTAAGTGGAGTCCTAGAATCAAAGTCATTTATCAGAGGATTACTGTGCCCCCTAGGGAGGAGTCTGCCTTAGTATCCTTGCCATGTCCATCTCTTGACCAGGAGCAGCCTGTGGAAAGCATGGGCCTTGGTGGAAACCCAGAGATGAATTTCAGGAAATGGTAGCTGAGGCCAATATAAATTTCATTCTCCATGGTTGGCTATCTGACAGATGAATTTTCATGGCTGCCCCCAAAAGCCAGCCAGAAAATGGAATTTCTTGGTAGGAAGGATACATGACATTGAAGTGGAAAAGAGGGATAATATGTTAGGAACATAAGGAAGGCTGGCAGGACCAAACAGTAGTATGTGAGAGGAAGTCTGTAATGATATGATGACAGGAAAAGTAGGAAGGATTCACATTCCACAGGACCTTCCAGACTATGGTAAAAAGCTTTGATTTTTAAAGAAGGAATTACAGAATTTTAATCAAGGGAGTGTCATTATTCTACCAATACTACTAGATAGTTCTGACTTCTGTGTAGAGAAAAGATTAGATGTGAATAAACTCCAAACAGGGAGACCAAAGAGCATACCAGCTTGAGAGAAAAGTGGATTGGACTACAAAACAGCAATGGAGGTGAAGAGAGTAGTTTTACTAGGAGTACAGTTTAAAGATGGAGACTGTACAGTTTACTATTAGGTTAGGTGTGGGGTTTCAAGGAAAGACAGGAATAAAGACTGATTGCTGACTTTATGCATGGGCTCTATAACTTAATATGAGGAAGAAAAAAATGTGTACGGATTTTTTGTTGCAGTTATTTTTTTTTTCCTGATTGTAAACCTTTGTTTATTATAGTGAACTTAGAGAACCAATAAGCTTAAGAAATTGAATACTGTTCATCTTCTCTATACAATGGCAGCTTTTTTGGAAACTATTTTAAATTTATTTCCAGATATCATGTGCATGTATTACATGCTCAAGATTATACAGTAAACCCAATATTATTATTCCTACTTTCTTTTATAATTGAAGACATTTTGGTTGATACATAATATTCTAACGTATATGCAAAAAATTGGCATAACCTTTCTCTCACATGTAGACATTTACGTTATTTTTTATTTATTAATATTATGTTAACATCTTTAGGAATTCATCATATTTTTTGAATTTGAGATTGATTTTGAAATATATCCAATTTAGATAATGAATATTTACGAAGTTTTTCATAGTCTTTCATGATTCTGTCTGAAGTGAATGAAAATACTCATGTCCTAATATTCTCAGCATCATTGTATATAGCGATCTGATTATCTTTTGTAATCACATTAGAATCAATGTGGTGAAACTGCCTTTAAAAAGTATCCTTTGTCTAGAATTGTATCCCATTTATTAATGACTTATTTTTTCCTCTAACAGCATACAAGCATTTTCTCAATAATGCAAGAATAAAAATTATCTAAACATGGAAAATATACATTTTAAGATAAATCTATTTTTAGGCTGACAGATATTACTACTTATCTTGATTTTTTACCTTGTGACAAAGTGTCTTAAATGAGATTTTACCTCCTAGATAATATGGTCAGTTTTATATCACTTCCTTTTATAACTCTAATGATTAAACTGTTTAGAGCAGTATGAATTTCTTGATACTGTGGTTATAACTACATAGCCTTGATAGTCCCCCAGAGTACACTAAATATTGACACTTAAAATGAAGAACAATTACACTAAGTCCATGACATTCTGCTGGATAACCTTAGGATTTCTTTGATAATTACACTTAGCTATAGTTCTTACTGAATACACATGCACAAAATATGTAAGATCTCTACCTAAGAAGACAGAATCACATACTCTATCTCTAGATTCAAAAAGTATCTATGCAATACTGTCAGTGTCTTCCACTGTCAAGGGGTTTAGTGAATTTGAGCTCAGCCCTGTCAGTCTGAGCTTGACTGGCCCAGCAAATCCAGTAATATTTATGCTTGTTTGATAAATGCTTGTCACTAAAATTTTCTAATTAATCATGCCATTTGCCTTTGAGACATGTATTTAAATAAAACAGGAAACTATTATTAAAGCATAAGACATGTTTGCTACATACTTATAAGATTTTTACCTGTAGGAAGATTGAAACATTTGTCCATATTATTGCCTCCTGAAATTGTTTATACACTGACCATCCATTTGTACTTTTCCATGGCATATTTCACTAGATTATTTTGAAGAATTCGGTAGGGGGATACATAATCCCATTTAATAAATGAGAACATTGAAGATGCAAAGATTTTTTTCATAACACAATAAGGAAGAGAGAAAATATTTGACTTCAGATGTAGAACCAATTTTTCTAAAATAAATTATATTTTAACAAAGAATATTTCTAGAAATGTATTTTTAGCCAATGTAAACTTTTATACACTAACATGATAATATGTTATGATATGGCCTAACCTGATTTAGAGTCTTGAAATACAGAAGACAAAAATACTTCAGATTGATATAAAGAAACATAAAGGATAGAAGAAATTTTATATAATTACAAAAACAATAAATAACAATGGATAATGAAAATGCACAAGAATAAATTGCTTATATTTAGACAATTTATGAAAGTTCTCTTTTCTAACATGTATTTATTAGTTGTATGTAATTTTAAATGTTTGATTTTTTATTGATCCAGGAAGGATGGATTAGAAATAAGTTTTGATAGACATCCTATATATGTTATTATTGTGATTAAAGTCATGCTCTTTTTAGACTACTATTATTTATTCAAAAAATACATGTGATGATTGCTAAATAGTCCAAGCAGAAAAGTCATTGTTTTCATGCAGAAGAGTAAGAATCTGTAATATTTTGGTAAATTTTCCAGAGTGGAATCATGAAAATATATAAGAGAAAAATAGAGAAATAGAAATAGAGAAATAAAAATAGAGAAATAATAATATTTATATTAATGGAACATGTTAGTTAACATCAGAGGTGCCTAAAGTATGAAAATAAAGTAATTTTGGCATATCTTATTTTGTTTGTAGTATAAAATATGTAAGAACAATCCAAATACTTATGTACCAATGAGCTAAGGAAATATAATAAATACTCCTCAAAAATCTTCTTTGTGACTTATTCTCTTACAGTGTCTTTTGATAAGTACTTTTTCTTATTTTTAACCTAATTCACTGTATCTACATTTTCTTAAATATGTTTTCTTAATGTATTTAAAGACTCTTATCTATTCTAAAATAACATATTCTCATTTAATCTTTTCTTTTCTTTTCAATAATATTTATTTTGTTATATTAGTCACCATACAGTACATCCCCAATTTTTGATGCAATGTTCCATGATTCATTACTTGCATATAACACCCAGTGCACCATGCAATATGTGCCCTTCTTAATACCCGTCACCAGTCTATCCCAATCCCCCATCCCCCTCCCCTCTGAAGCCCTCAGTTTGTTTCCCAGAGTCCATAGTCTCCCATGATTCATTCCCCCTTCTGTTTACCCCCCCTTCATTCTTCCCTTCCTTCTCCTACCAATCTTCCTACATTTAATCTTTTCTAAATTTTTTTATTATGTTAAATTAGCCAGCATATAGTACATCATTAGTTTTGATGTAGTGTTCAACAATTTGTTAGTTGTGTATAACACCCAGTGCTCACCACAACACGGGCCCTCCTTAATACCCATCACCTGGCTACCCCATTATAAAGATCTATTTTTCATTTTTCTGTGATTCATTAGAAATGTATTTTACAGTGTGAAATAAAATAAAATGTTCCATACAATATTTTCCCAGTAATATTAATTAAAGAAGCCATACATTTCCAACAGAACTCAGAAGACATTTTGCCCATATATATCTCTCTATTTTTTCTACTCTTTAGTTTCATTGGATGATTTAGTATCTCTATGCAAATGTTATACTGTCATAATAGGGTATTGTAATACTTTTAAAATTTTACTTAAAAATAATTCCATATTTTATTCTTCCTTTAAGCGCCTTGACTGTTCTTGGTCTTTTGTCCTGCTGCATATGTTTTGGAGGAAATTAACTGCAATTTATAAAACAAAATATAAAACATCATGGACAACTTGGGTTGTTCCAAGAAAGGAAACTATATTTAGTATTAGAAGTTATTTATATAATTCATTGTATTAACAGTGTGGGATATAAATTATTGCCTTATTTTATCCTGTGTTTCTTCCTTCCTTGGGATCATTTTAGGTTTTCTCTGCTGCAGCATATGTAGCAATCACATAAATCATACATTTAAGAAAATATTTATGATAGTAATTCTGACCAGTTTCTTTTTTAATAATTTCTATGGCATAATTTTTCTGGGAAAAAATCGCCTATTTTTCATGGCCTTCCTGGACTCCCTTTGCTTTAATCATACCACTTTTCTGCTTTGAAGATTTAGAAATTGTGTTGTAATGTTTCTAAAATAATTAAAACTAATTAGCTTCATTCATAGTCATTGATAAAGTTATTAGATAAGTCCAGCTCTGAACTTTTAAACCTGCATTCTTTTAATAAAAATTCTTTTCCTAGATGTGCCATCTATTCTTTGTATTAGAGCAATTTAGATTATAAGAACCTTCATATTTTCTCTGCAAAATGGAGCTAGTAATACCAATAATAATAATACTAGTGAAAAATAACTGGCATAATGGCTGACACAGAATAGGTATGAGAAAACTATTGATTAAATAAGAATATTAAAGTAATTATGACCAGCATTATAGTAGCTCATTCTATAAAGAGCCTTTCAATGTTCTAAGAACTATTTTGTGAATTACTTTATCTCTGTAAAACCTTATGTGATAGAGCAAAACCAGCATTATGTTATACTTGAAACTTGACCCAGTCAAGTTTGAATATTGGCTCGATGACTTAATATCTTTATAATTTTGGAAAATTACTTAACATCTCTGTGTCTTAGTTTCCTCATAGGTAAAATGGTGCTGTTAGAGTTGATAGGAGGATTAATGTGAGCTTTAAAAACAATGCCTGTAACATAAGGTGTTGTATTGTTTCCTAAAAGATATGTGTTAGCTATGCTGTACACCTGAAACTAATGTAACATTGTGTGTCAAATCTACTAACAACAACAAAAAAATACATGTTAATATTTTACACTAAGGCACAGAGAGAATAATTAAATTGCTCAAGGTCATTATAATTAATATTAGGTGGCACATATTAGATTCTTCTATAATTTCTTAAGATTATGATACTATTGTTTTTTAAGATTATTTATGATACTTGTGCCTAACAAAAGGAGGAATTTAAGTTTTGAAGTTGTTGTTTACAGTTTACAAAATACATGTAATAACCATGGCTAATAAAATATGGAAACCTGATAGTGGGTTTAATGAATCATGGGAACACTATACAAATATATTTCTGTCAGTGAGCAAAATAATTTTGTGACATTTCAATGAAAAGAAGAAAAAAAAAGTAAAACAATTCATTTTTCAATTACACAAACCCAGTCAAAGAAGTACCTTAAAACTTTTAAACATTGCAGCAACACCCTATTTACCTGTATCTGTTTCAGCATCATATGCTCTTATGCCTCACTGAAAGGTGATTGAAAAATAAAGATTTTTTTTTAGCAAATGTGGAGATAGGATTTGAAAAATAAAAACTGAATTTTGAAGAAAAAATATTAAATTCACACAATCTGCAAAGAAAAAAAATCTGGAGTTATTATCAAGTGAAAATGGGAGAGCCAGGTGTACATGACAGAGAAAGGACACATTCCTTTCCTTTATATGTAGAAGAAATGGATTTAGATCAGCAAACATGAGGTTTTTGAATAGAAGGGGAGGGAGGGAAAATAAAAGTTCACTTATATTTTTTGGCTTCTAAGTGTATTCTTTTATTGGTCAGTTATAGAAACAGGTTTATGAACAGATTAAAAACAGCTGCTTCAGAAAGCTGTTGCAATTATCCTAGAATATTAAACTACTTAAGCTTAATTTATGATTTTTGCATAGTATCCATTAAAAAAAGACCTTAATAATAGAATAATATTCTGAGTTACTTCACATGGGAAGCCATTTAGTATTTCTCTTTAGTTTTCTCAGAGCTCTTGATTTAACAGAGTAAACAAGGTTTAAGTACAAACCTAAAGGACAGCTTAATCTTACAATCATTTCCCCTTATGCTGCAGGCTTCCATTTTAGCTTTATTCATTACAGCCCTAAAGCTTCTGCTTTCTAAATGTGTAGGTTAGAGAAAGTACCTTGGAGCTCACCTGCTCAAGATTAATAATATCACTCCTAGAAGATTAGAGCTATTACTCTTCCTGACCTGATCCAAATAGTACAAATGGGATTTTAAGGATGATGTCTATTCAGAGATCTAACGGAGTGATGAGGTGCAGGGGATAGCTACCCTAAGGAATCAGGGAAGATAGACTGTCGGGGTTGTACAGATGACAAACCATTAGCTTTAGCTATTACCCAAAGAAAAGATTATGGCTATAAATAAATTCATCCAGGCCTTTAATACAATAGACAGGCAGACCAATGGATGGACAGGCCAGGAACATAACTATTATTTAAAAAGAAAGCCTTAGGGTAAGATCTTATTTCAGAAGCAGAATTGTAAGTAATACCAGATAGGAAAAGA
Organism: Ursus americanus; assembly: GCF_024610735.1. Taxonomy (NCBI): domain Eukaryota; kingdom Metazoa; phylum Chordata; class Mammalia; order Carnivora; family Ursidae; genus Ursus; species Ursus americanus. Next base: position 40,721,809 of record NC_142145.1, read on the forward strand.
GAGAGAGAGAGAAAGAGAGAGAGAGTGATTTAACTTAAACTCTTAGAAATATTAGTTTAGAATTTTTTTAAAAATTCAATTTTTCAGAAATTATCTGTTCTTGCCCTACTTTTAGGTTATTGTGGTTTTTACTAAAAATTAGGGTTTTCTACTTGTGCAATTAAAACTCCTTTGTGATTGACTCAAAGAAGCATTAAAAAATATGTGAATATATTCACCTTACAGAAGAACAACTACTGAAATTACACACACACACACACACACACACACACATACACACACACAAACCACATTTTTTTCATGATACACTGCATAGGTATCTATCTTAAGTGATTTAACTTATACTCACCTAAAATTTCTTCAAATCCTCTTCATCATTCTGGATTCCTTCATGACTTTTGGGCAAATCTTCTTGATCCCCTAAAAAGTACAATAATCTCCCTATTATTTGCTCTCACAGCGCCATCCTCGTTGCAGAAAATAACATGGTTTCTCTCTTCAAGCTGGACTTTACAAAGCACTCAAGAATATATTATGGGAAGAATCTTCTGATGTACTATAGATTTTAGTCATGTTACTTATTGGTTTATTGTCTCTTTGCCCCCACTAAAATATAAACTCAAGATGCTATAACTCCAGAATGTAGAACAGTGCCTGAAATTTGGTTATGTGATTGGTGCATATTTATTAAATGAATTACTGAATGGGATAATTGATAGTAAATTGCCCATTTATCAAACATTAAAGAAAAATTGGTTATGGAAATAATAAAGGAGAGGCACAATTCAATAAAACTTCCTGCTTTTTAGATCGATCAAATGGTTGACAGATGATGCTATTCATAAAAATGAGGAAAAATGAGGGCACAAAAAGGGAAGGTAACTATTGAGAAAGGAGAGAGCCAATGAGAACACTATTTGATATATTGACTTTGAAATATCTATGAGATGTTTTATGGCGTGATTTCCAATAGGCTTTTAGAAAGGAACAACTCAAGCTCAAGGCATGACTGATTTAGAAAGAAGGATTTAAGCATCATCAACGTGTGGGAGGAGGTCATTGAACGCATGTGAACACCAGCAAAGAATGGTAGAAGCTAAAATAGATAAAAATCATGGGCAGAATTTGACAGACACCCATGATTTCAGTAGTAAGCAAAAAGTGGACAGAAGTTGAATGCAAAGTATTAGTTTCTAAAAATATGACTCAGATTTCTTTGATTTAGTTGTACTTATTTTCTCAGTCTTAATTTCTAATTGTCATCCATCACAATGCTCACTAATGTCATAGCTGTCATTTTTTAAAAATTTTCTGCAAATATTGATGCAAAAAAAAGGGATGTAGGTGGCTGGTGAAGTATGCATATTGTTGCTGGCTAATTAAGTACTTTCTGAAGCTTTTCATTCTGTCCTGAAGTTTCAAATTTTTTATTATATTGGTATTGATAAATAAATATTTCCTATAGAAGTCTTCAGACAACAATTATGAATATAAATATGAAGAATGGTAGTGTGGTATTTTTTATTTTATAACTATACAAAGATATAAAATTATATGAGTGTGTTAAAGCATTTTCTATTAACCAACTCCAATTTTTATATAATTAAATAGAAAGCATAGATTGACAAGGAGATATTATGCAACTATTTGAAGATTTTTCTTTGTTTATTAGTGGTTTCTGAAATCTGGGTTCAATGATTCAGGCTATGACCCAAAATAAGTGAGTACAACATCAAATAATATTGGAAAATTTTATTATCCATCAAAATTATAAAGATACAAATTCATTTTCTTTTGATATTTCCTACTACCTTAGAAAATATTTTTAAGGCATCTGTCTTCTTTTAAATTCAGTTCATGTTTTGTTCCTAAGTTGTGTGTGCTTTCATGGCATGCTCGTACATTTTTTATAAGCTGTATTCAAACAAAATAATCACACACTGGCAAGACATATGACAATAGCAGAAAATGAAGGAATAAATGAAGAAATAAAAATATTATAGTAGAGCTCCTTCATTCAGTCAAATGTGACATAAATCCTATAGAATTGAATCATAAGAAACTAAACTGGAGGGGTGCCTGGGTGGCTCAGTCAGTTGAGTGTCTGACTCTTGATTTTGTCTCAGGTCATGATCTCAGGGTCATGAGATCCAGCCCCATGTAGGACTCCACACTCAGCACAGAGTCCAGCCGTCCCTCTCCCTCTGCTCCTCCCCCTGCTCTCACATGTGCTCTCTCGCTCTCTCTCAAATAAATAAAATCATAAAAAAAACAAAAAACAAACAAACAAACAAAAAAAAAACGATGGGGCACCTGGATGGCCCAGTCAGTTCAATGTCTTTGGCTTGGGTCATGATCCCAGGGTCCTGGGATAGAGCCCTGCATCATCATGCTCCCTGCTCAGCAGGGAGCCTGCTTCTCTCTCTTCCTCTGCCCCTCCCCCAGCTTGTGCTTGCTCTCTCTCTCTCTCTCTCAAAAAATAAATAATGTTTAAAAAATAAATTAAATAATTTAAAAAAATAAAATGAACTGGATTATAACATGTCTTCATTTGGTCTATTTAATATTCTGTCAACTCTGATTGTACACAGTTGTCAGGCAACTCAAAGGCCCAAGCCTAATCCAAAATAGAAACTTTTCAAAAAGATAGCTACAATGCCAAAGTCCTATACAAGAATATAATAATATCTTGAAAATGTTATGTACTATTTAAATGTTACCTTTTAAAAATAATGCTACTGGGTCTCTGTTCTTGAGTAAATTTCTCATGAGATAGAAGAGATAATCAAGTTCAACACAAGAGAGTTGAACTTAGAAGAATGTGTTAGTATCAGTCATTGATTTCCACTTCAGAGTTCAAGAAACTGGGGCAGGTAGCATATTGGTAACAGAAATAGAACCCTGGCTTCTAGTACTCTGGAGAGATGACCTGCATGACTGGGGAAACATTTTTGTACCTTATCAATCCTATCAACTTCTATTAGGAGACAACTTCTTTACTTAACTCTGGTAGAACTAATTACTCTGCATACCACATAACTCTCACTTTATATATATGAATTCTTGTTGAATACCTGGTAGGCATGAGACACAGTATTTGTAACATTAGTATATACTATATAACTTGATTCTTATTATAGATTTGTAAAGGGATTACTACCCACACTATAAATGAGAAAATAGAGGCATAAACAGGAAGAGGCTTGAAGATCACACAGCTTGCTGGACCCAATTTGAATGAAGATCTTCTGATACTTTGCCTTGTGATCTTCATGTTGTTTTGTTATTGTTTGTATGTTTGTTGGCACTCACTGGTAGAGGAGGCCTATTCTGGAAGTCCTAATAGAGTAGAGAGATAGGATATCAAGGCATATTTCATTGATATTTTTCTTTGTCATTTTCTGATCACTTTACCTAGTGTAAAATAAAAAAGTATGGTGACAAGGTGAATATTTTGTTGTACCTTTCTCTTCTACTGGTATGTTGCATCTGTCTGTATTTTGTATTTTTCATCTACTTGATTGTGGACATAAATAGAAGTTCCAATTGATATTATTAGGAGAGAGTTACCATTCATTAATTCATTCATTCACTTAACAGATTTATATAATGCAATTGTTATGGGTCAAGTTTTTGGTAGAAATAAGAGTAAAATAGTCATAAGAAGAATACACTGGCTCTGATAGTGTCTTTTGCAGAGAGACAGGGACTAAATAATCACAGAATTAAATATAAACTTATGAACATGGTAAGTTCTGAAAAGGATATGAAGTAGTGAGAGCAAATAATGATAGTCTGTATACATTTTTTAAGGATTAGTAATGCTTTCCTGAAGAAGTAATGAAGGAGAACATAAATAATGATGAGAAGAATTGAACAAGTTTTTGATGAGCAAAATTAAATAAGTTAAAAAGGGAGAAGAGGAGGGAGTATTTCAAAATATATCAGCTTGTGAAAGGACTTGGTTTTGGGTAGGGAGCAGAAGCATTCTGTACACTACAATCTGAAAAAACATCCATGTGATTATCTGCATGGAGGATGAGGAGAAGTAGACCCTAAGATGATCTTTGATAGGCTGGAAGAGGAGGTAATTGCATCATATAGTTCAGGATCATGGCATCCATTATTAAAAATATTAAACAAGATGTTGAAAATTTTAGTCTGTTTTATTTTTTTTTCAATTATTCTATTGTGAGGACAATGGATTTAATGGGGGTCAGAATGGATGAGGATAGTGTAGTTAAAAATATATTGAGTTAGTCAATGATGGTAGTCTGGGTTACGTTGGCATTAAGTCAAAAACCGTGAAAGGTCTAAGATGTTACTCTTCCTGCAAGCTAACAAGTTAGCCTGCACAGTTTCATATATATTTTCTTACAGATGACATGAGGTTTCCCAGATCAGACAGACATGCAGTTGATTACTCATGGCAAAATGCAGTAGCTAGAACAGTACACCTCTGTCTGGATTCCCCAAGCCTCAAGCCCCATGGGGCAACATGATGAGAGCCAGATATTACTCCACATGTGCAGTAGGTTGCATATAGCCCAGGAGAGAAAACCTGAACTTAGAAGACTCAGAGTTTCTATAGGACAGCTAGCACTTCTATCCATCCTTCTCTTCAGAGAAATTACATATTAAGCAGATCTCTTCCAGAGAAAAGGAGGAAGTTTCTTTATATGTTTTCCCTTGGAAAGTAAGCAAATGTTCCTAGGGAGAGAAGAATAAGGTTTCATGGCTCAAAATGTTCCCATTGTTTCTGTCTTTAGGGAGATACTACCTTTAACGTCAAATGCTGCCTATTATGCAGTTATTCTTTCGGTATATTTTACTCAGAAGACTTGCAAAAGTTCCAGAATTATGAAGAATTCTATCCTAACAGGTATTAGATAAAGAGATTTATATAAGTGAGAGCTAACTTTAGTAACCTCAAATAATGTAGACCTCTTAGAAAGAGCAAGACAGACATGGATGACTTATGTTATATAAAAGTATAGTACAGACCATGAGCATATCGTCAGATATTTATTAGTTGCCTGAAAACTGAGTTTATTTCAGTTATCTTTTCCAGCATAACAAACTATGCCAAAATTTAGTGGCCTGAACAACTTATTAACTTTGCTTGGGACTTTTAAGGTTAAGAATTCAGGAAGACTCAGCTGTGAGTATTCCACTGAGAGGTTCTCCATGAGAAGAATAACACAGAATGTGTTGCCATCTTTAATCTAGTGCATTGTTTATTTTAAAAATAATAATTCTCTGAAGAAGAGTATATTCATTTTCTTTTGTTCCCATAACAAATCTCACAAATTTAGCAGTATAAACCACATGCACTTATTATCTCACTATTCTATAAGTCAAACTTCTAGGCAGGCTTGATCAGAACTAATTTATGGTCTTACAAAGCCAAAATCAAGGTGTCAGTTGGCCTGGATTCTTATTTGGAGCTCTAAGGGAGAATCCACTTTCAAGCTTATTCCACGTTTTTGTAAGAATACATTTCTTTCTTATGCCTTCCAGTGTCCCTAAGCTAGGAAAGGCACTTGGAATCTCCAACTTTCCCATCTGCTAAATCTCTCTGACTTGGTTTCCTGTTCTCACCTGGGAGTAAGCTCTACTTTTATGGGTTTCTGTCATTGCATTGAGCCCACTCAGATAATCCAGGATAACCTTCCTATTTTAAGGTCAACTGATTAGTAACTGTACTAAATTGAATGGTATCCCTCCAAATATCATGTCCACTCAGAACTTCAGAATCTGACCTTATTTGGAAACAAGGCTTTTGCAGACGTAATTCGTAAAGTTAGAAGGAGGTCATACTGAATTAGGGTGGGCTCTAATACCAGTATGAATGGTGGAGAAAAGTGGAGTAGATATGGCAACAGACAGACACAAAAAAGAGAATGTTGTATGATAACCAAGGCGAAATTGGATGAATATAGCTGCAAGCCAAAGAATACCAAGGATTGCCAGCAAACACCAGAACCTAGGCAGAGACAAGAAAGGATTCTGCCCTAGAGCCTTTGGAGGCTGCAGGTTCCTGACAAAACCTTGACTTCAGACATAGCTTCCAGAAGTCTGAGAGAATAATTTTTTATTGTTTTAAGTTACTGAGTTTATTATAATTTGTCACACCAGCCCTAGGAAACTAATACAATAATCTTAATTACATCTGCAGCCCTATTTTGCCATGTATTACAATATATTCATGAGCATGACACTTGGGCTGAAGGTTATGGTGCCAAAATTCTGCCTATCCCTGGGCCCCATGATCCACATCCCTATCAAATGCAAGATACATGTTCCTTCCTTCCCAAGTCCTAAAAAGTCTCATTATAGCATTAACTCAAAGTCTAAAATTTCATCCTAATCCTCCCAACTCAAAATTCCCAAGTCTCATCTAAATTTCATCAGCTCACAGGTCCCAAAGCTCATCAGCTCAGTAATAGAAATCAGGTGCAGATGAGGTGCCCCATCACAACTTTTCACAATCTGTAGGCCTGTGAAGCTAATGAAACAAATGATCTGCTCACAACACTCCCAACATAAAATGGTGAGACAAGCATCAGATAACAATAGACATTTGAGTTCAAAACTGAGCGGAAATGCAAGGAAAAAGGAAGCACTTGTTCAGAGCCCTTCTGAAATTCAGCCAGGAAAACTCTATTAAAGTTTCCAGGATTGGGAAGAGTCTTCCTGTCTCTCCTCATTCCACCCTCTTGTCTCTGTTCTGTGTTCAGTCCTCTGGGCTCTTGGTTCTGCACTCCCAGGAGGTGTGCTTCTGTTTTCATAAAACTGGGTACATGTTTGCAGCTAATTAGTTTTTCACGCTGCTTTCCATTAGTAAAAGTTTGGGGGCTCAGCAGCCTTCTCATATTCTTCTTGTCCCTTTCCTCTCAATCTAAGTTGGCAGATTTTCTGCTGATATAAAACTCTCAAGAAACTGGTGGGTTTTGTGTGGATTTATCAGGGGATCACTCCATTGGAGCAAGGTTCTTCCACAGATCTTTCTTCAATAATCCCTTCCCTATTTTTGGCTTCTACTAAGATGAGTGATGGGCAATATCCTTAAAATCTCTAGAGAGCCTCTGATTTGACTGAGTGATTTGATTTTGTGTAACTGAATACTCTGATCTATCGATCTTTCTGATGTCTCAAGACATTGTACCACCACATCCTCAGCTTTCTCTTTACACTTTCCAAAGAGATCTCTTAATTTTAGTGACTTTTGTCATCTGGACAGGCTGAGAATTTTCCAGATCATCAAGTTCTGGGTCATTTTTTTTTTAGCAGATTTTCCCTCCGTTTATCCCACCCCCCTCATTCTACTCTAAGCAGTATCTTCAACATTTTGAAGATCATATTCATTTCTTACAAGGTCTGCTTTTCATATAACTCCAGGACACAATATGCTAAGCATTCTGAATCTTTATAACAAGGATCCTGTTTCCTGTTATTTCCAGTAGCATTTTCTTCACTTTTTTCTGAGCTCTCCGTAGCAACACTTTAGTCAACATACTTCTATTTTACAGTCTGTTCAGGGCAATCTAGGTTTTTACTATTATGCTTCTCAAAATTCTCCCAGCTTACTCTCACTACCCCACTCCAAAGCCACTTCCATATTTTTAGGTACTTGTTACAGCAACAAACTTATATTTCAATGTAGCTGGATTCCTCACATGCAGGCTTATTTCCTGCAGAGAATTCCTCAATGGGAAGAGTAGCCAAGAATTGGCATCTTTAATCTACTACTGTGTTTATTTAAACAAAAACAAAAAGCTGATAAATTATGAAGAAGAGTGATTAGGCTGCCTAAGAAAGCAAATTAATTTCCAGTAATTGTTAAAATCATTTTATCAATCTCCTTTTGTTTGAATTAAGATCGACATTTTTAAATACTCATTAAAGCAGGCTGCGTGGTATCTGTACTTGGAAATGTGTTAATAAATCATTCGTTACCAGCTGCAGTTAACATTAATTAAACCGTATATTTTAAAAGAAAAGCTGTGACTTAGACTTGTGTGTAACTAATTCAGACTATATTTTCTTCAATTATTTAAAATTAGTGAATGCCACTTTTTGCTCATGTAGGTTTGCTCTCTCTCATCTCATTGAAATTTAGCAAAAGATCTCAAAAATGACTTTAAAAAATCAAGTTAATTATTTAGAATTTGTATTTGAAATAAAAGAATGAGAAATAATCAATAATAATTTAAGGATTTCACAGAGATGACTGAAGGAAGAAGATTAAATGATATCTAAAGGAAAACATGACAAAATGTGATATTATTTAACTTCTTTTGCTTTCAGAAGAAAGAACCAAAAAATCAGGTTTTCTGTTCAAGTGACAGTTCAATGGTGTTTAATTTCCCAGGAAAAAATGAATTCAGAACCTGAAGCCTGAAATCAAGCACTTATGAAAGTTCAATTGGACCCTAATTTAAAAACTCAAAAGATAAAATCCTTGGTATTCTTTAGTGGTGATTCTTGAGAAAGCTACTTTTACTCTGGGAGAATGAAAAACTTTGAAGCACTGTTTCTGAAAGTAGTATCAGCTAAATGTCCAGGTGTATCTTATATATGTACATTTGTCACTTTAAATATTGAAAACAGAATTAAGTGGATCAATAATAGTTGAGAAATACCACATTTTTAAAATAGTGGGCTTAAATAGGTTTGTTCTTTCTTGCCAAATTAAAATTTACTGTAGATGCCATAAAATGACTTTAATAATTATCTTTAAAACATCAGATCTTTTTATAAACTTCCATATAGAAGTAAGAGAATTAGAGGGGCACCTGGGTGGCTCAGTCCTTAAGCATCTGCCTTTGGCTCAGGGTGTGATCCCAGCGTCCTGGGATCGAGCCCCACATCAGGCTCCTCCGCTGGGAGCCTGCTTCTTCCTCTCCCACTCCCCCTGCTGTGTTCCCTCTCTCGCTAGCTGTCTCTCTCTCTGCCAAATAAATAAATAAAATATTAAAAAAAAAAAAAAGAAGTAAGAGAATTAGAGAAAAGCAGGAATTTGTTAGAAGCCTTAAAGAAATGTTCAGAAAAACTAGGATAAGTCATATCTAATGGAAATGGGAAAATATGTTAAATGTATGTAATATACTCTCAGTCCACCATGTATGTTCTAAATGTGTATGTTTATTTATATAATAAAATTTTATATTTCACATATAGTAATATAAAGCATATTATTAACTGCATTATCATATAATATAAATTGTGATGCATATTTATATATAAATATATTAATTATATAACATATTAATATATAATTTAACTTCTGTTTATTTATATATTATAGTATATGCATACATTATAATGTATTATATAAAATATGAAGCACTGAGTTACAAAAAGTATAAATATACATTATATATTTATAACAAGGTTTTCTCAGTGTATATGTTCTTCTGCAAACATAAGTAAATCTTAATATATATTTTCATGCTGGTTAAAATGATTGTACATATAAATGCAACTTATTTTATTTATTATTATGGCATATTGCAAACCCTGTATAGGGTTTCCTAAATAACTTAAACTTTCATCTTTCTGTATCAAATTATTAGGATCCTGTCTAGAGCATACTACATTTTGCTATGTGTTGGAAATTGTCTATGCAAAAATGAGTTACAAACTATGTTTTTATTTTGGCATTTTAGGAAAAGCACTGCTATTCCCTTAACAAATATTAAGAGAGCATCTACTATGAGTCAAGACTGTGCTGCTTACTAATATTAAGCCAATGAAAAAGAAATATGTAATCCCTGTTCTATTAGAACTGGGAATACCAGTATAAAATAACTACACAATCAAATATTTAAAGCAATTGTGGTGAATAATAGGGTGCTATACTGGCATATTAGATGAGAGGGAGATCAAGACAAAAAGTTCAGTGAAAATTTTTTGAGAAACAGTTGTTTTAGGTAAGTTGTAAATATTTAGTCTTAACTAAAAAAAGAAAAGAGGAACATTTTCTGGAAGAAGGGATGGCTTCTAAGAAGGATACAAAACAGAAACTAGCATAGTCATTGAAAGAAAAAGACAAGGGCAATTTGATTAGAAAGAAGAAAAAAAGGAGAAAATGGTATAATATGAGTGGCACAAAGTTGACAATATTTAGATTCTTCAGGTTCTTCATGTCTAAGTTACAAGGTTTGGATTTAGGTAAAGAACAATGAGCTACTATTAGAGATTCTTTAGACAAGATATGACAGAAGCTTAGTGTAGAGCAGAGATAATAGAGATGGAATGAAGTTGAAATTTGTTTAGAAGTCCAGTCTATAAAACATAGTGGATGGTCAGATATGGAGGTTTGGGAGAAAGAACTCAAGAAAAACTTAGAGATTTCTGCCTTGTGAAGTTGGATGAGAAATGTCACTATCCAGATATTAGAATATTTTCTTTCTTTCTTTCTTTCTTTCTTTCTTTCTTTCTTTCTTTCTTTCTTTCTTTCTCTTTTCTTTCTTTTTTCTTCCTCTTTCTTTCCTTCTTTCTCTCTTTCTTTCTGTTTCTTTCTTTTTTGTATTGCTAAAAATACATGGTTTTGTATTTTTTCCCCTTGATTAGAGAATGGTGATAAATTCAGGTTTTAACATTTTGAGTTGAACATGCTTATAAAGTATTCAATAGGATCAATTAGGCTGTTAGAATGTTTGGTACTCAGATTATACCAAACTGTATTCTTGGCTTATATTCTTAATGACTCCTAAATGGTATTCAAAGTTGTGAATAATGGTGACATCATGTCAGGAGAAAGTACAAAGTGACAATATCAAAGAGTGAAACGTGAGAAAATGCTGCCTCTAATAATACTTATATATGTATATGTGTGTATGTGTGTGTATATTATTAATACTCCAGGAAATAGAAAAATTCTCATTTAAATATAATTTTTTGTACAAGATTTATAAAGTTATCTTTCCCAACTTTTCTGTTTTTTAATCACTTTATCTCTCCTCAGTTTCTCCTTGTTTTTTAATATTTGGTATTGCTATAGAATATTAAAAAATAATGTATGCTTTTTTTTAAAAGATTTTATTTATTTATTTGACAGAGAGAGAGACATCCAGTGAGAGAGGGAACACAAGCAGGGGGAGTGGGAAAGGAAGAAGCAGGCTCCCAGCAGAGCAGGGAGCCCAATGTGGGGCCCGATCCCAGGACCCTGGGATCACGCCCTGAGCCGAAGGCAGACGCTTAACAACTGAGCCCCCCAGGTGCCCCAGAATAATGTATGCTTGATGTTAGCATTCTATAAGGAAATATGGGAGACAGAAGCATAGGCACACAAAATAACTGAATTTGGAAATGATGAAGGAAAGAAACTCTGTGAACAAGAGAGATGAGAAAAAAAAATGAAAGAATACAAATGGAGACCAGATGGCTTTGATCAGTTAAAGGATTATTTCCACTACTCTAGTGACGTTGATAAAGTTACAGTATCTTGTGTGTCTAGGCTGGAAAGTAGAATAAATAGGCAGCAATAATAACCAGCTATTTGCTTCATGAAAAGTGAGAAGGGAAAACTTCATAGCACTTTGCAGAGAATTATAACTTGAGCCATGGTCTACAAGGTAAGACAAGATAATTGAATGAAAGTAGACCTCAAAATAGATTCCCTGTAGGTTTTTCAAGAATCAAAATTTGTATAAACTGTCCAGAAAATTCAGGAGATAGATCACAAGGTGAATGTACCCCAGGATCTTTCATTAACATACAAGAAAAAATAATAACCATATATATACATATATATGTATCGTATTTGTGTATCAAAATATATATGTATATATCATATATATATACATGCATATTATATATATATGCATGCTTATATTAGAAGTGTTCATACATTTCCAAAATGAGACTATCTAGAGTTTCTTGTATTCTGTATTTGTTGAATCCTACATAGCAAAATCGATGTTGTATACTATTTTCTGTTAACTCTACCTCTTGGTCTAAGTTTATGACTAAAGTGCTGGGCCAGTCTTTTAGATATTACCAGGATCAGCAAGCAATAGGAGATTAAATCTAACCCATGAGGCAATAACTTATGATATGAATTACCTAGTGAAAATGTATTATGTTATAGGACTATGGTGCTACAGGAGGTGGTTTATTAGAGAGATGTAATTACAGTGCATAGGCTTTATAGTGTTAAAAGTTATTAAAAGTATTAGGAGGGACTTCTGATTTTAGCTCTAACATGTAAACGGTTAGGTAGTGGTCACTCATGTTCTTACTATAAGAAAAATCTGAAAAAAACTGAAAAATCTACAGCTTTTTTTTTTTTTTTTTTTTTGGACCTGTCAGGAAACTGAAGACACAGAGAAAACCATCACCAAAAATTGGAAGGGACAGGGACATTCAGAGAGATAAAACTAAGATGTGCTTAGATGGAACAAAAGCTGCTAGAGACATAAACTGGTAGGAATACCTAAATGACATGTTGATAAGTTGGTAGAGGCAGACTGTGGGCTAGCACGAGTGTGAAAAAATCCTGAGGGTATCGTTTTAAGGAAGCCCCATAATTTTTTGTGAGATTTATCTCTAGGAACCCCATCAGGCACTCATATAAGAGAGGTTTATATTCTATGGGAAAGAATTTTGGCAGTTTTAACACAGCTCATGGAAGGTTATCCCTCCTTACTTCAGGCCTTCCAGCTTTCATGTTCACCACGGGAGAAAAAAAAAAAAAATGCAGTCAAAAGGGGTTAGGACTTCAAAAACTATATATAGGAGAAATACTTTTGATGGTTAAAGGTTCTAGTGGGGAAAAAAAAAAAGGAGATAACATGTGTAAGAACAGATGGGTAATATAAACAGAGATTGAGACTCTAAAAAAACAAAGAAAATGCTAGAAATAAAAAGCATTGTAACAAAAATAAAAGATATTTTTGATGGGCTCATTGGTAGAGTGAACACAGCTGAAAAGAAAATCAGTGAACTTGAAGATATGTCAATGGAAACTCCATAACTGAAGTGTAATAAGGAAAAAAAAAAAAAGGAAAAAAGTGAGAAAAAAAAACCCTCAGAATATCCGACACTGTGGGACAATTTCAAAGTGTAACATACATAATTGGAATACCAGAAAGATAAGGAACAGAACAGAACAGAAGAAATATTTGAAGTAGTAATTGCAGAGAATATTCCAAAATTAATACTAGACACAAACCACAAATGCAGCAAGTCAGACAACACTAAATATGAAACTCTGCGCCTAAGCATATCACATTAAACTGCAGAAAATCAAAGACAAAGAGGAATATTAAACCAGACAAAGTTGGTGGAGGGAGAAACCTCACCTGTAGAAAAGCAAGAATAGTAATTACACCGAGCTTCTCTTCACAAAACAAGCAAGCAAAAAGAGTGGAGTGAAATATTTAAAGTATTGAAAGAACAAAACCATCATCCCAGAATTCTGTATCCAGCAAAATTATACTCTAAAAGTGAAGGAGAAATAAACACTTTCTCAAACTGAAATAAAAGGGAATTCTTTGCTAGCAGACCTGACCTGAAAGTAGTGTTAGTAGAAAGTTTTCAAGCAGGAGGAAATGAGAAGGCTATCTCAGAAACTTACATCTACATAAAAAAGAGTGTCCCAGAGGGAATCAATAAAAGGAAGACCAAATCATTTATTTTTCTAATTAATTACTTATCTAAAAGATAACTTTGTTTAGAGCATAATGGTAACAATGTACTAGGCCATTATATCACATAAAATAAAATGAATAACAGAAGTATAACAAGTGAGGTAAAGGAGGAATCGGGAATACTCTTTTTGATAAGGGAGCTGTACTAAACATGAAGCAATATCGTATTAATTGGAAGTAGATTAAAAAAATTTTTTTAAAGATTTATTTATCTGAGAGAGAGCATGGGGGCTAGGGGGTGAAGGGTGGAGGGGGAAGGAGAGGGAGAAGTTCAAGCAGGGTCCCTTCTGAGCGCAGAGCCTAATGCTGGGCTGGATCTTAGGACCCTGAAATGATGACCTAAGCCAAAATCAAGAGTTGGATGCTTAACCTGCTAAAACACCCAAGCACCCTGGAAGTGGACTAAAATTTATAAAAATAAATATTGTAAACAATAGAGCAGTCACTAAAAATGAATAAAAAATTATATGCTACAATAGGAGATAAAATGGAATATATAGATTGCTCAATTAAAACCATGCCACAGAGAAATAGGGAAAATAGAAACAAAGGAAAATGGAAAATATAGATAAGAATTGCAAAGATGATAGCTATGAATCTATATATATCACTATTCATATTAAATGTGAATAATATTCCCATTATTTATCTTATTTAATTGGCCACAGATAAATATTTGCTTTAAGTCAAAAGTGTACTGTTTTTCTGGAAAATGTGAAAAAAAATGTTTAGACGTTTCTATATGCAAAGGATCACTCTTAATAGTCTATATAGTGAAAAAAATAATAATTATTATTTTCTCATCATTAAAATGCAAAGGCCATTTCAAAATTATATCTATGTCAAAAATAATAGTAAATGCACTAAAGCAGTTAGGTGAGGGCACATTTATCAAATTTGATGAATGCTTTACATTTATGACTGGTAAAGGATGCTCAACATAACACCCAATTCATACGAGTTCAGTAAGTGAACAAGGACTCTTGTGAATCAGTGTTCTCTTGTGTATCAGGCAAAGATTTATCATTAGAGGATATTTTACACTTTATTTCACTCAGGGATTAAAGTTCTAAATTGTTGATATTTTTGAAATTCATACACTTGAGAAACACTCAAATTAAACATGATCATGCAAAGAGGGTAGCTTAACTCCATTTACACTCCAGTAAATGCTAGAGACATTCATTACTGCTAGTCTCCTTGCAGGAGAATCTTTTCACCTTTAAAATACAATTATTTCATTTTCCGCTGTTGTTACTAAGCTCTAAGAAAATTTCCAAAGTCTTGGAGGTTAAAAGACAGATTAGAAAATCTATATATTTATGGCTATTCTACAGTGAATTAGGAAAGGAGGAAAATTTTATTTCTAAATAGCAAGTAGTAAATTTGGGTAAGAAAGCAGAGAGGAAAATTCTAGAGTAAATGAAGAAAAGGATGCTCAGGACATGACAATGACTTTGAGGATTTACATCAGCCCAAGTCTTTATCTCCGGAATTCTCAGCCTCTAACTTCTTCCTACTCCTTGTTAAACAACAGAAATCCCCGCCAACTTTGAGGAGACCAAACTGCAACAGCAGTTACTGGCAAGTAAGGAGAAAGGAAGAAAATATGTTTTCCTGATTATAATGTAGAACTTGTAATTTTTAAAAAAAATTTTTTTTCAGAAAGCTTATAGTTGACTTCTATAAAAATTAGTATTATTAGGGATTAGGCCTCTGGAAACTATACTGAATCCTCACCGGAGCATATTAGCATTTTCTGCCTATGACTATGTTGCTTAAGTTTTCCAAGATGCAGTTTTCTCCTATATGGAACTGAGATAGTAGTAGCTCCTTCTTTATAGAATTCCTAGGATCAAGTGAGATAACTGATTTAAAGTGTTCATCTATAGAGACTGCTATGTATTAAGTACTTAATATATTGGTTATTAATATTAACTTCAGTGCCTTATACTGCTTAGAATTGTTTGTATGCCTTCCATCATTTAAAAGATGAATCATCGAACTTTACATCAAAAACCAGGGATGTACTGTATGGTGAATAACATAATACAATAAAAATATTATTATGAAAAAAAATTAAAAAATAAAAGATGAAATTTTAGAATGTGCCCAATTCCTATGTTGCAGTGGGGTTTTCATTCATTTAATGTAAGTACTTTTTAAAAGACCTTATTTTTTAGAGCAATTTTAGGTTTATAATAAAATTGAAAGGAAGGTACAGAGGTTTCCACATATCTCCTGCCCCACACATGGATAGTCTCCCCATTATCAACATTGCTCATCGAAATGGAACTTTTTTCTTAAACCCACATCATACATTGACACATCATAATTACCCAAAGTCCATAGTTTACATTAGGGTTCACTTGTTATATACTCCATGAGTTGGACAAATACATAGTGACATATATTCATCGTTACAAAA
This sequence comes from Ursus americanus, assembly GCF_024610735.1. Taxonomy (NCBI): domain Eukaryota; kingdom Metazoa; phylum Chordata; class Mammalia; order Carnivora; family Ursidae; genus Ursus; species Ursus americanus. The sequence goes on from NC_142145.1 coordinate 40,737,895, forward strand.
TCATACATTTTTACTGCCCTAATAATTTTATGTGCTTCATTATTCCTGTCCCATCCCCCTACCTCTGGCAACCACAGATCTTTTTATTGTCTCCAGAGTTTTGCCTTTAGCGGAATGTCAAATGGTTGGAATGGTGTAGTCCATAGTCTTTTCAGATTGGATTCTTTCATTTATTAGTGTGCACTTGAGTTTCTTCCATGTCTTTTAATGGCTTGGTAGCTCATCTATCTTAAGTGCTGAATAATAGTTCATTGTCTGGATCACCCGTAGTTTACTTATCCATTCACTTACTGAAGGACATCTTGGTTGTTGCCAATGTTTGAGAATTATGTATAAAGCTGCTAGAAACATCTGACTTCTGGTTTTTATGTTGATATAGGTTTTTCAACTCCTTTGGCTGAATACCAAGGAGTACAATTGCTGGATTGTATATTTAGTTTTGTGAGTCAGTTTAGTTTTGTTAGATACTGCAAAACTGTCTTCCAAAGTGGTTCTACCATTTTGCATTCATAATAGTGTTGAGTTCTGAGAAGGGAGAGATAATAATAATAATTCATATTGAAGTGTATATAGTATAATAATTTTTGAGGTAATCATATTTAGTATATCACAGTTTCCTCTTAATAACATGGCACATTTGAAAAGTCTAGTCAGTTACCAAATCCGTATTTGACCACATAGTATGGGGAGGCACCTAAAATGCAGAATACAGTGATTGCATATGATTTATTAGCAAATTATTGGTGCAATACCCTCTGGTAATCATAACTATTAACCAGGTTGATTAATTGTCACTGTCAGTGTTCTCAGAACTGTGTATAACCTGTTCAGAGACCAGTGACAATTCTAGTATTAGAAGTCCTTCTCAAAGAAATGTTGTCTTTTCTTGTGTTGACTAGATTGAAATATAGAACGAGTTATTTTAACAGTGCGTCAGGTCTAGGCAGCCATTTTAGATGGGATCATACATTTTGTCAGTATCTTATAAAACTAAACATTCTTGACTTCATCAAGGTGGAGGCTGGGCTATGTGGCACAGGAGGCCTGCTTTTGTGGAGTCCACACAGCACTTTCATTCACTTAGGTAGTAAGCCTTACCAACTGTGCCCATTGAATCTTATTTCCAGATACAGTTGATAAACCATAGAGTGTTGTCATTATGTTATAATCTGGTCAAATATCATGTAGTAGTCCTGGCTGTATTTTGCGGGATAAAGGGCAGAGGTGCGCAGGATACCAGTCTGTGCATGTATGGTAAAGCAAGTGCTGATGTCACTGCCTATAATTAAGTGTCCTGCTCCTCTTATTGGGCCATGGAATTAATTTATGATAGCTTTCTGTGGTTGTTAACAGTTCTTTATTTGACTTACTACATGAGTGAAATGTATTTGTTTCAAAACAAGCATCCTTGACTATATTAATGAGATTTAAAAAAACTTACTTCCTCCCTCTAGGAAATATAAATATTGACTCTGAAAATCTTTAATCAAGAGAAAATTTAGATTTGTAATTAAAAAATGTGAAATCAACTTCTACTTTTTTCCACTTATTAGCTAACTATAGTAGACAAGTCATTTAACTTCTATGAGTCTCAGTTTCATCTTCTGTAAAGCAGATATATGTAGAAAAGTAGCAATATATGTGGACATATTTTATAAACTGTAAAGAAATAACTTTTTAAATCTGAATATTGATAAAGAATGATTTAAATGACTTAGTCTAGGGGCACCTGGATGGCTCAGTCAGTTAAGCATTGGACTCGGTTTTGGCTCAAGTCATGGTCTCAGGGTTGTGATCAGTAAAGTCTACTTGGGTTTCTCTCCCTCTCCCACCCCCTCTGCCTCTCTCTCGCTTTCTCTCTCTAAAATAAATAAAATATTTTAAAAAATAAATGACTTAGTCTAAAGAAACATTCATTCGGGTCCTCTTTTTTTCTATTTTTTTAGTGTTTGACTTCTTTTCTACAGTGTTAATGTGTTGAAGGGAGGTTTAACTTGCTTGAAACCATTGTGATTTAGAGATGGTATTCAATGGGAACAATTATAGGTTATATTTGTGAGTGAATATATATTTCTTCAGGGTTTTGTTTTGGTTTTCTTTTTACTATTTTAACAATAATAGCTCTTATTCTTCTCTTAGGTTTTCTTACCCTTATTCTTAGCCTTTTGAGGAACCGGTTTCTTATGCAAAATATCTGCTTGGTTTTCTCAATTTTTTTGGATAATATTTTCATACTCAGCCATTTTATATGTTCCATATTTTATTATTTACATTTTTTTTTAAAAAGTGCTATTCCAGAGTGATTTGTAGAGCCAGAATGAATTGCAAAGACATTTATAGAAACGTCTTTTCACAGCTGGCTAACTGAGACACAGAGAGGCTAAGCGGTCTGTGCAAGGTCACTCAGCTAGTTTTGGCGAATCTGTTCACATTCACTGACTAGGCTAGTGATCCATGTGTTTTTCATAAGATCATTGCTTCAGATAATGACACAAAAATACAAAATGGTGTCAACTATGTGATGGATTGATTGTGCCTTAAAGGAAAGTTCAATCTTAAAGAAAAGAACTTTCACGTTCTTCATCATTTGTAGTCCTGGACTTCCAGCACCTCTGCTGAAATGTGTCAACATATTCATTTGGGGGAGAAGGATCAGTAAGTTTTCCGACATCAAGCACAGAGAGTATCTTTGGTACTTCTTAGCTTTCATTTTACTCTTGTCATCTACACTTAATAAATCCCGCCGATGACTAGACACAAAGAAAAAATTCTACAGTTAAATCACCATCACTTCATTTTGACTTTTCAAAACAAGTTAAGAGCTAGTTACATATTCACAACATACATATATTTTGCCATATGGTAGTAACTACTTATATTTAGCAGGATTTCTATAAATTGAGTGTACCTAAATTGGGAAAGTAAATACGTATTTCTCGTCCTATTTTTATAATAGTTTCTACTTTCAGAAACCCTATTTCCATGTTCATGCACTGCATTCGTTTTCTGTATTCTAATATTCTTTTTTTATGATATAACCTCCTTATTAAGACTAAAATATATTAGGAAATGTGCCTTCTTCAGCTTTATTTTCTCATCACCAAATAAAATGCTTTCAACATAATCAGTACATGAAAAAGACATCTTGAGTTAAACTGCTGACAGTTTAATCTCATCTGAGGAGAGGACTCCAACATCTATATAAGCAATCCTTGTCTCATACCTCAACCCTATTTTTTTATTCAAAAATTTCATGATAAATGATGTCTATTGAGTATCATATTGTTTCACTAATTTCATTATGTCTATAATTTCCCACAATGTTTACTTTTAATTTTAAATATACTCTTTTAAGCAATCAGTTATATTATACCAGGGAGTATGGTTTAAAATGTGGGAGTATATTCTCTGTACTTTTTCCACAATAAACTGCACTATTTTCTTAATTCATTCTTTTAATCACTCATTCATCAGTTTGCTCATTTTCAACCATCAAGTATTTGAGTGCCTGTTGTATGCCAGAGTGAGCATCATATACAAAGGCCATGTTACAAGGGTATGCATGGTACTTTAAAAAAGCTGAAATAAGGTAGGGTTGACCAGGACTCAGAATAGAAGGAGGAAACCTGGTATGAATGAAGTTTGAGTAGTAGGTCAGGGCCCAGCCCTCCAAGGAATTATAGGATATATTAAGGATACTGTCGGATACATTAATGATTTGCTCCTTATTCTAAAAGCAACACAAAGCCCTGACAGTCTTTTAGGCAAGTATGTATGTTGGATTTAATTTTGTAAAGATTTCTCTTACTGCCTCTTGAGAATGCATTGGTCAGAGTTTGTTGCACGATACATGCAAAGAGAAAATCTGGGTGCTTGTCATCAAATGCCAGCAATGGGAAAAGTTGATGGTGGTATTGAATCCGTATAGTAATGATTAATTACAGAGAAGATTAGAATAAAAGGATGTCTCAAGAAGGATTTTATTATTTATTTGCTTTTAGATATTAATATCTTTTTCAGGTTTCCCCTTTTATTACCTTAACACTGCAGCAACTCTATATACATAAACCTTGACAACCTCTCTGTTTACTTTCTAGGATAAACTCCTATTAGTGATATTACTGGTAAAGAGTATTGATATTTTAAATATATGTTGGCATTTACTGACTACTTGTTTTCCAGAAAAGGTGTGGTGATGTGCATTGCCTTAAATTCAATAACAAAGTATGTCGCAGTGTTGAATGTCCATTTTGTCAGGCTTTAAGGTAAAAAAAAATCGCTTTTTTAAATACACATTATGAAATATTATGAAAGGTCTTGTCTACTTAAATTATATAATTTTATGGTATTAACCAAATATTTTTTATTTGCGATAATTTTTTCTAGAGTCCCATCTATCTTTTGATTTTATGCATCTAGTTTTTAGTATACATTTTGTCAATTCCTACTCAAATCTCTTATTTAATGAAGTCTATCTTTACTACTCTGTATTGTGATACATCTGACACTCTTACCATTCTCTTTATTATTCTCTATAGCACTTATTATCATCAAAAATACAATATAATTCACATAATTATGTAAATATATAGAATATATATGTATTTTTTTCACTGAGGGATTTTTATTTGTACTGATTTTGCTATAAAGTGTTGCTGAAATAGAGCTAATTGTGGAGGGTGGAACACAGGCAAGGCACACAGGGACCCAGGGAGAGGAGAGCCAGGAGCCTAGGTGTGGTACAGAGCCCCTCAAACAATTAGTAAACTGGGCAATAAAAAGAGGGTGAGCTAGACTCAGAAAGGCAGAGAAGCCTCCAAGGGGTGAGAGGCTGCAGGCCCTGGGGGATTAAAGAGCACAGAGCTGGATGTGATTGCAGAACCTCTTTCTCCAGTCCTCCCAGATCAATTTAGGGCATATGGAGCAGAGAGGATTTCAGCCAGAAGGCATCAATAAAAGAGAAGATAATATTTTATCTGTCTCTTTCCGTCTGTACCATAATGTATGTTCCATAAGGAGCAATGATTATTGTTTGGTTTATTTATTGATGCATTCCAAGCATTCCGAACAATACTTAATTTTTGATCAATAAATATTTGTTGGATGAATGTTAAATTTTGTTTTATTCTTTTTCTGTGAGTTCTTTTGCTATGTGTGCCAATAGAATATTTCTCTCCATCTATGAATCTGACAGGTGTTCAAATATATTTTCATTAACGTGGACATAATTATTCTATCAATTCCATTAGAATAATATAATCTTCTTCCTAATTTTTGCAAGTTTTGCTTTATTTGTTTGTTCAATAACCTTTAAAAATGCTTTTTCCATAGTCCTACAAAAATCCCTGGAGATTTTGTTTGGAATTCATGGTATATTTCTTTTTATTTCTTTTTTTCCATGGTATATTTCGGAATTTATTTTGGTTCTAAAGCTTTTAACATCAGAATTTTGCAAACGATAGTTGTACAAAGTATTTGAGTTAGACCATAATCACATATCCAGATTTTCACAATTTCACAATTTTACAAGAAGGTATATGAAAATATAAATACTTATAGCATTAGAAATACAATGATTATATGCAAATAATGCATCATGGAACACTGTATCAAAAACTAGTGAAGTACTTGTATGGTGACTAACATAATTTAAAAAAGAAATACAACAATTAAAACATAAAAACTAAAATTTGAAAATGTACAATGAGAATTTGTCACAAGTAGAATCTTAGGAAGAAAAAGACCAGGGAAATACTGTGGTCCATGGCAACACTTGGATTGGGCATAGATCAATGGAAGTTAAGAACTGTTTTTACTGCAGTGGACAGTTTTCCCAGAACTAAAACAGAGGTATTTCCTAGCCTCTTCTAACAAAAAGTTTTACCAGTACCCTAATAAATTAGAATATAATACCAGAGCCATGCTGTTATTTTATGTGTGTTTTGTTTATAAACAGTCAATTTAGGTATAGAAATGAAGCTATATACATATGAAAAAAAGTCTTTAAGCATATAACTAGTAACTAGACATATTTTGCTCCATTTTTTTCCCTTAAAATCTTTCAGTGGCCTCTCATTGTTCTTAAGATAAAATAGAAACTTATTAGCATAGATTTCTGAGGTCAGTATTATCTAACTTCTGTTCACCATTTCATCTTTTGATACTCCTGTCTCCTTTGATCACCATTATCCAAACATACTGCTCTCTTTTATTTTCCTTTGCATATCCCAAGCCATTTCAAATCCTAGAGCCTTATACTTTTCTTCCTTCCCCTAGCATATAACTCAGTTTCCCATCCATCAATGAAATCTTAAAAACCACCTCTTCAGAGAGGCTTCTTTGGCTATCATATCAAAAGTAGTTCAATCCCCAACTCTCCAGTTACAAATTCTCCATAATTTTGCTCTTGGTATTCCTTCATCTCACTGAACATAATCTGACGTTCTGTATCCACTTACAGGAATAGAATTCAAGAAGTTTTAGTATATCTTTCAGACAAACCAAATACTCTGGTAACTTAACAGTAATTGATGATTTAACCACGATTTCAGTAGTAGAGTTTTTAGAGATGCTTTTATTTTTTTCTTCCAATTGGAACATGTGACCATTAATGTGACCCATCGGCCAATTCCATCCTCCCTGGTTTTTGAGTGCCTTTGTTTCTCTTTTTGATGGTAGTTTATCTCTTATTCAAATTCACCAAGATAGGGAATCAGAATTGTGGGGCAAAGCTCTCACATAACCCTTTTCTTCGATTGCTTACTGGAGTCCATGGTTGGGTGCCTTTGGGTCCAATTTCCTTTCTTTTGATGCAAATGACCATGACCAAGTTAGAGAGCAATGTATAAAACCTTTCCAAGACTGCCTCTCTGCTAAGAGCTATGAAAAATAGTTAAGAGCTACTTTTAGGAGAGAAAGGTGGGTAGGCAAGCAAATAGAACCTAAGAAAGTCATCCCCATCCTTGGAGACCAGATAAGTTATATTCCATTCTTAAAGATGGCCAGGAAATGTATAGTCCAGTTTAAATAACCTACCCTTGCTATACCCAGTCTTTACTAAGGTGAAGACATAAGGAAGTGGATAGAGAATTTCCTATCATTATAGTTATTGCATTTTTCAGATGACTGTAACATAAGACGTATGGCAAACTCCATGTTGTCTCGCTGGATGTATATTTCCTAAATTTTATCAAAAATGATTTTTTAAAAAAAGAATAAGAAAACAACAGATTATTCCTGTTGAAGTTCTTCTTTCACAAGGAAGAGGCTCATTGTGAATTAAGTTACATTTTTCTTCATTGAAGGTGTTAAGTTCTGCAGAGCATCTTTATAAACCACAGGGAGGCTGTGAGCATTTTGAAGGAATACTCTTTTCTTTTGTCTCATTGAAGACTACGAGTGATTTACCCAAGTGGCAAATCAATTGTTAAAGTAGAAGGTGCTAGAATGAAAACAGAGCCCCACAAATCTCTGTTGGTTTTAAGTACACAAGTGAAGTACTATCAAGTCACTACCAAAAAAAAAAAATAATAATAATAACTTCAGACTGTTCTACTATAGATGTGCAGGTATAAATTTTTCCACTGGATATTCAAGAGGGGGAGAAATGTAAATGCTTTTCCTTACTCAAGATATTTATGAAACAAAAGGAAATTGAGTGCATGTTAGGGACCCTGGGGATTGCCATGCATTCCCATTTTATGTTACAAAATATCCATCAATCAAAAGGGTGAAATGCCTCAAATATATATAGATATATATGAAAAAAATTACTGTGGAAAGTGATAATAAAGGTGGGATAGAGATAGACAGTGAGAAGCCTTTCCCCTATGAGTCTTTGTTAACTTGTATCTAAAGGAAGATTACAAATTATCTCGTGAAATTCTAAGTTTGGGAATAGTGAACATATGACACCAAGAATAGTGCCTAACACTCAATACATGAAAGCTATTAGACACTAGGATGTATATGATTTAATAGATTTATTCACTTAATTTGGTTTGCTTTCTATTATTTGATAGCTACATGTACTCAGCTAACGTTCAGGCATTTCTAGCAATATTGGTCATATTTATCCTTAATGTAAACAGTTACTTTTTTTAATAATAATTTTTTATTATGTTAGTCACCATACAGTATATCCTTAGTTTTTGATGTAATGTTCCATGATTCATTATTTGCATATAACACCCAGTGCACCATGCAGTATGTGCCCTCCTCAATACCCATCACCGGCCTATCCCACTCCTCTACCCCCTCCCCTCTGAAGCCCTCAGTTTGTTTCCCAGAGTCCACAGTCTCTCATGGTTCGTTAAAACAGTTACTTTTTTGATTCAGTTGTTTTAAATTACCCTCCTATAACTCTGCACTTTTAATAAAAAGCAGTCTTTGGCTCTCTAGACTTTGTTGGGTTTTTGACAAATACTTTACTCAAATACACATACCAACACAAACACATAAAGGCCTCACTACAGTTAATAGTTGTAAATGATTGCATTTATAGGTTCAAATCCATTCACTAAAATGTTCTCTAAATGGTCAAATTGTTTATAGTCATTAGTTTAGAAAAGAATATTGAACCAAGACTGGGTTCCCAATACGTGCACAAAAACACACACCTTAATGCCTTATGTTTGTTCACATTCGAACTGAGGGTGTTGTTTTAAATGTGGCTGTATAAGAAGAGATTAATGATTTGGAGTCAATATGTACACAGCAGTTATTGGTTTTCCAACTGTAGAGTCTATTTAGAAGTATTTATTTTGGAAGACCACTCGTCTTTGTTCAATAAGAACTATTGACTTTCTTTTAAAATCATTGTTCTATTAGTGTGAAATCTGTACATATAGATAAGAAATACTTTTAAAAAGTATGGCTCAGTAATTTTTTCAAAAAGTGAATATCCATGTGACCATAACCCAAAGCAATAATAGAACATTATCAATTCCCTCAATGCAAACCTCATTCCATAACTTAGTCACTATTTATTCCTTCCCACAAAGATAGCAGCTATTCTCACTTGAACTTCTTTGTAAATTTACCCCCTAAGTATGCATTCTTGAAATAATAGCTTTTTTTTTAAGTATATATAGTTGGAAACGTAATACATATTCTTTTATATCTGACTTCTTTCAATCAACATTTTTTTATGAATTTTACCATTATTGTGTCCAATGTTGACCTGTTTTTTCTATCTTCTTACATCAGTCTAGGTAAGGGATTGTAAATTTTCAAAGAATCAGCTGTAGATTTAATTGATTTTATCTATTGCTTTCTGTTTTCATTCATTGATTTCCAATCTAATCATTATTATATTCTTTCTTCAGCTTGCCTTGGGTTTAGTTTGCTCTTTATTTTTTAGATTCCTAAGGTGAAAGTTTAGATTATTTGTCTCAGATCTTGTTTTCTAACATATGCATTAAAAACTATAAAATTACATCTAAGCACAATTTTTGTTGCATTATACATTTTAGTATTTTAATTATAATTCAACTTAAAATATTTTATAATTGCTATTAAAATTTTTTCTTTCAGCTGTGGTTTATTTAAATTTGTCTTATTTAATTTCAAAATGTTTATAGTTTTCTGGATTCTTACTTTTATTGTTTTCTAATTTAATACCATTGTGGTCAGAGCATGTGCTCTGTAAGAATTTAATTATTTGATGTTTAGTGCTACTCATTTTATGGTCCAGTATCTGGTCTGTTTTGGGGAAGGTTCCACGTGTACTTGAAAATAATTTGTTTCTATAATTATTGAGTAAAATATTCTAAAAAGCACAATTATCAATAGAAAGTTGTTTGATAGTTATATTCAAATACTCAGCATTTTTTCCTGATGCTTTTATTCACTTGTTTATCAATTGCTGGAAGAGAAATATTAAAATCTCCTGTTTTCATTGTGGGTTTGCCTATTCTCTTTAGTTCAGTCAACTTTGAATTCATGTGTTTAAATACTGTTTTTAGGTGCTCACACATATAGTATTATTATATTTTTTAATATTTACAATTATAAAATATTTCCCTTTATCTCTTCAAAATTCTTTGTGGCAAAATCTGTTTCTGGGGGCGCCTGGGTGGCACAGCGGTTAAGCGTCTGCCTTCGGCTCAGGGCGTGATCCCGGCATTCTGGGATCGAGCCCCACATCAGGCTCCTCCGCTATGAGCCTGCTTCTTCCTCTCCCACTCCCCTGCTCGTGTTCCCTCTCTCGCTGGCTGTCTCTATCTCTGTCGAATAAATAAATAAAATCTTAAAAAAAAAAATCTGTTTCTGATATTAAAGTAGCCACTCTATTTTATATTTTGTTTTTGTAGCTATATCCTTTTTTATACACTTATTTTCACACTGTTATTTAAGCTTTATTTCTCATAAAGAGCATAAATACAGGCTTGCTTTTTTATACAACTGGGGTTATCTAGCTTTTAAATGGAGTTTTCATTCAATTCATTTTATTATATTTATTGATATGTTTCGGTTTAAAGTTGCCATTTGGTATTGACTATTTTGTTCCTCTACACATTTTTTTCTAATTTCATTTTTGTTAATTTTATAGTGTTAGTAATCCATTTTATCCCCTGCCTTTCCCATTTTGGTTATTCCTCTAAAAAGAGGAAACAAAAGTTCATTTTTAGTGGTTGCTCTAGGGATTAAAATGTTCATCTTTAGGTTATACCTTTCTGCATGCAAATAATATATTGTTGAGAACAGTATAATTATCTTAAAATAGTATATTACATTTCCTCTTCTCATATCCTGTACTCTTGTTATCCTGCATTGTACTATATACTATATTGTCTTTATTTTTACTTTGAACAATGAATATTTTTACCCTTAAACCATCAATATTGCCTTATATTTCCTTTGATGTTTACACATTTTACATGTATTTCTTAATTTTTACAAGACAATTCTTTGCTTTCTGTATCTGAGATATATCTCATTCGGTGTGAAGAACAACTTTTAACATTTCTCTTAACGTGGATCTCCTGATGAGAAAGTTCCCCAACATTTTTTTAATATTTTTGTTTTTCCTTTTTTCCCTTATTGTTGTAGTTTAATTGAAATGCTTCTTTTCATTTCTTTTTTGTATTTTTATTATATGAATTTTCAAACATTTCCCTAATTCTTATTCAAATTTACTAATTTTTATTCATTAATTTTCTCTTCTTCTGTGTTTAATCTGTTCTTAAATCTATCCATTTGGGTCTTCATTTAGTTATAATTTTTTTCACTTCTCTAACTAAAAATCTTTTCCCTTAAGTATTGTTCCAGGATCTTTCCAAAGAGTTTTTTTTTTTTTCATTAGGCTTTTATAAAAGACTCAAATTAATATGTTGCTATGAAAAAGCTAACTATTTTTAACTATTATTGATGGATACTGACTGGCCATTGTATCTTTTTAAGCAAATCAACAATTCATAAGGGAGTAAAAAGAATTGTTCCAAACTTAAAGAGTGGTATTTGCAAAGCTCATTATAACAAAGAGAAATCTAACTATCGACAAAAGGGGGGCAAAGTACAGTGATTTTATAGCATCCACCATTAAACAAATTATAAAATATTAAAGGGAGATTATGGAAAACAACCAAGATTAATTGCTGCTAATTGACAAAAGTCACAACACCAAGTGTTGGTTTCATTTGTGATACTGATGTCATTTACAAGGTTAATTACTGTGTCACCTCACAGTCCCCAGTTGTTTTTCATATTGTGGCAGAGAATGCGTGAACAGATGGGTCAGAATAACATCTGGCTTAGGTGAGCAGTAAGAGTACAGCTGACATCCTTGAATGATTTCCTTCAGTTGCATAGTCTCAGGAATAGAAAGTAATAAGAGAGAAACACAGGTGCCAAAAATAAACAACTTGATATTTACTTATTAGCATACTGGCCCTTGCCAAATTCTAGAGTGAATGTCATAATTAGCATCTAACAAAGGTACAGTAATGTTCTCATCAATATAATCTTTTAAAGAATACTTACATTTAATTTAGTCAATTTGTCATTAATATCTTACTTCCCAGTCTTGCTTTTGCATGTCAATCAAAATAATAGTTTATGGAAAATCATGGTATTTCAAACTTGTAATATTTTCTTGATCCTCAGGATAATCTTATAAATTAGATGTTACAACATGATATCCAAATTAATAACCAAAGCCCAGAGATACTGTATCCTAGGTTAAAAAAGTAAATGACAGAACAAGGATGCAAAACCAGAATTATTGGCTTTAACGTAATGCACTCACAATTAGAACTGCATTATGTCAGTAATGCAGAAAGAAGAAAGCCTTTGACAATAATAATGACTATTAAAAACTTTGAAGCTACAATTTGCAAATTTCATTTCTTACTATGTTTTAAGTAATACTTTAATCATTTTGCTATTCAGAATGGTGCAGGTCTAGGGAATTTAATCCCAAGTATTCTAGTATAAAATTATTTCAGTTTTATTTCGTCTATTAAACATATTAATCTTTCAATGGCCTGAGATGTGCAACAACAGCGTTCCTAGCTTACAAAATCAGTCAGAATTCAAGGTGAAAATATGCATCTAAATAACACAAACCAACCTCCTTAGAAAAGAGATAATTATCAGGAATATGAGATCGTGCCTATTTTTAAAAGTGTATTTGAATGTATTCTGTAGTTTGTTTATGTGTGCATTTGTTCTTGCTGAAGCCCTGCCCTATTCTGGTTGTCTTTATTACAAAGAGCACAGACTACACACGACATGTTAGAGAGGTGGTTCAAGGGGGAGCACTCTTGGCCTTTATTTCTCTCTGTAAGGTATTATAGTGTTGCTGCTCTCTTGTCAGGAAGGAAAGCACTGAACATTGCACATGTAATTAATTATCACTATTGTTATCACTGAAATCCAGCTAGGCATAATATAGCCTGCTTTGTTGTTCTGTTTTAGTCAGGCATATTTCATAATGTATTCTCTTTCCTTCTATGGAGCTCCAGAATCAGTTTCTATCGTTAGAGCTGATGTTTTGTACCTTTGAACATAAGAAATTCATGGAGAGGGATATTATTTAAGCTGTGTTTCCCCCTTTTTTTCCCCCTACATGAATTTTTAGTTGTCATCTCTTTTTGCAGCTCCTCAAAAAATATGGGTCTCAGGGGAAAGTCTTTTATTAGGATAATTTCAGTACAAAGAATACTTCAACACACTAACATCACTATAATAAATAATGCTTTCTAAAGAAAAATGGAGAATTATCTACATCATTAAAATCTAGTTTGTTCAGATTTAGTATCCATACTAAGAGCAATACAGTAGTACATAGGTTACTGTAGATTATGTTTGCCAGTTATATTGAGATATAATTCCCATACTCTACAATTCACACAGTTAAAGCATACAATTCAATGGATATTTTAGTATATTCACAGACTTGTACAAACATCACTGCAATCAATTTTAGAACAATTCCAACACTCCAGAGAAAAACCCTGGGACCATTAGTCACTCTCCATTTCTTCCCAATCCTCCCTAACCCAGCTCTAGAAAATCATGAATTTATTTTCTTTCTCTATACATTTGTCAATTCTGGACATTTCATATAAATGGAATGATGAAGTGCATGTTATTTGGTAACTGGCTTCTTTTACTTTGTGGGACATTTTCAGGGTTTAACCAGATTGTAGCAAATATAAGTAGTTTATTACTTTTTATTGCTTAATAATAGTCTATAATTTGGTTGGTACTGCATTTTATGTATCTATTCATCAATTCATGGATTTTTAGGCTGTTTCTACTTTTTAGCTATTATGACTAATGCTACTATGAATATCTGTACTCAAGATTTTGTGTGGACAAATGTTTTAATTACTCCTAGGTATATACAAAGGAATATATATTCACTGAATCATAAAGCATATCTAAGTTTAACCTTTTGAAGAACTACCAGATTATTTCCAGTTGCTACACCATTTTACATTCCTACCAGAAATGTGCTAGAGTTCCAGTTACTGCATGCACTTGTCGACATTTATTATCATCTGCCGTTTTGATTATACTCATCCTACTGGGTATCTCGTTTCTTGTGTTGAATTGTATTTCCTTAATGACTAATGAGATTGAGACAAGGAAATGTGGTTTTTTAGCCACTCATGCATCTTCTCTGGAGAAATATCTATTCAGGTCCTTTGCTCATTGGCCTTTTTGATTCGTAATGGTTTTTATTTATTCTAGATGCAACCACTTATCTGATACATGATTTACAAATACTTTCTCCTAGTTTGTGTGTTGTGCTTTCACTTCTTGAAGATGTTCTTTTAGGTCCAGTGGTTTAATTTTGTTGAAGTCAGCTTTATCTTTTTTCTCTTGTTGCTTATATTTTTGGTATAATATCTAGGAAAAGTTTGTTTAACACATGCCATGAAGATTTAGTCCTATATTTTCCTTAATAAAATTTATGTTTTAGCCCTTATGTTAGGTTTCCAATATATTTTTATTAATTTTGTTTATGGTGTGTTTCTTTTTCAAGTTTATATCCCGTTGTCCCGGAACCATTACTTGAAGATACTATTTTTCCTCATTGAATTATTTTTGAACACTTGTTGAAAATAAATTAAACTTAGATATAGGGCTTACTTCTGATTCTAAATTATATTCCACTGATCTATATGTACATCCTCATGTCAGTTCCTTTTCCATCCATTCACTTCAATAAGTTTGTTTCGTACATTTGTAATAGAGTTAGATTATTTTGTCACATTTTGCATTATATCCTGGGATCCTTGAATTTCTAAATCTTTTCTTTACATTAACACACACTTATGTTATCAAATTGTATGAATTTTGACGAAAGCATAGTGGTATGTGTCTACTGTTATAATTAACTTTCTCCCATCCTGAAACACAGGCAACCACTGATTTATTGATGCTATGGTTTTGCTTTTTCAGGAATTTCATATAAATGGTATGATACAGTAGTATGAAACCTTTTCAGATTGGCTTCTTTCATTTAGCAATTTACAGCTAAGATTCATTCATGTTTTTACATGGCTTAATAGCACTCTTCTTTTTATGACTGAATAGTATTCTATTTTAGGGGTATACCACAATTTGCTTATCCATTCACCTACTTAAGGGCATCTGGTTGCTTCTACTTTGGGTTATTATGAATAAGCTGGTATAAATATTCATCTACTGTTTATTTGGGAAAATAAGTTTTCAGATCCTTTGGAAAAATACGTAGGAGCATCTTTTCTTGATCATGTTGTAAGACTACCTTGTTTTGAAAAACTGCCAAACTGTCTTCTATGCTATACTATACTATACTATACTATACTATAATGTCTATACTATTTCGTGTTCCCACCAATAGCAAGTAAGAGTTCTTGATCCATATTGTCTCCAGCAATTAGTATGAGCAACTTTTTTTTGGGAGGGGGTTAAGCCATTCTAATAGAATTATACTTTACCTCATTTAAGAAAAAAATTGTGATCCTATAATGACAGAGAATGTTGAGCATCTTTTCATATGCTTATTTTCTATCTATATATCATCTTTGGTAAAGTGTCTATTAGGACATTGTTCTCAGTTGGGTTGTTACTATTATAATTGAATTTTAAGACCTCTTTGTATATTTCTGATGAAAGTCTTATGTCAGAGATGTTTTCTGCAAAGGTTTATTCCAGTCTGTGGCTTTTCTTTCATTATATTAACAGTGCATTTTGCAGAGCAATTATTTTTAATTTTAATAAAGTCTCACATCTATTTTTCTTTCATGGGTTATGTTTTTGATGTTGTATCTAAAACTGCTTCAACTTCATTTCACATAGATTTTTCTCCTATATTTTTTCTTATAGTTGCTTTATAATTTTGCATTTTACATTTAGGCTTTTGGCTCATCTTGTAGTCTAGTTTCATTTTATTCTTCAGTCCAGGGCCAGAGTTTTCATAGTTTGAATTTCCTCTGCAGAAGTTACAGTAGCTCTGCACACAGGATTTCTTATCCACTTAACCAGATGTGGTGAAAGAGGGTAAGTGGGAGATGAGGTTTGAAAGTTGTCAGTGGTTAAACATCAAAAATGGAGTCAGATTCTTGAGTACTTCTTAATTCTGAAAAAAGGATGAGGAAAAGGATCTTATGCATAAAAAAAAAGTTGGTTTGATATGAGTGTTATTCAAAGTAACTAAAATATATTTCATTTTTAATTTTTTCTTAAAAAATTAATTCAAGTATAACATGGAAAAATTGAAATTAGGAGTGTTACTCTGCCTTATCCCCTGTCACTAGAGCCTTGCAAGGACTTCAGCTATTACTATATGCTCCAAAGACTTAACTATGCCTCCAGATTTGGGAGCATTTGTACCATTTTTTTAAATTAATTAATTTATTTGAGAGAGAGAGCTTGTGCATGCAAGCAGGGGCAGATAGAGAGAAAGAGGAGAGAGAGAATCTCAAGCAGACTCCCCACTGAGCACTGGGCTCAATCCCAGGACCATGAGGTTATGATCTGAGCCAAAATCATGAGTCGGATGGCTAATCAACTGAGCCACCCATGTGCCCCTATCCCATTTCTTATATATACACCTGTGCCTAACTCGACTAGGCACATAGACACCCAATAAATTTTGTTAAATAGCATAGAATATATGAACTGAACCAAATTTGATGCAACCATAAATGTGATTTGTGTCTTGGGTCTTATGGCCTTATTTTAGTGCCTAAGATTCCACAGTGGACCCTGACTTCATCCGTATCTTATACCACTGTGCCGAAGTATGCTCTTGATTTCCTGCACAAATTCAAGTTAGTCTTTAGCTGGAGCTCCATATTTGTTGTTACCTATTCTATTACAGTCAGATGTTTTGCCCTATCCTAATCTATATAACATTCGAAGCCACCTCCCCTCTCCATCTTAACCTGCTGCCTGAAGCCCTAGCCCTCAACAGATTACCCCGTGGTAAATCTAGTTTCTTGCTATCTTTAAATATATACTATTATTTTTATTCCATCCAAACAAAAATTTTCACTTGGATTGCTGATATAGTCCCTTCATCACTGCCTTCTATCCTGTGGTCTATCTTTTTTCCACATTTCTACCAGACCAGCCCTTCTAAAGTTGTATCTTTTCTGGTTATTTATCAGTTTAAAATACTGTACTGAATTCCCATTAACTTAGTTGAGAACTAAACCCTTTAAAATAGAATCAGTTTTCTTTTAAAAATTTTATCTTCATCCTATCTTATAACAATTTCTATCACTATAGCCACAGTTACACACCTCGAGCCAGAACACTACAACAAGAAAAAAGCAGAAGACAGTTGTGGCCCATCTAGGCAAACAGATATTCTGTATTGGTACTCTAGGACTTAAATGTTGGGATACTAGACTCATGGATGGTACTTTGGTGATACTTTCATGTTGCCAAGACAGCCACAATGTACTGCTACTACGTAGAGGAATAATGTATATTATCCCTCTCAATAGGTGTCTTCTCATTGTCTGTGGCCACCTTCAAGCACCTGCTAGTAATAGTGGCTGTGTATCCCTTCAGGTCTAACTCCTCTAAATAATAAACTCCCTACAGGTTTCTCCATTCTTCATTCTCCATTCTGAATAGATCTCTTGTGGTAAATCGTGATGATGCCAATACAAAAAGTAATCCCAAGCACTTATTGAATGTTTACTTATACTACAGAGAATGCACTTAGCAAAGCTAACTTAAACCTCACAAAGATCATATTGGTATCATTCTGCTTTGTACCAGATGTAGAAACTCAAATTCAAAAAAAGTTACTTGTTGAGGGACATACAGCTATTAAAGTACATATTTGTTATTAAAATCTGGTTGTACCAGACTCCATAAGCTGTGCTTTGAATGTTACGAGAGAAAGGCTAGAATCACAGATAGAATAGTAGTAGAACATTATATATTTGCTCCACACTAAAACTAAAGCATGAGTAGGTGTGGAGAGAGGAGAAGGGGAAGTTCACTAATGTAAGGGGATTTGCAATTTCTGAATGCATGCATTGATGATGGAATTGTACTCAGCATTTAAAAAAAAATCAAGATGTTCTACAAATGTGTTGTCTGTACCACGTATAATAGCTATGCTAGAGAAGTGAGACATAATAACTTTTTGCAAAGTACTTCCCAATGAATTGTATCATTAAATTTCAACTAAATTAGGTAGTACACTCAAAAGTTTTACTTCAATTTCATATAATGTTGATAAGCCATGTGTAATATGTTAATAATCTGGATAATATTCAAGGCATTGTAGAAGATATAATATCACTTCATCTAAGAGTGAATGTTCCAAAAGCTATTTGAACCAAAATTTCTCACCTTAAAATCAATTACATATAGCATAGATTAATAATAAATAGAGCACATCTCCAACTCTTCTATAAATGTTTAATGTTCAAAATAATTGGAGGAAGTATCTTGTTCAGAAACTCTGATAGGCCCTTTGGACCTTCTGTTGTGCTCTGTGCTTATTGTACTTGGTTGATTTCATGAATTGTAACACTAGAAAGCCTTGTTCATAAAGACAACTTAGAAGAAAAACACATTACATCTGATGGGGAAAAAAAAGCATTTGCCACTCCATTGAAATTATTTTAGGCAGATTATTCTATGTCATACTGTAATTCCTGGAGATATCATTTCTGTGTGATATAAAGCCATTTTATTCTATGCCTCTGTGTGTGTGTGTGTGTGTGTGTGTGTGTGTGTGTGTGTGAGAGAGAGAGAGAGAGACAGACAGACAGACAGAGAGATATATGGAGAGAGAGAGGTTGTATGTACACACAGCTGGGATGAATGTCAAGTAGTTAAGATTTATTTGGTATGTATGGAGATATTACTACGAGATTGCATAATATAGATTAGACATAAGAAGTAGAAAATTGTGCAATAGAAATGAAAGTAAAATTAAAGTCCACTGGTTCAAACACATACAATAGATAATCTTTATCAAATAAACTCATAACAGATTTATTCATATCTTCAAGCAGCTGGTGCAATCTTGTGATTCTTATTTGAAACATTCATATTTTTATATTAAGAATCATCAGTTTTCATGTCAGCGAAATCCTTTGTTAAAGTGATCCTCCAGACCTTCCATTACAAATCCTCACGTGTAAAAAAAGAAAAAAAATAAATAAACAAACAAATCCTCAAGTGTGTTGACAAATCACCACTTGGTATTTTGTTATGGTTTTTATTTCAGTAAATTACAAGTAATCTGCCCCAGGTTAAAGGCATATAGTTATTGCACCTAAACAAGTTTTTCAGTATAATTTCATGATATCTACCTACATGAGGGGACATAAATTTCCTGCTTCCCTTCAATTCTTTTTCATTTTGTAATTTCACTTTCCTCTGACCTGATTAAAAAAGTTCTATTTGCACACAAAGGGAGAATAATATGTCACTGAAGTAGGATAATTTACATTTTTATTGTTCTGTGCTAATTTCTCATGTGTTTAGTAATCCTTAGGGATGTTATAAATGCTTTTAATATGCACTGAATATAAAATGGACAAACGGCTCTATGACATTGTTTAATTTTTTAACAAAAATTACTTTCTGTTTGTGTTAACCTCTATCCTTTGCTGAGAAAACTATGAACATTGACATGGAACTTAAGACAAAGATAAACTATATGGAGAGTTGTGGGCAAAGACATACCTTCTTGGGAGTCTTAAACGTTCACTTAAAAATTAACAGTTTTAAGGATGCAGTAAATGATTTCTATTAAATCATGAGTCATTGCATTTGTTTCTCAGCATTGAAACTAGGGCTGGCAGTCTACAGTCTGCAGCCTAAATCTGATTGCTGCCTGTTTGTGCCAATAAAGTTTCATTGGGACACATCCATGCACACTTATTTATGTGTTATGTATGAATGCTTTCCTGCCACAAGCAGAGTTAAGTAGTTGCTAGAGAGAGACCATAGTATACCCAAAGCCTAAAATATTTACTCTGGTCCTTAAGAAAAAAAATTTGCCAACACTGATACAAACAAATATAAATATAGACCTGTTTTGAACTACAGATAATTTTTAGTAATATAAATTAATCTTTAACATCTGTTACTTATATGCTATGTACCAGGCAGTTTTGAGCAATTTATTTTAATTAATATCATTTAATTCTTACCTTATGAAGTGGGCAATATTAGTATCCCTATTTTACAAACGATGCAGAAACTGAGCCCTGGAGAAGTTGAATAGATAACTAAGGTGCTAAAATTTGAACTGAAACAGTCTAATTCCAGATAGGATCATGTATTTATACACCTGATATTCAACCTAATTATCTGGAAATAAGTTAGAGTTTGGGATAACAACATAAATACAGAATAATCCAATAATTTTGTGTTGACATTTGTAAAAAAAAAAATTATCATTGAAAAAAATATCCATTTCAGAAAAAATTTACCATATTTGTAGGTATTTGGTTCTGAATTCCTAAATAGAATCTTTGGGGCACCTGGATAGCTCTGTTGGTTAAGCATCTTGTCTGCCTTTGGCTCAGGTCATGATCCCAGCCCTGCATGTTGGGTTCCCTGCTCAGCAGGGAGTCTGTTTCTCCCTCTCCCTCTCCCTCCTGCCCAACTGCACTGGTGCTCTGTCTCACTCTGGCTCTCAAATAAATAAATAAAATCTTAAAAAAAGAAAAAGAATCCTTGAAATATTTTCTCCCATTCCTTAGTTTGCCTTTTCATTTTTTGATTGTTTCTTCTGCTGTTCAGAAGCTTTTCAGTTTGATGTAGTCCCTGGTTTTGTAGCTTGTGATTTTGATGTCATCACACACACACACACACACACACACACACACACACACAAAATTGTTGCCAAGACTAATGTCAAGGAGATTTCCCCCTATGTTTTCTTCTGATAGGTTTATGACTTCAGGTCTTACATTCTTCTGCATGTGATTGCCTAGAATTCCCAACACCATTTATTGAAGAGACTTCCCTTTTCTATTGAGTATTCTTGGCTCTTTGTCAAATATTGTTGACTATATATGCAAAAGTTTATTTTTCAGTTGCAAAAAATATCTACTGCCTACAGAGTTAATGTTAAAAATATATAAAGAATTCCTATAACTCAATAGAAAAAAATAAAAAATAACCCGATAAAAAAATGGGAGATGACCTGAATAGATATTTTTCCAAAGAGGACACAGAAATGGCCAAGAAGTACATGAAAAAGCGTTCCACATTACTCACATCAGGATCAGAGAAATCCAAATCAAAACCATAATGAAGTATCAGCTCACACATGTTAGAATGGCATCATCAAAGACATAAATAAGTACTGGCAAGGATGTGGAGTAAAGTGAACTATTGTGTACTATTGGTGGGACTGTAAGGCGGTACAACCACTCAGGAAAAAAGTTTGGAGATCCCTCAAAAAATTAGAAATAGAACCATATGATCCAGGAAGCCAACTTCTGGGTATATATCTGGAAAAGATGAAATCAGTATCTCAAAGAGATACCTGCATTTGTATGTTAATTATTGCACCATCATTCACAATAGCTGATATATGGAAACAACCTGTGATAGATAGGTATGTAGATAGATAGATAGATGATAGATAGATGATAGATAGATAGATAGATAGATAGATAGATAGATAGATAGATGATAGATAGATAGACACCTCTTTATCCATCTATCTGTAGATGGACATTTAGATTGCTTCCTTATCCAAATCTATATCTAATGGAATATTATTCAGCCATGAGAAAGAAAGAAATCCTGCCATTTGCAACAATATGGATCTTGAGGGCAATGTGCTAAGTGAAATAAGTCTAACAGGAAAGACAAATACATCACTTATATGTGAAATCTAAGAATAGCTGAGCTCATGTAAACAGAGAAGAATGAGGTAACCTGGGGCTGGTGGGAGGTGCAGGGAATAGGGAGATGCTTGTCAAAAGATATGGATTTCCACTTCCTTACAATGAATAAGGGGATTTAATGTACAACACAATGACTATAGTTAACAGTATTGTATTAAATACTTGAAAATTGCTAACAGAGTAGATCTTAAATGTTCTCACCATACACACACAAATGTTAAGTATGTGAAGTGTTTTGATAGAAGTGTTAACTAACCCTATTGTGATAATCATTTTGCAATAGAGACGAGTATTAAATCATCGTGGTACACACTTTAAACTTACACAATGTTATATGTCAATTATATTTCAATAAAGTTGGACAAAGTCTTTCAAATAATATCTTAAATTATCAAACATGACAGACTTCCTAAGAACTAATTAATGCTGTCAGTAAACAATAGAAATGGAAAGTCACCATCCCCCCATAAATTAATTAGTAAATTAATTAAAAAATAATACCCTCAAAAAAAAGGGAAATCGAAAGTCATTTTTTAAAGTTGGCAATAAAAATGAAATGCACATAATTCACATAAAAAACTGATTTTTGTATTGTGAACTCACATCATAGCCCAACTCATTGATCTTAGGACTATGACTTAAATGTGAGTCCATAACTGAACTATTTATGGACTTACTCATGACAGAAAATGGGGTTTTTAGAATACAACTTCTCAATAGTAGCAGCCATATTAGTGCTATACTAGCAATTATTATTTTTAATTTTATATTAATTAATTAGATTATTTTTTTACACTCTTACCTGGGTTAACAATGTTTACCAATGGTCATGCTTCCAGACTTCTGTTTTCTTTAGTGGAGTCATCCATCACTCCAGTGAAAACTGTCTTTCCAAAAGTTTCTGCAGAGCAGTTTCCTGTCTCTTTGATTAGTGTAATAACGGAATGGACTCTAAAATTAGTTCTTAGAAGACCAGTATGCTGATTTTATCTTGCTGCTGTTTCCTTTGATTTTTGTTTTCTGAAAAGATATGACCCTCTGTTTGTAACTTTAGAAGGAGTGTTCCTTGTTATCCACACTTCCATGATAAATATGACTGTTACTCAGACAATAGTAAAAATGAGAGATTAAACATAAATATAGAAATAATAGGGAAAGAAGTAGGTAAAGGGAAAATCAGTTGCAAGAAGGGCAGGCTAACATTACTGAATAGAGATGCAGGTCAATTAGAATTGAATATAAAGTAAGAAATAAAGTTCAGCAAATTTAGAATTTCCTGAGTTGCTTCCAGATGCAGGGAAGATTTGAAGCACAACATTTCATCTGGAATAGGTGTTGAATCTCAACTATTCCACTTTTTATCTGGGTAAAGGGGGTGATGTCATTAACATCTCTGAATCACTACTTTTTCGTTTGAGAAATGAGCAGTACTCATATCTGTTCTATGAAAACCCCCAAAACTGTCAGGATCAACCATAAAATGAGAAAATAAATCCTAAACAATTTTGAAAA
Organism: Ursus americanus; assembly: GCF_024610735.1. Taxonomy (NCBI): domain Eukaryota; kingdom Metazoa; phylum Chordata; class Mammalia; order Carnivora; family Ursidae; genus Ursus; species Ursus americanus. The sequence continues at coordinate 40,761,249 of NC_142145.1, forward strand.
TGTGGAGAATTTCATTTTCTGTATTGTTCTTTAGAAGATGGAAAGTAAGGGACTCCTTTTTTTTTTAGATTTTATTTATTTATTTGACAGAGAGAAAGACAGCTAGTGAGAGAGGGAAAACAGGCAGGGGGAGTGGGAGAGGAAGAAGCAGGCTCCCAGCGGAGTAGGGAGCCCAATGTGGGACTTGATCCCAGGACTCTGGGATCACACCCTGAGCCGAAGGCAGATGCTTTACGACTGAGCCACCCAGGCTCCCCTGTGTAAGGGACTCTTGTATAAATACATTTGATAATGAAATCAGAAGAAAGAAACCATGATTTCCAGTAATGGTTCGGAGGACATGGGGGGAACCTTGAGTGAAGATCTTGAAGGGACCAGGAAAGAATACAGAAGCATGGTGAGGAGGGAATTGGAACAGTCCTGATAATAAATGGGTTAGCATAAGATCAAGTAATCTTTATCTATGATGAAACAGGCACAAATCTATGCACAACTGGTTGGAGATGGAGTAAACATTAGATTATTTGAAGATTCTTGCATTTTAGTGGAGGGAGGAATCCTAATTATTAATAGATAAGCACCAGCATTCGGCATGCTTTCATGATAAATCTATTAAGAAATAGAAAGTAATAAGACTTTTTAATGTAGAACATTCTTATGAAATACCTCTTCCATATAAATTGGATGATTCTTCAAAAATTTGGCTAGGAAAATGGAGATTCAAGCATTCATTTTTCAGAAGCATGCAATCTCTTTAAAGTGGTACTGATTCACCTGTGTATGAGCTCTCTCCCTCTCTCTCTCTCTCTCTCTCTCTCTCACACACACACACACACACACACACACACACACAGCAGTAAACAAATATAACAGTTGTTTTATTCAGTGTTGATTGGGAAGGAAATCCACTAGGGACAAACTCCAAAGTGTAATTAAAACTAATGTATTTCTTTCTTTGTTTCCAGGCCTCTGGCTTCTGGGGGAAAGACTCTTACTACCCTAATATTTTCTCATTTTTAATTTCTTCACTTTAATTACCTTCTCTCAGGCCTATAAAATTATTACTTCCTTTTAAAAGAAAAACAAGAGAAATGAACTGTTTGCTGAAGGCCTTTACCAAGCTTTCACAGATGGAGCTCTTTCAAATAACAATATTGCTAGTAACTGAACCAAGTATGGAATGTCCACTTCTACTTTCCATAAATGTTAGCCCCCAGATATCTCATTCTTTTCTACCTATCGATGTTTTTGTACGTGTACTCATTTCATCTGATTCAGCCTCATCTTCTTTACCTATGATTTTTTTAATGATTCTTGAAGAGACAGCCTAAATATCCTTGCATTCGTGAAGTCTTCTCTGACTTATTCAAATCAAGGTTTTTATTCCTCCTATTTTCCCCCAGAAGGTAGTTCTGTTTTATATTTAATTGCATTGTTTTACAGTTTTTATTTACACACCTGTCCTTCCATACTAGACAATGAGTTGCGTAAGTGCATGGAACATACGTTATTTCTCTTTGGATATTCAACACTAAGTAAATCGCCTGGAACTTAGTAATACTCAACTCAATGCACTTTTGTCAAAGTAGTTTCTCGCTGAACAAATTAGAGAGCTTTCTTTTCTTCCCCTTTCTTTCCTTTTCTTTTTTATACCATTAGGTGTATTGTTTTGTTTTCAAGTTACTTACATTTTTATTAATCCACCTGTTATGAATTTTTTTTTACATTTCAATAGTGAGACGAAAAGTGTAATCTTGGTAATTTATATTTATTTAGATCTTTTTTTTTTCACTACCCGAAGCCTTTTTACATATATTGTAACAACTCCTGAGTCAGAGCAATTATTCTCAATTCGTAGCCATCAAACTGAGGACTGCTGAGATAAAATTATTTTTCCATGCTTATTTATTCACTTAAACATTGTCAAACCTAGAGCTATCCCCAAATTCTTTCTAATTCTTGCCTATTATTATCAGTGCCTCCTAAAGCCATAAAAAACATAGTTCACAAAGGAAAATAGACTTCATCGTGGCACCAAGAAGTTACCCTGAGATAATTGGCAACATAGGTTGAGAGACTTCCTGTTTAGAAGCTGTCCTTGGGCCATCGATTTGTTCCTTCTAATGATATGGTACATCTTTCAGCACGTTTGTTCCTCTGTTTTTAATACTCACCATCGTATTAGTGGAGCAGCCATTAAAGTCTTTGCCCAAGGACATGTCTGAATATCAAATATAAGGTGACTAGGGATGTATATTGATTCCCTTTTTTCTTGATTCATTAATTTTATTTTTTCTTCTTTTTTATTCAATTAATTAACATATAATTTAAATTCAATTAATCAACATATAATGTATTATTAGTTTCAGAGATAGAGGTCAGTGATTCATCAGTTTTATATAATGCCCAGTGCTTTACATCACACGCCCTCCTTAATGTCCATCACCCACTTACCCTATCCTCCACTCCCCCTCTGCTCCAGCAATCCTCAGATTGTTTCCTATGATTAAAAGTCTCTTAGTTTGTCTCCCTCTCTTATGTCATCTTGTTTTATTTTTTTCCTCTCTTCCCCATGATCCTCTGTTTTGTTTCTTAAATTCCACATGAGTGAGATCATAAAGTTGTCTTTCTCTGACTTATGTCACTTAGCATTATACCCTCTAGTTCCAACCATGTCATTGCAAATGGCAAGATTTCATTATTTGATGGCTGAGTAGTATTCCAGTGTGTGTGTGTGTGTGTGTGTGTCTGTGTGTGTGTGTGTGAGTGTGTGTGTGTATATATATATATATATATATATATATATATATATATATATACACGTATATATATATATATAATCTGTCAGTGGACATCTGAGCTCTTTCCATAGCTTGGCTATTGTGGACATTGCTGCTATAAACATTGGGGTGCAGGTGCCCTTTCAGATCACTACATTTTCATCTTAGGGGTAAATCCCTAGTAGGGTAATTGCTGAGTTGTAGGGTAGCTCTTAATTCAGCTTTTTGAGGAACCTCCATACTGTTTCCCAGAGTGGCTGCAACAGCTTGCATTCCCACCAACAGTGTAAGAAGTTTCCCCTTTCTCTGCATCCTTGCCAGCACCTGTCATTTCCTGAGTGATTAATTTTAGCCATTCTGACTGGTGTGAGGTGGTATCTCATTGTGGTTTTGATTTATATTTCCCTGATGTGGAGTGATGTTGAACATTTTTCATGTGTCTGTTGGCCATTTGTATGTCTTCTTTGGAGAAATGTCTGTTCATGTTTTATGCCCATTTCTTGATTGGATCATTTGTTCTTTGGGTGTTGAGTTTGATAAGTTCTTTATAGATTTTGGGTACTAGCCCTTTTCTGATAAGACATTTGCAAATATCTTCTCCCATTCTGTCAGTTGTCTTTTGGTTTTGTCGACTGTTTCCTTGGCTGTACAAAAGCTTTTTGTAATGATGAAGTCCCAATAATTCATTTTTGCCTTTGTTTCCCTTGCCTTTAGAGACTTGACTAGCAAGAAGTTGCTTCAGCCACGGTCATAGAGGTTGCTGACTGTGTTCTCCTCTAGGATTTTGAAGGATTTCTGCCTCACACTTAGGTCTTTCATCCACTTTGAGTCTACTTTTGTGTATGGTGTAAGGAAATGGTCCAGTTTCATTCATTCTTCTGCATGTGGCTGTCCAGTTTTCCCAAAACCATTTATTGAAGAGACTGCCTTTTTTCCATTGGATATTCTTTCCTGCTTTATCGAAGATTAGTTGACCATAGAATTGAGGGTCCATTTCTGTATTCTCTATCCTTTTCCATTGGTCTATGTGTCTGTTTTTGTGCCAGTACCATACTGACTTGATGATTACAGCTTTGTAATAGAGCTTGAAGTCCAGGATTATGATGCGACAACCTTTGGTTTTCTTTTTAACATTCCTTTGGCTATTTAGGGTCTTTTCTAGTTCCATACAAATTTTAGGATTATTTATTCCAGCTCTGTGAAAAAAGTTGATGGTATTTTGATAAGGATTGCATTGAATGTATAGATTGCTCTAGGTAGCATAGACATTTTAACAATATTTGTTCTTCTAATCCATGAGCATGGAAAGTTTTTCCATTTCTTTGTATCTTCCTCAGTTTCTTGCATGAGTGTTCTATAGTTTTCTGAATACAGATCCTTTGCCTCTTTGGTTAGGTTTATTCCTAGGTACCTTACGGTTTTTGGTGCAGACCTACATGGGATCATCTCCTCAATTTCTCTTTCTTCTGTCTCATTGTTAGTGTATAGAAATGCAACTGATTTTCGTGCATTGATTTTATATCCTTCCATTTTGCTGAATTCCTGTATGAGGTCTAGCAATTTTGGGGTGGAGTCTTTTGGGTTTTCCACACAGAGTATCATGTCATCTGCAAAAGTAGAGTTTGACTTCATCTTTACCAATTTAGATGTCTTTTATTTCTTTTTGTTGTCTGATTGCTGAGGCTAGGACATCTAGTACTATGTTGAATAACAGTGATGATAGTGGATATTCCTGCTGTGTTCCTGATCTTAGGGAAAAGCTCTCAGTTTTTCCCCATTGAGAATGATATTTGCTGTGGACTTTTTATAGATGGCTTTTATGGTATTGAGGTATGTTCCCTCTATCCCTACACTGTGAAGAGTTTTAAAAAAGAAAAGATGCTGTATTTTGTCAAATGCTTTTTCGGCATCCATTGAGAGGATCATATGGTTCTTGTCCTTCTTTTATTAATGTAGTTTATCATGGTGATTGATTTGTGGATGTTGAACCACTCTTACATCCCAGGAATTAATCCCACTTGGTCGTGGTGAATAATCCTTTTAATGTACTGTTGGATTCTATCAGCTAGTATCTTGGTGAGAATTTCGGCATCCATGTTCATCAGGGTTATTGGTCTATAATTCTCCTTTTTGGTGAGGTCTTTTTCTGGCTTTGGGATCAAGGTAATACCTGCCTCATGGAAAGAGTTTGAAAGTTTTCCTTTCATTTCTATTTTTGAAACAGCTTCAGAAGAATAGGTTTTAATTCTTCTTTAAATGTTTGGTAGAATTCCCCTTGGAAGCCATCTGGCCCTGTGAACTCTTGTTTATTGGATTTTTGATTACTGCTTCAATTTCCTTGCAGGTTATGTATCTGTTCAGGTTTCCTATTTCTTCCTGTTTCAGTTTTGGTAGGTTTTGTTTGTTTGTTTTTTTTAAGATTTTATTCATTTGACAGAGAGAGAGAGCACATGCAAGGGGAGGGGCAGAGGGAGAGGAAGAAGCAGGCTCCCCAGTGAGCAGGGCTTGATCCTAAGACCCTGGGATCATGACCTGAGCCAAAGGCAGATGCTTAACCGACTAAGCCACCCAACCGCCCCAGTTTTGGTAGCTTATATGTCTCTACAAATGCCTCCATTTCTTCCAGATCACCTAATTTATTGGCATATAGTTGCTCATAATATGTTCTTACAATTGTTTGTATTTCTTTGGTGTTGTGATCTCGCCTCTTTCATTCATGATTTTATTTATTTGGGTCCTTTCTCTTTTCTTTTTGGTAAGTCTGGCTATGGGTTTATCAATCTTACTAATTCTTTCAAAGAACCAACTCGTAGTTTCATTGATCTGTTCTACTGTTCTTTTGGTTTTGATTTCATTAATTTCTGCTCTAATCTTTACTAATTCTCTTCTCCTGCTGGGTTTAGGCTTTATTTGCTGTTCTTTCTCCAGCTCCTTTAGGTGTAAGGTTAGCTTGTGTATTTGAGACTTTTCTAAGTTTTTGAGAGGGGCTTGTATTGCTATGTACTTCCCTCTTAGGAACACATTTGCTGTAACCCAAAGATTTTTAACAGTTGTGTTTTCATTTTCATTTGTTTCCATGATTTTTTTTTAATTCTTCTTTAATTTCCTGGTTAACCCATTCATTCTTTAGTAGGATGCTCCTTAGCCTCCATGTATTTGAGTTCTTCCCAAATTTCCTCTTGTGATTGAGTTCCAGTTTCAAAGCGTTGTGGTCTAAAAACATGCAGGGAATGATCCCAGTCTTTTGGTACTGACTGAGACCTGATTTGTGACCCCGTATGTGATCTATTCTGGAGAATGTTCCATGTACACTCAAGAAGAATGTGTATTTTGTTGCTTTAGGGTGGAGTGCTCTGAATATATCTGTAAAGTCCATCTGGTCCAGTGTGTCATTCAAAGCACTTGCTTCCTTGTTGATTGTCTGCTTAGATAATCTGTCCATTGCAGTGAGTGGGGTGTTGCATTATTATCAATGTGTTTCTTTAATTTTGTTATTAATTGGTTTATATAATTGGCTTCTCCTATATTAAGGGCATAAATATTTACAATTGTTAGATCTTCTTGTTGGATAGACCTTTAATAAAATGAAATAGTGTCCTTCCTCATCTTTTATTACAGTCTTTGCTTTAAAATCTATTTGTCTGATATAAGGATTGTCACCCCAGCTTTCTTTTGATGTCCATTAGCATGATCAGTGGTTTTCCACCCCCTCACTTTCAATCTGGAGGTGTCTTTGGGTCTAAAATGAGTCTTGTACAGACAGCATATTGATGGGTCTTGCTTTTTTATCAAATCTGATACCCTGTGTCTTTTGATTGAGGCTTTTAGCTCATTTACATTCAGAGTATCTTATTCAAAGATATGAATTTAGTGTCGTTGTATTACCTGTAAAATCACTGTTTCTGAATATTGTCTCTGTCCCTTTCTAGTCTATGTTACTTTTGGGGCTCTCTCTTTGCTTAAAGGATCACCTTTAATCGTTCTTGCAGGGCTGGTTTAGTGATCACAAATTCTTTTAGTTTCTGTTTGTCTTAGAAGTTTTTTTTTAATAATAATTTTTTATTATCTTATGTTATTCACCATACAGTATATCCTTAGTTTTTGATGTAATGTTCCATGATTCTTTATTTGCGTACAACACCCAGTGCACCATGCAAGATGTGCCCTTCTTAATACCCATCACCAGCCTGTCCTGGAAATTTTTATCTCTCCTTAGATTTTGAATGACAGCCTTGCTGGATGAAGTATTCTTGGCTGCATATTGTTTTCATTTAGCACCCTGAATATATCATGCCAGTCCTTTCTGGCCTGCCAGTTCTCTGTGGAAAGGTCTGCTGCCAATCTAATGCTCCTACCTCTGTAGGTTAAGGAGTTCTTGTCTTGAGCTGCTTTCAGGTTTTTCTCTTTGTCTCTGAGATTTGCAAGTTTCGCTATTAAATGTTGAGGTGTTGCCTATTTTTTTTTTATTTTGAGGGGGATTCTCTGTGCTTCCTGGACTTGGATGCCTGTTTCCTTTCCTAGATAGGGAAGTTCTCTGCTGTAATTTGCTACAATATAATTTCTGCCCTTCTCTCTCTCTCTCTTTTCTCTTCTGGGATCCCAATTATTCTAATATTGTTTAGCTCTTTGGTATCACTTATCTCTTGAATTTTCCCCTCATGATCCAGTAGTTGTTTATCTCTCTTTCTCTCTGCTTCTTTATTCTCCATCATTTTGTCTTCTATATCAGTAATTCTTTCATTTGCCTCCTTTATCCTAGCAGTTAGAGCCTCCATTTTTTATTCCATCTCATCAATAGCATTTTTTTAACTTCAACTCGATTAAATTTTAGTCCTTTTATTTATCCAGAAAGGGATTCTCTAGTGCCTTATATGCTTTTTTCAAGCCCAGCTAGTATCTTTATAATTGTTATTCTGAACTCTAGTTATGACATCTTACTTATATTCATACTGATTAGGTCCCTGGCAGTCAGTATTGCCTCTTGTTCTCTTTTTTGAGGTGACTTTTTCCATTTTGTCATTCTTTCCAGAGAAGAATAGATGAATTAAAGAACAAAATAATGGTTTCAACTTAAAAAAATAGTTGTTACAGCAAAAATTATTCATTGGTTACCATGTGTCATGACCTAAAATAAACATTTAACATGTTATATCTTATCTTCTCAAAAATTTTGTCCTTTTATTTATTTAAGTGCATTGCAGAACTAATAATAGATGACTTTTCCAAGGTCACACAGAATCAAATGGTCAAAGCCCTGTCTGTGTAAGAAATTGTGATATTATTTGAGAAATATGCAGACATATCAAGACTATTCCATGAACTTAAGAAAAATGTATTTTAGTAAGGCACTCATACCCAAGTGCCTATCACTGTATTGGAATTAAATTATCTGACTACTCTGTTCACTAATTACTGCACTTAGAACAAGTGGGAGTCCTTTTGCCAGCTTCCCAGTGCGGTTCCAGTCATATTATATTTTCCCATTCTTAATTGTTATTATTTATTGTTATTATTTTTGCCCAGCAGAAATTTCCAGAACTGATTTTTAAATGGCTATTCTGTTTCTTTAGTAATAATATTAACAAATGGAATGAGAATGAGAGTTTATTAGGAATGATTCCGCTGCTATAGATAGCCCTATTTCAAAGGAGAATTCACATGAAAATCATTTTCAATAACACTATGAAGCACACATTGCTAATATCCATGGCCAATGGAAATATTTTTTTTTAAAGCATGATATTTTTATATCCATTGTGTTTCCTTGACTTGGCTTACACAGTTTATTAGTGTTAAAATAACTCACTTAGATCATTTCAAAAGTACCATCTCAAAGTAAATAATTTTTTTTCAAAATCGATATTTGAAGAAAGTCTACAAAGAAAGCATTTTGATGAGCAAACAAGATGTCTTAGGAGAGGTTTCCTAGAAATCACACTCTGAATTGGATATTTACTTGCAAGAAGTTTCTGGGGTATTAGCCATGAGCACAAAAACTGTAAGAGGAAATAGAATTGGAAAGTTGAAGAATGATTCAGTCAGCATAAAAACCTTGACCAATCCTACGAGGACCTCTGAAACTGGAAATGTCCTAAGTTATGTCCCCAAATCAGGTAAAGTGGCTAGACATTTGTACCTCCATTTGAACCATCATTGGATATGGACTGCCCTCAAGGAGGGAGTATAACTTTATGTAAGTCGGGTCCCTTTATCTGAGGGCAAATCTCATGAGATAATATCATCGACCTTGCGGAAGACTGAGTTCATCTGGTTAGTGTACCACAGCACATACTAAGAGTCTACCATATTTCACTGCTTAGATCCACTTGCTCCACTTGATAGGTTCAGCTCATTGGAAACAGCTCCTCTAGAAATCTGGCTGATTTCTTTTTGTGGAGAAATCTATAAGAAAAATGCTAGTAAATGATCTGTAGACTCCACTGCTACAGCTGGTCTCACAACTGCAACTGATACTCATCATGCCTCTTCTCTACTATCCACTGGTGTGATAGTAGAGAAGTGTGACCCAGACCCTCATCCCTCAAGTGTACAAACCAATAACATTCTCAGCCCATGACTGCTTTACTTATCCACCTATTATAAATATTGGGAAGGAAGTAGAAGAATATACCCCCAATAAGTACCTAGGTGCCAAACATTCTTCCATAACTTTACTGTATATCAACATCTCTACTGCCTCCTGATAATTCAGGCCAATTACTCCTGCCAGGATGGTGGCTCCTTTTCTTTGTCCTTTTCATGGAAGTCTGAAGTAACTAATATATTAGTTTAAAACATTATAGGAACCTTGCTGTCTCCTCTGGTGATATTATTTTTTTCCTCTGGAAACCAGCATATCTAAATCCACAGAGACCAAGGACAGGAAATACAAAATGGGTCATTGGAAATGATAGTAAGCTAGATGTAATAGGTAGGATTTTGTGTCCCATGATCTTCTGCTACTCCCCTAAATAAGCAAGGAAAGTGAGTGTCCCCTAGATCATTCAGAAAGGAACACAGTTTGTCAACACCTTAAATTAGTTTGGCAAGATCCATTTTAGACTTCTGACCCACAGAACTATGTTAAAATATTTGTGTTGCTTTAAGCTGCTATGTTTATGGTATTTTGTCATAACAATAACTAATACACAGGACTACTCCAACTTTCACCCCCATGTTCCTAGATTATTCTATTTGAAATTTTGGAAATACAGGCCATGTAATGATCATTGAATTGGCAACCCATGCTGGTGGTGCATGCTAGTAATGCATGTTCTTCACTATTGCTCTGAAAGCTACTCTGTTTCATTGTATCAGTCTGGGAAAGCTTAAGACTGAGGCTGGTTGGTAACAAATGCCTACACCATTATGAGTACTTGGTTTTTCAGCATGGATGCTCACAGGAAGGCATTAACAAGTGGTACAAACCTCTTAATTTGTCTGCAGTCATAAATGTGTCCACTAGCTTCTTCCCTAGACCTTCTTGCCTCAGTCTTTCTCTATCAGGGACCAGCCATTTACCACTGCCCATGAATCTATATTACTATCATGTACTATTTATTTTCCACACAAAGTGGATCACACAGGCACTGCCTAAGGTGTTCACTGGGAAGATTTCACCTACTGCATTTCAGGAAACTATACAGCAGCCCTGATGGACACTATACAGCAGCCACTGGGCTAAGGTACCAGTGTGCTGATACCATCTCCTGGGATTCGTGCTAGGTTGAAAGTGTATGCCTATAAATGTTCGTGTCCAACTTTACATGCTGCTCACTTCGATCATCCTGCACTTCAGAACCCTGTTCCATATGTACTCTTCCATTGACTAACTGTACATAGTGCCTAGATTCTGTATCAACCTTAGGATATAGTCCATTTCCTTCCTTAGCAAGTCCAGTACTTCTGTAGCTGGGTTAGGTTGTAACTTGACATTAGTTATTGGTTGGTGACTAGGAGGAAAGATGAGAGTATATTCTGAGGGTGGGCTGATGTTATTTCATAAGAAAGGACCTCTGTATCACCTTTAAACAATGTGGGAGCACTAGTTGAGAGAGAGGAACATGACACTTCTACAGGCTTTTAGAGTTCAGGGAGATCTGAGATTTCCAGGTTTTAGGGAGATCCAACCAAAATGTCACCAATTCTAATTCTCAGGATCCCTCTTCTGTCCAATTAAGGCCCTCGTCCTTGCCAAAGATGACACTCTAGGCTGCTACAATCCTTTAAGTTTCAGGACTGATCTTTCTACTAAAAATAGCCTTTCTACTTTCTGGCTAAAGGAGAGAAGAGACTATGTATATTGCTGAGTAGACCTTGTGTCTTTCAACTCTGCACTAAAATTTTCATTAATCATCCTCTGATTGTTGTTGCAAATTATTGTATTCAACACCATATTTAATCCTACTGTCTTCATAATCTCTACTTTCTGAGAACTTCTGAAATCCTAGGATATTGTAGCAGCCAGGGATAGTGCATACCCTTCCCCTAACATCTCATCCTGTCCCATTACCAGTGAAAGTTTTATTTAATGATTATTCTTTTATGGCATGCCAGAGGCTAACACTATCTATGAGGTCCTCATTGCCAGCTGCCTAGCTGATCCTGCTCCAAAATCATATTTTAAAGCTTGGTTTCTTGGTCTACCTTTAATATGATCTTTCTTAGGATGGATTTCTTGGGAAAACCCTCTGAGATGGAGTGGTAAGTATGAAGTTTATTGAAGAGTACTCTAGAGCACTACACTTGAGTGATTCATACAGGATTAGGCAGAGAGAAAAATTGAACTGCAATGTGTTGAACGAAGATCTTTGTCAATTCCATAGGAAGCTCTGAAGCAAGGATGACATTCAGATGTCCTAAATTGTGACAAGAGTCTGGTCATATGTATTCCCAAGTCAGCCAGTCACTAGATGCAAGCTTCTCTTGTGAGGGTGCACAGCCTTGAGCAAGGCAGTCAGTCCCTTTGACTGAGGCCAGTTCCCAGGTAGAGGTACAGCTGTTAGCCATTAGCAGCCAACACTTCTGACAGCAAGGGAGTGAGAGTCTTGGTACTGACCCTCATGGAAGGAATCTAAGCAAGGGGATAGGCAGTTAAATTCAAAAGTTTAACACTAAACACATTTTATAAATTTCATAATCTTCAAATTGAATTTTATGGATTTTGAAAATTACTAGATTTTAAAAATATTTTAGAACAGAACTGGTTAACTTCCATACTTTTGAGATATAACAGCATAATATTAAAATTCACACCTTTGGGGCACATGGCTGTCTCAGACTGTAAAGCATGAAATTCTTCAGGGCTGTGAGTTGGAGTGGTTAAAACCACAAAATATTTACTTCAGATGGTTTTGAATATTATTCATAATTATTAGAACAATGGGATTTAATCGAACCAAACTTGAAATAGTCTATGTATATAGACCAAAAGTATACAACTTCCATGCTTACCTAGTATGAATTGCCATCAAGTTCATGGACTTCTCTTTATTGAGTCATCTGAAATTAGTAATCCAACTAGATCAACTTTTTTTCCTTAAATTTTAGCAGCAACTTCTTAAATGAGAACACATCTAAAATCATAGCGGTTTTGTTGTTTTTGTTGTGGTAGATAAATATAGTCATCAAAGGGCCAAGAATGTCAGTGTGATTACAGAGTTCCCAAATCTAGTCATTTTCCTTTAAATGAAGGGTTTAGACTAAATAGACTATAACTTATTTGGTGTTGTAAACTCTCCATCACTTACATCTCTTGCATTCAAGGTTAATATCATTGGAGAAAATTGTTTGAGAGGCAGCACTTTTAGCACCATAGCTTCTGGCATTTTACAATCTTAAATGTAATAAGGTTGGGAACTGAAATTTATGAGTGCGTACTTCTGGTGAGAGGAAAATGTGGACAAAAGGTGAGGGTCAACAAATACAAGGTTAGAGGCAGCAAATTAGCCTGAGGAACAAGCGTCTCATGTCTTTCTTTCTCTTTCCTTTTTTTCCCTTAACAGCTGCAACATCCTTTTCAATCAAATATTAGCCACAGTAACTTTCTCTACTGGTAAAAAATGTATCAATATATAAGGATGATAACATTTTTAGTAGTAGAATTAGATCAGATTTAGTTGAGACAAGAATAGATTTGTTTTTCTTCTCTTTCCTTTAAACTGGATATATCTCTAGCAAGTTATCTTTATCATGGTTATTTGCAAAGCCATAAATATCTTGCTTAGAAGCATAAACTTATCTCCTTCATAAACCCATTAAGAAATTCTTTATCCATTAATCCAAACATAATTAAAATAGCTTAGAAATTACTAAGACATAGAACTTAGAGAAATTTTATTCCATCAACCAAGAATACGCATGGTTATGAAGTGTCAAATCTAGTGAACTACACATAACACATAATAAATATGTACTAACTCATCAAATGTTTTCATACCACAGAAGTGATGTAAAGTCATGTTTCATTTTTTTGAGGAATAAGATATTCCACAAAAGGAAATTTCCTTTAAACTGTTGTTTGCATCTTTGTATGCCAATTTTAACCTTACATGATATGTCTAAAACAAACCCGTTTGAGTAATAAACAGAATTAAATGTTTTTACTGAAGTTATTTGTTTTTCTGTAAAACAAACAATGTATTAAGGTCATACTGCTATACTTTTTGAACAAATGTGTCTCCTTTATGCAATAAGGACCTTTTTAGTAGTTTTTTGCCTCCCTCCACCTCTATTCTCCCTTCTCATGTGACTATCTTGCCCAAGGTTATATAACCTGCAAATAGTAGAGTTCAAGATTTGGCATTAGATTACCAATCCATGTTTTAAAACACTTGGTATCTCAAAAGCCAAGGAAAATTGAACTTTCTCTATGTGGTCCTAGAGATTTATCTACAATGTTAAAAGTTTTTATAAAGAGATAAAAACAATTGTATTTCCCTTTACTATAAATCCAAATGCACCAGAAAGAAACTTGTCTAAATCAGTATAATTATTACTGATTTTTGTATTAGATGCTTTGAGTGTACCCTTTCACAGTGCAGCTAGAGTAAATAAATTGCTTATTGCTGAAGACCCTTTAGTAGCTCCCCATTGCTCTTGCAAGACAGTCCAAGGTCTTCAGCATGTCTACAGAGTTCTTCACAATGGGGGCCTGACTCCCTCTGTAGTTCCACTGAAACCATGGCATTCCTGCTTGTCTCAGGGATTTCATGCATGCAATTCTTTCTGCCTAGAAGAGTTTTTATCCTCCATCCTATTCACTGACATCCACCTGCTTTCCTACCACACCAAACCACCTCTGTTATTTCTAACACTTTAGCGCTTTAGCCCATCTTTTAGTGTTGCTCTCTGATCACTCCTCTTTTCAGTTATCTTAAATTCCCTTTCATATGCCCTCTCAACCCTCTACATCCCTTTAGAAATAGATATCAAAATTGTTCAATATTATAAAATTAATTTTAGCCTTCTTTTCTCCACTAAATTTTAAGCTCCAAAAAAAAAAAAAAATCGTTTGCATTGTTCTTTTTTTGTTCCAGTGTCTAGTAAAATGCTTAGCACATTTTTCATACCCCAAAATAATAACCTAATGAAGAAGATAAATGATAAGTTCTATAGCAATATTTCTTTAAATGTAGTCCTCAGATCTGCATTGTGGTTAAGTCTTTTGAGATCCGAAGTCCTATTCCGTAAGTTTTAACTCCACGGCAATCACTCACTAGCTGTGTTTGGGTTAAACTTTGGACAAATTTCTTACTTCTCTGCTTCAGTTCTCTGAGGGGTAAAATTGAGATAATAGTTCTGATCTCATAAGATTATTGTAAGAATCATTTAGTTAATAGAAACAAAGCTAATAAAACAGTACCTGGCACAGGGAAGTACACAAAAATATTAATTATTAATATCAGAATCCTTCTTGGTATATGGATAATCTGTTATACACTGTCATGTTCCTGGTAATATTTTATAATACTTATTATATTTGCTTAATTTTAATTATATTACTCTGTGTGTACCCATTCTTGACAATTATAAAACAGAATTAAAGTAACTCTTTTGATAATACAACTCCTCAATGTAAAATTATAAATTGTCAAGGAACTAATATGAGGATTTATTTATTGCTTCCTCAGAGCCTAACATATTGCAAAGCTAGCTCTTTTAGCTTGAATTCATGAGTCAGTGGCTGATAACAGTTATTGTGACTACAAATTTATGAAATGTAAAGCCAAAGTTGGCAACAGAAAGATACTTAAATGGAACATACAGAAGTTCAACCAGTTAGTAAAAAATAAGACAGACTTGAGTTAGATATGGGAGCCCCAAAAAGTCAAGAAATTAAGGAACCACAAAGAATGAGAATGGACAAATAATTCAGACCAAATGGGGAAGAAAAAAAAGTGAATTTTGGAGAGAAGCTGCTGTTTTTGATCTGGAAAGTTTTGTTTTCTCCTCAATTTATAGAGTCCCATTTGATTTTGAATACAGGGGGAAAGTAGAGCCCTCTTGGTAAATAAAAATTAATTAAAATTTAAGGCAAATAATAATCCATTGAGGATATATCTATATGATTCCAAGGTAATTAGACAATGGATGTTTCAACAGGAAATAAAATTCAAATCAATCTTTCTCCTTCCAAGCAACTGAAATAACAACTTGTGTAGATTTACTAAATCACTTGCCACAATCAGAGTTCTGTCTGATCTAAACTTTTTGAAAGCGTGCTCATCTGGTTTATTCATTGCAATTTCAGGAAAATTAAGGCAAAGTGATAGTTTACGGTCCTTCTCCCTAACAGCACTTCAATAGATTATTTTAATATGACATTTTGTTAGGATGAAAATGTGTGAGCTAAGTAGGACTAAGCACACATTATGGAAATAACTATACCCATTTGCTTGCAGTTTGTCAATACCACAGCAAAGCCTAGATAAGAATCAGGATGTACTTTGGTGGGTAGACAGTATGTTCACTCTAGGATATAGGACATCAGAAAGATAAGTACCATGAGGAGGAAAGTTGAAATAGTAAGGATACAGTGGAAAGCAAGAAATAAGACTGTGAAACTAGGGAGTTTAGCCAAGGAAATGACAGAAATGAAGTAAATAATATCATTCAAATAATTCACTTTATGGCCAGGGGTATTTTTATTGGCTTAGGAAAATTTGTACTCACTTTAATGATCAGTACTTGATATAAGTTTAATAACAATCATTATAGTATGTAAAAATATAACTAGTAAATTATTTTTAAAATGCCCATATTCACTACATTTAAGCCACATCTAATTTCTTTGTGTATCTATAATTAACTACCACCCTATTCTTAATAGACTGCTAAGAAAACTCCTAATAAGAGGAGAATACTATTTTTCTTTGGCTCCCCCAAGGAACTCCTCCTCTTCTAGGGTGTGCTTTTAATTCATGTCATTTCTGTCTGTGACTCTGGATTTCATCCTGAAAATAAAGTCCAATCACTGTGAGAAACCTCCTACTCTGGCTCTAATGGCTTCTAAATCAGCCTGGTAAGCATGTGCTTCTTCTAGCAGCCTGGAAGATGCAGTTAATTGTTTTTATCTAAATCTATGCACTTTAGAAACTTCAGAATGTAGAATGCTTATGAGTGAGCTTATACTAGGATAGATCTCACTGGTTTAGATACGAGGAACAAAAAAAAAAAAGCAAAAACAAAACCCAAGACTGAGTAAACCTTCTGTAATTCAATTGAACAAATGTTTATGGAATGCCTATAATACATTCTTGGCTTTCACTGATACTGTTGAGGTTTCTGATCTGAATCCTGGTAAAAATTGTTCTTTTAGCTTTTTAAAATCCTTCATATGTATGTTATAACATAATTTTAGCTTATGCATGCACAAAATGGGTGAAGAAGCCAGATCCCTTATTTATGTGCAATTCCTATTGAACAATGACAGCCCTACTTAGAAACTGTGCTGAATCAAATTTAAGACAAATAGTGATGGCAAAGTTATAGGGTATAGAAAAATTTTTACAATATACATTATAAGTTGTAGGTGTAGCCTTGTATGTACTTTCTCTGACCTTCAGAGACTCTCAGACTGCTCCAAATTGCTGGGGATAAATTATGCTCTTTGTGTACAACTAGCCAGACAGAGAAGGCAGCAGAGGATATCCATTCTCATTCCAGCACAGCAACACTATTAAAAACTCTTTAATGTGGAGATTTCAAAGATTTCTAAAGATTAGAGGGTTGGAATCTTTCATTACTGAGCGATACAGTGAAAGAAGCTAAAAGGAACCCTGCACCCTGTGTTCTGGCAGTTAACTGATTTGGATAGATATTTGTCATTTAAGAATGAGAATAAAGAGAACATGTGATCTATTTAAATAGCTCAGATTAAAAAATAGAAAATAGTATTAAAATTTAATAAAGTACAATCTTAGGGAAAATAATAGTAAAATTTAATTTAAATAATTCAAGCATTTTATTTGAAATAGGTTAATAATCAAACTGGGTAGTCTTTTCCCTAAAGAAGCCCATGCAAGAAAGCCTGTCATATTTTGAAGGAAAAATATTTGGGTTGGTCCTAACCTATCTTGACTGCAAATTCATCTCCTGTAAAATGATAAGTTTGGACTTAGATTGCTACTAAGATTTAGCTCTAAAATTCTAGAGATTTTATGATCATTAGTAAGAGGGACTTTACAAAATAACAAGTAATTATTCCAAGAATAACAAAAAAGCAGTTCAAATAGACCACATCAAAACTAAGATTGTCCAAAATTCAGGTAAAAGGATTTTGAACAGAACGTCAAAACCTGATTCTAATCACTAACTTGGGGAAAGCCACTGTAAACAATTTAGATTCCAGATAAACTCTACCTAATCTTGACTTACTGTGAAAATGCCATCTTCCCATTTGTAATTGCATTTATTTGTTTAGCTACTTTCCACTGAATGTTTACTTGAGGATTTCCTTTCTATTTGTCATTTGAATAATGATCATTATTGTGTCCTCTAAATGCTTTCCAAAATACTCAGACATGTATTAAAATGAGAAAATACCTCAAGATAGGTGACCTCAGTTAGCGTGTGAGGAATGAGTTGAAGAGTGCTCACGGTAATAAATCCTGAAAATGTACTTCCTCAATATTTCTTTGATATAGGAATGTATATTCAACTAAGCCCTACTTCAAATGATAAATCTCTTGGACCACTTATAAGGCAGCTGTAAAAATATCATTTGTAGAGTAAATGTTTCTCATTCATTTCTTATTCATATTTATTTAATCCTTAATAAAAAACATATAGGTTCGTGGGTAAGAGTATTTGCTTTACAATTAATTGATTTGGGTTCCTGTCTTGGTGATTCCATTTATGAACTGTAAGATCTTGAATGAAACATTTAACCTAACTAATGTGTCTAATCTATAAAATGCAGAAGATAAGTTTCAAAATATGCAGAGATTTAAAGGAGAAAAAGCTATAGAAAATAATGCCTCAGTAAACACAGGGGTGCAGACATCTTTTCAAATTAGTGTTTTCATATTCTTTGGATAAATACCCAGTAGTGGAGTTACTGGATCATTTGGTATTTCTATTTTTAACTTTTCGAGAAGCCTCAATGCTGTTTTCCATACTGGTTGTTCCAACTTATATTTCCACCAACAGTGCATGAGGGTTCCCTTTTCTCAACATCCTTGCCAACACTTGTTATTTCTTGTCTCTTTGATACTAGCCATCCTGACTGGTGTGTGGTGATATCTCATTGTGGTTTTGATTTGGATCTCTCTGATGATAGTGATGTTGAGCATCTTCTCATGTGTCTGTTGGCCATCTGTATGTCTTCTCTAGAAAAATATCTGTTCAGGTCCTCTGCCCATTTTTTAATCAATTGTTTGTTTGTTTGTTTGTTTGTTTGTTTGTTTGTTTGTTTTGGTGTTGAGTTGTATAAGTTCTTTATCTGGTTTGGATGTTAAGTCCTTACCAGATATATCATTTGCAAATATATTTTCCCATTCAGTAGATTGCATTTTCATTTTATTGATGGTTGTTTCCTTCACTGTGCAAAAGCCTTTTATTTTGATGTAGTTCCAATAGTTTATTTTTACTTGTGTTTTCCTTCCCTTAGGAGCCATACCTAGATAAATGCTGCTATGGCCAATATCAAAGAAATCACTGCCTGTTTTCTCTTTTAGGATATTTATGGTTTTATGTCTCACATTTAGGACTTTAATCCATTTTGAGTTTATTTTTGTATATGGTGTTAGAAAGTGGTCCGGTTTTCCCAATACCTTTTATTGAAGAGACTGTCTTTTACCCATTGGATATTATTGCCTCTTTTGTCATAGATTAATTGACCATATAATTGTGGGTTTATTTCTCAGTTTTTTATTCTGTTCTACTGATCTATGTGTCTATTTTTGTGCCAGTACCACATTATTTTGATGACTACAGCTTTGTAAATCTGAAATTGTGATACCCCCAGCTTTGTTTTTCTTTCTCAAGATTGCTTTGGCTATTCAGGTCTCTTGTGGTTTCCTACAAACTTTAGTATTATTTGTTCTAGCTCTGTGAAAAATGCTTTTGGTGTTTTGATAGGGATTGTATTGAATCTGTAGATCGCTTCAACTAGTATGTTGATTTTAAGAGTAGTCTTCTAATCCATGAGCATGGAATACCTATTTATTTGTGTCTTTAATTTCTTTCATCAGTGTTTAATGTTTTCAGAGTACAGGTCTTCTATCTCCTTGTTAAGTTTATTTCTAAGTATTTTATTCTTTAAGGTGCAATAATAAATGGGGCTGTTTTCTTAATCTTTCTTTTTTTTTAATAATATTTTTTGTTATGTTATGTTAGTCACCATATAGTATATCCTTAGTTTCTGATGTAGTGTTCCATGATTCATTATTTGTGTATAACACCCAGTGCACCATGCAATATGTGCCCTCCTTAATACCCATCACCGGCCTATCCCAATCCCCCACCGCCCTCCCCTCTGAAGCCCTCAGTTTGTTTCCCAGAGTCCACAGTCTCTCATGGTTCATTCCCCCTTCTGTTTACCCCCCTTCATTCTTCCCTTCCTTCTCCTACGGATCTTCCTATTTCTTATGTTCCATAAATGAATGAAACCATATGATAATTGTCTTCCTCTGCTTGACTTATTTCACTTAGCATAATCTCCTCCAGTCCCATCCATGTTGCTGCAAATCTTGTGTAATTGTAATCTTTCTTTCTGCTACCTTGTTATTGGTGTATAGAAATGCTCCTGATTTCTTGGTATTAGTTTTTATGTCCTGCAATTTTACTGAATTCATTTTTTGCTTCTAGTCGTTTTTTGGTGGAGTCTTAGGGTTTTCTATGTATAGTATCATATCATATACACATAGTAACAGTTTAACTTATTCCATACCAATATAGATGCCTCTTTGTTTTCTTTCTTTTTCTTTCTTTCTTTCTTTCTTTCTTTCTTTCTTTCTTTCTTTCTTTCTTTCTTTCTTTCTTTCTTTCTTTTTCTTCTTCTTCTTCTTCTTCTTCTTCTTCTTCTTCTTCTTCTTCTTCTTCTTCTTCTTCTCCTTCCTTCCTTCCTTCCTTCCTTCCTTCCTTCCTTCCTTCCTCCCTCCCTCCCTCCCTCCCTTCCTCCCTTCCTCCCTTCCTTCCTTTGGCTAGGACTTCAAGTACTATGCTGAATGGAAGTGGCAAGAGTGAGCATCCTGGTCTTATTCCTGATCTTAGAGGAAAAGCTCTCGGTTTTTCACCACTGACTATGATAGTAGCTGTGTGTTTTTCATGTATGGCCTTTATTATGTTGAGGCATGTTCCCTCTAAACCCATTTTGTTGAGAGTTTTGTGTGTTCATTTTCATTCATCTAGAAAGCACTTTCCTATTTTCTTTTTTATTTCTTCTTTGATTGATTAATTTATTAATTTTCATATGTTTGTTTACTTCTCAAAAACTGGTACTGGTTTCTGTTAATGTCTGTTATTGATTTTTTAAAAGATTTTATTTATTTTGAGAGAGAGAGAAAAGGTGAGCAGGCGGCGGGGCAGATGGAAAGGGAGAGAGAGAATCTTAAGCAGACTCCACACTGAGCCACAGAGCCTGACATGGTCTCGATCTCACAACCATATGATCACAACCTGAGGCAAAATCAAGAGTTGGTCATTCACCTGAGTCACCCAGGCACCCCTGTCTGTTACTGATTTTTGACTTTATTTCATTTTAGTCTGAGGATAATATACTTTATGTGACTTCAATACTTTTATGTTTAACAAGGCTTATTTTATGGCCTAGGATGTGGTCTGTTTTGGAGAAGATCCATGTGTAATGAGGGAAGAATGTATATATTCCTTTTGGAGGAGTGTACTATAAATGTTATCTAATTGTTTTATACTGTTGTTCAAGTCTTCTGTTTCCTTGTTGGTCTTCTGCCCACCTGCTCTATGCATTATGGAAAGCAGTGTTAAGGCTTCAACTTTTATTACTGAATTGTGTATTTCTCCCTTTCAGTTCTGTCAGTTTTTTGTTTCTATTCTTTGATTTCTGTCTTTAATTTAGATATTTTTTAAAAATATACTAGAAAATTTTCTTTTTATTTTTTATTATATTTCAAAATTTATTTTCTTAGTAATTGCTTTGGGCATTAAAATTAACAATTTTTTTTAAATTTTCCTAGTTCAAATCTTCTATTGAACCACAGTAATATTTTTTAATTTCAGTTATTTTTAACTCCATAATTTCTATTTTTTTAAAGATAATTTCTATCTTTTTATTGCTATTCTCTATTTGGCAAGATATCTCTCTAATTTTTCTTTAATTCTTAGATATGGTTTTCTTTAATCCTTTGAACATACTTAGAATTGCTAATTTAAAACCTTTGCCTAGTAAATCCAATATCTGGGCTTCATTAGAAGCAGTTCCTGTTGACTATTATTTATTTATTTTTCTACTGTGTATAGGCCATATTTTTCTATTTTTTTGCATTTTCATATGCTTTTGTTGAAAATTGGGTTTTAAATAATATAATATGGCTACTCTGTTGTAATTTTTATTAGTCAATTTCCTGGTTTAATTCTCTAAATTCTGCATTCTTTGTCATGTTTGGCCTCTGAAATTAGCTCAATTAGCCTAGTAGTCAGCTAATTGTTGGACAGATATTGCATTAATTGTCTTGAACTAGTAAGTCTCCCAGCCTTTGCTGAAGGATTCTGTTTGTTTTAAGAGTATGTCCACAGTGCTTTAGCAGAGAGTCCACATTTCTCCCTTAAGTTTTACTACTTGCTTGTGCAGAAGCCTCAAGTTCATTCAGAGGTGGAAGATTAAGGACTTCTCTGATCTTTTCTGGAAATACATATAGCCGTGCATATGTCATAGCCTTCTAGAAATCCACAAATATGTTGGAACATTTCAAAGACCCCTCATCCTCAGTTTTTCCTTTAAATATTTTGGTTAGGTTCCTGTTAGCCCCAGTAATTACTGCCACCTCAGTCACTGATGTGAAATAATTGCTGCTGATTATTTTAGACAAATGCTTTAGGGGTAGAACTTTCATGCAGAGAGAGCTCTAGGTCAAGTCAAATAAAGAAAGACCCTGAAATGGAGTTATCAGGCTGCTATCAGATAAGCACAGATGGATCCAATAGTAATAATTCCCTGGGGATGGTGCTTTGGGGAGAATCACAAGTCATTCTGACCTCACCAGTGGCTTCTAAGGCAGTGACTTATCTGTTACGTTGTTGGTTATAAGGTTATTATGGAGCTAGAGAAATGAGGGTGGGAATAGCTTATGTCAAAACACCCTAAAGCTTATTGTTTTTACTGGGATTCAGCTATTTTTCTTGAATAAATGCTTCTTTGACTTTTACAAGTTTTTGGTCAATTTCAGGAGTTCTTTAAAAGTTGATTTGAATGAATTTTGTCAATGTTCTCTTTGCATTTATAGAAAGACAGTGTTTTTATTTTATTTTGTTTTGTTTGTTTTGGTTTTTTTTGGCAGTTCTTGTTCCAAAGGTGGTTTCTCCATTATTGTTTCGTTTTAAAAAACATTTTTGGGGTGTCTGGGTGTCTCAGTTGGTTAAGCATCTGTGTTTGGCTCAGGTCGTGATCCCAGGGTCCTGGCATGGAGGCCAGCATTGGGCTCCCTACTTGGTGGTGGGGAGCCTTCTTCTCCCTCTCCTTCTACCACTCCCCCTGCTTGTGCTCTCTCACTCACTTTCTTGGTCTCAAATAAATAAAATCTTAAAAAAAAAAGAATACTTTCACATATTATATAATCACAAAAAAAGTGAAATAAGACAAGAATTAAGGTCAGCATTTTACAAATTAAGAATGTTAAAGTAAAATAATCTGTTTGACACATCACGCAAATAGGCAACACCAAGACAGGATTAAAATTTATACATGTAAGTTCTCTTCAGTTTTATTCAGAATTGCATAAAATTATTAGATGTGTTTTTCACCATCTAATGTTAAAATTCCTACATCTTTAGTAACTCCTTTCAATATGTTATTTCATAAATAGGTGACCAAATACCTACGAAAAATTTGAGTCACTGCTTTTGTGATTGGACATTATTTACACTCATGTAACTCATTCGTTATCCTCAGAAATTAGGGTCATGATATACTTTACAGACAGTATAAATTTTATTCTTTAACATGTGTTTATGTCAGATTTGGGGTTTGACTTAAACTAAGATAAGTGTAGGATCTGTTGGTTTTTCAAATATTAAATTATTAGTATTCATTCTTTCAAGAGACTACTAAAGAGCAATTAAACAGCCACTTCTGTGTCTAAATGGTTCAGCCTTTTTTTTTCCTTTTCTCATTGACACTCCCATGCAGAGAATAAATGGGGAACTACCACTCAAAGCCAACGTAAAATTCAAAGACAAAGATAATTTAGGCAGACACATTAATTGCATACATTCTGACCTTGATGAAGTGCTAATCATAACAATTACAGAAAGGCAGATATTATATACTTATCACTACAGGCTTATTTGTTTTCCTTATTGAATTCTACTGGGGGGGGGGAAGCATCGCAATTATATGTAATATGATTGTATTGAAATTAGTTTTTCAAAGTGCTTTTTGAAAGAAAGCAGAAGAAACCAACTCTGCGAAACTCCAGCAAAAAGAAATTGTTAGATCATATAATCAAAGGGAAAATGGAATTATCAAGCTTAGAAACCTATAAGTACCTAAGATCTTGGTATGTTTTCCTAAGATGTGGTCTCATGGTATTTCCTGGGACAACAACATCATCCAATCCCCCAGCTCCAATGTCTTCCCCTTCCCGTGGTGGCAACTCAATTTTAATTTTCCATGGTAGCCTAGTTTGAGAAGTATTAGCACAAGGATGTTCAGGGGAACAGGATTCTATGAACTCTATCATGCTGATTTTCTCTCAGTGTCAATGAGAACAGGATCAGCATTCTAGTCTAAAAAGAACAATTATTCTCTGGCAAGAGTCACCAAGTCCTCTGATCCTTGTAAAGACATATTGAGTGGTTAGATGGGCTGTACACACATTTTATCCAATGATTTATTCAAACTTCTCTCCATTCTTTCATGAGTATTATGCCAAGAAACATCAGGCATTTATGTGCTCTTTAGTATAAATTAACATTAATTAATAAAATGAAGTATTATAATGACTAACTCCCTCAATGAGAACATTGAATGCATGTTTTGTGGATATATAGTTCTTGATCAGTTTGGCGGAACCAATGTATATTACAAAATTATTCTAAACATTGTATTGTTCTGCTTCCATAGTCTCTCCACACCCTGCTCGTTTCAGCATTCCTTACAAGTTTTAGTTAGAATGATGTTACCACAGAGTCATAGCTTCTCCAGGCTAGAGAGATACAGTGGGCATCATGAGTGTTTGATGATTTAATGGTACTATTTCCCCAACTATCTTATTTCCCATTATGGCTTTGCTCCCACCCATTGCTCTGTTCTATTGACAAATAGATCACATATATCATAATATATATTACATATGTCACAATACTGTATATGATATTATTTTATACAATTGCTTTTTAAATCAGGTAAGATAAAAAGCAGAAAATATGCAATAGTAGTGTCCATTATAATTACATAGTTATCTTTATTTAGCTTATTTTTCTCTTGATTAACATTTTATTGTCTTGAAGAAAACTTTTCTATAGTTTATACATAATTTATCTGCTATTAAAGAATAAGACAAAATTTCCCCAATCACCTGAGTTTCTCTATCAGTGGGCACATTGTTCCAGGTGATATGGTATCTGGATTAGTTGTTTCCCCACTAAACGTGGCTCTACTTAGTTAAGTGGAATGTAAATCACTCTTTCACCACATCTTAGCCTAATAATCATTTTTTGATACCCCATGTCACTGAGAGAATATATTCCTACCAAAATAATTATACTTGAATCACTTAGACTTCTTCATAATTAGAAGCAAAGAAAAGATTGAATATCAAACAAGAATTTCAATAGAAGGAGTATGGGGTTGTCTCTGTCATTGACTGCCAGTAGATGAACTAATACTAATTATCCTTAATTTCTGTTTACACATAATTACTGAATTCTCGAGTGTGATTGGCCTACCCAATCAAGCCACATGCCACTGAGCTACCTGAGTTCCACAATTCAAAGCCTAACTCTAGAATTATATGAAGAATGCAGAGATGAAATGAATGTGGAGTTACTAAAATGGTACCTCCATGGAAAGAAAATAGAAGACATCTTAGTTTCCATCCTTCAATGATAGATCAGGCAAATCCAATAGCTTTCTACTCACTTTTGATTGTTAAAGAAGCCCCAAATCAACTCTAAACACATCTCTTCCCTTACCCTGCCTCAGACTTGACCCTTGACTAGGGATTTACACTAGGGAAGAGACATGCTCTATATCACTCCTTTTTTCTCTTACTTACCTCCTTCCTGTTTCGTTTCGTTTCTTTTCTTTCTTTCTTTCTTTCTTTCTTTCTTTCTTTCTTTCTTTCTTTCTTTCTTTCTTTCTTTCTTTCTTTCTTCCTTCCTTCCTTCCTTCCTTCCTTCCTTCCTTCCTTCCTTCCTTCCTTTCTTTCTTTCTCTTTCTTTTTTCTTTCTTTTTTTTCCTAGGTTAGGGGGTGGGTGGCACATAGGCTTTATTCTTGGCTGGGAAGCAATTGCAATTCACTACCTGTTGCTGTTGCCCTCTGGCTCACACTGACTCATCATTGATACTTCTAGGTAGCAGTCCTCTTGGGGCTCATGGGTGAAGTTTTTTGTTTTGTTTTGTTTTGCTTTGTTTTGTTTTTGTTTTTTGTTTTGGTTGTGGTTTGTTTTCTTCAAGGGGCAGGGTACTGTGTATTATGCCTACTGCAGAGTTCACTGATGTATCTTATTATCTGTTAGCAAGCTTCAGCCTGACTTCTTTTAGTTCCTGCCAATACATTGCTCCTATAAAATCACTGCTGCTGAGATATGGTTGGTTGGCCAAGAACCCTTTTACTTGAGATATCAGCAAACATTTCAAGCCTAGGTGCATTCTGCAGTGTCCACTAAATCCACATGGATACACACATGAGTAATGTCATGCCAAAAAAGTGGGAGGGAGGCTATTTCCCTTCTGCCCCCTTTCTCTCAATCCATTGCTCATCTGCTAAGTTTTTCACAATGGCAGATCAGTACAACTGTGCTGTGAGGGAGAAAGAATAACTTTCCACATGTGTATTTGACATTTGAATTAATTCTTCAAAAAACTGTGGTATCATTTGTTCATTTGCTTTATATTGTGCTGTCAAATGTTCTATGTATAATGGGAATATTGGCCCTTAGAGGTCATATGTGTGGTAAATACCTATTTTATAGATTCCTTTTTTTAAAAAAAAAGATTTTATGTATTTATGTATGTATGCATTTATTTATTTATTTGAGGGAAAGTGCTCTCACTTGAGTGGGGTCCGGGGTGGGGGGTGGTCAGCAGGGGAGGGGCAGAGGGGGAAGAAGAGGGACAAGCAGACTGGCAGCAGAGCTGAGAGCCCCAGGGGGGGCAAAAATGTTGGTTAGATGCCATGTACACAGAAATGCCTTAACTGTATGCATGTTGTCAGGCCTGAGGGCCTCTTCTGTCCTTATCAAGGGGAGTGCTAACCTTCTCTCCTTTCATACAACACTCCTTTATTTTTTTATTTTTTACTATATTATGCTGAACATTAAGTTTAAATTTTTATATAATAAAATTTATCATATTTTTATGAGTCTGAATTTTGTGTTATACCTTGAAAGTCTTTTCTCTCTCCACGATTATAATTTCATCATTTTTAGCACTCATAAAAATTATATATGTAGATATTCATTTGAAATTTATTTTATTCTAAGGGCAATGGTGGAGATCCATTTCTTTTTTAAGTAGCTGTCTAATTTTTCCCAATGTACTTTATGTAAGACTTTGTATTTTCTCCACTGATTATAATAGTTACTATGTATTAAATATCATTTTGTTTTTTGGGATTCCACTTCTAAATCAGTTAAGATAGTCATTTCCTAGATATTGTATTCTTTACTATAGCTTTGTAATTGTTTAAATTATGTCTTTGAAATAATGACTCTAAAGAAATAAAATATCTTTCTAATTATTTAAGTCTTCTTATACTTCATGGTAGTTCTAATATTTTCCTCATTAAGTGCAATACACTTATTTTTACATTTATTGCTAGATATTTTATGCTTTGTTTTGCTATCCCTCTGATCCTGTGCTTATTTTCTTGTCATGTTTTCTAAATTGTTATTATATATATGCCGATATAAATGTTTTAATAATTGTTTTATGTCTATATATCTATCCATATATATATATGAATTACTATTGCTACCTGCAAAATTATCAAAGTATCTTATATTTCATACTTATATTGCATGACATCTTATCTTTCTTTTCCTCCTCCTCTTCTTTTCTATGCCTCTATTAACTCACCAATTTTAATAGGAATGTATCAAGCACTTTACTATTAAAAAAAGAAAAAACATTTTACTTACATGTAATTGTGTATGTGTTTTTAGATGTGAATAAATGTATTCCTGACAGATTTCAGGTTTGATCTGGACTCAAAGATGAATTATGTAATTTTATTTAAATATTTAATTCTTAATATAAATTCCTTAATATTAAATTGTATTTTGTTCTGTGTATTACTTTAATGTCCAAGGATTCTATTTATTGGTATTTATTTCAGATTTTTTATATTGCTATAATTGATCTTGGTCATTGTTTTTTGTTTGTTTGTTTGGTTTTTTTTTAATCAGACCTTTACCAGTTGCTGGCTTAACTTGTTTCACAGTCTGAAACAAGGATTAAAGTATATATGGGAAGTAGATATCCAGTAGGAGTGAGGAGGCAAAGATAAGCAGGCAAAAAGATGTAACATGATGTCATGGATCATTGTTGACCACTTCTTATGACAAGCCATACAAAGATATGACAGGTAGCTCAGAAAGTATGCTCATATGTATTAGTTTGCTAGGGTTACCATAGCAAAATAGCACAGACTGGGCGGTTTAAACAACAGAAACATTTTCTCTTAGTTCTGGAGGATAGTCATCCAAGATGTTGGAAGATTTGGTCTCTCTGAAGGTCTCTTTCTTTGCCTTGCAGATAGCTACCTCTTTACTGTGTCCTCAAATGGTCTCTCCTCTGTATATGCTCATCCATGGTGTCTTTGTGTGTGTCCAAATTGCCTCTTTCAAGGACACCAGTCAGACTGGATGAGGGCCCACCCTAACACCCTCATTTTGGGATTATCTCCTCCCTAAAGGCCCTATTTCCAAATACAGTCCCTTTTGAGGGAAATACTGGGGGTTAGGGCTTTAGTGTAGGAGTTTGGGGGAACACAGTTCAGTCCATAACACCATACAAAGGAAACTTCATCCAGATGGTCCATGGAAGGAAAAATGGAGAAAGCTTTAAAAAAAAAAAAATTAAGTCCCTCTCATTTTTATTGACAAAAATTTATCCCACAAGACCTACCTCTCCCAAATTGTAGTCTTTCATAGAAAAGGCAAGAGGAGGGCAGTCACAGGAATAGTCTTAGAGTGTGGGGCCCTCTGGCCAGAAAACCTTGGGCTTCAGGGACACCTGGGTGGCACAGCGGTTAAGCGTCTGCCTTAGGCTCAGGGCGTGATCCCGGCGTTCTGGGATCGAGCCCCACATCAGGCTCCTCCGCTATGAGCCTGCTTCTTCCTCTCCCACTCCCCCTGCTTGTGTTCCCTCTCTCGCTGGCTCTCTCTATCTCTGTCAAATAAATAAATAAAATCTTAAAAAAAAAAAAAAAGAAAAGAAAAAACCTAGGGCTTCAGCTTGTATTCTAAGCCAACCAAGAGTATCAGAAACACTGTAGAAGTAGTGCAGTTCAGATCTGAGGCGGTATGTACTATATGTCTCTACACAGTTTTCTTATGATTATGCTGACTTTGTGAGGGGAATTTGGGATCTTTCATTTTCTTTCAGAATTAAATTAT
The DNA here is from genome assembly GCF_024610735.1 of Ursus americanus. Classification (NCBI taxonomy): domain Eukaryota; kingdom Metazoa; phylum Chordata; class Mammalia; order Carnivora; family Ursidae; genus Ursus; species Ursus americanus. Next base: position 40,790,507 of record NC_142145.1, read on the forward strand.
ACCAGGATTATTTGTTTAATGAATTTGAAATACTTTACTTGAGAAACCATGTTGATTGTGACATTTTAGAGGAGAACATTTTTTATCAACATTCTCTATTTGTTTTTAATGATGACTCATCTATTTAAGGTTTTAGCAACTCTTTTGAATTAATTTTAATAATTTATATATTCCTAAAACTTCTCCATTCTCAAAAGTCTAATTAATTTGCTCTTTATCTTTGAATATTTCCACTTTCCTGTGTTAATATCTTTTAATCTATCACTTCTCATTATGCCTTAAATGTAATGTTCTTTATCTTTTCAGTTTGTTAGCTTCTGCTTTTAAAAGAAGTGTATTATTCCTTTTTTTAAACCTCTATTGTAGTTTTTAACAAAAACACACATAAACAAATGAAACCAAATAATAAAGCTTTCTAACTTTCATCTTTGTCTCTTGTTTGCTTTAGCTAGTGTTTGATATTGTTCTTTTTACCTGAGAACTTTGAGTCAATTGCCTTTAAACATGTATCTGTTATGCAAATACCTGTATTTTAAATCTGAATGACTTTTGTTTTTAAGATACAGGAGTTCAAGGCTTTTAAATGTGTTGATGTTTATTGTCATAGGAGTGTTTGGTCTAAAATCTGCCACCTCATTTTATGAAATTGATTGAGTATAATTCTACATACAATAAAATAAAATATCCTAATCTCTTGCTTCAATGAGTTTTGAAAATTGTATGCATCCATATACCCACAACTCAAAAGCAGAGATAGAAATTATTCCATACCCTTTTCCAATCAAATTTCCAAACCTGCCAAAGCAACCACATTCTGACTTGTAACATCAAGTCTTGTTCTTATGTCACAAAAATGGAACCGCATGGTATGCATTTTTTGCTATATTCTTTTCGTATGCATAATGTTTTTGAAATTCATCCTCATTTTTATGTATATGAGTAGATTGCTTCATTTAGTAGCTGAATAGTGTTGTGCTATATAAATAAAGCTAAATTTATCCTTTCTCCTGTTGATAGGCATTTGGTTGTGTCCGTTATGGGGCTATTAAGAATTGTTATGGGCTGAATTTTATGTCTCCAAATGAAGCCCTAATCGCTGCTACTTCAGAATGTAACTGTACTTGGAGATAGGAACTTTGAAGAGATAAGTTTAAGTTAAAATGAGGTCACCTGAGTGGGCCTTACTCCAATCTGACTGCTATTTTATAAGAAGTTTGGACATACCAGAAATACCTGGAGTGCATGTGCACAGAAGACCCTATGAGGACACAGTGAGAAGATAGTCAGCCATCTGCAAGCCAAGGAGAGAAGCCTCGGAAGAAACCAAACCTGCTGACAGCTTGAGCATGTTCTTCTGGTGTCCAAAACTAGGAGAAAATAAATTTATTTTGTCTAGTTTACTTACTCTGTGGTATTTTGTTTATGGCAGTCCTAGCAAACTAATACATGGATCAAGCTTCTGTGAACATCTTGACACCCCCTTTTTTTTTTTTTTAACATATGTTTTCTTTTCTCTTGAGTGAATACCTTGGAGTGGAATTGGATTTATGTCTAATTAGAAAAAAAATTACCAGACGTTTCTCCAAAATGGTTGTATAATTTTACACTCCCATCAATAATGCATAAAAGCTCCAGTTCTATATTCCTGCTGATGTTTGGTGTCAGTCTTTTTATTTGAGCCGTTCTAGTGGGTATGAGATGGTGTTTACTTCAGTTTTAATTTGCTTTTTCTTGAAGACTAATAACATGGAACACTTTTTCATATGCTTATTTGCCATTTATTTAGCTTTTTGTTATGTTACTTATCTCTTCAGTTTATTTTTGAGTAGTTCTATTTAATTTTGAATAGCTTTATATTATTGATTTATGGAAGTTCTTTATTAAAATTTTTAAAAAATTGATGTAATTTGTTAGATACATGTATTAAAAATAGTTTTTCCTAATCAATATCTTGTCTATTCATTTTAATGGTTATTTTTGATCAACAGTAAAGTTTAACTTTGGGGACAAATTTGTGCTTTTCCTCTTATGGTTAATGTTTTTTATATCCTATCCAGCACATCTAAATCTATCCTAAGATTACAAAGATATCATCCTGTGTTCTCTTCTGGAAGATTTATGGCCATAGGCTTTTGTGTTTGGTTCTGTGCTGCATCCTGTACTAATTTTTTGAGTATGGAATAAAATGCCTTCAACATAGTTCTTTGTAAGGACTACACTATTCTTGTGCCCATTCTTTAGCCTGAATTTTTTTTCAAAACAAAAAGAAAAATATTAATAAAAATTGGCATGTTTTTTCCATATCCCACTTATAGTAAATTCCCCTTTTTCTGCTACTCCTCCTAGGATAAGAGCCACATGGGTCTCTCCTCTCTCTCCTATGAAAAGCTAGTCACTTTCTGAAATTTAGTTCATTTAAGTTTTATATTTTCAGCTCTCTAGTATTTGTTTGTATTTTTTGTTCTCATTGTTGTGTTGGTTTTAGTAAGGAGAGAACTTACTTAAAGGAATTATTGTAAGGTTGATGAAAAATACTATTGCAATAGGGCAAGGGACTTACTGAAGTCAGGCAGCTACTCTGACCGTGACATCTGCAAGCAGGTTAAAAAAAAAAAATTCTCTGGTGTGTTTTAATAGTTTGAGTGATTATCTCTTGTGAGACCTAGATCCTTTATAGAGATACTAATAGAAAGTGGTATTTTCATATATATTGTTTTTCCTGGTTTTCCATATCTTTCTGCATGCTTTGCTATTTGGTTTGTCTTACTTGGAGTCTTAAAAGATATATACATTGTTTTTATTTTTTCTAGTATCATCGTTACAAATTTAATTAACATAACTAAATGTATATTTGTCATTTACCACTTTTAGAAATAGTGTCATTTCATTTCACATACCTTCCCCTATTATTTCAAACTTCCAAAGCTTTATTATAAAGCCTTAGAAATAGTTGTACTAAGATATGATATGATATTTAACACTATTTTATTACCTACAATCTATTTAAAACTTTGCAATATGTAGGTTATTTAATACTACCTTAAAGCTTTTTTAGCCTTTTATATTTTAATAAATCCAATGATCATTGCTACATTTTAATAATGTGGCTTCTCATTACTAGATTGATTTTGAGGTTCCCCATGGTTAGCTGGAATAATATTTAGCTGGAAATAAAGTTAATTATTTCTTAGAAGAATATATATGTAGCATATCTCTGATCTATTACATGTTCAAGACTATTTTCTTAATATATTGCAGAAATCACTCCATTCTTTTGGACAATGAATGTCATTTGGGGCGGGGGGAAGCCAAAAAATACCACACCACACACACACACACACACACACACACACACACACACACACACACACAGGCCAGCTTTTTTTTATTTTCTATTTTTAATACTTGTTCTTTCTTTCTGATTTCCATAGGATTATTTAGTTACATATTTTAGTAATTTAATAATATATACTCTTAAATTGTTAGTTGTAGTATTTTTCTTTGTAGAATTTTTATGTAGTATATTGGAGCGAGCGGGACCACAGAACCTACAATAAAATCAACCCATACACAATGTTTCAAAATGTATTGGATTGGATTGTGCTTCACACTTTGAGCTGTGTTAGCAAATGCTTTTTTTGCTTTTCCTTATTTTTGTAATTTTTTTCTCCTTTGGAAGGAGTAAGTTTTGTTTCCCTTTATTTAATTGTACTTCCCTAGAAATGTCAACTTCTCTCAATTGGTAAACTACCAAATGTTGCATCTCTGATAGTAAAAACCACCACTAGAAAACATACATCAAAAATATGTATATTTAATTTCAATTAAAAAAAATTAGGTTTAGTATTTTGGCTATGTTGGTTAATTTTATTTTTCAAGCATATATAAATATATTTGTATTCAAAGTTTGGAAGGTTGAATGGGAAATCACTTAGAAGTTTACATATTGCAAATACAGATTCACATTGCATCTTGTTGGTAAATGTCTCCATTTTTCTCCAGATGCTCTAATTTTATCAGGTTGGCATTTTATTTTCAAAATCCAAATAAATTAGCATGGCCTACAAAGCCCTTCGACACTTGCATACAGTCTATCTACCCATTTGTCTCTCTATCCAGCAAGATCAATCCCTCCATACAACCAATACAAAAATCAAATTCAATTATTCAAAAAACTCTTTAGGAGTCTGTATTCTACCTCAGTGCCTCTGTAAATGTTACTCTGCTGCCTAGATTGCTTATCTTTTTTTTCCCCTTCATGAGGGACTCAAACTCGTCATCAATGTCCAAATCACATACCATATTCTCCATAGGAAGCATAACGGAAAAAGTCATACCCATGTATACCTAGCATATTAGTAGCAATTTTTATAAAGTATTTCAGTTATTTGTACTCTTTGCTAGACTTTGTACTCCTGGAAATTTAGGACCATGTCTTATTTATCTTTGCTTTCTTAGTGTCTAGCATAAAATATGGTCTTAACAGGTTCAATATTGCTGAATGAATGGACCACAATAGTTTTATGGCTAAACAGCCGATTTTCATTAATTATTTTTTTTGAAGATTTTATTTATGTATTTGACAGTGATAGAGACAGCCAGTGAAAGAGGGAACACAAGCAGGGGGAGTGGGAGAGGAAGAAACAGGCTCCCAGTGGAGGAGCCTGATGCGGGGCTCGATCCCAGGACTCTGGGATCATGCTCTGAGCTGAAGGCAGACGTTTAATGACTGAGCCACCCAGGTGCCCCAAGATTTTCATTAATTATTGAGCCACATTTCTGTAATACTTTTATTAAGCAAATCTAGTTTGAAATTCATCAAAATCTATTTGTCACTAAGGACAGTGAAATAGAGCACAGCCTTGCAGTTTTTGAGACCTTCAACTTAGTAATAACCTCTCAATACCTTATATTTATCACAGACTCCTCCTTATTCTTCCTTCTTGTTGAAAGAGCTTTAATATTTTTAGATACAAAATATGTAAAAATATATATATAACCTAAATATAAGGTGCATGTAGAGACCTTTAGATGGAGGGGACTGGCTATGTGTTAGTTCTGTGAATACAAATTATTTCATAATCCTTGTAAGACAGTAGCTTAATCCTAGACTACTCTCAAGTATGCCAGGAGTAATAGCCAAATTGGCTGAAGTATGTGTAAAAGATGCATTATCCATGATAGAAACTATGAAAGGTCAGAAAGTCATTATCAGTCAAGAAGGAAGCAAAATATAGTTATGGGTGGAACAATGAATTTTCAATATAAGAAAAACAAGAACAACATAATTTTTCTTGGCAGCATTTGGTATTTTAGCATATTTCTGCTTAAAGCTGTTTGTCTTCCTACTCAAAGGTTTCAACTTAAAAGGAATTCTAGTTGATCTAAAAGCAAGAGATAAATCTTGATATTGCAATATTGATATTGATTTTTTTTAAGTAGGGAAAACAGTTATAAAGTTTTCTTGACACGGGATCAAAAGGTCTGTTGCTGAATTCTTCAATTCTTAACTGATATCTACTTGATGTCTTTAATCACACAGCATATATTACCAGCTGAGAAAAAGTTATTTCAAATTAAAAAAAAAAATCTCTGCCAAAATTATAAATATGTATTTATATAAGTACAAAGCAAGGTACACATTATTCTTTGCAAAGAGAAACATTAATGAAAATATTGATAAGACTATTAAACTCTAATGTCAAGTAAGTGATGATTTCAAATTAGAAAAAAAATATCAAAATTATGGCTCATACAACTCTCAAATTTTCACTGTTTGTCTTGGTTGTTGCCAGTAATAATCAAACTATTTGTGTTACCAGGTAGCCATCTTTCCTAACAACCTATTTTATGATGCTAGTTGTTTTTTGGAATTAAGTAACAATTCCAGATAATAACATTTTTCAATATCTTATCTGGAATCTTTTCCACTCTGGTAAATGTCATTTTTAAACTTAATCTCAAGATACTACAATTTATAATATTTAATTGTTCTTTGATTTATTTTGATTTCCAACAGATATATGCTTTTCTCTATGACTTTAGAAATAAGCCAATGTATATTTTTTCTGGTCCTTAAACGTTCTAAGACTACTTATAAATCCTTAATTATAAAATGGATAGAAAATAAATTTCATGCGATTAGTTACTCTTCCTGCCTTGTTTGTCACTACATCACCAGTGTCTAGAATAGTGGCTAGCACATAGGTAAATATTCACTAAACATTTGTGTAATAAATAAACAATTGCATGAACTCATGTAGACCAGGATAAATTATTTTCATTCTCATTGTAGGGGCAATTTAAACTAGTTTCTTATAAAAGGATCCTCATTAGTTTTAAAATATTTTGATAATCAGGCATGCTTCAATATGAGTCACCTTCAAAATCAGTGATTTAGCTTGTCTACACATTCCCTCCTCTAAAGAGGAATGAAAAATAGACATGTTCTTTCTAAAGGCATGGGAGGTGGCCTCCTCACTGAGATATTTATGCCTTTTAGTTGTTTTGCATTCATATAAAACTCACTGGCGACAGCTTAGAGCAATCTGAGGACTTGAATGTAAACCTGAGGCAAGCAAGATCTGGAAACAACTTTGCAATATTCTTCTCACTACCTGGATGTTTTGATAACGCTGCTGCCTCTTTCAGAGTTATATCTTATATTTCAAATGAGATTGAATCTACTGCTGTTAACGAATTACAAAAGTTAATTCAGCAATGCTATAAAATCTATTGTAATGCCAAACAGTTGAAACCTGTTGAGCTTTTTTCAAGTGTCAGAGTTATAATGGACTAGGCAAGGCAATGTTTACTCCAAAACAAGTAATTTTCATTCATTATACACCATATGTGTCTGATATGGCTAAAAAAAGTCTTTATAACATAAAGATCACTTTGCACAGAAAGTGATAAAATTAGTAATATTAAAAATGTCATCCAGTTTAGTTATGGATTTGGTATAAAAAATGTAACACTGATGAAAATTAAATGGTTGCTTTATTTTTCTTAACTGCTACTGGTCACAGTGTGTCCTAAAAATACACGTTACCTTCAAGCTATAAATTCCATTGAACAGAGGTAGGAAGATATAGATTGTTATAAATTCCCAGGAAATTTTTTTTTAGCTAACAGTGACCAAATTAGACTTTGTGCTAAGACTGCTTTTCCTACTGATTTCAATTATCTCTAAGCAGATCCCATAAAGCACGAAGAGCCCTAGAAAAATAAATGTCCAAAAATAGAAAGTGCATGAATGTGCAACAAACCTGCACAAAGACCATAGGGAAGCATACACCTGCCAAAGGTCCAGATAGAGCTGTGAGGTGGTGTCCCCGTAATAACAAAGGCATCGGTAATGCTGGTGAGTTCTCCCCAGGACAAATGAGCATGAAGTTAATGGTAGATGAGGGAAGACATTCATTCTTGCAGAGACTGAGAGAACAAAAAAAGGGAGAGAGCCATCATGTTTGAATAATAAGTGGGATTTTAAAATTGTATTGGTAGAAGCCTTAAAGAAGTAGTTATATCAAAGCAATCCTTGTCTTTGCTATTTGCTAGTAAGGTGAGCTTGGGCAAGTTACTAATCCTCTCTGAAATTATTCATGCCTAATAAGGTGATATTGATAGTAACATTTTCTTATAACCTTTAGATAATAATGTATATTAAGTTTTTAGAATTACTTGGTACATAGTTAATGCTTAATAAACATTTAATAACAGTTGTTATGCCTTTGCTTTGAGCCATTCCTTTTCAATCAAGTGACTGTCCAAGGCTTATGTGCTCCCTGAAGCATATTTTCTCCCAGCATATATTAGACATATTTGAATAAATGATACTGTCTTATTTTTTTAGAGCTCCATAAGAGGTTCCCATTCACCCTTTGTTTATTGCCATGTAATGGCTAATAATCACCCCATGCAAACTACTGTGTGAATTAAGTTATGACATGTTCACACAATGAGATGAAAGAACTTCTTTCCTGAAAAAGAAGTAAAACAGCACAAATATATGGTAATAGGTAAAACATGGACTAAATGAGCTATAGAGTGCTATGGCATGTATAGGAGAAAAAGATTACTTTGGGTTAGGAGGACAAAATGAGCTACTCAAGGAAGTTATTTATGGTCACCTTGATGAATGAGAGGAACTGTCATAGGTAGACTTGAGAGAGCAGATCTTCTTTCTTTTTTTAATTTAAATTCAAGCTAGTTAACATATAGTGTTGTATCCATTTCGGGAGTTAAATTGAATGATTCATCACTTACATATAACACCCAGTGCTCATCCCAACACATGCCCTCTTCAGTACCCATCACCCATTTAGCCATCCCCCTACTCACCTCCCCTTCAGCAACCCTCAGTTTGTGAGAGAACAGATTTTCTAAGTGGAAGAATGATTATGAAAAAAAATAGGTATACAGGAGAGAAATAAATATATCTCTCATACTGTAAGAAACTTGGCTTGATTTGCTCACAGGAGGCATATGGATCAAAAGAGGGAGATTATAGTAGGAAAATGTAATTGTGGCAGTTAGAAAACAGGAAGACAAAACAAGAAACCCATCAGGAAGCCAGTTCATTAATCTATATCAAGATGAAACCATGGATTAGTGCCTGACCATAAATACAAAAGAGAAGAAAATTGCAAGAGAAACTGGAGATGTAAATTTGGAAAGATTTGACTACAAGCAAAAGTATATGCAAAGTCAAGGCGTCTTTGATGATGCCAAGGATTCATTTCAGAATAACCAGAAGAAACCTTATTTAATTCTGTATTGATCAACTTAACTTCCTAATGATACCTGTCATGGAAATCTCCAAATACATGTAATAGATGTCTAACTGCATGGATGAATACGTGAATCCCACTTTCTTCAATATATTAGCATTTCAATATACCCAAAGGTCAGGAAGTATCAAGTTTCCTTTTCTCTGGGCTAACTGTGGCTTAACTTTCCTTCAGCAAGATAAGAAAAACAAATCTCTTAGAAAGCCTTCAAAGTTATACTGAGGCAATATATTGCTATTTGAATTGAAATTTATACATTTATTTTTCTGCTTTTTAATTGATTCAAAAAACGTGTGTATATCATTATGGCATGACATATATTTTTCCGTTTTTCATTATTGCTAATACTAAAATTCACATCTAATTAACATATGCCATTTGAATCCTGCATTAAGACTACAACTTAAATATCACAGTTACACAGAGAAAACATGTTTGTAGATAAGACCCATGACGAATATTGTACTATAACAGCCTTGCCTTTAATTTAGAGAACTGTTTCAACTTCAAGAAGTGAAAAATTATTGAGTAATGATAGAAAAAATCCATTCCATACATTAACTCTTTTTATCCCTCTTATCTCTCAGAGAGAAAGTCTTCACTAAACATGAAAAAAAAAAGGTGAAAATTATCAGACTCTTCTAACCATACCTTACAGAGCTTTAACTCCTCAATCTCTAGAGAACAGCTCAAGTTAGAGCATATTATCTCATACTGCCTGAAGATATTTATACCTCCTCCATGTGTCACATATCCTCTATACCTACATCGGAACTGCAAGGGAAGGATGTTATTTGCTGTTACCTGAGAATTTCCTTACGTATCTACAGAGCTTGCAGGGAGTTTTAGATTGCCAGTTTTCACAAACTTGAGGATACCTGTGCACCCTGTAAATATGAGAAATATTTGAGTTCAGTATCCTTTTCAGAATAAGAAATATAATTTTGAAAATATACTTTGCCCTCAGAAACACTGTAAACTGTACAAAACCCTGGCACAGCATATAGGTGTTTGGGAATATTAGACATTACAATTGGATCCAATCTAACAACTTGTTTTCTGTTATTTGTTTATTAATATGCATTTTTAGTTCATGTTAAATAAATATTTTAAATATTAACTTCATGTGGATACTATGAAAATAATTACATATTTAGTTATATATCCAATATATTTGTAAAACTACTTAAAAATTTTGGATTAATGTAAGATCTGTTGGCTATTTCCACTCATGGGTTTTTTCTTGCTACTTTCACTCCTATTCATTTTCCTTTAATATATTAGCACTTTAGATTAAATATTTTTCTATCAAACAGCAATTACTTTAAATGAGTATTAGGAAGTGATTATGGAATAGGGGATCGTGTGGATACAATTCTTGTTTCCAATGGAGAAAAAGTGGTGCTCCATATTATCCCAGAAGCTTCCTGATATTTTAAAGCAAATACTTACTTAATTAAAATATACGTGGACCAAGGTTTAAATGCTTATATTTGCAATTCAAAGATCTATAGGCCATGTTACACCTTTATGAAAATGATAAATCTTGTCTTATACATTTTCCAGGGTACATCTTGACTTACCTTACTATGAGGCTTCCAGACGAAATTATTTTTTAAAGACTTTTGGTTACTTAGAAACTATGGTGAAATATATATTCAATTAAGGTAACATCTTTTGAGCAGTCCATGTCACGGATGGAGAATTAGAGCATTTACCCAAGGGAATCTCCCAAGATAATTCTCAAGGTCATATTCTGGAAAACAGGTTGTTTGGAACTTCCCATTTCAATTTTTAAAGGAGACTTAGAAGTAAACCACAGCCATGAAATTGAAAGTATTGTGCTCATTTTCCTCTAAGATATATCATCACAGTATCTGTCTCCATTAATCAAAATTGAAATTTAAAAAAATTCCTTATATGAGGGTTCTGTTGTATATAGTCCATTATGACATCTTCTCTTTTATCAAAATAAATAAGTAGAAAATATCTCAGGTTAGAATTACTGTTAACCCTCCTCTTCTTTATTGTGCCCCCTCTCTCTCTTCCTCCCTTCCTCTCTTTCTCTATTTCTGTCTCCCTGCGTGTGTATGTGTATGTGTTGGTGTATAGATAGATAGAGAAGTGTATCACACAACCAGTTGCCTGTTATAAATATGAGAACTATTCCAAGAACTTTGCCTTTAACAAGAAAGGTAAACAAACAATAAGTTCTATTGTGCATCCATAGATAATTTCCCATAATGGGTTTATGTTTATCTCACTCCCAATGACAATGTTTGTGAACTCATGTTACTTAATAATAAGGTGGATTTTTCAATAAAGTAGATCAAATGAATACCATTATTCATAATAAACCAGCACCATATGTGCCATTTTCAAAGTTTTATATTTAGCCCTTATAATACACAAGCAGTATTTTAGCTTTCAAAACCTTTTAAGTAGTGTGTACCTTGCTGTCACTGGGAAGATGTTTACCAGATAGGTGAACTACTGAATTTCTAATAGGTAAGTTTATATATGGTGATCCCTAATTTGGGCTCTCTAAATAAAATTAATATGGAATAAAAGTATCAAAGCATCCTAAATAAAGAAATTGAAAAAATATACATAGATTTGTGAAGAAGAATGATGGATATTACTGGAAAATGTCATCTTTTGCTTATAAATTATTCATATTTGCTATCTGCATTGACCAAATTTGCAAAGTAGTGACCACTCTCATTTATATATGTTTGACAAAGCCAGAGAATCTATGAAAAATCAGGCCAGGAAATAAAACCCCGGTCTTATTGTCACTGGATCATGAAATTGCTGTGCTAATGAACAAGGCAGACAGGCTAGAGGCCACAGTAAAAGTGAGGACTAATATTTATTTAACAATATTCTAAATTTCAGCACTCATATATTTGTTTAACTGCTGGACTGAAAGCACATACTGGCTCTTAATGCTCATTGTGTAATGTAGTAAGCACACAGAGAAATCCCAACATATCATCAATGTCATTTACTTGTCCTAAGCAGAAAACAGAGGACCCCAGAAACTACTGTAAGTGTAATAATCATATGCCATAATAAAGATACTCTGAATAGCAAGTTGTTTCATTATAAGTGATACTCTATTCCTCAGAGTCCTTTGTAATTATGGGTCATGCTGGATTCTGAACAGAGTGGGGTCATTGTCCCCTCATATACCTCTTGCTCCACTTCTACCTCACTGTGCTAGCTTACTTGCAGAGCCTTAAGTGTACTATTATATTTATATTTCTTCCAACTCTTTCATCTAGTTCAGTCTTACTTGTCCTTCGGTACTCAGCATCATCTCTGCCATTTATCGGAATCTGTTTCTTCTCTGATACAATTCTGTCATTCTGTATACCCCTCTATTACCCAATTAATCGTAATGCATTTTAAATAACCTTTAATTGATATATTTTTCTCAATAAACTCTCCAAAAGGAAGAGAAGAGTTCATGTTTGTATCCTGAAGACATTCATTGTTTCAATAAATAAGTGAAGGGGTGAGTTATATCCAATATAATCATGACCTGAGTTGAAATCAAGAGTTGAATGCTTGGGGCGCCTGGTTGGCTCAATCGTTAAGCGTCTGCCTTTGGCTCAGGGCGTGATCCTGGGGTTCTGGGATTGAGCCCCGCATCGGGCTCCCTGCTCCACTGGGAGCCTGCTTCTTCCTCTCCTATTCCCCCGGTTTGTGTTCACTCTCTCCCTGGCTGTCTCTCTCTGTCAAATAAATTAAAAAAAAAAAAAAAAAGAAAAAAAGAGTTAGATGCTTAACTCACTGAGCCACCAAGGTGCCCCAAGTGAAACCTAGTTTAAAAGATTTTGTTAAATATTTCAAAACTTGGAGCTTATAAGTAAAAGGGCTGAAGTAAAATCCAGCTCTCTCTGAATACAAAGTCTATCCCTTAGGAACTATAAATTTAAGATATCCGTTCCCCATAAAATCTCACCCAGCTTTTCCGGCAAGTCTTTTTGTTGCTGGCTACTTATTCTATCATTTTAAGATTAGCTTTGCAGTGTCAGCCCTAATGGAGCTGATGTTTGTGTTAAGGCTTTTATTTCCTAACACTCCAAAAGCTTCAAACCTTCAAGTTACCAGTGTGCCATTGCATTATATAAAGAATTCAAAGCACAAAAACCCTGGCAGAAGTAAATAAAATTCAACCTTCCCTGACTCATTTGTCATACTGTGTTATCTGGCCCTAAATGAGTACTCTGTAAGTTTCAGTGTGAAAGCAGTTCTTCCGGATTCTAATTACAGCTCCTCTCTCTGTAAGTCCCAGGCATGTTTCTAAGGAGCTGGATCAAGTGACAAATGTCTAAAAGAGATAACAAACAACCTTTCTCTTATCTTATCTTCCCAAATAGATCCCCTCTCATCTGTCTCCAAAATCCTTATTGGAAATTTTCTCATATAAATTGACTTGGTTGAATTTATTTACTCTGTGGAATCTCACCAGTTCACCAGTTGTATCTGGCCTATCTACATTTCACTAATGATTCATCAGCTCCTAAGCTCCTAAACTACTGTGGGCCACATTTTGCGTACTCATTAAATAATTGTTGAATGAATGGATGAATGGAGTGCATTTCTCAAACTGTATGTTTGCAATGACACCACCCTTGGTCCAGGTAGGGTACTCTTTCCCTCTTCCTTTCTACCAAGGTACACTTTCCCCCTTCCAACACTAGCACACACATGTATGCACACACGGTAATACACACTCAGAAAGTGATATATGGAAAGGGAAACTGATTGTATTTAGAGTCATTTAAATAAACTCATTTAAACAAGGTCTAGTTACATTTTCCTAACCTCCATGCTTTAGTCAACATTGTTCATTCTGTTTGGAACACATTTCTAACTTTCTCTATCATTTTACCTATTTTTAAAAATAATAAGACATATCATACACCAGCTTTGCTCTAATGTGTTCTCTGATTTCCCAAAAAAGAAAAAAAATCTTGAAAAATTGTCTCATTTTGAAACTTCGGATTTATCAGTGAAGAGGAATGATAATTAATTTTGATTAGAGATAACTTAATGATTAGAACTTAGAAAGCACAGTAAATAATTATTTACAGGAGTTAACTTGAACTAGAGCTATTGAGTGTTAAAACAAAAAGCAGTGTATTTTTGATGACAGTGGTAGATAAGGTATAAGGAAATCAAGAGGTTAAATTGAGGAATATGTTGTGTTCAGTAAAAAAAACAAATTTCAGAAGTGGCATTAAAGATAGTGGATAAGCACTGGTTGTTTTATGTAAGTGATGAATCACTAAATTCTACTCCTGAAACAAATACAACCCTATATGTTAACTAACTCGAATTTAAATAAAAACTTGAAACAAACAAAGGCAGTGGATGTCTGAGGAAGCCAGTGGATTAGAGACACAGCAAACTGATACCTGGTAGCACTGAGTCCAGTAACAACTAACCAGAGTTCAGTAGTAGAAGCTTTGAAAGCTCTGGGCATGGTAGTGCTGTGAGACAAAAGGCTGAATGTTGCTGTAATATTAGTCTTAAAGTCAACAACATATTTTCTTTGGGGATTGCTAGAATTTAAAAACTATCATCTACTCCTGAAATAAATTTACCATTTTATGGTCAAGATTCTCAAGATTAAGAAAATGTATTGCTAGGTTATTTATGTTTGGTCTTTTGGTAACTAGTTTTAGATAGTTTTTTCAGGCCATTTTCTGGTTCCACAAGGATAAAACAACAACAATAAAAAATTCATATTTTGGAAGTTATGCAGTACACCTTAACATGCTGGTCTAATGATTTTTCTTGACTTTAGCTTCTTTTTCCCTAAAAATTAAACCTTGTTTAGCCTTTAGCAGCACATATTAGTACCTAAGAAATATAGTTTTATACAGGTACTTTTGTTGTACTTATTTCGTATGATGACTGGTAAAAATCAGCATAAGGAGACGGTGGGTGGGCTGTGCACCTAAACAGTGGAGGCTAGATCCCTTGCTCTTCTGCTCCTTGAAGAACATTTCAGTGCCCAAATTTTCTTCTCTCTAAAAATTGCTGGTCTACCTCTAGAGTCTTTTCTTCTTGAGAAAGTTGACAGACCCATACCAAAAAAATAACTGTTTTGGAAATCCAGTAAAACTTCTATGTAAAATTCTCTGTTAAGTGTATAATAAACTCAGCTCCAGAGATAGCTCAGGAGCTATTTAAATGGCTCAGTTCCTCACATCCATAAATTTGGAATCGCCATAAGAAAAATCTATGAGAACATGCAACAATCATGCTAAATCTATATATTTCCTTAGCACGATCATCTCCCACATTTTAAAAACTAATCTTTGGAGGGTATTGGGGAATAGAATGTCACAGCCAAGGAAGCACCTTACAATGCAGTTCAAATTTCAGATATAAAAGAAATTTTGAATGCAGAACAGCACTTCACCCTTTGCTCTGATTGAAGTCAATATATTTAGTTCATTTTGAAATGTCACATGGAACTGTATGTATATAGCTTATGTATATCAAAGACCAAGACAAGCATAATTATAAAGTGTTGAAACACTCTCTGTTAGATCATTATTGAAGATGTGCAGAGCTGTTATGCTTTCCTTAGGAAGTAAGAAGCAAATGATTTATATCCACTAATCAAAGCACAAAAGTATTCCCTGAATATATTAAGCTAGTTTCCTATAATAACTGTAACACACTACTATGAACTTAAAATAATAGAAATTTATTATCTTGCAATTCTCTAGGTTAGAATTCTAGCATGGATATCATTTATTGGGATAAAAATCAAGTTGTTAAATAAGTGTTTGGGATTAAGGACTGCACTTGTTTTGAAGAGCACTGGCTGTTACATGGAAGTGTTGAATCACTGTATTGTACACCTTAAACTAGTATTACACTGTATGTTAACTGGAATTTAAATAAAAACTTGAAAAAATCAAGTTGTTGGGGGCCACCTGGGTGGTACAGTTGGTTGCGCTTCCAACTCTTGGTTTCAGCTTAGACTGTGATCTCAGGGTTCTGAAATCAAGCCCTGTGTGGGGCTCAGCACTCAGCATGGAGTCTGCATGAGACTCTCTCTCCATCTCCCTCTGCCCCTCCCCTCTGTGTGTACTCCTGAGCTCTTTCTCTCAAATAAATAATCTTAAACAAATAAAATAATAAAATTAAAAAATCAATTTGTTGTCAGGGTTGCTTTCCTTTCTGGAGAGCATAGGAGAAATCTATATCTGTATCTTTTTTAGTTTCAAGAGATCACCTGCATTCCTTGGTTCTTGACCCCCTTTCTACAATCCCATCTCCCTCTTCCACTTTTAAGGATATTCGTGATTTATACTAGGCCCACCCAGATAATTCAATATAAATTTCTATGTTTTAAGGTCAGCAATTTTAATTCCAACTGTAATCTAAATTCACCTTTGCCATGTAACATAACACAGTCACACATTCCAGGGATTAAGACATCAGCATCTTTGGAGGTGGGCAATCTGCCTTCCACATTTTATATCCCCCCCATTTTTTCTCATTTTACCTGGAAATCAAACTAGATGTTGATGTATAGATCATTCCATATGTTAACTCTATTATGGTTTCAACTGAGCAGCTACTCTCTTCTAAATTAGATAGAGAGCCTCTTAACTTGAAAGGTTCTCCTTCCTATCCATTCCTCCCCAAAACTGCCGATGTTTCAGTTGTGGACATAAAGAACACAGCATTGCCTTTACATACACGTAACTGAAAGGGAAGCTCAAAGTGTGTTCAGAAAAGAGGTAGGAAGGTCCAGATGGACTTTCTTAAGTCTTCTGTGATGAAGTCAAGTAATCCAAAAGGAAACTTCTCGATATTCTATGCGTCTTATTGCAGGAATGTTACAGTTGTTGCATAATAAAATATTTCTATATCAAGGAAGCTTCCAAAGAGCGATAACATCATCCTTCATTTTAAAGAACTTTATGGAAAGTTCCTAAAGAGCGATTTTCTTGTTTGTGTCAGTTATGAATGTAAACATAACGTCTCCCAGAGCAGGAATAGAGTTGAGGGACTTAGATAGTCAGAAATGAATGTTTCCAAAACATAAGAGGTCCCCATTACCTCTTCCTGTTTGGATAAATTGTGCTGATTTAAAGGTGAAGTACAAGATTTGGTGATTAGTTTGAGGATTGGAAAGAATATGATAAATGTACTGAATTTTTAAAAACAAAAAATTATCAAAAACATATGGTCATTTATTATTGATAGATGATGAGTTCACAATTAAAAAAATTCTTTCTAGGAATTCAGAATCTTGTTTAGTCCTTTTAACTAGTGACTGCTTATCAGAATCACCCAAGAAACATTGGATTTAAGCACCTCATCTTCTCCTCTCCATTCTAACTCTGTCAATATCATGAAGTTTTCTGGTGCATCAAGGATGAGAATATTGAGTATGGACATCCTTTTAAATAAGTGTTGCACGGTGATTTTGATATAGAAAATAGTTAAGAATCAAGTTTATTCATTTATTCATGATTTTTAATATAATATGAAAAGTATTGGCAGAGAACCTTGAGAAGGGTTGAGGTAGGAAGCCCTCAAGGATCAGATCATGGGTGATCTTCCACATTAAATGCTATAAAACATATATTTTATTCAGTTAACAATAAGCACTCACTGATGAGTTTTAATAGGTGGAAGCTGTATTGGTTGTTGTGTTGGTGTTACTCTATAAACCCATTTTAAAAATACCACATGCTATCACCACATGCTATCACCACTATTGAATCCTGGTGTCCTCCAACGGTTCTTTGTTGGACTAGGAACGAAAGTGTGGGATTCAATATGATTTTGAAATGTTTTCAAGGAAATTATATGAAACATAGTTAAGACTCCCAGGTTTAGTTATATATACACTATAGTAATTCATAAGAAATAACTGAGGATAGGGACTTCATCAAGAAGTTTGCTAATACAGAGATTCCGATCTTTAACTCAGAATGTTAAATCTCTATAAAAGTGCTTACCATTTGTTAAGTTCAGTTCCATATCCTGGCTCTTCTATCCCCTTCCAAGCACCATTTAATCAGAAAATTATCAGAACAGGTTTTGCTTATTAATTAAGTAAAAGTGACAAATATTATAAACCAATGAGTATCATTGGGTGGCTCTGATAAGTAGAAAAAATACAGGAGAGAGAGCTGTGCCACTGCTTAATCTTGTAGAAATGTCAACAGACGCTGCCAATAATACCAAGATTCTCATTAATATCACCTCAAAAACTTGTAAAATTGGATAATTGTATTCAGAGTTATTTATATACTTTTTAATCTACCTCGGCCCATCATCACTGTGCTTGGTATACTGGCAGAAAGGTTTTATACTTGGTTATAAATGTAAATGTAAAGTACAAATCCTGCTAAGATTATATCATGGTGGTAATTCATTCATTTAACATACATTCATTTAAACAACATATTTATGGGGCTCCTGGGTGGCTCAGTTGGTTAAGTGGCTGCCTTCAGCCCAGATCATGATCCCAGGGTCCTGGGATTGAGCCCTGGATCGGGCTCCTTGTTTAGCAGGAGCCTACTTCTCACTCTCCTTCTGCTTGCCACTCCTCCTGCTTGTTCTCTCTCTCTCTCTGTCAAATAAACAAATAAAATCTTAAAAAAAATATTTATTGGCATATATACATGTTTTACATATATCAAAATATATATCTTCACATACAGATATTTGTTTTTGTGTGTCTTTGTGTGTGTGTGCATGTATTTGTGTGTGTGTGTCTTTGTGTAGGTGATTCAGTGGTTAGCAAAGCAAGTCTGTTCTCCTAAGTCTTTCCTGAGCAAGCAGAAAGAATATTTTATGTCAGGTAATGAAAAGTTCTTTGAAGGATAAAAACTATAGAGATATTTTAGGATAGGGCAGGATAGGATAGGATAGGATAGGATAGGATAGGATAGGATAGGATAGGATTTTTTAATGCTGGTGTGAAGCATAAAATATAAAGGAGTAAGATTGTAGCCAGAAACCAACTAAAGGCTATTTAATCTCAGCAAGAGATGTTGGTACCTTGGACTAGAATATATTGGTGGGAATGGTAAGATATGGCATAATTCTGATTCTGTATGTTAAAGTCATAACTTACAGAATTTATTCATGTATAGATGCAGTATGGGAGAAAAAGAGATATACAAAGTTAACTCCAAGGGATTCAACCTGAAAAACCAGAAGTATGGAAATGTAATTACTAAGATGGAGAATATAGTAAGAAAAGCAGGTGTGTGTGTGTGTGTAGGAAAAGTTCAATTTTGTCTGAAACAGACTCACAGATACAGAGAACAGTCTGGTGGTCACCAGAAGGGAGGGAGATGGGGGGATGGGCAAAATACAAGAAGGGGATTAAAAGGTACAATTTTCCAGTTGCAAAATAAATAACACATGAGGATACAATGTACAACATAGGAAATACAGTTAATAAAATGTAACAACTTTGTATGATGACAGGTGGTAGCTAGATTTATCATGGTGATCACTTTGCAATTTATGTAAGTGTTGAATCATTATGTTTTATACCTGAAATTAATACAGTTGGCCCTTCAAACACAGGTTTGAAATGTGGGGGTCTACTTACACATGTATTATTTTTTTAATGCAGTATGGTACTGTGAATATATTTACTCTTCCTTGTGAATTTCTTATTTTATTTATTTATTTATTTGAGAGAGAGAGAAAGAGAGAGAAAGTGCATGAACAGGAGGGGCAAACAGAGAGGGAGAGAGAGAATTTCAAGCAGATTCCTGACTGAGTGCAGAACCCAACATGGGGCTCAATCTCACGACCCTGAGATCATTACCTGAGCCAAAACCAAGAGTTGGACACTTAACCAACTGAGCCACCCAGGTGTCCCCTTATGATTTTCTTAATAACAGTTTCTTTTCTCTAGCTTACTTTATTATAAGAATATAGTATATAATATGCATAACATACAAAGTGTGTGCTAATAGACTTTATGTTATGGGAAAGGCTTTTGGTCAATAGTAGGCTATTAGTAGTTAAGTTTTGGGGGAGTCAAAAGTTATATGCAGATTTTAGACTGTCAGAGAGGCAGTTGGTGCCCCAACCCCCAAGTGTTCAAGAGTCAACTGTATAATATTGTATATCACTATACTTCAATTAAAAAAAGGAAAAGCTCAGTTTTGAGCATATCAACTTGTAATGCTTTTTATATTTCCAACCAGTTTTGGATATAAAAGTTTGGAATTCAGGGGAAAGAATGGGGCAGAGACAGATACTTTGAAATTATTGGCATATAGGACAGATATTGCTTTCCTTCTTGTTTTTTATGATCAACATGATTGGGTGAGATCAACTACAGTGATGTGGGAAAATAGTTCAGAAAAATGAGCCCTTGGGGCAGTCCCATATTTTGAGACCAGGGAGAGAAGAAGCAAAAGAGACAAAAGGATTTACCAGTCAAAGAGGAGGAGCATGCATGGAGGGAGTAGTACTCTATGAAGCAAAGGGGGAAAAAAGTGTTTCAAGCAGTGTCAAGAAGATCAGCTTTGCCAATTGCTGCCAATAAATCAAGTTAGATGAAAAATGAGAATTGACCATGGGCTTTAGCAGCATGGAGGTCATTGTTGGTCCTGAAACAGACAAGAGCTGTTTCAGTATTTTGGTGGATTCCAGAAGACATGAGACAACAGAAACAATACCTTAAAATGTGAACACTTATCTTGAAAATTTTGCTCTAATTGGTACAGAAAAGAGCAGAAATGGAAGGGAATGATAAGTGAATGAAAACCAATTTTTAAAGATGAAACTATAACAAAATTGAACTGATGTATGGGGTGGAAACTGTCCATGTAGGGGGGACATAGAAGGCTTTCTGGAGCAAGATCCTTGAGTAGAAAAGAGATCCTGGAATCTAGTGAACATGTGAAGGGATTGGATTTGTATAGAACTACAAAAATGTCACACATTGGAGGGAAGGCAGAGACAAAAATGCAGGTGAGTTGAGAGGCTATGTGAGAGAAGTTTTTGAGTTGCTTTTATCTTTCAGCATAATAGCAAGCAGGGCAATTGGTTGAGGACTGGAGGGAAAGATATATGTCAGAGATTGGAGGAGATTGGAGATTGGAGTTTTGTGAAGAAGTGGAATAGTAACCTAGATGGTAAATTAATGAAGAAAATATGACAATAATAAATACAAAAGAAAACTAAAGGCAGAAATAAATTTAGAGTCCAAATTAGGGAATATTTGTTATTCAGTTTTTCTTCTCATTTCAAGTTTAACAGTTGTCTTTTTAATAGAAGTGTTTTGGTTTTTCCATTTACTTGTTCAAGGAGTAAAATAGAAACTACACACTCAAGTGAATTCAGGATAGTCATCAGAGGCAGACTGACAGGAAAACAGCAAAAAGGGACTTTAGAAAAATATAAAGAAGAATAACAAAAAAAATATGGATTTAAGAATGTGGTGAGGAATCAAAGAGGAACTGCAGATAGAGAAACTTGAGATGAACAAAAGATGCAAAAGTAAACAACAAATAAAAAAAGAAAAAAGTAAACAATGGATAAATGTCTCATGCTATCTTCAAAATTTAATATGAATTGGAATTCTAAATAAGTCAGACAAGAACAGAGAAAGCAAGTCAAACGTAGGTGTAAATACCAACATAGCTTTAGAAACAGTAATTTAGAAATGTAGCCGATGAAGAAACCAAGTAATTTTAGAGGAGAAATTTCTAATATATATGAATACAGCAGTATATAGTAGATTATATATATGTATATACATTTTATGTGGCGGTGATGTTTCAATGTTGCTGTTGAGAGGAAATTTCAATTGCAACAATTCAGCAATACCTGTGCCCATATATTTTTCTTCCTTCAACTATTGTTACTTGATTCTGCTTTTTTTTTTTTTAATAAGCCATTTATTTCCATCTACACTTCTGGTACTAAGACCATATGGATTGTTTTTCAATCCAAAAGAAGTGAATTTAAGATACTTAATATAAGATTCATTCTTTGACTAATATACTGATTCTTCAGAAGTCCCCCCTGTGGGATTGATATTCAGTAAAGATATTTTGAAGGAAATGTGAGTCCCACATATTCCTCAAGATTCTTCCAGGTTTATACATATACTAGGCTAGATTACTAGAAAATTATACACCTGGTCCATAACACTCTGGCCCCAGCAGAGTTGTCTTTATGAGGTATAAATCAATACTAGCGCCTTGACTTTTTTGAGGTATGATGTACAAAACATTAATGGTTGGAACATTTGTAGTTTTAAATGTTTCCTAACATTGCTATCAAGGATATCTCATTACACTGCTCGACATTTGTGGAGTGCCTCTCTGGAGCTATAGTAGGAGGGGTATTTCTAGAAGCTGGCCAAAAGGTCAGTTACTAAGAAGACAGTCTAAAAATATCATACCCAAGCTATAAAGCAAATAATGAACAGAGTTCAAGAGCTGGACATTTAGGTCAACACAAATGCCAAACCTGGAAGATCTGTAGTGGAACTCAGCCTGACTGATAAATGGAGAGGGCAACTTGGAACAAAGATGATGGATTGATGGGCTGGTGATAAACAAGTGATGACTCCAGAAGAAAGTCATGATTCTATCTTCTGTCCCTTGACCTCTAATCCAGTCTGATTTACCTATGCTCATCAAAAAGACGAGACCCTGATACTTTAAGGATAAGCATTTTGAAGATGACCTTCTCTTGTTCAGATTGTCACATTAAGTTGATACAGAAACTTGGGGTTTGAGATGGGTTAAGCTTTAAGCCTTTAATTGTTTATAAATATTGTTATGTTGGACTACCCTGGTATCCAGTGGTTTAAGCCTGCAACCTGCTATTCATTCTTGCTCTGCCTTGAGCTTCTAATATTATATGCCCATTAGCCCTTAGAAATTCATATCTAATGAAAAATTAACAAAGAGGTTGATATTTGTGACCCTATTATTACACATTTTCTTCTATTATTACCTTGGCAAGAAGTATGAGGTCCTTGCTATTCTCCAGACCATGGATGTTGGAAATATAAAGCAGCAAAAACTAAGCAGAGTCCAAGTAGGCAAATCACTTGTCCTGTCTAAATTGTTAGAAACAAGTTTGTGGTTATTTGCCTTGAAATCTCAAGTCTGTTACTTAAGGCTGCCTCAGCATAAGTAGTTTTGTCCCTTCTTTCCCTTATGGAGAAAATCAGGGCATATTCCACAAAATCTGCAAATACATCCTCCTGTTCTACTTCCACACACATAGTCAGTAGTTTCCTACTTAGGAAAAGATTTAAGTGATCGTGCTTCAAGCACTCAGCAGTCAGAGATTGTTACAATAGGCTATCTCGTTCATGTAGCTTCCTCTAAAGTTAATATCCATTATATTTGGAATGCCCTTTTAATTATTTAATATGGTTAGCCAGTAGGTCACAGAGTTCCATAAACTAGAACAATGGCTGGGCTTAGATAATCCTTTGTTTCGGGTGCTGTAGTAGGATGGTGTCATGAAGTGTTTTATCATGAACTGTTCCAGATGGCAAGTAGCACAGAATTATCTGATAAACACAAAATTTGGAGCAAATAAGCCTATCTAACTATACCTCCTCTTGGAGGCAGCATTGGGACTCTTTCAGAGTAAGGTAAGGGGAACCATCAAAAATAGTTGGCCAAATGCAATAATATCTGCTGGTCCTATTGAAATGAACATCTCCAGGCAGAGAAATGAGGTTTACATCATAGACTGATAGGCCACTTTTAACCAGATATTGCTCATCTAAACAGCAACATGTCTAATACAAGGAAAATCCCCCAGTTTGTGAATTATAGGACCGAAACTTATCTCAGTGGCATCTTTACCCCACTTGATCCTAACATATACAAGTAATCTGGCCCTCAAACTATGCCAGCCAGATTCAGGAGCATTAGGCAGGTTTTTGAGGTAACACCATTTCTTTGTCCCAAGAACTCAACTGACTTGGCTTAAGATGTCACACAGGTCAATAGATGCTGTGGAAAGGAAATTTCTGTTTTTATGCTGCTACTTTTTCTTAGTTCGTCACTTGCTGTCCTTGGCACTATACTTATCCTCTGTATACCGTCACTGTCACTACCTTTAAAACTTTAAAACTTACACTCTACCCAAAATTATTTTCTCAGCCTGCCATAAAGTGTCTTTAACCAGAAAATGCTAAAATACCCTAGAGATAGGGAAAGCAATAAAAAGTAAATTCAGTACCTGTTACCTTTGACCCCACCAATAGGTGTTTTACCTGTCAGAGACAGAAGAAAATTCTTTCCACAAACATTTGGAAACCAACTTGAAATGTAGGTTCATTGTATGATTCTTCTCCCTTGTGAGGACCCCTGTCCTTTTTATCAAGAAATAATATCTTAATTGTTTTGATATCTATTAGATTAAGTTTCTCTCTCTCTCTCTCTCTTTTTTTAAAGATTTTATTTATTTATGTGACAGAGAGACAGCCAGCGAGAGAGGGAACACAGCAGGGGAGTGGGAGAGGACGAAGCAGGCTCCCAGCGGAGGAGCCCGACGTGGGACTCGATCCCGGAACGCCGGGATCACGCCCTGAGCCGAAGGCAGACTCTTAACGACTGTGCTACTCAGGCGCCCCAGATTAAGTTTCTCTCTTAATAATCATCCTTTTGTAAAATACTTTTACTCTTTTCTATTGTTTCTTGCAAATAAAACCTTTATATCTTGATATACACCCCAAAATAATCACTTCAAGACTATATGGTTTTCATTGAATGAATGAATGAATGAATGAATTAATATTATTATTTTTGAGTATAGTTGACACATAATGTTACATTAGTTTCAGGTGTGCAACATAGTGATTCAACATTCTATACATTATACTCTGCTCACCACAAGTATGTCTACCATCTGTCACCATACAATGCTGTTACAATGTCATTGACTATATTATCATTGCTGTACCTTTTCATCCCCATTAATTCCATAACTGAAAATATGAAAGTCTGTAATGCTCACTACCCTTCACTGAATTTAAGTTTGTAAACTACTTTGCAAAAGAAAGACATCTTAAAAACTTTCTTATCCAGAATTCTTCAGCCTGATGTGTTCCAAAATTCAGAATTTTTCACATTCTGGAATATTAATATGGGACCCATACTATGTACGTAAATGTGAAAAATCTGAAAATGTATGAAGAAAATTGGTATAATACTACATAATATTTTTGAATAATTACATTCAGTCACATTACTTGAATTATTATTATTCTAATGGTATTTTTGTTGATTGTTATTAATTTAGGGAAACTACTTTTTTGAAATTTTGTTTCATGTTTGTTTTTTTTTTTACAATGATTTTTTATTATATTATGTTAGTCACCATACAGTACATCCCCGGTTTCCGATGTAAGGCTCGATGATTCATTAGTTGTGTATAACACCCAGTGCACCATGCAATACGTGCCCTCCTTACTACCCATCACCAGTCTATCCCATTCCCCCACCCCCCTCCCCTCTGAGGCCCTCAGTTTGTTTCTCATAGTCCATAGTCTCTCATGTTTCATTCCCCCTTCTGATTACCCCCCCTTTCTTTATCCCTTTCTTCCCCTACCGATCATCCTAGTTCTTATGTTCCATAGATGAGAGAAATCATATGATAGTTGTCTTTCTCTGCTTGACTTATTTCACTTAGCATTATCTCCTCCAGTGCCGTCCATGTTGTAGCAAATGTTGAGAACTCGTTCTTTCTGATAGCTGAGTAATATTCCATTGTATATATGGACCACAACTTCTTAATCCAGTCATCTGTTGAAGGGCATCTCGGATCCTTCCACGATTTAGCTATTGTGGACATTGCTGCTATGAACATTGGGGTGCATATGGCCCTTCTCTTTACTACGTCTGTATCTTTGGGGTAAACACCCAGTAATGCAATGGCTGGGTCATAGGGTAGCTCAATTTTTAACTTTTTAAGGGACCTCCACACTGTTTTCCAGAGTGGCTGTACCAACTTGCATTCCCACCAACAATGTAGGAGGGATCCCCTTTCTCCACATCCTCTCCAACAATTGTTGTTTCTTGCCTTGTCTATTTTTGCCATTCTAACTGGCGTGAGGTGGTATCTCAGTGTGGTTTTGATTTGAATTTCCTTGATGGCTAATGATTTTGAACACTTTTTCATGTGTCTGTTAGCCATTTGTATGTCTTCATTGGAAAAGTGTCTGTTCATATCTTCTGCCCATTTTTTGATTTGTTTATTTGTTTCTCGTGTATTGAGTTTGAGAAGTTCTTTGTAGATCTTGGATACCAGTCCTTTATCTGTAGTGTCATTTGCAAATATATTCTCCCATTCCGTGGGCTGCCTCTTAGTTTTTCTGACTGTTTCCTTGGCTGTGCAGAAACTTTTAATCTTGATGAAGTCCCATAAATTCATTTTATCTTTTGTTTCTCTTTCCTTTGGGGATGTGTCATGAAAAAGGTTGCTTTGGCCGATGTCGTAGAGGTTGCTGCCTATGTTCTCCTCTAGAATTTTGATGGATTCCTGTCTCACATCAAGGTCTTTCATCCATTTGGAGTTTATTTTTGTGTATGGTGTGAGAGAGTGGTCAAGTTTCATTCTTTTGCATGTAGCTGTCCAATTTTCCCAGCACCATTTATTGAAGAGACTGTCTTTTTCCCACCAGATGTTTTTTCCTGCTTTATCAAATATTAGTTGCCCAAAGAGCCGAGGGTCCATTTCTGGGCTCTCTATTCTGTTCCATTGGTCTATGTGTCTGTTTTTGTGCCAGTACCATGCTGTCTTTGTGATCACAGCTTTGTAGTACAGCTCGAAATCTGGCATTGTGATGCCCCCAGCTTTGTTTTTCCTTTTCAACAGTTCCTTGGAGATTTGGGGCCTTTTCTGTTTCCATACAAATTTAAGGACTATTTGTTCCAGTTCTGAAAAATGTCCTCGGTATTTTGATCGGGATAGCATTGAAAGTGTAGATTGCTCTGGGTAGCATGGACATTTTAACTATGTTAATTCTTCCGATCCATGAGCATGGAATATCTTTCCATCTTTTTATGTCTTCCTCAATATCTTTCAAGAGTGATTTATAGTTTCTAGAATATAGGTCCTTTACGTCTCTGGTTAAGTTAATTCCAAGGTAACGTATGGTTTTTGGTGCTATTGTAAATGTGTTTCATGTTTCTACTCTAATATTTATTGTCATTATATGAACATCTCAAACATTGTTAAAGAACAGTAAAAGCAGCAATCTATATTTTCTTTACTGTTACTTCAATCAAAATACATATAAATATACATGCATTAGGGACCTGGGTGGCTCAGTTGGTTAAGCATCTGCCTTCGGCTTGGGTCATAGTCCCAGGGTCCTGGGATCTAGCCCCGCATCAGGCTCCCTGCTCAGTGGGGAGCCTGCTTCTCCCTCTCCTGCTCCCCCTGCTTGTGCTCTCTCTTTCTCTCTCTCTCTGTCAAATGAATAAATAAAATCTTTTAAAAAATAAATATACATGCATTATATATGTAGGAATTCATTTATGTAACATACATATGAATTATGTATGTAAATCTAGGTGTGTATGTGTGTGTATACAGCTTTAAACTAATGAAGCTAATCACTATAAAGGAGGAATTTGTAAAAGATTTTTGTATTTTAAGAATTGTTGATTAAACTGGATTGACATTTTGACTTATTTTGAAATGCTCAAATAGTTAATTCCTTTGACCTAATGGAGTGATCAAATACATTGTTTGATTTTACTATATTAAATCATCTTAAAGTGTTCTAAAAAACATTTTATCATGGTATCTTTTATATATTCAATATATTTGATTTACTAATCTTTTTACTCTCATAAGTAGATATTTATGGCCATTTATTTGTCATAATTTTGTTTCTGGTTCATATGAGCTTCATATGACAAAGTGTAAAGATGTCTTTCTTTTTTATCTTTTGACATTTTATTCCAAAAGGGATTTTTCCTATGTGTAAAATAACTCAACAATGCTATCATGTGATCTATAACTTTTGGGGGGATAATTCTGTAATTCATTTACTGACATCTTCCCTGATTTTTGTGTATCCGGGTTTTTTTCTTTTCTTGAATACATTTGTGACATGTATATATTCCCAAGATGTATCAGTTGTGAAATTTTTAATGCATATTCATAAAGCTGTACATAGAGTATAACAATAACTTTTAATTTTGTATCTGTGATTATTTTAAAATTAAATACTTTTGGGATGCCTGGGTGGCTCAGTCAGTTAAGCATCTGCCTTCAGCTCAGGTTGTGATCCTAGGCTCCTGGAATCGAGTCCCATGTCGGGCTACTTGCTCAGTGAGGAGCCTGCTTCTCCCTGTGCCTGCCACTCCCCCTGCTTGTGCTTTCTTCTCTCTCTCTCTCTGACAAAAAAAAAAATAAAATATTTTTTAAAATTAAATACTTTTAATAAACTTTGAATACAATAAATATGTTCAAATAGAAATCATTTTATAAGGTATTTATGCATAAGTAATTATATATTTATATAAATATGTAAGATATGTTTATATATTATCTAGCTGTGTAATTCCATATTTGAATACAGCTGTATTATGTATGTCCATATTTAAATAAAACCATGGAGCAAAATAACTTTGAAATATACTCAGACCTCACTTAACATGTTGGCTTTGTATAACAAAAATTATTTATTCAGTAGTGATGTAAAATTTTCTTATAGAATACTGATCCCACAGATATATTCAGGTAAAATAAGAGTTCCTGAAACTTCATATCACCTAAGAATGTTTTCCAGGAGGTGACTATATCATCTTTTAGAAATATGTGAACTATGTGTCTGGTAATGAATAACCAAGGCTTAATACATTTGCTATAAATGATCTCCCCAAAGATACTTACTTTAATCAAAACGGCAATATTTTGTTAAATTCGTTTATCACAATAAAACTATAATATTAAATGGCAACACCTGGGATAAGCTTAATAATATTCACAAATCAATTTTTAACCAAGAAGCCAACATAATGGGTTCATGATAAGTCCCAGTTCAGTACTACTAGGAATTCCTTCAGAACCATGTCTCTGTAATACTGAGAATTTGTTCATTCAGAACAGAATTATTTTGAAAATTACACCCTACTAAATTCTGCCAGAGTGAGTATATCACTAACAATCACAGAGTTAATTTTACCTGATTTTCAGATTACTCATTGGAAAATAAAAATGTGAGTTTTTAATCTTAGCATCTTTATGAGATTTTATGACTTTGTTCATATTTCTAAATAACTACCAACTGAAGTTTTATATAGTGCCATCTGGATGTAATGATTGTAAAATGAATATAACAAAATAGAAGATAGGGGACATGTTAATTCTGAGAAGACTAGTAAAATTCAAAATTTGGCCTTATAATCTGTCGCTATAGAGTTTCCTCCATTTCTTAAGTAGATGGAATTTTCAGTAGTTGGAAGTCCTGTCTTCTTCAACAGCAGGTTGATATAAAGATAAATTGAATTTTAGAATATATCCACCGAAACCTACTAGTATGCACCAGACATAGGCATTTTTAAAATTTTTCTGTAACTCTATTTTCATCAGTTGCAATGTCATTGTGATTTCATAGTGTCAACAATGGTATAGATGGAAAGTGCTATATTGGGAACAAGAAACTCATTAAGTAAGATATGATTAGTTGTATGTCCTTGCTCAGGATAACTAAAGTATTTATTTCTCAGTCTCCTCATTAGTAAACGATTACATATAATAGAAAATCATTAAGAATATTTTCTTCTAAATCATAAATGTTGAATAGTTTTTGAACTATAAACTGTTTCTTATCTTATTAATGAAATGACTCCCATTAATCTTCATAGCTCTTTCTACTTAAAATGGAAGTTTATCGATATAAATAAGTAAAGGAAGTATCCGTGATTCTCCAATGGAGAATTAGTAGATTATTTGTAAAAATGAAATGAGATAGTCGTTTATATTTCCTGCCTCACCACTCAACTTAATATCAAAGCAAAATTCAAATGGATACAAAACTTTAACCACAAAAATATTAGAAAATGCTAAACAACAATTATAAGCGGGAGCTGTTATTTAGAGCTTATTTTATGCTAGGTAAGAGCCAAGTGAAAAAAATTCAGAATTTTGTGGGGTGCTAAACATTGTATTGGTAGCCTGACATGAGTTTCACATGGGAGATAGGTAGATTTTATAGTGCTTTACCCTATAAAAATTGGCAAGTGCACAAGTCAGGGCTTTCTCTATTTTTTCTGCTGAAAGCTGATTGTTGAACATTTATTAGCATCCTGCTATGTGTACATATTGCTTACAATAAGTTTAACAGCTAATCTGTTGGGTGCTGCAGATGAGGAGACTTAAATACAAAAACTGGAAATGAGTTGATACGTGACTAGAAAACCAATTATATAGATCTTAGAAGAAAATAATAGATTTCAATGCAAAATATCCATGTTAAAACCCCGAGTAATAAATACATGTGCACAAGTATAGTTTAAATTAGATCTTTCATGAAGCAAATGAAAAGTCATCATGACTTCAGAATGGCTGTCAGACTATGTTCTGCTTTAAAAAAAAAATCACAGCTTAGGTAAGTGTTCTACTCTGGATAAAAACACTATGATGCCTGGAGGGATATTTTTCTTTCATAACTTTATTTCATAAGACAGTAAACAGAAAGGGTAAAAAAAGTAAGAATCTCTGGTAAAGCCAGAGAAAGAAGCTAAGAAATCTGTGACACTTTGGAAAATATTCTGGAGTAAAGCTTTGTGGCTGGGGAACCAATTATAAACTAGAACAAAGGAATTGTTCCACACAGTAGCCACTAACAAAACTGTCACCCAGAAACAGAGATCCAGGAAATAGATTATCCAGGAGGAAATAACACAAAGCTTCATAACTGTATGGAATATTTCTGAGAAACAGAGAAAAGAAAGTGAAAGCAAAAGGCAAAGAGACTGACCATAAACTTTGATCCAACAAACAATAAATTAAAAATGCTGTTAATATGATACAAAGGAGACTATTAACATCAGAAGATAGTATTAATAGCACCATTTTTCAGAGGATAAAAAAGCAACACCAATTTTTTGTATTTTTGTTGCAGAGATACTCTTTGTGAGTGGGCAAGAGCATGAATATAGCAATGGTCAAATCAGCAGATCTGTTTTTTTCTATAACTCTCTCCTTATCTCCCTGATATCACCACTGTACTATTTGAAATTTTGAAATAAGGACCAAACATTGCTTCACCTTGTGTGTGTGTGTGTGTCTGTGTGTGTGTCTGTGTGTGTGTCTGTGTATAAACAAGCAAACAACTATTAATGTGTGTGTATGGTTAAGACTTAGGTTATTTGTTTCATTTTGCTTTAGTTTTTTAGAACTTGCTTTTTAAATTGTTTATGTAGTTTTGTTTCATATTATGTAAAAATATTTTTTTATGTTTCCAAAGTTAAATATACAAAATAATCTATATTCAGAGAATATAACCTTTTCTGTCTCCCCAGGAATATTCTGCTAAAATGCAGTTCCTGTTTCCTGGGTTGGAGCATGACAGGTATG
The DNA here is from genome assembly GCF_024610735.1 of Ursus americanus. Classification (NCBI taxonomy): domain Eukaryota; kingdom Metazoa; phylum Chordata; class Mammalia; order Carnivora; family Ursidae; genus Ursus; species Ursus americanus. The sequence continues at coordinate 40,821,898 of NC_142145.1, forward strand.
TGATATTTTAATTTCTGTGATCTGATGCAGAGGTTGGAAATGAACTAAACTCTGTATTTCAAATATATTTTTTTCCAAATACTAAATTTATAATAAATGGTAGAAAATTTCTTTCAAGTGCTTATTATATGCCATTATGCCTGCAACATTATTATCTATTTCAATCTTCATAATAGCCCAGTGATATAATAATTATATTTTTTTGTGCACAAGAAATCCAAGACTCAAGGATGACAGTTTTCTAAGATACTAGCAAATATCAGAGTTGGAATTTGGAGTTAATGCTATCTGACAAGGAAACTAAGGAAGAGTTGCCTACTCTGTGTCTGACTGCTTTGAGAAACAGGTGCAGCACACAGAAAAGGTGTATTGAAACAAAATAATTAGGGAAGAGAGAACATAAGGGAATTTCCTTTACTGAATTATTACAACAGAATTAAGTCATATTTTAAGGAAAAGTCAATGAGATGAATTGTTAATTGTGTATGTATCAGCAGCCAAAAAAGTGGGGAATTTGAAAAGGAAAACAAATCACAGTGAGGCAATGTGCAAGAAATGGTACAACAGAGGAGCAAAGTTATAAAGTTTAGAAAAATGCATCCATTATTTTTTCATTGCCACATTAAGAGTGAAATCTGCTTCAAAGTGGTGTGTTTGGCACAGGTTGAAATAGTCTCGTTTTACTTAAAATGCAATAGTAACAAAAATAGTAATGTTCTGTCATATTTTGTCTTTAGATACTTCTGTCATTTAGGTGTTTGGCCACCGTAATCCTCTATATCTATTAGTTTTCAATGAATTATTCAAAACTCTTTGTCTGCTTTCATTCACCTGTAATTCCTTTCTACATACATGATTGTGTTTTTAACAGTTATTATTCTCCTTTCTGCTACTTAACAAGATTTTATTTTTATTCTATCTTTGAGGGTTTGCCAGATCCTTCTTGGTCTGTCTTACATTTTTTTTCTTTGAATTTCCACTTATTAGAGTATTAGTTTTGTTTTCATAGCATGAATGACTATGTGTATGCAAAATAGTCCTTTCCTATTTTAAAAAAGTGTTGAGTATGGAGGCATTGGTCCCTCACTGATTAATTTCTAATAATGATTGTTCCGTTTTTAGGTTCACTATATATGCCAGTTATTTAATATAAAGTATAGGGTGGGGAGTGGTTAGGCAGTGAGTGAGGAAAGTAACAGTTTAAAATTTGATGTAGTATCCTAGGTTGCTTTTTCTTACTCTGTGCTCTCTGTGGTTTGGATTTTTCACCCCTCAGTGGTCAGAAGGCTTTGATAACTTTGCATAAAGCCAAGTGAACTATAAATTGTTCATGTTATAGTGTTCATATGCTTTCTCCTGCCTGGATCAGTAGCCACTTATGTAATTGCTTCCCGACAGCTCTCAATCTGTCCACCAGCTCTCCACAAATTGTTCTTTTAAGAAATGATGATACACCTGTGGGGTCTCATTCACCCCCATCTTCACAAACTCTCCACCATTGTTAACAAATGCAGATGTAAAGTGTTGTTTTCTTGTTTTTATTTATTTTTCTTTGCTTAACTAATGTGGTTACACGTGTTCATATTTTTATGAGATATTTATATTTTCTCTTTCCTGAAACAATCATTAGTTTTCTTGACCCCTTATGTTATCACTATCTATGTGATTGAAAATTTCCTCGCGTACCTGGTATATCAATCTGTTTGTCATAAACATTATGGATCATCCCCAATTTATCATTGGCCTTTTAATTTTTGTGATTTTCTTTTTTATTATATATAGGTATGAGAAGTTTTCTCAGTCAAATCTGGCAATGTATTAGTTTTCTGTTGCCATTATGCTTAGGAAAGAGACTTTTCACCCTGAATTGTGAAAATTATTTACTACATTTAATTTTACTTCTTTTTATACGTATAGGTTTGAGCTGGATGTTTTTTATTTTTTTTAATTTTTTTTAAAGATTTTATTCATTTATTTGACAGAGATAGAGACAGCCAGCGAGAGAGGGAACACAAGCAGGGGGAGTGGGAGAGGAAGAAGCAGGCTCATAGCGGAGGAGCCTGATGTGGGGCTCGATCCCATAACGCCGGATCACGCCCTGAGCGGAAGGCAGACGCTTAACCGCTGTGCCACCCAGGTGCCCCGAGCTGGATGTTTTTTAAGATCTGTGGCAAAATGTAACCATGATCCACACAGTCCCCAAATTTGTTTCAAATATCACTGCATTGGAGAGCTCTTTTGCAAAAATCAGTGCCTGGAATTGGGTTTGTTTCCAGATATCGATATGGAGTTTTCATCCTATTTTTCATTTTCATTTTGTTTTTGGTATGCTCACAAAAAAAAAAAGAGAGAGACATCCAGTTTTCACTGTATTTTATGTATCCAGATATCTATAACCCTTTCAATTACAGGTTATGCCTACATAAAATGAAATTGGAAGAATTTCCTTTTGAATTATCCTTTGAGAAGTTTTAGTCTTTGGTTTATCTTGTTAGGACAGAAAGTTCTATCTCCTTTCTTTCAGATCACATCTCCCAAAAAGGCAGTTTATATGAAAGATGACAAAGTGGTGGGACAGAACGTTCACCACTCCCAGCATGTTTGGTTTATTGTGTTTTGTTTTCTATTACTATGAAACAAACTCCATAAAACTCTGTGGTTTAACACAATGAGTTATTGTTTTCTGAAATTCTGTGTTCAGCAATCTAGATAATCTTCTGCTAATCTTGCTGGGATCCGTCATATGGCTAAATTCCTCTGCTAGGACTGGAGGGTTCAATCTGGCCAGATCCACATGGTTTGCAGGTAGTACAAGCTGTCAGCTGGGCACCTTGATTCTAAGTAGATTTACATTTAATTAATTAAGTGGCTGGACTTTCACAACATGATATTTTCAGAAGATGAGAGTAGAAACTATATGGCCCCCTAAGACATAGGGTTTAGAACTCACCTGCTATTTCTGTTACATCTTATTGATCTAAGTAATTTTCAAGTAAAGTTCAGAGTGAAAGGGGTTGCTATGGTCTGAATGTTTGTGCCTTTCCTGCCTCCATCTCCCCTCCCCAAATTTGTATATGGAATCTTAATTCCCAAAGTTAATGGAATTAGTATATGGGGCCTTTGGTGCTTAAGTCACAAGAGTGGAACTCTTATGAATGGTATGAGTGCCTTATAAGGGAGGCTTCAGAGACATCCCTAGCCCCTTCCACCATGTAAGGACACAGGGAGAAACACTGACTATGAACCAGGAAAGGTCCCTCATCCAACCATGCTGGCACCATGTGATCTTGGATGTCCAGCCTCCAGAACTATGAGAAATAAATTTCTGTTGCTTATAGGCAACAAGTTTGTGATATTTTGTTATAGTAGTCTGAATGGCCTAGCTGGGATGGATAAACTTCACCTTTTAATGGGAACAATGGCAATGTCACAGTGCAAAGAGGCATGAACCTAAGGAGGCATGATATTAGAGATCATTAATGTGTCATAAGGCAAAATTAGAAAATTTCTTAACAAGCGTAGTCATCATAACACAAAATTATGACTTTTATATTATATCAGTTTTTTCTAGATTTGATAATCCTCTTGTTCTGACAAAAGAGGCTGGGTTTATGGTTTTAATTTTCAGAAATACTTCAAAGATGAAATCAGCCCATATTGTCAATGAGAAAGGGGCTAAGGGTGAACAGTAAATCACTCTGTGTCACTCCTATTCAGTACTCTGACAAAATTAGATTAGTACTGCAACCATTTACTAAATGATTATTTAGTGCCAGGTTCTCAGGTAAGCACTTAAAATAATTATCTCTTTTAAAATTCACAGTATCCCTATGAGGTCTATATTTTTGCCCTCCCTTTGCAGTTGAGAAGTATCAGACCTGGAAATTGCTATAGCATCTACTGGTGATGATTTCACAGTAAATGGAGGAACTCAGCTTCAAACTCAGGTGTCTGTGATTGCAAAGGCTGTGCTGTTAAAGATTTCGCTGTAGTCACCAAATATCTTAATAGGCTTATTAAAATTTCAAATTCTCAGTAAGAGTTTATTCATATATATGTGTGTGTGTGTGTGTGTGTGTGTGTGTTTTAATGGTGAGTTAGTCTCTATTTCACCTGAGAAGAATAACCTGTTAAAAAAAAATCTCAGAAATGTTTTAATTGAAACATTATTAGGTAAAACTTAGCCTACAAGTAATAAAATGAAATAAAATGCTACACTAATCAAATGAATTTAGTACTCTTATAAGTGTAGGCAGGGGAATAAAATAATGCTTAGAAGTAGATTCTTCCAAATATAAGAAATCCATATATAATTAAGGTAGGTTTTGGAAGAGTGGAAAAAGATACATTTATTTGATAATGTTGAATAGCTTTTATGAGCACAATTTGTAAGTGTTTAAAAACATAATTTGTATTCATATATGAGATATATCAACCTTAAATCTAAGTACATTTACATTTTGAATAAGAAGAAAATATAAGGGAATAACTTTAAGGTTTCAGTATGGAGAAAACCTTTTTTTTTCTTAAAGATTTTATTTATTTATTCGACAGAGATAGAGACAGCCAGCGAGAGAGGGAACACAAGCAGGGGGAGTGGGAGAGGAAGAAGCAGGCTCATAGCGGAGGAGCCTGATGTGGGGCTCGATCCCACAACGCCGGGATCACGCCCTGAGCCGAAGGCAGACACTTAACCGCTGTGCCACCCAGGTGCCCCTGGAGAAAACCTTTTTAAGAATAAAACCAATTGACTGCCACTTGGGTGACTCAGTTGGTTAAGCATCTGCCTTTGGCTCAGGTCATGATCCTGGGGTCCTGGAATTGAGCCCTACATAGAGCACTGCGTTGAGCCCTGTATCGGCCTCCCTGCTCACTCTCTCTTTCTCTCATATAAATAAATATCTTAAAGAAAAAGAAAAATTACCTACTATAGAGTCTGTATTCTAGAAATGTGCTGCTATATTCTCTTTTCTTGTGTGTACCCATTTTTCCTTTTAAAAAAAGAACAAAACCAATTGAAATTGTTTCTACCTGAAATGAAAAAATATATGAATAGATTTTACTCAAGTAGTTGTGTTAGGAGACGTGTTAGTTCATTAGCAATCAAAAGAATCCAAAATAAAATTAGGTCCCAAATTTAGATGTGAACTTTGGAAAAATACAGAGGTATTAGAATTTCCAGGGCAAGCAAGAGATGGAGAAACATCAATATCAGAAAAAGTTAGTGAGAGATTAAAATGGCATACTGTTCTTGAACACAGTTTGATAATATATACCAACATCTTCAAATTTATTTGCCTTGGAGCAAGCCAGAAGAGAGTTTTCCTAAGGAAATTATTGACATTTAACAACTTATGTATGAGAGTTATTATAATGTTATTTATAAGAGAAAAGAAATACATAACTTAGATGTCTCAAACATAAGTTTCGATAAATAAATAAATACATGATTATAACTCTAGATTAAGTACTACTGTTCATCCACTAAAATTCACATCGAAGAATATTTAGTTATGGAAAGCTGTTGGTCATAATTTATAGCAACAACTACAATAACAACAGCAAAATGTAGGGTGTACATCTTTGTAAGTAATTTTATCTTTATTTTGTAAGCAAATAGATATTAATGTTAAAGAAAATATGCACATTATTGAAAAATAATCTGTTATTTTAAGAGTGATTTTTTTTTATTTTTTGAAGTGATTTATTTATTTATTTATTTGAGAGAGGGAGAGAGAGCATGAGCAGGGATGGGGGAGCAGAGGGGCAAAGTGAGAGGATAAGTAGACTCCCTGCTGGACAGAGAGCCTGACATGGGGCTTGATCCATAACTGACTGAGCCACCCAGGCACACCAGTAACTTTTATTTTCTAATTATAGTTTAACATTTTTTTCCTGTTCTGTATTTGTCATGTCATGTCTTATAATATACACATGCAGGGGGGTTATTGAAAATATTTAGCAACCAATACGGCACAGAGGCAGACTAACCAGATTAGTAATACCACCAATAAGTGCGGGTACTGTTATAAACCAACACCAGTATTGCCATACTCTGACTAATCAGCTCTGTGTGTATATTATATATTTCATAAATGAACAAAAAAGCAAACAATTTTATGAAGTGGAACTGTGCAAGGGACGATACATGTGGGATTGGGACTCATGAAGGGAGAGTGTTTAATTTGATAAGAATAATGACAAAATGTAAAAGATATATATAAAACGCAGAATATTAAAAAAATCAAAAGAGGCCATTTTGGAAACCTAGCATCAAAATCTAAAATAAGCTCTGGAGAGAGAGAGAAAACAAACAAACAAACAAACAAATAGTAAAAATGAATTATAAAATAAATGATAGGTGAAAATTTTCCTGAAAACTGAGAAAACAAATTCAACATGCATCAGAGAGAAAATAGAAGCCAAATAAGCAAACAAATAAAGGAAAAGAATCACTCTTCGTTAATAGTGGCATTCTTTTCATGAATAACAAAGAATAGAGGAAAAAATTGGTCCACGCCTTCATATTTTAAAGAAAACTTATTTTGTACAGGAATTCTATACCTGATTAAATTATAAGAAAATAAGAATATTTCATTACTTGATGGGTATTAAGGAGGGCACATATTGTATGGTGCACTGGGTGTTATACGCAAATAATGAATCATGGAACATTGCATAAAACTGGGGATGTACTGTATGGTGACTAATATAACAAAAAATATATATAAAAAAGAATATTTCATTCTTGCTATAAATGAGAATCCCCAGATTCTTTTTGAGAAAATAATCTGAAGATCTATTTTAATAAGTATAAAAACAATAAAGAAAAAGATGTGAGATATAAGTGGTGGGAGGTAAATCACCAAAAAGATTATCAGTGAGGCATCAGTTGGTACAAATTTGAACAATCATTTAGCTTAAAAAAATTCTGTCTTCAAGAAGAATGGATGGATTTCATATACCATCTTAAGGGAGTTTAAAAGTCGGGTTATATTAGGAATATCATAAAGAGAACATATATATATTCTTTCAAAAAGACAAGAGAGAAGAAAAGAAAATGAGGGAAAGGAGGGAGAGAGGGAGAAAGGGAGGGAGAGAAGGATAATCTATCAGAAATTTCAGGAAAAACAAACTTGTATAATAAAGCCATGATAAATATATGAAGTCAGCTAAAATGTGGCATTAATATAAGCAGTTTTTGAAATGTAAGGCTAGAGGTTCAAGTGAACCCTGGACTGGAATAGAAATCTTAATATTGCATCTGTAAAGAAAGAAATATCCCAGGAAACCAGGTGCCCTTGTTCTGAAGAGTAGTTTTCATATTCATAATGATATCGGTGATGTTCATCGGTTTTCAGCTTTTAGAATCAAAGGACAAGTAAGGCATGGACAATTTAAAATAGCAGAATGCAAATGCAATCAGCCTTGAAAGGATAAAGGTAAGGGTACAGCTGAAAGAATTGGGGGGTGGAAGAGCAGACATTAAAAAAGGCTTTTGACAATAAAATGTTCAGTTTATGTTGTGGGAATCAAAGCTGATGGAAAATGTTGATTCAAGCATATTATCTAAAGTTACGTGTAAAAGCAGCAGAAGAGTTAAAATCAGTTGTACAAGAAGAGATTTTCAGAAGGGATTGAGTAGAAGTAAAAGTTGAGGATTGTGAATTAAATCTTTACCTTTCTCAAACTGGCCATCAATATTTGAATTTGTAAAAGTCATAATATAATAAGCTTTGTTTTGTAATTAAAGGTGAAAGTTTAAAAATTAAAATGTTTACTTCTGAAAAATGTGACTGAGAATGAGGTGAGGGTGAAGAATTGCTGCTTTTCATTATAAGACTTAGTAAACTTTAATGTTTGTTATGTGTAGACATTTCATTCATATAGGTTTCAAAATAAAATTTTGAATAGAAGCATGAAAGTACTCAATAGGTTGCTTTTGATACTTGATTTGAGGATTTTAAATACTTGTACAAATACTAGTTTTTTTTGTTAAATTAAAGCTAATTCTTTTATCTTAAAATTAATACCATTTATCCTTGCCCTCCACTCTTTTTTTACTTTTTACTATGTAATCATTTAAAATGCCCTCATTCTGACCTATTTTAAAAATGGGACAAGAGACAAAACACAGAGGAACTCACAGGATAAAACAATTTAAAAAAATATAGTTGTACTAATACACTTTTGTCTTTCATATGTGTTTCTGTAATATAAAGGCAAAATGAAGTTTACTCAGCTAGTTTGGGACAAAATATTCAGTCTATGAAGGAGCAGTAGAGATACCAATTAATGTATAACAATATTGTATACAACTATATATATATATATAGAGAGAGAGAGAGAGAGAGAGAAAGCATATTTCTCCCTGAAATCAAGTGCTCATACAAAATAGAAATAGAGAATAGTCAGACATTTTTCTCTAAAAATTTAATTGTGAAATGATTTGAAAGTACTTGCCAATAATAGTTTTCATTCTGGAAATTTATTTCTAGGTCCAAATGTACCTCTCACCCTTCTCAATAGATTTAATAGACATTTTTTGTTGTTGTTGTTAACATACACAGTTTCCGCAATTAAATTATAAGTATGAATTGTCAGTATGGAGCAAAATTTCCTCAGGGCATCAGTAAGTGCACAACTGAATCTCAGTATAATGGCAAAAACAGCCAAATACAAAAATAATCAGCCAAATAAAGGAACGATTAAATTCCATGGCTATAAAAATGCAGGTGCAAAATATAATGTCACAGCTAAATTGCATGAAAAAATTGGCTCTTCATATTAAATTAAATTGATAGTTATTGTCAGAAGATCATTATATTCTAGGAGAGAAACAAATTTTAGTTATAAATTTTTCCCCAATAGGACCCACCCTAGAGTCTGTTCACCGTAATCACATTTGAAGAATTCTTCACTGTCTCAAAATAATTATGTCAATTGAAATACCTTCCCATAAAGAAATACTTTGAAAAAAAATTGCCTGGTAAGGATGAATGGAAGAAGCAATTATGTACCTGAAATTGGAAACCTGATACAAATCATTTTTCATTATATTACTATAAAATCTGAAGTCCCTATTATATAAACACAGATTATTATCCCATTAACCAGACCTTTCTTTATTGGTTAACATGATACAGGAAATGTTAATGCTGAAGATAATAATAGCAAAGACTTGCGTACATTATATAGAACTAAATTATTTCTTATATTCAGTAAAATTGCTGCTTTCAAATATTATTTTTAGTAAGAGGTGACAATATTTACTTTCGGATATTTAGGCAATATTACCTGGGGTTCTTTAGGCATCACTGCATATGTATATACTCTTCTAAATAATTAATGAAACAAAATACATGTTAATCTTAGACCATGCTTTTTATTATCCTAAATAGTGATAGACCTAAATAAAGCAACTATTTTTATTCACAATTGAAATATTAAAAATACAAGTTGCCTAGAGAAAGACTTTAATTTGATCCAGTATTATATAGTTTCCTAAAATTGTTTTGAGAGCTAGCTATTCATTTACTTCACAATCATTCAACCTATCAAACACACTAAAAACCTTAATAATTTATAGATAATCTTACTGCAGATATTTTTCCTGGTCCATATTGTTTTAGGTATCAACAAGTAGAATAGAAATGGCTAGAAGCTAAGAGTTCCCATTCTCAGCGCCAATACAAATTAAAATAACCTTATCTGATAAAGGGAGAGTTCTTGACCATGCACGTTTATGTAGGATAAAGTTTGATCTATGGAGGAGTTGAGAACAGTATAAGATACTAGTTAACAGTTTCTTTCTCCAGCAAGTACAATGTTGTGAAATAAAAGAAATTTCTACTGCATTAAGTAAATATTGCTGATATATCCTATGCCACAAATCCATGAAACTGCCCGTGAAAAAATCATCAGTGATACTCTATATATGGATCTATCAACAATAAGTATAAAAATTATCTTTTACAAAGGTAGCTTGTATTATTATGTCTATATTTTCAAGTGAAGAAACTGAAACATAGAGAAGTAACCTAAGTTAACCTAAGTTAACAAAGATACTTTGACAAAAATGGCCAGGAAGACTGGCTCTAAGATTCTGTGGAAAGTCTATACTAGTTTTAAGGTACTTTTGTGAAAAATATGGGAGGCCTTTTAAAACATGTAATTTTCCCATTAGTCATGTCATTAACATTCTTAAAATATTTTTTAATTTGCCTGTCATGTTATTATTTTGACTAAAAACATTATAGTGCATTCTGAAGTTTTAATATGCTACAATTTAACAGTTAAGGAAAACTAACAAGCACACAGTAACAAACCCAGCAGGGAGCAGGCCTTTTTTCTTAATTATTTTTCTTTTGAAAGTCAGTTTAAGAGAACTGAATTTGAGAAAGATATTTTACCAAATTAAATGTAAAACTATGGACATATGTTGATAAAACATTTTCTTTTCTATACTGTTATTCAACTGAGCATTTCAAAATTTGAATGATAAATTGGATTTATTTTCCAATTTATTGCATTATAGTTTGCTGTTGAGTTTCATTCTTAGGAATTGTACCTCTTATTTGTGTTGCAGTTTACTTCTGTGTATTTTTAAATTTTTTGACTCATATTTTCTAAACATTGAAATGCAATACATTATTAGATTCTTCCATTTCAATAATTTCAATAGTAAGAGTTTCAAGAGTTAGAAGTGCTAAATCCTCACTGATTCTTGGGCAATATCATTAGGTTCTCATGTTGTACAAAAACCATCCTTTAAGATTAGTTCAACAGATACCCCAAACCTATAAGATATATGAATTGTTCCTTGTGACTAGTCAGCTATAAGCCTTATGAATTACCCCTTATGACTAGTCTGAGGAAATAAACAGAAGAAAAAGCTTACACTTAGTTTATGGTTGGTTCTTCATGCTACACTGATATCATCTGGAAGTTGACAGCTGTAGCATCAAAGTCCCATTCAGAAATGTATCTGAAGACAATAGAGAGGAAAATTTTTTCCAATAGTCAGTCTTTCACAGTGTATATTTGGTTTTTCTCTGACTGGAGGGGGTTATAGCTAAAGGTCCTGTACTAATTTTTAGGTAGTGGCCAACACTTTGTCGAGGTGGTCAAGAACATGAACACTTAGAAGAATGATAATAAGGAGATCTGGACTAGGGTAATGTCAGTTGACCTTGTAGAATGGGTGTAGAATATGCAAGAAGTACTCACGGCAAGAGAGGCTAGAAATAATCAGGAGGACACGATGACCTGTTGTTTGACTGTCATTCAACTTCTTTCCCTAACATTGGAGTGTTTGTGCTATACTTATTGTACAAAAAGGCAGTGGTAGCAGACATGGAGGTTGCACGTGTATTTAACAATTTAGGATGTCCTTCTCTGACACTGATATAGCTACACCTTAATGTATGTCTAATCTCCCAAGAACAGAGATCAACCTAAGTTTATGTAATGACAGTTCACCAGAGACCACCAAATCACCTAGGGGCAGATTGTTTGCATTTGACCCTTGAATCATAGAGAGTAATTTATCCTCAATGGAAAAAAAAAAAAAGCATTCATTCTGAACATCTTCCTTCCTCTAATGCTATGCCAGCCACTTTCTATGGATCTCTAGTATGTATTCATTGTTATGATATCATAAAAAGTCTTGCTTCTATCAAAGAAAATCAGTTTTCATTAAAATAACTGTTTAAATAGTCTTGCTTCCATGAAATTTATTGTTTTTAAGACATATTCCATCATCTAGAAGCAACTGACTTCATAAAATGTGAGAATTGTCTGTTGAATACTTGCTTTAGGCAGCAGCCGGAGATGGCACTGGAAGTTTGGCATAGTTTGGCATAAGTTTGTTCCTCAAAATAATACCTAGACTTTGAAGCATCGACCATTTCTTGGTTCTGTTTCTTTTGTTGTCAGAATATAGGACTAGGAATCAAGAATGGATATATATGAAGTTTTAAGAGTCAGGTTTTCATAGTACTTCTTCACTTTTGCTTTATGATCAATGGTAATTGAGATGATGGCTGCTCCCTCAGCCTGTTCCCAGAGTGATAATGACAGAACAGCATCAGCCAACCTGGGGGTAGATGTGTAGAATGAGCAAAAAAAAAAAATTTTTTTTGTTGTTTTAGGCCATGAGATTTTTGAGTTCATACCACATTATTACCTGGGCCATCCTGGGAGATTAAAATACACTGTAACAATAATTGACATTGCCAAAAAAAAGAAAAAAAAAGATTATATATATATATATCTATATCTATACACACACACACACACACACACACACACACATATATATATATATATATATAGAGAGAGAGAGTTTGGAAAATGTTGCCTATGATAATTTTGGAACTGAATCATGTACATAATGAACTTTAACTCTAGAGGCCATAAAATAGGATGTTGGTACTGTGTATTGGTTGCTCTTGGTTAAATTTGACAAGGTAGTTTAAGAAAGAGAGAAGCTCAGAAAAGAGTTAGTATATAAGCAAGAATAAAATGGAGTAGAGTTCAGAAGTCAGGAATTTGGCAGTTCTAGAGGAGAAACTGCGTTGTTTGTTTTTTTTTTTTTTTTTCCTACCGCAGTTGCTAAAAGATAAATCTAGGAAGGCCTTGAACAAAAAATGGAAATTGAAACTAAAGTATCAAATCAAGAGTATATCACACTCTCACAGTTAAAATTTCTGCATGTATTAATGTGTCTTAGATTAAAGGTCCAACTAAGGACATGCTGCTAATTAAATTCATTATATAGGACAAAACAATTAGGGAAAGAGATTAAAGATGTAATTCTCCCACTAAAGCCTGAAAGGACAAATGTATCTGCAATTAAGTCAAGAGAAAGAGAAACAAACAAACAAAAACAGAAGAAAAAAAAAAAGGAAGGAAGGGAGGGAGGGACGGAGTGAGGGAAAAAGGAAAGAAGGAAGAGCAAAACTAAGAAATTTATCTAGAAAAGAACTGGGAAATGAACACTGGTACGTGGAATACTTCAATAAGATATACGAGGCCAGTTAAATTTTTAAGTTTCTAATACCAAAAAAATCCATCAACCTGGATTAAAAGAAACAGCTTTTGAAACTTATTACAAACCATTGGCTGGCAAACTTCTTTATGTCAGAGCAGCTCTAAAAGAAGGCCTGGAAAAAGAACCCGCATAGAGCTTATCAGAGGAGTGCATATACCCTGGTTCTTCACAGAGGATGTGTGTGGGAAAGTAACTTGTCTTTTTATTAGTTCTCTGGAATCCAAAAAGCAATCTACTAGAAATCTAGTGCAGAAATTTTTCTGTATCAGCCTATAATGGAAAGACCACTCCAAATTTCCCTGAAAAGCTAGACTTCAGGCAAGAAACCATGAATGTATGAAAATTTTGTTACGTGTGGAAGGGAAGATGAGCCAAACAGTTGGTTATCAGGAGGGCAGACTGTGGTAGTCCCTAGTTGTACACATCACATATTTCCAATTTATCTTTTACTTACTTGGTAGGATTACACTTCCCTGAACCCTTAGAAATCATGTGCAACCGTGCGATTTGCTTTGGTCACTTCCAGGCATGAGATTTAAGAATGAGACTCCCATTTACCATACCTTTATTTTCTTTCCCTGTGTTGCTGCATGTATTAATATGACAGAATGAGGAGCTACTCTGTCTGTCTGAGTCCCAGAATGAAATCAGCATGAAAGAGAACCTTGAGCCACTCCATGATGGAGAGTTAAAATAGGAGAAAAGTAAGCCTGTATTATTTTAAAACAGAGTTCTTCCAGGGCTACAGCAAGGTTCCCTTGGAATGGAAGATAAAGTTGCCTACCGATTATATTAGCTCCATTCAAGACTAAATTAACAGACACAGAGATAGGTTCATCATACTGACTAAGGAGCTCGGTCCTACTGCTGAAGTGAAATAGGGTTGCTTCTGCACAGTGGAGAAAGAGAGGCCTCTGCCTAGGACTTAAAGATTTACTGGAGAATCTTTTACTCTTTCCATGTTCAATACCAACATAACAAGAGATGATGTCAACCTAGTTAAAGATGACGATCACCAAAAACTCAGAACCTTCAACATGAAGGTTTGGGTTACTTCACCAAGTTAAAAACTATGTCCAGCCTAAGATATGTCTGAGGGCAAAAGAAGACATGAAAATAATGGTAGACTTTTAACTTATAAATATCAACAGTTTACTTGTTTCTAGTAAAAGAAATGAAGAACCTTGACAACTATACATTTTGCTTTCTTGCTATTTTGTTATTTCTTTGCAAGCATTAATCATTTTCCACTCACCATTTTTCCTTCTACCCGTGTAAATAATGTTGGTCATGGCTAATTTTACAGAGTATTTTTAGGTCACAGACTATCCAGGTTTTGAGTAATGGATAAATTAACATCCCCCAGAGATAGATACAGTTACTGATACACCTTTAATTATCCTATCAGGGCAGAAGTGCTAACACATCTTCATTTGCATGAAGGATAGTTGCATCATGCTAAACAAAAGCAAATTATCATTGGTGTTATTTTATGGAAGTTTAAATGTGGGTAGTAGCATGCATAAGATTGCTTAGGAACCAAAAATGTGAAGTTTAGTGTTAACTTGCCTATTGGCTATCGCTCTAAATTTCCCCTTATACTGTCTTCTCTGTACCTTTAGGGACAGTATAATGAGACTCTATTAGACATACAATGGACAGTGTGATCAGTCTATAAATACTGCCTCTTGGATTTCTACACAGGTGTGAAGTGGTATTTCCAAAAGCATAAACCATAACAGACTCAGACATGAGTATATCATTCCATTTTATGTGACACAACTTTCTTCCTTCTGTCCTCACACCCTAAAGCTATCACAGACATTTGAGCAACATCGTGTTTTTGCTTTGGCTCTTCCAGTACTTACAGAACTTGTATAACCAGTCCTGTATGCCGGTGCTTTTCCATTTAAACGCCTAGTAGCTAAAATAATACCTTGTTTGTTTTTTCCTCCTGGGACATTAAACAATACAAAATATGCAGCACCTTTCCCTTTAAAATCAGGAATGAGGCAAGGACTTTCTAGTATCACTACTTTTTCTCAATGCTAATTGGAAGTTTTTGCCAGCATAGTATGCAATAGAAGGTAAAAAGAATAATTAGAATAAATAAAACTTTAATTATTTGAAGATAATATGATTATGTAAAAACTGGACAGAATATAGAAAATAGTAACATTAATAAGAAATTTTAACAAGTCTTCGGAATATTAGCTAAATAAAATCAATTGCAAGTCTAATCAGAAACAAGCTGACTTTTCTAAAATATATTTATACTAATAGCAAAGATTATAAATTGTGTGAAAAGAAATCTAATCAGATATTTACCTGTACTTTATGGGGAAATCATAAAAAAAATTTTAGGTAATCTAAGGATATGTAATTAAATGGTGTACAAATCACCACAAGTTTAGTGGCTTAAAACAACATAAATTTATTCTCTTTCAGTCCTGGAGGTTAAAAGACAGAAGAAGTTTTCATTAGACTAAAATCAAGGTGTCCGCAGGGTGATGTTGGTTTTGAAGGCTCTGGGGGAGAATCTCTTCCCTGCCTCTCCAGCTTTTCCAAGCTGCCCACATTCCTTGGCTCTGGGCCCACTCCCAGCAACTGCATCACTTTGACCTCTGCTTCAGTTACCACTCCCCTTTCCTTTTCTTTTCTTCTTTTCTATTTTTTAAAAAATATTTTATTTATTTATTTGGCAGAGAGAGAGCATGGGAGAGTACAGGCAAGAGGGAGCTGCAGAGGCAGAGGGAAAAGCAGGTTCCTCGCTGAGCAGGGAGCCTGATGCGGATCCCAGAACCTGGGGATCATGACCTGGGTCGAAGGGAGTCGTGTAACTGACTAAGCCACCCAGGCACCCCTCCTTTTTCAATCATACAAACCCCTGTGATTACTTTAAGGATCATCTTTGTAACTGAGAGTAAGATCCCCATCTCAAGATCTTTAACTTATTCACATTTGCAAAATCTCCTTTGCCATATAAGATAACATAGTCACAGGTTCCAGGCATTAGAGCATGGACCTCACTACTTGTCATTATTTTGCCTGCTACACATGGAGAAAGAGTCTGTGTTTAAAGACAGAAGTCCAGATGGTAACTATGCAATTACTTACCATGAATTAAGACTTTATATATGTATGTATGTATTTTTTTAAAGATTTTATTTATTTATTTGAGAGAGAGGGAATGAGTGAGAGCATGAGAGGGGGAGGGTCAGAGGGAGAAGCAGACTCCTTGTGAAGGACTGGATCCTGGGACTCTAGGAGCATGACCTGAGCTGAAGGCAGTTGTTTAACCAACCGAGCCACCCAGGTGCCCTGTTTCTATGTATTTTTCGAGAGCATTTAGGAGTGTGGTATTAGGACCTGTGCAAAAAATTACTGGAGTGATTGGTTCTAAAATATAGGAAAAATAAAACTGCATCCTATATACCATACAAAATCCAATTAAAGAAAACTAAAGAACTAACTATAAAACTTTAAGAAGCAAATATATCTTAGCAAGAATTCCTTAAGCAAGTCATAACACACACACACACACACACACACACACACACACACACAAACCATTTAGGAAAAGACTGATTTAGCTACAGTAACAGTTGTAACTTCAGCATATCGGCCATTACCATAAATGTTTTTAAAAGAGAAAAAACAAGCTAGTGAGTATAAGAAGATATTTGCATATGTATACATGATTAAAATATAGTAATCAGGATATATGGAATTCCTCTATATCAATAAGAAATTTCCAAATATTTTTGAAAATGTAGCCAACATAATCTTTGTGCTAGAAATGAAGAATATAATTCCAAATAACTACTGAAACAAAGAGGAAATCAGAACCATTATTACAAATTACTTAGAGGTGAAATATATTGAGAACGACTTTTATAAAGTAGGACAAAATGACACTGAAATAAAGAATAGGAAATTATATGAATAAATCAACTTCAATTTAAGAATGTATGTACAAATCACAAAAAGAATCCTCAGAGGGAGGGAGAACAGAGAACAAATAAAGAATCTAAAAATCAAGAAAAAACAGCTATATGGATATCATTACTAAAATCAAAAGTTGTTTCTTTGGGAGGGGGAAATGCAAAGTTCTAATCTAGGTAAAGGAGAAAACAAGCATATAACTTTATATCACTAAATGTGGAAATGCAGAAAGCATTGATGACTTACTCAGAACATATAAATTGCTGAAATTGGCTGTAGAATAGTAACAGCTCTATGAATCAGTAAGCCTAGCACAAATAAATAGCAATGATCTAACTTTAAAAATATCAGGAAAGCCTATCAAATAAGAATTCTACAGAACACCAATGATCTGAACATAGGCAACTAGAAGACATACACAAGATGTTTTAACCAACTGGCTTAAAATACTAAACAAAAAGTACAAATGCATTACTGAAAAGATACTGGTCATTCCAAATTCATTGATGAATAACATTGCACACAAGTTTCCTTTATTTAATGAAAGGGAACACACAACAGTGGTGAACATAGAATTAATGACACTAGAAGCTTATATGATTTGGGGCATGGGTGGTGGGGGAGGATGGCTTTAAGAAAAAGAAAGAATTACAATTAAAAATTAAGATGAAAGCCTTGAAAAGAGTCTGTTCAGTAATGGGTTCTAAAGCTTAAGCTTCAATAGCTTCACAGAAAATAACCACTTGTATACAAGAAACGTAGAGCAACCATCACACATCAAGTACAGCATTAGGTGTAATCCCATCAAATTTGGAAACATAAATGACATGTCCATTAACCACAATCATGTTCAACATGCTACCGGCTGTTTCCATCAATGAAGAAGAAAAGACAGATTGAAAACAAAAGTCACATGTATATGGAAATCAAGGAAATGATCACCATTAGTCTCAAAGGGGTGTGTGTGTGTGTGTGTGTGTCTGAGAAAGAGAGTGAGAGAGAGATCAAATACACAGAAAACCTATTAGGATCATGGGACAAACTATGAGATATGATGGGAAAAATTAGCAAGATGGCCAAGTACAAGATAAATAACTAAAATTAATAATATTTCTGCTCACTAGTAATAACCACACAGAAAATAAAGTAGAAAATAATATTCACAAGAGCAAAACTAATACAAAATTGTCTATAGTAAATTTAATAATTGTATAAGGTGTGTGTGTGTGTTTACAAAATATTTTTTCTGCAGAAGATACATGAAATTAATCAATATAAGTCAGCCTGTGTTGTTTAGAAACATTCAGTGCTGTCATTAATTTATGAATTTCAAAGTAAATATAATATGATAAAATCTCAGTAGAATTTTGAATGCAAATCAATAGGGAACATGCAAAATAAATCTGAAAAAATAATAAATCTGAAAAAAAAGCACATTTTGGCGCTGAAAGTATTTGTTTTTAATTTAGGTGAAATCCACCTAAACTGAAATAACCATTTCAAGTGAACGATTCAGCAGCATTTACTACATTTACAATGTGTGCAACCACCATCTATATCTAATTCCAAAACATATTCTCACTCCCAAATAAAACCCCATACGCACTGAAGAGTTAATTCCCATTCCTTCCTCTCCCAGGCCCTGTCAACCACGAGTCTGTTTTCTATCTCTTTAAATCAACCTATTATGAATAGTTCATATAAATGGAATCATGCTATGTCTGATCTTTTGTATCTAGCTTCTTTTACCTAGCATAATGTTTGTGAAGTCCATCCACATTGTAGCATGTATCATTACTTCATTTCTTTTTATGGCTCAATAGTATTTCATTATATGTATATATCACAATTCATTCATCTATTCATATAATGATAGGTATTTGGGTTGTTTACACTTTTTTTGGCTATTTTGACTAGGAACCTGCATATATATATTTGTTTGAACTTGTTTTATGTTATTTTGGGTATATACCTGGCACTGGAAAATTTTAAAAGATGATGAACTTCCTCTATTAGATGGTAAACTATGGCATGATAAATGAACAAATAGATAAAAATAGAGACTACAAGATTAGAACAAAATCTATATGATCAGAGCAAAATCTATGTTTTGGTTATAATATATGAAAAGAAGAAGTATTTTAATTCTGTGGGAAAGTGAAGAAATGCTTAGTATGATAGGAAAATTGGAAATACCATTGGAAAACATGAAGATAATGTGTTTACTCAGATCATTACCAAAAAACTCTCCAGAAATATTTCAAGTAAATAATAATAGAAGCCAAACTGTAAAGTATAAGAAAAATATAAGATTATTCATTGAAAAATTTGAATACAATAATATATTTATAACATTTAGAAAGTAAAGATATTTTAAAGTAAGAAAATATGCAAAAACAAGAATTAAAACCTTAATAAATGTAACCATATTATTTTTTAAATCACATATATAATGAAATACACCAGACACAGAGGAAAAATATAAAAGATAGACTGGGTGAAAACATTTTCATCACACCTGGATTAATAGCCAGAAAACATGGAGAACTCCAATAAATTACTAAGATCAATAACTTAACAGAAAATTGAGGAGGGGCTCCTGGGGTGGCTGTCAGTTAAGTATCTGCTTTTGGCTCAGGTCATGATTCCAGGGTCCTGGAATTGAGCCCCTTGTAGTGCTCCCAGCTCATCAGGGAGTCTGCCCCTCCTCCCCCATCTGCCCCTCCCCCCATCTGCCCCTCCCTCTGCTAGTGCGCTCTCTTTATAAATAAATAAATAAAATCTTTAAAAAAAAGAGAGAAAGAAAATTGAGGAATGTGATGTATAGTATCTTCCATATACTTTTGATGACACTATAAGTTGATTCAAAATATCAGAGTTCAGTTTGGCAGTATTTACTTAAATTTAAAATAAAAATGTGCTTCCATTCAACAATTACCTTCAAGGGCATTAACCGTAAATTCCCCCTTATATCCTCTTGTTCACAAAGAAGCAACATTTTTGGCAGATAATTTTGCCTGTTAAAATGTAAGTCACTTTTCACTAGATTATACTTATGTAAATACAAATAGAAAAAATAGATTGGTATTAGTTTGGCTATATATACATTATTTAAACACATGCATAGAAATACAGACATGCATATATTCACGTGTATATATGTACGAATGATACTAAGGATCTGTTCCAAATAGTCAAATAGCACCTCCTTTTGGTAAGGAAAATAGCACTGAATGTGATCATCTATGTATTTTTTTTAACATTACTTGTGTAAATGAGCTTAATTCATTTATTTTTGTTCTTAATCATATTTTCAAAGTTTATGCATTTAACATGTACATATTTCTTATGTAAGGATTTCTTATTTAAGTATAAAAGGGATGTTTTTAAGTTATGATAGTTCCAAATCAGTGCTGATTCCAAAATTCTGAGAGGAAAACAAAGTATGAAACGAGCATCTTAATTCTTTCCTTTTCCTCATTAATCCCCCCACGCCCCGCCCCGTAAGTCTTAGATCAGTGAGTTTTGTACAAGAAATCTCTTTCTGTGACCTGGGAGAAGGTGTTTAGAAAAGGGAGAATAAGGGAATTCGGCTTCTGGGTATGTTCTGGTCTGACCAGCTTAGTTACATTTTTTAAAATAAACCTTACATTTGAATGAGGGGTCCCAGGACAAAAGGAAAAGGGCCAGTATGAAGAGAGGAAGGGAGAGAGAGAAATTATTTCTGCTGGGTAAATGTATAAATGAAGAGATTTACTTCTCATTGTTCAGATAATTGAAGAGTTAATATCAATGGAATGCGAATCTGTAAGACCAGATTTCATGAGTATGAAACCCCAGTCCATGACTGGGTGTAGGAAAGATTTGGGCAGTTTCCAATTTAAGAGGTCATAACTGGATTAATCTGTCAGGTCGTTGTTGATACAATTTTGTGGCTGATTTGAGCATTTAAAGAAAGCAGAATACAAATAAGAACATGAATGCAAACAAGTAGTTTGGAATTTGTACTGAGGAATATTGAAAGGGAACTGTCTTATGATAATATTCCTAAATAAAGTGGTAGTACAAAATTATTTAATCTACAGACCTATTGCATGTTTAGTCCGTGCCTTTTACTTTTCATATAGAACTAAACTAATGATGATTCACCTTATTGTATTAAGAAAATTAATACGAACTCAAATACGATTTTGAAAGCTAAAGTTGATCCTGGGCATATGTGAAGTATAAAATAAATTTGTGTTCCTCTCTAACAAATACCTTGCTATGTTATATTACACTCTATTGTACACTGAAATAAAGGAAATGTCATTAGGAAAGAAAGAAGGTATCACAGGACTTAGAAGTCTTCTGAGTCTAAATGGTATGAGGCCAGCACTGAAGGTTCATTCATAACAAATGATAAGATGCTTATGAATTACAGACTCAGTGCACAAGAATATACTTTGATCAATCCAATTTGATAAACACACAAAAGGCACCTTTGTTTTAGGTATTTACCCTGGTTACAAATGAGGTTTACAGAATAGGAGGCATTCAGGAAAATTGCAATCACTATTAAAAACCCCTCCTTTATTTTATACCAGTTTTGAATTTAATTTAAGGGCTTCCTCATATGCTAAAAAAACCTAAGAAAACTTTCTCATAAAGGAACTTCAAAATCCAATAATGTCACCTATTTTATTTAAAATTACAGCTATGAACATACAGGGAAATTATGTAATCTATGGGTGACTTTTTTTTTAACCTAACATACTGAGAGGAATATGAAACTTCCCACACATACCTCCTCTTCTATTCACCAATGAAATAACTACCTATTTTTAAGGTAACATAACCCACCAATTACTCTTGACAAATAATTTATACAGAACACCTGAACACCTGCGCTAAGACATTCAGTAACGAATCATCATTCAAAGGTTATGATCTTTAAAAATCTAAATAAATACACCTTTCTGTTAAAAGAGTGCTCTTTAATTGCAGGGCTTTATTTTTCCCCTTAGAATTTTGAAATACTTTTGTGGTGAACCACACTTGTACCCCTCCTCCCTTCCCTAAATAATTGCTATGTTCACTGCCAACATTATAACCATTTTGTGTGTGTGTGGCTGAAGTACCCATATTTAAATGGCACTAAAGAGTAAATACTGAGTCTTGCTAAACTTACTTTTACAATCAAAGATGATGGAAAAATATCAGGTTTTATGTACTCCTCCTCTGAAATCTTCCTGGCATAAAACTAATATGCTTTTTGCATTCTTGAACTTAAAAAAAAAAAGCTGTTTATAAATAGGTGATTTTAATGGAAAAAATGACCACATCAGTACCAACCTTGGCAAACAAGTTGGGAGCATAATCAACACTAACTTCACAGAAATGTTGCAAAAAATAACACTTCCCCAATTCAGTTGTTGTTGTTTTCCAACTGATTTTTAAAAAAATAATAGTATCAGTAGTATTTTGTAAAACCATGCAAACAAAAGAAAGTGTTTCTAATCAAACATTTTAGGGAACCAGCTCACCTCTAACATTCTTTAGTGTGTCTGTTATTTGCAAAATAATATTGACACACTGTATCTTTAATAATGTTAACCAATAACTCACATGAGTATCCTTTAATTATTCTTAAAAATTCAGATCCTTAGAGCCAAGCCCAGAGCTACAAAAACAGAATCTCCATGGTGAAGACTCTTTTGAATGTTATACATAGTGAAGCTTAAGAAACTCTTTAGTTTTGGGTCTTTCAATGAAATGTGCAGCATGTGAAAAAGCAGTTTTTCAAAATTTCAGAAGATTGCAAATTGACAGTGGTGGTGACAAATTGAGTTATATGTATCTTTTATATGATGTCTGAAAATGCCTCACACTAACTGCCTCCAAATCTTTTTCTCTCAGCCACTGAGAACTTAGGATCGAGTTAGTGTAAAGGAAGCTTTTGGGGGAGATGGATGGAAGGGTTGAGAATTATCAAACTGCCAAAAGTAATAATCACTGCGTCAGAAAAAACAACAACAAACAAACCTGGTATCACATTAATAAATTAGTAGGTATAGAGACATTGGGTCTCAATAAATGCACTTAAAACTATCACCAGATTCTGCTTACCTTTGGAATGGACTATTTATGTATGTGTTATTTTCCACAGGTATCATTCTGTTACAGTGAAAAAAATTCCTTTGGAAAAATTTACATGGGCATTTGTGTTTATTATTTTAACATTATACAGTTAGAACTGAGCAAAAGATAGCCAATACAAATCATTAGTAATGTTGTGATCTGTATATTACCAATTTTTAGCATACTGATTCATAGACTTAGAGTTTTTTTAGTGTGTAACATTGCTAATTGTATGTGTGCATTTGTGCATAGTATGTATTATAAAGTTAAATAACTATATATTTAAAATCACTCAGTGTATCTTAAACTTTGCTTGTTTGCTCTATATATTGTGAATATGTTTATATGGAAATATGATTCTAAAATAGCCTATCTGTAATCATATCTCAAATGACAGCAAAATATCTCTGTTGTTCTCTTTTGTAGATGTTTCATTTTAATTTTGCCTATCACCCGCCATTGGTCATTAAAGTATTTTTTATTTTTGTTTTGCTAAGCAGCAACTAACAATGGAGTTAAATGCTCCCATATGAGGCAGATAAAAATAATATTACTGCATTCTATAAATGTTTCTCTTTACAGCTATTCTAAGAAATTTGAATTTGGTATTCCCAGCAAATTAAAAAAAAAAAAACTAGAAAAAGCAAGACTATGCTACATGAAAGTAAATATTATTATAACAATAAAAAAATACTAAAACTGATTAATTGAAATGGTATTTCAGTGTATTTAGATTTCTGACAAACAACCAACCACCATTAAAATTCTTTTGCACATAAGCACTATTCATGTACTTTACATATAATTTAGTGTTCAGTAAAGTGAATTCTATTTTTTAACAATAGTAAGAGGTAAAGTGGAAACAATTTTGGGCTGTACCTTTTTGATTCTTTTCTTTTTTTTTTCTGATTCATTTTTCACCATGTTCTCATGTTCAAAACTGTCAATCACATTTTTTTTTTCTTTCTTCAGACTTCTCTTTGGTGTCTCCTTCCTGAAGTCTAGGTTCTTCTGCTATAATCTGGACTAAATTGCTCTCCACTTTTGCTGGACATCTGTGATATATTTGAACCCCATGCCTGGAGATTGTTTAGTCAACATATCAGAAAATGATATAGCATCTGTTTCATCCTTATGTTAACTTATAAGCCAAGAAAAGTAAAGAAGGAAGCAATGAGTATAAATTACTAAGTCCTTTTTCCTTTTAGAAAGGAAGTTAAAACATGTGCCACATCACAATATTTGAAATCTTGGTAATGGGAAAACAAACAATTTAAGGTTGGTAAACAAATCATTCAAACATGAATCAAATAATTAAAAGTAACATGTTTTGGAACAAAGCATATCAAGTAGTCAAGTCAAACACTTTGTTGACATGTTAGTCATTCATCTTTTGTTTCAATTGATTCAGGGTAAGTCTCCCTAAAATAAGAATAATCTTCTTGAATTTGGCTTGAACTTTTTTGGTTAGGGGAAAATTATTAAGCCAGTTGTACTTTGTACTTCTTTGCAAATCTTTTTTGAATTTTGAAATTATTTGTCAACTGTTGAATTTTGTATGACCATCTCCCCATGCACCATCATTTTTTTTAAAGTGTTACGGTGTGACCAGTGGAAAACTTTGAAGGATATGAAAAAAGAACTAAGAGAGAATATAGTCTCACCCAACATCTCCTTTAGGAACAATCTTCACCAATATATTGATAACACACACACACACACACACACACACACACACACACATTACACAAACACATATCACACAATATGGAACCATAGATGATATTTTTAATCTTTAGTCTTAAAATAGGTTGTGGAAAAACCTCTATTTTGATAAGTATGAATGATCATCACCCTTTCAGATTGATGTAGTTTATTTTATTATTAGATCATAATTTAATAAATAGTTCTCAAATTAGAATGACAATACTGACAATAGCCTGCATCTACTGACTCATTATGTGCCAGGTTGTTTTCTCAGGGCTTTTCCAGTATTCACTCATTTAAATGATGGATATTTATGCTATTTTCTTTCTTTTTTATTTAAGTCAAGGAAAGATTAATATAATTCAATATATGCTTTGAACATTTTCTTGATTGTAACTGTGAACACATTTATAGGAAGTCCAATGTTATTTCCGATCTCCTCAATAGCTCTACTAATTTATATTTCTACCCAAATGATAAGCACTTCAGAGAATCCATTACTCATCTATCTTTATTGCTAGTGAGATTAAGTGTATTTTTGTATGGTTATTATCTACTTTTTTCCCCCAGACTATATTATTTTCACACTACTCTTGGGTAATTTATTGCTCTTTTCTTATTGTTTTTTCTGAGAGTTCTTTTTATCATGAACATTTTGGGGGTCTGACTTTTCTTTTTCACGGTAATACTTGTATAGTGTTTAAAATGTCATATGGTATGGGGTGCCTGGGTGGCTCAGTAGGTTAAGCGTCCGACTCTTGGTTTCAGCTCAGGTTGTGATCTCATGAGTTGTAATCTCATGGGTCATAAGATCGAGCCCCAGATCAGGCTCCATGCTCAGCAGGGAATCTGCTTGAAGATTCTCTCCCTCTGCCCTTCCCCTCACTCTTCTCTCTCAAATAAATAAATAAAACTTTTTAAAAAAATAAAATGTCACATGGTGCTACCAGTTCTGTGCTCACCTCTTATGAATCGCATTTATTCTCCCAAAGCAACTATTTTCTGAAAATTAGCTGGTATGCATTCCTTTTAACCATCATATTTAAATCAAAAGATTGTGTGTATAATGATATGTTGGTATGTAGTGATAATGTTATGATATGTTGGTTTCCTTTTGGAAAAGATCAAACTGTCACTTTGTTACTTCCCTCTGTCAGTTCCCCCCACAAAAACATACTACCTTGCCTTAGTTTCTGTTTGTCTCTTTTTTGTGGTTGCTGTCTTTACTGCATTACATATCTTTCTATCTTTTATTTAGTATTCTTCTGTAACTACCTTCTTAATTTTGATGTGATACTTCCTCCAATAGCCTCTGAAAATCAAGGAAGGTAAAATTTTTGTGACAAAACATATGCAAAAATGTTTTTATTCAAACCATACACTTGATTGACACATGTACAAGACATGGAATTCTTTATTACACCAATTTTCAAAAAAAAAAAAATCATTTTCCTTCAGAATATTCCTGTATTTACTTCCCAACTTCCAGTAATTTATTTTAAGAAATCTGATGACATTCTAATTTCTAATTTTTAGCTGAAATATTTTAATGTATATTTAACTGTTTTCTTTTCTCTGGAAATACCCTTTATTTCTGGTATGCTGTAATGTCATAGAGTCGTAGATTTATTGGATTCTTACATTTATTCATTTTCTGGAATGATTATACACATTTAAATACAATCATATTTAATTTCTATTGTAGTCATTATTAAAATTTGAAGGATATTTTTTTAAAAATTTAACTTCAGTCACTACTGATTTTAAATTATTCTTTCTTGTCTCTGAATATTCCTTTGCTCTGGAATCATGTTATTTCCTAGATGAAGTAATCCTCTGTCTCTTTAAGGGTATAGATCATAACCAAATATGTCCTGATGAGAACCTGGTAGGTTAAGTCTCATTATCTTCATAGTGGCAACAAGACTGTTTTTAATTAGCTATGCAGACCTCCTTATGTTTGCTTTGCAAACATAGAGTCACACAGTTTTTTAACACTAAGGCTACAAAGTTAACTTCTCCCTAGAAGCTTTCCTAAACTGTCCTGGTTACACCTTTAATATTGTCTATTTGTTATCCCAAGGCTGAGAAATTGGGGACAAGAAACTCCTTCAATGAAATTTTACAAGTGACACCTGTAAATATGGTTAAATTCACCCTCTTTTTGAGGCCCTTAAAATTTGTTCAGGTTTCTTCTCCCTCAGGAAGTGATTTTTATTACCATTAATAAAGTTGGCACTTTAAAAAAACAAACTAGCCCAACTCACACCATAAAAAATAGATCTTTTGAATATCCCTTTCACTATTAAGGAAATTGGATTTTTTTATTTTAAGACTCCTCGAAAAGAAATCACTAGAACCAGATGGTTTCACTGGAGAATTCCCCAAAATCTCTTTAAAAAGAATTAACACCAATTCTATATGCCTCTTTCAGAAAATAGAAGAGGAGGGAACACTGTTTACTTCATTTTTTGAACTTGATATTACCCACATACCAAAACCTGACAGGCAGTACAAACAAAACAAAACTAAACAAAACAAAAAGGAAGGGATGAAGAGAGGAAAGGAGAGAAGAAAGAAAAGAGAAGAAAGAAGTAAGGAAGAAAGAAAGGGAGGAAGGAAGATAGGGAGGAAGGGAGGAAGAAAAGATATCCCTTATGAATATAGACACAAAAATTCTTAATAAATAGTAGCAAATAGTATTCATCAATATAAGGAAAGAATGATACCACAAATGGGGTTTATTCCAAGGATCCAAGGCTAGTCCAATATTTTAAAATCAGTCAATGCAACCTATTACATCAACAAGCCAAAAAACAAAAAATGACAGGAACATACAGAATGCTTATATAGAATGATGCAGAAAAAGCATTTCACAAAATTCAACTGTCATTCTTGATGAAGACTCAAAAAACAGAAATAGAGGGAATCTTACTCAACTTGATAAAGAGCGTTTACCAAAAAGATACAGCTAACATTGTACTTAATAATGAAATGAATAAGAAACATGTTTCCACCTGTTTGGGAACTCAGGCAAAGATGACTGCTCTTACTATTCATATTTAATATTGTGGTAATAGTTCTAGCCAGTGCAATAAGCCACCGAAGAAGAAGAAGGAGGAGGAGGAGGAGGAGGAGGAGGAGGAGGAGGAGGAGGAGGAGGAGGAGGAGGAGGAGAAGAAGGCAGATAGAAAAGAAAAAGTAAAAGAAAGAAAAGGCAGAAAGGAAAGAAAAGAAGAAAGAAGGAAAAGACACATAGATAAGCAAGGAATAACAGCCCCTGTTTGCAAAGGATGTCATTGCAAATATAGAAAAATAACAAAGATTTTACCAAAATCAAAAACAAACAAGACAAAAGACTCCTAGAGCTAATAAGTGACTTCACTATGATCACAAGATACAAGGTCAATATACCTCCCCCAAATAGAAAATAAGATTCTATTTCTGTATACTAACAACAAACACATAGACTCCAGAATTTAAAAATTTAATACCATTTACAATTACTCAAAACAAAAATACTTATGTATAAGTTTAACAAATAATGCATAGTACTTGTATGCTGAAAACTACCAAATACTGATGAAAGAAATGAAATATATATATATATATATATATATATATAGAGAGAGAGAGAGAGAGAGAGAGAGAGAGAGAGAGGGAGAGAGAGAGAGAGACATAATATGTTTAAGGATTGGAAGACTTGCCATTATAGAGATATCTATTTTCACCAAATTGAGATGCAGTTTTAATAAAACTTATCCAAATCCCAGCAAGAGTTTTCATAGATATATACAGGAACATTCTTAATTGATATTGAAAAGCAAAGGAACTAGAATAACCAAAACAAGTTTTAGAAGAGTAATGTGGAAAGATTCAGTCTAACAGAATTCAAGATTAATTAGGTAGCTACAGTAATCAAAAGTGTTTGGTACCGGTGAAAGGATAGACACATAGATCAGTGGAATAGAATAGAAAACTCAGGAAAAGCTCCTCAAAATATTCCCAAATGATTTTTGATAAAGAAGTAAAAGCATTTCAGTGGGGGAAATAAAGCCTTTCAACAAACATTCCTGGAGCAACTGGATATCTACTGACAAAAAAGAAACAAATCTCAATCCAAACTTCACATTTTATACAAAAATTAACTCAAAATGGATCATGGACTTAAATGTAAAATGTAACAGTGTGAAACTTTGGGTGGGGGGGAATAGGAGAAAATCTTTGTGAACTAAGGCTAGTCAAAGTATTCCTAAACTTAACACCAAAAACAAGATGCATAAAAAGAAAAATTGATGAGTTGGACTTCATCAATATGAAAAACTTTGCTGCCTGAACGCTCTGTTAAGTGATGAAAAGACAGTCTAAAGACTGAGAGAAAACACTTTTAACCAACCACGTATCTGATACAAAATACTAACAACTAGAATATATAAAGAATGCTTAAAAATCAATGCTTAAAAAACAGGCATTCCTATTAAGAACATGAGCAAAAGATACACAGACACTTCATTGAAGAATATATGCATATGGCAAAAAAAAGCACATGAAAATATGTTCATCTTAGCACTTTTCTTGAGATCAATAAATTCATATTGAAACTAAAATGAGATATCATCACACACTTATCAGGAAGACTAAAATTTTTTATAAAGGCTGAAAAGTATGTGGGGACACTGGATTATTCATACATTGCTGTTGAGTATATAAAATGGTACAGCCTGTCTGAAGATAGTTCGATGGTTCTTAAAAAAACAAAACGTGCATTCACTCTACAATGCAACAACTGCACTCCTATGCAGTCATCCCAGAATAATGAAGAAATATTCATACAAACACCTGTATACACAGGTTTATAGAAACTTTATTCTAAATAGCTCCAAACTGGAAACAATGCAAATGTCTTTGAACCGGCAAATGAGTGAACAAACTACGGCATGTTCATACCGGAGGTGTGTCTGTATCACATTCGTGATAATAAAAGGAAATGACAGTAGTACCTGCAACACCTGGATGAATCTCCACAAAATTATACTGTGAGGAAAAGACCATTCTCGAAGAGTTACATACCCTATGATTCCATTTCTACAGCATTCTTGAACTCACAAAAGTGTAGAAATGAACATATTATTGATTTCCAGGGGTTAAGGCAGGGTGTGCAAGGTAGAAATATATGTGGCTATCCAGTGGCATTATGAGGCATCCAATGGTGATGGGAAATATTCTGTATTTTGACTGCACCAATGTCAGTATCCTGGACATCCAAAACTGCTTAATTATAATTTTCAAGTAAGTAATGACCCTCATGCATGTAAAAATAATTTACACACATATCGAATATTTAATTTAACTCATTTAATGAAGGAGCCGGTAAGGTGTTACAATCAGTGCAAATGAGATCAGAAAAAGAAAAAAAATACACTGATACACATATACACAATCAGGAATCCTGAAATTAATTTGGTAATGGAGGCACAACTGGTTAATATTAAATTATAATATAATATTTGATGTCAACTTTTCTAAGAGTGGAAAATCAAATGTAACTTTATGAAATAACATCGGTTGTATTTTCATGGATGAAAATCTGTATTATGATTGACAGGAAACAGTTTTCTACAACTTAAGTTCTCTGTCCCCATATTTGTATGAAATAACCTAGATAATCAACAATAATCAAAGGTGCATCTTAGAAGTCTTTAATTCTCAGAGATTCTGCCAAACGACACGTAGGGTTTCATTCAAAGACATCTTTAACCTGTTTGATGCATTTCTACAACCATAATATTTTTTCTTGAAACAAATTACTTTACTAGAAGCAAAATATTTAGGATTTCACTTGACTGGAATTTTATTACATCTAGAGATTTATGTGCAATTAAGATCATCATATTCAGCCACCACGTATGTCTATTTATTATTACATGTCACCCATTTCCCTTGTTAGACTTAGAGGTTTTCTTCATATATATATGTGCATATATATAATATTTATTTATATATTATATTATTTATATTTATATTTTCCAATATATAAATATTTAATTATATTACTTCTAAAATATATTATATGTAACATAATATATATAACTATATATAATAATATCCATATATTTTATTCACTTGAAGGTATAGTTTTATATTAATGGAAATATGGTAATGTCTTCCTTCATAATTTCTAATTGCGTATTACTAATAAAGGGAGTCTGGTATGTTTATTAGTATATGTAAATTATAGTGATCTGCTCTGCTTTTTAGGAAACTTCGTGTTGGCATTCAGTGTAATATTAATAAATAAACATATAAATATATATAACTGAATATTATTAAAATGGACAATAGTGATTTGGGGTCCAATTTTCAATGATAAAATGATATAAAATTACAATAACTCAAAGACATTAGGTGGAAGTAAAGATGACATGCTCTTGGAAACTGTTAGAGTCAAAATACAGCTCTAATAATGAAGATAATTGTACAAATAAAATTATATTTCATGACTTTTACAGAATAAGCAAGATTTTTGCATACACATACATATATGTACATATATGAGTGGACATGTACATGTATAATATTAAATATGCATTTGTATCTCAATTGTTTTTAAATATTACTAATAGATTTTTCACTATTTAATCCATTTTCTTAAATATTATGTTTTGTTGGTTAAGCTATCATTTTTATAATTCTCTTTGGGACTATGAGAGATTCCGTATACACACTTGCTTTATATGGAAACATAAACTTTATATTACCTTAAAATAGTAATTTGCTTGTGCTTTCTAATAGTTTTGCATATTTTATATACATATAAATATATATGCCATGCATCAATAACTTAATGAATTTCCCCAAGTTTTAAATTTTTGCATATGTGTTTTTTAGGAAAAAATAACTTCTTTAAAGTAATAGTCCCTGATACCTTCTTTTGGGTATAGCCTTAATAAAGAGAAATGACTTTGAAGTAAGAGGTATAAGTTGGGGTGCCATGATTGTAGTAATTACTAAGAACCATCTGTCAAGGCACAGTTCCAAGAATGGAGAGCACGCTAGGTAGGTTGGCCTCACTTCACAGCAAAATCCAATTAAGGGAATTAAAGTTTTAAGCAAACCATCTCAAGGTGCTACAGCTCCAAAGATAATTTTTACCAGTAAGCTCTGTTAGGGGTCTCATTGCTATCCACTTATTTGTCAATTGATGGAGGAAAAAAAAAGTTTCCACAGTCACATAGGACTCTATGTTATTGGTGTATGTAGTCGAAACAATTGTAAGCCTTTTATAGATCCTAGAAAAATCTTAAGTGCTCCCATTTGACATGATTATAAATCTATTAAAATGTACTAAGCTCATATTAATTATAATTTATATGAGTTGAGTTGACGTGAATAAAAAATTGACAAGTGACTTCCTTTCCACATTTAGGTCTTTCATCCATTTTAAATGTACTTTTGTGTAGGGGATAAGAAAGTGGTTCAGTTTCATTCTTCATGTTGCTGTCCAGTTTTCCAACACGATTGTTGAAGAGATTGTGTTTTTTCCATTGGGAAAATTAGTTTTGTCAAAGATTAGTTGACCATATAGTTGTGGGTCCATTTCTGGCTTCTCTGTTCTGTTCTATTGATCTATGAGTCTGTTTTTGTGCCAGCACCATACTGTCTTGATGACTACAGCTTTGTAATATAGCTTGAAATTCAGAATCATGTTGCCTCGTTTTTTGTTTTTTTGTTTTTTCTTTTTCAGAATTTCTTTGGCTATTCAGGGTCTTTTGTGGTTCCATACAAATTTTAAGATGATTTGTTCTAGCTCTGTGAAAAATGCTGGTGGTATTTTGATAGGGATTGCATTGAATGTATAGATTGCTTTGGGTAGTGTAGACATTTTAACAATGTTTGTTCTTCCAATCCATGAGCATGGAATGCTTTTCCATTTCTTTGTGTCTTCTTCAATTTCTTTCATAAGTGTTCGATAGTTTTCAGAGTACAGATCTTTCACCTCTTTAATTAGGTTTATTCCTAGGTATTTTATGGTTTTTGGTTCTATTATAAATGGGACTGATCCCTTCATTTCTATTTCTGCTGCTTCATTGTTGGTGTATAGAAATGTAACAGATTTCTGCATATTGATTTTATATCCTGCAAGTTCGCTGAATTCATGTATTAGTTCTAGCAATTTTGGGGGGGGGGGGGGTCTTTCAGGTTTTCCACATAGAGTATCATGTCACCTGCAAATAGTGAAAGTTTGACTTCTTCCTTGCCAATCTGGATGCCTTTTATTTCTTTTTTGTTATCTTATTGCTGGGGATAAGACTTCCAGCACTGTGTTAAATAGTAATGCTGAGGGGTGCCTGGGTGCCTCAGTCAGTTAAGCATCTGCCTCCAGATCAGGTCACAATCCCGGAGTCCTGGGATTGAGCCCCTCATGAGGCTCCCTGCTCAGCGGAGAGTCTGCTTCTCCCTCTGCCCCTCCCCTTACTCGTGTGCTCTCTCTCTCTACACCCCAAAATAAATAAATAAACAAATAATATATATTATATATATATATATATATATATATATATATATATATATATATATATATATAATATATATTAATGCCGAGAATGGACATCCTTGTCTTGTTCCTGACCATAGAGGAAAGTTTTTACCCGTTGTGGATGCTATTAGCCATGGGTCTTTCATATATGACCTTTATGATGTAGAGATACGTTCTATCTATCCCTACTTTGTTGAGTGTTTTTTTATCAAGAAAGGATGCTGTGTTTTGTCAAATGCTTTTTCTGAAATCCTAGAGGAGAACACAGTCAGAAACCTCTTTGACTTTGGCTGTAGCAACTTCTTACTAGACACATTGCCACAGGCAAGGGAAACAAAAGCAAAAATGAACTATTGGGCCTTCATCAAGATGAAAAGCTTTTGCACAGCAAAGGAAGCAACAAAACTGAAATGCAGCCTATGGAATGGGGGAAGATATTTACAAATGACATATCTGATAAAGGGTTGGTATCCAAAATCTGTAAAGAACTTATCAAACTCAACACCCAAAAATCAAATAACCCAGTTAAGAAATTGGCAGAAGATATGAATAGATTCTTTTCCAAAGAAGACATCCAGATGGCCAGCAGACACATGAAAAGATGCTCAACATCACTCATCATCAGGGAAATGCAAATCAAAACCACAATGAAATACCACCTCACACCTGTCAGAATGGCTAAAATTAAGAGCTCAAGAAACAATAGGGTATTGGTAAGGGTGCAGAGAAAGGGAAACTTCTTGCTCTGTTGGTGGGAATGCAAACTGGTGTAGCCACTCTGGAAAACAGTTTGGAGGTTTCTCAAAAAGTTAAAAATAAAACTACCTTATAATCCAGCAATTGCACTACTAGATATTTACCCAAACCACACAAAAAATACAGATCTGAAGGGGTACATGCACCCTGATGTTTATAGCACCATTATTAACAATAGCCGGACTATGGAGAGAGTCCAGGTGTCCATCGACTGATGAATGTATAAAGAAAATACGGTATATATATACAATGGAATATTGTTCAGCCATAAAAAAAAATGAAGTCTTGCCATTTGCAATGACGTGATGGAGCCAGAGTGTATTATGCTAGGGGAAATAACTCAGTCAAAGACAAATACCATATGATGTCGCTCATATGTGGAATTTAAGAAAACAGATGAGGGGCACCTGGGTGGCTCAGTTGGTTAAGCACCTAACTCTTGATTTCAGCTCAAGTCATGATCTCAGGATCATGAGATCAAGCCCCAAAAGCAGCTCTGTGCTCAGCAGGGAGTCTGCTCGAGATTCTCTCCCTGTCCCTCTGCCCCTCCCCCTCCCATGCTCATGCACTCTCTCTCTCTCTCTCTCTGTCAAAATAAATAAATAAACATTAAAAATAAATAAATTCTTAAAAAAAGAAAAAAGAAAGCAAACAGATGAACATATGGGATGGGGGAAAAGAATGAAAGGATTGAGGGAAAGAAGCTGTAAGAGACTATTAACTATAGAGAGCACAGTGGGTTGATGGGAGATGGGTGAGGCATGGGCTAGATGGGAGATGGGTATTAAAGAGGGCACTTGTCATGATGAGCACTGGGTGTTGTATGTAAGTGATGAATCAGTGAATTCTACTCCAGATGCCAATATTGCATGTTATGCTAGCTAACTAAAATATAAATTAAAAAAAAAATTGACAAGCGATTCTGTTTTATAGATAAATGTGTATTACTTTCATTTTTTTTTTTTTTGGACAACATATATTTTTCTGTCTCAACTATTTTTATTGGTCCTTTAGAAAGTTGCAGACACAAGATACTCAGACTGTGTTGTACAGTGAATGTAGTGGGTGTCCGCTGGTATACACAGGCCCACACCTACTACTGTTTCCACTCCTTTTCTTCCAGTCTCAAGATTGAAGAGAACTTTGTAGGTGGTTTAACTGCATTGTGAGAATAAAACAGACTCCCATTTCTTTTTCTTTCACACTAGTTTCAGGTAAAAATGTTTTTCTTTCTCTGAGAAATAAAATGTCCTAAAGAGTTGATTCAACTGTCTCCAATTTAATCTTTTCCACTTTAATTAATCATTATATTACTTATATATTATTTAATATTTTTGCTTCTAAGTTTTTTTCAAACCTACCTAAAACTTCCATTAATTTAAAATCATTACTTGCAATCCTATCACATGTGCCAGTAAGTTCTATATAAACAGGTAAACATACTAAAGTACTTTTCAGAAACTATGAAACTGTGAAACAGTCTCCTTGAAAGAATCATTTAGAAGAAAGAGGAATTCATTAATTATCTAAGTGTAATTTATTGATCATTAGAAATCTACCTTTAGGATATGTTTTGTTTATCAGTTTTTGTTTATCTGTTTGGTCTTTCTAATGTCCCATGTAATGGGGCTGTTTTCTTATCAGATTTTAAAGAATGGTTAACAAGACATCAGTGAGTACGTTTTTCTTTCTTGAAACGTACATGGTTTTACTAACATTCTGGCAATCTATTTAATTTTTGTAAATTCTTATGGATAGTTTTCTGCTTATCTTGGCATTATCTAGAATCCTAGCAATTCTAGCAATGCCAAATAATGTATAGGAAATTTTAAGGTAATAGTAAAAATACATATGAAAGTCTAACAGAGACTCAATATTATTTCTATATAAAAATTAGAGTAAGTTTAGAACGAGTGGACAATATACAGTAGACAATAAGTAAACAAGATAAACATTGATGTTTACCTGAGAATGACAAAGTCCAAATGATTTTATATTTAATTGAATGATTATTTTGGTACCATGTAATTAAAATCTTGTTTTTCCTTTTCTGTATTTTAATTTGATTGTTTGATTTGTCTCTGTGAGGGAAGGCCTGTTCTATTTAGATATAATCAAGTCAGGATCGTAGAACTATAAATACTTATAGTTTGAAAATACTTCATTTTAAATTTGTATATCCTATTGGTCTGTTACGGAGACAAAATAAGTTAATGCATTTAAAGTACTTTAAACAGTGTCTGGCAGGTAGTAAGTGTACAGTAAGTCCTACATGATGAAAATAATAATGATGGTGATGAAAATGATGATGATTATCTAGCTAATATATCAGAAGGATTCAGCTACTTGGTTATAGAATAAGAAGAGAAAATTGTTCAGTGATTTTCCCCCCACACACATCTCTCATTTAATCCTAACAACAGCTCTGTTAAATAAATATTAGTTGAAGCCTTATTTTACAGATGAGGATACTAAGGCATGAGAATATAACTTGTTGAAGGTCTTTTATGGCATGTGATAGTCTGGTCCCAGTAACTGTGTTTTTGAATTCTATGCTTACTACTGAATCCAAGAATTTTAAATAAAATTATACATAGGCCCAGTTAATAAACACTACTAGAACCATGTCTAGAGATGAAGAATAATTTTATTTCACAGCTATGATGTCATGTAAGTGAAAATTCAGACCACTGGAGTGATCACTGAAAAAGTTGGCAAGATTAAGTCTTATTGATGCATCACTATGTTAAATTCCTAAAGTTACACTCTTTTCCTCCAGATTTATATAACCATAAATCTGAAAGAATGGTCATAGCTCAAAATCCTTTTGATTTTGATCCCCTTCACAGATTATGTTGACCAATAAACCTCACCATATTGTCCACCAGAAACTTAGTCATTAAAAAATGTAATATCTTACTTACTATGTTTAATCAAAAAAGAATACTTGCCCCGGCTCGGCAAAAATTTCATATATTTCCCTTGGTCCATGCTTATGTAAAGATTGCTATTCAGTCATAACACTCATTTCCAGTAAGCCTATATAAAATTTCTGAATATACTTCAACATACATTTTGGGGCATACAATCAATGGATCAGAATTAGACTGCAATCCTCTTTCCATGCCTTCTCTCTCTATTCTTCCTAATGGCAAGAACTTGGTGCCAGTCCCATTGGAGAGGTGCGTATAAAGTCTATTAACAACTCCAAGAGTATCTTCAAAATTTCCACAGGACTAGGCAATTCTTATAACTCCGGTAGTCATTGACAGTAACTCCTGGTTTAAACATTAACTGTTACTAATGATGACTCCTCTAGGTCTTTCTCTCTGTTTAGATCATTCTAGGTCTTCAAACATCTCTTAAGTCAATGTTTATTTCTAAGCACCATGTTAAGATGGAAGATGAGAACAGAATACCTCATAACGTATACTACATTTAGCTTTGTGGTGTTTGCAAGTAACTAACCAATTTTAAACTTAAATGTGTGCATGATTTTACTTTTTAAAAACAGAGTGGCTTCTATTTCACATGTATATTTGGATTTGCTTCCTTGAGTGGTGAGAAATAGATGATATTAAAGCAGGAGTTCATTGAATTGCATACAATCCATCTATCTATGCCCAGATCTGCCTATATCATCCACAACATCTGGTGAAACCAAATTTGAGGCAAGCTATAGTTTTGTGAAACTCTTTTAGTGGATTGAGACCTTTATTTGCTTGCTTGGCTTTGTGCTCGGGAAGATTTGTGCTAGTTATTATTTGTATTAAGGTTTTTATTTATTTGAATAATTGTTATAGGAAGTCATTTTAAAACTAAAGCACTTTAGCACTGAATTTTTTTCTCTTGCAAAAAAACACAAGTAATAAATTGTAATTTTTCATTGCCGTTATTAAATAGTTATTGTTTTTAAGTAAGTCTTTCTGAAATTTAAGCCTTACTGTGCTTGTGGCACCTGTCAAGGATATGAATATTTTCAAAATACTCTGTGTTTCTTTAGGTTACAATTACTGGGTTACCAGCAGTGGCCTACTCCATGTTTGAAGGCCAGCACAGTCTATTGTCTTCCTTAGGTCCTTTACTATTCACTTAGCTACCCTTCCTGAGACTCCTGGTGAAGAATCATCAATCCCTCTGAGTGGTAGTCAAAATAAAATAACAACAGGACATCTAGTAAAACAAGCACATATTACTATTCAGATACTCATCATTCTTTTTATGTCATATGGAGATATTTATGCAAATCAGTTTTCAATATATATCCTTATTATTGGTTATTGATGATTAATGAACTTGGATAAATTTAATTTATACACATTATCACTAAACATTTGTTTCTTGTATTTAAATCCATTCTGTAGATCTTGAGAAGATCCAACAGAACATTTTATAGGTACAAAGGAAGATATGTGTATTCTACCTTGGAGAAAATACATTTTTAAAAATTTTTTCTCATTTTATACTTTCCAGAAAAGCAAAGAGAGTATACATTTATTTGAAAATACTACAGAGTGAAGTATTTTGTATGCATATTCTAATCGCAGCACTGGTCCAAGAAATATAACTTGTATTAAAGACAACTTACTAAAAAGTGGAGGCAGGCTTTATTTATTTAATTGAAATATTGTTTTCTTGGGAAAAAAATCTGCTTTCAAGTATGGTCTGCCTTCTCTCTTGTAGTTCCTTCACATAATCATCTGCCAATTTAAAAACTGCATAGCATGGAATTAATTATGTAAATTTTAACAGCTGATTATAGGGAGACAAAAAACAAGATTATTTTCTAGTAAGATTATAAGATGGAGATTCCTAATTGCTGGACAGCTGTCATCATTAGGATTTATTCAAATAGCTAACTAGCCCAAACCAAGAAGCAGAAACAGCAGCTGCAAACTCACACACACACGCACACACACACTTTTTATTTATAATAGATTTATTTCAAATCATTCAAGAATCATACTTCTCAAAGACAGCTACACATTAGAATCAACAAATGGAACTTTTACAATAAATCAGTGTATGAAGTCCATCCCAAACCAACAGAATCAGATTATCTGAAGGTGGGTTCCTTGAATCAATATTGATTCAAAGCTTTCCAGATAATTCTAATGTGATGCACTATACATATATGCATATATATACACTATACACACACATATACTATATATATATATATATACACATTATACATACAACTTACGTATATAAGAATATATATATTTAAAATACGTGTATAATAAGTCAGCAAAACATGCATTATTACCCTTTCAGTCCTGGCCTTTACGAAACTAGACTTATCATCAACCGTTTTGTTTCTTCACACACATTCTCTCAGCTCTCTCTTCACTTTTATTTTAGTATTCAGTAAATAACTTATGTTTTACATTGATAATATACCTTGCAAGATTATTGTGCTTAACACTTTTTCCAGACATATTTTGATCTATGCTGTAGTGTCATAAAAGTAATTGATTGTCCTTTTGTCAAAATTATTCTTGCTCAAAAACCTGTTTCCTGTGTGTGTGTGCGCACGCGCGCACACACATATGTGTGTGCAAAAAAATCTTTTTAAGTTTATAAAATTTATCTCAGGACAAATATCTTAATGCAATGTTTGATATTTTGGGGTTCCTGACATCCATTGACATAGTAACTTGTTAAAATTAAAAATACAATAGGAGAAGGTAAGAAGAGGAAAGGATTACAAAAACTGGAGAATTATACCCTTAATAGGGAATAATCAATATTTAAGAAAGGGCCTGGGCCTAGAAGACATGTACTCGGGATAAGGGCAAAAGATTATTTTCGAATTTGATTATGTTTTTTCCTCCAAAAATCAAGACTGTGGCATATATCTAATACTACAATTGCAGCTAACTTCCTTTAGGGGTTAGAAGATTTTTCTCTTTATAGTAACCAGAAACCAATCTCCACAATGCTATTCTATCACTTCCTGTATAGCAAAAAGTTCACATCTTTAAGTAAGCAGGCAAGCACTGATAATGAAATCATCCTATTAGTAAACAGCTACATCAAAATAAACATTTTCGTTGTGTATTAATTAGTAACAAAAAGACCTACAACTTAATAGCTTAGATAAGTTGTAACTTTATCTTTTTTACTAATTCTCCAGAGGAAAAAGGGAAGTCCAGGTGGTCAGGCCGCTCTGAACCAGGAAGTAACCCAAGAACTTCTGTTCTTTTTATCTAGTTTCTGACATCCCCTTAGTATTTCCCCTTGGAACTAAATTGATCCATACGCACTATGTTGACAGTTCAGTGTCTGGGGCAGGAACATTAGAATTCTCTTTAAGGGCATAGTCACATACTGAGCTGAAAAGGAGGCTGGGCAATGTGGCTTTCTATCTCACTGGTTGTATATCTTATTAAAACATGGGGGAGGAGTGCCTGGGTGGCTCAGTCTTTTCTGCCTTAGGCTCAGGGCCTGGGATCGAGCCCCACATCGGGCTCCTTCACTGGGAACCTGCTTCTTCCTATCCCACTCCCCCTGCCTGTGTTCCCTCTCTCACTGGCTGTCTCTCTCTCTGTCAAATAAATAAATAAAATCTTAAAAAAAAAATGGGGGAATTTTACTATAAAATGGAAAATTAGAATATGAATACTGAGGGGTGGTTATCATTCCCTTTCATACATATAATAATTTAGTAAGAAACTGCTATGGGGCATGCATTGTTGATTCATTTCAGATATTTATATATCTAAATTTTCACTCCTAAGCTTGCTATTTTCCTTGTTCCTAATCAATTTGAGCACCTCTGTAGTAGTAAGTTCTGAAATTTTTCTGACTTGAAATTAAAATTAAAATTAATCTGCCTTGCAACTTCATGATACTCTTTCCTTCCTTTCCATATTTAACAAATAACTTATTTCAGCCATTCTTATTTTCTTACTGTTTTGAGTACTCTCTTTACTTAAGTGGGTTCTGTTCTGCATCCTCACCATTGTCAATTATCCTTTAGCTCTGATTTCTACCTTGCCATTTCTAGTTTCCTATCCCTTTGTCTTCTTCCCCTCAACTTCACTAATTATAGGTTTTAAACTAGAAAATAGTTCAGTTGGATTATTACTCACTCTGGACTAGAAGCATTGTTAAAATAAATATATTGTTTTTCTATCACCAAAAGATCTTAGATCATCAGTTTGAAATGCATGTTCATATACAAATGTAAGTTTTTATGTTACCAAGGCAACTTTTGTCCTCAACATTCATTACAACATTAAAACTCTTTAAGCTCTTTATTTGCAACTATTAGAAGATATAGCCACAGAATTATCTGTATGATTTTCTTATTGATATTTCTTATTGATAATGATCTTTTACCATTATCATTCTTGCTTTTATATTTCCTTCATCTTGTGTAATCAGATTCAGATTGTATGTACTTTCATGGAAAATATATTTACTACTGATTTGTGTCTTTGACAATGTACATAATTATTATTTAACTTCCAACTTCACATAATGTCTGAGGTAACTTCTAAAGTTCCCACTATAATTTTCATACAGAGAAAGCAAACATTAATTGAGCAGCCACTATGTGTCCAGAGAATGTATCCCCAGAATTCATAATCAAGAAGAAAATGGTGCAAAATAAAATATCAGTACAAAGGTTAAAATCATGATATAACAGGCTGTAAATGCACTGCAGAAGATGAGAATGTAACCCTAAATTTGATGTGATGAGAATGACACTTTGTCTCTGTGGTCTTCCTCCTCCCCACTCCAGATAAAAATAGAGCCCCTATATAATCTTAATTAAAGTATCAGACAAACCCCAAGTGAAAGATATTCTACAAAGTAGCTGAACAGCACTCCTCAAAACTGTCAAGGTGATCAAAAATAAGGATAGTTGAAGGAGCTGTCACAGCCAACATAGCACAAGAGTGGCAGGGCAAAATATTCTAAGAAGAGATTATCCTTAGGTTGAGTTTTAAAGAATGAAAGTTACACAGCAGACAAATAGGAAGATGGAGGAAAGAGTATTTAGAGCAAGATAAAACAATTAGCAAAGTTCTAGACATATGGAAGAACACAGTATATTCATGGGATAGAATACAGTTCCCCATGGCTAAAGAAAATGTGCTTGGGTATATATGGTAAAATATAATGCTGGAATATTACAGTGGGGCCAAATGATAGAGAGCCTCTGTGTCAGGCTATGAGATTTCAATTATTCCTGAACACCATGGAGAAATTTCACTTGGAAACACCAAGGAACCCACATACAGAGATTTCATTTATTTCTATGAAAATGCATCGGGTATGTGGAAGAGATTAAAAACAGGAAGATGGAATGGGAGGCTATTGATATAATTCAGGAAAAAGAAAATATAACCTCAAATTTGGCAGTGGCATAGGGTAGGGAGGAGAATGAAGGACAAGCAGATATTTGAGAGAATAAGTAACATTATTTTTTGAACAATCACTTTTGAAAGTTAACAAGAGTGATCTCGGCCATTTTTCAGGCTTTACTGACTGGCTTTGGGAAGATGCTATTAATTGAATAATGGAATAGAGGAAGAACCAAAAATTTGGTGATAATAAGCCGATATCTTAGAATATTTTAGAATGTTGTATGACACCATCGAAATAGTGAG
Organism: Ursus americanus; assembly: GCF_024610735.1. Taxonomy (NCBI): domain Eukaryota; kingdom Metazoa; phylum Chordata; class Mammalia; order Carnivora; family Ursidae; genus Ursus; species Ursus americanus. The sequence goes on from NC_142145.1 coordinate 40,864,640, forward strand.
GGTTTTGAAGGTACTGTACTAATATATTATGTACCTTCTGGTTCAAATGCATATTAGCTCTGGGATCTCAGACAGTTAATTTGACTCTGACAGTTGCTCAGACATTGTTTTTAATGACCTTGACAGTTTGGAGGAGTACTGATCAGATATTCTGTATAATATCCTTCCATTGCAATATGTCCGATTACTGTCTGTACAATTATGATTATAGTATGCGTGTGTGTGTACGTGTGTTTTGAGAGGGATAAAAAACTCAGAGATAAAGTGCCGTTCTTATCACATCACATCAAGGGTATGTATTGTGAACATAACTGACCAATGTCTATGTTGGCCTTAATCACCTGGCTGAGTCAATGTTTGTCAGATTTCTTCACTATAAAGTTACTCTTATTTTTTTCTCCCTTTCCATACTATATTTGTTGGAAGGAAGTCACTATATATAGCCACCACATAGGGAGTGAGGCGTAATTTTCCCCCTCATTGAGGCCAAAATATTTATATCAATTATTGGAAATTTTTGGGCATAGGAAATATATCTCTTCTTTTTCCATTTATTTGTTAATTAAATTATTTAAATCAGTATGGACCCGTGGATATTTATTTTATGCTTTGGCTTATAATCTAGTACTATTTTATTAATTGTGTTGCTTAAATTTCCCTACCTTGGGCCAATTTATCTCTAAGTTGACTCCTGTGTCTTTTTGACGTAACCCATTATTTGTTTTGCTTGAGGACTTTCTTTCTGTCATTGAAAGATGCTCCAAGGTCTTGTATATTCCCAGGCCCAGTCCTAGAACTAGCTATCCATCCATATTGTCCTGGTTCCTTTAATTGTAGAATGGTATTAGAAATCAAGATCTGAGTGCTAGGGATATTTTTTTTCTCTACAGGAATGTCATTACTTCTGGGCCCTCTCAGTGGACAGAACAATGGAATATATGTGCATATATTAACACATGAATAAACACATATCTATAAAATATTTCTATATGTACCATTTTTAGTAAGCTTAGCATGAGTTCTAACAGGTGTCTCCAACACCTGTTGGTTATAGTTTAGTTTGCCTTTAGTTTTAGAGACTCTGCTCACTTCTAAAGTTACTTAGGCGAGCATATTTCCCCCACCACTGCACTTCTCCAGTAAGGTGTTTTGTACATTTGTAATTAAATTAGATTGCTTTGTCACAGTTTTCATTCCATCTTGGGATTTCTTGACCTATTAAATGACTTAAAAACAAAGAACAAACCTGAATATGTTCCCTTTCAGGCTGGCTTCTTTCACTGATCAATATACATACAAATTCATCCATATCTTTGCACATTTTGATAACTAACTTTTTAAAATCAAGAATAGTATTCCATTACATGCATTCACCTCAATTTGTCTATCCATTCACCTATTAAAGAACACCTTGTTTATTTCCTAAACTTGTTTTTCACCTAGCCCAAGTATTTTTTCAGTATGAAGACCTCATGCAATCATGACCACCCATATATAAGCCCTATAACTATCTATCATTCTTGGGTTCTAGATCCCAAATAATTACAGTAAACTCTTCACTCCAGTGTCTATATTTCTCTAGTATTACAAGATCTTTTGCTTCCTGAAAATAGTTATAATGTGAATTGTATACCTTAAGCATTCTCTCTTAAATTAATCCAAATTTAACTGCAAATTTGAAGCACCATTTCTGCTTTAATCTATCAGAACAAAACAAAAGCAAACAAGTGTAAAGAAAACACACTGAGCCCAAATATGTCATACCTAGAATTATGTTCTTGGCTATTTTGTGATATAATGTTGTTCCTCCTTGTAACGATGACACAACTGACTTGCTTCTGTTGTAACTTTAATGTTTCAAGTATTTTTCATCCCCTTAAAAGTACATTTTGATGAAAGGAGAATAGGGATCAGAGGAGGAGTTAAAGATACCTCTATAAAATTTAACATGGTGTCATGTCAAATCTTAAAACAGAAACGAAATGATAAAATGACAGCATGAAATTTACTTTTTTATGGCACCACCTCATTGTGAAGACAGATGAAAATAATAGTGTTAGCTGAATAATTCTGGAGTTATATTTTCCCCAAAGAAAACCCATATACACTTTCAGTCTGCTTATTATATTCTCTAATGTACAATTCCATCAGTTTGACTAATGAAATCTTAGTTAAATTTAGGTAATCTTTGATTTTTTATGACAAAAGGAATTTTTTTTTTAAGATTTTATTTATTTATTTGACAGAGATAGAGACAGCCAGGGAGAGAGAGAACACAAGCAGGGGGAGTGGGAGAGGAAGAAGCAGGCTTACAGCGGAGGAGCCTGATGTGGGGCTCGATCCCACAATGCCGGGATCATGCCCTGAGCCGAAGGCAGACGCCTAACCGCCGAGCCACCCAGGCGTCCCCAACAAAAGGAAATTTAAGTAACAAATCCTTTCCCTTGCTTCTTTGGAAAATCTAAACTTGGAATAACAACAAAGAATAATTGGGAAATTATTTTATTATCATGTTTAATACTCAAATACTTCTAAATAAACATCTTTATTATTTTGCAATATTTTTCAAGTATTGAGAAAAATAAATCTATTTCCTCAGGGAGAATTCATTGTACATATTCATGTCAAATTACAGTATCTTATAAATTTTTCTATCATACAAAATACCTATATTTTTCCTAAAGAATAGGTTTTTTTTCCCCTAGGACTCTATGTTTAGTATAAATAAATACTAAAATCATATTGCAAACACCTGAAGATTTTTATGAACAATCAAAGATAAAATTGTGCTAAACTGAGTCTGGGTCATTGTATAAATTACCATTTTCGCATTTTCTCTGTATTAAAGTGCTACTGTGAGTGCTCTATAGAATGAGAATTCATGAACGATTCCAAACATACATACACTAGTCACTAAAAATCGATTGCCTATATTAGTAGAATTAATAACAGATAATATGACTTGATATAAAACCTAGTAGAACAGCATATTGAAGAAACATTTCCATATGGGATATCTCAGTGAACATAATTTGTCTTTCTTCAAAATATCTTGTTAAATTTCTCATAAATGGAAATGATAAGGAAACCACCGTATAGACAAATCACTCAAGGGCATACAAGAGAAGGTTTAGATAAATAGACATTTCATGGAAGAGGATAACTTTTAGTATCATGATTTTGTTAAGAGAATAATATATATTATATATTAAATCATATATTATATATAATAAGAGAGTAATATATTATATATATAATATTATATAGTTAAATTTCTAGTTTATGGAGACTAAGAAATTTTAGATATAAAATATAAATCTGGGGGTGCCTGGGTGACTCAGTTAGTTAAGCAACTGCCTTTGGCTCAGGTCATGATCACAGGGTCCTGGGATTGAGTTTCACTCCAGTCTCTCTGTTCGGAGGGGATCTTGCTTCTCCCTCTCCCTCTGTCTACCGCTCTGCCTACTCATTCTCTCTCTCTGTCTCTCTCTCTCAAATAAATAAAATCTTTAAAAAAAAATACAAATCTGGAAGCAATTTCGGTATCTGAAAAGATCATTTCAGGTGATATTTGGGGGAACTATATATAAAGCAGTGGGACTGCAGTACTGTGCAGCACTTGGCCTTACCTTGCATTTTTTATTATTTGTGTGGTTATTTACCATAGCACCCTGTGAGATGGCATATGCTAGATAAAGAGGTTAGAAAAGTCAGAAATTACTTTTATTTGGTAAATGGACCTGAACAGCAAGCAAAAGATAGGATATGTAGACTAATAGTAAGATTTTTTTTTTTCAAAATGCTATTTAAGATTCAGATGGTATAGTCTAGAGGTTAGGCATTATATCAAGAACCAATAAATCAGCAAATAAGAGCTGATCTGGGCCACTATATAATCTTAAATAAAGCTAGAAAATTATAGCTGTCTGACTGTTGGCTACTTTGATTACTTTTCTGTGGAAAGCTAAAGCAGAATCCTGTAAGTGAGAATGACTGGGAGCAGCTGGTTACATGAGCCAAGTGTAGAGTGACTGAGTGAAGATAGGTTATTTGATCAGGACTGTCTCCTTACTATTGTATTTGGGCTCTCCCTATAGAATTACATATGCATTTGTACCTCAAACATAGGAGGTTTATTTTTGGGGGGAGGGTAAAATCTCTATAGCAGAAAACAAATGGAAATTTTGAAAAATCATTTTATTTTTAAAAACTGATCTATGCTTCAAAAATCTTTGTAAGGTTCTTGTGTTTCATCACTTTACACACATTTCTATTGAGAGCGAGGCATGGCCTTATGAATGGGGGATTAAGACCTTTGTGAGAATCATCTAGAATCATATATATTTGGAGTATTGGCTGTGAGAATCATGACAGTTTCATCTAAGTGCACCTCTTCCATGTCCCCAAATTGTCAAAGGATGAATTTTTATGTGGGCTGGTCTTCTGAGAAAAAAGCAAAAAGAACACTGGTAAGAAATATTGAACATCCAACCATGGTTCTTTGCACGTATTCCAATGTAAACATTTTTTTCCAGTTATTTTCATCCCGAGGGTCATAATTAGTTCTAAGGAAAAATACTTTGGGGGTACTAATATGTATAATTTTCACTGGAATATTTTTAAGGATCATCTTTTTTCTCTAATTTTACAGTGGATAAAACTTACAGATAGCATTTTATATGCTTTCTTATTGAGTGTGCATTATTTAATGAAGTAGTTAAAATATATTTGATCAAATCATGTCATAAATATGTACTCTAATTACAGTTTATCCTCATCCTCTTTCATCTTATAAATATTATACATTTTCTACCTACTGTTAACTAAAAATAGAATTACATGCTAACTGCTGGCCAATTAGTTTTAGTAGTATGATGTATTTTAGCTTTCATTGAATACGCAGGGAAAATTTGATAATGACATAAAGGGAATTTAGTGGAGTTATTTCTAATTTTTCACAAGTGATTAGCACTTATTTCTCCCAAAGCAAAATAACGTATTTGTATATATTTAACTAATAATACCACACATTTTATACTTTATAGGTAACATAATTTTACTGAAGCATTATATCATTACTCATTAAACAAGGATTACTGATTATCTCCTTTTTATAACTTAATATGAATGAATGTATTAATTATATTATATCTTCATCATTTTGATGCTAATCATCCCTAAAAGGTTTAATCATTTCTTTCCAAGTGTTTTCCATAACATACCACTAACACCATATTTACCTAAACTAAAGAAAATGAAGTTATACTGTTTCTGAGAAAAGTATGTCTGATTTTACTGATTGAGATAAGCTTTGCTAATCAATTTGTATAGCAAACACCTTTCATAATTTGAATGAACTAAAACTGAAATTCCCTGCTATTAACTAACATATTAAAGTCAATGAAATTTTATCAAAAATATTGTATTGGTGAAAGTGTATTGAAATTAACAGTGCGTTCCATTTTTTTCAACTGCTTCTTGGAATATTCAGTCAAAAGTGGTACCTTTATGTCCATGAAAAAAAAAAATAGCAGGCATATTAATAGTTATTTGGCAAGCCTTGGTAAACCAATTTTCTTTTTCAGAAACTAAAACTACATGCCTCTAAGTAACTTGATAAAATATATTTTGCATCTTGGTTGTTTTAAGTTCTCTAAAAATTTCAAATCAAAATCTGATCTAATTGTCAACTGATAAGATTTTTCAAAATAGTTTTTAGCAGTAAGTTTTCATGTGATTTTGAGGCTATAAATCAAAAAGAATTCAAGTAAATATGTGACATTGATTTAACAAAACACTCTGTGAATGAACTCTGAAAAAAAAAACATTAAAGGAGCATGGAGGCAAATGTGACAATATTCTAGCAACAGGAGTCAGCAAGTATCAATCAGGACACTAAGCATTCTCTAACCCTCAGGTGCTGGATGACTATGAAACATGACTATTTAGTGATTAAACCTAGACTATTACCCATAAAGGTATATGCTACAGAGCCCATTAAAATTTTATATCTTGTTTTGTATGCTGTTCATGCTAGGGTGAAGAGATGTCTTGTCACTATTCTAAGACAATCCAAACATTTTCAATAATTGATTTATAAACAATAAATTTATAAATAAATAATTTAGAAACAATTTTTATAAATTTTTAAACTTTTTTAATAATTTCATATTTGCAAAGATAATAGAGAGTTCCCACACTCCCCTCATCCATTTCTCTGTAATGTTAACATCATACATTACTATGGCACATTTGTCACAACTAAAAAACCAACATTTGTACAGTACTGCTAACTGAAATCCAGGCTTTATTTGGATTAAGCCATTTTTCCAGTAATGTTCTTTCACTTTCCCAGGATCCCACATTGCATGTAGTGCATCACTTCCCCTTATTCTCTTCTGTTTATCATAGTTTTTGTCTTCCTCCCCCCCCCCCCCCATCTTTTTAAAAATAATCTTGACAGTTTTGAGTGGTACTGGTCAGATGAATGTGTCTAAATTTTAGTCTGGCTGCTGCATATCTCATGATTAACCTGGAGTTATATGTTTGGAGAAAGAACACCACAAAGATAAGCCTCCCTCTCCTCACATCATATCAGGGGTACATGTTACCCTCATGACTTATCATTGGTGACATTTAACTTGATCAGTGGTTAAGTTAGTTTTTGTCAGATTTCGCTCTGTAAAGTTACTGTTTTTCCCCTTTCCTACTCTCTTTCTTCAAAACCAGTCCCTAAGTCCACCTCAGGCTTGGGGCCATTGAAAAGCTAAGTTCTTCCTGATGGGGGAAGTGTATTATCAACATATTGTTTGGAATGCTTTGTAAAGAAAGGTTTGCTCCTTCTACTCCATTTATTTACTGAAATCTGAATACATTTTAATATTCTTTAATTGTATTTACACTCTCACTCAGGACCAGCTTCATGGATGTGTGGCCTATGCAGGCATGAAGGGCCTCACGCTCAAAAAGGCCCAGCTTTGATTTAATGTTCTGATGTTAAACTGTCTAGAAATTCTTAATTTTTAAACAATATGCCCCTCCCCTGTTTTTGTTTGTTTGTTTGTTTTGCTCTGGGCCCCACAAATTACATAGCCAGCCCTGATACCATAAAAGGAAACCCATTTCTACCACTTGTAATGTTCATTAGCAAAACCCGAGGTATTAATAAGACATTAAAACATAAAGAGGCAGAACTTGGAGCACTCCTTCTAGTAGCAATTTTAATCAATACCTACCTGAACTCAGCTCCTGGAGTTCAATTCTTGATAATAGCAACCAGTTTATTTCAGATGAGTTTGAACCAAGCAGAAACCATAATACAGACTATCACTATCTAGACTAACATAATTTAAATTAAAACATGGATTTTCAAATCCTAATCTTTTGAAATATAGTCCAATACAATAATTTAAGTAGGTCTTTTTGTTTAGTGCTGGATCCTCTGTGGTAATAATTACCTAGTATTTGTCACTTCCAATTTCCTTTTTTCTACCTCTTCTCTAAGATGGTATCAAGATGGTCCATATGAGTCTTGTGGCATGACTCTGTGGTGGTGGTGGTGGTGGTGGGATTCTCAGTATCATTTGGCCATATCATGGAGGAAAATGACTCTCATTCACTTGGATGTTCTTTGTTATGCTTGTTAACTCTGGAAGCCTTCTCATTCACGCTGAGGCTACCTACAGCCCAAATGGAGTCTCTGCCACACCCTCCTTCTGTATTGGGCCCTTCCTCCTTGCAACACCAGCTTATTGTCTCTCAGGTCAGCTACTTTCTGGTCAACTCTAAGTAGGAGTAAGGTATTGCAGGAAGTCCTGAAGTTCTCCAGACTTCCTAAGAAGCAAGAGTGACCCTGGAAGCATGGTGCACCTTGCTTAACTGATGTGTACCATTGTGCTGTCAGTTATTTTGGCATCAGAGGTCTAAAATGAGAGGAGGGACAGGGGTGTGGAAACCCTAAATCACTCTTAGTATTGTCCTCACTCATCTACCATGACAATGACCACTTCCTTCTCTCCTTTTTCTTTCTTTTTCATACCCTTAAAGTGTCAGAATCTTGTCTCTTGGTTGACCTTAGTCTTCTAACTTGATCCTTACTGGCACAAAAGGGAATTCTATGATCTGAGTCTTCCAGATTTAGCTCTTGCTGTGTTACTTGGAATCTGGAAGAATTTAGCAAACCTCTGTCTACCCAAACCCTGAATTTCAAGTTTTCCACATTTTAAGGATTGAAAACCCACTCTTTCCTTTCTTGGGGTAATCTATTCCCTGAGTATGTAGGATTGTCTTAAAATTAGAGTTTATGAGTTTTAATATTTTAACATATTATCTTCCTACCTATTATGTCAGTGAAAACCTGTACGTATCAATATTTGGAAAACTTAAGTGTAATAGACTGTATCATCATATGCTTATAATTATATTTTCTTAATAACCTGGAACCAAGAAAAAAATTAGAATTTTTGGATCCTCAGAGTTCCTCATCAAAATGCAGTGCCGTAGGGAAAGCTGTCCCCCTCTGCCAGTCATCCATTGATCCCTTTCTCTTTCCACTCATAATAGGACCACCCACCACAGGGCCTTGCCCACTATTTCAGCCTGCATATATAAGCTCAGTCTATGTCTTGCAAATAAAACTGCACCCTGTAGACTTCTTGCTCTTGGGGATGAGATACATTTGAAGAAGACCAGACTGGGGTCTGCTAAAATACCGGTGAGGGTCTTATCTTTGTCTAGGGGCAAATTTATGAAAGTCAGACCTTATGCTAATGAAAATAAAATCAAGAACTTCCAGAGGTAAGCAGTGTTAATAATTTGAAATATATTCTCCTAGTTTATATATAAATATATACATATACATATAAGTAAATGCATATATACATTTAATATATGCATACACACACACTTAGAATGAGATGGCAAGTTTTATGTAATATAAAATACTATAGCATAGTATTTCAGTATTCTAAATAGATTTTTTATATAACTTTGGTGTAGTATGTTATAGTATACAGTATATAGTACTGCAGTGTACAGTGCTCATTTAACAGAATGTCCTAAGCATTTCCTTGTCATTCATTACTTAGCCTTTAAAAGAGATTCTTAGTAGCTTCAAAATACTTAATTTTATTGAGGTATATAATTTGCTACATGTTTTTTTGATTGGTGGCATTTAGGCCATTCTAATTTTTTAAAATATTATAACCAACTATCTTAGTAGTTCATTATGATAGGAAGAATCAGACTGTCCCAAACTATATAAACATCTATAATACATGTATACTGAAGCTTATGTTCATCAGAATTCTATTATAATTACGTTTTACCGCTAGGGCATATGTGTCTATTTCACCCGCTCTTTGCCAATTAGAAAAATAAATTATGTTATTTAATTTCTTAAAGTTTGTTTTTCTTTAACAAATACTAAGGTTAAATATACTTTCAAATGTTGATTGAACATCTACATGTTTCTGTTCATATCATGCCTTTTGATTGAACTGGTATCTTAAATCTTTCAAAAAATTTTATTTGTCAGGCTTGGCAATTATTAACTGATTATTTCATCAAAGCAACAGTCACTTGAATAGCATGAACACCAACTCCGATCATAAGCACTTAAAATTTCTTATAGTATTTAGGATGAGATATAGTCTTGTTTAATATTTTTTTAAAATATAAGTTGTAAATAGTATTTTAAAAAAATAGCACACATCCTTAACTTTTCAACAGGATGATTACTTGTAGCTGCAATTTCTTTCTTCCAGATTACTCTCTCTCTTTCATAAGAATTAAGCTATGAAATGATTTATAGTCCCTTGAGAAACTTTCTCCTGATTTAACCACAGAATCCTGTCCTCCCTGTGGTGACATCTTACATCTGTCACTAGTATTGCACCTAAGTAACAACCGATATAAGCTGGTGGTGTCCACTTGCTCTTGAGTACGTTATACATGCCTATTTCATGGATGGTTAGGCAAACATTCTTCATCTACTTGTGTTTATTTTGCAAAGGAACTTCTACAGGTAAATGCTTGCTAGGTTTTTTAAATAACTATTTGTAATAAGCAGCATATAAAGAATATTTTAAAAAATAAATTGGCAATCCTCTATAAATTAATTAACAATCTAAATTAGTGTCTTTGTTGTAGATTGAATTAGCATTTTCTTTTACCTTTTTAAATTTATTTGGCTGTATTATAACCAATATTTTAGAAGTTGAAGGGAAATATCACAGATGTAAGATGAAAATTTAACTATTATATTTAAAGGGACATTAATCTTTTAAAGATTTTCACATAAGTCAACTGTAGAAATGCAAAATTAAGAAGTAGAAAAAGTGACACATTAGAGAAACAAAATAACAATTCTGCAAATTTAGGAAGATAGTTAATGGAAATTGCTTAGCTGGCTAAGGTCACATGTATAATACCTATTAGATGATTGTGTTGTTTTTTATTCTGATATTTATATTTTGTGTTCCAAGATTGAAGATCATGACATTGATCAAATTAACAAGAATGTGAATGTGGACTACTATCCAGTAGTACTTGCACATTTTCAATGATCCCTCACATGTGTCGAGATTTCTGTTCTATCTCCAATAATTAGAATGAAGCTGTGGGTTAGCTAGCTGGATAGAATTAATTGCATAGTTTATGGACACCATTAAGTGGGGTAAATACTATTGACGTAAATCTGCAATTTCAGCTTCATTTATATCTAATTTTAAACAACAGGGGAAACTAAAAATGGAAAATTATGGAGTATATTATTTTATCTAAGAAAGGCATATCCATATCAGTTAAATGATATTTATATGTTGTTTGAATTCTCTTATAAGTACGAACAACATTCAAAGCCAATTTTGCCTTCTTTGTTGTATGATAGATTATGTACTATGCTGTTAAGAAGAAAAATCATATAAATAACTGTATGCACTCTTCACACGTAATTATTTTATGAGTGACATTTGTGTAGTCTCACAACTAGGCATGTAGAGAGTGCACTGGAGAAATTAGTTTCAGATTTATAGACAAAATTCCTTTCACTGGTGAGTCATTGTATTTTCAGGAACAATGGCTCTTAATGAGAGCACATATGTTTATGCTAAATAACCTGTAACGCCAACTGAGGTGGTGCAGTCACCTAACCATTAGGAAGATTGATTTTGCTTCAGTGTATCACTTTGCAAAAGAAGTACCCTTCAGGTAAGTTGAAAAGTTATCAAGCATGCAGTTTAAATGAGCAGTGACAATTGCAAGGGAGGCAGGAGAATTGTTAACTTGCCCCTGGAAAAAGTATTTTAACCCCCTAAAGAAGACAAGCAGTCATCTATCAAAATAAAGTTGCCCACATTTTTTGACTATTGTTTTTCCATTGTCTTAATCTTTTTACTTGCTTAATAACATTTGTTAAAGAAAACACACTTTTATTTCTTCTAAACATGAGATATTTTGCCAAACAAGACTATACCATATTGAATGTTCACTGAAAGGAGCACTTAGTGATCATTTTCAGAATAATGAGAGCATATGCAAGAAATTCTGAGTGTGCTTCAAGTACAAGTGGTTTCAAAACAAACATTGTAAGTTATGTAATTACAATAACTTGACCTTTCCATTGTCTCTTTTCTGCAAGTTTATTGGTTTGTAGACTTCATTCACTGAAGCCCTTTGCCACCCTCAAACTCTATTTTTTACAGGAATAAGTCTGTTTGTAACCACTCCATCTTTTGTTTCTAGTATTCGTTTAATCTCCACATTCAGGGCTTTTGCAAATAAATCAGAAAGAATACTTATCTTCCTGCCCACCCCCCCCCCAAAATATTTTTTCCTGAATGATTTTGGCAATAATTCTATAGTTAGCCATTGTTAGCATAGTCCAGTAGAACTTTTCATAAAAGATAAATTATACATATAGAAAATAGTACAAGAGCAGCGCCCTGAAAATTTTGGACCAAATCACTCAGGAATAAGTACTACTTACTCTAGATATTCGATCTATGAAATACTTCTTTCTTCATTGTGGTCTGGTAAATTTTCTTTCTAAATATGATCTTGGGAATCCAAAAACAAATGAGGAGCAAAAGCAAGAAGAGAGATGGAGAGGGAAGAGAAAAGAGAGAATAAAAGAAGGAAACTGTATTTCTTCTTGTAATCTCACCTCTGAAGTCACATACAGTCACTTCCACTGCATTCTGTTTTTTTTTTTTAAAGATTTTATTTATTTATTTGACAGAGATAGAGGCAGCCAGCGAGAGAGGGAACACAAGCAGGGGGAGTGGGAGAGGAAGAAGCAGGCTCATAGTGGAGGAGCCTGACGTGGGGCTCGATCCCGTAACGCTGGGATCACGCCCTGAGCCAAAGGCAGATGCTTAACCGCTGTGCCACCCAGGCGCCCCTGCATTCTGTTTTGATAGAAGTACAATGCTGGCCCAGAATGAAGGGGAGAATTAAAATGCAAAATCGCATCTTTGGGAAGTAGCTGAATAATTATGGTACATTTGTAACCTGGAATTCTGTGCAGCTATTAAAAAATGAAAACAGCTGGAGCACCTGGGTGGCACAGTCGTTACAGCTCAGGGAGTGATCCCAGGGTTCTGGAATCGAGCCCCACATCAGGCTGCTCCCCTGGGAGCCTGCTTCTTCCTCTCCCACTCCCTCTGCTTGTGTTCCTTCTCTCACTGGCTGTCTCTCTCTGTCAAATAAATAAATAAAATCTTTAAAAAAAATAAAAAATAAAAAATGAAAACGGGCTCCAAGAAATATTATTGGGTAGTGAAAAACAAAGGGAGAGAAGAGTTTATATAATATACTACTCAGGGGGAAAGAAGAGTATTTTCATGCACTTACATTTACCAGAAAAAATTTTGTAAGGAAGGTGATTAACTGTGGATGACCTGGGGAATGTGATGTTGCAGAAAGAAGGGGGCAGATAGAGAATGGAAGAAGTTTTTTTAGTGATATTATTTATATGTTTTGAATTTTACTTTTTAAATTCATGACCTATTCAACACTATTTTATTTAATATAATATATGAAGCTAACAGGTCAGTAGTAATTATGTTAATCAATTATTTGTGCATAGGAATTCTCTAGTACTAAGTGAACATTTGGAAGGCAGCGGTAACAGAGTAACATACAAACCATCCTTCATAAAGCACTGAAACATATTACGGGATACAGATGCCCATAAAAGCGAAAAATATTGTATGCTAACACTTGACGAGATATGTCCTTTCACATATTTCTTTTTCTGTGATTTCAAAGTACAAGTTGTTCTGCTCCTTTAAAATGTAGAGTGTGAATTATTTTTTGAGGAGGAAAATTCAAAGAATGAATAATCATCTATGAATATTTCCTTCCCAGAAATGGAGTAGTAATAAATTTGGGACATTTTAAAATTTGAGTTTGGAAGACATTTTGTTATGTCAGTAAATATGCATGAGGGGATACAATGCTTTCATTTATATGATACTTATATCATAATTATCTCATGAAATCAATGTAAACATTATAGTTAGAAGCAATGTTTATAGAGAATTAAAGATCTAGTCTTATCTTTGGAAAGGCATATATTTGTTTCAGCAGACAGCTTATGTTTAAAAATATTACTTGCGTATTATTGCATTTGCCTATCTGAAAATTTTACTTAGAATGACATACAACTTTTTTTTCACTTAGGTCTAAAATCTATTTCTTATTTTATAGAACAAGTGTGGCAATTTAAAATAGTTCTCATTTTGCTAAAATAATAACATTTTAAATTATTAACCGAAGTATTTGTTTTATCACAACCATGTTTTAATTTGATTCTTCTTACTTTTAAAATCAAGTATTAAATTTCTCAAAGTGAGTTTTAGGATATGCACACAGTCTCTATTAATATTTAACTGGTAGTATTAGTATTCCTCCTCTAACTTATTACTGTTTAAAATATGAAGCCCTCTTCCTTGTAAAAAAATAAAATTAAATATGAAGCACTGTGCAAATCTAAAAGTTTTCTGTATAACATTTGAATATTTCTTTAGTAGAAATAATATTTACACTTGACACTAGACATAGGCTGGATAAATACAATGTTGTAGACATATAACAGATAATGCAGTGATAAAATATCGGCAAAATATTTTATACACAGCAGAATATATATATTGATTAAGGAGGAACAGGAATGAATCTGGAGTCTCCATTTGTGTGTTTAAGGAAAGTACAAGGCTTTGTGTACTATACGGATAATACCGGACAAGAATAAGAACATGTATGCTGTAGACGTTTCTGCTAGTAAAATGGTCACCCAGAGGAGGCAATGTCACTGTACTTAATTTCCTTGTTTCAACTATAAATGAAAGCATTATAGTAGAATGCCACTAATCAGCTTTCAGTTTTCTATTTCTATGGCTAAAGATTCAAAAGTGGAAAAAGGAAAAGAAAAGAAAGAATGAAATAATATGACATCAGTGTTAGTATAAATAAGATTTATAACAGTGGCATATGATAAAATGCCAACAGTTTTTCCTGTAGAGTTTACTACCCATTAACTGTGTTTCATTCACGATACAGTGATTTTCACTTGACTAACAGAGAAAGTCATATTTGCACATGGGCTTCTAACTATTTCTAAAATGAATTCATATCTGTGCATGTCAATCAAAAGAGTGGAATCATTGGTCAAGAAAACATTGTAGATTTCAGGGTCCTCTTAACTGCTCTTCTCTCACATAAATTTTTCATCAAACCCTATTGTTGGGACATACTACTTACTTGTCCCACTAGATTCAATGTAAAAATACATTACAGAGTATAAACATGTTAAAATCAAGAGTGTTTAAAGCAAGAGTAAATGAATTATACACTATATTCTTGAAAAGTTAACCAAAGGAAGAGAATCTGCACGATTCATTTTCTGTCTTCTGAAATGATAGACACAATGATATGTATTAATTTGTAGAATTTTTACAAGGTAATTTGAAATTTCATTTTAAAGTGGGGGGAAAACCTTGGCAATGTAGAAATGAAAGAAGCTAGCTGAAAACGAATTATTGATTGGATTTGAGAAATTGATTTTGGAGATAGGAAGGTTAGGGAGGAATTTTCAGTGATCAATAATAGATTAAGGGCAATTAGCGAAGGAACAAGGCTAGAAAAAGAGGCAACATAATATCACATCAAGGAGATTTAATTAGAAGCCTAAAGCAAAACTGCTATTTAGCTAAGTATTCTTGTTAGTAATGAAACTAATTTATCCTTTTTGACCCATTTTTCAGAAAACCTATGACTCCAACCTGAATACTAAGTTAGACAATTAGCATGAAACAAGATTTCTAGGTTTCTCAAAGATACTTATTTAATTTTTATAAAGTTGGACTAAGAAATTCCCCAATAATGCCTCTCTGAGGGGTTAGGGCTTAGAAATAGAAATTAAAGGGTTTGAATCCACCCAGTCGCCAACCCTGTGTTTTACTGAACTCTATACAACTGACAGAGGCTAACCACCGTATTCAACTGGGCAACATTTTCACTGTTCGAGTTCATAGAATACTCTCATCACATATTTGAATCCCTAATCACTCCAGTAACATCCCCTTTGGATTCAGTCAACATATTTATCATGAATTTGGTGCATTTTTAATGTGTGGCAGAAACTCTGTTAGATACTGGTGATAAAGCAGTGAATAAACATAAACAGTCATCCCTTACTGCAAGAAAAGAAAATATTCTTGTGGAGGTAACACAAATTAACAAAATAATAAAATGTATGCTATTTTGCATTGTGATAAGTGCTAAAGGAAAATAAAAGCAAAAAAGCATAACTGGGAGTGTGCAGGCTATTGCAATTTTATACAGACTAGTCCGGGATGGTCTCGTGGAGAAAGTGATGTTTGTCAAAGGGCAGAAAAGAGGAGCATGAGCCAGATGTGAGGGTATCTTGGGAGACCATTCTAGGCAAGAGAGCAGCCAAGTGCCAGGAAGTGGGAGAATGCTGTGTGTGTTTGAGGAACTGTATTTTTAAATTGTATTTTAATTTGAGGAAAGATCTAACAAAGGGGAAATAAAATAAGCTAGATGAAAGCCGAATTATTGATTGAGTTTGAGGAATTAATTTAGGAGACAGGAAGTTGGGGGAGAAGTTTGGGGAATAGGTCAAAGTGACTGGAGTCAACTGGCCAGCAGGGGGAGTACTGGAAAATGAAATCAGAAGAGTTAAAAAGAACTGGGTACCCTAGGGCCTACAGCCCTTTTCAGGGACTTTCACATTATTCCTATGGTTTGAGAAAAGGAGAGATATGATGTGACTCAGCTGCTTTATTAAGTGTAAACCGAAAGGAGGTGAAAATGAAAACTACTGCAATAAGCCAAGCAAGAAATGACAATGACTTGAGCCAGGAGGAAAAATTGAAGAAAAGGAATAGTGATCAGAGTCTAGGTATATTTTGAAGGCAGAGCCAAAAGAATTGTCTGCAGTATTGGGTATAAGGAATGGGAAAAAGGGGTGAGTCAAGAATGGCAGTAAGTTTTCTGATCTGGCACTTTGAAAGCATTGCTGGCATCCCCCGAGATAAGGAAAACTGCAGGTAAAATACATTTGGGAGAGAGATAAGTAGTTTGGTTTTGGACAAGTTAAACTCAATATGCCTATTAGATATCCAAATGGAATCATAAAGTAGGCAATTGGGATAAGTGTACGTGGAGTTCATGGGAAATGGCTCAATTGGAAATATACATTTGTAACCATAAGTCTTTATAGTTTTTAAAGTGTGTTTGGATGGAATCATCTAGGGAAAGGAAAATAGATGGAAATTCATGTCCAATGGCTGAGCCATGTGACAATGCAGTGAGACAAAACCAGTAATTTGAGGAGAAACCAGCCAAAACACTGCTGAGGGGCTAGAGAGGTAACAGAGTGTAGGGGGGGTCATGGTCCAAATTCTGAATTTGTTTCATCAGAGGGTAGCTTGCCTCAGATTTTGAAGCTAAGTACTTTGTTTGTTTGTTTGTTTTTAAATAGATGCCATCTCTGTATAAAATGCTTTCTCCATTACTAACCCATGTCTGATTTTGTATAGTCTCACATTTAAAAAAAGATGCATTTTGATATTTTTTCCACCTGAAAATGGATGATTTTTATATACCCAAAAAGAGGACCCTTAAATGAACTGTTCTTTCTTCAGGTTATGAGAGACAGCCTATTAATTCTGCAAAGAGAGTTTATTAATTCTGGGTAATTCTAAGAAAACTGATTTCAAATGCATTGTCCCTACAGACTATCAGTACTTCACAGGAACTCCAATATGTAGGTACCAAAAATGCATTTCTCAAATTTCCTTTCACACCCCAAAGTGGCACAAAGTCTTTCTCCAAATGCATGCACTACATTGATAAAATATAAATGGATTTGTATCCCCATATGTGAGAATCATATATGATTAGACAACACCATGTCTACATGGAATAAATGTTCAAATAAGCTTGTTTCAGTAGATCTTCTATTTTTAGTCACTCTCACTCTCTCACAGGTCAGTACGCTTATACCCACATACTATGCATATTCAATTAGGAAGAAATTAACTATATCAGGGGAACAAAATAATCAATAATTTATTAGCCTGACTTTTTAAAAAATCCTCGCACTTTTGAAAGCTTTCCTGTCATGTAGCCTTCAAGTTGTTATTTAGTGGTTCTCTAGAAAATAATTAATATGTTCCCAGTATTTTTTTCTAAGAAACAGGAAATTAGGGATATAAACTCAGATACTCATTTTAATTTTCTAACACACATAAACCACCATCCTATCTCATAATTAATTAATGTATTTTTTCATGGTTGCAAATTATTTATGTGCTACAAGACAACAAAGTAAATGTTTTATTTTCTAAATAATTGGAAATAAGTACATTATGAAAATATCAAACTACATCTGCATGATTAATTTTAATAATTATTTAGTGCATATTCTAAAAAGACACTTATCACTATCATGTCTCATGAAATGAAGAGCTAGGAAAGGCTTTAGAAAACAGCTAGTCCTTATAGCTTCACCATTTTTATAAATGCAAAAACAGAGGACAGTACTGATAAAGTTTACCCAACTTGACATAAAAGCAGACACAGAATTTGTATGGCTAGCCATTATTGATTTCATTTTATCAGTGACTCTTCAAATTCAACCATATGTAAATCCATAATATTATGTTTCATGTGCATGCAAAACCACTTCAAGTTGCCTTCTAATATAATAATTTTGATTATATATGAGATACTTTAATAAACTTGAAAATTTTTAGAATAATTCCAACTGTGTCAGGATAGCACATTGCATTTTGTCTCCTTATTTTTCATGACCTTACAGTTGTAAAGCTTACGGGTCAGATATTTTGTACAATGTCCTCAATTTCACTCTTCTGTGATTCTTTTTTTTTTTTTTTTTTGGTATGACTAGACTGGGAGTTATGGATTTGGGAGGAGATAACAGAGATGAAGTATCCTTCCTACACATTTTATTTTATTTCAAAGAAGATACATGTAATCACTATGATTTATCACTGATGATGTTTAAATTGATTACTTGGTTAAGATAGCTCCACCCTAAGTCACCTTTGTCTTCCTTTCCACACTGTTACTTGTAAAGCTTAATGCTGCTTTATTTCCTAGAGAAAGAGGTAAAGAATTTTTAACATTTCTTCATTTATTTATTTATTTACATAATAATTTATTATGCCGGTGTGGACTTATGTATATTTATTTTACACTCTGACTTATTTTCCAAAAAGATGCTTTGTTTACTTTCTCATTCAAATTATTTCAGCTTTGGCCATTGGGAGCTCTTTAGGTTTGCTCCTGTGTCTCTTCAATGTGCTCTAATCCTTTGCTTTTTAGTACTCTGTTGCTTTCTGATACTACAAGACACCTAGTGTCATTTTATGTGTTCCCTGCCCCAGCTGTAGAATCAGATATTTCTCCAAAAAGCTCTGATTTCCTTTGTTGGAGAGTGGTATTTAGAATTGAGTATCAGGGCTCTGTGTATGCTTTTTGCTATGGGCCTTGCCAATCCAGGCTAGCCCTTGCCACTATCTACACATTTCGATCTGTATCTAACTAATTATGAGTTCATGCTGGTGTTTTCAACCCTAATCCAGTGCCACACATTTCTTCCTGGTTTCCCCAGAGATTTGTAATTCCTAATGTGACCAACTGTTCTTGTTTGCTTGGGACTGAGAGTTTTCCTCAGATGCTGGACTTTCAATGCTAACACTATGACAATCCCAGTCAAACTGGAATGGTTGTTCTAACTCTCTTCTCAGCATTAAGAAACCTGACCCCACCATTCAAAACTATGCCTAGATAAAGCGTGAGTTCAAAATGCAGGATGAACTGATAAGAGGGCACAAAAAAGTTCACTGAAATGGTTTCAGATCCCACAGTGCAACTAACCTTTTAAAAAGTACTACTTGTCAGATTTTGGTGTAGTATCAATGAATATCCACAATTATCTGAAAACGTTAGTAAAATGCTTTTCCTTTTTCTAGAGAACTGTCTGAGGCTAAAATTCCTCACATACTTCAATCAAAACAGCAAATCACAACACACTGAATGCAGAAGTTTAATTTAAAATTGTATGTGTCAACTATTGAGGCTGGTGAAAATCCTTCTAATAGCCAATAAAAGAATTTTCACTACAAAATTTTTGTTCATTTTGGAAAAAAAAGTTGACACTTTTTAAATAGTATTTGTTATTTATACTACCATGTAATGGAATTGTTATTATTAATTTAATGAAATTATAAACAAAATGTTTTCAAATTGTTTGAATTTCTAATATGGTAAATATTGGTAGATAATATTCATATAACCTAAAGCTCTCAGGATCTTTAATAGTTGGTAAGAATTAAAGAGGGTCCTAAGATAAAAATATTTGAGAACAGTTACTTAAAGAAATAATTGAAAGGATACAAACTTTTGAAAAATAATCCAATAGGGAAGAATTTTTCAAAACAGTTAATAATAGAAGGGTTGAAACTTGTTTTCCCCAGCTGAATTATAGAAACAATAACACAATAATAAAGTTTCTTGCTTTAATTTTCTTAAGCATGCATCCTCCCATGTAAGTTACACAATGTAAAATTTAGTCAGTGTCCTGTTATATCAAGCATGGTTGAACTATCTTCAAGTCAAATCCACTCCAAATCTAAGGTGGATCAACTATTTTATTCTGAGATGGAAAACAGGAGTCTTAACATATTTTGCATATATAAAATATATATAGGTTATTAACTCACAGAAGTGCTTGCAGGAAAGTTTTGTTAGATCAATTACTAATATGGAATAGTTGGAAGAAATGAAGTCAGCAACTGAGGGTCTTGTTTGTATTAAGCCTAAGGATTTTGAAATTTCCTTTGATGCATATGCGATGTTTTATTATTGTTGTTTTTTAAGGGAGATATTAATAAACAGATTTTTGCTACATTAAAAATTATTTTAAAGATACGAACCTCAAAGGAAAATAAACGCCTATAATAAGAAATAGTTCAATAAATTGTGGAACTTCAATACAATGGAATTTTATGTCTTTATTATTAAAATGAGGTAGATTTATAGCATTGACTTTTAGTGAATTTTAAAATATGAATAAGTCAGTCTGCAGTAAACTGATATAAAGAATGAATTGGAATATGAAATACTGACACATGCCTTACAATGTGTTTGTATATTATAATCGACTTTATGAGCATGCATGAGAGATGGAAAATAAAAACATCAAACTATTAACATGTTTGGATTGTATGTGTGCTTGGGGTAACATGCTAGTTGCAGGCAGCAAGTAATAAAGGATGAAAAGGTAATCATTCTTTAAAGCATGTTTATTTTGAAACCAGTTGTGTTGAACAGGGTTAAAGGTTACATTTACTTCTATCTGTGTATTTCTTACCACTTTATAATGAATATAAATTAGAAGGACAAAATATTTTCCTTTTGGGAGATATTTCTTCTGGAAGTAGTATGAGGAATGATTTGGAGATAACCAGACTAGAGAGAAGAATTTACTATGGTTATAATCCAAATTTAAAAATAAACAAGATTGGGGAGCCCCTGAAGGCTCAGTCAGTTAGTTAAGCAACACTTTTGGTTGCAGCTCAGGTCATGATCTCAGGGTTGTCAGATCGAGCCCCATGATGGGTTCGGGCTCAGCACAGAGTCTGCCTGAGATTCTGTCTCTCCCCGCCCTCTGACTCTCCCCCCAGACACTCTCAGGCTCTCTCTCTCTCTCTCTCAAATAAATGAAATCTTAAAAAAAAAAAAAAAAAAGGCAAGATTGGAAGTAAGACAATGACAGTGAAAAGACAGTGTAGCAGCTGGCTAACTGAATGGTTAAGCTGTTAACATCCCTGGGATTAACCGACTGCTTGTAGTTGAAAAGGAAGTAAGGTATATAAAACCAGGATAACTACTAGATTTCTCATCTAGGCAAAAGACTAGATTGTGAGTTCATTCACTGAGATGATCACAGGAAAAAAAACACTTCAAAATGGAAGATGATGAATTTGGTTGTACATATTTATTTTGAGGAGATTGAATAGTTTTCAATTTAGACAAGGCTACCTAAGGTAAGGAGATATAGGAAGAGCAGATAATTAAACACAGAATAATTGTAGAAAGAAAAACTGAAATGAAAGAGGAGAACATTTTAAAAGCACCCACAAAGCAGACTATGATCTAGGGTAGAAGGAAGAAAATCAATTAAAGTTTGTCATAAATCTATTAGAAATGTCTAAATGACCTAAACATCGGGAGTTCAACACAGAAGAGAGCTAGTGCAGATAAACACTAAAGCTTCAGCTGATTTTGGAAATGTAAAGGTGATTGGCATATTAATGAGAAGAGCCTACATAATGACAACACAAAGAATGATGACCGAGTGACATGTAGGAAGTTGCAAACCATAGATCAGGGCAACGCTTTGAAATGTGTGAGTCAGAAAAAACAGGAGGGAAGGATGACTGAAGAGGTTTGTGGATTTAAAGACAGACAGATTTTTGTCCCTGTATTATGGATTTGCTGATTTCCAGACTGTTGTTCATATATGGAAGTGGCAAAATATTTGTATTTCTGAACCATACTGGTTGAGAAAATAAGATCACAGTACCTATGGTAGCGGGTAGGTGATAGAGACGTATCAGAAATACTACTATAGTTTTACACATGAAGATGAGAATTATTCAAGTTGTTTCTTGCTTTGCCTAAACCTAAACATATAATTTTAATCTTTATTGTTTGAATTTTATTATAATTTTCCTTTTGTTTTGAAGTGACTTTGTGACTTTTTCCCCTAGGATTCAGAGTTGGATACTTAATTTTTTTTCAATCTTTAGTAATTTTTACTATAAGAAATAAAGACTGTGAAGTTTCCTCTGGTTACACCTTTAAAAGTATGTCTTAGTTGCTGGGGCACCTGGATGGCTCAGACGGTTAAGCATCTGCCTTTGGCCCAGGTCTTGATCCCAGGGTCCTGGAATCGAGCCTTGCATCAGGCTACCTGCTCAGCGGGAGTCTGCTTCTCCCTCTCCCTTTCCCCTGGCTTGTGCTCTCTCTCTCTCTCAAATAAATAAAATCTTTAAAAAAGAAAGTACGTCTTAGTTGCAATGTATAATGCTTTTATTTTTATTATTTTTACAAGTTATCTAATTTTGACATTTTCAATTTCACTTTGATTAAAGAATTGTTTAGTAATATGTTTTTAAATGTTTGGGAGAGAGAGTTTTTGGTTTTTTTTAATTTTTTATTATATCATGACAAAATAAATGGGATTTTCATTGTTTCTCATTTATTGTTTATTAGATTTTGTGTAACTAAATGAATAGTAATATAATATAATAATAATTATAAAAATATGTGCTTATATTCCTCATAAGCTTGAAAGAAAGTATATTCTATATATTTGGGTAGCAGTTTGATATATCTATTATATCCATTTTATTGATTATATTGTTTACATCATCAAACATATATTCATTTTTCCTAAAACTTGACCTGTTTTGGACTAAGGGTGGTATTTTAATATTTCTTCTCATCATTAGGTTTCACCTGTATTCTTGTTTTGTCCCTTTTTCTACTTTGTCAGATGATGTATAGGTATTCACAATTTAACTTAATTTTGTGTTATGGTATTGGAAGTTTAAATACACTTTTTGTATCTTTAATGCTTTTTGGGCTTGAATCCTATCTTATATGATCATGATCACAACCCTAGCTTTCTTATCACTTGCATTTTCCTGATAACATTTTGTCCAGACTTTTATTTTTATATTTTTTGTATGAATTTTTTTAAGACTTGCCTTTTGGGGTTTTTTGTTTTTTTTTTTAATAATAATATTTTTTAATTATATTATGTTAGTCACCATACAGTACATCCCCGGTTTTCGATGTAAGGCTCGATGATTCATTAGTTGTGTATAACACCCAGTGCACCATACAATACGTACCCTCCTTACTACCCATCACCGGTCTATCCCATTCCCCCACCCACCTCCCCTCTGAAGCCCTCAGTTTATTTCTCAGATTCCATAGTCTCCCATGCTTCATTCCCCCTTCTGATTACCCCCCCTTTCTTTATCCCTTTCTTCTCCTACCGATCTTCCTACTTCTTATGTTCCATAAATGAGTGAAACCATATGATAATTGTCTTTCTCTGCTTGACTTATTTCACTTAGCATTATCTCCTCCAGTGCCGTCCATGTTGCAGCAAATGTTGGGTAATCGTTCTTTCTGATAGCTGAGTAATATTCCATTGTATATATGGACCACAACTTCTTAATCCAGTCATCTGTTGAAGGGCATCTTGGCTCCTTCCACGGTTTAGCTATTGTGGACAAGACTTGCCTTTTGTATACAAAATAAGGCTGGGCTTATATATTTTTTATACACATTATATACACCTAATCTATTCACTTGTTCTTGCTTTAGGTTTTAATGTTTCTTTTTCTCTCTCATTTTGAAGCTTTTAATATGCTTTTTTTAAGATGCATTCTTTTGTGTCTATTCTTCTTCTGTTTGAGTGTTTTATTTTCTTGTAATGACTTTGTTCCTCATATGTCTCATTATTTTTGTCATTTTTTAGGACTACTGGCTACTTTGGTTCAATTTGCCTTTAAGTGGATGTGCAAAAACTCTTGCTCTTGGGTTATGCGTGTGCTACCACATTTAGGGAGACTTAGTTGTCAGAGCTGGACCTTTCCTGGTTTGCTGACCCCTCCCTCACCAGGTGACTCAGCTCATCAAGGAAGTTCGATGGACCTCCATCCTTGTAACTGTTGTTTTCAAGTCCAGTCTTCCTTTTTTATAATATCTTTATTTTATAGGTGTGGATGAGAAAAAAGAACGTATAAGACCAATCTATCTGTTCCTTTTGTAATCTATTGCCACCCAAACCTGTTTCTGTTATCCCTTCTGGTTGTTACTGGGTTAGTGACCAATAATGTGGACATGTGAGGCAGAATAGGGGGCATAGAGGACCACACAGGCTGCTCGTGGAATCACAGAATCTTAAGACACATACGTAATGCCCTTTCACAAGAAAAATGAAAGTGATGACAGGTTTTTCAGAGTGGCCACAGTTTTAGTGGTAAAACAATAATACTCAGGAGCTTGGCAGATTGGAATGAATGGAGTGACTGGCTGAGATTTTCATTCCAGAAAGCTGGAAAACTTACAGAATCTGCAGTAATAGGTATTTCTTTCTTCATACCGCAGTCACGGTGGATGTGTGTAGATCTTTATGGGAGAGAGCTGAGAAGATGTAAATAAAGCAAGAAGATAGATAAATGAGGAGATAAGGCTGCACCTTAAGTTAACGAGATTAGTGAAGAGGCAACAGAATGTATCACACAGAAACTTAACGCTATCTGGGTGATTTGTAGGAAGTTTTTCACTAGGCTTTGCACTTAAGGACATGGATGTTCTATCATGGGGGATACAACAGTGACAAAAGCAGTTGGTGAGGTGGTCTCCCAATTCTCTAAAGCAGGGAAAAAGGACTAGCTGGAAATACCAGATTCTCAATTTACTTTTTCACCTTCTCAAGCTTGACAAACTAGTATCTTCTGTAAAATAAACTTTATGGTATATCTATAATAGTACTTATGAGCAAAATATAACTATCTGGCATAATTCTGAGAAAAGGTGGCCTCTGTTTAGAAATTAGTCTATCGGGGCGCCTGGGTGGCACAGCGGTTAAGCGTCTGCCTTCGGCTCAGGGCGTGATCCCAGCATTATGGGATCAAGCCCCACATCAGGCTCCTCCGCTATGAGCCTGCTTCTTCATCTCCCACTCCCCCTGCTGTGTCCTTCTCTCACTGGCTGTCTCTATCTCTGTTGAATAAATAAACAAAATCTTTTAAAAAAAAAAAAGAAATTAGTCTATCATCGTCTATCGATATGAAGAGAGAAAATCTGTTTGCTGCAGTATCCTCCAGCGAAGTAATACTGTCTTTTTATTTAAATAAGGTGTTCTTTTTTGTGTTAATAGTATATATAATACCCCAAATTAAAACTTTACATTATAATGCAAAGCTATAGCTTTAACATTAGAACTGATTTTTTAAAACAAATGTTTGCAGTAGAACTGTAATGTCCTTTTGTGTCCTAGCTCCCAGCTCTTTACTTAGCGAGGTTGTTGTTTCCTGCCCTTACACCGGCACTCCAATGGGATCTAGTCATTTTTTGGTCACTTCATATTTTCCACTTTGAGTTCTGCAACCATTAATGTTTCTAAACCATTTCCAGGGAAGCAGAGCAGGAATTCTTGTTTGTTCACCATATTTTAGTGGTTCTCCTTTGCTTCGATTTATAGATGAGTGTTTGGTTTCTACGACAAAAAATCCTTTTTAGGGGTCTAGAAATACTGACTTCCCAAGAATACATTATCAAAATGTGTTATCAGCCAACTGGATGCATTATTAGAAAATTCAATTCACCTGTACTTAGAGATGGAGCTTCTATGATAGTTAATTTTACTTTCTAAAGATAATTAAGCATTAGTGTATTCATGCATGGATGTTCAGTCATGAGCAATTATCAGATCAAGTGAAACATTGAATGTATATCATCCATTTCCAAAGACCTGAAGAGCACTTTTTTTCACATACCACTTTGTCCATTTATATTATTAGGAGGAAAAAAAAGCAATTGCTTAAAAATTAATCTGATAAATTCCACTAAAAATGAAATTGATAATGAAACAGAAAAATATTGCCACTGTACACAGTTAATGGACAGAACATAATACATTTTTCTTTTTTTTTTAAGATTTTATTTATTTATTTGAGAGAGAGTGAGAGAGAGCACGAGCAGGGAAGAGAGGGAGAAGCAGGCTCCCTGAAAGAAGGGAGCCTGATGTAGGGCTCGAACCCAGGACCCTGAGATCATGATTTGAGCCAAAGGCAGACACTTAACCAACTGAGCCACCCAGATACCCCCATAATACATTTTTCTAACATAAATTATCACTTCTGTGATGGCACTGTTAAGTACTTACTAGAAAGTACAATACATTCTTCTCAATAATTTGTGTTATAGGCACTTTGTTTCAAATTCTACCTTGCCTTATACAAACTTTATCTCATTAGGAGAATGTATGCAATGTCATACAAATTGGTAAACCTGCTTTTATTGACATTCATATGGACCATTTTCCGCTCCAAATTGATTTGCTTTTTGACCACGTAGTTTAACATTCAAGAATAACAAAAAGTAATGCTTTTGTTACTCCTTTTAGATTGTACACTCCAGAAGATCACGGCGGGAACTTGATTATTATGATTTTATAGTTCTGAGAACAGACAAAAGAAGAAAATTGTGCAGTTATCTAATTTACAAAGCAAACTGTTATTTTGCAGGATGATCTCATTCTGAGTATAGGTCCTTCATGGGGTTTCCAGCATAATGACATCCTTACCAACCATTTCTACAGTTTTTGCTATACTAATATTTAATAGCACTCTGATTGTAATAAGATAAAATGATGCAACTGTCTGGAGAACTTAAGCTTCTTTGGAGTTGAACTGAGTTAACATATTTGAAATTAAATAATACGAGTTCTTATTTACTAAGTTCATTATTCAACTGGATTCTCAGTGCAGGTTTGTGCTGTGAGTTCTGAAAATGAAATATTTTGACTTATAATATATGTTTTCCTTATACGGAACCTAAGGTGGATCTGTCCTGTTATCAAATATTGCTTGATAGTAACGGTATTCAGTTGAATTTATGTGACTAGCTTAGGTATAAATGATAGTAGGCATGATTTATAACTAGTTTTGAGCTAAACCATATTCACTTTGCAGCTCATCCCTTCACTTGCATCCTGTGACTTCTTATATAGGATTATTCATGTCACACTTCAAAGAGTTATGGTGAAGTTGAAGTCACTTGAATAAGTTTCAGTATATTTAAATCAAGTCACTTAAGGACCTTGTTTCTTTTTCTCCCTATTTTCTTCCAGTACCCATAAATAAGAGAAACATGCAAATATTTGTAATGATAACTGAGATCTGATCACCTTTCTTTCAGAGGATCTACCCACCATATTGTGTACAAAGATCAGATTCAATGGATATTTTCTTATTTGTATCTTTATAAGCATGCCACCCAATTTTGGGTATAAAATGAGGTTGAAGCCAGTTACTCAGAAAATATGTCTATTTAAACTAGAACTGAACTTATCCAAATGTTCACTGCTTTGCAAAATATGATCTTATTATTTCTTTATTTTTCATAGCTGGTTGAATCTTGACTTACCTTGTGACGTTGTATTCCTTCACAGTAAGGTGTTCATTTCATAATTTCCTCTTTAAAACTTGAAGAATGCTCCCACCTGATGAATAAAATACAAATGGAGATTAAAACTCATGAAGAAAGAAATAAATGTTTATGGACAAAAATTCTTTGATAAGTGAGAAAAAAAATCTCTTTGCACTTTTTATAAGCCACTTTCTTTAGACTCAGTGTACATTTTATTTTAACATTTTATTTTGAGAAGGCCAGCTGTTTCTCCAGGTATATGTAAGTTAAAGCGATTTCAAAGAACTGTTTGTTCAACATTCTAAATAGAACAAAAGCTTATCTTGTAACTGGGGCCAGGTATGACTTCTAACTTCACATTCTTGTAAAGGTTCAGAAACATTGGACAAGTTTGATCTTGGGAGAACTGGAGAAAACAGGAAGTCCTAAATGACAGGATGATAAAGCTAGATTAAGGAGTAAGATTAAAAGGGAAAGAAATAGCAAAAAAGTATTTAAAAATGTGAAGACAGCAAAGCAATTATTATAGTGCCAAATACATTCTAACAGGGCAGCTAATTATTTTGTACATTGCTATTGTACAAATAAATTCTTATTTAAAGTTGGTAACAATGGTTTTGTTAATCAAATGAAAGTTTTTTAAATACTAAATTTGAGAATGAAATGTATTTTTTCATTTTCATATATGGATTTCCAGAGAGGAATATTTTAGTATTAGATCTTCTGAAAACCAATTTAAAAATATTTTACTATATAACTAATTAATGAATATAGTGAAATTTTAAAGTATAAACTGGCATATAAACATGAAATAACAATGCCATAATTACTTGTGGAAGATAAAATATAACCAACTTTCTAGTTTATAGTATGCACATTTGTAAAATTAGTAATAAAATATAACATGAAAAGAGAAAGTATAAATCATAGAGAATAAGCTAAAAAATAAAAAGATTAGTGATTTGAGTTTTGGGGTAGCAAAATATTGTAAGTAATAATTTCTGGATATGCATAATTTCATATAAGTTATTATCACTTCAGTATAAATTGAATCTTCACTATGAAACCAGGTCTAATAAATTAAGTCCTCTGTATATGGACAGATAGATCTGATATATATTTTAGTTCAACTAGATTTTAAATCACAAAATTGGACTTGGCTAGGCAAGTATTCTCGTACTGAGCCTTAGGTTTATGAATATCTTATACATAAGGATATTTAATTATGCACTATTATGCTTCTGCTTCCATTACTCATAACAAGCACTTGTAAACATACTCAGTACTGACTAAAACCCTTTTTCCTGGAGCAAATATTATTGCATAGTACTGCTATGGAGGATTTAAAGCCTCTCTAAACACATAGAACTTTCTTTACTCTGACCTTACTCTAAACCTCTTTCATCCATTTTTTAATCTCTTACTGCATAGAAAATTGTTGTCTAGAAAATAATATCTTAATTATAAAAGTGATACTACCTAATTATGTTAAGTTTTAATTATTAACTCACTTTATTCTCACACAAAATTAGAAGGGAGGTACTATTATCATCACACTCATGTAAGAGATGAAGAAATGAGATTTAAGATGAATCAAGATAAATGGCAGAACAAGGATTTATTATTATCCTTATCACTATTATTGAAGTATGAAAGTCATGTAGCCCTGCACACATACCACAGATTTAGAGTGAATTTCAGGAATTTACAAGAATCCATTGGTGAAACCATCTGGGAATTGTCTATGTGAAAAAGTTTTTAATTATGGATTCCACTTTTTATACATATAGGATTATATTTATTTTCTATTTCTTCTTCTATTCTTGGTTTTAGTGAATTGTATTTTTTAAACACTACTTTTAAAATTTCATCCAAGTTATAAAAGTTATTGGTATAAGCTCATTATGGCATTCCATTTTTTTATTGAACCCAAAATGATGTCTTTTTTTTCACTCTATACAGCAGTTAGTTATGTTTTCTCTCTGCTCTTATTTTCTTGATTAAATGGCTCAAGAATCTTCAACCTCACTAATTGTTTTTAAAAAAAGCACAACTTTTTAGCTTGTAATTATCTCTGTTGTTCTATTTCACCTATTTCTGGTATTATATTTATTATTTCTTTTTAAGGTTGACTTACTGTTTTGTTTTGCTTTTGTTTGTTTCCTTATGTATTTGTTTCTTAGTTTTCTTGAGTTAGAAGCTAAAATCATTAGTTTAAATTCCAAGCAAATGCTATTACCTTGTTTTTATCTTTTTAAATTGTCATAAATATAACATAAGATCTATCTTCATAACAAAGTTCTAAGTGTATAGTACTGTATTATTAATTACATTAATTATAAGCACAATGTTATACAGCAGATTTCTAGAAAATTTTTATCTTGCATGACTAAAACTCTAGAGTCATTGAACAACAACTTCCCCTTTCTCTTTCTCCTAGGCAATGGGAACCACCATTTTCCTTTCTGATTTAATTCCACTTTTTATTTCTAATGTCAGAGAATATATTCTAAATAGTTTAAAATATTTGAAATTTATTGAGACTGTCATCATGGTCCAGCATGCAATTTATCTTCATAAATGTTCAGTATACTTTTAAAAAACATCAATTCTGTCATTTTTTAATGCAGTTTATAACACACATGTGCACACATGCGCGCGCACACACACACACACACACACACACACATTCATTTAAGCCATTGGTTAATGTGTTGGAATCTGCTGTAGGCTTCCTTATTTTTTTGTGCTTGCTTACTCAATCAATTATTGAGAGAGGTTTGCTAAGTCTCCTACTGACAGTGGTGTGTATAAATTTGTAATTGTGATAGATTCTTGACTGATCAACAATGTTATCATTATGAAATATTCTTCTTTATCAATTATAATGATTTCTTGCTTTATGTTTCCTTTGTCTGATATTACACTATAAATATAGTATGTATATATAATTGTTCAATGAACGATTCTGTGGTTAGTGTTTACAAGGTACATTTTTTCCATCCTTTTATGTTCAATCTTCCTGTGGTTTTTATATATAAAAGGTGCTTTTTATACAACATAAAGTTGTTGCAGTTTTATTAGTTTCTTTTTGAATTTATATTCATTTTGCATCAATGTAATAAAAATATAGTTGGTTTTATACATTCAGCTTTATTGCTATTTTTTAGATCCATCTATGTTATATATAGACACATAAAATATAAATAAATATTTATTTATTTATTTTTCTTCCTTTTGCCTAATTTTGGATTAATCATAATTTTTTAGAATTTCATTTTTCTTTTGTATTAACTTGTTAGATGCATCTTCTTTTAGTATACTTTAGCTGTTATGAAGAAGATTAAAAATGCATTCTTGAGACCTACACATGTAAAAAAGAGATTTTTTAAATAATTCAACACTACTAAAACCTTAGGATCTAAAACTACTATTGATCTACATAGTAAGGCTGACAGCTTGGTGTTCCTTGTCTCCTTAGCCAAACAAGAGATCTCAAACTGTTTCAGAGCTCTCATTGTAATTGTAAAGCCTCTTGTCCAAGGAGATCCTAAAATCTAGAAAATGTATTAAAATGAGAGACTGTTGATATCCAAGGAAGGCCACTCCTTGGTAGATATCTGATAAGGCCCACAAGATTTTCAGAGATTTTACCCTGCCTTTTTGTAGTTTACATTCTTGTTCCTCAGCCTCTTGTGCAAGATCAGATTTCATTAAATGTCTGAAGGGAAAGCTGACCATGTACTTCCGACCCTCAAGTTTGCCATTTTATCATGTGAGTCTCACACATTTGCCAAAATGTGCTTTATTCTAAAAGAAGTTCTCTTTCATGGACATGACACATTTGCAACTTGTTACCCAAAATGCTAAACAATACTCTTCCAGTACTGGAAATTATGTTCTTTTTCTTTTTTTTTTATAATTTTTATTTTGTTATATTAGTCACCAGACAGTACATCCCCAGTTTTTGATGCAATGTTCCATGATTCACTATTTGTGTCTAACACCCAATGCACCATGTAATATGTGCCCTCCTTAATACCCATCACTGGCCTATCCCAATCCCCCACCCCCTCCCCTCTGAAGCCCTCAGTTTGTTTCCCAGAGTGAACCATGAGAGACTGTGGAAATTATTTTCAATTTTAGAAAGTTTTTCTCCTTTCTGGCATTATAATTTATTGAATTAACAGTACTTCTATATCTTTCTGTGGTTTTAGTAGTATATATTTCTTATTAAATGATTTTTGTTGCTATAGGAGCATTAGTTACTATTGTCTATGTTATGTAGTAACTATGTACATGTTATTGGGGAGCAGAATCTAGAGAAAGGCTACTAACTTGCTTTCATCCACTATAAAACACTGCTTAATTATACTGCTTAACTACTACTCTTACTTTAAAACTATTGGTAAAATAGATACTACTATTACCTCAGTTTTGCAGTTGTGAAAGATGAAACTAAAAAAGTAAAGCCACTAGCATATGGTTATATGGTTGGTGAGTGATAGAACCAGGTTAACTGTTAAGAAGTATTCACTCTAACAACAACCAATCCATAAGCATGAAGTATCTTTCCATTTGTTTGTGTCATCTTCAGTTTCCTTCATCAATGTTTTATAGTTTTCAGAGTACAGGTCTTTCACCTTTTCAGTTAAGTTTGTCCTTTGGTATGTTATTATTTTTGGTGTAATGGTAAGTGAAACTGTTTTCTTAGTTTCTTGTCTGGGACTTTGTTATTAGTGTGTAGAAATGCTACTCATTTCTGGGTATTAATTTTTTATCCTGAAACTTTCCTGAATTTGTTTACTATTTCTAGTAGGTTTTTTTGGTGTAGTCTCAGGGTTTTCTATATATAGTATCATATAATTTGCAAATACTGACAGTTTAACTTCTTCCTTACCAATATGGATGAGGCATTATTTCTTTTTCTTGTCGGATTGCTATGGCAAGGACCTCTAGTACGAAGTTGAATAAAAGTGGTGAGGATGCACATCCTTGTCCTATTCCTGATCTTAGAGGAAAAGCTCTGTTTTTCACCCTTCAGTATGATGTTAGCTGTGAGTTTTGATATATGACCTTTGTTATGTTGAGGTATATTCTCTCTAAATTCACTTTGTTGAGAGTTTTTATCATGAACAGATGTTTAATTTTGTCAAATGCCTTTTCTGCATCTACTGAGATCATATAATCTTTATTTTGTGTTTTGCTGGTGTGGTGTATCACACTGATCAGTTTGAAATATGAAATCATCTGTGTATCCAAAATAAACCCACTTGATCATGGTGAATGATCCTTTTAGTGTATTGTTGATTGTAGGTTGCTAATATTTTGTTAAAGAGTTTTGCATTTATGTTCATCAGGGATATTGGTCTGTAGTTTTCTTTTTCTGTAGTATCTTTGTCTAGTTTTAGTATCGTGGTAATGCTGATCAAATCAAAACAACAGTGAGATATTTCCTTACACCTGTCAGAATGGCTGAAATAAAAAAGATAAGAAATAACAAGTTTTGGTGAGTATGTGGAGAAAAAGGAACCCTTATGCACTATTGATGGGAAAATAAATCGGTATAGACACTGTAAAAAATAGTATGAAGTTTCCTCAAAAAATTAAAAACAGAAATGCAATATGGGGGTGCCTGGGTGGCTCAATTGGTTAAATGACTGCCTTCAGCTCAGGTCACGATCCTGGAGTCTCAGGATCAAGTCCTGCATCGGGCTCCTTGCTCAGCAGGGAGTCTGCTTCTCCCTCTGACCCTCCCCCCTCTCGTGCTCTCTCAATCTCTCCCTCTCTCTCAAATAAATAAATAAATAAATAAAATCTTTATTTTTTAAAGATTTTATTTATTTACTTGACATAGAGAGAGTACAAGGAGGGGGAGCAGGCGGCAGAGGCAGAGGGAGAAGCAGGCTCCCCACTGAGCAAGGAGCCCAATGCAGGACTCAATCCCAGGACCCTGGGATCATGACTGAGGTGAAGGCAGATGCTTAACTGACTGAGCCACCCAGGCATCCCTAAAAAAAATCTTTAAAAAAAAAAGAAAGAAAGAAAGAAAGAAAGAAAGAAAGAAAGAAAGAAAGAAAGAAAGAAAGAAAGAAAGAAATGCAATATGATCCAGTAATTCCACTACTGGGCATTTACCTGAAGGAAACAAAAACACTAATTTGAAAATATATATGCACTCCTGTGTTTATTGAAGTATTATGTACAACAGCCAAGATATGGAAGCAACATAAGTGTCCATATATAGATGAATGAATCATGATAGATAAATAGATTATTACTCAGTCTTTAAAAAGGATGAGATTGTGCTATTTGTGACAATATGGATGGACCTAGAGGGTATTATGTTAAGTGAAATATGTCAAACTGAGAAAGACAAATACCATGTGACTTCATTCATATGTGGAATCTAAAAAACAAAACAAAATGAACAAACAAATAAAAAGCAGAATCAGACCTATAAATACAGAGAACAAATTGATAGTTTCTAGAGGAAAGGGGAGTGACAGGATGGACAAAATGGGTGAAGGGGAGGGATATATAGACTTCTGGTTATAGAATGAGTAAGCCACAGGAATAAAAGGCACAGAATAGAAAATATAGTCAATGATATTAAATAGTATTGTATGGTGACAGATGGTAGCTATACTTGTGGTGAGCATAGCATAACATATAGAGATGTTGAGTCATTATATTGTACATCTGAAACTAATGTAACATTGTGGTTGAACTATACTAAAATAAATAAGAAGTATTCACTCGAGAGACTATAATACAGCTCATATCATCTTTAATCTATTTTCTTAATATTTAACATTTTTTTCTACAGGAAAATAACTTTTCTTCATTTGTTTTTGTTTTAGTTCTATTTATTTTTGAAATCCAAATTGATTCTCTTGAAGGTGTACAGGCATAACAGTAACTTCCTAGTCTTCCATCAGACCACAGGCTTATATATGCTTCCTCCTGAAACCCTGCTAAAATGATACTACAGGGGGAAAAAAATCCATAAAGACAAATAGAAACGAAGATGAGGAAACATTAAACAAAATTTAGATATTAGCAGAGGGACAAGTGAGAGCTAATTCACAGCATAGAGAAAACTTAAATCTGGTCCCAAAGAAAGAGAAACCAACTAGAAGCAAAACCATTTATAGATATATATTTTGGTCATTGGAAACACTAGGTACCTGTGAATGTAGAGGTAAAGGGTAGGGATATAAACAGAAATACTTTTTGTTAGTATTTGTCCAGGGCACATGCTTGTTGGATAGTTGGAATTAGAAGACTGAATCTTAATCTGCTATAATACAAAGTTAATATGTAATGTATATATATTAAAAACTTAATAAATATTTTAAGTATCTAAAATAGAAATTTGTCAAATACAAAAAAACAGGAAAAATAAGTTATGAGCTGAGTTGTCTGGGGGGAAGAAATTTATATGAAAAGCTCAAAAGAGGATTTTTATTGCTTTTATTGTTATGTTTTATAGTACCATTTTTCTTTTAAAACTATTTACATGTCATACTGTAATAAGCAAATATTAAATTAAAATTTTGATAAACATAAAAATTAAATTAAAAAATAATTTGATCTTCCATCTAACCTAACATCCTTTTTAGATTCTTTATATATTCCCATTTTACGGGTTTTGGTATCAAAAATCCAGATGCAATAACTAGATCTAGCATTTTATCAAAGCATTTTTTAATTTGTGATTTTCTTTTCTTTAGTTCTTGCAAAATACAATTTGCTAATACAATTTTTTAATTTGTGATTTTCTTTTCTTTAGTTCTTACAAAATACAATTTGCTAATACAATTGCTAAATACATCCCCTTTCAAGGAAACTACGGGGAGTAATTTTTAAAGTCAGCAATTAAATGAAAAATGGGTTTGGTCATTTTGCTAGAAATCAGGAAAACTGAATTATTGGTAGTCTTTAGGAAGTTATGCAGTATTATATTTTCTTATACATAGATGAGGAAAATGTTTCTTTCAGAATTTTTGTATGCTACCACTGTTTTCATTTGGGCACTTCTTCATTGCAAGAAAGAAAATGCCTACAAATTAGCTCACTTATAGAATATATGGATAGACTTGAGACTGGTGGAAGGTGGTAGAAAATGGAGCAGATGAACAGAAGGGAGCTGAAGACATACACAAAGCACTCCCAATACATGCGACTTACCTCTCATTACCTGAAAGTTTCCTATTTCCCAAGAAGACTCAACCCTATCCCAGAATCACTAATTCTCTTCATTGGTTTTGATCTTTTTGCTGCTGCCCATGACTTTGGCTTACATGTAATTCTGGCTCACAAGTCAGCAGTCCTACAGCACTCACACAGCATTGTGCAATTGACTCAGCCTCTGTGTCTTGATTCAGTATTCTTGTGAGAAGTAATCAAAATTGCCCAGCTGAGATCAGGAAATGACTGCTGGTACAATCAGCAGTGACCAGGATGTGCAGAACTGTTTCCAAAACATTGAAAAAGAATGGTTTACTAAGAAACCAGCAGAGAGTGTAAAGCATGACTATTAATGGCATAATTTGGCATGATGTATATGAAACATTTAATAAAATTTACATGTTTTATAAATGATTTCTTGTTCAAGCCACTATTTTGGATTTTTCCATTTTATGCCACTAAACACAATACCTATCTGATACCGAGATTAAGCCTATTTTCTAAACATATTTTGTGCCAGATGGAAATATTAATTCTAGCATTATCATCATTAATTACATAACATATGGCACAGAAATCATACAAAAGAATATTCTGGTTAAAAATAAGTTCTGTTAAGTTGTTGATTACTCCAGGAAAAATTTCATATTTATAAGTTTTCACAAAATTATAATATATGCATTGATCTCAAATTCCACCATGATTATTTCATTCTAAAAATCTGTTTCACATTCTGGCAAATGAGAAGGGAAACATAATACCAAAATTAATTTTGCTGATTTTAGTGTTAAATGAATATAAATTAGAAAGATTTCAGTTGAAGAGGAATAGAAGTATTATTTTTAGGAACATGGGTGATATTTTGATTGTTTGGTACAATTAGGCTATTTCTTCACATTATCTATCCAAGAGAGATAAACACATGTACACAGAGAAATTGAGGGACGGTAGAAAACAACACACTTTGTCATTAGCTTTACTCAGCTAAATTCTCCCAGCATCAAAGCAGAGCTCAGCGTAACTAAAGAAAAAGCACATGACCTATGCTCAGTGACTAAGTAGAGCCTCCTACCAATCTGTTCATTTAATATCAATTTGGTGGAAGTCATAATCTTCCCCAGAAAATCAGCCTTAAATTAAAGTTGTCTGCTTTAAAATTAGAAAAGATTATGCACAAAAGCATGACCATATTGCATATAATGATCCAACCATTGATAATTATGGCTCAATATTTGCAATATGACCTTAATGGTATTTTCTTCTTCTCGGGAAAAGAGAGATGAGTGACCATAGAATACCAGCAAAGGAGCAAAAGCATTGTTGATGTATGGAAGGAATGGGAGTCTGTCTACCATCCCGTGTCCTGTTCTATGAATTTTAATTTTCTTCTTAAACTACTTGGTTTAACAGTTAAGCCTATGGTCAATCATGGATAGAGTTTACCATTCTGGGCAAAAATACCAATTAACTATCAAGGGAAAATTGTTGTAATTATATATGGCTCCTTATTTTGAACATGCCACTGTTTCTTTTTAGACACTTGGATCCATGGTACATGGAGCCTTAGTTGTTGCCCAGAGCCCTGTGAACAGGACATTAATTTACCTCAAGGCCAATGGTCTGATTCAATTCTGCTTATTAAATCATATCCTATTCCACTGCTCATACATCATTATAGTATTTTATAAAATTTGTATGGATGATAGCTTAATGCAATAAAAAACCCCTACATGTTAATATGAATGTCTTTCTATTATTAAGTTTGTGCAAAGAATTCTGAGTTCATCAGAATCCTGAGTTCATCAAAAAAACCACACATACAAAAATCCTCTCAATCATGGAAAGATTGTAGCCCTAAAAAATGAATATGCATATATCTTTTTCTCCAGAGAAGATCTCAATCATATTATCTTAATGATCTGGGTCTCTCATTTGTTAGATGTTGCCTAATCTGTCATCTGCATTTATAGTCACCTTAACATTTTAAAAATTAAATAAACTCAATTTTAATCTCTCATGAGACTCGCTTTCCAAACCTCCCAAGAGTAGATTCATGACAATATAATGTACCCTACCATACCACATAATTTAGGACCCAGTGTCGCTGCACTGGTGGTAGTATTTTCTAAGCAACTAGAATGTTCTTCTACTGTAGATATATATTATGAAGCATAGCAAACATTTATTGTTGCAAATGATAAGATCAGATAACAAGAAAAGGCAAAAAAATCTGTTTTAGGTTGACCCAAGTTAACTTCAATCTATGTTAGTGTAAAAGGAGAGACCAAAGAGCAATGAAGAATGACATCTAGTGCTTAATTATTTGAGACATAACAACTCTCTATGGCAAAAGAATTAAGACACCAAATACGAAGTAATCTACCTTATCCAAAATGCTGGACCTTCTTATTCTATGAACATGAATGGAGAAAGCTAAAAAATGAAAGAGATGACTTTTATTACACAGTGATACTCCCCACATGTAAATGTGCTTGAATTAATGTCTTCCAAATCAAACATACAGATTAGCATTCTTTTTAAATTAGAAAGAACTTGGAAAGAACAGTGAGGCTAGTAGGGGGCAGGAAATATTCTCACATAAGGTAAAACCCTGTACAAGCCAAAAAAAAAAAAAAAGTAATTATATACTAATAGAGACCCAATAGAGTTGCATAAAAGCAGAAATATTAATACCGGAAGAATGGGGCTTTCTAGAGGATATTTATATAAATGGAAAAAAGGAAACAGATTGCACACCTATTGCACATACAGTGTAGATTTATTGAAAGAGAAAAATGTGAACTGTTATCATTGCCTTTCTGTAATGCAGAAATGCTAAAGTAATTTAGCCATTTCTGTCTGCTTGTTTTCATATATTAGTACCCAATTTTTTATCTGTTTGCTGAGGGGAAGATAGCAAAAAGTCTTATAACAAAAATCTCTATGTGGTACTGACAAGCTTTACACTTGGAGGATAATTTTTCACCTAATTATTTTTAGTAAAGAACTTATTCAGAAGTGAATTGCAAATTGTACATATACATAGTTGGTTTGATTTTCTCATTTATAATAAAGTTATTTTAATAGAAGACATAATTAAGCTTAGACATTTAAAGGTTTAAGAATAGATGCCAATTCATGGATGTTTATTAGATGAATCTGTTAATTGTATGTTTTAAGTCACAGTATGTGAAGAATAAAAGTCATCTGAAGATACATTTGAAGACAAGTTTAAACCATGAAATATTTGTCTGGTTCACATTTTTTTTCACTTTTACCAAAGATACTCTTTACATTTGTTTATTATTGAAGCTCAGTATATGCAGATAGGCATACTCAGTAGTAGATCTGACAAAGTTGCTGTCATTAGTAACTTCCTATTCTGGGAAAAATGCCTTCAGTGGCCTTCTTACTGAAGTTTGAATATAGGCCCCTAGTGCGTTCCTTAACAGGCATTTTTCCTTGGATAGTTTTATGGGTGTCAGTCCCATCAAGACCAAGACAAAGAGGAGCACTCTGGCTTTTCCCGGGCTCCTAAGTTCTCCAGCTGTCAGTCGCTCACCAAAAAGCAATGATGCTATCAAACTCATTTTGTGAGTTCTTGGTGCCTGCCCTGTTCCGAGAATGGGCAGTCCCAGTCACCCTATGAATACATACCTTGACTGCCCTTTGTGCAGATGGGAAAACTAAGGCACAGGGAGACTAAGGAATGTGCTTGATGCCATGCAGCCAGAGAGTTTACTAAATGAAGTCATGACAGCACTGCTGGCCACCCTAGGTTAACATTTTCTCTTTCTCCCTCTAATTTATCATGGTTATGTTATTTTAAGTAACAGTGAGCTAATTTAATGATTTAGAAGGAAAACAAAACAGGAGAGAGTAAAAAAAAATGCTCTCTTTAGTTCCAGATCCTTATTTTGTAATGTTGACTTAAAATTGTTTTATAATACTGATTTTTTTATACTTCATGAGAACCAATTCTATAATTCTGATATTATATATTGTGTTTCATATAACATTTTAATTTGTGTATATATATATGTTTATTTGTATGATTATAACAATGTTAACTGTATCTATTTTCTTCTATCCATTCATCTACAAAGTAACACAAATTGGAAGCATATAAAAATTTAAAATTCAAACAAGTATTACAAATTAGAGATTATCTGATTTAAAAAACTGAGCTTAGGTAGATGAGCAACTTACTGATAAATAGGAACTATGCTAAGCAATTGATATACATTCTCCCATTAAACTTCTATAAATTCCCTTTATAGATTAAAAATAAGTTTCATAGAGTTTAAAAATCCTACTCAAGCCAACCTAGGTATGGTGTAGAGAAACTGAAAAAAAGAAAATGAGATAGAGTCTTTAATCTAAAATATCACCAGAATAAATTAAATAAACTAGTCATGGGGCAATGGAGACACATATCCAGTTATTAAAGTAATTACAGCTTATGGACGCTTCTATTTTTTTCTCCAAAGTACTGCCATTTGTATACATCTTCTCCTGAAAAATCTTCTTTCAGCAGTCTTCTAAGATATAGAGAATTGTCATTTTTGTCATTTCCCCCCATATTCTGATGTGATATGGTGTCTTTATCTTCAGTTTTCACAAGAGTTTTCAACATCAGAGAAGTCTATGGTATCATTAATCAATTATAGAAAATTTTCAGTCTTTTATTTCTATTTGTGTTTCTTTTTGCATATTTTGTATTGATGTCATCTTGTTCTCCAGTTATTTTCTCTGAGTCTTGCTTCGTTTCTTACATATGCTTGGGCTTTGTCAGCATTTTCAAACCATAAAGAAAGGTAGTCATCAATTTGAGAAATAAAAAGATTGAAAAAGTAGTCATTTCTTAATTATGTCATTAAGTTTTTTAATTAACCAAGAATTGAGCGGCTTTATTTTAGTATTCCTTTCTGAATGGAATTTAATATATGTCTACCTTGATAAGAGTTACCAATTCCTTGGAAAAGTATACTGAAAATCGATACTGTCATATTATGTTTTCCAATATTAAATGTGCAACTAAGAAAGTTAATATCATCAATTTAATCATTTAAAGAAACTTTTTTGATGCCTATACCAAATTAACCTGCAGATTTTTTTTTAAATGAATAGATTTATAAGTAACATATATAAACTGAATAGTGTAGCCATAGTTATGGTGCTTAAGTTGTTGAAAACCATTTGTGTGTGTGTGTGTGTGTGTGTAAAACATACAAAATAGATATTACACAAGGATAATGTCTATGGAAGTTTTTTTTTTCTTTTTCTTTTTCTACAAAGCAGCTTTCCCATACTCCTTAATGAAGAATTCAATTGATTGTAAAGATTAACTCTGAATATTTTTGATAAGAGTTTTAAAAGAACTTGATAACAACTAGAGATATGTGAAAACTGTTTCTATTTCAGAGTAAAGATTATAATCTATTGTACAAATTTAATTCTTACTTGTAAACATTAAGTAACTCACAATATTTTCAAATTACAGCTGTCTTGCTTTAAATGAATAATATTAAAAGTATTAAAATGCATAAAGTGGCATATAGTAAGCAATCAGTACATATTTGTTCTTAAAATTTGATGTAAAGGAAAATGTATAAATATCCATTCTAGTTGTACCTACCTTTATGACATGAATGTGGTGTATTTCTGCCACCAGGATATGTCTAAGCCAGGAAAATATTTTGGAGGTGAGCAGTGGCATTGAAAGATTTGGGGGATAGAAAAAGGCAGAATTAATTCTAAGATAGCTTAGATCACTCTTGAATGCTTTTAAAATAGCTGAAGTTTCCAGATTTGATTCCCTTTGGATAGTTCTCATTTTGAGAATCTGTGCAGTAGAAAAGAAATAAGTTTTAAAACTTCTCGAACATTAGAACTTTACTACAAAATTTGGCAAAGGATAAAGACAGACAATTCACAAAGAAGAAAATGAAAATAGTTAACTGACCTCTGAAGAATGTCCAATTTCATCATTTCATTAGTTTAAAAAAATTTCTTTACATATTATTTTTCAATTTTAATATATAATTAAATGCTAATATTGGTTAAATCTTTGTAGTAGGAATACAGGTGTCTCATATATTTCCTTTCTGAAGTTTCTCTGAATTTTACATAAAAACCATTACTTCTAAAACTAAAATATGTATCAACCACCTGTATCAAATCTACTCTAATGGAAACTATGGGAATAGTGCATCTTAAAAAAGTGATCAGGAACACTTAATTTTTAACTTGCACAGTACATACATGAACTCTGATACAAAATGTTTTATGAGTCAATAGGGCACTGCAGTAAGGCAAGAAAAAGAAACAAAATTCAGGGGCACCCAGGTGGCTCAGTCGGTTGAGCATTTGACTCTTGATTTCAGCTAGGATCTTGATCTTAAGGTTGTGAGGTCGAGCCCTGTGTTGGGTTCCATGATGAGTGTGGAGCCTGCTTAGGATTCTCTTTCTTTCTCTCCTTCTGTCTCTCCCTGCCACTCAGAAAAGAGAAAAAAAAAAAAAAAAGAAAGAAGGAAAGAAAGAAAATTCATTAAAGATTGGAAAGAAAGAAATAAAATTGCCCATATTTAGAGATGACAACTCTTGCAAAGAATATCCCAAAGAACTGATAAGCAAACTCCTAGAAGTAATAAAGAAATAAGTGAGTTCAAAAAGATTGCAGAATAAAAGATCAACACACAACAATCAGTTAAATTTCTGTACACTAACAAAGAATATGAAGATATGTAAGTATATGCTTAATGAAACATAGAGAGTACCAATATTTTGAAAATTACTCAAGGCTTATTAAAACAATCAAAAGCAAAGACCTAAAT
Organism: Ursus americanus; assembly: GCF_024610735.1. Classification (NCBI taxonomy): domain Eukaryota; kingdom Metazoa; phylum Chordata; class Mammalia; order Carnivora; family Ursidae; genus Ursus; species Ursus americanus. Next base: position 40,907,461 of record NC_142145.1, read on the forward strand.
AAATGGAAAGACGTAGTGTTCATAGTTAAAAAGACTCAACATAGTAGATATGTCCATTCTACCCACATAAACCCATAAGTTTAAATCAATCTCAATCAGAATCCCAGGAAGGAATTTGTAATCACAAACTAATTCTAAAGTGTATATGGAAAGGCACAAGTTCCAAAACAGCTAAAATAATCTTCACAGATAAGAATAAAATAGAAGGACATACACTACCAGGCTCACTATATAGCTATATTATCAAGACTGGTCTTGGCAGATGGAGAAAACAGCTCAGTTGTACAGAATAAAGAATTCAGAAATAGACTCATACAAATATGCCCAGCTAATTTTTTTACAAAGGTGCAAACATAATTCATTGGAGAAGGAAAAATGGTATTGGAACAATTACATCCATTACCAAAAAAATAAAACAGTTCAAACTTCATACTTTATACAAAAATTAGGTTAAAATGGATTATAGACATACACATTAAACAATTAAATAAACAATCTTTTAGAAAAATATAGACAATTGCAAGATCTAGAGCTGGGCAATATTCTTAGACTTCACAACAGAAGTATGTTGCGTAAAAGGAAAAAAACTGGTAAGTGGAGTTTCATCAATATTAAAATTTTTTATTCTGCCAAAGACTGTGAGAAGGAGGAAAAAATGTTAAAACTGGGATAAAATTTCTATAAATCATATATGTGACAAAAACATAATATTATTTCAAACTCAAAACTCAACAATAAACAACAACCCCATTAGAAAATGAACAAAGACAAAAAGAAACACTTCACTGAAGAGGGTTTGTAAATGGCAAATGGCATATTAAAATAAAGGATGTTTACCATCAATAGCTATCAGGAAAATGAAAATGAAAACCATAATGATATGCCAACACACATCTATCAGATTGGCTAAAATATGTTTTTAATTAAAAAAGAAGAGTTAATACCTATTTTTTTCAAAATATTCCAAAACAGAAATAGAAGAGGAAGGAAAGTTTCCAAATACATTCTTTGAGGCCAGCATTACCCCGAAACCTAAACCAAACAGATAACACCAATAAAAAAGAAGAACAAAAAAGGGAAGAAAACTACAGACCAATATCTCTGATGAGCAAAGATGTAAAAATCCTTAACAAAATATTAGCAAACTGCATACACCAATACTTTAAAAAGATCATTCACCATGATCAAGTGCGATTTATTCCTGGGATTCAAGGATGGTTCCATATTTGCAAATCAATCGTCATACACCACATCAATAAAACTAAGGATAAAAATCATATGATCATCTCAGTAAATGCAGAAAAAACATTTGACAAGATTTAACATCCATTCATGATAAAAACTCTCAACAAAATAGGCTTAGAGGGAATATACTTCAACATAATAAAGGCCTTATATGAAAAACCCATAGCTAACATCATTTTCCATGATGAGAAAAAACTGAGAGCTTTTTCTCTAATTAGGGTCCGGAACAAGAAAAGGATGTCCACTCTTGCCACTTTTATTCAACATAGTACTAACCACAGCAATCAGATAAGAAAAAGAAATAAGAGTCATCCACATTGGTAAAGAGGAAGTTAAACTGTAACTTTTTTGCAGACAACATTATATTATAAATAGAAAATCCTACTGGTTCCACCAAAAAACTACTAGTAGTAATAAACAAATTCAGTAAAGTTCAAGGTAAAAAATTAATACCCAGAAATCAGTAGCAATTCTATAAACTAACAATGAAGTTGCACAGAGGGAAATTAAAACAAAAACAAAAACACCACTTAAAATTTCATCAGAAGTATCAAATACTCAGCAATATAGTTAACTGAAGAGGCGAAAGACCTGTATTCTGAAAACTATAAAACACTGATGAAAGAAATTGAAGATGACACAAGAAAATAGAAATTCCATGCTTAAGGTTTGGAATATTTAATGTTATCAAAATGTCTATATTATCCAAAGCAATCTACAGATTCAATGCAATCCCTATCCAAATACCAACACTTTTCACAGAAGTAGAACAAATAATACTAAAATACCCTGAATAGCCAAAGCAGTCTTGAGAAAGAACAAAGCTGGAGATACCACACTTCCAGATTTCAAGATATCCTACAAAGTTATAGTAATCAAAATAATGTAGTAATGACACAAAAATAGAAACATAGATCAGTAGGACAAGATAGAGAGCCCAGAAATAAACATGCACTTATATGGTTAAGTAATCTGGACAAAGGAGGCAAGCATATACAATGGGGAAAAGCAGTCTTTTCAATAAATGGTGCTGGGAAAATGGGACAACTACATGTAGGGGCGCCTGGGTGGCACAGCGGTTAAGCATCTGCCTTCGGCCCAGGGCGTGATCCCAGCGTTATGGACAACTACATGTAAAAGAATGAAACTGGACTGCTTTCTAAGACCATACACAAAAAATAAACTTGAAATAGATTAAAGACCTAACTATGAAAACTGAAGCCATAAAAATCCTAGAAGAGAGCAAAGGCAGTAATTTCTCTGACACCAGCCATAGCAACATTTTTCTAGATACATCTCCTAAGGCAAGGGAAACAAAAGCAAAAATAAACTATCGGGACGGCATCAAAATAAGCTTTTGCACAGCAAAGGAAACCATCAGCAAAACAGAAAGAGAGCCTAATGAATGGAGGAATATATTTGCAAATGATATATCTGATAAGGAATTCGTATCTAAAATTTATAAAAAACTCATACAATACAACACCTAAGAAAGAAACAATCCAATGAAAAAATAGGTAGAGTACCCGAACAGACATATTTCCAAAGAAGACATACAGGTGGTCAACAGACACATGAAAAGATGCTCAACATCACTAATCATCAGGGAAATGCAAATCAAAACTACAATGAGATTACCTCAGGCCTGTTAGAATGGCTGAAATGAAAAACATAAGAAACAACAAGTGTTGGCAAGAACGTGGAGAAAAAGGAACTCGCATGCATTGTTGGTAAATGAAGCTGGTGCAGCATACTGTGGAAAACAGTATGGATCTTCCTCAAAAAATTAATACTGTATGATCCAATAATTGCAGTATTGGGTATTTACTCAGGGAAAACAAAAATACTAATTTGAAAAGATAAATGCACCCTTATGTTTATAGCAGCATTATTTACTATTGCCAAGATATGAAAATGGCCTAAGTGTCCATCAATAGATGAACAGATAAGGGAAATGTGGTACACATACATAATTGAATATTACACAGCCATAAGAAGAATGAGATTGTGCCATTTGAGATGACATGGATGGACCAATAGGGTGTTGGGCTAAATGAAATAAATCAGACTGAGAAAGACGAATACCATATGATTACAGTAATAAGTGGAATCTTAAAATAATGAATAAACAAAAAAGCAGAATCAGAACTATAAACAGAGAATAAATTGATGATTTCCAGAGGGGTTGGGAATATGGGAAGGGCAAAATAGGTGAAGGGGAGAGGGAGATACAGGCTTCCAATGAGTAAGTCATGGGAATAGAGAAGTCAGTGATTTTGTAGTAACAATGTAATGGGACAGATGGTAACTACACTTGTGGTGAACATAGCATAATGTATAAACTTGTCAAATAACTGAGTTGTATACCTGAAACTAATGTAACATTATGTGTCAACTCTACTCAAATGAAAAACAAAGAAGTAAATATAAACAAATAAACAAACAAAAAATTGGTCACAAGCCCAAATGTTGGTGAGGATGCAGAAAAACTGGATAAGTCATACATTACTGGTGAAATGTTAATGCATACAGCTACTTTGGAAATAGTTTTTCAGTCTTGTATAAGTTACCATATACAATGACCAGAGGACCCAGCAGTTGCATTCCTGGGCATCCATCCCAGAGAAGTGAAAACTCATATTCACTCAAAAACCTGTACATTAAGGAGGGCACATGATGTGATGAGCACTGGGTGTTTTACACAACTAATGAATCATTGAATACTACATCAAAAACTAATGATATACTATATGTTGGCAATTGAATTTAAATTTAAAAAATCTGCCATTATGTGTAAATAAGAAACAATATAAAAATTTTGGAATGAAAAACAACAACGAAAACCTGTGCATTAATGGTCATAACAGTTATCTTCATAACAGACCAAATTGGAAACAGTCCAAATGCCCTTCAACTGGAGAATGGCTTAACAAACCATAAATACATCCATCCTATGAAATACAACTCAGTAACAAAATGAAAGAGTAAATTGATAACACAACAGCTTGGATGAATCTCCAGGAAATACTGCTGAATAAAACCAGCTAATCCCAAAAGGTTGCAGACTGGAAGGTTCTATTTTATATAACAATTTTCAAATGAAAGCACTTTAAAAATAAAGAACAGACTAGTGTTTTCCAGAGGTTAGATAGGGAGACGAGAGCAAGACATAAAAGGTGGGATAAACTATTTTGCATATTCTCTGTAGCTGTGCATATGCAAATTTGCATGTGTGATAAAATTATATTTAACTAAGTACACAAGCTCACACACAAGTACAATTAAAACTGGGAAATTCTGAATAAGGTCAGTGGATTTCATCAATGCCAATATTCTGGTTATGATATTGCTATATTTTGCAAGATGTTACCATTGAAGGAAACTGAGTGAACTGTACGTAAGATTTCTGGGTTTTTTTTCCACAACCATGTATGAATCTATACACATCTCAATGAAAATCTCAATTAAAAAAATTAAAAAGGGTAAGTTTATCCTACTACAAAGAAACAAGAAAATCTTACCTCTATCCTTTCAAATTCAGAACAATATCTTATGCAAGTTATCCTTAGATTATCTGGTTAGTTTTTATTAAGGTGCATACAGCCATTCATATATTCAAGGGTTCTATAATTCATTCTGCCTTGATATTTTGCCAATGGACAATATGTTTTCATTTATGTAATTATAATTAGAAATCATATAAACATTTATATACTGAAGACACTTGAAAAATGTTTATTAAATTATTAAATAAAATTGTATGCAGAATGTTTATCTTACTTTTGGACATTTTAAAAATTCTATAAAAATATGGCAATCTTTGCATATAGGTAGGTCAATATATATTGGTAAATCTCAGGGATACAAATTAAAGAACAATAGATATTTCTACAGGGTGTGGGGCAGGTTGGGGTGGGGTGGGAAACTGTTTTATTGGCTTCATGCACTTCCAAATCTGCAATCTGTTTCAGTTCAATGGTGCAACTTATTAAAATGTTAACTAATTCACATTTTACTTGCATTTTGCCTTGACAGGGAAATGACTAAAACTCCTCTATTTTGAAGACATCATTTAATTTTGATTCTGTAAATGTTCAAAAACGATATAGGACAAAACTGTACCATTTATTTTGTCCATCCACCCACCCATAATCATTTTGTCAGTCAGAATTTTCCCCATAAACATCTGAAATTAATTGCAGGAAAGGGCACTTACCAATGATAATTTCCTTTACAAACATCATTTTACTGTATGTCTATTATTGCATTATACTTCAAATAAATACATCATGTCACAAGCCTATTTTCAAATTGTTGACAAATTGCTATTTCTTGGACAGTCTCAGGAATTCTTTGCCCAAAAGAGATGAGTATTTAGAAACATCTGAAAACGTAACTGCATTTCAGGATTTTTTTATCTTTTTGGCACAAAAGCGCCATGACATTGTAACTTGTGACAAGTGACCTGTGAACGCTAGGATTGAAGTTTAACCACTGTTTTGAAGTCCTGCCTATTATGTGTGTCATTTAAAACTAATACCAACTGTTACTCCTTTCATGCTTATTCAATACCCTACATTTATAAGCCAAAACTTAATGCCAAAAATGCTCCAGATATGCACAGCACAATTGAATAAAGATACAGCTATTACTAAGGTGATTAAAAAAAAAACTGTGCTATTATTAATATGTATGAATTTTTTTTAAACTTTAGATGTTCGTAACATTTTAAAAACAAGCATAAAATAGTTTAAATATACTGTACAGAAAGTAGGAAAAATCACTATAAGTTGTACAATGTCAACTTTTAAAAGAATATTAGAAATATTTATTTAAACCAGGAGAACTCAGAGATTGGAAAATATGACACAATCCACAGTAACCGAAGACCAGTGAAGCAAGAAACTAAAACAACGAAGAGCAGAGACCCAAAGTTTTATTTCCTTTTATCTGTCTTCTGGTACAAGAGAAGGGATAGGAAAGAAATGTGAATTTCGTTGCTGCTTTTTAGGCCTTGCTTTTTGGAAAATGTATAGATTCTGTTAGCTAAATCTCTTTCAATACAGAAGAAAAATATTCTTGCTATAAATGAGAGCACCTGAATTTCCCTTGCTATTGATATTCTTAACTTACTACCTCTGTTTTTATTTTTTTACTACTTATTTATTTATTTATTTATTTATTTATAATAATATTTTTTATTACAGTATTAGTCCCCATACAGTACATCTCTAGTTTTTGATATAAAGTTCCGTGATTCATTGTGCACCATAACACCAAGTGCACCATGCAATACGTGCCCTCCTTAATCCCCATCACCAGCCTATCCCATTCCCCCCCTCCCTGAAGCCTTCCGATTGTTTCCCAGAGTCCATAGTCTCTCATGGTTCATTCCCCCTTCTGTTTACCCCCCCTTCTTCTTCCCTTTCTTCTCCTACCAATCTTCCTACTTCTTATGTTCCATAAATGAGTGAAACCATATGATAAATGTCTTTCGCTGCTTGACTTATTTCACTTAGCATTATCTCCTCCAGTCCTGTCCATGTTGCAGCAAATGTTGAGAAATTGTTCTTTTTGATGGCTGAGTAATATTCCATTGTATATATGGACCACATCTTCTTAATCCAGTCATCCGTTCAAGGGCATCTTGGCTCCTTCCACAATTTAGCTATAGTGGACAATGCTGCTATGAACATTGGGGTGCATATGGCCCTTCTCTTCACTACATCTGTATCTTTGGGGTAAATACCTAGTAGTGCAATTGCTGGATCATAGAGTAGCTCTATTCTTAACTTTTTAAGGGACCTCCACACTGTTTTCCAGAGTAGCTGTACCAACTTGCATTCCCACCAACAATGTAGGAGGGATCCCCTTTCTCCACATCCTCTCCAACAATTGTTGTTTCCTGTCTTGTCAATTTTTGCCATTCTAACTGGCGTAAGGTGGTATCTCAGTGTGGTTTTGATTTGAATTTCCCTGATGGCTAATGATTTTGAACATTTTTTCATGTGTCTGTTAGCCATTTGTATGTCTTCATTGGAGAAGGGTCTGTTCATATCTTCTGCCCATTTTATGATTTGTTTATTTGTTTCTCGCATATTGAGTTTGAGAAGTTCTTCGTAGATCTTGGATACCAGTCTTTTATCTGTAGTGTCATTTGCAAATATCATCTCCCATTCCGTGGGCTGCCTCTTAGTTCTTTTGACCATTTCCTTGGCTGTGCAGAAGCTTTTTATCTCGATGGAGTCCCACAAGTTCATTTTTCTTTTGTTTCTCTTGCCTTTGGAGATGTGTCATGAAAAAAGTTGCTGTGGCCGATGTCATAGAGGTTGCAGCCTATGTTCTCCTCTAGGATTTTGATGGATTCCTGTCTCACATCAAGGTCTTTCATCCATTTGGAGTTTATCTTTGTGTATGGTGTGAGAGAGTGGTCAAGTTTCATTCTTTTGCATGTAGCTGTCTGATTTTCCCAGCACCATTTATTGAAGAGACTTGTCTTTTTCCACTGGATGTGTTTTCCTGCTTTGTCAAAGATTAGTTTCCCAAAGAGCTGAGGGTCCATTTCTGGGTTCTCTGTTCTTTCCATTGGTCTATGTGTCTGTTTTTGTGCCAGTACCATGCTGTCTTTGTGATCACAGCTTTGTAGTACAGCTTGAAATCCGGTAATGTGATGCCCCCAATTTGTTTTTCCTTTTCAACAATTCCCTGGCGATTTGGGGCTGTTTCCGGTTCCACACAAATTTAAGGACTGTTTGTTCCAGTTCTTTGAAAAATGTCATTGGTATTTTGATGGGATGGCATTGAAAGTGTAGATTGCTCTGGGTAGCATAGACATTTTAACTATGTTAATTCTTCTGATCCATGAGCATGGAATATTTTTCCATCTTTGTGTGTCTTCTTCAATGTCTTTCAAGAGTGATCTGTCGTTTCTAGAATATAGATCCTTTACATCTCTGGTTAAGTTAATTCTGAGATAACATATGATTTTTGGTGCTATTGTAAATGGAATGGATTCCCTAATTTCTCTTTCTTCAGTCTCATTGTTCATGTATAGAAATGCAACTGGTTTCTGAGCATTGATTTTGTATCCCGCCACATTACTGAATTGCTCTATAACTTCTAGTAGTTTGGGGGTGGATTCTTTTGGGTTTTCCATATAGAGTAACATGTCATCTGCGAAGAGAGACAGTTTGACTTCTTCTTTGCTGATTTGTATGCCTTTTATCCCTTTTTGTTGTCTGGTTGCAGTTGCAAGGACTTCTAGTACTATGTTGAATAATAATGGTGAGAGCGGGCATCCTTGTCATGTTCCAGATCTTAAGGGAAAGGCTACCAGCTTTTCCCCATTGAGAATGATATTTGCTGTAGGCTTTTCATAGGTGGTTTTTATGAAATTGAGGAATGTACCCTCTATCCCTACACTCTGAAGGGTTTTAATCAGGAAAGGATGCTGTATTTTGTCAAATGCTTTTTCTGTATCAATTGAGAGGATCATATGGTTCTTGACTCTTTTCTTGTTGGTATGATCTATCACACTGATCGATTTGCAAATGTCGAACCACCCTTGCATCCCAGGGATGAATCCCACTTGGTCATGATGGATAATCCTTTTAATGTACTGTTGGATCCTATTAGCTGTGATCTTGTTGAGTATTTTGGCGTCCATATTCATCAGGGATATTGGTCTGGAATTCTCCTTTTTGATGGGGTCTTTGCCGTTTGGGGATCAAGGTAATACTGGCCTCATAGAATGAGTTTGGTAGTTTTCCTTCTGTTTCTATTTTTTGAAACAGCTTCAGGAGAATAGGTATTATTTCTTCTTTGAATGTTTGGTAGAATTCCCCGGGGAATCCATCAGGCCCTGGAGTCTTGTTTTTCGGGAGGTTTTTGATCACTGCTTCAATCTCTTCATAATTAATTTGTCTGTTTAAACAATCAATTTCTTCCTGTTTCAGTCTTGGTAGTTTATAGGTTTCCAGGAAGGCATCCATTTCTTCCAGGTTGTTTAATTTCTTGGCATAAAGCTGTGGATAAAAGTTTCTAATGATCCTTCCTATTTCATTGGTGTTGGTTGTGACCTCTCCCTTTTCATTCATAATTTTATTAATTTGGGTCCTTTCTCTATTCTTTTGAATAAGTCTGGCCAATGGCTTATCTATCTTATTTATTCTTTCAAAGAACCAGCTTCTAGTTCTGTTGATCTGCATTGCTCTACTGTGCTCCTGGTTTCTAAATCATTGATCTATGCTCTAATCCTGATCAACTGCTTTCTCATGCATGGATTAGGCCTGTTCTTCTGTTCCTGTTCCAGCTTCTTGAGGTGAGAATATAAAAACTGCATTTTAGATTTTTCTATTCTTTTGAGTGAGGATTGGATGGCTATGTATTTTCCCCTTAGGACTGCCTTTGCAGTGTCCCATAGGTTTGGACCGTTGTGTTTTCATTCTCGTTGGTCTCCATAAATTGTTTAAATTGATTTTTGATTTCCTGGTTTATCGACTCATTCTTGTGCAGGATGGTTCTTAGTTTCCAAGTGTTTGAGTTTCTTCCAAATTTTTCCTTGTGATTGAGTTCCAATTTCAATGCATTGTGGTCTGAGAATAAGCAGGGAATAATCTCAGTCATTTGGTATCAGTTGAGACCTGTTTTGTGACCCAGCATATGATCTATTCTGGAGAAGGTTCCATGTGCATTCGAAAAAAATGAGTATTCTTTTGTTTTGGAGTGTCCTGTTCTATATATATCTATGAGGTCCATTTGGTCTAGTATATCATTCAAAGCTCTTGATTCTTAGTTCATTTTCTGCTTAGGTGATCTGTCTATTGCTGATAGTGGAGTGTTGAGGTCCCCTACTATTAACATATTTTTATCTATATGTCTCTTTATTCTGGTTAAGAGTTGGCTTGTGTATCTTGCTGCTCCCCTGTTGGGGGCATAGATATTTATGATTGTCATATCCACTTGTCGGATACATCCTTTAAGAATAATATAGTGTCCTTCTGTATCTCTAACTATAGTCTTTAGTTTAAAATCCAATCTGTCTGATATGAGAATTGCTACCCCAGCTTTCTTTTGAGGTCCATTGGCATGAAAAATGGTTTTCCATCCCTTCACTTTCAGTCTGGATGTATCTTTAGGTTCAAAGTGAGTCTCTTATAGACAGCAAATGGATGGGTCATGTCTTTTTATCCAATCTGCAACCCTGTGGCATTTATGGGAGCATTTAGGCCATTCACATTGAGAGTAATTATTGAGATATATTATTTTAATGATGTCATGTTGCCTGTAAAGTCTTTGTTTCTATAGATTGTAACTTTCTGTTCTGTATCACTCTTGGGGCCTTTTTACTTTTATAGAAACCCCCTCCCCCAATGTCTCCTGTAGGACTGGTTTTGTGGTTACAAAATTGGTCAGTGTCTGTTGATTCTGGAAGCTCTTATCCCTCCATCAATTCTGAATGACAGCCTTGCTGGATAAAGGATCCTTGGCTGCATGTTTTTCTCTGAAAGAGCTTTAAAAATGCCCCCCCCCCCCACTCTTTCTCTCATTCCAGGTCTGTGTAGACAGGTCTGACATAATTCTGATATTTTTGCCTTTGTACGTGAGAAATTTCTTTGCCCTGGCCGCTTTCAATAGTGTATCCATGGATCTAATATTTGTGAATTGCACTATGACATTATGTGGCATAGGTTTGTTGTGGTTGAATTTGGGAGGGGTCCTCTCTGCCTCTTGGACACGAATGCTTGTTTCCTCGCTAGATTTAGGGAAGTTTTCAGTTACAATTTGTTCAAATATCTCTTCTAGACCTCTCTCTTTCTCCACCCCCTTGGGGATGCTGATGATTCTGACATTGGCACATTTCATTGAGTCAGTAATCTCCTGTACCCTACATTCTTGAGGTTGGATTTTTTTGAGCCAAGTTTTTGTTTTAGCTTTCTCTTCTACTAACCCATCCTCCAGTTCACGAATTTGTTCTTCTGCCTCATTAACCCTGGCCATCAGAGCAGCTAGTTTTGACTGCATTTGATTCATAGCATTTTTAATTTCTGCCAGATTCACTCTCATTTCCGCCCTTAGAGATTCTATATTTTTGTTAATATTTTTGTTAATATTTTTTTCAAGTCTACACACCATCTTGACCATTGTTACTCTGATCTCCATTTCTGATAATTTGGTTATATCCATATCCATCAGTTCTGTGGCAGAGGCCACAGACTCATTATCTTTTCTTTGCTGGGGGGGATTTCTTCTCCTCGTCATTCTGATGAGGCGAAGTTGTGGGGTTGCCCAGAGCCCAAATTATTGACCAGGACCCAGGCAGTGTGCTCTTGTTTTATAGGGACCTTAGGGATGTGGGCTTCTTGATTTTTCAGCCTGCCTTCTAGGGGAGGGGCCTGCCGCACTGATACTCAGGCAACCCTGTTTGGGTAGAGTCTCCCTGTCCCCTGTGAGGGGGGATGGGGATGGGCACAATGTGAGCTGGTATTTCCGGGCTTTTGTTCTCTGGCGGCTTTCTCTGGCAGTTTCTGTGGTTCTTCTGAGAGTCAGAGCAGCAGTGTCCAAATTCCAGCCTCTGTCTCAGAACAGAGAGATTGCAGTCTGCTCTCCACTGCTCTCCTGGCCTCTTTAACTCTGCTTCTGTTGATGCTGCTAAAATCCCTGCAGCGTCCTGGGTTGTGTGCCCCACAGCCTGCATCCCAGCCCTCACTTCCAGGGCCCGCATTTCTCTGTCCTTTGTGTTTCTAACACCACCAGCTGCCAGCTGCCCCCGCACGCGCTCCCGAGCTCTTTGTTCCAGTGTGGTTCATGCTCACTCCGGAGCTCCGGTTTTCAGTCTAGTCGCATGCATGTTCCCAGGCTCATGGTCTCAGTCTGCTCTCTCGCGGGTGTCGTCTGCGAGTCAGCCCGCTCTCCAGTGCAGGTGGCTACTGCTTCCCGGCACCTGAGCGCGGAGGCTTCCTCCCCCTTCGGTTTATCTTCTGATATCTGTGCGCAGATCGTAACTCAGTACGCAGCACTGGAGATGTTCCTTTGTAGAGATCCAGATGTATCTTCCTGCATCTCAGGCTGATTCTGTGGGTATTCAGGATGGTCTGTTACCAATCCAGCTCGACTCAGGAGACCAGCTGAAAAAGGGGACCCCTGCTCCTCCGCCATCTTAACTCCTCCTACGACCTCTATTTTTAAAGTCAAAAGCAAAACATTACAAATAAATACACATACAAAAACATTATCTGGCTGAGCACTGTTAATTAGTTCAGTTAGAAAAAATTCATTTCTGCTGTGAAAGAAGTAATAATTTTAGTCCCCAGTGAACCTAAATCCCTTTAATGATATATAATTCCAAAGTAAAATGTAGATCTCTGACCATTATTTTCATATTGTAATGCATCAAGTCAAAGTTCACTTCTATCTTATGTGTAATAATTAGATTTTCTCGTGGTAGTGGACAAGGAATCCTGATAGACATTGCTGTCATCCTGTAATGTGTGACTGAACATAGGTATATCCTATTCAATGTCTTATTAATTTCCACTGGGATGCCTATGGACACCTGTCCATAGTCTGACTATGTCCTAAACCGATTTCATCATTTTCCTCAGACATGTTCTTTCTCTTAGATTTCATCTCTTTCTGCCTTGCTTTTTCATCTCCCAGTCACCCATGTCAGAAATCTGGAATTCATGTTGAGTTTAATATTTCAGTCATCCCTTACATTTAATCTCAGAATATATTCTATTTATTCTGTTTCCTTAACGACCTGAATATCCATCTTCTTCTCCGATTTTAGCTTTATTCCTTTATTACTTGTAATTATCATCTCACTGATATCAGTGTCAGACCATTTGATCTATTTTACTTAAAATCACCTTTATTGGTCTTTTTAAATTGCAAACATGTTCTGCATTTTTCCTTAGCTTAGGATACTTCACAACACCCCATTGTTTACAGGATGAAATCCAAATTTCTTAGCTAATTCTTTCCTCTCTTTAACTTACAGGTTTCATACCTACTAAAAGGTTTCATGTGCACTGGGATCAGCTATTTAGTTCACCATTTTATATTAAACACATGTACTAACGCCTGACACATTGCAGGTGCTCACAGATGTTTAATAAATGGAAGAAAATATCTTTTGCTTTGTTTTTCTTGCTGCCTATCTCAAACTAAACTGTCTTTACTCATGTAGCTTTTTCTGGCAGAAATGCCCTTCTTTTGCCATGTTAAACTGGAAAAATGTTTATTTTTTAGGAATTTCCTAATTTCCTACGGAACTATCCCTTAGTGGGAATTGACCATGTCCTCTGTTGTTTCCATTGTATCTCACTGAATTGCTATCATTTCTACTATAACATTTGTTTTACTTATTTTCCCATGCCTTTCTTTTGATTGGCTGTTAGCAACTTGAAATAAAGGATTTGTTTTGTTCAAATTTCGAATGCCACTTACTAGTTCAGTGCTTAATTTTTTAATGGGATTAATATATTGGTTATTGAAAATTCAGTTATAAATTCATTCACATATTTACTCTCTTCAGTATTTTTTTTCTTTGATAAAAATAATCAGCATAGTAAAGAAAGATGTGAAAGTGCCTAGTGGTAAAAATGTTTCATAAGACAAGAAATGGATATGGAAAACAGTATTTTGTACTTTGTAGTGCAAAGAAAGCCATGAGGAACAATTGAAAGGACTTCAAACAAGGGATCAATATGATTGATTTATGTTTTTAAAAAAATGGCTATGACAGCCCATGGAGAAATTAGAAAAATATAAAATTGGAAGCTAAGCCACCAGTTAGGAGGATATATCTAGAGATCAACCAAGAGGTGACGGCAATTTGTACTCGTGATTTGGCAGGATGTATGAAAATAAATCGAGAATAGAAATACATAAAGTGAAAAATGAGAAAATTTAAAACATCAAAAATGATTCCTACTTTTCTGCTTGATGAAGTAGATGGATCGAAGTGGTATTTACTGCAACTAAAAACAGCAGATGTTCAACAGACACATGAAAAGATGCTCAACATCACTCATCATCAGGGAAATGCAAATCTAAACTATAATCAGAGATGATCTCACACCTGTCAGAATGGCTAAAATCAAAACACAAGAAACAACAAGTGTTGGCAAGGATATGGAGAAAAAGGAACCCTTGTTGATGGGAACGCAAACTGGTGTAGCCACTGTGGAAAACAAAAAATTAAAAATAGAACTACCCTAGGATTCAGTAATCCAAAAACACTAGTTTGAAAAGATACATGCACCCATATGTTTATTGCAGTGTTATTTATAATAGCCAAATTATGGAAGCATCCCATGTGTCCATTGACAGGTGAATGGATAAAGATGATGTGATATATACACTCAATGGAATACTTTTCAGCCATTTGAAACAACATTGAGCTAGAGAATATAACGCTAAGTGAAATAAGTCAATCAGAAGACAGATACCATATGATTTCACTCATGTGGAATGTAAGAAACAAAACAAATGAACAAAGGAAAGAGAGAGAGAGAGAGAGAGAGAGAGAGAATGAGAAAACAAGAAATAGACTCTTAACTATAGAGAACTGATGGTTACCAGAGAAGAGGTGGGATTGGGGAATGGGCGAAATAGGTGATGGGGATTAAAGTGTATACTTATCATCATGAGCACTGAGTAATGTATAGAATTGTTGAATTACTACATTTTACCTGAAATAATATAACACTGTATGTTAACTATACTGGATTTAAAATTTAAAACTCAATAAAAAATGAAAAAAATTAAAATTTAACTGAGTTAATGGCATGACTAGATATAAACAAATGTGATAGAGTAATATAAACTGAGTGTTTAAAACATAGCCCTTACAAATTAAAGGGGAGTAAAAAGCTTATTCAGTACATGGTGTTGAGACAATATATTAATTATGTGGGATAATGACACTATTTTTTTAAACTTTCCATAACATTATAAATTTTAAAAATCTTTAAATAAATAAATATAAAATGAAAATTTGGTAAAACTGGAAGAAATGAAACTGTCAAATTTATTAAAAATACTAAAATTTAAAGTAATCAAAGAAATATCACAATCAAAAAGTAGACACACTTATCTTTTGGCATCATAAGAACTAAAAAAATTAGTATACAATATGTAACACAAATTGATTTTCAAATAAGAGACCTGTTTGTAGAATATGGCTAAGGGTCAGTATGTTAAGAATGCATTAAAAGAAATTAATAAAATAACTAAAATTCATGTTTCAAAGTGGGTAAAATATTTGATCTTATAATTCATAAAGATAAGATGTGTTCATGCTTTCTAATAATTAAATTAATATAAATTAAGCTTAGATGTACTTTTTGGCCACCAGTTTACCACATCAGAAAAAAAAAAAAATAGTGTGCTAGTTCAATTCTAGTGAAGAAATCTTTCATGTATTGGCAGTGGCAGTATAAATTGATTGTAGATTTGATCTTATGATATTTTCATAACAGCAGAAACTGAAGATACACACAGGACCATAAAATTTTTCAGTACACTGTATAATAGTCATTTAATGGACTACGCTAATTACTAGGATGTTTTTTAACATGGAAAAAACTTATGATACATAGGTGATACAAAAGTTTATACATAATACTAGTAAAACTAGTATTCTGAATTCAAAAACTCTAACATTTAAAAAGGATGAACTTCAATATCTGACCTTAAGTCACACTAGATAGTTTGAAAGGATCTTCTGCTACAAAACAAATTAAATCTTGCATGGTGAACATAATTTTTTAGTGTGCAAAAATTCAATTTCCTCCAAATTTAAGAAAATGAACTAAACATTCAGAGACTGTTTTAGGAAATTTCTAAATGGTATTTTTAAAAAAGCAAATAACAAGACATTGTCTGAAATGATCAGCTGTATTTGAAAAATAACAAAAATAAAACTTTAGGAAATAAAAATAAAATAATTGATATGAAAAAATTTTAGTGATCAATCTAAATAGAAAATTAGACATAGCTAAAGAAAAAAATTGCTAATTCAAAGACAATTATTTTTAATTACTCAGAAGGTAGCCAAAACATTTAATAAGATAAAAATATTTTTAAATGATGTTAAGAAATATGAATAACTGAGTGAGAAATTTTACACATCTAATGCCAGTCATGGAGAAAATATAGAATGATGAGAAGAGGCAATGTAAACAAATAACTGAATATTAACAAAAACTGATGCTGAATCTATGGAAAGATAATGTGTAATGTACACTAAGCAGAATAAAAGAAAATTCTAATGTAAACACATTTCAGAGAGACTAAAGAGTTCTAAAATCAGAGAAAAGATTACCTACAAATAAATGACAATTAGATGATTTAGCTCACTTCAAAACAGCAAAAGAGAAAGCCTTAATTCAATAGTGTGATTTTTTCAAAATTTGGGAAAAAATTGTCAAACTTGAATTTTGTGCACTAAAAATCATCTTTCAAGAAAAGTAGGAAAATAAATACCTTTTTCATCAAAACTGCATTTACTGCTATAAAAAAATTATACACAGACAACTTCATGGCCTTATTTCAAAAGAACAAAAACGATTCCCCCGAAATATACACATTAGAAGAAGGAACGGTAAGCATACAGGTATTTACATGTAGTCTGTCTATAAAAAATATTGACAAGCATAATGTCAAGAGTGTACAAAAAAGGACAGAATGAAAAATTGGGGGGGGAGGCTTACAAATTAGAAGTGTGCTGATATAGATTAAAAGATCCAAAACTATTATTTAGGTAGAGACTTAAGACCTTAACTTCATATATTAGCATGCATGAAATGGTAAAGTTTTAATGATATTGCCTGAGAGAGAGAGAGAGAGAGAGAGAGAGAGAGGGAGAGAGAATAAAACACCCAAACCAGGAGAAGGGGGAAAAGGAGGAATTAAAAAATGATTTAAAAATTAACAGGAAAATGGTACCAAGGAATACAGAGGAAGCATTAACAAAACAATAAACAGAAAGAATATATATTATAATCAAATTAAAAGTATATAGACTAAATATATTATTTAAAAGATAACAAATGTCTCAGTGTTTTTCTAATGAGTTTCATGCTTTTTATAAGCGATTCACTTAAAGCATAACAAGAAACGATTAAAATAGGAGATAGAAAATGGCAATAGGATGCTAACTAAAGGATAGCTGTATACATTCAAAATATAATTCAGAGCAAACAGCATTAAGAATAGAGAGGGTTCCTATATAAAATGAAAATAATTCAGCTTCCTAGGAAGTTATATGAAGTGAAAACCTTTATGTACTTAATAAAATATCCACAAACTGTATAAAGCAAAATTTGTTAAAACAACAGAAAAATATTTAAAAATCCACAGTGCAGGCAATTTTAAAATTCCCCTCTTAATTATGTATAGGTCAAAACATAACAACAACAAATAAAGTTGTAAAAGATTTAGACAACTTAATACATTTGATTGGTAATGAGGGGCACTTAAACATACTGCCATCTAATCTAGTGAATCCACGTTCTTCTTGAGTGTGCAAAGAACATTTGTAAATGAATAATCACATAAAAAATTGTTAAACAGTAGTACAGAGACTACATCTGAACACTACATGAAATAAAATTAGCAATCAATAACAAAAAGACAAAGATTGTCTAAAAAGAAACACTAAATCTCTTTTAAAAAATAGTGATGATGGGGGCACCTGGGTGGCACAGCGGTTAAGCGTCTGCCTTCGGCTCAGGGCGTGATCCCAGCGTTCTGGGATCGAGCCCCACATCAGGCTCCTCTGCTATGGGCCTGCTTCTTCCTCTCCCACTCCCCCTGCTTGTGTTCCCTCTCTCGCTGGCTGTCTCTATCTCTGTCAAATAAATAAATAAAATCTTTAAAAAAAAATTGTGATGATGAAAAATAGGCCAAACACCTGGATGCCTCACCAAAAATATATAAAGATGGCAAATAAGCATATGAAAAGAAGCTCTACATAATTTGTCATCAGGGAAACACAAGTTAAAACAATAAATAATAAGATATTATTAAATATTTATTAGAATAGCCAAAATCCAGAAACACCAAATGCTGGCAAGAATGCGGAGCTATAGGAACTTTGTTTCATTTCAGATGGAAATCCAAAATGGTGTAACCACTAGGGAAAATAGTTTGGCATTTGCTACAAAACTAAACATACTCTTACCATATGATCCAGCAATCATGCTCTTTGGCATTGACCCAAAGAAGAAGAACACTTACGTCCACACAAAAACCTGCACATGGATGTTTATGGCAGCTTTGTTTATAATTGTCAAGACTTGGAAACAACCAAGATGTCCTACAAGGTGAACAGATAAACTGTGGTACATCCAGGCAATTAGCCATTACTTAGCACTTACAAAAAAAGAGCCATGTAGCCCTAGAAAGACCTGGAGGAATCTTGAATACATATTACCAAGTGAAAGAAGCCCATCTGAAAAACCGACATACTGTATGATTCCCACTATATGGAATTACATTTTGGAAAAGACAAAACTATGGAGACAATAAAAAGTTGAGTAGTTTACAGGGGTTGTGAGGAGAGATGAATGCAGAGCAAAGAGGATTTATAGGGCAGTGAAAATACTATGTATGCATGATGGATATATGCCATTATACATTTGTCCAAATTATATTTTCTTATTTATTTGTTTATAAAATATATATGCATGTGAATATATAATTTCAGAAACTAGATTCTTAGCATTTAGATTCATAATTTGAGAACTCAAAAGGACCTTAAATGTCTATTCAATATTCACATTTTATGTCACAAAAATAAAAGTGAGTTATTCAAATTCACACAACAAAGATTTAGGCTAGAGGGAATTAATTGCTCACATAGGAGTTAACTGTGTCCTTTGGCCAGGAAAATCTTATCGATCTGCTATATCTGTACCTCTACCTCCACCTCTACTTCTGTACTTATACTTGTACCTATAATCATACCTATCCCTATACATCTATTTATAATTGCCTACATTATGAGGTTTGGTAGAAATGACAACTGATGCTCTTTTCCAGCTCGAATAGTGTGTGTCTCTGTGTACATAACACAGCTAATTAATTGCAGAACTGAATCTTTACTGAACAAAAATTTTTACTTTGAAAGAGTCAAAAATTAAGCACTGTTTCTACAATGTACTTTCTACACTTTCTGCTGCCTGTCATGAGTTACACTATACATATAAAAACAGTCATTAAATTTAAATGATGTAGGGTGGTGAAATTAATATAGTTACATGCAGGACAGAACCATTTTAATTTTAAAAACACTTGTATTTCATGCATCAAATATTATAAGGCGTTTATTTCTCGTAAGAAACAAAAGCCCTCTCCAAAATCTTAATGTGTCCCCAAAGTCTGCTCTTTTTATATATTACTTAATAGAGTAGTCAGTCCAATTACAAAAGATCCACTAATTTTATTTTTAAATATTCCTGAATATCTACACGGTAGGACTAGAAGACCATCTGATGCTAAACCACTCGAATACACAAAAAGAACATAAAACCTGTGTCTACCCGTGTTAACAAAAAATAACTAAAACTGGTTTTAACAATTCAAGTCACACTTCAGGAAAAGAAAACAAACAGGGGCTAGTAAACCAAACACCAATTTTCTAGCCCACTTGATTATAAAAGACTGAGACATTAAACTGGAAACTAGAGAAAAGCTGACAGTACCTTAATTAAATTGATACTACTAGTGACACCCTGACAGTGTACTTGTCAGGGTATACATTCTTATAACATCAAATAAAAGTGACAAACTTCCCCCAAGGACTTAGAGTTAGTTCTTCTAGAGGGGATTAGTTTACACAAATTACTCATGGGATGTTTCATTTAAATTACTTAAGAGTCAAAGTGAATTCAGGCTAAACTAAACCATTTGTCCCACCTGCTGCACAGGCAGAACCAGAAGAAAAGATAAAAAGTCTCTTTGAGCAAAACCAACCAGAGATACAATTTTTGGAGTATTTTTTTTTTACTATTTTTTAATATTATAAATAAAGAAATCTTGAGGAATACCATAGACATAGACATCAAAATGTTACTTTTGTAGTGATGAATAATTTATAATACAGAATGCTGGTACAGTCACATGTCCCCCATTGCAAGCTTTGCATCTTTAGAAAGACTATACGTGACTCGTAAGTTAAGAATTTTAGTTTTCAAGTATAATTTCAACTTTCTTTTCCACTGCTCTGTGAAATGCCAAGCAGAACATGTGTCAACCAAAATCATGAAGGCTCCTGAGCTACCAAGAAAGTGATTTTTATAAAACCAAGTGTTGCTGTAATTTTTGCCCCTCACTCCTGAAGAGATGTGATGGCCCTGCTGGTCGTGTGAAGGCAGTGATCACCAGAATGACAGTGAGAACGAAACACTGTCAGGCAGCCAGGCTTTCAGACTTCAGAAATTTACACTGAACAAAGCTGACAGCTTTTAAGAAGCATACCAAATTCTGGCTGCTTCCCTCTGAGCTAGCATGCTCATAACTTTAAAAGATGAGAATGGGGTCAGAGCTGTGCTGAGAGTTTACCTAGAGAGACATACTTAGGCAGCTGGTTCGAAGGATGTAAAATATTAAATATTTATGCAAGAAATTGGGACTGCCTATGTGACATAACTTAAGAAGACACACTAGGCACCATCTGTTCTTAAAACATGACCTCCCATAGTTTTTTAAATTGCCAGTAATGACCACTATTTGGTATGACTTCTTTTTAGCTAGTGTCTTCCAAAGACTTCTTTATAATACCTAGTGGCAGAGGCATTGCTTTAGTACCCAACAATCATTAATAGAGATTCTTTTATATGGATTATTTAGTAGGCCCCATCCCAGACACCAGGTCCAGTAATAAAGGGGAAAAAGTAAAACAGACATCGAGACTTTAAAAAACATTTGGAACACAATTTGGGCTAGTCTTTCTGCTTCCCTCTGTATGGGGTCCCTTCCCACTGGAAATTCTATTTTAACACACAAATGTCTGCTCTTTCGTCCATCTATGTTTCTACTAAAGATGAAAAGGTTAAGAGAATATTACTTAAAGTTTCACAAAATGCTATGGAAATAAACTACCTTTTGAACCCCATAGGATTAAAGACAACTTAAACTTTCATCATCCCTCATAAAATGCATGAGAGCAAGAGTTGGAAAGGGTTGGATCACTCCTTGAGTTTGGCAAGTGGAAGAGGTTATTTATGAAAAGTCTCAGAATAAGCACCAGATTATGGATTATTTATTCTATATGGAGTAACACAGGATTGCTAATCTCAAGCAGGGCATTTCTGCAAGCACTTCTACAACTCCCATGGCATAGAACCCTTCTGGTTGTTCATTCTTTCCCAAATCCATATTGAAATTTTGCTCTGATGTATATAGAAATGTGCAAAATAAGACTTTCAGTGGGCTCTTGTTTGACTTATTTCTCAAGCATTCTAGATTCAGTGTCTCCCCTAATTAAATGGCATAACCATTAGGAAAACAAATAAATCTGTGTCAAATTGTGTAAAGCAAAAACTAGTGTCACATTTCTACCACCATACCGTTAATTCTTACTTTAGAGGTTATCATTTAATATGGGCATCTCTTTTCATTTTACTGCTCTCCTCCTTATAATTTCTGTGTATCTTCATCCTCCTCTTCTCTTCTGTTTCAGGAAGTATCCCTTCCTTCAAAGTTAACTCTTCCATTTATACCTTTGTCTCTTTCACCAGACTGGTAAAATAATACCCTGCCAATTATTTCCTTACATTGCATTCTCAATGTTTCCTTTTCAAGTGTGTCCTTCCTTCTTTGTCTTTACTTATGATTGGCTCTCCTCCTAAAGTATGACCTAACTAACAAACAAAAACACTTCTTCCTTCTCATTGATCCCCCACCCCTAGCAAATTTAAAGCACTCTCCCCTTTCTCTCCATAAACTTCCATCTGCAAGTCCTGTCAAAATATATGCCATAGTTGACTATTTCTCAGCACCTCTGTGACTACAACCTTAACTTAAGTCACATTTATCTTTCTCCTGGTAGATTTTCCTCATATCCACATTGCTTACTTTCTATTCTCTTCACATCTATGCTCAGATGCCACCGTATCAGACAAGTCTTCTTTGACTACTGTGATGGCTAATTTTATGTGTCAACTTGACTGGGCAAAGGGTTTCTCAGATTGCTGGTAAAACATTATTTCTGAGTGTGTCATTGACAGTGTTTCCGTAAGAGATTAGCATATGAATTAGTAGATTGAATAAAGAATATCCACCATCAGCAATGGATGGGCACTGTCAGATCAGTTGAGAGCAAAAAAAGTGAAGGTAGGACAAACTTTCTTCTCTGGCTGGGGACATCCATCTCTCCTGCCCTCAGACAGCACATTTCCTGGTTTGGGGGCCATCAAACTCAGACCGCAAGATACACCACTGACTCTCCTGTTTCTCAGGCCTCTGGACTCAGACAAATTATACCACCCACTTTCTTGGTTCTTGCAGGTGGTAGGTCACGGTCATCTCAGCCTCCATTAACCATGTAAGCCAATTCCTATAATCAACCTCCTCTCATACCTATCTCTATCAATCAATCTATCATCTATCTATCATCTATCTTTCTATTTCTTATTGGTTCTGTTTCTCTGGAGAACCATGACTACTACAACTACCATCTCTCTACTTTCCTTTAAAATTGCTTAACTTTTCTTTATAGCATAAGCCACCTGTTGATATGCCTATACATTTGTAATCTTCCATGATATTTGAGTCAAGATGAGCAGGTTTTTTTCATTGCTGCATCTAAAGCAGTTAGAACAGTGCATGGCACATGGTATGTGCTCAAAAATACTTGTCGAAGAGGTGAATGAAACCTTTGAAATTAATTCTAATATTACTTGTACTCTTAATGACAAATACAAATCATGTTCTGCCAGGAAAACTGTATTATCCTGAGGAACAAAGCAGCCACTTTAAGTGAACTCATTTGAAATCTGAAAAAATTATCAAAGTATAAATACTGTGAAAATATATTGGGAAACAACACAGAGATTAAACTAAATGTATAAAATTAGTTTGTTTTATATTTTAACATTTGGGATTATAATAACAATTCATTGAGGTCTTAGAACAACACAAAAAATAATAAATTAAATTACTAAAAAATAATAATCAATATTTGCAGAGGAAGGACATAATTTATTACCCTACCTATATTGTATGTGGTATCTTATACACTTTACCATGCATTTAACATTTTGAGACTGACTTTTTGAAGGTTATTTTTAACAACAACAACAAAAGTAAAGTTTCACCAATTTTCAAAAGAGTTCAGTAGTTTTACACTCAGTTCACTCATTTTGGAAACTTCCTATTGATTTTCTCTTCTTGAGTATTGACAGGTCAAACTGTCAGATTCTAAGTAGTGATGAGGTTGGATATAATTTGAAAACTACTCTAAAGTGACCAAATGAAATACTAAATCTTTTAAAGAATTTGTTTGTTTATTTTTCTATATATATAGTATTGTATTTACAACACAAATATCTGTGAAACCAACAAAGATTTTAACATCATTAGACAGAATATATCCCTAAACTAGAAGTGACAGGAGATTTTTGAGAGTAAATGCTTTGTTATAATGACTTTTGTTTGAAGATTGTGATAGTTTTTGTTTTCTATGGAACTCAGTTTGTAAGGATTCAGATAATAAATACTCAGCGATGTAGAATGATTGTTTTATAAAAATAGATCAGGTTAGCTTGGAAAATAAGGTCGGACTTTTTAGCTCTGAATTCCAGCTCTGTCTCTTACTATTAATAATAACATTTTCCCAATGATATACAAAGTTATCATCTAATTAACTCTGCAAAATACATACCTACTGACTGTTTTCATGTCCTAAATGAATGACTTTATATCGGTGTGACTGAAATTATGCCAGACGGATACCAGCCATGGAATTAGCATGGAATCAGTACATGGCAATGTGTTATTTCATTTAGATGACCCAAATAGTAGATGCCCTTTGAGTTAACTGGCAAATCATAGCAAAAAACAAACAAACAAACAACAAAGAGTAAAACAAGAAAAGTATCAGCAATCGGAAACCGGGGATGTACTGTATGGTGACTAACATAATATAATAAAAAATCATTAAAAAAAAAAAAGTATCAGCAATTTTTTTAAAATATTTTTATTTAATTATTTATTTTAGAGAGAAAGAGTGTGTACATGGGGGGAGGAGCAGGAGGGACAGAGAGGGACAAGCAGACTCTGCCCTGAGCGTGGAGCCTCACGCAAGACTCAATGTCAAGGCCCTGAGATCATGACCTGAGCCAAAATCAAGAGTTGGGCATTTAACCAACTGAACCACCCAGGCACCCCAGCAATTGTTATATGTAAGTGATGAGTGCCAGATAAAACATCAAATTGTGAAGAACACAATTATTCCTGGAACATATATAGAGATAGAAGCAAAGGCAGAATAAAGTGATACAATTCAAAATATAGGTACTTGGGTTTTAGAGATTTGCTAATCCTGTTGCTTGGGTCTAAGTATACTAATAAAAGGCACAAGATTTTATTATTGATATTTTAGCTTCCTATGGTAGGTGATTACCATAGAGGACACTGTATTGGTTGAATACTCCTCTGTAAGTGAGAATTTCTCGGGGACCCAAAGTGTTTTTAGGATATTAAATTTTACCAAAAAATGTCTATGATCCTTTAAATATAGAAACATGAATTGAAAAAAGGCTACAGATTTTTGTTTGTTTGCTTATTTTTGTTGTTTGTGGTAGTAATTTTTGTGGTGGTGGAGATGGAAGCAGGCATAAAAGAAATTGTCTTTATTTCTTCTATAAGTTTGCATAGATAAGTGTGCATTTGGATTTTTTTTTTTAATTTTTTTTTAAGATTTTATTTACTTATTCGACAGAGATAGAGACAGCCAGCGAGAGAGGGAACACAAGCAGGGGGAGTGGGAGAGGAAGAAGCAGGCTCATAGCGGAGGAGCCTGATGTGGGGCTCGATCCCATAACGCCAGGATCACGCCCTGAGCTGAAGGCAGACGCTTAACCGCTGTGCCACCCAGGCGCCCCTGCATTTGGATTTCTTAAAGAGGATTATGAAATATGTCATTACTAAAATTTATCTATGGAATGCTTTAAAAAACCAAAAGTATACTTTAAGGAGAATTTTGTTAAAGTTATTAAATTCCTGTTGTTCTGCCTATGTAGTTACCAAGCAAGGGTCTGAAAATAAATTGTCTTCCTATATAAACATTTCCATAAAAAGTGGGACAGACTGGCCAATCATATTGTATTCTTATCTCCCTAGATAATTTATTTTATTTTCTTTTGTTTCCTAAAGCTCTCAGTACATATTAGCATACTTTTAGGCTCAGGAAACTGAAGTTCCAGCCAAAGTGAACCTGTACATAAGTGTCCAGCCATCCTCTCTTTTGAGCATATGTTCATTAGTAACACAAATATTCCAAATCTGTGATATTTAAGGATGTAAATTGGGTAAAACAACTTAGATCTAATTTTAAAAAAAAAGAAAAAGAAAGAAAATATAACCATCTCTCCTAGACAGTTGTGTTGATGCAAAGATCACTGTGCTAACTATGTTCCTTACAACTGTCAAAAGATATTAGGTCTAAGTCAAATAAACTCTGATGACCTCCACTGTCTGGTGAGCTAATTCACAGGGAAGTTTTATGACCTCATTCTGAACTTAACCATAGTTTCTTTTGTGTGTAATTGTTGAGACAGGATTGCCAAAAAATTGTCCATCCTTCTCTAAAGAATGTTTTTGAAATACTCAATTACTCAAACACTAGGAATAAAGAATATATAGATCATAGAATAACTCCTTACTTAACACAAAACTGCTTCTAAGTAATGAGCAGTAATGTTGAATTTAGTATATTCTTTATCTCAAATTCAGCCATTCAGAAAAAACTGAAAATGCTCCTTAAGGTGAAAATAACCACATTGGAAATCTTTAGTTCTTTATACATACAACATATTCCATTCCTTACTAAAAGAGGACGAGGGAGAGAAAAAGAGAAACACCCAGACAGAGAGAATATTGTTTAATATGAATGAACTAGCATTTTGCTAATTTCTTTCTTTTTGTTTAGAACTTATATTAACAACTTCATAAAATGCACATATCCACTAAGGATGAATCTGCTAGACTATTTTAGTTTCCTGAGTGTTTTTCCCATAATGACTCTTATTTTACATCATTAGTTGTAAGAAACCATGACAAGGAAGCACTAAAATTAGTGAAAACGCTGACAGAAGTTCAAGACCGTGAATCAGAAACCTGCCAAGAAAATGTATTTTTGTCACATACAACAGAGAAATAGTATGTATGTGTTAGACTCTTTCGTACTTTAATGAAAATGGACTAATATAGCTATATACTATTAATATAGTCCTAGCTCTGTACTTTCTCTACTTTTGCTCCCATTTGCTCCATAAAACAAATGTTTCCTTTGTCCATTCAAACGGTCTAGAACAAAAACGATCGAATGAAAAGAGGCAAAGGGTGGATAATATTGGCAAAACTAGTTTTGAAATCAGAACATGGCAGTAAGCAGTGGAAAGAGCCCAGGACTTGGATACTTCATTGATCTGACTTTGAGAATCATATCTTTGAATAACATTCACTATTACATTGTAATTCTTAATGCTTCCCACAATGAGGAGAATTAAAGAATTATGACATTGAAGATCTTTAGGATTATTCAATTCAACTACTTAAGTTCATTTATTTCTTCATTTATTTGATTTTTAAAATATTTTTAAAGTAATACTGGATTTCATCATAGGCCCCAAGGTTAGACTATTCTTTCTTCAATGATTATCTCTTCTCACCTTTCCTAGGCAAAATTTTCTTTGATCTTAAAATATGAAAGGGGGTTCTTAACTGATAGTCATAGCATCCACAAAAGCCACCCAACTTCTTCCCAACTTCAAATTGATGAGGGAATTTCAAAATAAGTTAGATGTGTTGATAAAGGATTAAAAATATTATAGAAAATATAATTAATTCAAAGTATTGGTACATCTTGAGGAAATATGTGAAATTTATATTCTCTGGAGGATTAAATTTTTTCAACAGGGCATCAGGGAGATGGATTAGTACTATTAAAAGAAACAAAAAAAAAAATATCTGGAGGAAGCTATTTTGATGTATTGCCACATGGCTCAGGTAAGATACAAGGGCCCATTCAATGGTTTTCCTGAAAAATAAGTTAAAGATCAAGTTTTGTGATGCCCCAAAACGGCTAAAGATTATGGGCCCACCATGGATTGGATTGAGGCTACTGCATCTCAACTTGGTTACAGTTTAGGGTAATCCAGAAAGCTTTTGTAAATCCTATTGCCCAAGCAATAATCCAGATAAATTAAATCAGAATCTTGCACAGCAAAACACAGTCATCAATATCTTTTAAAGCTCCTCAGGTGATTACTGTGAGCAACATAGAACTACTGATTAAGAGTAAATATGAGGGGGGCGCCTGGGTAGTGCAGTCCTTAAGCGTCTGCCTTTGGCATTCCAGGATCGAGTCCCACATGGGGCTCCTCTGCTGGAAGCCTGCTTCTTCCTCTCCCGCTCCCCCTGCTTGTGTTCCCTCTCTCGCTGGCTGTCTCTATCTCTGTCGAATAAATAAATAAAATCTTAAAAAAAGACAAAAAACAAAAAAAAACCTAAATTATTGCTTTTAAAAACTATTTTCTCTTTTGTTTTTCTATTTTTTACTTCACTTTTTTGTTCTTGTCTTTATTACTTCCTTTTTTCTGCTTTCTTTGGATTTCATTTGCATTTCTTTACCTGGGTTCTTAAGGTGGACTGATAAGTTATTGATTTGAAATCTTTTTTTTTAATATAATATTTCTAGTTCATTTCTTTCTGAATGCTACTATTTCTGCAAAATATTCTCTCTGCATTTTTAAGCCTTTGATGTCCTTGTTGAGTTTTTTCCTTTTTTTTTTTTTAATCTTTTATCTAGGGATTCCCCCTTCCCCGGGTCAGCATAACCACTTATGAGTTGCAGGTGATATCTACGCCCCCTTAACCATTTAGAAATCTATCCTTTACTTTAACTATGCGTATTGCATAGAGTTCAGAGTTTAAAAAATATATGATTTTTTTTTACCCCATATTCAATCAAGAACTAATAACTCTGAAGTTTCCCTCTGATCATTCCTGAGAGTGCTCTGCTATGTGGATGCACAGCCCTTCAACATTATAGGGATGATTATGATAATATTTATAAACCTGACTCCAGGAGTCTCCTTGGATCAGAGTAGCTTATTGTTCAGTCAGTGTTTGGTCATAGGTCACGTTTAAGCCCCGTGTGCCAATGAGGGTTCCAGTCCATGCTGATAAATTTGCTGCAACTTGGGGAGTGTTTTGAAGCCCACATTACGTGTTTCCCTTATTGCTCCTTTGTGAGGGCACTGTAGCATGTGCATAGGAGACCCAACCCTCCACAGTTAAATGCGATCCCAGGAGAGTTCTTTTTGATTGTATCTTCCCCTGGTTCTTTCTATTAAACTTCCAGCTAATCCACAATATCGTCCAATTAAAAGACTACCAGCATCCTATTAATTGCTATCTACAAAGATCTCTACTTTTTGACAATGACTTTAGGAATAGAGTCCTCCTTTCTCTGTTTCAAATAAAATCAGTCCTTTCAGGCAGAGATGTGGAACTATTTGGTCTTTCACCCTATCTTTCTCTCTGGGCAGAGACCTTACACCACTGCACTATAGCTGGAGTTAGAAACCTGCTTTTCTGGAGTGACATTTCTGCGTTATGAATAGGCACTGGGGAGGATGGAAGCCCCTGTTCTTTTTAGTTGCATCTCCCTCCTTGGAGTGTCTACCCTATAAGTATGCTGAGACACAGGCTATGGAGGCCCCAGTATTCTCACCCTACTGTGTCCTGTATAGACTTCTCTACAGATGAGGACTGAGGAGGAGAGAGATCCAATTCTGTTGTCTATGCTCTTCTGGAATAGACTTTCTACAACATGGTATTGAGTCAAGAAGTAGAGGTAGGGGAATTTAAAAAATGTCAGCAGTCTGTCCTTGAAACCGTAGTCCCAGACTGAAGCTGGTAGGAGAGGGACTCCTTGTCTTCTTGACTACACGGAGCTTCTGTAACATAAGACTGGGATTCATGTTAATGGAGTGAATTGTGTCTCAAAAGACACAAACTCTCACTGTTTTTACTGAGATTTCACAGTTTACTTGAATGACTGTTTCTCCATTTGCTGTATGCCTTTTGGGTAACTATCAGAGATTTTAAATAGTTTAAAAAATATATAATTTAAATTTTTATTCTTCTGGTGACAACTTCCACCAATTTCCTTACTCTATTATTCCAGAAGTCCCTCATATTTACTTTTTTTTTAAAGATTTTATTTATTTATGTGACAGAGAGACAGCCAGTGAGAGAGGGAACACAGCAGGGGGAGTGGGAGAGGAAGAAGCAGGCTCCCAGCGGAGGAGCCTGATGTGGGGCTCGATCCCAGAACACCAGGATCACACCCTGAACCAAAGGCAGACACTTAACGACTGAGCCACCCAGGTGCCCCAGTAATTTAGTTTTTTAAACTAACAAATTTGACTAAAGTTTAGCTTGGCTGATCAAGAAAAAAGAGGGAAAATTCAAATTATTAGAACCAGGATTTAAAGAAGTGCTACTAATACAGACCTTACAGAAATAAAAAGAATTATGGGCAAATACTTCGATCAACATTCCCAATACTCTACAGATTCAATGGAAATATATGTCTATATGAAAACTTGTACACAAATGATTACAGCAACATTCATAATGACCAAAATGTGAAAACAAACCAAATGTTAATCAACTCGATGAATGGATAAATAAAATATATTGTAGCCATATGCTGAAATATTATTCAGCAATAAAAAAGAAACAAAGGACTGATCCATGCTACAACTTGAAAATATTATGCTAAGTGAAAGATGGAATTTATAAATGGTTGGCTATTACATGATTATATTTATTTAAGATGTCCAAAAGAGGTAATTCTATGGAGACAGAAAATAGATTAATGGTTACATAGGAATAGGGTATTCAGATTAGAGTAAAATGAGAAATGACAGCTAACGGGTAAGAATTTTCTTTTGGGAGGCATTTGTAAATATTCTGAAATTAGATTATGATGATGGTTGCACAGTTCTATGAACATACTGAAATACAACTGGACACATACATGAATGAACTGCATGTTATGTGAACTGTATTTCAATAAAGTTGATTAACAAATAAGTAGCTAGAGAAAGGAAAGAAAGAGAAGGAGTAAACATTACTAATTGTTCGCACATGCCTCCCATGCACATCACCTGGGGGTGGGAAGCTTATGCCTTTACAAATATCAATACAAAGCCATACATGCAAAGATTCACATTTTGTTAATCTGATGTGGGCCAAACTCTGATACTTGTTAAAATAGCCTCAGATTTTTCTAATGTGCACTTACTTTAAGAACCACTCAGATAGGTAGATTTGGGAAAGAAGAGGAAGATGGGGAAGAAACAAAAATATGTGGCTTGAGCAGTGTGTGGTATCAACATTGATGAGACGTCCCTCCCCCTTTTTTTGGTCTAATTATAATTCTTTATAATGATAATATTTTGCATTTCCTTATCAAAAGTCTCTAACAATTTCCCATAGAAGACAAGGCATACAGCTTTTTTCTCTTGTTTATGTAAGGGAATTTTACTATTATTGTTACTTGGGTATGAAGCAGAAAATAAGCATATTGACCATCTAGTGCTGTTAAAGCAACTCCATTTTTCCACATTTGTGAGATTTATTTTTAATCACATCAGAATTTCAAATATTTAACATTATTCAGTGCATAGGACCTATTTGTCGTGTCCAAGAATGGACAGTATACTATCCAGCTCTTATGTTCATTTTTGTGTTTAGGTGCTATTTACCACTAATATTACATCAAATCTGAGAAAACATTCCTCAAGATTTGGGGGTTTAAAATTACCTGTCTGCCAATATTTTCAATTTTGAAAACCGCTGCTTCCTATAGCTTCACTAGCTTCATTCCCAAGAAAGACCTTCCCGTTTGTAAATATTCACTATAAATGTCGATTACTTTCAGCCTATAACAAGATTCAGTCCCACCCTCCCACCATTTACTAAACTGAAACTCATATGCAACAATTTATGCAAAATACTGGTATGGGTGGTATCTAACAAAAATTATAACTTTCATCATGGAAATGTGAATGCATAATTAAGATCAAAGGTCAAAATTTCCATAATGATGTAGCCAGATGAAATGTGTTCCAGGATGCCTTTGGGAATCTAGCAACTTTGTCACACATTAATGCTTATTAGATGAAAATGAGTTTCACTGTCCAAATTAGATCTTGAAAGCTATTCCTCTTCATTTACAGGCTGATTGCTACCAAATATTAGCTGACTTAATAGTATTTATTCAATAAATCTGATAGTTATATTTTATCAATTAACTGCAATTGATTTAAATGTAAATATTACTATAGCATAAGAGCAGATGAACAAAGTCCTTGAAACCTATTGCTTAAGATTTAAAAAATAATACAATATGTATGATCATTGGAAAATTTTTATATGTTATATACATGTGACATATAAGCTTAGTTTTTACATTTAGTGTGTCATTTGACACAAATTCTTAAAGAGTTAGTTTTGGATTAATATGTTACAATGGAAAGATTCAGGCAAGTATGATAACATAATAATTTAATGAACAGAACAAATGACCATGACTACATCCAATGTGAAATCTTTTCCAGATCCACCATCCTTCATTAACTGTAATGAATTGAAACATTTAAAATTGTGATATAGAACTTCAAGTGATTTTGTGAAGCTTCTTTGGTCAATGTAGCAGTAGGCATTTCATCATCTGTCAAATATAAAAATTAGTGTTAGTAATAAAAAAAATTGAAAATTTGGTAATGCTTTATACCTTTTTAAATATTATTGTGGAGATAAACACAAATGGTATTCTGTTGGGTAAAATTAATGATGGATCATGGAAATCAGTTTTGTTTTATTGATTATGAATGCTAAATATATTTATTATGAGATTTTCCCTAAAAACTTTAAAACGGGAATTTTGCATTAATTTCTAAACAATGATTTAAAAACAAATTCTGAAATGGTCAACTAATAAAGTCATCAATTGTGTTGTAGATAATTTAAATTTATTACTATATTATTCATTTGGGCTAAATAAAAGCAACTTGTGCAAAACTCTCAAAACAATCGAGTCACTAAGTTTCTAACTTCTCTGCCTCTCCAACCCTACTAAACCTGAAGTTCTTTAATAGCAGGCAGAGTATCTAATTTATTTTTCTTTCTTAAAAGTAAGCTAAAGTAGGCACTCAAATGTTTATTTAACAATAAACAATTGATTCATCATTAGTCTGTAAGAATGCAACTGATTTCTGTACATTGATTTTATATCCTGTGACTTTACTAAATTCATTTATCAGTTCCAGCAGTTTTTTTGGTGGAGTCTTTAGGGTTTTCTATATGTAATATCATGTCATCTGCATATAGTGAGTTTTACTTCTTCCTTACCAATTTGGATTCCTTTTATTTCTTTCTGTTGTCTAATTGCTATGGCTAGGACTTTCAGTACTATGTTGAATAAAAGTGGCAAGAGTGGACATCCTTGTCTTGTTCCAGACCTTAGGGTAAAAGCTCTCAGTTTTTAACCGTGGAGTATGTTAGCTGTGGATTTTTCTTATATGGCCTTTATGATGTTATGCTCCATGTAGACCTACTTTGCAGAGGGTTTTTATCATAAATATATGTTGTACTTTGTCAAATGCTTTTTCTGCATCTATTGAAATGATCATATATTTTTTACCTTTTCTCTTACTGATGTGGCATATCACGTTAATTGTTTCGCAAATATTGAATCACCTTCGCATCCCAGGAATAAATCCCACTTGATTGTGGTGAATGATTTTTAAAATGTATTTTTGGATTTGGTTTGCTAACATTTTGTTGAGGATTTTTGCATCTATGTTCATGAGAAATATTAGCCTGTGTTTCTCTTTTTGTTGTTGTGGTGGTGTCTCTATCTGATTTTGGTATAGGGTGATACAGGCCTCAGAGAATGAATTTGGAAGTTCTCCTTTCTCTTGTATTTTTTGGAATAGTTTGAGAAGGGTGGGTATTAACTTAATACCCTTTAAATGTTTGGTAGAACTCACTTATGAAGCCATCTGGTCCTAGACTTTTGTTTTTTGGGAGTTTTTTGATTACTGATTCAATTTCATTGATGGGAATTGGTCTGTTCAAATGAAGGAATTAAGAAAACAATCCCCTTTACAGTTACACCAAAAACAATAAAATATCTAGGAATAAACTTAACTGAAGAGGTGAAAGACTTATACTATGAAAACTATAAAATGATGAAGAAAGAAATTCAAGATGATGCAAAGAAATGGAAAGACATTCCATGCTCATGGGTTGGAAGAACCAATATTGTTAAATGTCTATCTATACCACCCAAAGCAATCTACACATTTAATGCAATCCCTATCATAATATGAAGAATATTTTTTCACAGAACTAGAAAGAAAATCCTAAAATATGTATGAAACCACAAAAGTCAATCTTGAAAAAGAAAAACAAAACTGGAGGTATTACAATTACAAATTTCAAGTTATGTTACAAAGTGGTAGTAATTAAAACAGTATGGTCCTGGCATAAAAATAGATACATAGGTCAATGGAATAGGACAGAAAACCATAAATAAACCCACAATTATATGGTCAATTAAACTTTGGAAAAGGAGGAATGAATATGCAGTGTTGAAGACAAACTCTTCAACAAGTGGTATTAGGAAAACTGGACAGCAACATGCAAAAGAATGAATCTGGACCACTTTCTTACACCATACACAAAACTAAACTCAAGATGAATTTAGTGAGACCTGAAACTGTAAAACTTGAAACTGTAAAAATTCTTTAAGAAATGACTGGCAGTAATCTCTCAGACATCAGCCATAGCAACATTTTTCTAGATCTGTCTCCTGAGGCAAGGGATATAAAAGCAAAAAATTAAAAATAAATAAACTATTGGGACTACATCAAAATAAAAAGTTTCTGCTCAGTAAAGGAAACAATCAATAAAACTAAAAGTCAACCTACTGAATGGGAGAAGATATTTGCAAATGACATACCCAATAAAGGGTTAGTATTATCCAGTATATATGAAGAACTTATAAAACTCAACACCCAAAAAATAAATAATCCAATTAAAAAATGGGCAGAGGACATGAACAGACATTTCTCCAAAGAAGACATACAGATAGATAATAGACACATGAAAAGACTCTCCACATCACTCACTATCAGGGAAATGCAAATCAAAACTATGATGAGATA
This sequence comes from Ursus americanus, assembly GCF_024610735.1. Taxonomy (NCBI): domain Eukaryota; kingdom Metazoa; phylum Chordata; class Mammalia; order Carnivora; family Ursidae; genus Ursus; species Ursus americanus. The sequence goes on from NC_142145.1 coordinate 40,942,188, forward strand.
TCACCTCACACATGTCTGAATCAAAATACAAGAAACAACAAGTGTTGGGGTGCCTGGGTGGCGCAGTTGTTGGGCATCTGCCTTCGGCTCGGGGCGTGATCCCGGCGTTCAGGGATCGAGTCCCACTTCGGGCTCCTCCGCTGGCAGCCTGCTTCTTCCTCTCCCACTCCCCTGCTGTGTTCCCTCTCGCTGGCTGTCTCTCTGTCACATAAATAAATAAGATCTTTAAAAAAAAAAAAGAAAGAAACAACAAGTGTTGATGAGGATAGAACTATAAAAGATTCAGTAATGCCACTTCTGGATATGTATCCAAAGGAAATGAAATCACTATCTGGAAGAGATAGCATAGCAGTACTCCCATGTTCACTGCAGCATTATTCACAATTGCCATGATACAGAAGCAGCCTAAGTGTACACTGACGAATGAACGGATAAAGAAAATGTGGTAATAGCGTGTGTGTGCATGTCGTGTGTGTGTGTATAAAATGAAATATTATTTAGTTTTAAAAAGAAGGAAATCCTGCTGTTTACAACGACATAGATGAACTTGGACAACATATGCTAAGTGAAATAAACCAGATACAGAAAGATAAATACTGCTGTATCTCACTTATATGTGGAATCTAAAAGTCAAACTCATAGAAGTGGAGAGTAACATGGTGGTTGCTAGGGGCTTGGGGTTGTGGGAAAAATAAGGAGATGTTGGTCAAAGGGTACAAATTTTTAGTTATGTAAAGGATAAATAAGTTCTAGAGATTCTAATGGACAACATGATGACTACAGTCAAGCAAGTCTGTATTGTATACTTGTGTACAATATACAATATACAACTAGTGTTCTCAGCACACACACGATAAAGGTAATTGTGTGAGATGATGGATATATTAATTAGCTTGATTGTGGTAATCATTTCACAAAATGTATGAATATCAAAATATCATGTTATCCACTTTAAAGATATATAATTTTTATTTGTCAGTTATATCTCAATAAAACTAGAACAAAATACAATAAACAAAATAAAATAAAGGTACCAAAGGAATCAAATTAACATCCTTATTTCACTAATACATTTAATTCAGTAGTTTGAGATCATTACATATTAAATTTTATGCAAAGAATACTTTGTCAAGTAGTAATTATAATGATGATCTCCTAATGATAAGTAAAAAGATAGGCTAAATTTTTTAGTTTGATTATTATAGGCTGAATCTGTATTTGTTCAGAGACACATTTTTGAAAACTAGCTTTTCTGACAGCTGGGTATATTTCATGGCAATTGAAAATATTTTTCTTTACTTTGTGCCATGAGTGGAATGTATTTACAGAAATATATTGTTATGAGTCCTAATGGTAATGGGTAAACTATTTCAGCCCACATGTCATTTCAGTCAAATGTAACTAAATGTATTGTATATGATCACATGAGATTCTGTCCATTCTTCCAAGCTAATATATGATGTGTTACATTATTTTTTATCAAAAATTAACATTATTTTAATATCACAACATTCCTACAAAGAAAAAGATTTACATATTTTTATTTTAAATTCAAAAGCAAGAAATATGGCAAATGTTCATTGTATTAAAAATATTCAACTTTAATAAGAACATAGGTAAAATTTCATCTTGAAAAAACAAGAAAATAACTATCTGAATTTATAAAATGATTTATACATTTTAATTGTGTTCATTCCCAATAAATACCAGTAAGTAGTCAATTATCTTTCGGTATGCTTTATAATAGAAATTAATTTTATTTTTTCACAGAAACAAATCCTACTATTAAAAGTCACACTCTGATGTGTGTGTGCATGACAGAGCATGACTGCAAAAATACTGTTTTGCACTTATTGCAGTTTGCCAGGGTTGACTCTGTCACTGGCAGCAATCTTAATATAATGTTTACTAATAGCTCTATAGAGGAGCACTATTTCCATAGCAACAAATGAACAATACCAGAGAGATTAATCGCTTCTACATTATCAGTGTACAGTTTGCTGTAAAGCAATGTTTTGTAGTTTGATAATTGCAAGTCTAGAATGATTGTACATTATGAGTTGATTAGCATAAACACTTAAGATGAAGAATGTCTCTGTTGAAATGGGGAGAGCATTGCAAAATAGGCAGGACTATATAATAAATATGGCCATGGTTCAAAGACCGCATGTAGAGCTATTAAATGGTAGCATTAATCATATTATTTGACACTGGTCATTTGATATGGCCCATTCCTGGTGGGCCCTTTATTGGCAATACACACACATACACACACACACACACACACACACGCACGCACACACACAAAACACATGAAAAGAATGTCATTAGAATTTTAGGCAGAGATCCTTCATGAAAGTATCTCTACACAAAGCCCTAGCTGGTCTCTAGAAATTTCAGTTTTGACTATAAGTAGATGCTACGTGAGATCTATGTCTGGACTTCCTTTTCATAAAAGCCTAGATTCCATTTAAGTTATCTGGGTATAGTACAGATATGACTATCATAGATTGCTTCAGGTTATCATACTATCCAGATAGTATCATTAATTGAGGACTATGTGCTTTTACAAAAGAAGGATATTATTTGAATGCTTTGTGAACAGTAGCCTCATAGAAACACAATGCATGTTTCATATGTGTACAGGCACAAAAGATTGCATTTACTTAGTAATTCTCTACTACTGATACAAAAATAATTGGCAGAAAAATTAACTTTTTTTCATTGTATTGAATGAGAGACTCTGCTATTTTTGTCATTTCATTTGTAAGAACAAAAATTTCCATTAGGATGGATCAGAAGAAAAAATCCATTAAAAAAATCTTTAAAACAGAAGAAAAATAATTTCGTTTAAGTCTATTAAAATTGGGGGCACCTGAATGGATCAGTGGGTTAAATGGCTGCTTTTGGCTCAGGTCATGATCCCAGAGTGCTAGGATTGAGCCCCACATCGGGCTGCCTGCTCAGTAAGGAGTCTGCTTCTCCCTCTTCTTCTGTCCCTCCCTGCTGCTCGTGTCCTCACTCTCTCTCGCTCTCTCCCTCTCAAATAAATAAATCTTAAAAAAATAAATCTATTAAAATTGGAACTAGTCTACGAGTTCCTTTATATCTGAATTGTGTCTTTTTAAGAATGAGTGGAAAAAATAATAAGGTGAAGGTATTAAAATGATTACTACAAAAATTATAAACCTATTTGTCATTGAGTAGCATAGTAAATAGTGGGTGTAAGATAAGCAACAATCTCTACATTTTGGATATCATAATATTTCTAGTGTTTATTTTTATTATATTTATAAGGGTTATTTATTTTAAAAGAAATAAAAGGATACAATATATGACAAATGAAAAAATTCACTGCAGCTGTTCAGTAATCAGAATATCATTGACTGAACAATACTTGAAGATTTTCATTTGTGCTGAATATAATTAGTATACAGGGAGGACTGTCCAATTTGGGCAGTAAATATTGCCCATATGATTCCATTAAAACCATAGTTTAGCATGATTGTAAAGGAAACAACCACCACCAGTGCACCTGGGGACTATGTAGTTAGCATCTTTGGAATGAACCCAGTAAATACGATTTTTTTTTTCCAATGAGTAGACCAGCTGTTCTTTCCATGGTTTCTCTAATAGCTACTTTCCCATGCACTATGGATTAGCTAGCAAATTGATCAATTCCTTCATTAACCCATGGTTATTCTCATAGATCATACTGAGGAGACTCAATTGGGCTTTATAACAAAAAATATAAAATAATTATTATTTATTTATTATTTATTTGAGAGAGACTGAGCATGAGTGGGAGGAGCAGAGGGAGAGGAAGAGGGGATCCCAAGCAAACTCCACTGAGCACAGAGCCTGATGTGGGGCTCAGTCTCATAACCCTGAGATCACAACCTGAGCCAAAACTGAGAGTTGGACACTTAACTGACTGAGCCACCCAGGCACCCTCAAATAATTCTTGTGTGAGAAATAGCAAAACTAAAATTAAATGACTATTCTATATTCATTTATTCTATATGTAGATTCTATATTGACATTCTAAGATTTTAGTCTACACAGTAAGAGGATTCCAAGAACTTTGTGCCAAGTTGTCTTATAAACAAAGTGCTTCTGAATCAACTCTAGAATTTAAATTTTATAGGTGGTTATATAAGTATTTCATAATTTCCAATCAAAAGAGTACCTAAGATGTCCATGAATTTCTTAGACAGTGCTTAACAGGCTACGAATAAACAGATACCACCAGTAGAATTGCCACCAGAAACCTTCTTTGAAATAATTAGTATCTCTTTTTAGTTTTTTTAATTCAGATTTTCATATATCCAGTGTTACTGAAGCAGAGATTACATGTAGAAAAATGATAAATTATCTAGACTACACAGGATATTGTTAGTCACCAAATAATATTGTTCGAATAACAACTTTTAATTACTTTTATTTTTAAAATGAGTTACTCATACATTACATATTATATTTTTTTCTGTCTTAGGGAATATAATGCATGAATTTAGGTTAAATTCCTAAACCAAGATACTAAAATCTAAATGTAAATCTCCAGATATTAATATTCAAATTTGTTTTTCCTAAATTGCTTTCAACATCATTCTGGTGGAGATTGTGGACAGAGTGTGTGTTTTGGGGAGGCAGAGGAGAATGATTACTGTTGTCTGTGATGTACGGCTCCTTATCCTTCTCTTTGACCCTGTTGGTGTTTTGAAAACTGGGAATATATACAGTACGTCTTTGAAAAAATAGATGAATGCACTTGCTTGAAGAAAATATAATACATATATTCTAGATTGACTAGAATGTTTTAAATTGGGAATAATCTACTTACAAAATACTTTTCTTTGGAATTTTTTATAATTACTCTTAATATGTAGTAAAATTATTAAAGTATCATATATTCAGTGTGTAAACATTTGAAAACTTACACAAGTGTATACATACAGGAAAGTGCATATTTACAAAAGCACACATAAATACATCTGACTATAAAATTTGGTGCTTTCTTTACTAAATTTTTCAGAGAAGAGTGGTGTAAAGTCCTCAAAAATTTAAAGCAATACCTTTTTTATTGGGGTATAATTAATATACAATGCTATATTAATTCCAGACCTACAATATATCGATTCAACAATTCTGTATATTACTCAGTGCTCACTGTAAATGGAGTCACCATCTGTCACCAAACAACCTTTTAATGATTGCAAAGTAATACATTTTATCAATATAAATTTTTTATATCTCACTCTACAGTATTAACGTTTATATATTTTTTTTATTTTTGATACTATAAAAGTGTCATAAAAATTCCCTTAAGGCACATAAGTTACATCTACATAAATTGCATATTATTTGATTAAGAGAGTGTATTAGATGTAGGGTTATATTTTTTTTTTCTACATGCAAAGCACACTTTTTTTTCTTAAAATATTTATTTATTTGAGTGGGGGAGGGGCAGAGGGAGAGGGAGAATCCCAAGTGGACTCCCTGCTGAGCACAGAGCACAACCCGGGGCTTGATCCCATAACCCTGATATCATGACCTGAACCAAAATCAAGAGTCAGACACCCACCCGACTGAGCCACCCAGGCACCCCCACATTTATTTTTTTAATTAAGATTTTAGTTTGCTAGGGCAGTTTAAGGTCCACAGCAAAATTGAAGGGAGGCAGAGATTTCCCATATACCCCCTGCATAACATTGCCCACTGTCAAGATCTCTCAACAGAGTGTTGCTAACATTTGTTTCATTTGATGAACATACATTGCCACATCATAATCACCCTAAATCCATAATTTAGGGTGAATACGATTCAGTCAGTGTTATACATTCAGTGGGTTTGGGCAAATATGTAATGATGTATTCACCATTATGGCATCCTACAGAGTTTTTTCGCTGTCCTAAAAATCTTCTTCACTCTCTCTATTCATCTGTCTTCATATCCTCTGTAACTACTGATCTTTTTTATTGTCTCCATAATTTTGCCTTTTCCATGATATCATACAGTTGGAATCATGCAATATATACCCTTTGCAGATTGGCTTCTTTCTCTTACTCATATGCATTTAAATTTCCACAATGTCTTTTTATAACTTTTTGGCACATTTGTTTTAGCACTGAATCATATTCTATTGTCTGGATGTACCACAGATTATTTATCTATTCACCTACTGAAGGACATCTTTGTTGCTCCAAGTCTTGTCAATTATGAATAAAGCTGCTACAAACATCCGTGTGCAGGTGTTTTGCTTTGTGGGTTTTTTGTTTTGATTTTTTGTTTGTTTGTTTGTCTTGTTTGTTTTTTATGAACATAAATTTTCAACTCCTTTGAGTTAACACTGTAACACCAGCTTGATTGCTGGATTACATGGTAAGAGTATGTTTGGTTTTGTAAGAAACTGCCAAACTGTCTTCCAAAGTGGCTCTACCATTTTGTATTCCCACCAGCAATGAATGAAAGCCCCTATACCTTTACAGTCTCCCCAGCATTTGGTGGTGTCAGTGTTCAGATTTGGGGTATTCTTATGTTTTTGTAGTGGTATCTAGTTTTATTTCCCTTATGACTTATGATGTGGAGCATTTTTTATATGCTTGTTTGCATATAAAAGGTCGTTGGCCATTTTTTAATTGGGTTGTTTGGTTTTTTATTATTGATTTTTAACAGTTCTTTTTATATTTTGGATAAAATAGGAGTTACACTCTTCATCACTATGTAATATATTGGTTTTAACCATTTTTTAAAAGTTAGTAAGGTTAAAGGAATATCAGTAATACAACTTTGTTTTTCAATTTGACAACTATAGAAATACTAAATCATTTATTTTTTTAAGTTTTTATTTATTTATTCATTTAAGTAATCTCTACACCCAACATGGGGCTCGAGCTCATGACCCTGAGATCAAGAGTCACATGCTCCTCTGACACAGCCAGCCAGGCACCCTGAAATCCTAAATCATTTATATCACTTGCTTTAAATATTTTAAAGTCAGAAATATCAAATTCATGAAAGAAGATATATTTTTAAAACTTGCATATATAATTTCCACATTTTCAGTTGTGCGCTCAATTGAAACTATCCCTGAGTTCATACTGGCTTTTAATATTCTTCCCCCCCCCCCGATTACTAGTCAGCTATTGAGGAAAAATCATTTTAAAAAATGGTCTTTTGTGGATTTCCATCCTTGAATATATTTCAACATACAGCAATTCAATGTTAAGCGTCTCCATCAGCTTATATTTAGTTTACAGACTTTGCTTCTTTAAATTTACATAGAAAACTAGAAATAAAGTCTTATCTCTACAAAATACAATTCTATGAATCTATTTATTCCCAGCAGATGGGATTTAAATGCGTCCACCAAATAACCACTTCTGCCATCTAGTACACAAAAATTACTTTAGCCATTAGGCACTTTCAGGGCTGGCTGTTGAAATCATTTCTCTAGAGAGGCTGGTGCAAGAAAGAAGGGAGGAGGAACTGATCAGGAAAACAGAGAAGAATGTATTAAAAAAGAAATTCCTGCCAGGTCATAAATGAGAGCTGGAAGAGGGAGGAACAAAAGGAAAACTGCAGGGTTGGCAGCACTGTTATATAGCTCAGTTTTTTCCTGAGACCAAGTTAACCTAAAAAGAGAAGATAATGTTTCTTGCTTACAAGATAAGTTACTTTGCTGTTTAATAAGATGCAGAATCTCACTACCTAAAAAAAAAAAAAAAAAAAAAAAACCCTTTTGGGGCTTGAATGTTGTCAGATACTTTGGGGGAAAAATCAGTGTCATTTCCTTTGGGCCACCTTGTGTTGATCTCAGATTCAGGACTTGTTTTGTTTGTTATAATTGAATTTTCTTACATAGAGATAATGTCAGTTTAATAATTGTCAATAGATCATCAGTTTATTCTTTAACATTTATCATATGGAGGCTGATTTGCTTCAGAATATGAATCAAAACAACTGGATGTGATAATATGTGATCTGGAATCAATTAATCGAGGATTTTCTTCATTGTTTAACCATCAGTTTTATACACTTATGATCTAGCAATTACTGAGGTTCTTATTCATGATGTAAACAATTCGAACCACATTAATACTATTAATATTTTAAATTAATATTACATTTAAATAAATGTGGTATTTAAAGAAAATGTATTCTATCATTCATGAAATTTGTTTCACTCTCACTATTAGTTTCATCACTACAGTAATAATTTTCTGTGTAAGTGCAGTTTATGCTTGGACAATATGAGTTTGATCTGTGCAGGTCCGCTTATATGTGGATTTTTTCTCAACAAATATATAAACTTATAGTACTGATACAGTATAATACTGTAAATGTATTTTTCTTATGATTTTCTGAATAACACTTTATTTTCTGTAGCTTATTTTACTATAAGAATATTGTCTATAATACATATAACATACAAAATATATGTTAATTGACTATGTTATTGGCAAGTCTTCTGGTCAATAGTAGGCTATTAGTAGTTAAGTTTTGGGGGAATCAAAAGTTATATGTGGATTTTTGACCGCACAGGAGGTTGGCATCCCTAACCCCCATGTTGTTCAAAGATCAACAATTACTTAAAATCAGAATATATTTGACCACAAAATGACACAATTAATTAAAGGATTGAAAAAAGAAAAGCATAATAAGACATCTTGAGAATTTGGGGGTAAATACTCATGTGAAAATCCTTTGGGAATTTGCTTACTGGCATGTATGCTCCAGGATCAGTCTTCCAGAACCACTTTGTGTCACATAGAGAATACATTGCACAAGGCTGAGCACATTTTACAGTCTGATGTCTGACATAATTTCTTCATTCCTATTATAGTCACTTTATCTTGCTACCTAATCAGATAATTTTTAGTGGTAAATATTTTATCCATCTTTAGGAAACATCCCTGACCAACAAATTTACTGAATAAAAATATCCCAACTTTTTAAAGGAAATATCAATAATTGTGGGATAATCTTTGTTTATCTTATAAAATATATTTAGGTATTTTTAATGTCTTATATAATGAATTTTTATACAAAGTTCTTAAATTATTTTGCTACAAATTATTTGCAGATATTTATTTCGGGTAAAAATGGTTCAGTTAAATAATATATTGTCTCTTTACAAAAATACAATTAATATTTGAACAGCTCACAATGTTTCTGTAACTACTTGTTATAACTATTTGTATTAAACACATAAATTATTACTAGATTTTAAAATATTTTTATGAATATTTTATCTAACAGTCTTTTGTTGGACTATATATATATATACACATATATGTGTATATATATATATGGTCATGTCATCTCTAAACAGAATCAATATTGCTTCTTCTTTACCAATACGGATGCTTTTATTTTTATTTTTTTCACATCTGACTCTTCTGGGTAGGACTTCCTACATGCCTGTGGTAGGAGTGGGAGCCTAGTGCCTTGTCTTATTCCTAGTGCCCACTCTTGCCATACAGGGAAAGTTTTCAATCTTTCACCATTGAATATTATCTTAGCTATGGGTTTGTCATATACAGCCTTTATTATGTTGAGCTATGTTCTTTCTATGCCCAATTTATTGAGTGTATCATGAAAAGATGTTGAATTTTGTCAAATGCTTTCTTCTGCATCTGTGGAGATTATGATTTTTACCCTTCATTTTATTAATATGATGTGTTATGTTTATTAATTGGTGCATGTTAAAACACTGCTGCATCCCAAGGTTACATTCCACTTAATCATTGTATGTGATTCTTTTAGTGTGCTGTTGAATTCAGTTTGCTAGAATATTGTTGAGAATTCAGTTAATTTGAGATTTTTCTTTTTTTTAAGTAGGTGTTTATCACTGTAAACTTTCCTTTTAGAACTGCTTTCACTGCATATCATAAGTTTTGATATGTTGTGTTTTCATTTTAATTTATCTTAAAATACTTTCTGTTGTTGTTTTTTATGTCAAGATACTTTCGATTTAACTTTTGATTTCTACTTTTAACCCATTTGTTGTTTAGGAATGTGTTGTTTGATTTCTATGTATTTGTAAATTTTTTATTTTTCCATCTGTTATCTACTTCTAGTTTCATACTGCTGTGGTCAGAAAAGGTATTTGCTATAATTTCGGCCTTAAATTGATTACAACTTACTTTGTGACCCAATGTATGACATCCTGAAAATAATGTTTCATGTGCTCTTGAGAAGAATGTATATTCTGGTGCCATTGGATGGCATGCTCTATATATGTCTCTTAGGTCCATTTTGTCTATATTGTTACTTAGATATGCTGTCTTCTTATTAACTTTCTGGATGATCTAGCCGATGTTGAAAGTGGGGTTTTGAAGTCCCTTTGTATTGACGTCTATTTCTGCCTTCAGTTTGGTAATACTTGTTTTAAATATCTAGGTGCTCCAATGATAGATGCATATATATGTACTGTTATATCCTCTTACTGAATTGTCCATTTTATCATTGTATAATACCGTCTTTGTCTCTTATGACTGAATTTGATCGAATATCTATTTTATCTGATATAAGTATAGTAACTCCTACTCTCTTGGTTACCATTTTCATGGAATGCGTTCATGTCCTTGGAGTTAAAGTGATTCTCTCATATGTAGCATATTGTTGGATCTTGTTTTTTTTTTATAATAATTTTTTTATTATGTTATGTTAGTCACCATAGTACATCCTTAGTTTTTGATGTAATGTTCCATGATTCATTATTTGCATATAACACCCAGTGCTCCATGCAATATGTGCCCTCCTTAATACCCATCACCAGCCTATCCCAATCCCCCAACCCCTCCCCTCTGAAGCCCTCAGTTTGTTTCCCAGAGTCCACAGTCTCTCATGGTTCATTCCCCCTTCTGTTTACCCCCCCCTTCATTCTTCCCTTCCTTCTCCTACCAATCTTCCCGCTATTTCTTATGTTCCATAAATGAGTGAAACCATATGATAATTGTCTTTCTCTGCTTGACTTCCATTCAGCTACTTTTTGCATTTCAATTGGAGAATGCAGTTCTCTTACATTTAAAGTAATTTTGGATAGATAAGACTTGACTTACTATTGCCATTCCTTTAGTTGCTTTTTTGCCTATTTGGTTTTTTTTTTTTTTTTTTTTTTTTTTAGTTCCTTCCCCCCCTCCTCTCTTATTGTCTTCCTTTGTGATTTACATTTTGTAGTGGTATGTTTTAATCCCTATATCTTTTGTGTAACTGCTATAGGTTTTTTTTTCTATATATATGCATCATTACTTCCAGGTAATAGGGTTACCTTATTAAAAAAAGAAATGGCTAGAGATACTGGAGAAATACTGATAGATACTGCTTTAGAAATGGTAGCAATATTCAAAAGCATGTAATATTATGAAATAACATTGGTTCTTTAGCCAGACACAGAAAGATACATTGCCAACAACTATAAGGAGATACCATCTGAAGTCAGTCACTGTTTTGTTTTGTTTTGTTTTGTTTTGTTTTGTTTTGTTTTAGTTAGGCACTTTTTAAATACACAATAGGCTTTCTTTCAGAAGCCTTGCACTTCACAGTTTCTCATAAATCTATTCTCTTTGTCCTATATTTTCATCATTCCTGCCAAAATTTGTTTAATGCAATGGTTAATTAGAAAGTTTCACATAAATTCATCTATATTAAAACTTAAGAAAATATTTGAGAGTTTATATTGGCATTTTAATAGAAATTCCATCCCCTAATAAAACAACGAAACCACAATGGTAAAATTTTTGGCATCAGATAGAAGCAAATGGACAAATTAAGGCAAATAATTGGGACATTCCCACTGTCTCTCATGTATTCCAACGTAAGAGGTTGACCTTAAAGGTCTGCATATAATGCTGATTCAGACAGAAGAAAAATTTTTTAAAGTTGAAAAACTAAATTTATAAAATGTCTAAAATCTCATTGTTTATGAGTCCTATACATATTTACAGGAAATGTCCATCTGGCTAGTCAGAGTAAAGTTTATTGTACCAAAGAAATAATTTAATAGTATCTTCAGGAACATGATTGAATTAATGAGGTTTGAATTTGCTTAATTTAAAGCCAAAGTAGAGTTTGGGCACAGATAATTCACATTATGCTGTCTTTTATGAACAATATAAGCTTAGATCAAAATTACAATAGTTTAAGTTTATTAAACTCAAGGAGTTTATCTACATATATAAACTGTCATATTGAATGCATGGTCAACTTAATATAGAATTAAAGACAACTTGTCAAATTCATTTTCCATTACTAATGATGTAAAGCAAAATATGTGCTGGCACTTGCTTTATTTAATCTGCTTTGTATAGCAACGATGAATTATGTATCTGATAATGTGACACTAAACACAAAGTAGTATTTGTAATCATCTAGGAGATTCATTTACCTTCATCAACTGACTATATCCCAACATTTTTTAAGGCAAAATCTCATGCTCTAATATTTTCTGACAGCTGTAGCTGTTTGTGTGGAATTGAGTTCTTTTAAAAACAAATTTGATCTTATTAGTAATAATGTTGCACTTTACAATGAAATAAAAGGTTTTTGTCATATTAAAGAAGTCCAGCCAACAAGTTGGTAAGATCTTTTTTTTCAAACTTTCATCCTTCCCTGTCTGGATTAGGCTCATATGCTTGTTAGGTGAATGGCAAAAAAAAAAAAAAAAAAAAAGTGCCAAAACTTGAAAATCACATTGAAACAACTCTTTTGTTTTGTTTTGTTTTGTTTTTACTTCCTGTATTATTAACATACAGTGTTGTATTAGTTTCAGGTGTATAATATAGTGATTTAACAATTCCATATATTACTCAGTGCTTATCATGACAAATGTACTATTTAATCCCCGTCCACCACCTGCCTCCCCTCTGATAACCACCGGGTTGTTCTCTATAGTAAAATGTCTGTTTCTTGGTTTGTCTGTCTCTCTGTTCACTCTTACTGTTGTTGTTCCCTTGCTGGGTTTTTTTGTTTCTTAAATTCCACACATGAGTGAAGTCATACGGTATTTTTCTTTCTCTGACTGATTTATTTTGCTTAGCATTATACTCTCTAGCTCCATCCATGTTGTTGCAAATGGCAAGATTTCACTGTTTTTTTATGGCTAAATAATATTCTGTTATATATATATACCAACCACATCTTCTTTATCCATTCATCTATCAATGGACACTTCCATAATTTGGTTATCATAAATAACGCTGCAATAAACATAGAAGGGTGAATCTATCCCTTTGAATTAGTGCAGAAACAACTCTTTATAAAGGGAACACATGGTTAATTTCCCTCAAGATACTTCCATACTGCCCCTCAGAGTTAGGTAAATTCACAAAATATTCAAAGTCAAATAGCTTGATTGAAAGCACCTGAATTTGAAACAAGCCTTTGTAGGTACATCTTTTCTGTTATTTTTTGAAAAACACTGCTCTATAATATGATCATTATCAAAGCAAATATCATAAATCTCTTCAACCCATAATATGCATAATATGTTTTGCAAATATCAAAATGAAGCTTGGCATAGTAGAGAAGACACTGACTTTGCCATCCGATCACCAGAGGGTATATTCCTATGCTTCGTATTACTAACCTATTATGTTGAAAAAAATATCTAAATTTAGATACTTAGTTTTTTTCATTTGCAATTAGAACATAATAATTGATGTATTGAAGTGTTGTGCAAGTTAAATATATACAATTAACCTTTGAACTAGGAAAATGTTAGGGGCACTGACCCCACACAGTTGAAAATCCACTTTTTGACTTTTGACTCCCCAAAACTTAACTACTAATAGACTGTTGTTGACCACAAGCCTTACTGATAATATAAACAGCACATATTTTGTATGTCATATGAATTACATACTGTAGTCTTACGATAAAATAAACTAGAGAATAAAAAAATGTTATTAAGAAAATCATAAGAAAGAAAAAATACATTTATAGTACTGTATTATAAAAAATCCATGTGTAAGTGGACCCATATAGTTCAAAGTGTGTTGTTCAGGATCAAGTGTGTATATATATATATATATATATATATATATATATATAGGCATCGTGAAAATAAAGTTTGGTTCTTTTAAATCTTTTAAGTAAGGATTAAATGAGGTAAATCTTGCCTCCTTGGCAAGAATGAGAGGAAATACCTCCCATAAAGGTAAGGAAAATAGCACTCTATCAACACAGAAGTGATAAGATAAAATTGGGTCCTAGATTTCAAGCAATGGAAAGCCAGATACTTAATCTCAGCAATCAGAAACAAGAATCCCCCTACCATGATAGTGGGTAAGAAATGAAGATCACTACTTTTGCAACAGGGCAAGCTTCCTTGCGAGGTACATATACATAGTCTAGATCACAAATCAGGTATATTGAGTGTTTTGCTACATGTATAAAGTACAGAAATTGAAAAAAAATCAAGAATGTTAACACTGGGAATTTTACAAGAGAGAAATATGAAATTAATTTTGTACAGCTTTATACTGACATCTGTTGCTTTTATGAATGGTTTCTGTATGTCAGCAATTATACTTTTATAATATTATTACAGAAATATTTACATCACTATTGTATAGAACTCTAGATTTTACGATCAGAAATAAGAAACATTGTTTCTTATCAAGAAGCTTGTTTCTCAACTTTCAGGTCCTAATAGTGGTTAAGATATTCATAGATTCATATGGGGCCCCAGGTGGTTCATTTGGTTAATCATCTGACTCTTGATTTTGGCTCAGGTCATGATCTCAGGGTCGTGAGATCAAGCCCCGCATCCGGCTCCGTGCTCAGTGGAGAGTTTGCTCCAAATTCTCTTTCTCTCCCTGTCCCTCCACCCCACTCTCTCTCTTTCCCTCTCTTTAAAATAAATAAACAGGGGCGCCTGGGTGGCACAGCGGTTAAGCATCTGCCTTCGGCTCAGGGCGTGATCCCGGCATTATGGGATCGAGCCCCACATCAGGCTCTTCCACTATGAGCCTGCTTCTTCCTCTCCCACTCCCCCTGCTTGTGTTCCCTCTCTCGCTGGCTGTCTCTATCTCTGTCGTATAAATAAATAAAATCTTTAAAAAAAAAAAATAAATAAATAAATAAAATAAATAAACAAATCTTAAAAAAAAAAGGGGGCGGTCATCTAAAGAGTAGAGCACCACTGCGACTTTTTGTGTGTTTTAACTCTTACGCTCCAAATCTAACTTTACCCAAATTGTCCAAATAAGAATTTGGAACTGAGGTTTCCTGTCATATCTTTTGTTCTCTATAAAGAAACAAAATTTCATGCAGTTGCGCAAGGACATGCACAGTCTATTTTAGCTTTTTTTCAGTTGAAATTATTCATTATTCCTCAGCCAAAATTTGCTTGTCAGCAACTTTAATTTTCTCTATCTACTTTATTATTTCACTTATTTTAATTGTGCTTAATATAGTGGTTATCATAAATGTTTTAATATTTTTATTCATTATTATTATTAGTATCAGTGACGATTGGGGGACCAACAGGTAGGGTGATACATTAGCTGGGATACTCTAAATATCATTCACCAAGACTGAAATAGATTTTGTTTGGGGAACCATTTGTGAAATGGGAAGATGGAGAAGGAGCTGGAAGAGGTTGAGAGAGTTTCAGGTGGTGGTGCCAGTCTGACTTCTTTGGATGAGAGAGGAAAGAAGGAAAGCCTTTACTATGGGTGTAGTGCTAAGAAAGATTCAGCAGAGCTATTGGAGTCCTCAACACAGAATTGACAATTAGAGACTTACCGTGTCTCTCAGTAACCAATCTGCTTCGCTATACTTGTCATATTCAGTCATTGGCTGGGAAGAGCCCCTGGGAACCTTGGCCTCCAGTGGAAGGCAGTGGTGGGTTTCCCAGTGAAGCAACTGAGGATCACAGTCAATTATGCTTGTGAAGTAGGAAATCTGAAAGAAGGATTTTTTGGTAAGCGCAGGAACCCTTGCATACAAACACAGGTAGCCAAGGATTTCTTTTAAATTTGGCTAACACTATAGAGTTTCACTTAGCTCCTTGAATGTTTCTTTCATTCAAGTTTCTCTGATAGTTACATGTTGAAAATTATTTTTAAAAAACTCAGGAAAACAGTCGTCAAATGTTTATCCCTTTTCATTCATAATCCAAACCAGTTATATTCCAGATGAGCTTTTGGAATAAACATAACTGTTTGAAATCTGGGGTATTTACAAAATAAGTAATAGGACATATTACTGTGAAACACCTTTACTTTTATCTCCAAACATAATTGTCTCAAAATAGTCATATGCTTTTCAACAGATGGTGCTGAGAAAACTGGACAGTGACATGCAAAAGAATGAAACTGGGCCACTTTATTACACCAGACACAAACATAAACTCAAAACCGATTAAAGACCTAAATATAAGACCAAGAAAAACCTTGAAGAAACCATAAAAATCCTTGAAGAGAGCATAGGCAGCAATTCCTCTGACGTAAGTTTTAGTAACATTTTTCTAGATGTGTCTCTTAAAGCAAGGGAAACAAAAGCAAAAATAAACTATTGGGACTGCATCAAAATAAAAAGTTTTTGCACAGCAAAGGAAACAATCAGCAAAACAAAAGGACAACTTATTAAGTGGGAGAAGCTTTGTGCAAGTGACATATACAAGAAGGGGTTAGTATCCAAAAAAATATGAAGAACTCATACAACTCACACACACACACACACACACACACACACACACACACAAATCCAATTTAAAAATGGGCAGAAGACATATGTCCAACAGACACATGAAAAGATGCACTCGGCATCACTAATTATCAGGGAAATGCAAATCACAACTACAATGAGATATTATCTCACACCTGTCAGGATGGCTAAAATTAAAAACATAAGAAACAAGTGTTGGTGAGGATGTGGAGAAAAAGGAACCCTTACGCACTATTGACAGGAATGCAAACTAGTGCAGCCACTGTGGAAAACAGTATGGAGTTCCTCAAAAAAGTTAAAAATAGAATTATCACATGACCCACTACTGGAATTTACCCAAAGAATATGAAAACTCTAACTTGAAAAGATATATGCACCCCTATGTTTATTGCATCATTATTTCAATAGGCAAATTATGGAAGCAACCCATGTCCACTGATAGACAAATGGATAAAGATGTGGTATATATCTAGATAAAGGTATGTGTATGCTTGTGTGT
Organism: Ursus americanus; assembly: GCF_024610735.1. NCBI lineage: Eukaryota > Metazoa > Chordata > Mammalia > Carnivora > Ursidae > Ursus > Ursus americanus. The sequence continues at coordinate 40,959,364 of NC_142145.1, forward strand.
GTGTGTGTATGTGTGTGTGTGTGTGTATTTAGATAGAGAAAGAGAGAGGGAAGGATATTATTCACCCATAAAAAAGAATGAGATATTGCCATTTGCAACAACATGGATAAATCTTAAAGGTATAATGCTAAGTGAAATAAGTCAGTTGAAAAAAGACAAATACCATATGATTTCACTCATGTGTGGAATTAAAAGAACAAAACAAACAAAGAAAAAATTACATAAACAAAAAACTAGACTCTTAAATATAGAGAACAAACTGGTGGTTACCAGAAGGGAAGTGGGTGGAGGGATTGGTGAATTAGGAAAAGGGATTAAGAATTCACTTTATGATGAGCACTGAGAAATGTACAGAATTGTTGAATCACTATATTGTACATCTGACAATAATATAACACTGTATGCTAATTATACATTTTATTAAAATAACAAACAATAAATAAAATGGCAAAAAAATTTTTAAAAGTGATATACTTCTCATTTTCAGAATGATTTCTGGTTGCTATGATAGTATATTCTTCATAGAATTTATTCTCACACCTACCTGCTTCTAGAAGAATTCTAATGAACTTTATCCACCTCTCTTCAAAGCAGTAAAAAACAAACAAAACAAAAATAAAAACATTTTTTAAAAATTCCTAATCTTTCCCCTGATTGTGAAAGTGAGGAGTGGGAATGATATCATATCCCCAAATATTTTCAGTTTTCACAAAATCTTCAAAACACATTGCTACTTATTTAAAAGCTATTTCTACATTAATAAATCCATAACAAAAAAATCTATATTTCTGCATTAGTTTCTTGCGGCCGTAACAACTTACCACAATATTAGTGCCTTAGAGTTGCTGGTGGCCAGAGTAGGTGAAAAGAGCCAAAATATAGTTAAATGTAACACATATACGGGGCACATGAGTAAACAGCAGCAGAAACATCAGCATCAGCAACATCTCCAGCAGGAGAATATGCAGCGGCAAAGTTGAGAACCCCCACTCCCTGAGGAGGACTTGTGCAAACTCTTCAAACTATTTTAGCCCCCTCCAGAATGGATTCTCTGCTCCTTTCAGGCCTGATTAACACTTACTGCCAGAACATCAAAGAGTTCATGAGTTCAACTAAGAGTTAATGAAAAGTCTTTCTAGGTGGTAATAAAATACAAAAGACAATAACTTAAAAAAAAAAATCAAAAACTAGTGCCTTAAACTACACAAATTTATTATCTTATAGTTCTCAGCCAGCAATCCAGAATGGATCTCACTGGACTACAAACTATTACTGGACACACATCTGCATTCCTTCTTGAGGCTCTAGACTCCCAATCTCTTGCCTTTTCCAGTTTCTAGAGGCTGTCAACATTCTTTGGCTTGTGGCCCTCTGCCATCTTCAAAGCCAGCAATGGTCAGTGGAATCTTTTTCATGCTACATCACTCTGCCTCTGACTTTTCTGTTTTATTTATAGATTCTTGTGATTACATTAGGCGCACCTGGCTAACCAGGAGAAGCCCATCTCAAAGTCCTTAACTTAGTCACATCTACAAAACCCCCGTGTCTCAGAATTTTCTACATATGCTATTATATCTTCTTAAATAATGATGTTTTATTAACCCTGTGAAGTTTGTAGTGATACTTTCTGTTTTATTAATATTAATTTGTGTTTTCTCTTTTTTAACTGATCAGTTGTACTGATCTTTAAGAATTTATTGTTTCATAGAGTTTTCATTTTTTTTTTCTATTTCTACTGCATTAACTTTTGATCTTTATCATTTCCTTTCTCTTGCTCACGTTGGGTTAACTTGCTATTTTTTTTTTCTTGTGTCTAGAGTTGTAAGCTTAAATTCCTGGTTGTAAACTGTTCTTCTTTACCCATATAAGTATTTAATACTAAAAATGTCCTTATAAGCACTGTTTAAGCAGCATCCCACAGATTTAGATATAGTGGGTTTTGTTCATTCAGTTCAATTTACTAATTTACTGATTTCTCTTGAGTTCTTTGAAGTTGGATTTTGAATTTGAGATTTATTTAAAACTTAATTGTTTAGTTTCTAAATATTTGGAGAATAGATCGCTCCTTTTTTCCCCCTAAAACAAAACAAAATAAAACAAAAAACTGTAGCCTGAGAGTATATTTTTTTTAGTACTTTAAAGATATATTTTGTCACTGATTTCTGACCAGCATAGATTGTGACGAAAGTTTCTGTGATCGTTTTCTTTATTCCTCTATATGTATTGCCTCATTTTTCTGATTGTCTTTAAGACTTTTTCTTTAGTACTGATTTTCAACAATTTACTTATGCTATACTTTGTTGTGTTGTTTTTGTTGTTGTTGTTGTTGTTGTTGTTACCCTGAATAAGTTTTTGTATTTCTTGGATCTGTGCGTTTATAGTTTATTTTTAAATCTCATTTGGAGATTCTTCAGTTGTTATTTTGTTAAATGCTTTTCCTCTTTCTCTTTTGCTTCAATGCACATATATTGAATCACATAATATGGTGCTATAAGTCACTAAAATCCTGTTTGTTTTTTCAAGCTTTTTTTCCTACCTTTCTGAGTCTCAGTTTGGGCAGTTTCTGTCACTATGTGTGCAAATTAAGTCATATTTTCTTCTCTAGTACCTACTGTGCTGTTAAATATGAGTAGATTTTCCCTTTCAAACATTATGTGTTTGTCCCTGTAATTTCAATTTGATGTCCTTTTCTTATCTTTTCAGTTTATCTCCCCATTAATTTGATGTTTTCCTTATAATTACTTATCATATTTATAATTTTATAACTATTTATCAATGAATTTAATAGAAATCAAGAAATCTCTGTCATTTCTGAGGTTACGTATAGATATCGATTTTCATTTTGGTTATGGGTTTCATTATTTTGTTTTTTCATATGATGTGATAGGCAAATAATGTTGTCATTTGCTCCAAAGATGTTCATGTTCTAATCTCTGGAATTTATGAATATGTTACTTTATATGGTAAAGGAGACTTTCCCATTATTGTTACAGACATTGAGGAATGAGGACATTATACTGGATTAGGTAGGTGGGCCCAGTCTAATTACAGGAGTCCTTAGGTCCTGAGGTCAGGGAGATACAATATTAGAAAGAATCTACCTCCCTTCTTGGCTTTGAAGATGGAAAAAGGGGACCATGTGCCATTTAATGTGGTAGCTACTAGAAGCTGGGAATGACTCTGAGGTTACAGCCAGCAAGACTATAAATAGGGTTGGTGGGGACCTCAGTCCTAAAACCACAAGGAACTGAAGTCTGCTAACAACCCAAGTAAACAGGAAACAAATTCTTTCCTAAAGCCTCTAGAAAGGGATGTAGCCTGTTAACATCTTGATTTCAATCTGGTAAGGCTCTTGCAAGACTTTTGACTACAACACTGTAGATAATATGTTTGTGTACTTCAAACCACTAAATTTGTGGTAATTTCTTATGAAAGCAATAAATATCTACCATACATTCCTAGTAAGTTTTCCTCTGTGGCCAGACATTATGAATATAGTATTATTGAATGTTCAGATTTAGTTTCTGAAAGAGTGCTGGATTGATTTGGCAGGTAGTTATGTTACTTGGAGAGCAGGTCTTTCTCAACCTTGTTTGTAAATTCTTTTCGAGTTATCACATTTAGCCCAAATACTATGGCATGACCCTTCTGTGGCCTCCACTAATTTATGGAAGCATTTAAATAAATGTCTGTGTTCTGGCCAGCTGAAACTCAAATGTCTCTCCGACGTGTTGTTCTGGGAATTGTTCACTTCATAACTTTCCAACAATTCTTATTTTCTTCTATGGCCTGGTTTGTCAGTCTACACATGTGCAGGTTAATATTTCACTGAGATCCAGAAGGACCTCTGCAGATTTCTTCAGCTATCTCTGAGTTGCTCCTTTCCCTCCAGTGCCTACTGCACTAGTTCCAACTGCATCCATCTACACAAAACCTGATAATGATTTCTTTTTCCAGCAGATTGCAATGTCCTGCTTTGGATCATCTTACCCTTTCCAGGAAGTGCATCCAAACAGAAAGCTACAGCTGCTGTAGGAATCATCTCATTTGTCTCTCTCCTCTAAGTAATCAGTTTTGTTCTGCATAATATCCAACATACAAAAATAATTGTGTCATAAGTTGTTATACCTTTGTCCAATTTTCTCTGTTTATACCTTTGTTTTCAGTTAGAGGATAAGTTACACTGTCATGGGAAAAAATGCAGTCTGGTCTGTTCCACCCCCCCCCCCCCCCCCCGCCGCCTTTTTTTGTTTAGAGACAAAATTTCATGATAAAGGTTTAGAAAAGACACACACACACACACACACACACACAAAACCTTAATAGTTATTTTAAATAAAATTTTATGCAGTTAGCATCTTCCAGAGACGATTCCCTAAACAGTAAATATGCAATTTTTAACCAATTATGTAGACCTCGTAACTTCAACAAGAAATTTGTCAAGTGGAAGAATGAAAAGAAAAAAAATTGTTTTTTTGAGAAATGGATTATTTTAAGAGCAGTGGCTATCAATTTAGTGAAAGTGTGCCCTTTAGTGCAGTGGAGACACAGCTATCTATTTTTATACATACATACATGCCTACATTTTTAATCACTTCAATGAAGCAAATGTTTAGTCACCAAACCCTATTTTTAAAACAAGAAGGTGATTCAGTGAGAACTGTGATTTAATAAGATTAACCCCACAGAAGTGTGGAGACAGGAAGATCTAGAGCCAAATAGAACAGTTAGGAGACTACTGTCCTAATCCAGGTGTAAACTTGATAAGAATTTGAGATATGGTAGCAGTAATGAACTGCATAGGAAAAAAGGCAAAGGTTCATAACCACCTATCAGGTTTGCTTTTTTTTTACATTAAAAAATTAACCGATATCTGTCAATATTATCACCAAAACCTTTACCATCTCAAAGAAAGATATTCAACTTAATGAATTTTTAGAATAGTTAATAGCTTACACTTCAAAGGGGAGAGAAATGAGGTAAGATCATGAAATTTTCCTCCGCTAATGTCTTGTAGTAAACCCATTAGAAAACCATTTGTATTTAATTGCTTAGTCACAACAGAAGACTAAGAGTGACATAACTCTAATGGGATGAAAGTAGATTATGGTTCAATACCCTGTACTCTGATAGTCTGCAATAGCAATACCCTTGGAGGCCATTTCATTTAATTTACTTAGAGCTGAAGAAAAAAGCAGAGAATTTTTTTATTAAATGGATTCATAATAATTAAATGGACTCATATTAAGTGAAGTTTTTATTAAACGGAACTCATAATGGTTTGTTGTATCTTTAAAAGGTAAAGTTAAATCTGGGCTTAATTATTATGTTGCCCTTCAACCACAAAGAAGAAAGGCTATGATTCAAATTGAGTATCTAAAAACAATCCCCTGAGACTCCTGGAATAAACAAGGAGCTGCACGAAGATTAGTTCAGGAGATTCTATGTTAGATAAGAAAAAAACTAATCATTGCTCAGTAACTATGTTGCAAACACTTAGACAGTCTGTAACTCCTCCTTGCTCTTACAAAATTCATTTTTCATTCTTTCCCTTAAGTGGCGATATTGGATTAGATGGAAGGCAATACTTTTTTTAACTCTGAAATTTATGACTCGTTTGATTTTATATTTTAAGATATACTTTCCTCCAATTCTCCTACATATCGATTATAAGTAGGTTTTTAGCCCTCTACTCCATGAAAAGTATTCTTTTCCAATATCTGCTAATAACTATAGTGACCATTATATTGCTAAATCTAATAGTCCATTTTCCATTTTTAGCTTTAAAATTCTTCTCAATCAGTCCCTCTTATCCCATTCATTCTCTAGCCTCATGTCTACCTCCATTTTCTTTATTCCACTTCAGTAGCATACACCTTCTTCTCGGTGGGTTTCAGTATTGCTAAGCCTCTAACCTTTGTCAGGCATTTGCTCAAAGAGCACCTTCCTAGTGATAGCTTCCCTAAACATTCATTGTGTGTGTGTGTGTGTGTGTGTGTGTGTGTGTGTGTGTGTGTGTGTGTAAATATATACATAGCATAAAATTTACCGTTTTTGCCATTTTTAAATATATAATTCAGTGGCATTAGGTACATTCGCCTTATTGTGCAGCCATCACTACCATTCATCTTAAGAACTATTTCATCCCAACAGAAACTCTGTGCCCATAAATAATAACTCCCTATGTTCCTCCCTCCAGCCTCTCTGCCAACCAGCATTCTCCTTTTTGTCTGTATAAATTTGACTATGCAAGGTACGTCTTACAAGTGAAATCATAAAATATTTATCCATTTGTGACTGGCTTATTTCACTTAGCATAATGTCCTCAAGGGTCACCCAAGTTCTAATCTATGTCAGAATTGTCTTTCTTTTTAGAATGAATGATATTCTATGGTGTATATACCGCATTTATTTATCCACTCATTCATCAATGGACACTTTTAGCTGTTGTGAATACTACTACTAAGAACATGGGTATGCAAATATCCCTTCAAGTCTCTGCTTGCCTTTCTTTGGGGTATATACCTAGAAGTAAAATCATATGATAATTCTATACTTTTTAGGAATTTTTATACTGTTTTCTACCACAGGTACATTATTTTACATTCCTCCAGCAATGCATAAGAGTTCCAGTTTCTCCACATTCTATGTAACACTTATTTTCTGCTTTTTTTAGTATGTTTTCCCTTAGTTTATTATTTTACACCCACCTAATTATAAAATAGTTGTTAAATCTATAGTAATATAAGCCTGGATAACATATGTTTTTATATATACACATATATACACACACTTAGATATAATATTTACAAAGAATAATAACATTTCAGAAGAAAACCAAGAGGCACTCAACGTTCAATTAAACATGATGGATTATACATAAATATTTTTTTATTACTGTTTCAACTGAAACATCCATAAAGTGGAATAAAAGAATGCTGATGATGATAAGGGTGCCTGGGTGGGTCAGTCAGTTAGGCGTCTGGCTCAGGTCATGTTCTCAGGGTCATGGGATGGAACCCCGTGTCAGGCTCCATGCTCAGTGTGGAGTCTTCTTGTCCCTCTCCCTCCTCTCTCCCTCCCCTTGCTTGTGCACTTGCTCTTTCTCTAAAATAAATAAATAAGTATTTAAAATAATAATAACGATGATAATGATGATGTCAGTCACAACAAAGACAAAAGGAGAAAAAAGGATAATTTGTTGCTTGTTGCAATATTGGTGGACAGAAGTCATCTAACAAAACAGATCACAGAAAGTGAAAACTAAGAGATCAGTGAAAGAATCACAAAAGTTAGCTGATGATCACTGAAAGCATAAAACATCAAGAATGGGAACATCAGTTCTCTCATATAGTGAGGTGTAGGATGGGGCTTGAAACAATAATTTTTTATAGACTTTAGGTCCTACAGATTTCCCCCCACCTGGAGGCACTGCTGTCCTATAGAACTGAGGCTCAAAACTTGATGGGACATCCTCCTGGAAAGAGGAAGGAGGCGAAAGACTAGACATTGAATGATAAAAACACTGCTTCCCTTCTCCCACTTGGCTCATGAATGCTATCATCTCAAGTAAGAGATTAAAGAGAGATCTTCTCTAGGAAAACTGCTCAGTCCAAGGAAAACTGTTACAGGGATTTATATTTAGTATTATCCCAACTATTCAGCCAGACGATTGGGACAAGCGCATCTTCTACGGCTTTTTTAGTGTATCTCTTTAAATGTGACCTCTTATAAAATGGTTGCCAAATATTTCATCAAAACTTCTCTACCAGAAAGATATTAAATAAATACAAGAAAAGAAAACCAAAACATACTGTGCAGACAGTGGAAGAAAAATTCAAAGAAATAATAAAAATGCCATTACAGATATGTAAAAGAGGATACTGCATTCACAATACAAGAGTAGAAGTTTATAAAGAAAAGAACATTCAGAGACCAACATAGGTCTCATAAAATAAAAACATGATATCAAAACTGAAAACAATATCACTCAAAAGTTTGAAAGTTGTATTTGGTCATTCTTCCAGAAAATATGAAGATAAAAAATAAAAGTGAAAGATAAGAAAATTAGTGGAGGAAATTATAAGGTGAATAAAAAGCAAATCCCTAGAAGTGAAGATTCTGAATTTTTAGATAAAGAAGTCCCAGCAAGCACTACTCTGCACAATTTGTACAAATAGACCTACCCCAATGTAAGTAATCAAAAAATTCCAAAACAGTGGGTAGGAAAAATATGCCAAATGCAGACAGGGAGAAAATCCAAATAGATCTCATGCAACAACCTGGAGGTACAAATGACTAAAGACTGTTTAACAGCCTCAATAAATTTCAGAAGATATTAGGAAAGCGCTTTAGAAAATCTTAAGGAAAAAGCATTTCCAATCTTGAATTCTACATTCATCCAACTTCAAGTGAAGAAAGAGGTAGAGTAAAAATATCTCCAGAAATATGTGTATAATCCAAACACTGTCGTTTAGAAGTTACTACATAATGTGCTCCACCTATGCAAGGAATTAAACCAAGAAAAAGAAATACAAGAGTTCTTCCCCAGAAGTGATATAAGGAAATGTCCAGGATGGTGGTAACAGAAGCATGAGAAAGGACTCCAGAGAAGATGTCTCCAAGGAAGAAAAAGATGAAATTAATAGACACCCTAAAGTGCTTACATGTTTTGTGATGATATAGACACTTCTGAAAGACAGCTTGGAAATAAACATGTAAGTGATCCATAGAAAATTATGCAAAGAGCAACAATGGGGAGTCAACACCACAGGGGAAAAAAGTGAATGAGAAAGTAATTCATTGCATTGCTCAGTAAAAATATTTACAGTCTCTTAAATTACTGAATATTTATGCAATAAAAGATATTAAGAGGAAGGGAGTATATGAAAATAAGTATCTCTCACAATGGGAAATAAACAGAAAAATTAAGAAAAACTTAGACATAATAAAGAAAAATATTGATGTTAAATAGAAAAATTAAGGAATGGCTGTACAAGCATATTGTTAAAGAGACTTTAATATATTTACCTGAAGAGAGTAAGAATTTGGTATGTGGTGTGACTCAAGAGACCAATGAGTTGTCTGTTGGTTTTTATTTTTTATAGGCCTTAAACATGCACATTTAAAAAAATAAAGATTTATCAAAATATAGACACTAAGTATCTCATAGAAAGTTTGGATCTTCTGAGACTGAGACACCAAGATGAAATTACACGTATAGGAGATTTATTGCGTAAACTCTTAAGAAGATTAAAGAGTAGAAGAAATGGGGGTAGTCAAGGAGTACCTTCTGACAATAATGCAAGCCTGAGACCTATGAAAAGACAGAGGAAAAATGAAGGTCTTGTCTTTAGAGTCTCAGACTGCACAGCAGCTCTGAGAAAGGCTTAGCCAGCCAGACCCTGAACAAAACCTATTCTAAGAGTCCCACATTGTGCGAAAAATGACCAACCTCTAATACTTCCATCATGTTTTGTCATTGGTTAGTAGCAGCCCAGGAAGAGACTAGTCTTGCAATGAGTGCTGTTGTGGAGATTAAGGTGCAGCAGATGGAGGGTGTCAGCTCTCTCAAAGGGAAAAATCACCTGTGCATTTCCATGGCTGCAGCCATACTAAACATGGAGAACATGTAAAAAGCTTTCTGTTAAAAGTTTTCAATTAAATCACCAGTTCTCCTCTTAGAGATAATAGATATTTAAGGTACAGTTACAGCGTGTAGTCTAATTTTTAGAAATTTTAAGTTCTTTCGCCTATAAAGATATTGTTAATTTTACAGAAAAGTTTGTATGGTTCTTCAAAATAGTATTTTTTTTAAAGATTTTACTTATTTATTTGACAGAGAGAGACAGCCAGCAAGAGAGGGAACACAAGCAGGGGAGTGGGAGAGGAAGAAGCAGGCTAGTAGCGGAGGAGCCTGATGTGGGGCTCGATCCCATAACGCCGGGATCACGCCCTGAGCCGAAGGCAGACGCTTAACCGCTGTGCCACCCAGGCGCCCCCAAAAGAGTATTTTTATCCGTTTAAAGAGCCACAAAATTTTCTTGATGAAACATAAACTTAACACAGATATAGATTGAGATCTGGATCTATTCATTAATATACATATATGTGAATTGTCTAAAATATGTATACATATATGTTCATCTAATTTAGTCTGAATTATATCAAAGAGTACAAAATACGATAGTATAATAAGTCATAATAATAAAATATTTTCTATTAATATTTCCTAGAAATCATGAATAATAGCAATTACCAATTGGTTTAAAATTGTATTTTATTTATTCTATAATTATTTCATTTATTCATGACCGTAGGTAGGCATGAGTAATTTATCATCTCTGTTTACTTAAAAATAATTATAACACATTTTAACAACAACAATATTAGACATTATACAATAAGGAAGGAGATAAAAGAAGAAGGGGTCACTTCTGTTGCATCAGCCATTAAAGAGCAGCAACCATGGCTCTGCACTGCCCCACGGATGTGGGTCTCAAGGTGACCAAGACTGTGAGCAAGCTGACGTACTGCTACTGCTGGGGGCTCCTCATCAGAAGGCACATGCTCCAAGATGTGTGTGGCTTCCCCCCATAGTGCACCATGGAGTTGTTCAAGGACCCCAAAGACAAATAGGTCCTCAAATTCATCAAAAGAAAAGTGTGGACATGCATCTGGCTGTCATGAGGAAAGCAGCTGCCAAAAGGAACTGAGCCCCTCCCTGCTCTGTGCATAGTAAAACCTTCATAGAAAAAAAAGGACCAACTCAGCCACAGAATAAAGGAAACTTTCACAGAGACTGCTACACTTGAAAGGAGTCACATAGGATGAATTTACAAGGCAAAAATGAAAAATTTAAAAATATATTCAAAGAAAAAATAACCTGCAAGAACGTGGAATTGTGAAATGACATCGTGCACCTAGGGGATCCTTCAGGATGACTTGTTGGGTAGTCAGGAGGCTGTCAGATCTACTGAGACACAGGGGCATTTTTAAATTTCACTTACACTTTTCAACTCCAGAATTCCAGTTTTGTTCTTTTTTTAAAGAAATAATTTCTCTTTGCTGATACTCTCTACTAGAAGCAATATTGTCAACATGACTTTTCTTGTGTCTTTAATCATGATTTCCCTTAGAATATTTTTATTATGGCTATTTTAAAGTCTTTTCTGATAATTCTAACATCTAGTCACTCTCACAGGTAGTTTTTGTTGTCTGCCTTATTACCCTCTGTATCAGTCATATGTTCTTATTTCTTTGCATGCCTTGTCAGGTTTTGTTGCTGCTGTTGTTGTTTTTTTAACTGGATAATTTATTTTTTAGAAGATTTATTTATTTATTTATATGAGAGAGAGAGAGCACAAGCAGGAAGGGCAGAGAGAGAGGGAGAAAGAATCTCAAGCTGACTCCACACTGAGCATGGACCCAACACAGGGCTCAATCTCATTACCCCAAGATCACAACCTGAGCTGAAACCAGGAGTCTGGTGCTTAACTGACTCACCACTCAGGAGCCCCTTCACTGGATAATTTAGATAATGAGTTGTACTCACTTTGGGTACTGCCCCCCCCCCCCCCGGAGCTTGTAGCTTGTTATGGTTATTGGCTTGTTTGCTTATTTAATGACTAGTCAGGTTATTTTAGTGGTGTCTATTCCTCTTCTCCTCTATGCTCCCAAAGCAGTGTTAAACCTCTGATGTTTCTCTTGAAGGAGGTACATCTTGGGTATGGCCACAATCACCCTGTGATGGCAGTGACTACAGTAGGCTCTCTCCCTCTCTTCCTTTAACCACACTCAGCTGCTAAACTCCTCTGATTACCAGCTGACTGCCTTATTGATTTCAACAATTCCGTAGACCATAAATTGCTCTACAAATTAATTAATCAAATTCTGGCTTGTTGGAAGGAAGAGTTCTGAAGTCAGTGTTTGATATATGTTCTGACCTCAAGAAGGCTCCACTCAGCTATCTTATTCCCCATTTTTCACTTGAAATTAGATGGTCAACAATTTAGCCTATATCTTGAATCTCCTTCAACTGTCTTCTACCTCAGCCTCCACTGTTTTTGATGGCACACTTAGGCTTGGACATCTACATGCTGTGTTGCAATGAAGTGAGTCTCTTAGGAAGAGATTAGGACCTCTCTGCTTTATGGTCTGCTTCTCTCCCAAGGCAAAATCTCTAAACCAAGGCTCTGGAGCTGGTGTTGGGAACACTAGCAAGATTCTCTCTGAGTGATACTCACTGTCTAGGAGTCGAGCACTCAATGGAAGGCAGGGACATCAACTTGAGATCCATTTGACTTGTCCCTCTTGGCATGGAGGCACCACTTTATGATCCAGGGCAAGGGTAATCAGGGCCCAGTATTTTCAGCACACCACACCTTCTTGAGTTGAGTTGAAGCTGGCCTGAAAAGTGGATCTCTCACTTTTCATCTGCATCCTGGGATTTAGCTTTAGCAACAAGTTATTGGGAGCAGGATGAGAAATGCTGATATCTTGCTTTTCTTAAGAAGAAAGCCCTTTGGGAGCTGGGGAGAGAGGAAGCTCTGTGCTCTTGAATGTAGCAGTCTGGAGTGCTGTCTTCACCTTATTGAGCTGGGACGGGGAAGGAGGAAACATTTTGCTGTTGTTGTTCAAATACCATATTCTTGCTTTTCTTGCTGTATTTCATAGATTTCCTTATATATATATGCTTATTCATTTATTGCTTTCCCTCAGGACCATTTCCAAAGACTTTAAATGATTATTTGTCTGTTTTTTAAAGGATCTTCACCAGTTTCACTAGAGACCAGGGCAGAAAAGCTCCTCCCACTGTCATGCTGATAGTCAGTCTCTCCGTTTTTTGTTTGTTTTGTTTTTTATTATGATATGTTAGTCAACATACAGTACATCACTAGTTTTTGATGTAGTGTTCCATGATTCATTGTTTGCATATAACACCCAGTGCTCCATGCAGTACATGCCCTCCTTAATACCCACCATCAGGCTAGCCCATCCCTCCACCCTCTCCCCTCTAAAACCCTCAGTTTGTTTCCCAGAGTCCATAGTCTCTTGTGGTTCATTTCCCCTTCTGTTTACCCACCTTCATTTTTCCCTTACTTCTCCTACCGATCTCCCTGCTATTCCTTATGTTCCACAAATGAGTGAAACCATATGATAATTGTCTTTCTCTGCTTGACTTATTTCACTTAGTGTAATCTCCTCCAGTCCCATCCATGTTGATGCAAATGTTGGGTAATCATTCTTTCTGATGGCTGAGTAATATTCCATTGTATATATGGACCACATCTTCTTTATCTATTCATCTGTTGAAGGGCATCTCGCCTCCTTCCACAGTTTCGTTATAGTAGACAATGTTGCTATGAACATTGGGGTGCATATGGCCCTTCTCTTCACTACGTCTGTATCTTTGGGGTAAATAGCCAGTAGTGCAATTGCTGGGTCATGGGGTAGCTCAATTTTTTTTTTTTAAAGATTCTATTTATTTATGTGACAGAGAGACAGCCAGCGAGAGAGGGAACACAGCAGGGGAGTGAGAGAGGAAGAAGCAGGCTCCCAGCGGAGGAACCCGATGCGGGACTCGATCCCGGAATGCCGGGATCACGCCCTGAGCCGAAGGCAGACGCTTTAACGACTGCGAGGGTAGCTCTATTTTTAACTTTTTGAGGGGACTCCACACTGTTTTCCAAAGTGGCTGTACCAACTTGCATTCTCACCAACAGTGTAAGAGGGTTCCCCTTTCTCCACAGCAGCTTCTTTCATGACACATCTCCAAAGTCAAGGGAAACAAAAGCAAAAATGAACTTTTGGGACTTCATCAAGATTAAAAACTTCTGCATAGCAAAGGAAACAGTCAACAAAACAAAGAGGCAACCCACGGAATGGGAGAAGATATTTGCAAATGACACTACATATAAAAGGCTGATATCCAAGATCTATAAAGCACTTCTCAAACTCAATACCCAAGAAACAAATAATCAAATCAAAAAATGGCCAGAAGCTATGAACAGACACTTTTCCAATGAAGACATACAAATGGCTAACAGACACATGAAAAAATGTTCGACATCATTAGCCATCAGGGAAATTCAAATCAAAATCACATTGAGATACCACCTTACACCAGTTAGAATGGCAAAAATTGACAAGGCAAGAAACAACAAATGTTGGAGAGGATGTGGAGAAAGGGGAACCCTCTTACACTGTTGGCAGAGTCTCACCATTTTTAAAATTGAAAAGTAACATGGATATACACATATGTCTATTATATATATACATGTATATATGTATAAACATATATATATACACATATATATGTATATATATGTATTAACAAATGAACAAAGCCAAGAAATATCTAATTAATTTTTACTATGTGTCAAGTTTTGTTCCATTGCTAAGCTGGAGATGTAATAGTGAACAAAACAGATAATGTTGTTGCTCTTTGGGAACATGTATTCTAGTGAAAGAGAAATTAAGTTAGCAAATAAATATCAGGTGGATACAAGTACTATGAATACAAATGAAACAGGGTAGGGTGATACAAAATGCGAAACGAGTGAGTTCTGTTTTAGGAAGGAGGTCAGGGAAGACCTTTTGATGAGGTGATACTTGGGTATAGATCAAAATGATGTAAGGTGAGTCAAATGTTTATCTCAAGGAAGAGTGTTCCAGGCTAAAATGATATTAGGTGCAAAGACCCTGAGAGAGGAACCCGTGGCATGTACAAGGAAATGGCAAAGAGACCAAAGTAGATGGAATGAAGTGAGCAGGTGAAAGAATACTAGGAGATGAGATTAGAAAGGCAGCTGGTAGAAGATTATGTAGGTCCCTGCAAGCCTCCTTTAGGATTGAGTGATGTGGAAAACCATTGAAAATTTAGAACACAGAGTAGCATGTTCTGAGTTACATTTAAAAAATAGTTTCTAGATTGAGCATGGAGAATACACGGAAGTGGGGCAAGCATGGAAACAGGCTGAAGAGTTAGAGGGCTTTCCAACAAACCAAGCCATAGATAATGGTGGGTTGGACAAGGATATTTGTGGAACAAGGTAGTGAGAAATAGTTGATTATAGGTGCATTAAAGAAGTTGAATCTGTATGATGTCCTTTATGCATTTGATGCTGTATGAGATAGACTTTTTTGAACTGAGAAGTTGGAAAACATGGTGTTACCATGTAATAGAATAAAAACTTTGAGGGAGGAATATTCAGAGTGTGTGGAAGTAGAATTTTTTTTTTTTTTTGATCCATTGAGTTTGAGATGATGCCTGCAAATAACGTGTAGAAAATAGATTTTCAGGGGAAAAGAATGAATGGATATAGAAAAACAATTTAGACATTTTACAAAGTGACAGTAAAAATGTAGAGGCATTAAGTGTGAAGAGTAGAAAGATAGTAAGTAGAAATACTAGGACTGTTAATTGACAAATCAATGAAAGGGAAGAATCCAGGGTGACTTTGTTTTTGCTTTGGTTGGCTTTTTGGGAATTAATGCCATTTATCAAAATAGGAATTATAAAAGGAGGTATACTTTTGAAACTTGATTATAATTGATTTTTATAAGAACACATATTAACTGAATAGTACTTGTGTAATGTCAAATTCAGTGACTTTGGGAGATTAAATATTACTCAGGTAAGCAGGCCCAACCACACTGGGCTTTGAATTGTTAGAAGGGACAATGTCCCCAGATTGAATAAAAAGTAGATGTTCATAGCCACTGATAAGAAGTTAAATAGCTGTCAGACTACTAATCAATTCTCCAATTTTCCTTTGTGTATTAGTTTTCTGTATCAGGTAAGGATATCCGTGGGTCCCATCAATCCAGCTGTCTTTTGGAAGGTTTAAAGGTATTCCCAAAGTAAAAGAACTTTTTTTTTAATTGCACTTGGTGAACATTTTATGACCTGAGATTAAAGCTAAAAATATTAAAATCATTCAAAGAAACATCCAGCATCCACAATGAGAAAAGAGTATTGATTTCTAAAAAATATTTCATAATTTATTGAAATATATGTTTATAACTAAGATCCTCAGAAAATTTTTGTTGCTTTTCTATGTCAAAATATTCCTGTAAATTCGTGGACTGATTTCTGCAAATTCTCACAGCCACCATGAGTCAGCATCTTCTTCTGTCAAAGTAGCTACATGAATCTTATGTTAATCCATGCACTTGTTTTTCCTCATGCATGGCTAACAAGATGTTATTTGATCAAATTTGCTTTTCAAAGTAATATGTTGGGTTATCTTCATGTTTTGACCTTTAAATTAAAACTAAATTGCTTTTCATTACCCTCATATAAATAAGATACATTTTGCTAGTTATCAAACAATAAATGAAATAGTGAACTTTACCTGTTATTCCTAGTAGAAGAACATTTACATATTTTATGAATCACCTCTTAGAAAGCAATTATCAGGGCTCCTGGGTGGCTCAGTAGGACTAAGCTTCTGGCTCTTGGTTTTGCTCAGGTCATGATCTCAGGGTCCTGAAATGAAGTCCCACCTTGGCGTCCCTGCTCAGTGCAGAGTCTGCTTGTCCCTCTCCCTCTGTTCTTCCCCCTACTCCCCTCGGTCTCTCTGGAGTAAATAAGTAAAAAGAAAGAAAGAAAGAAAGAAAGAAGAAAGAAAGAAAGAAAGAAAGAAAGAAAGAAAGAAAGAAAGGGAAAGAAAGAGAAAGAAAGAAAGAAAGAAAGAAAGAAAGAAAGAAAGAAAGAAAGAAAGAGAAAGAAAGAAAGAGAAAGAGAAAGAAAGAAAGAAAGAAAGAAAGAAAGAAAGAAAGAAAGAAAGAAAGAAAGAAATCTATAATTAGTACTGGCTCTGCTCTTCATTTGTAACATCTGTCTTCTGTGCTCAGATTTTCTTCTTCCGTTAAGAGCTATTTTATGTTCTCTCTCTTGCTCTCTTTCTCACACCCTCCTTTTCTTCCATCTATCATTTATTCTATGTCAGCGGTACATGGATATCCGCAAAGGATTATCCCAGGTTCTGGAAAAACAAGATGAATAAAATACAGTCTCTGCCATCAAAGATCTTATAATCCAGTAAATATATAGAGATAAAAGATAATAATTAATCAGTAGTGAGATGTCCATAACCATATGCATCACCGTCATCTTTGCATCTTTTATCAAAATATGAGTATTTAAGCTTCACCATCAGGGGATGCCTGGATGGCTCAGTCGTTGAGCGTCTGCCTTCAGCTCAGGGCGTGATCCCAGAGTCCTGGGATCGAGCCCCACATCAGGCTCCTCTGCTAGGAGTCTGCTTCTTCCTCTCCCACTCCCCCTGCTTGTGTTCCCTCTCTCGCTGGCTGTCTCTCTCTCTCTGTCGAATAAATAAAATAAAATCTTAAAAAAAAAAGAAATCCCTATATTATATAAAATAATAATAAAGCTATTTTATTTGAACTTTAATTTTCAATATCAGAGACTCTCATTTTATCAGAGTTACTTTTTGGATTTATGTAACACATACTTCTATAGAATATCATCTTCTTGATCATCTATGTCTGAAAGGTGGCCAATGTTGAATCCATGTATTACGTTGTCACTGCAAGTTTTATCCCAAGGCACAATCAAGCCATTTGTAGAGAGAACATTTTTTTCTTACTCTCTTGGAATATCTTTGTAATCTCTGCTACATAACCATTTTCTCTATTGCTTCTTTAAAGTATTTAACAAGCTTGTTTGTAGTGACATGCGGCCTTTAAATCTGTGAGGTCACATTCTCAGGAATAATTACTAATTGGTGTTAATTTTCTTTGCTTCCTTTTTTAACTTTTCTATTGGTGACCTCCACAAGTTTTCCAAATTAGCTTTGATTGAAGTCATTTCAGACTAATGTATCTTCTCTGGGCATTACTTTAATGCTCCAAAGAAAGTAATTGGAAAAAGAAAATCCTCATAATAAGGAAGACGTGGTATAGGGATTCAAATACAAAATAGTTCTTTTTTTAGAGATGGGGAGGCTGTGAGGGGAGGAAGCCTTTTATTATATTTAGGGGTATAAGGCATTCAAATACTTGCAAGTTTCCTGAATGTTTAAAATGTACCTCAATTTCAATAGGCCAAAATAAACTCAACATCTTTTCTTCAAAAAACAGCTTTCCTTCCTATATTCAAATTCTCAAGGAATAATAACAATATTGATCAATTTCTTTTCCTTATCTTCTATATGTAATCAGTCCCCCAAATTCCTCCTCAGTATTTATTTTATATGCTTTCTGTTTCCAGTGCTCTCATCTCATTTTAGACATCATCATTTAATCTCTGAACTGTTGTAAAAATCTTCAAACTGCTCTCCCTGTTTCAATTTTTCACACTCTGAGCCATGTTACACTGGTGTTCAAGTTAACTTTTTAAAATATACAGCTGAAAATATGGATTTCCCTATTTAATCATATATAACTATCTACAGTTCCTTGAACTCTCTATGCCTTTTAACATTTGCAAAATTGTTGCATGCTGATGTTTTGCTGAAATATTCTCTCCAATATGTGTGCCAATATGTATTCAGAATCAATTTGGCCTTCTCTGGTAGAATTACTTTGTGTCCAGTCCTGCACATCACCCCTCAAAGCACTTACCATGATTCACGTATTACCGCTTACATATGTGGTTTTCCACCAGACTGAATCCTTAAAGGGGGAAAGACATATTCTATTCTTGTTTCTCCAATATAAAATATTGATATTTTGCAGAGTAAGCCCTTATGTTGAATGAATGAATGAGTAAAGGCAAAACATTACCTCAAAGCATGGTATCCATTTCTTTGTTAAAGAGTCAAAAAAAATTTGTTAGAAGTAAAAAGTAGGTGATGGTGTTAGGCAATTTGATAAGACTGGTAAATGTAAAATGCATTACAAGAAAGTGAGAAGAAGTGGAAAAATACGCGATGGTGGCCAGACATAGAGTTATGAGTTATGTTCAGGGCACCACGATAGGGGTAGGACTCCTATAGAAGCTGAAAGAATGTAATCTCTGAACAGGAGGTCAAGCTACTTTGAGGTTTCAGAACGAGAAGCATTCTGCATTTTACTTCTATTTAAATTGTCTAGCTGATTTGCTGAATCAAGGTGCCAAAGTAGACTGTGCTCCTAGTCCGTTAATATCCAAGAGCTGAGATGTTGGGACCCTCTAATTGCTAGATAATGACCAATATATCTAGACACTACAAACCTTGAAAGAGAAGGCTGGTCCTGTAGAACGCCCCATTTGTAAATTCACAGCATTCCTCCAAATTTCCCGTTTCCTCATTTAGTTTTATATTCATTTTTCTATAAGTAATATGAATTATTGTATGATAAAAAGAAATAAAAAAGGATAATCACATCACCATTAAGTACATTGTTTCTTAAAAACTGTCATATTTATTCATCGATCTTTTGTTTTGTTCTGATGGAGTATTCAATGACATTTTCAGTAGTCAAAAAATCCTAAAAACCTTAAAATACTATTTTGGCCATCCAAGAATTTAATTATGAAGATAACATCAAGGTTGACGAACATTTTTTAATATATCATATACACTGATTTACAGTGATGCACAAAGCCATCATTTTTATTTGTCTGATTTACTAGAAAATCCAATGCACGTGTGTGCGCATACCTACACAAACTCATTTCTGGTTTAATGAGAGCAGTAATAGAAATGGCAGCCTTTGCTTTCATGTTCTAAAAAATCTTATAGTTAATGCACACCATTACCTAAGGGAAGAAAAAATTGAAAACAGACGATGAGACTATCAAATATAAAGAAATAAATTTAAATGACTATAAAAATTAATTTAAAAATATCTCTCCTTTAGGGGTGCCTGGGTGGCTCAGTCAGTTAAACATCTGCCTTCAGTTCAGGTCATGATCCCAGAGTTCTGGGATCAAGCCCCGCATCAGGGTCCCTGCTTCTCCCTCTCCTTTTCCCTCTCCTGCTCCCCCTGTTTGTGCCATCTTCCTCTCTGTCAAATAAATAAATAAAATATTTTTAATAAATAAATAAAATTAAAATTAAATTATCTCTCCTTTAAATGAATAAAGAAAGCTTGGAGTTATAGCCAAACAATGTTCATATACCTATGTATTTCACATACTAAATTTCTAATATTTTATTATATTAAATACTGCTATTCTGCTGAATTGCTTCCTGTCTTCACCTTAGTTTTAATATAAAAATAATTTGTGCTTCCAACATACTATAAGGGAAAATATTTAATTTATAGCTATGCTATTTGCAAAGATAACTCACAGAGTGATTAATCTTTTTACAGAATTACATATTTCAAATTATCAAAGAAATTAAAGCTAAATCTCAAGGAAGTGTATAATTTTTTCCCAAAAAAACCTCTCAGCTAAATGTCATCACTGTCTTTCTCATGATTTTGAGGCATCTAAATATATACAGTACACATATGCCAAGAATATGTAATGAGGGGCGCCTGGGTAGCACAGCGGTTAAGCGTCTGCCTTTGGCTCAGGGCGTGATCCCGGTGTTATGGGATCGAGCCCCACATCAGGCTCCCCCGCTATGAGCCTGCTTCTTCCTCTCCCACTCCCCCTGCTTGTGTTCCCTCTCTTGCTGGCTGTCTCTATCCCTGTCGAATAAATAAAAATAAAATCTTAAAAAAAAAAAGAATATGCAGTGAGAGTGTTTTTGACTTATTAAAGCCTATCATGAAAAATAAATGCACATACATGATAAAAATTATTCCATATCAATAAATGTGTTTGCACTGAAAAATATAAATGTTTCTTCCATCCCAAATTTTCAGACTCACACTCAATAGTGTATCTAACTTCAAAATTTATTGTATCTCCTAAAGAAAGATATTTATTATTTGTATATTTTTTGAAACAACCAAGCAAACAAAAGAAATTGTAAGAAAACAGTTGTTCTGTTAGTACTGTGTTATTGAAAAATATATCATTTTTTAGAGTTTCTCTCTTAAGTTACACAAATTCAACTCATTCTATCAATGGGTACATATTATTTTTAGCACAGATGTGCCATAATGTATTTGTTCTCTATTGATGGACTTTATTTTGAATGTTAGTTAGATCCTGGCCATAAAATATTCCAGGCATAGCTTGTTGTCTTTTGATCTTTGATTACCTCGTCAATTATTTAAGTGCTATTCCTCAGTCAAATTAGTAATTTAGGTTTCCCATATATTTTTGAGTCAAATATATGTGTTTATATTCTTAGAAATTCGATCAGCCTATATTTTCGAATCTTATACACTACTTCAAATCAATCACAAAATTCCATTAGCTCTCTCTTAATAATATGTGTAGGATTAACTATTCATTTGCTGTCACCAATTCGGTGAAAGCCACCTTTATCTCTTACTTATTTTATTAGTTTCCTAACTGGTTTCTTTGTTTCTGAACTTGCCATTCCTCTTTGTTTTCTACGCAAAGCAGCCAAACTTGAATTTTGTTTAGACCACATTTCTCCACTGCAAGAACTGTCCAATGGCTTCTTGTCTCATTTCAAGTAAACCTCAAGTCCTTAAAATGACTTAAAAGTTTCCATAGGACCAGGTGCTTTATTACTTCTCTGGCCTCATTTTCTACTATTCCTCATCCCATGTTCAGTTTTACTCTAGGGATCTCTGCCTTTCCTTAGACATACTAGGGAACAGCTCAATTTGCGTACAATGCTCTCCCTGAGATATTGTGACAGATGGGAGAGTCTTCATTTTGTGAATGGAGGTCTTGGTTCTGGGGTTCCCCAGGAAAGATTTACGTGAGGATCCACACTGGAATGAAGACATCCAGAAGCACAAAGCAGTTTATTAAGGATAGTACACTGTCAAGGTGGGAGAGTCAGCAGGCCCAGAGGCTGCAACTGCACCAGGCTTGGGGTGTCTTGTCTTTTTATGTTTTCATAGGTTGTGGGTCATAGCGAGAGTGATCTCTGACTGAGGTTGTTTCCAATCATCTAAAGGATTCCTATCAGCTGGGAGCGGGAAGATTTTAGCTCTGCAAAGTTCCTGCTGGAATAGTCATGGCCATCTTTCCCCATGGTTGGCGGGGGGGGGGGGGTTGTAGTTCAAAACCACAATGTAAATATATTATAATGAAGCTTATAGGCTACTCTGGGTCAGAGGTTGGAGAGGACAGCCCATGTTCTGCACCTCTGGCTCTTGGTCTGTCAGCCCTGAGGTGTCAGAAGCCATAAGGCCAAGATGTTAAAAGCCACAAAGTCAGGATGTTGTGCCCTCAGGTTTCTAATATGTCACCTATTTATCACTGCATTTGCCTCTAGGTCCTATCTAAATAACTCTACTCTTATCAATATGTGCATGGTTTACTCATAAACTTCTCTGAGGATTTTGCTCAATTTTACTTCTCTGAGGTCTTTCTTTACCACCTTATCTAAAAATTGCAACCCACTTTCTTACCTTATTGTTCTCTGTAGTACTTACTACTGTATGATATGTTATACAGTTTAATAATTCATCTTTCTGATTTACTGTCTCTGCATGCTAGTGTAAGCTCCATGACAAGAGAGATTTTGTCTGTTTTGCTGCTGCTAGACTTCCTAGCACATATAGCAACATCCAGCCTATTGTGGTTCTCATTCCTAACATCATTTATATTCTCTTTTCTCTTCTCTGTTTTCGTTTTTTCATTTTTTTCCTATTTTATTGGTCTTTTAAAATTTAAATCTACTTTGATTTAAATCAAACCTTTTCTACTTAGTATGGATTTATATTATTACTTTTGTTTGTTTTCTTAGCTGCTTGAGTTGAATGCCTAGTTTGTTGATAATTTTTTCCCCTAATAAATTTTCCTCCAGTAAACATCCCACGCAGAGATTGTATTGTGTTGATTTCTAAATAATTCTTATTCTAGAGGTGCCTGGGTGGCTCAGTTGGTTAAGCATCCTACTTTGGCTCAGGTCATTATCTCCGTGTCCTGGGATCTAGCTCTGCCTAGGGCTCCACACAAGAAGTCTGCTTCTCCCTCACCTTCTCCCTCTGCTCCTCCCTGCACTTGTATTCTCTCTCTCTCTCAAATAAATTAATAGATCTTTTTAAAAATGACAATAATTCTTCTTCTGATTATCCTCCTTATTGTTTAGAAGAGTCTTTTCCTTTGGCTACTGGGTTTTGTTATTTCCATTTGTTGGTTGGTTGGTCAAGTAGTTTACATCTTCCAGATGAAAGGAGTATTTCGGTGTCCCTATCATTTCTAATTTATTACATAGTATTCAGATAATATTTTTGTATGCTTTTCACTTTTTTACAGTTTCAGGGTTATTTTTAAACTTTCTATGCTGTCCTACTAATGAAATTTCTCTTACTGGCCCATTATCTCCCTGATTTCATCACTAACCATCTTACTGACTTCATCTTACCCCTTTTCCTGTTATCTTTCTTTGCCATATTTTAAAGTGATTAAAAGAAGTTCAAGAAAATTGGGGGGAATAACCAGATTAAATTTATTTCCTCAGGAAGTTATGGGAAAAGACTTTTGGACAGATGTCCTCTAAACTCTCTAATCAGATTGGAAGAGTAAAATAGGATATGTATGTATACAGCTCTAAATGACCTTTGAATTAAGTCTTCCTCAATTCAGAGTCACAGATCAATATTGTTCTGGGAGTAAAGCAAGGACAAAATACAGGGTTTATTTTTAAACTAAATGTATTCAACTTAAAGGACCTTATTAAATTTTGAATTTAACTGCCTTGCATTTGGTGTGTAAACATTTGTTTTGCTAATATGATATGTTGATATAAGTTTTTAATTTATTTTTTTAATGCACTCACTTGTTAAAATAGATATTGGGAATTCAATGCATCCCCTCAGGTGTCCCCCACCTAGAAAACCAAAATATATGGGAATCTGGGGCCTCTCAGTATGCCAAGAGCAAGAGGTACTAATATGACCCAAAAGTTCTGTAATTCAGCTTTTCTTTTACTGACATACATAAAAGGTCTTCTCTTCCTATTTATTCCATGTAGAGTTATGAACTTTCCTTGAGTTGAAACTCATTCTAAGTTTTTGTGAGCTGATATATCTCTCCCGCTTTTCCTATTTTGGAACCATCTTGGTTAAAACACACAGGGACAAGAAAGAGCTATGGCTGGAACTTGTTTTCTACTACCCTTCCCCCAAAAGAAAATGGCTAACACTTCCTGCTGTGTAGAATAGAGCTTGCTGAATTCTAACTGGCAATTCACAAAAGAGCTTTCTGTAAACAGGAGCTTAACATTTAACTGCCAACATAAGAAATTTAGAGTAAATTGAATTTTCTATGGCCTCCCAGGTCCATCAATGGAAATCAACAAGCTGAAGAAGCCACACTTAGCTGTTGCTAAGTTACAGTGAATACCCATTGTAATGCACGTGGATGTACATTAATTCCAAGTACTGTCATTATGCACTGCGGTAATACAAAGAAGAACAAATAGATTTAAAATGATTTTTAAAACCCATTAAATTAAACAAAGCCATATCCTCTTGCTCCATTTTTTCCCCTTGTCTTCAAGTCTTTTTTTTTTTTTATTGTTGTTATTAGAACTTAACAAAAAGAGAAGAGAGGAAAATGTGGCTTTACAGGTAGAAACATAGCACATGCTATGTTTCTGCCTGTAAGACAACAGCATAGAAAGCAGTTCTAAGAAATAAAATGTGCATATACACAATAAAAATGTAGAACATATCTTCAACATTTTCTTGCTGCTCAGTGACCACACAATGCTATTACCAAAGCTTACTTAAAATGAAGTTTATTCTGAGACAGAAATTTACAATTTCCACCTGAAAACCAATAACTGTGGCTCAGCTATACTGAGATCCCGAACTGAGAAAGAGAGAATTGTTATTACATCATTCTGAAATAGATATTCCGTATGAAGTCTATTCACTTTAAAGTCCCAAATTGCCAGTATAAATGCATCTTCCTAAGAATCTTGAAAAAGCATTGCACTCGTATCTTTTAAAAAAACAACAAACAATTTTAAAAATAGATTGCTCATTGTGTATGAATTATACTCAATATATGATTTATTAAACAAGTTACCTAAGTTCTTTCTACGTAATATGTTATAGTATATACATCCTTTACAACATCTAATAATATGTATCTATATAAATGCCATAAGTATAACTAAAATTAATATATAAACTTGATATTAATCCATAATCTCTATTCTCTGAAACCATGTCCCTTTCCTCTTTTCTTATTTGCTAATCTGCTCCTGCTGTCCTTGCCATCCCATTCTCAGCGTTTCATACCCTCCACATTGTATCTTACTTGTGTATTTTCTTATGTTATTCATTCAGTCAAGAAATATTTGAATACCAGGTGCCAGGTCTATGCTAGGTACTAAAAACCACAGTAGAAAGTAGTATCAGCTTGGGTTTCTGCCTTCTAAGAGACTATGGCCTAAATATAATTAAATAAATGATCATGTGTGTGTGTGTGTGTGTGTGTGTGTGTGTCTATACCTATAATATGTGCTACGGAGGAGAGTTGCAGGGTGCCTTGAAACCACATAACTAGAAAGGAAGTCAAGGAAAACTGACTTAAGGAACTAAGAACTGAGGGGAGAGCTATAGGATGAGTTGGTATTCAATCAGGCACAGTGAGTAGAAGTAGAGATTTCCAATCAAAGGCATGAGGATATATGACATGGTGGGAGAACACAGAGTGTGAGTGAAAGGCCTATGTGAAATGAGGCTAATGGGATAAGGGCCAGTTAATATAGTGCCTTGAAGAACATTTAAGGAAATTGGTATTTATCCTAATAGCTATGGAAAGTTATTGAAGTTGTGTAAGCTGCAGTGGGTAACAGAGTTTGTTTTTTGCTTTTTTTTTTTTTTTTTTAGATTTTATTCATTTATTTGTCAGAGAGTGAGAGAGAGAGAGAAAGAATGTACAAACAGGGGGAGTAGCAGGCAGAAGGAGAAGCAGGTTCCCTGCTGAGCAAGGAGCCTGATGTGGGTCTCAATCCCAGGACCCTCGGGTCATGACCTGAGCAGAAGGCAGATGCTTAACCGATTGAACCACCCAGGCATCCTGGGTAACAGAGTTTAAAAGTGGAAAAAAGAATTAACATGGACACCCTACTTAGGAAGGGATTGCCCCAATCTAGTTTAGAGAGGATGACTATTTGCATTAAGGTAGTGATAAGATCCAGGTAGGTAGATGGATTTGGATAGGTTTAGAAATTACCATTAATAAATAATGATGATGCAAAGGATATAGGATGTGGGGGATAGATACATTAAGGGTTACTCCACGGAGATGACTTTCACAGATTTAGGTGTGAGGAGTGACTCGTTTTCAATACCTTAATTTTGAAGCATCTTTGAAAAATTCAAGTTGAAATTATAAGCTCAAGTTCTAGGATGATGATTGCAATATATGAGTTGATCAAATGGTGAAAACTGAAGCAGTGTGGATATAATTTATTAGAGAGAGAATATGGAAAGAAAAAAGAAGAGAAACCAGGAATAAAATTTGAATAATCCCAACTTTTAATTACTATGTACAGGAGAGCATTTCCAAAAGAGAGGCTAAAGAGTGACCATAAATGTCAGAGGAAATTCAAGAAAGTGGGGGGAAAATTTCAAGATGAGAGAATTCAGAAATGTTGGATGTTTCTAAGAGGTCAATTGAAATGAACACGAGAATATTCCTACCAAATTTAGAGACAAGGAAGTAGTTCATTAATTATGCTAATAAAAACCAGAATTAAGGGCAGCTTAGAAAGGGTTGAGAGGGGAATGAGAAGATAAGCAATGAGGAAAGGAAATAAAGAAAACCATTTTGATAAATTTCTTAGTTTCTTTAATATTTCAAAAATTCAGTCTTGAATATGTCTCTGAGAATCTGTTATTTTAGTTCTTATCACATAATGAAAAATATGAATGCTACTTTGCAATGCATAGGTCCTATGTTGTTTCTTCCCCCAAAAAATAATGCTACAGAATGCAACCATGGCTATACTTGGGGATACTTCATAGATCTTACTAATATTGAACAAAGGAACAACAGTCAGAGTTGGAATTGACCAGATGTCTCTCCTTAATTTGATGAAGTGTTTATCTTTGTTTGTGTGCCTGCTTGTTTGTTTTATGCTCACTGCTGCCTCTCTAAAAGAGTTCAGGTTTAAAAATTGTACATTTTTCGCTTGACTTGTGATTTTGGCTATGACCAGATTTCATGTGCTTTACACTAACTTGACTGCTTTCTAGATGCAGGGGGGAAATTAACTCAAGTATTTCTGGGGCACCTGGGTGGCTCAGTTGGTTAAGCATCTGCCTTCAGCTCAGGTCATGATCCCAGGATCCTGGGATCCAGCCCCACATTGGGCTCCCTGCTCAACGAGGAGCCTGCTTCTTCCTCTCCCTCTGTCATCCCCCCTGCTTGTGCTCTCTCTCTCTTTCAAGTAAATAAATAAAATCTTTAAAAAAATAAATAAACCAAGTATTTTTTTTCTATTGTTCTTATTTGCCCCACCTTAGTATTTTCCACCTTGCACCACTAAGTGGAGAACATTAAGTAGAGAAGGTGGGGTGTACATAGTCACTGGACTACACATTTGAAAAACTATCCACTGGATTATTAAAAAAAATAAAGTGTCTTTAAAATTGGAACAGACTGATTAACAGCAAAGAAATTGACTCAGTAACAAAAACACTCCCAAAAAGCAAAAGTGCAGGACTAGATGGCTTCACAGGTGAATTCTACCAAATACTTAAAGAAGAGTTTACTCTTTTCAAACTATTCCAAAAAATAGAAAAGGAAGGAAGACGTCCAAATACATTCTATGAAGCCGGCATTACCCTGATACCAAAACCAAATAAAAGACCCCACAAAAAGAGGAACTATAGGTCAATATTTCTCATGAATGTAGATGCAAAAATCCTCAAAAAATATTAGCAAAACAAATCCAATTATACATTAAAAAATGATTTACCACAATCAAATGGGATTTATTCCTTGGATTCAAGGATGGTAAGCTAGTCACAAATCAATCAACATGATACATCCCATTAATAAGAGAAAGGACAAGAATGATATGAACATCTCAATAGACCTAGAAAAAGCATTCGACAAAGTACAACATCCATTCATGATAAAAACAAAAAAACAAAACCTCAACAAAGTAGGTTTAAAGGGAACATAACACAACATAATAAAGGCCACATAGGAAAACCCCACAACTAACATTATCCTTAATGGGGAAAACCTGAGAGCTTTTCCCCTAAGGTCAGGAACAAGACAAGGATGTCCACTCTCACCACTTTTATTTATTTATTTTTTAAAAATTTTATTTATTTATTTGAATGAGAGCAAGAGAGCACAAGCAGGGGGACCAACAGAAGGAGAGGGAGAGGCAGGCTCCCTTGATGTGGGGCTGGATCCCAGGATCCTGGGATCATGACCTGAGCTGAAGGCAGATACTTAACTGACTGAGCCACCCAGGCGCCCCTCTCATCACTTTTATCAACATAGCACTGGAAGTCCTAGCCAGAGTAATCACACAACAAAAAGAAATAAAAGGCATCCAAATCTGTAAAGAAGAGGTAAAACTCACTATTTGCAGATGACATGATACTATGTATAGAATCTGAAAGACTCCACCAAAACTGATAAATGAATTCAGTAAAGTCACAGGATACAAAATCAATGTACAGAAATCTGTTGCATTTCTATACAGCAATAATGAAGCAGCAGCAGAAAGAGAAATTGAGAAAAGAATCCCATTTACAATCATACCAAAAATAAGATACTTAGGAATAAGCCTAACCAAAGAGGTGAAAAGCTGAAGACTGTAAAACACTGATGGAAGAAATTAAAGATGATGCAAAGAAATGGAAAGACATTCCATGATCATAGATTGTAAGAACAAATATTATTAACATATCTATACTACCAAAAGCAATCTGCACATTGAATGCAATCCCTATCAAAACACCAATAGCATTTTTTACAGAACTAGAACAAACAATCCTAAAATTTGTATGGAACCACAAAGACTTTGAGCAGCCAAAGCAATCTTGAAAAAGAAAAGCAATGTTGGAGGCATCACAATTCTGACTTATATTACAAAGCTATAGTAATAACAGTATGCTACTGGCACAAAAATAGACACATAGATCAATAAAACAGAATAGAAAACCCAGAAATAAATCCATATTTATACGGTAAATTAATCTTCAGGATTAATTAAAGCAAGAAAGAATACCCAATGGGAAAAAGACAGTCTCTTCAACAAATGGTGTTGGAAAAACTGGATAGCCACATGCAAAAGAAGAATCTGGACCATTTTCTTTCACCATACAAAAAATAAATTCAAAATGGATTAAGACCTAAATGTGAGATGGGAAATCATAAAAATCCTAGAAGAGAGCACAGGCAGCAACTTCTTAGATGTTGGGGGTAGCAACATTTTTCTAGATAAGTCCCCTGAGGCAAGGGAAACAAAAGAAGAAATAAACTCTTGGGACTACATCAAAGTGAAGAGCTTCTACACAGCGAAGGAAACAGTCAACAAAACTAAATGGCAGCCTACAGAATGGGAGACGATATTTGCAAATGGCATATCCAATAAAGGTTAGAAGTATCCAATATGTCTAAAGAACTTATAAAATTCAACACCCAAAAAACAAATAATCCAATTAAAAAGTCATCAGAAGACATGAACAGACATTTCTACAAAGAAGACAGATGGCCAACAGACACATGAAAAGATGCTCATTTCAACATCACTCACCATCAGGGAAATGCACATCAAAACTACAGTGAGATATCATCTCACATCTCTCAGAATGGCTAAAATAAAAAATCCGAAAAACAAATGTTGGTGAGGATGTGGAGAAAAAGGAACTCTCTTGCACTATTGGTCGGTATGCAAACTGGTGTAGTCACTGTGGAAGAAAGTATGGAGATTTCTCAAAAAGTTAAAAATAGAACTACCCTATGATCCAGCAATACATTACTGGGTATTTACTCAAAGAGTACAAAAACATGACTTCAAAGGGATGTGTTTATAGCAGCATTATTCACAATAGCCAAGATATGGAAGCAGCCCAAGTGTCCACTGATTGATGAATGGATAAAGATGATATTATTAAACCATAAAAAGGAATGAAATCTTGTCATTTTCAACGAGATGGTTGGAGCTAGAAAGTATAATGCTGAGTGAAGCAAGATAGTCAGAGAAAGACAGAAAGACAAATACCATATGATTTCACTCATCTGTGGAATTGAAGAAACAAAACAAATGAGGGAAGGGAAATAGAGAGAGAAAGCAAGAAACAGACTCTTAACCATAGAGAACAAACTGGTGGTTACCAGAGGGGAGGTCGGTGGAGGGATGTATTAAATAGGTGATGGGGATTAAAGAGTGCACTTGTCAGATGAGCGCTGGGTGTTTTTGGAAGTGTTGAATCACTATTTTGTACACCTGAAACCAATATAACACTGTATGTTAACTACCTGGAATTAAAATAAAAACTTAAAAAAATAATTAAGTGTTGTCACTTTGCAAGGTAAGGAGATCAAGCAAGTTGGTAAGATCTATTTTCCCTACCAGGCCTTATTTTTATTCTCAGATTTCCTAGGGACTTTAAACAGAGGTTGAAGAAACTCTCATCTTTACACTTCTGTCCTCCTTTTTGACCTTTGGGGACTATACAGTGGCAGCAACTTGGGAAAGTTGCACATAAATGGGTCATAAATAGGGAAAAAAATACCCGGATGCATGTTTGTGCAATATTTAATATTATTTAAGCTATTAATATGCCAATTAAATAAGCAATTTGAAAAGAGATTAAAGGTTCCATTGTGGTACCACAGAAATATAATCAGTCTTCCTTATCTAGGGGCGCCTGGGTGGCTCAGTCGTTTAAGCGGCTGCCTTCAGCTCAGGTCCTGATCCCAGGGTCCTGGGATCAGTCCTGAGTCCTCTCTGCTCAGCAGGGAGCCTTCTTCTTTTCCCTTTGCCTACTTGTGATCTCTCTCTGTGTCAAATAAATAAATAAATAACTTCCTTTTAAAAAAACTTCCTTTTCTAAAATAAAAATTGGATTAAAATTGGTTAATACCCAACAGATTCCTGTGACAAAGTTAACTTAAAGTCTTACCAAAAAAGGGTCCTCCAGCTTCTTCCTGAACAAGAGCATCACTGTATTAAGAAGGGCTGAAATCATTTTGCTGAGACAGGCAAGATTCTGCCAAGAGTCAGTCTTAGTGTAATGTAGCCCTAGGAATTGAGAACTGCAAGGTTTTAGCTGCTCGTAAGTGTATCTTTGCATCTACCTGCAGAGATCCCACCTTTCTTCATGCCTAGCCCGACATTTACACCTTTTGGTACAAATAAAAGTCTTATCTCCAGAAGGCCTCTGAAAAGCTGAAGGGGAAACCCAGACACTTCCAACATACCATTATCTGCAGATAAAGCTAGTATGTGAGTTCCCCAGATTGCCTAATTGTCCTGGAAGCATAACAAAATAGAGGAGATAACCCAGGTAAGAAAGGGGTAGCAGTCATTTTCTCCTTCCTAGTCATACTTGCAGTACCGTGGGTCTTGACTCTCCCACACACTGACTCTTAAATTTAATCCTGATGGAGAAATATAATATAGTTCATGTTTTTAAAAAAATAAGTAAATAAAACACAGTGAAGTGAGCAATTAGTGGGATGATAATAGGTTATGAAAATAGAATCATTTAGGAAAAATTAATTATTAAATGTGAGAATGGAAAATCTAGAAAGTGACCCATTCCAGACATCTCTACTTGTTTAGTTAATACTTTGCCAAATTGTGGCTTGGAGAAAAATAACATTTATTTTCACAATATACTAATTCAATTAAGAAAATAAACTGAAAGTTTAACTTGAAATGTGCTTTTCAGTGAATTGAGAAAGTTCAAAATGTCATGCGCATATTTAAAATGAGGCAAATGGTATATTTTATGTGTAAACTTTCCTCTATCAATTCAACATAATTTTATCATTGAACTGAATTCTAGAAAATATTGGAATTAGTCAAAAGAAAATAGCTTGACTCTTTTGGTAGAATTCCCACATAACTTAGTAAGGAGAGAACATTCTGTTTGAACTGTTAAATACAATAGATGCTGCCAAGAAAGAACAGGGTCTCAGGCAAGAGTAACTATTCCTGACACTTCGTCTCCCCATAAATTTAAGCCAATGTTGTCAGATTAAAATAAATGTTTCGAATCATCAACCTTTGTCTAGGTTATACTATGTTTCCAGCAAGTGGATCAGGCTCAGATTTTCCAAACAACACAGAAACACTGCATGATTTTTATGTCACTCACTACTATGCCTGTCAGAATTGTAATCCAGTCATTTATGGCTTTTAAACTCAGCTTCATGATTAATTTTACCATTCCATCTCAAATTTATAGCCAGAAAGCTCTAAGGTCTGTTTGGTGTAATTAGCAGTAGTGCCCACTTGTTCTGGAATTGACTATTTATTCGGCATTTTCATTCCTTATTCAAGATGATACCATTTCTTTCTTTCCCAAACACATACACACTCACACATCCCCCCTTATTACCACTTTTTCTATCATTTTGCCTTAGAATTTGAGAACTGGGAAAAAAGAGATCCAGCAGTTGTATGCATCATATATAGTCTTTGCTCCAATATAATCTTGGAGTAGTCCATTACAAAGACTGTTTGCTTCTTAGGACATTGACACAGAATTTCCTTAAGTGTTCTGAGCGTCATGCAGGTGGGAAGAGTACCAGTCCACAAGTAACAGCAGCTTCAAAAGTATCCTTTCTCAATAATTTTTGTTGACATATATTCCTCTGCTTTGTCTTGCATGACAAATAATAACATTGTATTATCCATCCTTCTAATAAGAATTTATATTTCAATTCTCTAATGCAGGAAAGTCCAATTCTTGATGTAGCAGACCAAAGCATGACTGGAATTCTAGGAATAAGAAATGCCAGAATATCAGCCGAACTAATTCCAAGTTTATTTCTTTAACTTCCTTCAAAACGTCAAGGCTGACTTGCCATTTCCATAAAATTTAACTTCAGGAATTATATATTACCCATTTTTAGATCATTTTTCAGAAATTTCTATTATAACTATAAATTCGATGGTTGTAAGTAGATATTTACTTTGGTGCTTCCATAACACTGTAATCTTCATTGTAATATCAGTACTATTTCAAAATATTGTGCGCTGTGACTCATAATGTAGTATAGACCCAGGCTCCCCCGTTTGTGAGTAATGATTAAAAGAGCAATTTTTAAAATATTTAAATAGATTAAATACTTTAAAATATTTAAATAGTCAACAATCTCATGTTCTTACAACTTATAATTGACCAGTGTTGACTCTTCATCATTGTTCCTCATCTTTTTCAGATTAAAGATGTAAAATATTTTACATATAAGGCTATTCCTTTCATTATCCCTCTTCAGAGGAAGCTATTATCATAAATTTGGTGTGTGTCCTTTCAGTGTGTGTGTTGTGTTTATCTCCACAAAAATATTGTTTGGAGAGTATATTCTCACTCTCTCCCTC
Organism: Ursus americanus; assembly: GCF_024610735.1. Lineage (NCBI taxonomy): Eukaryota > Metazoa > Chordata > Mammalia > Carnivora > Ursidae > Ursus > Ursus americanus. Next base: position 40,992,903 of record NC_142145.1, read on the forward strand.
TCTCTTTTTTTTTTTTTTTTTTTTTAGAGAGGGAGAGAGAATGCAAGTGTGTGAGTGGGAGGGGAGGGGCAGAGGGAGAGGGAGAGAGAGATTCAAGCGGTCTCCATGCCCCGTGTGGAGCCTGACCCAGGGCTCAATCTCATGACCCTGAGATCATGACCCGGAAATGATGACCTGAGCTGAAACAAAGAGTCAGATTCTTAACCAACTGAGCCACCCAGGTGCCCCGAAGGGTGTTTTCTTTTATTGTCATAAATGACTTAAGGGTATACAACTTTTTTTTTTTTTTTAAATCAGTATTGTTTTTGAGATGTTGCTCTGATGATAAATGTGGATTTAATTCACAGATCTAGATCATTTATTGTAATTGCTTGGTATTCCTCGATAAGCATACCCCATGATTTATGCAACCACTGGAAGTTGGAGTTATTTCTGATTTTTTATTATGATCAACAATATTGCAATAAATTTGTGCCCTTATGCACATTCACATGAGTTTCTCAAAAGTAAATAAGTACAAATGGAATCCCTATGTTATAGGGTACATGCATTTTCATATTTATTAAATACTATGGAACTGCAGGAATGAAAATTTAACTTGGCTAAGCTGTGAGAAAATTCACACTCTCTTCATATGCCATGCTTTGTTATCATATCATCATAACATCTATGGATCCGGATTTGAAAGATTCTTATGTCAAGAGCAGAGATTTTATAGTTATAATTTGATTATTTAGTGAATTACAGTAAATATCATGGATAGCATTGTTTTCAAGGCTCAAATATTTATAAACATCAACATGAAACAAAAATGAATTATATCCTCACAACTTGAATTGCTAAAACAGTAGTTCTTTCCTAGTAATTTCCTGATAATAACCAAAATCTTATATACCATAATTATCTCCTAAGGTCATATATATAATTTTAATTGAAAAGAACTTTAGAGACCAATTCATTTTAACAATGAAATAAATGAAAATTCAGGCCAAATTATCAATACTTTTTAGATACGTTACTTTTCCATATTTCCCAGGATGAGTATAAATATATTCCTAGGGAGAAAAATAGTGCCTAGACACCCAACTATATTTTCATCTATTACTTTGTCACCGTCTTCCATTGTATTTTAGACATCCATTCTACTGCTTCCAGTATTTGGAATACTCACCAAATATGAAGTTATATTTTTATTTTATTTTTAAAATCAGGTTATAATTCATACTTTGAAAGTATGATGTTCCAGATGATAAAATGACTTAGTGTATACTCATATATTTAAGTGTAGATTTCCTTTCCTGTGATAAGCTTCAGATTTATACTTGATTAAAACTAATCAGACAATTAAAATACTGTATCTTTTGATCCTGATCCTGTAATTTTTTGCTTTACTCAGATGGTATAAGTTATAAACTCAAATAGTGTTTTCTCCTAATTTGTCCCTTTCATTTTCGCTAATACCACTCTCACTAATTAAGGGATATGAAACCAAATCTTACTTTTGTACCACTATACAATCCCATTGTAATTATCCTCAATATAATTTGCATAATTAGGTAATTGACTCTATTTGATCTTTGCCCCTTTTCCTTTAATTCAGAATGGTGGAGATTATTTTGTCTATATGTAAGTCAAAACCCATTCTGGTTTGTTTTCTAGACAGATTTCATTTTGTGTTCTGTATTGTAAAGCCCATCACTTTACTACTTCACCCTGATATTCTCTTTCATACTGACTGTTACAATAGTGGATTCCTAAATGCTCTGGAAGAAATCATTTACCTCTTCTTTGCAGTAGCTGGCCATGCTGCCCTAGTGAAATCAATCTGTGTTCTGTAAATAAATTGTTAATAAACACACTCGCTTATTGGCATCAGCCACAAGAACAGATAAAATCCCCAGCCAATTATCCTGCTGTTCGAAGAATCAGGTAGTTGATTTGCAGTCGGATATACCATCTTGATATCCTATGGAGTTCTCTGTGGGATTGCTTCCTGAACTGCATACCTATCACCCCATCACAGAAAACCCCCAGAGCAATCCAAAAGTCTCTAGTTTATGCAAAGTCAAGGAGAAAGCTGCAAGGCCCCAAATCTTCGTCCTCCTTTCTAAGAGGATTTTTAGAATTTGCTGCCAATAAAACAGGCTCTTTAAATAAGAGCAAAAGAGGGGTACCTGAGTTCCACATTCGGTTAAGTATCCGACTCTTGATTTCAGCTCAGGTCATGATCTCAGGGTCATGAGATGAGCCCCATGTGGGGCTCAGTGCTAGGCCTAGAGCCTGCTAGGGATTCTCTCTCTCACTCTCCCTCTGCCCTTCCACTCACCTCCCCGCCAATCCCTGCTCACACATGTAAGAGCTCTCTCTCTCTTAAAAAAAAAAAAAAAAGAAAAAAAAGAAGGATGAAAGAAAAGCACAAAGTGTGTAAGCACCATACATTAGTAGAGGCAAAGGAAAATGTCTCTTTCTCTCTCTCCCTCCCCCCTCCACCCCCGCTTCCACCCTCTCTACATCCCCAGCCTTGCCAGTCCTTTGCTTCTAATTCCACCTATAATAAGATGGTGAATCACATTCACCAGAATCCCAGAATGCTCTCCCTGAGAGAGATGCCAGCCAGCAGTCAGAGCACGACTTTGAGGAGGGCAGGGACGTGATCAGAAGGTGCAGTTGAGGGAAGAGCTTGGTGATGAGTAAACTGTGTGCAGAGAAAAAGATGGAGGAGAAATATTTAGCATGCAGTGTCAAGTTTTTATTGGAAAGTGCTGTGTACTTGGATATAAACGTGCTAGGATTTTTGCAGTATGTTCTAAAAATATTGTCTACATGATATTGATTCTTTGAAATATTTCATGCTTCCTTTGCAAATGGCCTACCACATAGCCAACTCTGTATGCGTGTGTGTGTGTGTATCTGTGTGTGTGTGTGTGTGTATGAATATTCCATGTGATTCCCCAAAAGAATAGCCATTCTTTGTTGGATTTAATGCATATATAGTCATCTATATTAGTACAAGCTTAATTTCTTATTCAAATCGGTGGTATCTTTATGTAGTAAAGATAATAATAATCTCTTAGTGTTTGAGAGGGGGGTGTTGAAATCTCCCACTATACATTTTGGTGTAATTCTGGCTTCTCCTCTCAGTTCTAGATTTTTTGATTTTTAAATTTAGAGGCATAGAAGACCATGACTTTTTTTTCCTGTAGAGGCCCAGGGCAGGCTGCCCCAAGATGGACCACTTTGGCATGGGGATTGTTTTTAGTTAAAAGTAATAAAAACCCAAAACCCAACAGATGCAGGAAAATCTCCCTGTCCCCACCCCCCATGTCAGCCTCAACTGCCTAAATTTACATTGGAAAGGAGAGCCTGTATCAGGAAGAGAACTAACAGAGACTCCCCTTTACCTAAGGAACTCAACTGCAAAACAGGGCAACCTTGTTTTCTCAAACATCTCCTTTAGCGTCCCTGCTAATGGTCATGCTTCCCTTTCAAACTCCTACCCATCTCCTTTGCTCATATAAGCTCCATATTGCCTCATGGCCTTTGGAATTTCACACATGTGCAGATTCCCCATAATATACTTCTTAAATTTGATTTTCTCCTGTTAATCTGTCTCATGTTGATTTGATTCTTAGTCCAGCTAGAAGGACCATAGGCCAGAGAAAGGTCTTCCTCCCCTGCATTCCTTTTACCAATATGTGATGATCCTGCTTATCTCCTCTGATGTTTATATCTTAATTTTGCTTTTGAACCTAATGTTATCTTTTGGTACACATTTTCTTATCTTTTAGTTTAAGCTTATTATGTGTTGGTTTAAATAGGATTTTCTTAGCTAAATGACATTAGATTATATATTTGTTCCAACGGGTGGTCTCTCTTTCTCTTTTACGGATTTGACATATAGTTCCTGTATTCCTATTTTCTCTCACCCTCCGCCCCTCCCCTGCACTCCCACACCCCATCCCTGCCCCCACATGTAAGAGCTCTCTTTCTCTCTCTCTCTCAAGAAAAAAAGGGGGGAAAAGAAGGATGAAAGAAAAGCACAAAGTGTGTAAGCACCATACATAAGTAGAGAAAAAGGAAAAATGTCTCTCTCTCTTTCTCCCTCCCCTCCTCCCTCCACCTCCACCCCCTCTACATCCCCAGCCTTGCCAGTCCTTAGAAGTAATTAAAAATTATTTCTCCCATCTTAGTTTGTGCTTAATGTTGTGTCTTTTCCTACCTTCCAATATGTAATTCAATTTTTGTTCTATAATATTTAAAAAATTATTAAAATACACCCTTAATTTCCCTTGTGAGTTTTTTTAAAAAGGTTTATTTATTTATTTTCAAGAGAGAGAGCACACAAGCAGGCAGAAGGGCAGAGGAAAAGGGAGAGAAATCTCAAGCAGATGCCTCACTGAGTGGGGAGCCCAACAAGGGGCTCCATCTCAGGACCCTGAGATCATGACCTGAGCCAAAATCAAGAATTGGCCACTTAACCGACTGAGCCACCCAGGCGCCCCTCCTCTGTGATTTTTTAATGTTTATTAATATCTGTATGTTTCAATAAAACACCAGACCTTTAACACATTCTCTGTTTTGCTGGGATCTCAAAACCAGCCTTCACCTGGGAGATAAAACCAAACTTTGTGTGGGATAGTTAAGTCTAGGTTGAGAATACATTTATTTTGCTTTCAGATTTCGATGATAGTTTATCAAGCTATAAAATTCCTTTCATAAAGTTCTTTCTCTTTATCAATTTGAAAATATTATTTGGTAGTTACCTTGCATCCAGCAAGCTGCTGAAAAGTGTAAGAGCATTCAGTACTCTTTGTTTTTTGAATTTAACTTTTTAAAATCTTCTTAAATTTCCCTATAATACATTTACTTTTGTAATGCTTTTTCTTTTTTTCTTAATAATATCATGTCGAGACTCCACATCAGTTTTCAGTTGAGAACCAATATCTTTCTTTAATTGAAGGAACTACTTAATTCTTTAAACATTTTTTCTTTTTTCTCTTTTGAGACTCCTTTAATAGACATGTTGACATTTCTGCATTTGTTCTCTATATTTTGTATCTCTTATCTCACTTTAAAAAATCTATTTCTTTTAGATATCTGCCAGGAGAATGTTGGACTTGATCTTTCTCCTCAGTAAATTGTTTTAGGTACAACCATTATATACTTTATGTAGATACATACTCACTTACAAAACATGTACCAGATGCCATTGATTCAAATATGCCCATGTTTTCACCCATTCCTCCATGGGAAAGAAGTTCGAGTTCCTTAGAGGGAGGGGTAGGGAGGCAGAGAACATGTTTCAGAACGGAGAACCTTTGAGCTATCAAATTGAGTTCAATCATTCCCTGACTCTCTGACACCTAACAAGGCAAAATTACCCTGCAGAAAACCTCCCAGAAACTCCCTATTGCTACTGATCTTTTATCGTGCTCCCTCTACCTGTTGTAATTTACTAGCCTACTGATTGGGATTTGAGGGGAGATTGGGTAGACACAGAGATAAGGCTCATATTTAGCTGTTGTGCACCATGACAACGATACTGATTGGGGAAATGTTTTTAAAAGCTGCTGTTTTGAGCCCCTCATTTGCACCTGTCACTCTACTATCCAATAAGGAAAGAGATAGTGGCTGGCACAGAAGAGATTTCCATAACAACCACTCCAAGATACCACTTGTATCACTCAGGAGTAGGGTATAGTACACTTCTTCATGGGTTACCACTGTAGCCATTGTTTGTTCTGACTAGGCAGTGGCTGTACCTAATAACAGTTATTAAATATTTTGATTATGTAAGTAGAGGCTGGAGGCTCCTTCTCCCGGCCAGGCTACAACATTACCTCCAAATTACCAACTCTCTGAGTGGTGTTAGGATATTGCTATTGTTTTCCTGCCCCAAAGTGTAATGGGGCCATTAGTGATCTTCCTAGAGTAATGGAGAAATAGAAAATGTCACAGTGAGAAATGCCACCTTCCCAGTCCAAGCTACAACATCTGTGCTCAGTTACCTTTGACCCTAGAACTCTGTTCACAGTGTGATGTATCCACCGTGAGTATCCCTGAGATCTGTGGGAACACACAGCTTCATGTTTGACTATGAGAAATATAGTTTCACTTTTGTTTCTTCCTTGTGTTTGGATTTGGTGGAGTTAGTCAACAGCGCATGCTAATTCTCCATCTTGTTCAGAACTAACTGCAGTGCATCTCATGGCATTAAATTTCCCCCTGCCTCCATATAATTTTTAAGCAATTATTTTCTCTTTACTCCTAATTCTTCATTAAAAAAATTTGAATGTATTGTATCTATTGTAACGAGCCATTTTCCATCCTTAAGTATGTCACTTTATAGAACAAGTAAGTGAATAATTTGAATTGTTTTAAAAATGACATAAAAATAAAATGCTTTCATTAATCTCAGTCCCTAATCAATTCTGCTTGTTTTTGTATTTTACACATTGAATGATTTTTTTCCCACATACCGCTTTTGTTATAATGCAAAACCCCAAGTTTATAGATGCTTTACATGACCATAAAAGAAAAACAGCTTTACTATCCTTATAATTAACTCCAATAACGTGTACTACTTATTCTCATATTGACTCGGGTCAAGAATAAAATTAATGTTAATAATTGAAGAGAAGTATTAGGTCAGTTTTTACATACTTGTTCCAGATGGAAATGATGTTTTCTAGTAGAAATAAGGAGATGTGGGAAAAAAAATATGGCAAATTTCCAGCCTAATCTAAATTACCACACTTAACATTTTCTAAAAATTTTAAGAAGTGTACTATATGAAGAAGTGTTGGTACCAGTAATTCATATCTCACTAATCTGTCACCCTTGGATCACAGTTGAGACTAGATATTTACCCTTAGGATAGATGTGACTGTAATGAATGTGTCAGGACTCATTTACATTTGACTACTGTCAGCTACTGTTAGCTCCACTTTCATTGCCTATACAAGGGCCTCTAATGATGCACTTTGAGGTCTCAATGTATGATCCATATAAGCACGGTGAAAAGCCATATATGTCTTTTTTTTTTTTTAGATTTTATTTATTTATTTGAGAGAGAGAGATAGTGCTAGTGAGAGAGCATGAGTAGGGGGAAGAGAGGGAAGCAGGCTCCTTGCCGGGCAGGGAGCCAGACATGGGGCTCAATCCCAGGACCCTGGAATCATGACCTGAGCCGAAGGCAGATGCTTAACCGACTGAGCCACTAGGCACCCCAAGCCATAGATGTCTTAACCCATGAGACTAGCTTTAGTCTTTCTATAAAGTCTAACATGTTTTTGGTGATTATTTGACTTTCTTAATAGAGTTTATAATGGTCAGAACAAGAACTCAGAAGAAGTATTATTCTATTTTTCTTATCTCTGAGATGCAAATAATCACAAACATTTTTTTAATTCCTCAAGAAATGCAATTTAATTCAATTAATTCGCCATAATTGTCATTATTAAAGACTTTATAGAAAGACTAAATACCTTGAAACCAAGGACCAAAAGGAACATCATTTTAATACTTGGTGATTTCATTTACACATATAGTTTCTAATTCCACAGGTACCGTGGTGATGCACAAACTCTATTTCCAGCCCAGACCGCTATGCCAGACTCCTGAGTCTTAAATCTCACTTCAAACTGGATATATCCACGTGGATTTCCACTAAAAGCTCAAAACCGCCATTTCCAAAACCAAAATGACCTTTTCCTTTTCTAAACAAATTTCTACCACTATAAGTCTCACCATTGACAGCCCCTATTCACCCATTTACATAAGTTAAAATGCTGAGTGTCATTCTTGAACTTTATTTTTCCCTTTCATTCCATTAACTACACATTTCTATTTATTTTATCACCTGGACATATCTCAAATATGCTCTGTCTTCACCCCTTCTGCTACAGTCCTAGTTTAGTCTCATCCTGTTTTGGACTTCCACGATAAAAATCCCATTCCTTGCACCCCTTTACCTCTCCAAACACCACCACAGCAATCTATTTACAATTCAGACCCCCACTTTGTGATTCCTCATTGCCAATACCACTGTGTCCTCCCCTGGTTGCTCACAGTTCTGGCAGTTGTTGATTGGTACTCATTAAAGAGCAAAGATGTATATGGATACAAATATATGTGTGAAATGCTCAGTATCAGAACTCCTTTTTGGATAGTCACAGAACATACTAGTTTATTACAACTTTGGGAAGCCCTGCAAGAAGGACACCTGTTTCACTGGAGGAGATAATGCTAAGTGAAATAAGTCAAGCAGAGAAAGACAATTATCCTATGATTTCTCTCATCTATGGAACATAAGAACTAGGAAGATCATAGGGGAAGAAAGGGATAAAGAAAGGGGGGGTAATCAGAAGGGGGAATGAAGCATGAGAGACTATCGACTATGAGAAACAAACTGAGGGCCTCAGAGGGGAGGGGGGTGGGGGGGAATGGGATAGACTGGTGATGGGTAGTAAGGAGGGCACGTATTGCATGGTGCACTGGGTGTTATACGCAACTAATGAATCATCGAACTTTACATTGGAAACCGGGGATGTACTGTATGGTGACTAACATAATAAAATAAAAAAACATTAAAATAGAAAACAAAACAAAACCAAAAAAAGGACACCTGTTTAAATTTGTTTTCTCCAGCCTGAGAATTTGCTAAATATCTATGATTAGAGATTCCCCCTTTTATTTAAATACTAAAAAAGTTATCAAGGAACAATGGGCCCAAATGAAGAAATGCATGAATGAAATACAGAATCTTGACAATGTGTGATATTTCTGAGCAGCTCAGTATGTCTGAGGCACAGAATATATAAAGAATGCAATGGGTTATAAAGCTGCAAAGTTTGGTTACATAAAATTTCAAGTGATCTGAATGCTATTATTAGGAGATGATCCCCATTGTTCTATTCATGGAGTAGATATAACATGAAAGTTCAGAATGATTTCTGGCTTTTCCTTCCCACTGTAAAAATAATTCACATAAAAGACATTTTTAAAGGTATTATGTTTGCAAGTACATTGTATGAATAACTATATTTTATATAATACATAAATATATAATTTATATAGTGATTGTATATTTATCCAGGTATTTTAAAAAGAAAGAGAAAGCAAAAAAAAGAAAAGAAAAGAACAAAATCAGGATAATGTATCATCAAAGGAGCACTGACACTTCCATGAAAAATTCATCTTAATTAAAATATTTGCTCTCCTAAGAGGGGTCAGCTTGAAGGAGGCCTGAAAAAAGAAATTCTCATTACCAAAAATGACATATCCAGAGACTTCATAGAGATTAAGTTTAAACAGGAGTGCAAGGAGAGGGGCCCTGAGGAGTTGAGCATCTAAGAACTAAAACAGAATTTGCACATTTTGAAAATCAGATTTAACCGCCCCCCCCCCAAAAAAAAAGAGAGAGCAAGAGAAAAGAAAAGCACTTACTCTGCTGAAATATTGAGTGGCTTAGCCAAAGACAAGAAAGGAATAAGAGACATGTTCTAGTTTCCAGCCAAGGATTTAGGATTTAAGCTTGAAATTAGATTTCACTGATCCTTTGGATCTAATTTGCACCCACACTAGGGGAAACAGATGTGAGTTATTTGAAGTATTTGTTAGAGAGGTAACATGGAAGTTGTCCCAAGAAGTAGGGTAAGGAAATAAGAATTAAATTCATCAGCCAAAACCGTTTACCGTGGAGCCAGGAAGCAGGCATGGACAGGTGACAGCTCCAGGTAGCTGTCAGTAGCTCCTCCAGAAGTTTTTGTTGTCATTGTCCTCTCCACCTCCAGTCAGGTGTCCCTGGAAGATAATGGAGTCAAGAAAGCCAGAGATGTCATAGCAAAGAAACTGAGGGGAAACTGAATAATAAAGAGACTTATTTACTCTGTGCCAAATCTCACAGGGTGAAATTGAGAACTTAAATGGTTATCTGAATAGTTCAAGCAAATAATATCTTCCATTTACTCTCTTGAATTTTATAAGAAATATTTAGAAAGAAAGAGAAGATCGTTTCACTTTGCCTTTTTAGACAATGTATGGTGGAAACATTCACATTCAGTATTTTTAAAGAAGTTTAAGAATGATTATATTTGAATATTAATATTGTATTGTTATAAATATAATTATCTTTTATCTTTAAACTCAATTTTTCTATAAGAATCAGGTTTTTTGAAATAAAATTATGGCCATAAATGACATATATTTAATATCTTTATAAATGCCTTTGACCCACTATTTTGTCCTCAGGCAACCATAGTTAAGTCTTTTTTGGCATGTCTTCAGTTATATCTCCTAAAAAAAAAAACAAAACAACAACAACAAAACACTTTAAAACATTAACCAGCTACACATTATGGGTGGTCTAATTTAAAGGCATTTTAGGGGGATATCAGAAGAAATCCTAATGGTGGAAGTTGCTAATCGCTCTAATTTGGTTACCTGGGGAATATCATGTTGTGATGTCTTTTATGAAGGATTTAATCATGTTTCAACACTCCAGATCCCTTCCAGCCCTCAGCCAAATAGTTACAAGAACAAAATGGAACCCATCATCAATGAAACAGCAGCAAATTAAAAAAAAAAAAAATTAACAGTCATTGAACCATATGAAGTGCAATGTATGTAGATGTGTGTATCTCCAAAACCAAAATACAGAAATTAACATTTAATACAGGAAAATTCAGAATTTACTTACATGCTGGATTCATAAAAATTGAATATGTAAGCACACACACTGTGACTTTTACATAGGAAGGAGAGGCCTGAAAAATATAAAGTTAAACAGTTTTTTTTCATTAAAAATGAATTGAATGGACATTATCAGAGGGTCTTGATGGAAAGATTTATGTTTACTATTGCATCTTCCCATAATGAAATCTGTGTTAGCCTTTGTTCCTTGTTCTCTAATTTTCTTTCATTGCCGCATAATTTTACTGTGTAGATGTTATACTGTATATGCCTTTACTACCTTGCCCTTCAGACACTATTTCGATTTGCGTCCTGCTTGACTGGATCTGCAGCATGAGATGCCTCCTTGTCAGACAGTCAGTGAAGATGCTGGTTTTATTGCCCGTAACAAATAAAAGTTATCTCCACTCTTTAAAGCTTATCTGTGACTCCGAGACACTACAAGTTCAACAGCGCTCAATGACGGGAGGCTGTAGCACCAAGAAGCAGATGAGACAATGAGATTGTAACCATTTGTTTAAAGGATTTAGAACCTCTTTATAGCCATAGCAAGCCACTATGAATGCTTTATTGTCTTCCTCTAGAAGGACAGATAAGTCAAAAGATAATCTTAAGGTGTGTTTATGAGGAGATAAGTGGGAAATCATTAAATAAAGGTTTCTGGGTGTTGAAAACTCAGAGAACCCTAGTTCTGAATATGAAAGCAAGGATTACTGGGAAAGAGTTCATTAAAAACAAATGAAATAATTTACATTAATGTGTAACCTTTTATCATCTAAACCTGTTAACTTGAGAGTATTTCAGAAACTGCCTGTGAAGTAACTTGTACACTACAGGTAGTATTTTCTGCCAAATATAGTTTTGTAAATAATGATGCGTGTCACTTCTGTGTTCTTATGTGGCAGAGTATGGGGGAAATATGATTTTGAAACATGATAGGGAAAATTCATTCCACAAAGCATAGAAGATAAATAAATGTGATGGTGAAGCTGAGGTCTGGAGCTAAATCATTAGTTACAATTCTCAACAAGTTTAAAATATGGAGAAAATTACACGCAAAAGTTTCATGTTGAAAAAATTCATTGTTTCCCTCTGAATTAGAAAGTTTTGGCCTTACGATGATTGCAAATATGTCTTTGTTTACTATATGCCAGAGTTTCAGATTACCAGTTTATATTGACGATCTGATTTTTTTAATGGTCTGTTTTGGTTTTGGCTTATTTATTTATATTTTTTTAAGAGAGAGAGAGAGAGAGGAGGGGCAGGGGGAAAGAGAGAGACTTGGGGCTCAATCTCATGACCCTGAGATCATGACCTGAGCCAAAACCGAGAGTTGGACATTTGACCCCGGAGCTACCCAGGTGCCCCTAGACCATCTGATTTAATCCTCATAATAGCTTATAGGTTGGGAACATTGACTAAAGATGGTAATCCATGTTTTATAGATTAGGTGATTCAAGTTTAAGTAGTTTACCCAAAATTATGTTTTGTTTGAGGCTGGTGGATCAAGAATTTGAATACAAACTGCTCTAAAATTTGAAGAAAATTTCTGTAGGAATACATTTGATCATACGAAGTAGATAAACTTAAAGCAAACTATAGTTAGTTTTGCAGAAATGAATTTTACAGGAGCCTTGAGCACATTTTTAAAAATTAAACTTTGCTAAAATGGGGAAACTAATAAAATACAATGAAATAAAATTCTATAATAACTCATGACATTATTAAAATAATATAAACTATAAGAGCCATGGGGATATTATAAGCCATCTGTATAGAATAGTTTACTTCAATTTTTAAAAATTCAATGTATTTTCCTTAAAGGATTAATAAAGGAAAGTAATGTATTTAGTAGGTCTTTATAGCTTGCATAACTACACATCTTTTTCCACTGCAGTGGCAGAATTACTGACGCACTAAGAGAAACATAGTTGTGTCATGGCCCAAGTACGTGCATGTGTGTGTGTCTGTACACGCCCATATATAAACATATATCCATACATACACACACGCAATCAAAAGCCCCTACTTATTATGCATACAGAGGAACCCACAACAAATAAGAAATAATATTCCCATTAGGAAAGAAGCTCAGAATATCAAATTAATAATTTTTATTGGAAAATTCTATAAGTTTTTTAAACGCTTAGTCTTAGACATAGCTCAAATGCAGCTGTTTTAAAACTGTTAACAACCACAAAAACACTTGCCTCCTTGAAGAAAATATCTAAGTATCTATAATAATAAAAAAGCAACATTGTTCCCACATACAGTTTTTTTGGATATATAACAAATAAATGTCTTTTATAATCAATAATTGTATAATGAATTTCTGCCAATATTTCTTCATTCTATGCCCCAAGCACACATATTATTTCCTAAGAACCTCTCAACACAAAGCTCCACTATCAATTAATGAGAATTGATATATAAGACTTAACTCACACATCAGCTCAGGTTTAGATATATTAATTTGGAAAGCTGGTATTAATTTTCCTAGATTAATGCAAACACTTGTGTTCTTAAATAGTACACATATACTTAAGAGGACATCTATCAAACTTATGGTTTTAATTGAGCTATTGTTTAAAGATTACTCAGTAAAAACACACTATTAACTTTTTGCTGAATACAGAAAATAAAGGTCAGAAATGATCTTGTTGGCTCCGTTTCCCATCTCAGTGGTTGAGTAATGATGTGCTAATTTTTCACATGAATAATGAGGCCAGGGAAAGACTGGAAAATAAATCCATGTTTACATGAATCACGGGAGTTTCATAAATTCTCACGATAGTTTTTTTTTTTTTTAATAAGTTTGGTAGTGTAAGCCTACTGCAAAAATATGCCTATCTAATGAATTCTATTTTAGAGTAAACATTGGTAAAGCTGTAAAAAATATAAAATTCTGCTAAATATTAATACTTGATTGTTTTCTTCGGGATACCTTAAAATTAACACAGATTTTTGTTGCTGAGTTAAAATTCCATGAATTTTAATAAACCAAGAAATAATATTTCATGCTTAAAATGTGGTAGGGTCATCATCTTTGGATACTTTTATTTCTTCTAATCTTGTAGTTGTATTTATGGTAAAACTCTTTTCCCTCAAATGTTATCACTACTAATGAAAGTAACTAGGAAAGCCATTTACATAATTTTGATTTGCAATTTCATTCTATTATGTAGTTTTCTTATTGTTTACATTATGTTGAAATATGAGATCATCCTAACCTTTTATCACATTTATTTTATAGAATTGAATAGCTAATCAATTTCATCACTGGAAGAGATAAAATTAATAACTACTTTTCAAACTTTTTCCCTGAATTGTCTATGCTCATTTAGGATCTTTTAGGGAACACTGGGCAGAGGAAAGGAGGAGGGTAAGAGTGCAAGAGTAATTTGAATGGGGAGGAGAGCTGCCTATCACTCCTCCCATCAAAGCAGTTCTGTGTATGTAAGAAATGTTTCTGTGCACAAATGCAAATGTATGTGTAGGATTCCTAAATTTTAATTGAAGGATGTATTCTTCTGATAAATGAAAATATTTGAAATTCTCTGATGCGTATCTGAAATCACATGACCTCTTCTATCAATTAAGTTACCTGGGATTAATTGCTCTGAGCCTCAGTTTCCTAATCATATAATGGAAATAAGACAGTTCTAACATTCATTATACACTAAAGAGTTATAAGCCATGGTTTACACAGAAGCACCTCATATCCAAATATATACAAGTAATTGTGAGAATTAAAAATTATCTCTCTATATTTTAAGATTCAATATTCACAACATCAAAAATTAACAAGATGGGAAACAAAATATATTATATTTTTGGCAAGCCTATATTTTCATTGAGTAAATTTCCAGATCACTTAAAGTGTCATTTATTTATTTGTTAAATAACTGAATGAGTGTTTGGGGGGATATTTGCATTGATTTCTAGTATATGGAATATAACACTTTATCATGTGCTTATTGTGAAACAATATGAACTCTTCGTATTTTATGCATCACAAACACACTCTATTTTATGATAAAAATCGAACTTTAGAAATGTATTTTTGCCAGCAAGTCTCAGCTAAAAGTGAAGAAAAAAGTATCTGTCATATACCAAGGACCTACGAAGGTGCCTGTTAATTTCATAAGCATGACCTCATCAAACTGTCACTTCAGCCTTCAATTAACAGAGGTTTAGAAACATGTCTAACATCACCTAGAATGCAGTTAGTAGATCTAGGGCCCAAAGCAACCTTGTCTAACTCTGGATCTCATCCAAACCTTCTCCCATCAGGCACTGTCTGTGATTGTGACAGGGGAAGTCAGCCAAAGCTTAGAGATAACTTTCCCATTCTACCCATGTATGGAAAAGTGTTTCATTGTATACTACGGCTTTAGAATAAGAAGGTCTGGCAACTTCGAATTACCTTCATTCTGTTAATAAGTGAAATGGATGAAAACATTTTGGAAAACTTAATATTAACATAGCATCATATTTTTTTTTATTTCTCAGGAGAGAAAACAATGGTACTCTAGAGAAAAATACCTATTGTAAATATAAGAAAATAATATGATGATAGTATTAACATTTGTTTCTACCTAAAAATGCTCTAATTTATATTCTCTCTATTCAGAGCCAGTGAGACTCACTTTTACACATAATGTTAAACAGCAAGTAGAAACTTTTCCTGAAAGGTTTATGAAATCATTATTCTCTCTCTTCCCGATTATATGCCACTGTGGACTGACAGTTCACGCACGACCACACAAAAGGCAATCAATTCATCGAGCAGAGCACTACACAGAGGCAATTTGTCTGACATGTAGCATTTGATTTTCAATAGTTGCTTATCTACCAAGGGAACATACATACCAAGTTCATCCTTTAGAAATGGTATAGGGCAATATGCTGGCTATGTGCCCTGAGACTCAGGGATACCATTTAGTTCAAGATATTAGGAATAGGGCATTAGAGAAGTAGCTAGAGAGTAGGCAGCTAAATTACATTATCTTGAATAAAACAGACTCTGAAGTGTTTCATTGAACAAAACATACAATTTGTAGTTATTTATGCATTTGCAACTAGCCCATGAGAGTGTAGACAGACAGAAAGACAGATAGAGGTACTCCCCCCAACTATCAAAATCAATCTTCACTCTTGCTACTTCTCTGTCTATGAAGTAGCCATTATAGCATCCACTTTATAGTGTGTTATAAGGATTAACTATAAAAAACTAAAAATAGCGACTTGTTTTTAGTAAGTGCTCAATAAATTTATCTGATATTATTGGTGCTGTTATTGTGATTGGTAGTGGTTTTTAGTAAAAAGATTGATTGTTAGACCGGTAGCCCTTTGCTTTGATGAATGCATCTCTCACTCAATGCCACAATTATAAAATAGCGTGCTGATGACTCCTTACGTTGCCCCCCTTGTCAGTGAACTATTTGAAGTAAAGATTGTGTCTTTTTTACCTGTGTATGCTCTAGCCCCACCCAGTGTGGTGCCTGGCATTGAATACATACTCAGTAAATATTTGTAGTATCAATGAGTGAATGAATGTACAATGATTAAATAGTATTGCTATTCGATATTTTTTTCTTGCATGTGTGAGTGAAGTATGAAAAACTTCTGAACAAGTTCTAAGATTCTAATTCTAAGATTACTTAAAATTAACAAAATTTTTCTGTTTTCTTTTTTTCCACTCCTCTTCCATTCTCCTATAATTCACCAAATAGAATATAACCACTCCTTATTTCTGATCAGTCATTGTCGTCAGGGTCCTTACAAATTTCTTGATATGCTAGAAATGGTATGTGATATTGTTGTTTTCATTCAGGTAGTCAGTTAATATTTGAGCACCAATTGGGAGCCAAACATTGAACTGGCATAGTCTTTAGCAACAACGTATGATCAAAACAGAGAAGAAAGAAAGAAAGAAAGAAAGAAAGAAAGAAAGAAAGAAAGAAAGGGAGGGAGGGAGGGAGGGAGGGAGGGAGGGAGGGGGGGAGGGAGGGAGGGAGAAACAGAATAGATGTTCAACATCCTTAGCCATGAAAGAAATGCAAATTAAAACTACAATGAGAAATCACTATGGACCTATCAGAATGCTACAATGAAAGATAGTGATAATGCCAAATGCTAGAGAAGAGTAGAAAAATGATACTACTTATATATTACTAGCGGGATGTAAAATGGTACAGCTACTCTGGAAAATAGTTTGTTAGTTCATTTCAAAACCGCAAATCCCAGGAACTGTACTCTGCACTTAAGAACCTATTCTCATGCAGGAATTAGTACACCAATGTTCATAGCAGAGTTTGTTTTATTATTATTGTGGTAAGACACTAAACATGAAATCTTCCCTCTCAAAAACTTTTGAATTACAAATGCCCTATTATCATCTGTGAACACAGTGCTGTACAGCAGACATGCTTAATTGTATAACTGAAATATTGTAGTCACTGATTAGCATCTGTCCATTCCCTCCTCCCTCACACCCTCATAACGACTATTGTATTATTTGATTCTGTGTGTTTGACTATTTTAGATTCTTCATATAAATGGAATCAGACGGTATTCATTCTTCTATGACTGGCTGATTTCACTCAGTGTAATGGCCTCCAGGTTCATCCATGTTGTTATATATGGCAAGAGTTCCCTCTTTTCTGAGGCTAAATAATAGTCATATATATATATTCCATATTCCATACATATATATACATGTATACATACATACATACATACATATATTCCATCACATACATATATACATATATACATATATATATATATATATATATATATATATATATATATATATATATATATATATAAAGTTTTCAATCATTCATTGGTTTGTGGATATTTAAATTATTTTACATTTTGGTCATTGTGAATAGTGCTGCAATGAATATGGAGGGCTAAGATCTTGATTTCAGTTATTTTGAATAAATGTCAAGAAGTGAAGTTACTGAATTATATGGCAGTTCTATTTTTAATTTTTTTGAAGAGTCTCCATCCTGTTTTTCAGACTGGCTGCATCATTTTGCATTCACACCAGTGGTGCAAATGTCTGATTTCTCCATATCCTCACCAACATTTGTTGTCTTTTGTTTTTTGGATAATAGCCATTCCTAACAGGTATGAGGTGATAACTCATTGTGACTTTGATTTTCTTTTTCATGATGATTAGTGATGTTGAGCATCTTTCCACATACCTATTGACCATTTGTATGTCTTCTTTGGAGAAATGTCTATGCAGTCCCTTTCCCCATTTTTTTTCAACTGAGTTCACTTTATTGTGGTAGAGTTGTAGGAGTTCCCTAGGTGTTTTGGAAATTAACACCATAATAGATATACTGTTTGCTAATATTTTCTCCTATTCTATAGGTTGCCTTTATACTCTACTGATTGTTTCCTTTGCAATGCAGAAGCATTTTAGTTTGATATAGGCCCATGTGTCTATTTAGCCGGTCATTTGTGCTTTTGGTATCGTATCCATGAAATCATTGTCAAGACCAATGAAATGAAGCTTTCCCCCTATGTTTTCTTCTGCAAGTTGTACAGTTTCAATTTTAGGTTTGACTGTTTAATCTGTTTTGAGTTAATTTTTGTATTCAATTTTAGATAAGAGTCCAACTTCATTCTTTCACATGTGGATATCCAGTTTTCCCAACAATACCCATTGAAAAGACTTGCTTTTCCCAGTGTATTCTTAGCACCGTTGTTGAAGATCAGTTGACCTAATATGAACAACTTTATTTCTGGGCTCTCTATTCTGTTCCATGGGTCTGTATATCCACTTTATTCCAGCATCATTCTATTTAAATTATTATAGTTTAAAATAGATATTGAACTCAGGAAGTGTGATGCTTCCAGCTTTATTCTTTTTTTTTTTTCCTGTAAGTGGTCTTTTGGAGTTCCATATAAATTTTAGAATTATCTTTTCTGTCTCTATGGAAAATGCCAGTGGGATTTTTAGAGGAATTGTAATGCTATCCTTTCAGAATATACCCACCTTTAGTGACATAAACCAGTGCAACGCCCAACACATACAATGATTTTCCACTAAGGGAGATTTATACAGTACCTTTCTCTGTCTGACTTAATTCACTTAGCATGATGTCCTTAAGTTCCGTCTATGTTGGAAATGGCAGGATTTCCTTTTTATGACTGAATAATAGTCGTGTGTGTGTGTGTGTGTGTGTGTGTGTATCTATACAAATTAACAGAAGAAAAAGAAAAGAATTAAACATATCAATATAAAAACAATGAAACAAAGAAGGAAATTAACAAGAGGGGAAATGAGGGACGAAAGAACTATAAGACAAACAGAAAGTAATTAACAAAATTGCAAATCCTTCTCTATTAGTGATAATTTTAAATGTATTTCTCTTGTTTTCTAATCCAATGAGACCCGTTTTATAGTGTATTACTCTGTTGGCCTTGTCTGTTAACTTTTCTTCCGTATTTTTTTTTTTTGTCTTTCGTTGTAGCATTGTTTATCTTTTATTCTTTGAGTTCACTAATTCACTTTTTAGCAATGACTAATCTGCCAATCAACAGGTTTTGGCTTTTAATGATTCCTAAAAATTGTATTTGATTATTTTTCAAATCCCTTAGTTGAAAATATCTCTATTTTTTCACCTGTATGCTTTTTCCCTCATGTATATAACCTTAAATAATATTTTAACCTACTTTTAATATTGCATCTAATTACTACAATAAAATTCTTCAGTATTTTAATTCTGTGACTTGTCTCTTCTGAAACCTGCTTAGAGTGGATTGTGGAGAATTTCAGGCTTTTGTTCTTTGAAATCCATCTGTGTGAAGTCTGTAAGAGCTAAACTGAGTGCTGAGAGAGGCCGGCAATCCCTGTACTGACGGAGGAAAGATCGCTCCAGACTTTGCTGTGGAAGAGAGAAGGCAAGGAGGTCAACACTCAGAAACAAGACCCGTTGCTCTTCTTTCCTCTTGCTTTTATTGGTCCTTCAGGATAATCACAAATCCTTTTCACTGTGCCTCAAGCATGTAATATGTGACAGGCGGTCTTACTGAAACTGGGAGGATCTGTTTACGGGAAAGATGGGATATGCTAATTTGCATGGTTCTGCTAAACATTGCCTAAGGGACAATGCCTACCTCTCTTAGATCACAGGGCGGCTGTTTGGGCTAGGAAAGTTTCAGGAAGGCAACACCCCGTGGCATTCCAAGGGTGGAGTGGTCTCTGCAGGCCTCAGCATTCCAAAGGCCTACGCCCTTCTCCGAAACCTGCCCTGCCCTCAGGTGGCCTCCGTGTTACATTTTAGCAAGCCAGGTATTATGGCTGATTTCATCCTCTACATTAACCCCAATAACAGAGGACATACTCTTCTGGAAGGAATTTGCAAATATAAACTTTAGTATCTATCAAGCTATTTTTCAGCTTTGCAGTTTCAGACTGTGCATGTATATAACTCCATACAACAAACCTATTTGAAGTTTGTGTTTATTAATTCTTAAGAGTACCTATTTTTCTCATACAAAGCCTACACCAAGATAAACAAGAATAGTTGCAATGTCTTTCCTGGTGGTTAATTTTTCCTTCTAGGTAACTTATCAAATCAGAAGTGTCAAAATGTTGGGGGTTCTCGCTTTATATGGCAAATTCAGTTCTCACTGTGTATTTTGGGAAGGTAAGAGCCCTGTTCCCTACCCCTTCTATAGTCAATATAACTAAGAATATAGATGGAATGCCTGGGTGGCACAGTCAGTTAAGCGTCCAGCTGTTGGTTTCAGCTCAGGTCCTGGTCTCAGGGTAATAAGATTGAGCCCAGTGTCCGGCTCCACACTCAGTACAGAATTTGCTTAAGATTCTCTCTCCCTCTTCCTTTACCCTTCCTGCTCCTGCTCACTCTCTCTCTCTCTCTCTCAAATAAATAAATAAATAAATTTTTAAAAATAATGTAGGTCTTATAGTCATTTAAACAGTATTAAAAAAAGCAGAGCATCACCTCCAAAATAATTTTACTACTCTCCTGATGTGTACCTCCGTGTTTCTATTTGATTTCCTGCAGGTTTCCATGTGTGTATATGTGTGTGCATGCTTGTGTGTATGTAAGAAAGACAGAGAGAAACAGACGCACACACAGAGAGAGAGGTGTGTTTTGAAGGATATATGTTGTGTAATATCCAGCACTTCTGAGGGTTGTTCAAGTGGTAGGATTTTTCAGAGTATCTTGTTTGCCCTCATCGCACATCTACAATTCCAATATGGAGCCAGATCTTGTAAGAGTGTTTGTAGCCTCCTGCTCCGTGCTTACACTGAAGATACAAGCAACAGCTAAAAAATGAGTCAGGAGTTTTATTTAATGCCCATTTGTAAGGAAGGATCAATGTCTTTGCCACAACTTCCTATAAAGGCTATAAAGCCCTTCCCTTAGTATCGCCTTCAACAATAGCCACAAACTCACTGCAGGCTGTCATGTCTGAAAACCAGGACATCCATGAATCCATCTCAGTGCTTTGCATTTCTTGTCCATTTTACAATACCAGAAGTTATTTACCTTATTTGTTTATGATGATCTGTGCCTCTTTGAATTTTCTTTCATATTTGATATACCATTTCTAAATGTTTGAGGCAAAGTAGGGTATCAAAGTTCGAATTGTCTGTTGTATCTTCATCAGATATCAGACATAAATTTTAAAAGGAACATTCTTGAGCAGGAGGGAAAGTAATAGAAGATTTGGCCCTAATTTGGGCATGATTTTAAATTGAGTAATATGACAGACCTGGAATGGGTACACCCAGGATTCAAATGTAGGTGGTATGTTTCCAGGGCCTCCACCATTAAACTCAATATTACAGAGCTCTGTAGTATAGAAGAAATAACCATGATATGAGATAGCTATGAGTGTGAAAGAGTTTACCCTTCAAGAGTGAAGGAAAAAGCATAAAAGTAAATAACAACAAATAAGAAAAACATTTCTTTATGCAAATGATCTGCAGCTTAGCGGAATCCAGGATCTTAGTTAGAGCCATAACTTGGCTGAGTGTATCTTTTGTGAAATCTCTTCATCTTTATTGTCCTTTCTGACCTAAAGGCAAGTAGTGCTGAACTTTTTCTTACATTCCTTGTCTCCTCTGATTCTTTGCTTTAATGAGTAGATTTTAAAAATACATATTTATACTAAAAGGAAAATAGTGCTCCCGAAGCTATAGCTCATTGAAGATTCTGAAGTCAGTTCCAATGGCCTGTTTCCTTAAAACATAAATAGAGACGTGCTAGCTAAAATAACAAATAATTTAGAGAAGGACCTCACTATTCATGATATTCATGACTATCTTCAAATGATTGACCTAAAAACACAGTTTTTTTTCCCCTTAACAAAATGATTTAAGTATAAAACATAAAGGCATATTCATTGTAAATTGCCTTCAGTTTCTCTGCTCCTTCCTACTCATTTAATAAACAGTAACTAAAGTGAAAGAGCAAATACTTCTCAGGAATTTAGGCCAAGAGGAAAGACACAAACTTCTGTGTAACATATTAACACTATATAAAAACAATTCTAATTTGGGGGTACATGCAGAAAATGATTTTATGTCGCATTTTTTGTACCTTTAACCTCAAATAAAAATATATTTTATTAATTAAAATACCTCATTCTATTAAAATTTATTTATTTAACACTTATGTGCTGTGCAGTGGCCTGGTGGCTGACAGGAATAATAAGGTAAATAAAAACAAATTGTTATGATCAGCAGGAACGTAAGATTTCTTATACACAGGAGTAGTTGGAAAGGTATTTAGAGTAATTGGCATTTGATTTCAACATTAGAGCATAGGAGAATTTCACCCTGCGAAGACAGTGAAGGAGATCATGTCACATGAGCATGAAGGGGAAGATGGAAGCATGTTAGTTAATTGGCAATAGGCACTCTGCTGACTGAGCTAGCAGACAAATCACACGACTGGGACCTCAGTAGTACAGACCCGAGTGAAAAAGCAAAGGGGTCAGATTGTTTAGCAGATCACATATCAGGCAGGCAAGAATTTGTCAAAATATTGCTTCTTTTACATTTTGTGTCAGTTGTTTGCCATTTATATTCATATCTAAAAGCCCTAATATCCCTCATTTGTGCCTGTTGAAAATAACTTTTCGTTCAAACTTTTATTTGTTTTTTACATATGTATGATATGTGATATATATCATAGGTGCATGTATGTGTCTATGTATTTGGAAGTTTATTATGTATTTCTTCTGAAGGATGAGGAGTGTAATTATTTTCCATTTCTATTTATATATAAGTGTATTGATTCCCTGCTTTTCCCAGAAATGATAGGGACTAAATATCAGAAGATGAATTCAGTATAAACATTAATTTTTCTCTGCACTTCCTGTGTCCTTGTCATTTCTCATCTTGATTAGCACAAAGCTAGCTTCATGTAAGCCAAGACCTAATTTAACTAAAATTAATAATCTTAATAAGATGAGAGTTATTGTGTAGCAACTATTTAAAAAGCAATGTCATTAATTTAGCTACTGCTATGAAGTATTCTTTTACACAAGATCAAAACTTCAAATATTCCCAATTCTTTGTGCTTAATGAAACATAAGGGGGTTTTGCTATTTCCTGAGAAAGATTAAGCAATATCATAAAGCAAATTTATTTAGTAAAAATATGTGATACATTAAAGTTTGTTAATGGCTGTGTATTTATCTCATGAAAGACAGTTGGAAAGGTAATTATAACATGCAAATTAGCTTCCATTGGGCTGCATATTAAAATTATATATTAATGTACAGTATCTGAAGTTGCAACCTGTGCTTGGGTTTTTTCCAGGTAGGCAAGTCACTGAGGCTTTTGTCTTAGGTTTGTGTTTTTTCTACTAATCATTCCTGTGTGTTATTTTATTTAAAGTCCTCTAATGCTTTCATCTGAAACCCTCCTTTTTTCCTGTTAGTCTATTAGAAAGATGCTTTTCTAGCCCCTTAATTTTTGTCTCATGTATTTGTCTGTTTCACTGCTAGAGTTTTTTTTTTATCAATATGTGTAATATTGTCATTAGTTACAACAAAAACCGGGAAATAAATCATTCTCAAAGAGTTCAGTGATAGGAAATGCATAATATTTTTGTTTAAAATTATTCAGTTTTTGTGATCTGTTAACATTTACCATGAGGTTATTGGGTTATTCTGAGACAAAAATATACCAATGATTTAAGTAATTCTGATTTCAACTCTTTATTTTCTCTTCCCATTCCAACCAATAGTCATTGATTTCATCTTTGTTTGAAACACCCAGCTACCTCACTCTGTGCAGTGTTTGGAGCTGTTACTAGAAAATCACTGAATAGTATTGTTTGCATAACATAATCCTTTTCCTTGATTTCACCTTGTATATGTATTATACCTATCCTGGTTTGAGAGCAGATTGCTATTTGGGTTATTAGAAAATGGTACAAATGCCTGATTTCTATGGAACGCTTTGATTTTCCTTCACTTTACTGTACACTTGATGCTTCCCTAATGATAGCATTAACATTTTGTAGCCCTTTTTCTATCCACCGGCATTCCCTCACCAAATATATTTGTCTCATTATCTAGTTCAGAATCTTTGTGTCAAATCTGAGTGGTTGTTTGTGTGTGTGCGTGAAACCATTCAGGTGTGTTAAATATAAAGAATGCCCTTGTGTTTAGTATCCACTTTTATATTAGATATGAAGAATACTCTTGTGTTTATCAGCTAGATTTATTGAACCTTAACATTTTTCCAAATTTTCATTGAAGCTTTTAGAAACTAGCAAAATATTACAAATAAGTAGTATCACCCGCGTACTGTATCTATTACCGTTCTTGTACTTCCAAGGTAATGGTTATTCTGACATAACTATTATTCCGACCATTCTTTAAATTTTCTGAGTAGTTTTTATTATTTTATACATATGTAAGTATCCACAAAAAAATAGTTTGTTCAGTAAGTGGTACATATCTTTTGTGACTTGCTTTACTTACTCAATGTTATACTTTTGAGATTTATCCACATTGATGCATGTAACTTTCGTTTACTTATTTTAATTGATATATTATACTCCAGTGAATGAATAAACCAAAGTTATGTTTATTATTGCTCATATTTATAGACATTCAACTGTTTTACATTTTTTTCACCAGTACCAAAATGCTAAATAATACCTGTCTCTTTTTATTCATCAAAATTAAATAATTCTGATGACTGAGCCCCATTCCCCAGAGATTATGTGTTAATGAGATGTTATGGAAGACAACTATTTTTACAAGTTCACCAAGTGATTCTGATATGCTTCCAGGATTAGAAATCACTGTCTTAGATTCTTATCAATGGAATTGCTGGACTGTAGGGTATTTAGATCTTCAGTTCAGGTGTATGTAGACACTTACCTTTTCAAATTTGTTATATCACTATATAAACTCATCAGAGGTATATGAGAGTTTCTATCACTGACACTTAGTATTTTCAGGTTTTTTTTAATAGTGCCAAAATAACAGCACATTAGTGTTTTAACCTGAATTAATATGATTGTTTGTATGATCATGTTTATTAGGCAAAATACAAAAGGTTTTTCTCTTTTATTCATTTTTTCCTGTTTACATTTTTTCTTTCATTCTCTAAAGTTGTTCTTTTTTTGTGTGTGTGTGTGTGAATGGTAGGATTTATTTCTCTAGTTTGAATCTTAATCCTTAATCCTTTATCAGTTTTCATTGCTTATATTCTCTTCAATTTTGTGGTTTGTCCTATTTTATTTTAGTATCTTTATGACAATAAGTTTTGGGGTTTTTAGTGTTCTAATAGATCGAGCTTATTGGTTGCTTTCTGTATAATTTGTGCATAACACATTGTCTCAATACCATTAATTCAATAGTCACTTTCTCAATTCATCACGGTCCTATGAGTTAGTTAGTCTATGACTAACAGACTTTCTTAATTCTTTTTTTTTTTTTGCTGTGAAATATTTCTTAGCTATTATTAAAACTTCCATATACATTTTAAGAAAAAACCATCAAATTTTACACAGACACACACACACACACAATTTCAGTTGGACTTCATTGAATTTATATATTATAGTTTGGAAGATTTGGCATCACCTCTACTTTTTGTTTCATTTATAAACATAGTGTGCATACTTATTTATTCATATCTTTACTAGTGATTTGACATAAAATTTTATAATGTACTGAATATATATTGTATCTTTTCCTCAGATATATCTTTAGGTACTTTGCAAACATTTTTATTAAACTTGCTTGCCTCTCCCTCTCCAGCTCCCTGTGCTTGTGTTCCCTCTCGCTCTCTCTCTCTGTCAAATAAGTAAATAAAATCTTTAAAAGTAAAATAAAACGACAAGCTTTGATTCATTACATTTTTGTATTGTTTTTCTGTTTTAATTTCATTGATTTTTAGTTTAATTTTTATTATGTCTTTTTCTTCTGCTTGCTTTCGCTTAATTTATTCTTCTTTCTGACATCCTAAAGTGGAGGCTGAGGTTATTGATTATAGGTTTTTTTTTTCTTTTCTAACATATGCACTTAATGCTATAAATTTTCCTTTAAGTCCTGCTTTTGCTTCCTTCACCACATTTAGTTCAAGATATATTTAATTTCTCTTGAGACATTGATCTATGGGATATTTAGAAATATGTTGTTTGGGGATTTTCCAGATATCCTTCTGTTAATAGTTTCCAGTTTAATTCCTTTGTGTTCTGAGAACATATACTTTGTATGAGTTCTGTACTTTTAAATTTGTCAAAGTATGTGTTTTGTCAGTAAATTCTGCAATTCACCTTTACACAAGACTCTGTGTCAGTAACCGTTTCCCAAAGACTCAAACCTATAGTATTTTGTAACAAAAAAAGTGTACTTTAAAATAAGAGCTCAGAACTGAAAACTCATCATCCAGCTAGTAGTGAGAACCACACCTCTGTTGGTAGGTGGAGTATCAGTAGCCTCTGACATGATGTTCTTGTGCAGTGATTAAATCTTTTACTGATTTTAATGCCATATTTGTGTAGGTCTTTTGTAAGGAATGCACTGGAGTGCTCAATATCTTAAGCATTTGAGAGATATGGGGGATGTAGCAATTATAAGAACTATGGAATTAGATGGCTGTTGTTCAAGGCTATTTATAGGGGAAAGACTAAGAAGGGCTGAAAGTAATTAATTGTGAATTTGAAGCAAATTGTGAACACCAAAAATGCCTCTTTGGAAACATAAAACAAAATTTCACTTCTTGCAGCTGGAGGGCAGAAAATAGAAAGCCAAGGGTCTGGCACATAACTTAAAGAATAGCTGAGTTCCAGAGAAGATTAAACTCTTAACCTAAGCAAGGCTGCTCCACTAAGGTCAGAATAGGAAAAGAGTGGGGTGCTAACATTTGGAATAGAAACATCTGGATTAATGCAGTAGGAATTCTTGAATGCTTAGATTTCCCTCAACTTTCTGCCTACCTTATTGGCCCACTACTCTCCATTAAAGGGTGGTGTCTTCCTTGCTTGAAGGTGATGTAGAGACTACCTTGAAAGATAATACATGCCTCCTTCCTGCTTTCTTCCTCTTCTTGTCCACAGAACCAATAACACAATCCAGCCAGGGAAATGTTGGGGATGGGCCTGCTATAGAAATAAAGAATTTATAAGTAAAAGGAGGTGCAGAACCTAGACAATAAATACCAGCAGAAGCAAGAAAAAAATATATAGGACTGAATCCTAAGGCTGATGAATCAAGAGCATTGAAATGTAAAGTTGAATGTGGACACCCCGTTGGTGTGTCAACATTGTGCTCTGATACAGAATTTTATACCTTTGCAATGACCCTACTCTGGATGACTCTTAGAAGCAACAGTGCCAGACTAAATGAAGTAGAAATCCCAGAACTATTCGAAATTTGGTAGAAGAGATTTTAAAAATCTCAGAGAAGTGGACATACTAGAGTGGATACACCACATCTCATGTGAAGGCCTGCAGGACACTCTGTTTACCAAAGTGATAAGGAATGCTCTCATGAAAGGGACATCAGAATCAGTGAGAAGCTCAGCAGTACCTGTCATCTTAATGACATTAAGAGGTCATTAAGATGTCAGGTAATGATGAGAGATACTATTGAAAACTTGTCTTTCTGATTTCATTGGGAATGATAGGATCTCAAAATTGGAGAGGCCAAGTGGCAGCATTTAATCATCACAAGTAAGGTGGATGCAATTATATAGTAAGTGACAAGTCCACAATTCTAACCAGATGGCCCTGACCCAAAGAAAGCTGTGGAGATGTTAACAGAACAAAGTTTCTTGGGGGGAAAAACAGATGAGCTATCAACCAGTATATTGATCAATGTATACAATAAAAATAAATCAAGGATAGGTGATCATGAAACAGAGGGCAACTGAAATGACGTGATCTTTTGTCCATTTCATGGACCAAGTTTTCTGACCTGGAACCATTTGAAAACCAAGGGTATTAAAAAAAAAAATCCAAATGTAGATAAAAAGACACTGTATTCAACAAGTGTATTGCCATAAGAGGAGAGGTACTATTGTGTTAAGGATAATAGGGAGAAGGTTCCAAATAGAAGATCTATAAGCATCCCAGAGTTCATGCGGAGAAGAGCTTTCTTTTTATAGGGAGGAGTAAACAAAGCTAGAAGAAACTGGACATGGAGGACTGGGATGAGAGGACGGCTTGATCAGAAAATTGATGTTTCCCCTGAGATCAGTCGACAGGACAAGCTGAGGAGGGTGTAAGGGAACATTTTCATTTTCCAATGCTCATGTAGGCTTATGGGTGAAGATCCTGTGAGGATGAGAGAATTTTGTCAACAGGTATTTTGTTCTGATTGATCAGTAAGCACAAACAATCCAGCAATCATTTATGAGACAATGAGTGGGAATTTGGAATTTTGTTTGTCCTCATCATAAGTAAACATGAGAATTATCCAGGGGAATTCCCACGTTTATTCCTTGGCCTTGAAGTAAAAACTATGGTTGGGGAAGGCCAAATAGAAACATCAGAATCTGCCCTCACATTAAGACAAGGAGTGATTAGAAAACAACATTTCTTTCCAGGGGCAATGGCAGGAATTAGTATCTCTCTCAAAAGTTCAGATGATGCCTTACTGGTGATATCATATCTCTCTTTCATTCTGCTCACTGAAAATACTGGATGAATTCTAGAGGACAGCATTGTATTACTACAAATCTAAGTAATTAGTAGCTCAAATTGTGGGTAGCTGCTGTGCCAACTGTGATGTGTTTGCTAGAGCAGGTTACTAAGCTTGATCTTATTTAGTTCTATCCCAGTCTGGAAGAAGGAACAAAAATAGTTCATATTCACTTGGGATGAATAACTAACTATACATTTATGGTTTTGTTCATGACTATGCTAACATTCCCACTCACTAGCATAATGTAGTCCAAAGCGACTTGGACTATTTGGATATTCTGCAGAACATCACATTAGTTCTCTATTTTGATAACATTATATTAAACAGGCCAGAAGAACAAGAAATGGTAAGTATATTGGAAGCTATGGTAAGACACATGAATTCCAAAAGGTGGGAAGAAAATTCTATGAATATTCGAGGACCTAACACGTCAATGAAGTTCTTAAGGTGGACCCTTAAGATGAAAGGACATTTACTCCAAAGTGAAGAACAAATTATTGAAATTTATACCTGTGCTTTAAAAATAGAAAGTCCAAAGTTGAGTAAACCTCTTTGGGTTCTGGAAGCAGCAAATTTCCTACTTGCCATTACTTCTCTGAGTAACGTGGAGGTTTGCCCTACTTCAGTAGCATCTAGTGGATCTAGTCTGTGGTGCAAGCAACTCTGCTACTTTGGCCATACAACATGGCAGATCCTATATTATTAGTGATGTAGTTTTGGAATGTTGGTGAGGTTTGGTGGGTCCGGAGCCAAGAGCCAAGAGAGAGTCATCTTTGGGGCAAAATGGTGGTTTTATAAAAGCATGGGGACAGGATCCCTGGGCAGAAAGGGTTGTTGCCCTGGGATTGTGAGGGGTAACTGATTATATTCTTTGGGGTTGGTGGAAGTAAAGAAAAGGGAAGTTCCAAAAGGATTTTCATATGCTAAAGAAGACTCACAGGGTACTGGAGGCCTTGCTATTGTCAAACTAAAGTTGTTTTTCACTCTAGCAAGGCATTAAGAGAGTTGGGAGCTTCCTGGAGGAACATTATACTCTGCCTGCCTCAAATATTTGTCAATGGGCTGCAGGTTATATGGACATTTAATTTTATCTACATTTCCTTCTGCCTTTGTTTCCCACATCATTAGAGGTATCTGTGGTAGGAAATATACTGCTATGTGGAATCTGTGGTAAGCTCCAATAGGAGAGCCCCAAATTTGATCCTTGGTGATGAGGAGCCAGGCCACACCATCTGCAACAGATAATTAGCCACAGTAATATTAGGACCTGATAGATATATAGTGCTTGTCCAGGGGACATGTACTGACAATGTGGTAAGAACCCACCAGTTCATAAATTCAGGCAGGCCTGGGGGCAATCCACTCTAAGATGGGTGTGGTATATTCCAAATTGAGCATGCTCAGGATCAAAGGGCATAATAAAGCCAAGAGCAGCTGGCCCAGATTCTCATATGTACCATATCTTCACTGCTACCTCTTCCTCAGGTCATACCTATGTCCATATGAAGAGACCCTTTGTGGCTACCTTTGGAGGTAGACACGTCAAGCCCAATTCATGAATAACTATATGAGTGCAAGCCAGAAGTAAACTATTGCTGTAATACCTTCAGGGGTGATCTGAATAGGCATCAGGAAGAAAAATTCTCCCACTAAGTCATCTATTTTGTGTGGAAAGAGAAGCAGGTGTAAATCTCATGGACTGGAGCAAATGGCCTGGCTGGTCAGTCACAGTCTGTACAGAGAAAGATTGGAAGACTGGGGGCAAAGGATCAGAGGAAGAATGTGGATGGACTTATGGGAGAGGCTATGAAGTATGAAGATTTTTTGTATGGCAAGTGAAGGACAACCAAAATAGTCACTATGGAGGAGGCACTAAACAACCAATTAGAGAGCATGGCTCTTCCAGTTGACATCAGCCAGTCTCTACCATTACCACCACTCCATGCTGTCCACCAGCCAAAGTTAGCACAATGGGTGCATTGAATGGAGTAATCATGTGAGAAGGATGGAGGCTATACATGAGCCAACTACACTGCTGCTGTCAAACCCAAGCTACTCCTAACAGAGCCCAGTCAATGTTGAGCCCTATATATGGAACCATTTCTTAAGGACACCCAATAACCACATGGTGATACTTTAATTACTTTCACCATGAAAGGCGCAGCAATTTATCTTGACTGGAATATGTAAATATTGTGCATGTGGTTTTCCTTCCCTGTGCATTGGGACTCTGGCAACACCACTATCCAAAGGCCTACAGAGTGTTTGACTGACACAGGACCCCACATAACATTGCGTTGCAAAAAGGGACTCACATTAAAGCTAAAGAAGATTTACAAGACCGTAGTAGCTCAGTTATATTCTATCCTGATGAAGAATAGGACAACATTAAAAAAATACAGTCTGCTTAGAGCAGATACCTGTAGAATGGGAAGTTATTATCCATAATAGAATACATGCTAAGTCAGTGATCTTTATGTGGCACCATGTCTGCAATAGGTAGAAAACCATGGAGGCTCAAAGGTCTTGGTTCCCAAGAAGAAATGCCACAAATGCCAACTGATCATTTCAAACTCCTTATGCATTGAAACCACTAGGCAAAGAAAGGAGCTACACTCTGGCAGAAGTAATTGGCCCTGTTCACCATTAGAAGGTAGGACACTGTTAACGGGAGGCAGAAAAGATTGTATTTACTGGGTATCTGTGGGTAAATCTCTACCTGATCTTGATAGTGAATGGGCCAGTGCTGTGGCCATAATATGACAAAGTACAACATCATACAGATGAAGAAGTTAAGGAACTAAGAGTCAAGATGCTTGAAGAATAGTCATGAAACCACCATAAATTATGAAAGAAGTAATGCCGTTGAGAGAAACACTAACATCTTCAAGACAAGAGCATGTGACTTGAACATTAAATTGGTATATAAGCAAAATAAGGAGAGGTGCTGATGGTAAAGTTTGATGTCATAAGTTTCAGAGAACTGGAGTGAGGATTTAGGGAGTAGGTTAGAGATGGTACACTAGAAGTAACAAAGGAGAGTAAGGAGGATACTGCACTAACCTCCAAGATCAGTGACTGAGAGAAACCACACTTGAGAGATTTCCAGGGAAAGTAGGAGTCCTCAGGGGAGGGCCAGATTTCATGCTAAAAAGATTCTCCAGAGAAAAGGCTAGAATAAGATATTTTTATGATG
Organism: Ursus americanus; assembly: GCF_024610735.1. Lineage (NCBI taxonomy): Eukaryota > Metazoa > Chordata > Mammalia > Carnivora > Ursidae > Ursus > Ursus americanus. The sequence continues at coordinate 41,024,968 of NC_142145.1, forward strand.
ATTGATCTTGCGTTCCAGAGTAGAGGTGTTTAAGGCTGGAAAAGTGCCAGGAAAATGTACATTAGATAAAAGAGATGCCCAAGACTGTATGCATAAGAGTTCAAGAGAAATGTGATCTTGAGTGTAGTGGTGACTGAAATAAATAGAATATAAGACATATAGACAATATAAGACATAAGATTCACCTCGATGGTCACTTCCTGGTGGGGGAGCAGTTAATTAGTTTTAATTATAACTTCCCTTTGGGAGATGGACTTCTTGGCAAATTGTGGCCATAAGAAAGGGATATATATGTGTGGCAGAAGCTTGCCAAGAGCACCTGAAGTTTTCTTGGCAATGATGGCTTTGAGGTGAGAGGAGGGGCATGTTGCCAGGCTCGTGTGGTGCTCTGTGCACCCCCTGTACATTCCTGCTAATGAGTATCATCATTATCATTATCTTGGTAGCAAGAAGCCACAGCAGGAAGGATAACATCAGCGCATTAATAGATTAAAGGAAAAAGAAATATTTGATCATCTCACAGAGGCAGAAAAATAGTTCATGATTTGTTTAAAATGTGTTCAGCACACTAGAAGGAACTTTTTCTTAACCACAAATAGGATCAAAAACTTGAAGTCAGTAATGTTCTTAATGGTGGTACATTAGAAACATTTTATTAATCAGAATGGTTATATGAATGAGTGTTACTATCACTTCTACTTCCTGTAATGGTAGAGATCCTAAGGAGGCAAGTATGGCAAAAGGAACAAATAAAAGGCATATGGAGAAAGGAAGGAACAAAAATATCATTAATGCTTTACATACTTTATAAAATCATGCATGTTTGAGACTACATGTCATAAATTCATAAATATAATATATATAAGAATTTTAAAAATCCATCCATCAAATTCATGATTATGAGTTACCATGAGGGAAAGAAGATAATGAGATTGGGGATGAAACTAAGTAGTTTCAAAAATATCGACAATATTATTTAAATAAAAAATAAATATAAAGCAAATAATGTAAAATTGTACAATTTGAGCAAACTAAGTGGTAGATACATCGATGAATATTTATCATATTATTATAATTTCATTTTGATATATTTCTTAATAAAAACCTGTGTCTGTCTATCTATGTATCTACCTATTATGTGTCTGTCTATATCTGTGTATTTATGTAACTATACATGCTATTGTACTTTAAGAATCCTCCCTGAATAGAATACTATCTAACCCAGTGTAAAATATCATTCATAATCTGTTCCCAGCAGTCTTTAGACTTGGTAAATGCACTTCAAGATTCAGAGTAAGTGGCACCACTTACAACTCTACTTTACCCCACTACTCTGGGTAGGATTCTCCTATTTTGTACTATGTTAACACCCAGGGCTCGTATCTGTCATGGCACGTATCATGCTGGACTGTAATATCTTGTTATTTGTGTGTGTCTCACCAAAAATTATTACAAAAATTGTAATTATTACAATTACAAAGATTGTAAATTCTTTGAGGTAGGAACTATATCCTTTATCTTTGTGTATCTAACTTCTGTGTATACAATAGCATATATTAGGGAATGAATGGCTTTTGAATGAATAGAGATCTACTTAAAGTTAAGGAAGTCATATTCGATAGAAGCCAAAATTGGATTAGGAAAAGATGAAATAAATATTTAAAGTAATTTCTGAAAGATTTATTTTCCATTAAAAGGAAAATCTATTATTTTTCATTACTACCAGAACAGCAATAATTCACTGCTTTGGATTTCAGTTATTTCTGGGCAAGGTAAATGAGACAGATCTCAATCTGCTACCTCCCCACTCCCAAACTTAGAAAATTGTTTTGAACTCATGATGCCTCACAAAATCATGAACACCTCACTTCATCAAGCACTGTTTTCAGACACTGAAAAGATGGTACTATGGCGGCAGGTGGGGGGTGCCCTTATAAAACGCAAACAGTAGGAGAGAAAAATATCAGGAATAAGTACATAGTTACCAATCACTATCGGTGCTATCAAGGAAAAATGTAGGGTATCATGAGACATTCTAATGGAAAGATTCTAGTGCAGAATCTGAATGAGAAGGAGCTAAAAGGAACTGGTCAGAAATAGAATGGAATGGAAGACTATTCTACCAGAAGTATTACAACATCCCTGAGGTGCTTGAGATATTGATTAAAAGCCAGTGTGGTTGGAACCAAGTGAGGGTGGGATAGACCCATGACATGGGCTAGGAGCTAGAAGATGCAGAGGAAAGAAAAGCAGAGTATTTCCAAGCTTGTTAAGACTCTGAGTTTATGCTTAGTGATCGAAAGACCTTGAAAACTTTTGAACACAAGAGGGATAGGATTTAATTTATATTTTAAGAAAATCTAGAAGCACTGATACATGGGAGATAGTGGAAGTGGGAAAATCATTTAAGAAACTTTTACAGTGGTGAAAAATGAATGGATCCAAGATACATGTTGAAGATGGAATGACCAGGATTGGGATAATGTAATGATTCCAATCTAATGTAAGTAATAAATACAATATTTTAAAAAATATTTTCACAGATCCTTCCCGGTGAATTCCTTTTCCATCCTCCTTTCCACAGAGCAATTCCTGTCCCATCACATGTATTAAATTCATTATCAGGAAGGTTTGGCTGAGCTGATAGGCCCAAACTTCCAGGTTCTCAGTTTGAAACTATACTAAAGAGTTTTATATAGAAATTATTTTTCTTTTCTTTATTTTTTTCTTTTCCTTTCAATTGCCTTTTTAAAACCCATTGGTATCTTGTAATTCTTAAGAACTGAAAAATAAAAATTTGCTAAGTCAGTGCTTTCAAAGACTTGATTTCACAAGTGTGACTCAGGTTACCATACACAGGCAGAAATAGATCATCTGAATACCAAAAATTACATTGATTTTATATTTCCATAAAAAGAAAGGGGAAGGCAATATATTCTAAGATTTCAAGGAACAATAATTAGAGCTAGCCGGCCCTGAAAAATCGAATTTCATAATGGTAGATGTGTAATTGAGTTCATTCTAGGGAACAATGGGTAAAAAATATGACTCCAAGCCCTTCCGCCAAATCCTTGCTTAACGGGGAAATTCAGTATAGTTTCCCCAGTTCTGAGTGAGCACTCCCTTTGGTTCCTCCTCAGCACAATTAACATCTTATTTCTGAAAAGGAAAAAATATATATAAATATATTTGTATATTTTTATAGATAGGGAAAGAGAGAGAAAGAGGGAGATGAAGGAAAAACCAATACAGATCACAATATGCACAGCTTAGAAATCTAAATAAAATTTGAGGTGAGAAAGGGTCTAATGCTTTAAGTACTTTATTTTTTGTGTTTAATTATTGGTTGGTTGGTTGGTTGGTTGGTTGGTTGGTTGCTTGACTGATATTGTGTGAGTGTGTGTGAATATACTATAAGGAAACACATTTTAGGCTCAGTCCTGCCTCCCAAAATAAGGAAAAGGCGACATTCCCTTTTTTGTGCCTTTATCATGAAGCATGGCTCATTAACTTTAAAGATATCATTTGTTGTTTCTTTGTTGATGCATTGTTTGGAGTTTGGAAGAAAAGTTTGCATGTCATAATCATGGTTGAATTTCTGGACATTCAGTGAGTCTGAAGAGCATTCAACTAGAGAATAATTTGAATGACTCATCTGAGCTCCTGGTTTTTATAGTTTATTTCACTTTCTTATGCACTCCAAGAGGCTTTTTGTCTAACTCTCAGAATCTGACACCAAGTATGGTGATGCACATTTATTTTTTTTTCTTTTTGCATTGTATTAAGACATCAGAAGCAAGAGGAAATGGTCAATACAGAAATCATGTGGTGTCCTTTTGTATTTTACGATGGTATTAAACCATCTATAATAATCTATAATAATTTTATTTCAAAATAACAAACTGGCCATGTAACAGGCTAATAAAAAATATCCAAACTGAAATACAGATAAGAGAAATCAATGGCAGATATGCAAATTACCACCTAAACTGGTTATTGAATTATAGAGTTTATCACCTCCTAGTGATAATATTCCATATATCACATTTAATTAGGTTCTTTTTATAACATCCTGGTTTCTACATATATCTTAGAATAGTTTTGTGATGAAGCATCTCTCCTTTAACTTGGATTGCCGTTATGCTTAAGTACATTCATAAACTTAAATTTTGTTGCACTCGCTTCTTGTCATTCGTTTATTTCTATTGATAACAGGAGTAACATTTCTGTTTTATCAGATGACTATATCTCCCCATATTGGTGATCTTCCTGCATCAATACAATAGCTTAATTAAACAGATGAGACATGTTTAGAAAATATTATTACTTTGAAAGGAATGATCACTCATAAGACCCTGATGGGGTGCTTCAGTATATGCCAATGGCATTTGTTAAACTTTCCTTTATACTGTTTTTTTTTAATACAAATTTGCACCTATTTTGTTTCTGTTTCTGTTTCTGTCAGCCACATATTACTTTGTAAGGTAGTCATGCAGAAAATATTTCCCAGCTATTAGTAATCAGTGTTTAGATGTTTCTCTCTATATATCCAAAATGGCATTAAGAAGTATGAACACTATTTGGTTATTTCATTCTGGATCTCTTTTTAGTATCTATTCGTGTTCTCTAGGTGTTCATATCATCACTCAATTTAGTATCATTTGTGATTTGAATTAATGTGTTGTGTACCTCTATGTCCAGACTGAAAATAAAAGTATTAACATTCTTCTGGGATACTTTAAGCTGAATGCAATTTAATACCAATAAAGCAGTGCCATCATGTTTTTCAGAAATGGATTGACAGAATATTTCTACCTAAGGCGAGTGTGGCAGCATATTAATCATGAAAAGAGATTTGGAACTTCCTTAAAAAGAATCCCTTAAAGCCTTCACTTAATCTACTGTATAGCTGCAGTAAAGAAAGATAACAGTATGGTTGGTAAAATTATTATTTTTTTAAAGCATTTACATTGAAAAGGAAATGACTAGAGGAGATAATCTTCCATGTTATCACCATGAAACTTTGGAGACAGTAATGAGCATAACAAGTGTGAAATATCCTTAACATATTAACATGAAAAGTACAGCAGAGTGGAAATTCTTATTCAGGATTTTTACCATTTAAAAGATCAGCTGTATCCCCACTACAGCTGTATTCCTTAGAATGCCTGATTTTATTACTTTACACACAGGTAGACAGAGAGACTTGAAGTTTCAGTGAGCATGCCCTGTATGTATTTTCTCATTCAGAGAAGTTTATGATACCTCAGAAGTGCCCCTAAAATAGTATGGAATAAAAACCCAAAGCAGCAACACCCATCCATATGGCTGGAAATCCCATGCCTGGCTATGCTGCTTGCTTGTGACATACTTTATATTCTTCCAGCAAAATCTCATTGCATTCACGGTTTTTATAGGTATTGCAGTAATATAATTTTTCACTATTTCATTCTTACTTTGGAGGCAATGAAGAGGGAAGAAGGTGGGACTATATGGAGCTAAGGAAGCGTGACCTTGATTCACTGCCCTTCGGAAACACATTTATCAGCTTTATATGGTCAACCATAGCATAGTGCGCTTTAAACACTGAAACACTCTGAAGACACTAGTGTATTACTTAGCAGTGCCTTTACAAAACAAAAATCTTACATTTTTCTTGATATATGACTATATATACTATGCTGTGTGCATAAATTCAGTGTTCCTCATATGTTTATAGACATGCTATGCCTTTTCCATGATGGAATTTTAAAATCCTTTTCTCCTGTAAAGTTCTACTTCTTACCACCATCACTTTCCCTATTTCACTAGTTTAATCATGGATGCAAATGATGCACTGTAATCGATTGTGTGTGTGTGTGTATGTGTATGTTTGTGTATACTGAATATTGAAAATATCAGGTAGAATATACTTCCAAAATTCTCTTCTCTGTTTTATAACAAATGATTCTAAAAGACACTGTGTAGCCAGCAAATAAAAGATCAGCTTAATTTTTTTCTAAGATCAGAGATACTTTTTCATCTAAAAGCATGCAAGCATGTAGAATTTGCCAAAAGGATAACTAGAGCATCCAGGATTTGAAGACAATGGACACTTCCTCCAGGCCTTTTTGAAAGACAATTGGGGCAATTTGGAGGCTGCTCATTCTGTTTACCAAGAGTTAAAACATTTACAGAGTAGACCATCCTTAAGGGAAAAAAAACCTGAATAATAGAGCATAATTTTATGCATTATTTAACATCCCCTCCTAGAAATACCTGCCTTATCTGAAGAGATTAATTGCCAGAAGAATCTGCATGTTCCAGTACTTCCAGGATACACCTTATATAATAAGCTCTGTTGAATGAAAAACAATATTAAAATAATATTTCAACTATTAAAATCATTTTCTTTTTAAAGTAATTAAGGTAATGTTAAGACTCTAATAAACTGTCACGGCTTTGTGAACGGAGAAATATGGAAATAGGTGGCATTCCCTCAACATACGTGTTGAAGACAATCTTGGAGCTTTCATATTTTTGATCGTATGGTGATCATCTAAATGATTATTAAGTGTACAGTTCAGTTGTGTCAAGTGTATTCACATCATCGTGCAACCAATCTCCAGAAATTTTTCATCTTGCAAAACTGAAATTCTATACTTATTAAAGAAAAAATCCTCATTCCTCTTCCCCCAGCTCTGGGCAAATCACCATTCTACTTTCTGTTTCTATGAATTTGACTACTCCAGGTACTTAAGTGGAATCATACAGTATTTGTTCTTTTGTGACATGCTTATTTCAGTTAGAGTAATGTGTCTAGTTTCCTCCATCTTACAGCACATGTCAGAATTTCCTTTCTTTGTTAAGGCTGAATAATATTCTAGTGTATGGATATACCACATTTTGTTTTTTCATTATCAGTGGACATTTGGGTTACTTCTACCATTTGGCTATTGTAAGTAATGCTATTATGAGCGTGGGTGTACAAATATCTCTTAGAGTCCCTGCTTTTAATCATTTTGGGTATATGCCCAGAGGTGGAATTGCCAGAGTACAGATAATAATTCCAGTACTTTTTTTTTTTTTTTAAAGAATAGAGAGATACTGAGCTAGAATAATTCTAGAGTCGAGTGGATTCTCTGCTTCATCATACATGTGACTTCTTTTTCTCTACCTGGCTTTTCCCTCTTCGCATCAAGTAGCTGAACTAAGCAGAAAATGGGAGACAATAAGACAGAAATGAATCACATGTCACCTGAATGCATGTTCATCAATGAGTTTTACTATACTATGAATTTTGACATCATTCTTGGTATATAAAGATGACACTGATAACTTCTTCATTAAGACAGGCAATCAAGGTTTTTTAAAAGTACATGGATTTATATTCATTTATATATGCTCTATCACCCAGGCTTTCTTGTGACAGTGGCATAAGTTAGAAACAAATCCTGTGCTATCCACAGAATCATAAATGTCAACAATGAATCTGTACTTTCTGCAAAAAGAAAAAAAAAGAATGTGGGTTATGAAGGAAAGATGATATGATACAGAGAACTCTAACTTCTTCACCTTTGCATTTAGCCAACATAATGGACATTTCCTGGGTTTTGACCATAAAGAATCCACAAACTTTCCTAACATTTCAATTTTCTTTTGGGAAATTACCCATTGGCCCTTAGATGTAGTCTGATAAGATTATTAATTATGTTCCTTGCCTTACTGACCTAGGGCAAGGTAAGAGACCTAAGTTAGACCAGTCAGACTTATACTCCCAAACTGAGGAAGAAGGGATAGACAATAGTTGGAATTTATTCAATCCATTAAAAGTATTAGGACCAAAAATATTAAATAATATGAGGAGTTCCCTGACATTCATGATGACTAATTCTCCAAACTTCTCTCCAGTTGAAAAGGGGGTACCACCTCTCTCTATCTGTCCCTATATATGTATACAGGAAAAATATAATGGCATAAGCAATTCTTTTTCAAATGCCACTCAAGTTATATAAAAATTTCTGGGACCCAGTTCTGCTTCCACTTAACTGTGTCTAAGTACCTTGCAATTTCTCTATCACAGTGTTTATGAAATCTTCTTAATAAAGGGTTTATGTTTTGATTTGGTTTGTTAGTTTCTGTATTATACTCACTATCACAAAATCTTTTTGGTTTATGAGTTTTCATGAAGAATACTTCTCTGTAATAGCCACAGTGGGGAAATAGTTTCTTTCATTAATTTCGCTATATAGAATTTTATAGAACAATATATCTATCTGTATGATATATATTATTATTATTTTATTATTATACATCATTATTATGTATAATATAATAATATACAATATAACAATATACAATATAATAGTATAGTTTTATATATATGACATATATATATTTCAGAGATTATATAGGATAATAGAATTTCCTTCATCACTTTATCTTCATAGAATGACAAGCTTATATCTTTCAAAATAGGATTATATAGATGTGTTTATATAAGATAAAAATAATTCTGGTCCATTTAACCAATATGTTCATACATTGATCCATTAAGCCAACAATTATTGAGTACCTGCCATGTCCCAGCAACATGGTATATACTAGGAATAACAAAATGAATAGGAAAGATGCCTGACCTGACTCAATCATACAGGCAGGTTTGTTTTGTTTTGCTTAAGTTAAATTTCTTGTACTGTTCTATTGCTAATGGACAAACCTAGGGTGATGTGAATTGAGGGTATATATCTTATTTTATTTTTTTGAGGGTATATAATATTTTAAATGTTTATGTTGCTATCTAAAATAATTCCAGTAATATATTTGAGAGTGATGGCCACTTGGATAAATAAATAAATGATTGCTTAATGCATGCAACGAGAGGAGAAATACAAAATATAATCTCATGTTATTGACATAAGTATCACATGAGAAAAAAGCATACCAGGATTGTTGATTGGTAATAAGAAAGTGGTTAAGACCTGGACATACTTAGAACATAGGAACCTGTGGAGAGTTGGATTTAGGCAAAGAAATATGCATGAGTCAATAAACCAATATGAACAATAGTTAGGTGGAGAGTTATGCAACACCCACAGTGTCCAGGGCTAAGATAGGGTATAAGATCCACTGCTTTTATTCATTTGTGTATTATTCAGTAAACATGTATATTATTCAGTAAACAATATTTGATGTCTGTTATGTGCCAGACACTGTCGGGGAAAAAATAAGAGATTGCCAAATAGTTCCTTCCAATGACTTGTTGAAGGACTTATTCTTGCATTCAACAAATATTTATTGTGTGCTTACTTTAGGTGGCAGGCAGGAACAGGGAATACTGCAATGAGAAAAACAGACAAAATTCCCTGCCTTGTATGTTCTACATTGTAATGGTGGTGGGTTGGAGGGAGACAGTGTTTTATAATAAAAGACTGTGACAAAGAAAAAAGAACAGAATGGGCAGCAGAAACAGAAGTAAGAGTATAATTGAATTATCATAAATGTGAGTTTGAGTTCCATTAAACTTCTATAAGGTATCATTAAATAGTACCGAGGAGCACTTAAGGAATAATTTAATTTTCTAGGGGTAACACAGAGTCATGAAATATCTGAAACCCATCCTGGAAATAAGATTGAATTAGACATTCATAAAGAGAGTGATTATTGTTAGTGGAGTAACAACTAAATGCTTGCATTCTACAAGCATGATATGAAAACTAAAAGTACTTCAATGGTTAGTGTCTGTAAAAACAGCCACACCCTCTCAGTCTATCTACCAAAAGGAGCACAGTCAAGAGATTTAGGAATGCAGCTCCTCAATATGTGTACGTAATCCCAACTGGAATCAGTACATAATCTTGAGCTTTTTACTTCTTTCTTTGTTCCAGGAATAAGAAAAGAACTCTGGCTGGAAAATGTCTCAATAAATACCAGGTATGTTTAGTATCTAGATACAACCTTATTTTCAAAATTTTATTGGGTAGCTTTAAATTGAAGTCAGGTATGGTCTTCTGTTGTGTATTCTCCACACTTATACACACTGCCCTCGCAGAAACAAAGAGCTTTCTCACTTCCAGAAAAAATCAGATACTGGTTTTGACTCTCTGGTTTTGTTTGTTTGTTAATTTGTTGTTGTTGTTGTTTTTTTTTAATTTTGATGCCAGTGATCCTGAGAACTGATTTATTAAAAACCATAAAGGAAGATAATGTAGAGAGTCCCAACATTCAAATCTCTAGACACCTAAATGTTACTTTTATACTTTATATTAACCATGGTGTTTCTGAATTATTGCTGTAATATTTCAGTAATGGGATAGAAGCTGTCAAGGTCAGAACAGCCTCATAAGGGAGATGTGCAAAGAGAAAGCATTAGATCTGAAAAAGCACAATTGTAGCTGTTCTAAGGAATCTTTTTATTAAAGTAATGGACCAAATGATATCATGTATAACTGTGAGATCCCAGAAAACGCCATGTGGCAAGTGTGCTTGGAGATAAAAAGTGAGTTTTCTTTTCTGTTTCCTTTATATTTTAGCACATAAAACACCTTGGCACCTTTCATTCAAAGTAGAGCATATATTTTAATATCCATAAAGCTTAATGAAAGTGCTTTTTCTACAGAAAGATTGAGTTAAATGACTTGAAATTGGATTTTTAACCTGCAGGACACAGCAACATTATTTGCAATATGCATAGTGGTCTGCGGGAGGAGCCCTGGGCTGCACAAATGGTGGTGGTGTAGTCTCCTCCGGTGTGTGTCTTAGACCTTTCCCATCTTGCTCTGGAAGGTCATGGAGACTGGGTACAACTATGAGGAGCATAGCTTCATCATTACTCTCTTCTTTCTCACTATGAAACAGAATGTTTTATCTAGTAGCCTTTTCTCATATCCAGTAGTTTAATCAGTGGCCATATTTCAGGTCAACGGCTAAGTCTTCTACCTTTCTTTCCCATTACCACACTCCGTTATAAAAGAAACAATCAAAAAAGAAAGCAAAACTCAGCCATTCAAATGTAACCCCACAAGCCCACAGCATTTGTATGGCCTTCACAGTTTACTGAAAGTCTCTGTTATCTATGTTCTCTTTTGCCATTCCCACTACCCCAATACCCTACTGTTATCGCTTATATTTTTTATTTTTATTTATTTATTTATCTTTAAGTAACCTCTATGCCCAACGTGGGGTTCAAACTCACAACCCCAAGATCAAGAGTGGCTTTCTCTACTAATGCAGCCAGCCAGGAGCCACCCCCCCACACTATTATCTTTATTTGTCATCTGAAACTCTGAAGTGCAAAGATACCACTTAGCTGACAGTTATTGAGTAAATTGGTGTTAGTTCCAGGACCCAATTCAAGACACCCTTACATTAGACTCTGTAACCTTTTCTCTGCAATTACACATCCTACAAAAATTTTCCCACCTCCTTGCAGTACCATGACCCCAAAAAGACCCAGATGATTTGGAGGCTGCAAAAGCTATGCAATCCTGAGAAGACTGAAATCTTCCACCACATTTTGTGTTATTTTTCAAAATTACTTGAATGTAAGTTTACAAATTTATTTTTTTCATTAAGCTTTATCATCTATGGCAAAATATTCTATAAAGATGTTTATATTTTATTTCTGTGTAGGTAATAGTTATATTAATATTGTCAAAGGAAAGAACTTTTAAGTTATGGCACTTATTTTTTTCTTTGTTTACCCTAGACCTGAAATAAAAGCTCTTCAACTAACTCTTTCACTAAAACCTTTAATGAAACTTTTTGAAATACAAAAATAAGGTCATATTAATACTATTTAACTGTAAGTCCCTTACCATGACTTACTAAGTCAACACATATACCTGATGCATCAAAATGCTGTTTTAATGAAATCTCTGGATCACAAAATGATTGTTATGTTTTTCCCCATCATTTAACCAACAATGATTTTTGCAATGTTCCTCTATGTAATTAAATGTGTCTGTGAATCATTAATGCCATCTAAAAATAAAATATCCATAAAATTATTGATTTGACAGTAATATAAACATGAAGCATGAATGTTCTCAGCTTTTCTGAGAGGTAGAGCCTCTCTAGGGTAACATTAATATTTTGCCACTATGGGATTTGTAATTCTTAACCAAATACAAAGCTAATTAGTTTAAATAGCATTTAGGAAATTCTATTTTGCCATAGTATTTCAAATATTATTGACTAGAAGATTATTCTAGATGATCAACAGTGTCTAAGAGCAAACTCATCTTCAATTTAAAATAATCATGAACTTATTCCAAGAGGAATTTCAAATGATAGCCATTATTAATTTGAACAATAATTAAATATCTTAAGTAAGATTAGCACAAGGCCAAACTGAAGGGCTAGTATGTGCAGAGGAATTGTATAAGCATGGTCTACATAACCATGGTTTATTAGGCCAATTATTCTCTGCCCCCCAATTTTGGTTACAATTGAGCAGAATACTTAGAACATTTAAGTAATTTTCATTGATATAGTATACAAGGAAAGGCATGGTGTTTTCATCCCTTCGATTTGAATTTAGATACCAGTTCTGCCATACTTAGTTGTTTAATTGCAAATAAACTATTTAAACTCTATTTTTATAATAATTTTTTATTATGCTATGTTAGTCACCATACAGTATATCCTTAGCCTCTGATGTAATGTTCCATGATCCATTATTTGCATATAACACCCAGTGCACCATGTAATACGTGCCCTCCTTAATACCCATCACCGGCCTATCCCAGTCCCCCACCCCCACTCCTCTGAAGCCCCCAGTTTGTTTCCCAGAGTCCATAGTCTCTTAAGCTCAGTTTATCCTTCCTTAAAATAAAGCATATAAAAATACATACGTAATGTATCTCACAGATTTCTTAGGATGATCAGGTAAGATTGTGTGCCCAAAGTACCTGAGAGTTCCTAGCATATAATAAGCATACAATACATAGTAGCTATATTTTACATATCTGTCCTACATGGAAGTATCTAGATCACTTAGATCACGTGTTTACAGTGTTCAAATATGTTAAATAATTAGATTATCAATCCCTTTGACAGATTCTTTTGTTTTTTAATCATTCAATCATTTAATAAACATGTTTTGAATACTTATTATATGTCATCACTATATTGAGTACAGACATAAAGAAAACAAAATCTTTGACTTAGACATTCACAGTATTATTAGAACCATAATAGCTCCCATTTACTGAAAGAGCACATCGTATGAAAAGACCTGCATGAAACACTTTCAAGACACAGGGTTATTTAATGAGGACTGTTCTCAAAGTCAGGATTTGAACCTCTGTTTGTACTCTGACCTTTAAGCCCAAGTTCTCAATTGGTAGAACATATTACTATGGAAAAAGAAAGCACAATTTGATACGGGGAGAAAAGAGCAATAATTGACTTGCTTAATGAAAAAATATCCATTTTTGCCGTTTATTTTTCAACTTCATAGTGATTTTAGGAGAGAAAAACAAGTGGACTTTATTTCTTTAAGTTTTTCTTTAAACAACAGACATTTATTATCTCATAGCTCTGGGTGCTAGAAGTCTGAAATCAAGGTGTAAGCAGGACCACACTCCCTCCGAAGGTTCTACAGAAGAATCTTTACTTGCTGCTTCTAGCTTTTGGTGGCCCTAAGCATTCTTGGGCTGTGGCAGCTTTAATCAATCCCTGCCCTCATCTTCACATGCTTCCTTGTCTCTGTGTCTTCTCCTCTTCTCTGAGAGCACTAGTCATTAGATTCATAATCTCTAAATTCGGTAGATCATCTCAATGTTAGGTCCTTAATAACACATCTGCAAAGACTCTTTTTAAAAAAGGTCACATGCTGAGGTTCTAGGTGGACATGAACTTTGAGAGGGAGGGGACATTATTTAACTCACAATTTATAATTTGTAATTTATTGGAAATAGCAGATTCCCTATTAAAAATGCATCAATATACATTCACTTATTAATTTAACAAAGTTTATTAAATTTCTGGGGCATACATAATACAGAGTTTGTCTTAAGTAAAAGACGTCTTGATATTTATTCTGCATGTCTGTTACTATATGTGAAAGATATGTATGGAGTTCCAAATTCATGGATTATCTTTTAGTCAAACAATCTAGTAAAGAATCCAAGCAAAGAACAACTAATTAAAAAAAAATATTTAGTTACATATGTGGTACATGGAACGAGGCAGAAGAACAAATACTATGAACACTTATATCGGGTTTATATATGAGGTGGACCTGACCCAGTCTTGACAGTTGGAGTCCTTGAGGAAATAATATTTAAATTGAAGTTAGAAGATAACTAAGAATTAACTAAGAGAATTTATCTATCCCTCCACTATATTTTCTGAACAATCTGTAGCATAAAATCAGCAATTCTAATTTGATGAGAGGCACAGATATTTGCCCTGTGAGTAGGCAAAGTAAGCTCACTTTTGCATAAACTTTTGGTATACAGATGGCACTGGACAGAAACAGTAGGAAAACTTCAAGGATAGAAGAACCCTAATTTGACCCATTAATTCTCTATCTCTAAACTCTTCTAAAAATCTTGTTTTATAACAGTATAATTATAAGTAGAATCATCCAATGTAAACTAAACTATAGTCTCTAATAGATTTAACTCCCATTTGTAGACAAAAGCTTAGAAATGCAGCACTTACCCTAACATCACTGCTTTGATATATTCTGAATCGATGGATCTGCTACTGATTATAGATACATATATATAATCTAAAATATTATTATAATTATTTTTGATATATATTACATATATTTATAATTTTTATCTGGCAAGGCTTTACCACCTATAATGTACAATAGGACTCCTAGGAGGTTACTGCTTCTGCATATTCTTCTATTTCTTTGAACACCTTTCATAATTCTGGGAAAATGGGGATATTTGAGAACAGATCAGAGTCTCTGCAAGCTTGTTTCCTAAAACAAAAGGGGATTGAACAGAAAATCTCATTGACCATAACATTCAGGTTAATTAACCGTAATAAAAATAAGTCAAAATATCTGCATAAGATTGTCCCCTGTGGAAACATGTCTACTCTCTGATAGTATGGTTGAATGCTTTCTCTTAATAGCTTCCTCAGAATATCCTGAGTCCAGAGAGCAGATAGAGAATTTAATAAATAAGGCTCTGCCATAAACAAGCAAGTCCACATGAGACAAAGAAGATTAGAAGACCAAGGTGGCAATTTAATTTAATTTCATTTAATCTAATTTAATCTAATTTAATCATATTCATATCTCTACTGTACCAAATAAGACCTTCCTTTAGCTACAGATTGTTTGCACTTTTCTTGGCCTCTTATCAATTAAACAGTCAACTGAAGCCCTGTTTCCGGTATGATTCAATCACAACACTTGATTAAAAAGACTCCAGAAAAACTCCTCTTTGTTGGTTTAGGAGAGTTTTGCATATATCAGTTGGGAAAAAATGCACGTAATTCTGTTGAATGCATGATAGTACGCTTTCTACTTTCAGCACTGGAAACCAGTGTAAAAAAGATGTTTGATTATATCATCCATAGCTGTAAATCAGGCAAAATTTCCTCCTTTATTTTAGAGTATAATAACTCACTGCCTAGAACTGGGTATACATTTGTTGTATACATCTCTCCCACTAGTCTCTAAAAACCAAACTTCTTACCTGCAGATTGCAAAATTCATTTAAATTCTGATCACCAGACATAAATCAAGGACTCTGTTTCAAGCACTGAGCTGGGCTCCACAGGTGCATGAGTAAATTTGTCTTTTCTCCTAGAGCCATCTGTACCCTAGGCAAAACAATTATGCAGAACATTTCTATACAATGTTAAAATTGCTGTAAAACAGCTGATATGTATTGGGTTCTCATTCTGTGCCCGGAACCGTTCCAAGGGTTCTTCATGTACTGATTTAATTCTGTATTCAGTGTCACTGTGGAAAAAAAGCAACATGGAAAATTTAAGTAATTTGCCAAATGTCCCAAAACGGAAAAGTAAGAAAAACACAACATTTTTTATACTTCAAACATATCACTAGTTAATATGTTTGTATATTGGCAGATATAATATTTATTGACCTTTTATCTCTGTTTTATATCCTAACTCCTTCCACCTTCTGAAGGACTGTGTCAATCATCCTTTGTTTCTTCCATGTAAAAACCTTTCTCTTGACTGCATCCTTCACATTAACATAAATATGCTCAAGTCTCCTACCTTACAATAAACAATACTAAATATAGGAATACATTAAGGTCCTATACTGGGATTTTTTCAAAATAATCTTTTCCTAGGAAATTTTACCTCTCCCAGGACTTCCACTATCATTGATATGACAAAAAGACCAAATTTGTATCTTCTATTCTTAACTCTTAGTACCATGGTATCATTGATTTCCATTATCTCCTACTTTAGTGAACAGCAAGTCAGAAATTCTAGATATCACCCTACCTTCCAAGCTTTTCTTTCACTAACACAATGTCCTGTACCTTTTACCTTCTAATACTGAGATGTATTTACTTATCTCCATCTCAAATCACACGATCCTAGATCAAGCCATGATTTTTTTTTTCCTGCCTGGATAGAAATAGCATCAAAGTGGATTTCTCTTCTTTCACTTTGCCACACTCCAATTGATTCCACACTCTGTAACCAGGATGATTATTTCAAAACATAAATATAATGAGGACGTTTCTCCCGTTAAACTCCTTTCAATAGCCTCAAATATCTCCTGTGATAGAAATTCTTAGCATACCATCAATGTCTCATCTGCTTTGGTGCCTGACTACTGCCTTGACTCCATGTATGATGGAGTCCATCTCTGCCCATCTCTGTCCATCTCTACACTTCACCTACACTTCCCTCCATTCAGTTCCATGTTCCTTCATATCAGAAACAGTACATACCACTCTCTCTTTTCAGCATTTTTCCATATCACACCTCTATTTTAACTTCAAACAACAAATTGGGCTTTACTTCCTTAGGGAAACCATACTTTGAGCCTTCGCAGTAACTTAGATCTGCTTTACATCCTTTAGAAAACCTATGTACATATTTTTTTAATAATCCTGATGAGTTCCTCCGACACATTTCTATTAATGACTATTATTAATATGTGTGTCTCTCTAGCCAGAAATAACTCCTTGAAGTTAACTAAAGTGTTTTTAAAATGTTTGTATCTCTATCATTTAGCACGTAAATAGCATATAGTAGATGCTCAATAAATATTTGGTATATAAATGAGTGAAAAAATAAGTTGAAGATTTTTATTTTCCAGTGTTTTGATAGATTTTTCTATCATATATGTTATGTATCCTAGGTTTTCTTTCTGTTTAAAATATTTTTCAGGAAGAATTTCTATTTTTTAGCTTAAACTTTTAAGTTAGGGTCTTGGAAAGAACAACTGTTTTAAAGTATAAAATATAACTCAGAAAAACTCAGGAGAATTTTTCATGGAATTTAGTCTATTATGCCTCCACTTTCTTCAATTTTCTAAGAAAATTATTCTTACCTGAAACTTGCTAGCACTAAGATTTAATGGGCATAATGCATGTGACAGTCTTTCTCAGAAAATGAACACAAAGGAGTGATTGACAGAAACATAACTACAAGACAGCAGAGAATAAACTGGGAAAGTACATATCTGAATAACTATATGGCACTAAAAGCTATTAAAAGTGACAATAACTTCATCATTTGTCTACACTCTCTTTTACGCAAAATACACTCAAACTAGACCTAGAGTGACCTCTCCCCAGATGGCACAGCTTGGGGTTTTTGAATGCATCTTGAATTGGCGTTGTATTTTATTCATTTTCATGCTGAAAATGGCAAAAGCATGTAATAATATCAAGACCATAGGCTCTACCTGTATGATATTCAGGGCACCTCTACCAGTGTAGGTAGGACATCTCGCTATTCTAGACAACTATGGTGTTGGTGTTGACTGTCTGAATGCACAAATTGGACACAAGGATGAGTTGATGGAAGAGGAGCTTCAACACTCAAAGAAGCAACTTTTTGGGGTCTCTGTTAAGTGAAGAGAATCAATAATCATCACTCAAGGAGGGAAGGTGACTATGGTAGTACTTTCTGGATCGTAGCTCATCTTGTCTAAGACATTCTACAGAAAGCAAAGAGATTATGCAAGTGAAATGCTTTCTACAGTGCCTTCTCCCTTCTCCACCTATTATATATTTTTCTTCAAAGTGTTTGACTATAAATCCTCATCTTCCTGCTTCTGTGAAGTCAAGTTATCTCAGAAATGGAACTCTGCTAGATATGGGATTTCCAATCCTCCTAACCCTGCAATTGTGTTTTCTTTTACTACTGGTACTGCTAGAGCTTGTCCATTTTTATGAGGAGATAAATGCAAACTCTTATTCACATACATTCAATAATACCACACAGATTTGAGAACCCAACTGTCAAAACTGTATAGAACTTTGACATAAACATAATCGCAGTGCTGAAAATGGACCGAAACTATTGCCTACTTTTAGAACTACATACTTCCCAATCATAAAAGGGAAAGAATTCAACTGACTATAAGAAGGGTTTATCACACAGTTGTTGCTGTCTAAAGATGGAAAATAAAAGACTGCCTATCACGGTAGTCTTTCAATTATGAATTGGACAACAACATGAACAAGTCGATATAGAAGGCCATCTTTAAGAAATTTATGAATGAAATATCATTGGGACCCTGTTATTAAAACATTTTTCCTATTTATTTAATGAAGATAAGACAATGTCAATGAGAATTATTAAATTGATCAAAATGCATAAGGTAAAAACAATGGAAACGCCCTTAGTAAAAATTTACTAATAAGCAGAAGCACCTGGAATGGGAAATGTAGTTTGAGTCATAAGGTGTTGACACCGAAGCAAGTAAGGAAGATGGTGTTTCTGGCCGTTTGAACTGAACATAGAAGCTGCTGAATATGTAAAGTGCAAAAATATCTTAGTAGCCAAGAGAAAGAGTAACTGAACAAGAGAATGACCTAATATCTATTGTGAATGCATCACCCATGTGTTTTGCAGAAGGCTGGCGAAACAAAGGGAGACATGAAGTGGGAACAGTGCCTGCAGGATCAGCAGAAAAAAAAATCAATAACATATTTGGTGTGTGTACTAAGGGAGAAAACATCTCTCCGTTGTGTTATTAAAATGGGATTCAGTTAAACTGTAGGACCCAGGACTTTGTTTAGGTGTGATAAATGGCATGCCATCAGTGAGTGTATTTAGAGTTTCCAAGATTAAACTCATCTGAAATTCTTGGAGGAAGAAAATGGAACAGCTGAACTTTTGCAGTGTTCTTCAGCCTTCCTTCTCTTTTTAGGGCAATTTTCTCTAAAATACTTAATAAAATGTAATCAAATATGAAATCTTATAAACAAACACACATACATTTCACTTATGGCATAAAAACTAACATAGAAACATTCATGTGCATTAATATTTGGAAAAGCAAATATGATAACCCCACGAAAGCAGGTGGGTGCATGGTATTTTTTATGTCACAGAGGCAGGGTGCTAGATTCTCAAAATGCAAATTAAGTCAATATAATTAATTCGATGCTATAGTGAAATAGAAATGTTAAGTCATCAGCATCATAAATCATAATAAATCCTGTAGGATACTGTTCCAGAGCTTTGGGAGGAAATACATCATGACTCCTGGTCATCTATAAATCACCAGACAAGAGAGAATAGGAAGCTTAGGAAACACTTCATGTTTCTACTGCAGCCTATTTTTCACCCTTAATATCAGGGAGTTCAAATGGATTTTTATGTATAATCACTTTTAATCTTACTGTGAGTAGACAATAGTACATAAACTGGTAAATTCCCACCTTCTTGAAAAAACTCATTAGCACCTAACTGTATACTATAAGTTGAGCACAGGATCAACTGACATTGCATGAATAATTTGGTTTATTAGTTCATCTATATCGAAGTGGAACTCATTTATGTTATTGAACATTCAACTTATATTTTGGCGTAAATAAATACATGCCAAAAATAAAACATGGCCCTGTACAAAGCCATGCCATTGTAATAGACTCATTCAATAGAGGTATCAACATGTTTACAAAAAACAGAGTGAAGGGGCTCTTGTTTATGAGACTGGACTAAATTTTATATCTTTCCTTTGTTCACTTAATTTTTCATTAAATTCATTCTGTTCTAAATAAAGTTCTAAGTATTTGAAAAAAAAATTTCCTTCAAAAGTTTTAGAACCTGAGGGGGAAATGCAAATAAATAGATGATTATAATAAAATGTGCTATGAGAGATAGAAATACAAGGTACTATTGGAGTAGTTAAGATAAGATGTCAGACATATGACTTCATGTGTGCAAAAACCCTGAGTCACAAAATAACACACAATTCCAAAGGAATTCCTGGCAAAGAGATAGTAGGAGATGTAGCAAGAGATAAGACGAGGGAAATAGACAGGGTCCAGTTAGTGGAGAACCGTTTCCTTCATGCTAGGAAGCATAGATGTTGATCAGTAGGCCTTAAGACCCAAGAAATGATTAAAGAGGGGAATGACACCAGGAGCATTGTATCTGAGGAAATAAATTCCAGTTAACTGTAGAAATGGCTAGGCATTAGATAAGTTTAAAGAAATGGATAGCAGGAAGATGATTGTCTCAGAAATTCACAGAAAATGAGATCTTAAATGAGGGAGTAAGACAGGTGTTGGAGAAGGAAATACAAGAAAGACAATATTTTGCAGAGAATCAAGAAATAGAAGACAGTAGAATCATTAGTAAGAGAAATAAAAGAATCAAGAATAATGTATAGGGCTCAGGGCTTGGCAGTTTTATGTTTAGTTGTGCTATTGAAGAAGATGGAAAATACTACAAGTTTGGGTAACATGAAATAAAGAGTTCATCCAAGGACATATTGATTTAAAGTACATGTGAGGCATTCAAATGTAGATACTCAGTACACGGTTGAACATATAAACCTGAAGCTCAGAAAAGAAGTCTGGACTAAAGAAATATATTTGATAATCATCAACATGTAGATACCAATTGAAACTATGGGAAAAGATAAGATCACTGTCAAAGAGTATACAGAATAGGGTGTAGAAAGCAGTTTGGTGGCAAAACATTGGGGAATTCTGATGTTTTGGGGGCTGGAAAAAGAAGAATCCACAGAAAAGGTTAAGAAAGAACTGAAAGAAGTAAAAGGGGAAACTAGACAGTGTTATCCATAAAGCTAAGCAAAAAAAAATGTTTCATTAAGTATGTGGTTACCAACTCAATGCTTATAAGAGATTGAATTAGAATTGAAAAATGGCCATGTTATTTAACAACTTTAAATAGCTCTTATTAAATTGGAGTATAAAAGTCTAATGGTGATGATGAAATCCAAATTTATCTACTTCAGTGAGAATAGGAGGCAAAGACATTATGAAAGTTGGTCAAGTTTTTCTTCAACAGCTTACCTGTGGAAGGAAAAAAATTAAGATAGTTTAGGAACCAGAGAGTGTCATGGGTTCTAAGGAAGAATTTCAGAGATTTGATTTACAAAAGAAAGAGATACTTTTTAGAGCAATTACTAAGGAAAATGATATTTAGAACCATGGCCGAGAAACTTTAAAGACAAAGGAACTGTCTTTTCCACTCAGAAAGTGGTTAAAAAGTGACTATAGATATACACTGAAACATGTATGTTTGTGGGCACAGAATGTAGGGTACCCTTATTCATGTTCCCCTTTTTTTCCTTTTTTTAAAATTGAAATATAATTAGTACACAGCATTACATTAGTTTCAAGTATACAGCATAATGATTTGACATTTGTATACATTGTGAAATGATAATTGCAGTGAATCTAATTACCATCTTTATTAATGTTACAAATATTTTTTAAAGAAAACTTTTACAATTTACTTTCTTAGCAACTTTCAAATTTGTAATACAGTATTATTGACTATTCCTTCTTGTCATTTCTCATAATACCTCTTCCAAATAGACATTATCATACTCAAACATCTTCCCTAATCTCTTCCCATTTCTCAATTATCAATGTATCTTGCCTCCTTTTCTGCAGAGAACTTTTAGGGTACCCTAAAAAGTGGGCACAGAATGCAGGGACTAAGGGCTAATGGGGAGCTGGGAGGAAGCAGAGCCCCTCAAGATGGGCCGCTATTCCTACACAAGGGTCTCAGTCCAAGAATGTGATGGGGCTTGAACTCTTCAAGCAATGCCCCCTGGACCTTCCCAGACTCAAGCCTATGGGACTTGTTTGCTTCTTCAGAGCCACCGTACCCCAAGCCAGAATGCCAGGATGCAGGGCACTATGCACAACCTTAATACCTGACCTTAGCATATAATCTTTACAGAGGTGAGGTCTGTGTGTCCTCACACAGTTAGTGACTATAGATATGCACTGAAATATGTATGTTTGTGGCCACAGAATGTAGGGCACAAGAGTAAGTAAAATGATTGCTAATAGAACTGAGTGTCCAGTGAGTATAAAAAATGTATGGAAGCATCCATCTGCAAAGATACATGATTTTCCCCAGCAATTCTCAGCATTCTGAGAAAAAGAGGTAGATAGCTTGACTGAGTTAATTTTTAAGAATTTTTATGAAGCTTATGCCAAAAATTATATCAACAAGCCAGTAAAACAGTCCAAACCACCAAATCAAACAATCAGTTTACAAATAAAATGTTGATATGATCCACTACTGAGTCTGGGATCCATAAGAAATAAATGAAGCAATGGGAATGGGAGACAAATGAAGGAGGAATTAAAAATCCAAAGACATGATAAAGATAAAATGCTATATAGTGAAAGTAATGAAGTGAGAATCTGAAATGAATGGAGGCTGTGATTAGAGATTAGTATTTTGGAGTTTATTATATTGGAGGTAATGAGATGATAAGTGATGATAAAACCCAGCTGTGACCATGACAATGGTTGTCTAAAGTAGGGGAGAAGTTGAGACAACTGGAATCCAGGAAGTCAAATGTCTATGAAAATAAGATGCCCTGTAAGGGGGCCATGTATTCTTTGAAGTCATTATAGAGGCTGTTGGAATTTGAAATAAAAAGAAATACTGTGATCTATGTGCCCCAGGGCCTCAGCAGATGACAGTATCAAAGGATGATAAACAGAGGCAAAACTTGAAAGATAGGAGAATTTTTACATGAGCTAAAAAGCAATGCTTGGAAAGTAGCAGTGAGAATTAAGGAAGTGCAGATTCCATCTATGACAATATGGTAAGTAGAGTGGGAATGAATGAAGGATCTCCTCTGTAGGAGTAACTGGCAGACACAGGGGAGAGTCAGCTTGAAGCTGAGTCCAAATGTTGAAAAAAATCTCTGGATGGTAAGCATGTAGTTAAAGGATTGGTCAGACATAGAAAAGTGATCAGTGGGGGAGGAAATGCAGAGTAAATTAGGGATGATATTGGAAAAGATGAAAGTTGATCAAAGAACCTGAATTTTACTTGTAGCTCTGAATGGCAAGTCATGACATTTGACTGATAGCGATTTTAGGGCTTGGAAAAGGTAGCGAAGACCAAGTAATTACATTTACTGGACTATGTTTACAAGTTTTTCTTTAACCTAAGAACGTTGGGGAGGAATTTAACATTCTGAGCTACAAAGAGGCATAATCAGATTTATGATTTAAAATATTGTTCTGACTTCAGTGAGAGTAGATTGGGGGCAAATGATACTTGAGACAGGAAGAACAATTAGGAGGCTATTGTAGCCAACCAACGGAAAGATTGTGATGGACAGATTTAGAATCACTGAGTGAGATGGAGAAAAGTGGGTCAATGTAAGAGATACTTCAGGATGATTACTTGACAGGGTTGTCATGTCAAATTCACTGAATAGTTGTCAGACGGTATATGGAAAATACTGATGTAAATGACAGTAATGTAAAGTTTTGTTAAGAATAGTTATATAGGTTTTACATATGCATTGCCATTTTTTTCAGCCACTTAAACTATCCCCCTGTGTCACAGAGTCTGGAAAATGATATTTTCCAGAATCCTTTGCCATCAGGGTCCTACTTTATATTGCAAAAGTAAAAATAATGTTTTGAGATTCAATAATTAGATGAGAAGAATATGTATCTCCCTTCCTTTGGAGACTCCAAGGAAGTGAGTGAACAGGCAGCTTTCATTAGTTTCTTGGAAAATTCCTTTGATTCTTGAGCTTTGGTGCTCCAGGAGTCTGAGATCATTATCAGTGATTTCCTGCGATGTTTCCTAGTTGTGTTAAATCCAGCAGGGCTTCTCCCTGGCCAATATCTAGCTAGTTCTTCAGATGTAAGTATTAAATTCCCTGTATTAAATCTGTTCCCTCTGAAATACCTCTAGCAAGTGCTTTTTTTTTTTTTTTTCCTAACAAAACCCTTGACTGATGTGGAATTTTTTGAACAAAAATGGGTCAGAGGTGGTAAACTGTAATTGATTATCTGACCCAGTTTTATGTGAAAACAGTGACACCATTGCTAAGATAAATGAAATACTAGTAGACTCTGGCATGCCTATAGTTGCCTGGAAAGAAATGTTTCTTCAATTATGGCTATGGAAGACCACAATGATTATTGCAATAAAATTTAATAGTAGAAGTAAAGCCTATAAATACTATGAGGTAGCTACTGCTAACTGTATGGTTAGTTTACAAAAAAATTACAAATTCTGGGCTTTAAAATTTTGGTTCCAGGAAGGACCAAAAACCCAAATGTATTCTATTACTGCTTTTAAAGAATCTCTAATCCCCTGGAACCTCAGGGCCCATGTTAAAAATAAAACCAAAGTTAACCATTCATTGTCCAAAATTACAATTAATTGATATTCACAGAGTCATTCACAGACTCTATAAGGCTTCTTAACTCAAAACATCGAATGGGGGGAAATAAGACACATAACTTTGGAATAGTGGTATTTGGTGAATTCTGGCAATTATGAATACTTTAGACCTCAAAATTTCACTATGTCTTCCATGCCAACAGAATCAGCTCCTTCTCATCTGCCTGAAATGAGAATCCTCTTATTGGAAGACTCCATAATAAGGCAATTAACTTCTTGCAAAGTGTTGCTGTTTCTCCTCAAGACCCATCCCTACCAAATTATGAGCCTGCATACTTAGCATTAAAGCGAAATCCCAGTTGGTTCTAAAGAAATAAGTTTCCCTTCATCTCACTCTGGAACGAGAGAACATATAAACCAAAATAATTGTAATCATTTTGTCAATTTATATGAAAAGAAAATTGGAGAGCATGTAAGAATGTATTTTGAGATTGTATACCAGAGAAGAAGAAATATAATAAAATGCAAGGATGTCGATAAACAGGACCTCCCTCTGGTCTACCGTGTTAAAGTTTATCATGGTGATTGGATCAGGGAAGAAGTAGCAAATATCCTAAGTGGCTTGGCAAGAAATGTGCCTGTCTTCATTAAAATTCAGAATTCAGACGCATGCCCCCTTGATGAAATTTTTAGTTTAAGGCTTGTCAAAGTGTCCTTCCAAAATAAAAGAAAAATTATTGTACTTTACTCCCATACCACTAAAAAAGAGACAAGACTTGTTAGGTTTCTTGGGATTCTGCAAACAGGTACAGTATTTGAGCACATTGCTCCCAGCCATTCAGCAAGGAGCCCAAAGCCACCCATTTGAGTGAAGATCAGAGTAAACAAATGCTCTGCAGGTAGTAGAGACTTGAGGACAAGATGCTCAGCCAGTTGTGAAGCAGAAGATGCCAAGATGCTCAAAGTCTATCACCAATGGGGATGCCATATGCAGTCACTATTCCTATGAAGCAAAGCAATGCCATCTTCCACAAATACTTATTCCACTTTAAGAAACAATTCCTAGATTGCTATTATATGTGTACATATAAACTGAATTTACATTTTATCCTGCCCTTCTTCCCACATATTTTATATAAGCTATGTATATAGTATTTTTATTTAGCCTTCTTTTTTTTTTCTTTTAAGTTAGAGAATGTAAAGTAGTTTGTGACTGAAAGGGAGGTGTAACAATTATTACACAGAGATGGAGACAGTAATGACAGTAATCTGTGGACTTTCTCTCTCTCTCTTTCTCTCTCATACACTCTCTCATATTCTGACCAGAAAAGGAGGAATATAACAAACTATCATCATATTCGATGGATGCATACTATTGCTTTTAATTATTTTTAAGAGCTTAAATGTAAATAGAAGTATATCCTAGATACCAAGAAACCAAGGAGGAGGACTGAATCACATATTGTTTATTGATATTTATTAGTAGCCACATTGTTCTAAACTCTCCTTTGTAACACAGGCTTTGGACCCTAGAAACTATGCTTTCCAGGTTCTTAATAGCAAAATTCCAGTTTAGATTTTTATTATGGGCGTTTGTATGAAACTAGGTAGGTAGAAAGCAAAAGCCATTTTTCTCCTCCAGTCGTGGCTGATATATATGTAACCAGGCAGTAGAGGTGACTTTCAGAGGCACCCTGGCAATCTTCAAATCACTTTTCTCAGTGCAGCAGACAGCTAAGTTCATAGACAGTTTGCACTGTCTGATTTCCCCAAAGTCGGTAGTGGTTCTTTCTGACCTTCACTCACCCAGGCTTTCCAGTAGTTTTGTAGGGCTCTAATTCCTTGTATTAAATCTTGTCTACCAAAACGTCTAGATTCCAGACTAAACTTTGACTTATATAATATATAGCAATGTGGAAGGAAAAAATGAACCCTAATTAATTTCAACCAAGAAACAACAAAATAAAGTTTGACCTAGAAATTGTGATATTTGGTTGTGAACTCATTTGTGTATCCTCCCAAGTGTATCATGTACTCGCATTTTTTTTTTTTTAATGATTCATGATCATTCCCTTATGGGAAATGTCTCCAAATAACTTTTTCCTCTTTTTTGGATCTATGTAATTTGCTAACTTCACAATTTTTCTAGGATTAAATGAAATGCTACTACAGCATGTAATCAAGCAAGAAACACTATTTTTGAGCAAATGCTATAAACTCTCTAAAATTTTAACGGTTAGGCAGCAATTAAGAGATATGCAGTGATTGTCACAAATCACTCAAACTAATCTTTCTAAAACTCAGTTTCCTTATAAGTAACACGAAGATAATAATACCTCATAGAGAAGGTATAAAACATAAATAAAAGAATATATGTGCAAATCACATTGTTAACAGTAATTTGCAGTACGATTGATAGTTACTGTTTTTGTTACTACTATAATGTGGATTTATAATATCTTTCTAACATTTTAATCATTATTTAAACAGATGTGCCTTATTATGTGGCGATTTCTTCACGATAAATCTGCCATAATTAAAAGAAAAATGAAGATTTATTTAGCATTCTTTCTGGGAAGACTCTTATTAAAGGAATTCTACTAATACCACTGTTGGCAAATAAGAGGTTTCTGAAAATGTATTCTAAATTGGCTTCCCAGCTGTTTCCATCCCACCACAGCCACTGCAAGATGCCAATGACTGCTGCTCCATCTTATTCTCTCCACCTGGCCCTCAGGGAAAGGCCAGCTGAATAAACCAGCTGAATATGGCTGGTGAGAAAACTAATAATTATATTAAATCTCCTCACAACGCTTTCATGACCACTAATCTCAAACAGGCCCTTGCTGTCGCTGAGCTTTTATTTTACATTTCTCAAATCTGTTTACTCTCTTCACTGGGCTTTTCAAACCTTTCCTATTTTCTTGAAATTTTGACACCTGTTCATTCTAGAAAGCTTAGATCCTATTTAACTTAGTTTTTATTTTTAAATCTGAAGAGAATTTCCACCAGCTACCACCATATATACATGTCTACTTGCTTTGAATTATTACTTTCCCACGTTCCCTTTTTCTTTTATGAGTGAATTCATAAATGAATGAATTTATGAATGAATTACATCTTTCTTTCTTTCTTTCTTTCTTTCTTTCTTTCTTTCTTTCTTTCTTTCTTTCTTTCTTTCTTCCTTTCTTTCTTGTAGAGAGGGAGGGGGTGAGGAGCAGAGGGAGAGCAAGAGAGAGAGAGAGAATCTTAAGCAGGCTCCATGCCTAGCACAGAGCCTGATGCGGGGCTCAACCTCACAACCCTGAAATCAAGACCTGAGCCAAATTCAAGAGTCGGATGATTCAATGCCTGAGCCACCCAGGCACCTCTAATTGTTCATATTTCTAAGGGCAGCCTCCCCAGTTGCTTTACCAAATACTATCTCCTTTGGTCTGTTAATGACTGCAGTCCAATAATTCTCTGAAAAAGATCAATTTATTGATCTATTAGATCACTCACATGAGTAGACAAATATGTTTTTTTTTTCTTCCATGTTAAAACATTTCCAGTCCCAATTAAATCTGCAGTTACTGCACCATTTCTCTGCAGCTCTATAAATCCACATGAGAACTGTAACAATGCCAGGCATCTTCAAGTCCTTTCTTATTATTCAATTTTAAACATCCTTAAATGGTGTTAGCTTTCAGCCTTTCTATTAAAACTTATTCTGTCATGTCTTTGATGCCTTAACTTTGTGAAACTCAAGGATTACTTCTTAGTTCCCATACAACATTGATACACTTGACCAATCCTTCCTTCCATAACTCATCACTTGGACTCCAGGGCCTCATCTTCTGAAAGTTTTCATCCTATCACGTTGACCTCCTTTTGTGGTTCTTTCCCATTTTTTCAACCTCTTAATGTTGGCCCTTAGCCTTGGAACATGCTGTTAGTTTACTAAACTATAGTATAGTATAGTTAGTAGCTATAACAAAGTACCAGAAACTGAGTGGTTTAAATAACCAAAATTTCTTTTCTTTCTTTTTTTTTTTTTTTTTTGAGATTTTAATTTTTATTTGAGAGAGAGAGAGAGAGCAGGGGTTGGGGGTGAGGCGCAGAGGGACAAGGAGAAGCAGACTTGGAGCTTGATGCAGGGTTCAATCCCAGGACCCTGAGATCATGACCTAAGCCGAAGGCAGATACTTAACTGACTGAGCTACCCAGGTGCTCCCCCGCCCCCAAATTTATTTTTTAACAGTTCTGAAAGCTAGAAGTCCAAGATCAAGTTATTGACAGTGTTGGTTCCTTCCGAGGGCTATGAAGGAGAATTTGTCACATGCCTCTGTCCTAGCTTCTGGTGGCAATCTGGTGTTCCTTGGCTTGTAGACACATCACCTAATCTCTGCCTTCATATTCACATGGCCTTCTTCCTCTGTCCTGTCCATGTCCAAATGTCCCATTTGTATAAGAACAGGTCATACTGGATTAAAGGCCCACTATACTCTAGTATGACCTCATTTTAATTAATTATACCTGCACTGACACTATTTCCAAATAAGGTCACATTCTCACGTGCTAGGAGTTAAGACTTCAACATGTAAGTATTGAGGGAACATAATTCAATCCAAGAGAAACCACTTCCTAAACACGTTGTTATATATCTCATCTAGATTTATGCTTTATATTATGTCTGCACATCAAAGACTCCTTAAATTTATACTCCAGGCTAGACTTCTCTAAATTCCAGACTCATATATCCAAATGCATTTTCAATATTTCTACTTTGATATATAACAGACCTCTCAAACATAAGCCGTATAAAATGAACTCCCATATAATCCCAAACCAGGATGATAACATAGAACATAACAAGCACCCCATACCTCCCACATATCTAGTCATTATTCCCTTCCTTCTCCAGTACTAATATCCTGACTTTAATAGCATTCATGCCTTTGCTTTTTAAATATGCATATCTAAACAATACTGTCTAATATTACCATTTTTGAATTACATATAATTGAAATTATACATGATGTATTCATCTGTGTCTTGTTTCTTTTGTTCAAGATTATATCTTTAAGATTTATTCATGTGGGGGACACCTGGGTGGCTCAGTCCATTAAGCATCTGCCTTCAGCTCAGGTCATGATCCCAGGATCCTGGGATCAAGTCCCACATCAGGCTCCTTACTCACCAGGGAGCCTGCTTCTCCCTTTGCCTGACAGTCCCCCTGCTTGTGCTTGCATTCTGTTTCTCACACACACAAATAAATACAGTTTAAGATTTGTTCATGTGGGTGCTTGGGTGACTCAGTCAGTTGGTTAAGCATCTGACTCTTGATTTCAGCTCAGGTCACAATCTCAGGGTCCTGAGATCAAGCCCTGTGTTGGGCTCCACCCTCAGCAGGGAGTCTGCTTGAGATTCTCTTTCCCTCTCCCTCTGCTCCTCCCCCTACCCCCTACTTGCTCTCTCTCTCTGTCTCAAATAAATAAATATATCTTTAAAAAAATTATGTTCATACTGTTGCTTTTCATTGCATTTTATTCATTGCTGAATGTATTTCACAGCAAGATTATCTCATAATTCATTTATCTATTATATTATAATAAACTTTTAGGGTATTTTCATATTTTTGCCATTATAAATATTGCTGCTATGGACATTCTTGAAAATGTACCCTGGTACAAATAAATATGAATTTATGTGGGCTATATGCATAAGAATACAATTACAATGTCATAGAAGATGTCATACATCACCACTTTTACTGAATACTGCAAAATATTTTTAAAGTTGTCCCCTGTTCAAATTTGGTAAGGAAATGGAAGCCACTTTTTATATTCTACATATGAGGGGTTTATATTTCAAAAAGATTTTTTTTCATCATACCAATGATAGAAGAAATTAAGAAACTGAAAAAGCCACCAAAACGATCATCCCCATATGATTTTTATTTTAGTTGCTGGTTAGGAAAAATTTAGAATATTCAAATATGAACAAGAGAAATAAAACTACAGCTTTTTAAACACAATAATATAAGGAAAAACTCAAGAGCTTAAAAATAGAAAATGAGAAATGAAATATATGGCAGAAAAAATAACTCCAGAAAAATACTAACTCAAAGCAAAAGGAATATAACAAAGCAGTGTTATTCAGTGTGACATATTTATTGCCTTAATGGCCTTAAATAATAGTCTCTCTCTTTCCATGGCCTTTGCCCCATAACTTTGTAGTCCTATCCATTCTGTCTCTTAGTCTTGCCAGGTGACTTGGTTTAACCAGTGAGATGTTAAAATGATATCCACAGAGGCTTGATAAAACTCTTGTATGCATTTCTGATTGTTCTGTTATTCTTTCACCTACGTTCTGAGAACAATCTTTTGATATCCTACTGAACAATGAGAGACTGCATGGACAGATATTAAGACATCTCAGCTGAGTTATAATAGACTTGCTAGCTTCCAGTCTACCTGCCAGCTCAACAGACACAAAAGTGAGCTCAGTTAAGGTGATCTCAATCTGGCCCAAATAGCAAAACTGAGATGCTGACTCAGAGATCTGCTTCAAACCACTAAGTTTTGGAGTGATTTATTATACCATACTATTGTTGCAATAAGTAACAGTTACAAGCACCATGAAACAGAAATTCAAAAACTCAAAAAATATCGTAAAGTGACAGGAAGATGTGATATGAAAAAGCAGAAAGTAAATTGGAAAAAAGACAAAAATTATTTAATAAATGAAGACAATTATGAGATGTACTGAGGAGACTATATATGATCAAAAGCACAATAAGAAAAATAGACAATAAAAAAATATGGGGACGCCAACGGAAATTAAGAAGAAATCTGAAAAACAGATAAGAAAAATATACATGGAAGGCAGTCAAGAGATCTCCAATATATGTATATTTAATATTCTGAAATTAAAAAATAATTTTAAAATATGTTCTTTATTGTATTTTATGTTAGTAGGTGTCCCTCCTATATGAATTTAAGGATGGATCTTTCCATTTCTGGAAAAAAATGCCATTAGGATTTTTATAGGTGTTGCATTGAATCTGTACATTGCTTTGAGTAGTATTAACATCTTAAAAATATAAAGTCTTCTAAGAGGTTGCTACAGCTGAAGTCAAAGAGGTTTCTGCCTGTGTTCTCCCCTAGAGTTTTGATGGTTTCCTCTCTCACATTAAGATCTTTCATCCATTTTGAATTTGTTTTTGTTTGTGGTGTAAGAAAGTGGTCCAGTTTCATTCTTCTGCATGTTGCTGTCCAGTTTTCCCAACACCATTTGTTGAAAAGACTGTTTTTTCCATTGGGATAATTGGTGTTGTTGAAGATTAGTTGACCATATAGTTGTGGGTCCATTTTTGGGTTCTCTGTTCTCTTTCATTGATCTATGTGTCTGTTTTTGTGCCAGCACCCTACTGCCTTGAGGACTACAACTTTGTAATACAGCTTGATGTCTGGAACTGTGATGCCTCCAGTTTTGTTTTTCTTTTTCAGGATTGCTTTGGCTATTTGGGGTCTTTTGTGATTCCATACAAATTTTAAGATTGTTCTGACTCTGCGAAAAATGCTGGTGGTATTTTGATAGGGATTGCATTAAATGTGTAGATTGTTTTAGACAGTTTAGATGTTTTAACAATGTTTGTTCTTCTAGTCCATGAGCATGGGATGCTCTTCCATTGCTTTGTGTCCTCTTCAATTTCTTTTGTAAGTATTCTATAGTTACCAAAGTACAGATCTTTTACTTCTTTAGTTAGGCTTATTCCTAGGTATCTTATTGTTTTATTTGCAATTGCAAATGGGATTGATTTCTTGATTTCTTTTTCTGCTGCTTCGTTATTAGTGTATAGAAATGCAAAAGATTACTGCACATTGATTTTATATCTTGCAACTTTGCTGAATTGATATAAGAATTCTAGCAATTTTTTAGTGGAGTCTTTTGGGTTTTCTACATAGAGTATCATGTCATCTGCAAATAGTGAAAGTTTGGCTTCTTCCTTGCCAATTTGGATACCTTTAATTTCTTTTTGTTGTCTGATTGCTGAGACGAAGACTTTCAGTACTGTGTTAAATAGTAATGGTGAGAATGGACATCCTTGTCTTGTTCCTGACTGTAAGGGTAAGGCCATCAATTTTTCCTCTTCGAGGACTTCATCAAGATAAAAAGCTTCTCCACAGCAAAGGAAACAACCAACAAAACTAAAAGGCAGCCTACAGAATGGGAGAAGAAATTTGCAAATGACATTCTGATAAAGGGTTAGTATCCAAAATCTACAAAGAAATTATCAAACTAAATATCCAAAAGACAAACAACCCAGTTAAGAAATGGGCAGAAGACATGAATAGGCACTTTTCCAAAGAAAACATCCAGATGGCTAATAGACATGAAAAGATGCTCAACATCACTCACAATCAGGAAAATACAATTCAAAACCACAATGACATACCATCTCACACCTGTAAGGAAGGCTAAAATTAACAACACAAGAAACAATAGGGGTTGGCAAGGACGTGGAGAAAGGTGAACACTTTTGCACTGTTGGTGGGATTGCAAACTGGTACAGCCACTCTGGAGAACAGTATGGAAGTTCCTCAAAATGTTAAAAATAGAACTACCCTATGATCCAGCAATTGTACTGCCAGGTATTTACCCAAAGCACACAAAAATACACATTTGAAGGGATGCATGTACCCTGACGTTTATAGCAGCATTATCATCAATAGCCAAACTATGGAGAGAGCCCAAATGTCCAACAACTGACGAGTGAATAAAGATGTGTAATGGAATATTACTCAGCCATCAAAAAGAATGAAATCTTGCCATTTGCAATGACATGGATGGAGCTAGAGAATATAATGCTAAGTGAAATGTCAGTCAGAGAAAGACAAATACCATATGATCTCACTCACATGGAATTTAAGAAAGAAAACAGATAAACATATGGGAAAGGGGAAAAGAATAAAAGGAGAGAGGGAACCAAGGCATAAAAGATTCTTAATGATAGAGAACAAACTGAGGGTTGATGGAGGGAGGTGGGTGGGAGATGGGCTGGGTGGGTAATGGATATTAAGAAGGGTTCTTGTTATGATGAGCACTGGGTGTTGTATGTAAGTGATGAATCACTGAATTCTACTCCAGAAACCAATGTTGCACTATATGTTCACTACCTAAAATTTAAATAAATAAATAGATAGATAGATAGATAGATAAATAAATAAACAAATAAATAAATAAAATCTTCCAAGAACATGAGTTATCTTTACATTGATTTGTGTCTTCTTTAATTTCTTTTAGCAATGTTTTGTAGTCTTCAGTGTACAAGTAATCTCCTTGGTTAATTTTATTCCTATTTTATTCTTTTTAATGGTATTATAATAAAATTGTTCTCATATTATTTTCTGGATAGTTCATTGTTAGTTTATAGAAATGGAATTGATTTTTGTGTGTTGTTTTGTATCCTGCAACTCACTGAATGTATTATTTCTAACAGCCTTTTTTTGTGACATCTTTAGATTTTTCTGCTTGTAAGTTCACATCGCCCAAACGGCCAACAGGTACATGAGAGAATGTTGAAAATCACTAATCATCAGGGAAATGCAAATCAAAACCACAATGATATAGGAAGACTATAATCAAGAATATAGCAGATAGCAAGTGTTGGCAAGGATGTGGAGAAAGGGAACCCTTGTATGCTGTTGGTGAGAATGTAGATTGGTTCAACTACTATGTAACAGTTCGGATGTCTCTCAAAAAATAAAAAAATAGGAAAATAGGACAGATGTTGTTTAAAGGTACAAACTTGCAACTAGTAGATAAATAAGTCCTGGAAATCTAATAGAACGTAGTGACTATAGACAATATTATATTATATACATCAAACTTGTTAAGAGACTAGATTTAATTATTCCCAACACAAGAGGGAAATAATAATTATATGACATGATAGAGGTGTTAACTAATGATACAATGGCAATCATATCATAATATATAAAAGTATCAAATCAACATATTGTACATCTCAAAGCTGATTTGTTTCCAGAAACTGTGGAGACCAGAAGACAGTGGGTTGACATATTTAAAATGCTGAAAGAAACAAAAGCTGTCAACTGAGAATTCTATATACAGGAAAACCATCCACAAGAATGAGGAGAAATTAAGATATTCCCAGATAAACAAAAGCTAAGCGATTCTGTCACTAGTAAGCCTGCCCTACAACACATGTTAAAGGGAGTTCTTCAGGCTGAAATAAAAGGATATCAGACAGTAATCTGAAAATATTTGATGAAATAAAAATTCTAGTAAAATTGATATATAGATAAATATAAAAGCTGCTATCTTTGTATTTTGGGTGTTTCTTCTTCTTCCCCTGTGTGTCTTAGAAAACAAATGCATAAAACTATAAGTCTACATTAATGGCTATACAGCTATAAACTATAATTATAAATCTACATTAATGGCTTCAAATATATATGAAGTAGAGATTCGAAAATAGCAAAAAAATCAATAAAAACAATAATTTGTTCTTTTAAAAGATTACCAAAACTGACAAATCTTTTTCCAGATTGATGAAGAAAAAAAGAGAGAAGACTACAGCATATAACAAAATACAGCATAAAACAAAAATGTCAACATAAAGGGGTAGGGGAAAACTTGTATAGGGGAAGAGTTTTTGTACACTAATCAAATTTAGTTGGTATTAATTCAAACTAATGTTATGAACCTAAGGGATTAAATGGAGTCCCTGGGATAACCACTCATGAAATACCTAAAAAACATCCATTAAAGGAAATGAGAAGGAAATCAGAGTGGTACATTACAAAACATTAATTAAATAAATAATAAAGTTGTAATGGGTGAATTGAGGACCAAAAAAAGACATAAGACATAGAGAAAATGCAATAGAGTAAATTTTCTATCAGTAATTATTTTGAAGGTAAATTAGTCTCTTCAATTTAAGGGCAGATATTAGCAGAATGTATTTTTTAAAAGTGATTCAACTGTATGCTATTTATAATAGACTCACTTTAGATACAAAGACACACCAAGATTGAAAGTGAAAGAAAGGCGAAAGATATTGCATGTAAATAGCAACTGAAATAAAGCAAGGGCAGCCATACTTACATCAGAAAAAAAAAAAAAAACGAAAAACAAAAACATAGGTTTTAAGACAAAAATCATCACAAAAATCAAAGAAAGATGCTATATAATCATTGCAACATCAAGTCAGTAGAAAAATATAATCAGATATATATATCATCAGAGCTTCTAAATATATGAAGCAAATATTTACAGAATTGATGGGAGAAATAAGCACAATAATAATAAGATATTTCAATTCCCTATTTCCAACAATAGATAAAACAAGCAGAAAGAAAATCAATAAGGAAACAGAGGACTTGAACAAAACTGTAGACCAATTGGGCCTAAGAGACATATACAGAATATTCCACCCAACAACAGCAGAATACACATTTTTCTTGAATGCACATGGAGCGGTCTCCAGAATAGGCCACATGTTAGGCCATAAAATAAGTCTCGATAAAGTTAAGAAGGCTGATATCATAGAAAATATTTTTTCTGTTGATAGTAGAATGAAACTAGCAGAGGAAAATTGGAAATCCACAAATATGTGGAAATTAAATGATGGCTCTTAAACAATCAATAGGTCAAAAATAAATCTCAAGTGAAATTAGAACATAATTTGAGGCAAATGAAAAAGGAATGCAAGCAAAATGCAATCTAGAAAAAGGAAAGAATAAAGATTAGAGTGATGAAAAATGAAGTAGAGATTAGAAAAATAGCAAAAAATCAATGAAAACAAAAATCTGTTCTTGTAAAAGATTACCAAAACTGATAAATCTTCTCCCATTCCGTGGGCTGCCTCTTAGTTTTTTTTGACTGTTTCCTTGGCTGTGCAGAAGCTTTTTATCTTGATGAAGTCCCACAAGTTCATTTTATCTTTTGTTTCTCTTGCCTTTGGAGATGTGTCATGAAAAAGGTTGCTTTGGCCCTTAAAAAGTTAAAAATTGAGCTACCCTATGACTCAGCCATTGCACTACTGGGTATTTACCCCAAAGATACAGACGTAGTGAAGAGAAGGGCCATATGCACCCCAATGTTCATAGCAGCATTGTCCACAATAGCTAAATCGTGGAAGGAACCGAGATGCCCTTCAACAGATGACTGGATTAAGAAGCTGTGGTCCATATATACAATGGAGTATTACTCAGCTATCAGAAAGAATGAGTTCTCAACGTTTGCTGCAACATGGACGGCACTGGAGGAGATAATGCTAAGTGAAATAAGTCAAGCAGAGAAAGACAATTATCATATGATTTCTCTCATATATGGAACATAAGAACTAGGAAGATCGGTAGGGGAAGAAAGGGATAACGAAAGGGGGGTAATCAGAAGGGGGAATGAAGCATGAGAGACTATGGACTATGAGAAACAAACTGAGGGCTTCGGAGGGGAGCGGGGTGGGGGAATGGGATAGGCTGGTGTTGGGTAGTAAGGAGGGCATGTATTGCATGGTGCACTGGGTGTTATACGCAACTAATGAATCATAGAACTTCACATCAGAAACCAGGGATGTACTGTATGACTAACATAATATAATAAAAGAAAATTAAAAAAAAAAACCTGATAAATCTTTTTCCAGATTGAAGAAGAAAAAAAGAGAGAAGACTAAAATTACTTAATCAGAATTGAAAGTTGAGACAGCATTACAAATCTTACAAAATATCAAGGATTGTAAGAGAATACTATACCACAGATAAAATACACAAATTTTTTGAAGCAAACAAATTCACAAAGTTGACACAAGAAGAAATTAAAATCTGAACAGAAGTATAACAAGACACTGAATCAGTTATCAAGCAATTTTTCACAAAGGAAAATCCATGACCAGATGACTCACTAATCACTTCTACTAAATATCTTAAGAAAAATGAACCCCAATCCTTCTCAAATTCCTGTGAAAAATAAAAATAGAAGAGGAAGGAACACTTCTGAGCTTAATAGGTACAGGGTTTCTTTTTGGGATATTGAACAAATAAGATATCTGGAACTAGTTAGTGGTGATGGTTGCACAACACTGTACATGTCACTGGATGGTACACTTATGTTGGTTAAAATGGTAATTTTTTTAAATGATAATGGTTATTTATTTATTTACTTTAGAGAGAGAGAGAGAGTGCGCACAGAGAGGGAGAGTGAGAGGGAGAAGCAGAGAGAAGCAGACTCCCCGCCAAGCAGAGAGCCTGAAGTGGAGCTCGATCCCAGGACCCTGAGATCGTGACCTGAGCCGAAGGCAGACGCTTAACCGACTGAGGCACCCAGGCGCCCCAAAATGGTAAGTTTTATGTTAAGTTCATTGTACTACAATTTTAAAATCATCTTACATCTTTAAATTCTAATGATTATATAATTTTATTTCTACAATTTATATTTGAACTTTTTTTTGAACTGTGTATAACAATTTTCCACTTTCTTTTTCCCATACATATTTTAGATTATCTATTTTTAAAATGTATTACACATATTTTTCATTCTACAGATGAGAATTCATTTCCATTCTGTATATGATAATTCCAATGACTAAAATCTTTTCTTTTGATCTGGTTGCACATATCATTTCTGTTGCCTTACTGCCTTGTTTGCTTTATCATCATTTTATGGCGCATTCATGTTTGAAAACAACTGTTTATGGGGAACCCTTGTGACCTACACTGAAGTTTTGTTCCTTGAGTGAATATTTGCATTTGTTTCTTAGGGTTTGCATTTTTAGTCCCTGGAACAGTCATACCACATAACTTTGTGAGATGCTTTCAACCATATTTCTTCTCCTGGTCGTCAGACCACATAGGCAGGGTGAGCTTGGACCCCAAAACCAGATAAGCACGAGCTTGTGGCAAAGAATTCTGAAACCCAAGGCTGAAATAGACAAGCTCTTGAACCTTCTATCTTTGCAAATGATTACCTTCCTGTTTTATTTATTTTTCCGTGTTCATTCTTTCACTGAAATTGTAACACTTGAATCTCAGGTTTATGTGTGATCTCTGATTTGATCTTTCACTTTGTGTGGGCTCTAGGCACACATAGGTTATTAAAATCAAAGCTCTATATTAAGGAATGTACAACTTTTCCCAGGGAAGCCACGGATTTTATTTCACTTATTACTGTGGATTTATGCTTTCTATTTGCTTTGTGCCTCTAAGGATTACTCTGACTTTATTGCCAGCTCAGACATGCACTTTAAGCTATTCTTTTAAAAATTATTCAGCTTTTTCTGGCATTTTTGGAATAGGATGATTTGGAGGTATCCATTCTGCCATAGAATGCCGGAGATGATAAACTTTCATCTTGTTTTTGTCCAGAGATAAAGGAAAAAGTCAGGGCCTAACAGTGCATCATTGTCCAAATTATGCTAATGATGAAACAAATCTACCAACTTTCCTTGTCAATGTATCTGTGGTGATCATTAGTGCTTTCACCCAATATTTCCAGCTTTTTAACTTTCATGCACAGGGTAGGATTGCTTGCCATGAATATGAAGTTAGACTTAGCTATGTGGCTTTGTTCGGCTATTGAAATGTGTGTGAAAATGAAATGCATCCCTTCTGCCCAGAAAATTTTGGAGGTGGTGAGTGATTAAATGCACACCACTCCCACTGCTGCACAGGTTAAGCATAGGTCACCATAATGACTTGTTCATCTGGGTCCCTCTGAGGGCTTATGATGACCAGAGACAGTCCCCTCCCAATGCTGTATAAATAATTAAGTTGTGTTAACCTGAGCCACTGAGATTCAGGGGAATTCTTGTTACCATAGCGTATCTTAGCCCATACTATTTGCAATATTGTCAAATACTATTCCTTTTTAAGCTCAGTCCAACGCCCACTACTTCATGAGGTGTTCCCTGATATTGTTCAAAAAATAATCACTTCTTCTCTACTACACTGATAAGAATAACAGTAAAAATGACTAATTGAATTTACTATTAGTGAGTTGTTGTGTTAAGCCTTTTACTCACATTAGCTCATGTAATATTACCACAAAATTATGAAGAAGGTGTATTATTATTTCTATTTTACAAGTGAGGAAAATAAGGCTCTAAGAAATTAAGGAGCACCATTATTGCTCACGTGATCTTTGTCATATTTGACTGAAATTACAATTATTGGTTTATTCATATATAATCCCAGTTAAAATTAGAACACCTATTTAACTTCATATCCACCAGTCCCAGCCAGTGGCTGGCACACAGTAGGTACTCAATTCTTAAAATATATCTTTTTCTGATCTATAAAAGTGCAGTGAAAATTTAAAGATGAAAGAAAATGTAAATGATAAGACAACAAATACTTTTCAGTTTTACCACTCTAAGAAAGTTTTAATGGAGATTTTTAGTTTATTTCCTTCTGTTTTTTCAATGCATGTGTAATTTGCACACCGTTGACACAATATTATGTGTGCAAATTTGTAGATTGAATTTTATACTTAAATTCAGATATTAAGCACTCCATGCTCTTTTTTTGTTACTTTATTGAAATACTGAGTTTATTTCACATGCATATTTTTGTCTCCCCTCCATTTCCATTTGTCTGATTATCACTACTACTATGTCCTGTCATAACACTCCATACATACTCAAAACCAAGCAAAGGGTGGAGTCCCATCTTTAAAAACTAAACAGGCATTTTGGACAACACATTCTTGGCATTGGAACCTAGACAACAGTTATCAGACATGGTAGGGAAAATTCTCACTGTGTTATAAAAAGGACGTCCAGATATCAACCATTACAAAGATGGAATGATGGAAAATTTTAAGAAACTGTTTAAACTATTTTCTTAATAGAGTTCCTCCACTGCTGGAGATCTTGAATAACCTCCTGGTCAGTCATCTGGATGCAATTCTTCATATAATTGATGAACTTGGCTTCCACTCTGGAAAGAAAACCAGCTTTTTCTATACTTACTTGCATTTTTGCTTTAATGTCCTCTACAGGACTAGGTCCTTTGGGTGTTTTAAGAATTTTTTCCTTTTCTTTGAAGGATTGGGGACCTTTTGATGTTGGTGTTGATGGTTTTGAGTCTCTTTCATTCTGGTTTGCATTTTTGGCTGGAGTATCTCATATAGATTTTTTTACTGGAGCTTTTTCTTCAGCTTCCTCCTCCTCATCGTGTTCATCATCTCTTCCTCCTCCTCCTCTTCCTTCTTGTTGTTCTTCTCCTTCTTCTTCTCCCTCTCCCCTCCTCCCCCTCCTCCTCCTCCTTCTTCTTCTTCCCTTCTTCTTCTTCTTCTTCTTCTTCTTCTTCTTCTTCTTCTTCTTCTTCTTCTTTTCTTCTTCTTCTTCTTCCTCATCATCTTCATCATCTTCATCATCTTCATCATCATTTTCACCAACACTAAGTTTTTCTTTTTCCTGTAGAAATGTACTACCACTTCCAAGGTTAGAACATTTTCCAGATTGCTAAGGAATTTTGTGTCCTCTTCCTTTTTATTTTCTGACTCTCCCACAGCTACTGAGTGCTATCCACCACTATGCACAGACCCTGAACAACATGTCAATTGTAAGACCACAGGTGGTATAATTTCCAAGCCCTCAAGGCAAACCTTGGCTGTACAGACATTTTCAAAGTTTCCAGTGTGACTTCCATTGGACTTCATTGCCTTTGCTTCAACAATGTGTAATTCATTCTCTGCACCAACCCCTAAAATGACTGTTCTTAAAGATAACTGATGCTCATTTTCATCATTATCCACTTTAGTTCACAACTGAAAAGAAATATCTGGGGCCTCAGAGGGCTCATTCCATGTCCATCAAATCTTCCATGGAGTGGTGGAACACATGTAGGAGGTTAAAGAAGGCAGACAGAGATACACTACTGCTATGCAGGGAAGAGCCAAGCAGGACAGAATCACACCAGGGAAAGCAAGTATTCCATTATCTTAACATCTATTTTATAACTAAATAAAATGCAGTGATATGGGCAAAACCATAATTTTCACATTTCACATTTATATTTCCTGGATGTTATTAATTTTATCCATTCTTTCATTCAGAAGTATTTATTGAGCTCCCTTATATTCCCACAGACTCTTATAAACACTGGATACAAGGACAAAACAAACAAACAAACCCTTGCTCTAATAGCTTTTATTTTCTAGTGGGAGGAGACAGATAAATAGTTAATAAATGTATAATTTAATATAAGCATCATGAGGAAATAAAGTCAGATAAAGTGATAGGA
Source organism: Ursus americanus (assembly GCF_024610735.1). Lineage (NCBI taxonomy): Eukaryota > Metazoa > Chordata > Mammalia > Carnivora > Ursidae > Ursus > Ursus americanus. The sequence goes on from NC_142145.1 coordinate 41,066,988, forward strand.
AATGATGGATTTTCTGTATTTTCAGCACGTTTGTCAGGGATGCTTTTTTGTTGGGGTGATTGGTGTTTGAGGGAAAGGTAGAATGAAGTGAGAAGTAAAGTCACCTGGCTATTTGAGGGAAAAGAGTTCCAGGCAGATGGGAAAGCAAATGAAAAGTAAAGTCCTGAGGCACTTGTTTGCCTCTCTCAAGAAGCATCAAGGAGCCAAGAGGGCTGGAGGAACACAATGGGTAAGGAGATCTGGTAGGGATTAAATAAAGAAGCAGCAGGGACCCAGATCTTATAACCCATGGTGGTTCTTGAATTTTACTTTGAGTTTATAGGGAAGTAATTGAATTATTTTGATCATAAAAATGAGATGCTTAGATACATATTTTGACAGGATTTCTCTAGTTGCACTATGGAAAGCACCTTCTGGGGTGGAGGGTCAAAAATGCAACCAGGGAAACCAGGTAGAGGCTACTTCAGAATTCAGGCAAAAGAAGATGGTGGCTCTGTGTAGAATGATAGTGGTTTAAGTGGTAAGATATAGATAGTTTGATTATTTGGGATATATTTTGAAGGTAGAGCCAATATGACTTCCTGATGGATTGCATGTCAAGTATGAGAGAAAGAATTAAGGCTGATCTGTAGCCCTTGTTTGGATTTGATTAACAATATATGTATGTAATATATGTAATATATACTGAGATTTCCAAATTATCTATAATAAATAACACCTCAATGGATGTCTTGTGAATATTTGTCTACATTTCTTAGATATGTCTCCTTTCCTTAGAATATTTCCTTATAGGGGCGCCTGGGTGGCGCAGTTGTTAAGCGTCTGCCTTCGGCTCAGGGCATGATCCCAGCGTTCTGGGATCGAGTCCCACATCAGGCTCCTCCGCTAGGAGCCTGCTTCTTCCTCTCCCACTCCCCCTGCTTGTGTTCCCTCTCTCGCTGGCTGTCTCTCTCTGTCAAATGAATAAATAAAATCTTAAAAAAAAAAAGAATATTTCCTTATAAAAGGAACTGTTATTGGGGAATTTTTAAAAAATCACTAAATTCATTGGCATACAATAGCTTTTGTGGAGTCATTTCTTTAATAACATTTACTTTTTGTTACATATTTATTTGTTCGTATATAGTTTCTCCTTGGATTAATTAGATGTTAACTCATAAACTTTTCCGTTTCATTGATATTTATTTGAATTTGTGCAACCAATTTTCATCTAGTATATCATCTGTTTGTACATATGCAATCATATCTCATTTGTTGTTTCTAAACTACTTTATCCTTTACCTGATTAGATTTGTAGAATTTCCCTCTACCCTCATCCTCACTAAATCTTCAAAAATTTTAGCTATGCTCACAATTATATTTATGGTCTTCAAACGACTTTCCTAATTTTATTGCAGTTTTTTCTCCCTAACTTTTTGAGTTGGATGTTTTATTCATTTATTCACTGTCATGGGTATATTTGTGTGCATGTAGAGGTGGATGTGGAAACAGTAGTATATGTCTGTAAAGCTATACATTTGCAACTATTAAAATTTCAGAGAAATTTAAAATATGTTCACATGCAATTTTCAAGTCATCTGTTCTTTCCAAGGCATACATAATTTTATTTTTATTTCCTCATTAGTCCATATATGTAAAATAATGTTTAAACATTTTCAAATAGTTATTGTTGTTTTATAATTTTCTTATTAACAAGTTTTACTGCAAATTCATACATGTGGCTATATAGTTTCATAGGTATGTTCCTTGTGTCAGTCTTGTCTATTATATCATCCAGTCTGTTAGCCGTAAGTGATCTAAGTCCAATTAATATATATAAACTTTAATTCTCCATCAGACATCAACTATTGTTTCAGGTTCATAAGTTAATGGTTAGAAGAGACACACAGGCAAATGAGTCCTACTCATTTTTAACTCAGACCTTTCATCTCCCAATTGGAAAATTTTTCTGTTATGCATGTTATTTATGAGAAGTCTTCCTATACTTACTAGAAAAAAAACCCGTAAATTCTGTCTTCCATGTTCATTATTTTCTGGTTCTCCATCTTCGATTCATTTTGACTTTAACATATGAAAAAAGAGGTTGGAGGAATGGGAAACAATTCTTCCAATCAAAGAGGTTTCCAAATAGAAATCTATTTCCAATTAAAGGAAAGAAAGAAAGAAAGAAAGAAAGAAAGAAAGAAAGAAAGAAAGAAAGAAAGAAAGTTTATTCCTTTTACTATACAACTGGAAAAGGTCAAAGAGAAAAGAAGGCAAAGCCAACCAAAGAGATGGAACAAAACAGAAACAAGGAAAGATTGTGATATAAGGGTTCTGCATGTGGAAAAAAGTCACCATTTTGCTCTTTCTGGTGATTACATTATCCATGACCATTGCCCAGTAGTTTACCCTTGATTTGAATCAGAAACCCCATTCACAAGAGTGAAATGTCCTCACTGGTAACCATGGAAAACAGAAACCCCTGAACTCCTATACATTTTATTTTGATAGGTAAATTCCTTCAAATTTAATTATTTTCCTCTTTCTTGTTGACTGTCTATTTCACAGAATGGCATTTTCCATATTATTCTGAGAGGGCAGTATCTACTAACTTACAGTACCACTGCAAAGACTGCCAGGTGGTTTTATCTGTTAACACGTTCTGGAAAGTACCTGCTTGTTGAATATTTCCACTCAGGGAAGAACAGCTACTATATGAGCTTATCCTATTATGGTGTTACTCTTGGGATGAAGCCCAGTAATAGTGGGTTACTGCTTTTTGTTCCTACCAATGCTGGGAGGAGTCTGTTAGTTTGGCTTCCTACATGTGGAAGACATCACTCGTAGATGGAACCCTGCTGCTATGTTGGCTTTCTGCTTTATGTGTCCACTAACTTCCTGGGTTATAACATGATCTTCTCCACTTACAGTGAAAGGAATAACTAATTATGTCTGCAAGACGAGTGAAAGGATTTCCAGAACAGATGGTATTTGAGCTGGCTATTTATAGGTTGAATTGCAACCTGCTTTATGGTGAAGGGCAAGGGAAGGATATTTTAGGTTATAGAAAAAACATCTGCAAAAGCTGGAGTCAAAACTAGGTATTTTTCATATTCAAAGCCAAGTGTGTAACGGTGTCTCTGGAAGCCTGAGTTTATAAGACTTTCAACAGAAGAATTTATATGCCAATTCAAAGAATTTTTACCTTATAATATGATGGTGTCAAAACAAACTTACATGATTAGATTTAGGATGATAATTGTTGTACCCTTATCATTGTATTGATCACCTAGTCTTCTGCCAAATTTCCTATGCATCCCCAGAATAAGGAGAATTCATTCAGAATGATCACAGCACTCACCTCACTAGAAATTGTGTTTTAGAAGTAGTTTTAGCTCTTTCTTTAAAGAGGGTTGAGTCCCCAAATGATTCAGCAATGAAAATAAGCCATAAACTCCCTGAATATTCTGGCTCAATGCCCTCTCCCACTCCAGGGCCTGATTCTCAGCCATATGACTTGGATTGCTTTCAGACTTTATTCTTCTCAGTCCTATTTTAGAAGGTTCTTTCAATGATCAAGTTCTGCCTGAAAATCCCACCAATTCTGTCTTGCATTCTATAATCCTCTGGAGCTAGTACCTTTGTTTGTTTATTTCTGTGAAGGGCCAGATACTAAACGTTTTAGGTTTTGTGGGCTATATGGGCTCTGTCACAACTACTCAACTCTATCTTAATGGTGTAAAAGTAGACACTGACAATAAGAAAAAGAATGAGCCTGACTGTGCTCCATTAAAACTTTATTTATAAGAACAAGAAGTAGGCTAACTTTAGCCAAAGGCTATAATTTTTGACTCCTGGTCTAGACCTCCTTGAATCTCAAAGACTGGAATCAACTGAATTTAGTGTACTTGATTTCTTGGAATTGATTTCTACACGTTGATTTTATCCTTGATACAATTACCTGGCTCCTGTTATATTACGCTCACAAAAAAAAAAAAAATCCTTCTTATTCTTGTACTACAACAACATGGCTAATTTTGCTCCCTAAATTCTGTGCAGCTAATCCTAATTAGGGACACTAGGAACAGGTAATATGGCAGGAGCTCAGGAAACTGATTATAAGAGCCAAAAGAATTAAAGGTGATGGTAATTGATAGATAATATAATATTATCTAATATTTATAAATATTTACCATGTGTCGAGCACTAATTGTTTACATATAAAAACTCATTTAATCCTCACAATAATGCTATGAGTTATTATCTTCTCTACTTAACAGAAGAGGGAACTGAAACAGATAAATTAAGTAACCTGTCCAAGCCCAAACAGCTGGTAAGAGGTGTGGCCAGCATACAAACCCAGGAAGTTCAGCTCCAGCATCAACATTCTTACCCACTACACTTTGCGGAGAGGTGCTGCAGAAAGAGAAAATTCTCTGAAAGGGAATGATCAACACTCAGCAATCAGTTAAGTACAGTGAGAGTGACAGAAGAAACTGAGGATAAGTTGCAAATCATTTAATTGGAAGATTAGTTAGAGAATACAGGAGAATATTTGTTGACTATGTTAATTTTTCAATTGTTTTGTTAAGAGTTTTCTACCAGTTTCAAAGTAGGTTCCTCACAGAGGAAAGCACTTACTTAGACTTCATTAGATGATTTCTAGCAGGAAATACAATCTTAAAATCATTTTAGTCTATCGGTGCTTCTTAAAACCTATGTACATAAGAATCATCTAAGGATCTTATTGATGTGCAAAGTGTGATTCAATCTAGGTCAAGGATAGGGCCTGAGGTTCTCCATTTTTCATAAACTTTAAGGCCAGGCTGGATTCACAGGTGTGGGACCTGTGCAGTTACACAAAGGCCTTACATTTGATTTAATACTCTGCTGTCGGCATATTAATATTCTTAGTAATTTATGAACAAAAGGCCCTGCATTTTAATTTTGCCCACAACCTATGTAGCCTGTCTTGCTCCCTCTGAATGCTGCTGCTGGTCTGTGGACCACACTTTGAGTTGAAAGGATCCAGTGCAGAGGTCAGCAAACCATGATTCACTGGGCAAATTCAGCCAACTGTTTGTTTTTGTAAATAATGTTTTATTGCAACATAGTCACACCTACCTATTTATAGTGTTATAACATGAGTTGAGTACCTGTGGCTGACACAGAAGACATGGCCATCAAAACCTAAAATATTTGCTATCTGGTCCTTTACAGGAAAAGGGTATTCAATAAGTGGCCTAATAGATGGTATTAGAGACCATGGGATCAGAGATAGCATGTTAAGCAAATCGTTTTCTGATACTTAGCAAAATGCTGCCTTACATTTGTTAAGTTTTTGGATTTTTTTTTTAAACAAAGCATTTTTAACGTACTTTACGCAGTTTCTGTCATGGCATCCCTTTGAGGTACTGTTATACTCTTAATTGACTCTATTGAAAACAGGGGTTCAGATGCCTTAACAGATTCATTCCACTTCATAAAATAATCATCTGCTAAAGAGCCTAGGATGTTTTCACTTTTTCAGAGCCTGTTCACATATTCTATTTCTCTCTGAGGGTCTTCTTAGAGAATTTTTTTTCTAAGTAGAGGCTGTAGCTACTTATGGTCTTATCCCACAATGACATCATTTTTGTAAGTAATTCAGTGGTTATCAAACTGTATTGCTGACAGCCAAAAGGTTCACAAAGATACTTCAGAGGCCACTGAAAATGGGCAAGGTATGGAGAGTAACCAAGCATGTCCAGGATACTTTACTGACTTTGTGTATTAGATCTTTGTACTACGTTTCGTCTGAAGAAATATTTCCATTTAAAATTGTTTCTAAACACTGCTTTAATAATTATTATTTCTCTTTGTTTCGTTGCTTAAACCACTCTAAATTCCCTGGAAACGTTTGCTTTTCTTCCCTTTCTCCCCATCCCTCAAACAATGTAACACAGCACTGTATTATAAATTGGTACACCATTATCTTTAACAAAGTTGATTATCTGTGAAGCATGTTGCTCAGCATGACTACATTAAAGCATTATGCAAATTGGGTCTATTATTTCCTCCTTTTTGTATATGAAGGGAGGATTGTTTAGGTAGGAGTAATGGTGAAAATTGATTAGACATTATATCCTACTACACCACAACAATAATTAAGACAATGGTTGAAATTTTCACAGATATATGACAGAAAGGCGTAGTTAAGAAATAATGTTGAAACTCTCAAATAAAAAAAATATGAACATTATATAGCTTTAGGGCTTTTAGCCAGGAATAACTGAGACTGAATATGACTGAGGGAAGGACCATATCTGGTTTTAATAATGACAGTAGAGTCACCTTTCGCTTTTCACACACACACACACACACACACACACACACACACACAAAAACACATAGCCAAGAGGAAAATCATCTTTCCTTATGAGTATTTCAAAACTATGTTGATAGTAGAGATGGAACTGTGTCTTTTTACTTCACAGTGTAGGTTTATCAAAGATAATTTTAACAATTTTCTCAGCTAATTTTTCAACCCGTTTATTGCCTACTGAAACTGGCATCCGGCCCAGTACTATCACCTAGTTTGTGGTACTCCTGTTTCCTAAGACTGGATGCTGTTTTATTTTTTCTCATGAACTACAATCCATAGAAAATTTTCAGCATAGAATCATTATTAATGATTACCGTGCTTCTCAGATGGAAGCATTCCCTACCAACTGTCCAGTCTATTCCCAGTAACAGAAGTATAGTTGTTTCAAACAGGTAGATTTCAAAGATATTTATTGGTTGGGAAGTGGGTCAGGGTCAAATGACTTTGAATAAATGAGAATTAAAGCCGAATTCAAAATACAAATTCTAATTTCCTCTCCTTCTTTGTGTACCTACGTGTATGTGTATGTGAGCAGGATATACCTCTTTCCACTTGCCTTCTTTTTTGAAGACCTTGCATCTCTAAAAGATAATATGAAAGAATACCTTTTAAAGAAAGAATATATACAATTTCTTAAATAGGACATATTCAAAACGGAAAAGATCAATAAATTGTATTACGTGAAAATCAGGTTTCTGTTGATTAAATGAGAGTCCAAAAAGCAATTGACCGATGGATATGTAGGGCTTACTTTGTTGGCAATGATGTAGGACAACTAGAACTCTCATACTTTGCTTAGTCTAAATTAGGTAACTATTCTAGCAAATTCTTTTGAATCACCTACCAAAATTATAGATATGTAGTGATAATATCATCACTAGTTATAAAAGCAACTCTCCAGAAACATGCACAAGAATGTTTATGGCAGCTTCATCTGTAATTGCTAAAATTAGAAACGATCAAAATGCCCATCAGTCATAGATTAGATAAATAAATTATGGTGTATTTATATAATAAAACTCTATAAGGAAATGAAAATGAATTGCTGCTATGTGGAATAGTGTGGATGAAACAATGCTGAGCAAAAAAAATCAGACATAAATGTGCACTTACATTTACAAAAAGAACAAAGACACACAAATTGCACCATATAGTCAAAGTCAAGATAGTGGTCACCTTAAGAAAGGAAGTGAGTAGTGATTGTGAGGGGCATGAATATGGCTTTTGAGATGCAGTAATGTTTTCTCCTGGACCAGGTGGTGGTTACTTGGATTTTCATTTTGTAATACATTATTGAGTTCTATATTTATGGTTTATGCCTTTTGTTTTTATATTTTGTATCTTATGTTTCTTTTTGGAAAAAGGGAAACATTACAATAATAAAATATAATCTATACAATAAAAATATTACTTTTCCCATTAATTCATTCAATTTTGTCTCAGTTCAGCAGAGGTGATTAATTTTCTTCCCACTCTAGAAATATATGAACATCCAACACTGATTTGATTGAGCTAATAATGCTGCAAATAGCTTGCAACCAGTTATTAATATAAGATAATTAAAGCAATGGTGGAAAGGCTGTTAGTATCCATAGAACAGAAATTCATACTGATGAAGTTATAAATTAAACCACTTAAACTTAAAAATAGTGAGATATTACTCGAATTTGAATTTGATATGTATATTTTCAAATGGTTAGGAAATAAGTTCAACCTTGTTTCTGTTAGAGAATAAGGAAAGGTCGTCCTTTTACAGAATCTTGAAGGAATGCCGGTACCTAAGTAGACGCATTAAAAGCTGTAAAAGATGAGCAAAAAAGAGTATTACTTCTGCCCAAAGAAAATATTTCTAAATACAAAAAAAAAAAAAAAAAGTAGGAAAAGACGTGTGATACAACTGTATTGGTAAAGAAATAGTTCAGAGTTGATATCAAATGGTGGCTCCTACAATGTGTTTATCTCAGTATGAGACAACAAGATATTTCTACTTTTTTTAAAAAAGAAGATGGGAGCCATCTGAAAGATATGTTTAATATCTTTATATATGTTTAATAAACACATCTGAAAGATATGTTTAATAAATTCCAAACAATATATTTGGCAGAGTGATTAACAGGTTGGGGACTCAAGAACTCTAAAGCATTATTTTTTTAGAATTTATTATTATATTCAATTAGCCAGCATACAGTAGTACATCAGTAGTTTTTAATGTAGTGTTCAACAATTTATTACTTGTGTATAACACCCAGTGCTCATCACCACACGTGCCCTCCTTAATACCCATCACCCGGTTACCCCATCCTCCCACCTCCCCCTCCCTTTTGTAATCCTCAGTTTGTTTCCTGGAGTCCAGAGTCTCTCTTGGTTTGTCTCCCTCTCTGATTTCTTCCCCTTGAGTTTCCTCCCTTCCCCTGGGTCCTCCGTGCTATTCCTTACATTCCACATATGAGAGAAACCATATGATAATTGTCTTTCTGTGCTTGACTTATCTCACTCAGCATAATCCCCTCCAGTTCCATCCATGTCGATGCAAATGGTGGGTATTCATCCTTTCCAATGGTTGAGTAATATTCCTTTGTATATACGAACCACATCTTCTTTATCCATTCATCTTTGTTGAAGGACATCTTGGCTCCCTCCACAGTTTAGCTCTTGTGGACATTGCTGCTATGAACATTGGGGTACATGTGCTCCTTCTTTTCACTACATCTGTATCTTTGGGGTAAATACCTAGTAGTGCAATTGCTGGGTGGTAGGGTAACTCTATTTTTAACGTCTTGAGGAAACTCCATACTGTTTTCCAAAGAATTAATTTTTAAAAAATACTGCAGGAAAAGTATAGTCAAACAAATCAACTGTTCATAAATTGAGAAAATGCATGTATTTAGCAAGGGGCAGGGTCTAAGAAGACAGGATAATTATTTCAGTGTTACTTTGAAGAAATAGAATTAGCTGTATTTTCAGTAGGACAATCAAGTAGCAAAGGGTCCTATAGGAGGTAATAAAAGGGAATCTAAGCAATTTCTACAAAAAGCTCCATAGGGAATAGTGTCAGAACAGATGGATAGTAAAGACATGGAGGACAAAGTGGGAAATACCAGTCAGAGTTCAGAGATATTGCTATCAAAATAAAAATATAATGGAATATAACTTACACTATAATTTGCAGAAAAGAAAATTCTGGTCTATTGCCTGATCACCTTGTGTGAATATTATTTTTAGAGTCCCTTATTTTCCCTGAGAGAAAAATAAGTATAAACCAGGTGAATTTTCACCATAACCCTCAATTTATGGTCAAAATGAACAGTCAAGCATAGAGATCTTAAGAGACGGCTGGGAGACAATAAAGTGAAGTTTCTCAACAAGTGAAAGGCTATTTTTCTTATGATCCTTTGAAGTACCTGAATAAGGACTGTTTATCTTATATAATGAAATAAAATTAGCATGATTTGAATTTTAGGGATACTAGTTTGCCTCTAATTCCTAGACTTTCAATCATGTAAGTCCAAAAGAAGCGCAACAGTAGAATCAGATGGAGAAATGGAAATGACTCTGAGTTTGTAATATGTGCAAAGAACTGTGCTGATTTTAGTTATAGGATCTATTTCCCAGAAGTGCTTATTATTTTAACTATATCTTATGTGCATGCAATCTGAGAACCACAAAGATTAAGCAAATTACTAGAGGTCAGTTAATGTTAAGTGCTGGAATAAAAAGTTGAAAGCGTACCTGTTTGAGACATTCCTTTTACCTCACACTACTTTGCTCTATCTCACTAGAACCCAAAGTATGAACAAACCTACTAGGCCTTGCATGCTTGAGTTTATTGTGGGGAATCAAGAAAACAGTCCCTTATGAGACACAAAATATACTTTTGCTGGATCAAACATTTTCTGAAATTCCTACTGTTTATATATGCATTTAGAATTGAAGGCCTCAGACACAGTGCAAATATTTTCAGATGAAATAGTCATCACAATAATTCCTCAGGCTCTGAGTGCCTTAGAAATCCAGGTAGCCTAAGGGATAGCTGAGGTAAGACCTAGGGGATATTCCAACTATTTCCATTTTCCTGGAGACAGGTGTTCAGGGAATAGTTATAGTTTTCTAAACTGTAAACATTTCCCAGCACTTCTCAGTAGTGGCTCTGAAAATAAAAATTTGATAAAATATTTTTTGAGAACCACTATGATTTGATATATCAAACCATAGTTCAGACTACTATTACCAAAGGACAGATTTTGATTTGTTATTATTTATATTAGTTTAGTTAACAAATAGACATTAAGATCCTACTCTATATCAGGCATTTCGGCATATTCTGAGACCATGTAAATGAAAACAGTTTTGTCTCTAGAATCTGCACTTAAGAAAATTAAAACTATTGAGGAAACAGTCTATTCTTTTGCACTCCAATTCTACTAGACTTGCTTCAATTCCTTGAACATGCCATCTCCCTAAAGCCACCCCCTGTAATGAAGGGCATTTAATATTTGCTCCACTCCTACTTCCTCTCACCCAAGTAAAACTACTCATCCTTAAAATTCTACCTAAAATACCACTTTCTAAGAGCAGACTATTTTCTGGTCTATGTCAAAGAATGGAGAATTCAAAGTTTTTGATAGAGTAGAAAACTTCAGATTGGGAAATCTCACTGCATCCATTGGGATCAGCATATGTCCACTTATGGACATATAAGCTTTTTGATTTGCTGGAAGTTCCTCTAAGCAAGAGGAAACAGCATCAATGATTTCTAACCATATGCATCACTGTCATCTTTGCATCTTTTATCAAAATATGAGTATTTAAGCTTCACCATCAGGGGATGCCTGGATGGCTCAGTCGTTGAGCGTCTGCCTTCAGCTCAGGGCGTGATCCCAGAGTCCTGGGATCGAGCCCCACATCCGGCTCCTCCACTGGGAGCCTGCTTCTTCCTCTCCCACTCCCCCTGCTTGTGTTCCCTCTCTCGCTGGCTGTCTCTCTCTCTGTCAAATAAATAAATAAAATCTTAAAAAAAAAAAAAGCTTCACCATCAGAAATAGTGATTTTAAATCCCATTTCTTATGTCATCTCCCCATGAAGCCTTCCTTGACCCCACCATCCTCTGTCATTGAAGATAAAACTCATGAACACAGAAATCTTCTGTCCAGGTCAGTTCTGTATCCAAGTGCTTATAACAATACCCAGAAGACTTCCTCAGTAAATAGTTGGTTGAGAAAATGAATACTCCTTTTAATTCCCCGTAGTACTCATATCAGCTAATAATAGTCTAAGAATTATTTACAACTGTGTTTCTCCTGTAAGTGTGGGTTTCTTGAGGACACAGACAGCATGCTCCCATCACTTTCATATACTAATTAAACAGAATAATATGTATGTGCATGAGCCATGTTTGTTAAGTACACAATCCTACTTGCTTATTAGGGAAGGACGACATGCAGAGGATGGATTTGAGAACTAGAAGTTGGAGTCTCAGAGCAGTAAAAACACAATTACAATAGTACATGGAAAAAATGATGTGTGCTTGAAATATATTAGCAATAAAAGGGGGAATAAGAGAAGGGTATAGTTTAGGATTCTTCTGGTGTTTGATTGAATATAGATAAAGCAGGGAGAATGCATTAATAAATATTTAAGGCAATTTACAATTTTCTAACATAGGGAACATGGGTGCCATTAGGCAAAAAATACAAGAGGAAAATCTAGTTTGCAACAAAAAAAAATGGTTCTAAATTGAATTTGAAGCAGAGGTGGGATATGCAGGTAATTATATATGTAGGCAATTGGAAAAATGGGGTCTAAATGCATTTCTCAGGTAAGAGGACTGAGTTAGATTATATAGTTTTGAGAAATAATAGTTGATGCCACATAGCAAAGCATGAAGAGTGAGAAAGCTGAGGGTAAATATACCAGAAAATATTTGAATAAAGGGAGTGTGGTGGCAGAGTAGTGCAATATACAATTTTAGACACAGAGAAGTATACAATTAATGCAAGAAATGGAACAGTGAAAAACACTATAAGAAATTAGTTTCAGGGAAAGAAGAGTTGTCAGCAAAGTCAAAGAAACCAGTTGACTGGATTTGACAAGTAGATAATTTTGATGACTAAGCTTGGAAAGAAGAAAGAAAATTTTTAATTCAGTTTAGTCATGTGTGCATTGTTTCAAGGACTATGTTACTGTCTGTAAATACAAAAAGATATAAAATACCATTCTTGTCTTGGAGGCATTTAGTGTGAGCAAACCTGGACTATGTAGAAAAATATGGAGGAAGAATGTAGGGAAAGCTATTTGGAGTAGTCATTTGATGCTTTCTCCTCTGAAAGGCAGACTGCAGCTTGGAAGCTTCAACATCACCTGTATCATGGGAGATATTATAAATTTTAGAATGATTGTTTTTTATTTAATTTATAAAATAAAACCTGTCTCAAATAAACTTTATAATCTGCTTAAGAGTATGTACTAAGACAAAATTGTCTACATAACACTTTTTAATGTTCTTGAGAATTAGTAATTCACATATACACAAGGAAACAATTATAATATTTTTCTATTTTGTTGTACATTTTTAAATTATATAATACAGTGTTATCAACTGTAGTCACCATGTTTTACATTCGATTCTCAGAATTTACTCATCTTGTGGCTGAAAGTTCTTACCTTTAACTAACCTTTCCCTGTTTCTTCCACTCTGTAAACCGTGGAAACCACTTTTCTATTCTCTGTTTCCAAGTTTGGCTTTTTGTTTTTTTAGATTGCTCATGTAAGTGATACCATGCAGTACCGATCTTTCTCTCTCTGGTTTATTTCACTTAGTATAATGCCCTCAAAATTCACCCATGTTGTCACAAATGGCAGGAATTTCTTTTTTCTCATTGTTAAATTACATTCCATTGTATATCTGTCCATACCACATCTTCTTTATTATTCATGCATTGACAAACACTAAGGTTGTTTCCATATCTTGGCTATTGTAAGTAACGCTGCAACGAACACAGGAGTGTTTATATCTCTTTAATATCCTATTTTCATTTCCTGTGGATATATACCCACAAGTGGGATTGCTGGATCATATGGCAGTTCTATCTTGAATTTTTTGAAGAAACTCTATGCTTTTTTCCTCTGTGACTGTACCATCTATATTCCCACCAACAGTGCATGAAGTTCTCTTTTCTTCGCATCCTTGCCAACACTTGCTGTCTCCTGCTTGATTTATTTATTTATTTATTTATTTATTTATTTATTTATTATTATTTTTTTTTAATGACAGCCATTTTAACTGATGTGAGGTGATATCTCACTGTGGTTTAAATTTGTGTTTCCCTGATGATTTATGATGTTGAACTTTTTTTTTCATGTATCTTTTGGCTATTTAGTTGTCTTGTTTGAAAAATGTCATTCAGTTTCTCTGCCCATTTTTTTCATTCCCATTATGTTTCTCATATTTTTATTAGATATTGGACAATATAGGCCATCTGTAGGCTACGTAGAATTTCTATTTCGGAGCTGAGGACACTGGGACTCAGCAAAGCTAAGCAAATGCTCATGGTCACGGTTATTAAACAAAGCTGGGATTTATATGTAGGTCTCTCTGATTATAAAACCCATGCTGTTTCTCCTGTGGGATGCTGCCAGTGACTCCAGAGCCTTTTGCTTTCTTCCATTATTCTCAGTGCTTTATTTTTTTTATAATAATTTTTTATTATGTTATGTTAGTCACCATACAGTACATCCCTAGTTTTTGATGCAATGTTCCATGATTCATTACTCGCGTGTAACACCCAGTGCTCCATGCAATATGTGCCCTCCTTAATACCCATCACCGGCCTATCCCAATCCTCCACCCCCCTCCCATCTGAAGCCCTCACTTTGTTTCCCAGAGTCCATAGTCTGTCATGGTTCATTCCCCCTTCTGTTTACCCCCCTTCATTCTTCCCTTTCTTCTCCTACCGATCTTCCTATTTCTTATGTTCCATAAATGAGTGAAACCATATGAGAATTGTCTTTCTTTGCTTGACTTATTTCACTTAGCATAATCTCCTCCAGGCCCGTCCATGTTGCAGCAAATGTTGAGAAATCGTTCTTTTTGATGGCTGAGTAATATTCCATTGTATATATGGCCTCTGCCCATTTTTTAATTGGATTTTTTGTGGAGTTTGTTTTCTGTTCTTTTTGTAGCTGTTGTTTTGTTTTGTTTCATTTTTTGCTATTGAGTTGTATGAGTTCTTGGTATAATTTGGATAGTAACCCTTTATTAGATATATGACTTGAAAATATTTTCTTTCATTGAGTAGGTTGACCTTTTATTTTGTTGATAGTTTTCTTTGCTGTGCAGAGCTTTTTAGTTTGATGCAGTTTTACCTGTTCAGTTGTGCTTTCATTGCATTTGCTTTTCATGTCAAATCCAAAGCATCATCGCCATAATTGATGTGTAGAAGCTTACTGCTTATGTTTTCTTCCAGAAATGTTATGGTTTCAGGTCTTACATTTAAGTCTTTAATTCATTTTGAGTTAATTTTGTGCATGGAGTAAGATAGAGGTCCGGTTTTATTCTTTTTCTTGTGGCTGCCCAGTTTTCGCAACACCATTTATTAAAGAGACTGACCCATTGTATATTTTTTTCCTTTAACCCTAAATTAATTGACTGTGTGTGTGTGTGTGTGTGTGTGTGTGTGTGTGTGTGTATGGGTTTATTTCTGGGCTTTCTACTGTGTTTCATCAATATATGTGTCTGTTTTTATGCCAATACCATGCTGTTGGATTATGGTAGGTTTGTAATATAGTTTGAAGTCAGGAAGTATGATATCTCCAACTTTGTTCTTTTTCTCAAGATTACTTTGGCCGTTTGGTGTCCTTTGTCTTTGTTATTAGGGATACAAATTTCAGAATTGTTTGTTCTATTTCTATGAAAAATGCCATTGGAATTTTGACAGAAATTGCATTGAATCTATAGATTGCTTTGAGTAGTATGGACATTTTAATAACATTAATTTTTCCAATCAATGAGCATGGAATATTTTACCACTTATTTGTGTTTCTTCAATTTTTCCCATGCGTTATCTATAGTTCTCAAGGTATAGATCTTTCATTTCCTTGGTTAAATTTATTCCTAGGGATTTTATTCTTTTTGAGGCAATTTTAAGCAGGATTGCTCTCTTAATTTTTCTTTTTGATAGTTTGTTAGTGTGTAGACATAGGCATATTTATTGATTTTGTATCCTACAAGTCTATGAATTCATTTATTAGTTCTAACAGTTTTTTGGTGGATTCTTTAGGGTTTTCTATTTATGTCATCTGCAAGAAGAGATGACATATTATTTCTTCCTTTCCAATTTGGATAACTTTTACTACTTTTTCTTGCCTAACTAGTGCTTCTAGTACCATGTGAAGAGAAGTGGCACAACTAGGCACCCTTGTGTTGTTCTTAATCTTAGAGGAAAAGCTTTCAGGTTTTCAACATTGAGTATGGTGTTAGCTGTGAGCTTATCATATGTGGCTTTTATTATGTTGAGTTATGATCCCTCTATTCCACTTTGTTGATAGTTTTTTATCATGAATGGAAGTTGAATATTGTTAAATGCTTTTTTTCTACATCTGCTGAGATGATCGTATGATTTTTATCCTTCCTTTTTTTAATATGGTGAATCACATTTGGTATGTAGATTGATTTGTAGATGTTGAACCATCCTGCGTCCCTGGAATAAACCCCACTTGATTATGGTTTATGATTCATTTAACGTATTGTTGAATTTCGTTTGTTAACGTTTCTGTTGAGGATTTTTGCATCTGTATTTGTCAGAGATATTGTCCTGTAATTTACTTTTTTTTTTTTTTTAAATAGTGTCCTTGCCTGGTTTGGGTATCAAGGTTAATGTTGGCCTTATAAAATGAGTTTGGAAATATTTTCTCCTCCTCTATTTATACAACAATTTATATAGATTTTTAAACATTATTGAGGGTAAATTTCTATATATACAGAGAAACAAAGCTGAATAAATATTTCATGGGGTTTTTTAAAGTGAGAAATTCCATTTCTAAACTGTATAATATAAATTTTACAAAATGGTGTATTTTACTTCATACATGCAAACAGAAAAACATCACTTCTAATTTCATTTCCATGGGTATGGTAAGTTCTGATACACTTAGAAAAAAATCATATTTATGAATATAACATATTCCTACTATTAACTAGAATTTTTATTAGTAAATATGCCACTACAATTGTGGATAATTGATAACATTAAAACCACAAAACAAACAAAAAAACTGACATAATAGATGATAACTGTTTATTAGCTAACAGATTTTTCCCATTTCGAGAGAAGAAATATTCAAAGGAAATTACTTAGAGATTAACAGAGATATATCTAATATATTATATATATATAATATTCTCTAATATAACCAACCAGTTGAAATTTCTAATATCCAAAATCTCCTTTTCCTTTTTTTTGATAAAATAACTCATTCCACAAAAGATATATTGCTTTATCTTTATAGCTTAACATCTGCACACTCCTGGGTTTATATTTAGTAGACATGCGTTTTTATGTTACCAAAAGACTTGTATAAGAATGTTTAGAGCAGTGCTATTCATAATAGCTGAAACCCGAAAACAATCCAAATATCCATCAATAGTAGAATGAATTAAAAATTGTTGCTATCTGTACAATGAAATACCATAAATCAATGAAAATAAACAAACTACAACAACAAATATGAATGAACCTGAAAAACATTTATTTATTTATTATTTATCTATATTTAATTTTATATTTTAGTCGGATAAGATGTAAGACTGTCTATAGAGAGCCAGATTCTGAATGATTTTGTTGGCTGGGAGGGTTTTGCTTGCCACTATGAAGCTAGTGAAGTTTTTTAAACCTTTCTTGTTTTTTAATTGAGGTATAACTGACAAAACATTGTATTAGTTTCAAGTGTACAATGTAATGATCTGACATCTGTATATATTGCAAAATGATTACTATAATAACTTCAGTTAACATCCATTGCCATACATAGTGACAAACGTTTTTTTCATTTTGTTATGAGAACTTCCAGGATCCACTCTCTTAGCTACTTTCAAATATGCAATAGAGTATTATTAGCTGTAGTCACTATGCTGTACATTATGTCTCCATGACATTAATTTTATAACTGGAAGTTTGTACCAACAAAAACAATTTACTGAACACACACAGAGTACATACTGATTTATTCCATCTATATGAACTTCACCTATAAATAAAAATAATTTATAGTAATCACTAATCAGGCTATTACCTACTCTTCAGGAAGTGGTAACTGGAGGAAGACACGTGGGGCTTCTGGGCTACTGGTCATATTCTGTATCTTGATCTGGGTGCTGTTTACAATGCACCCAGTTTGTGAAAATTCATCAAGCTGTATACTTATGATGTATACATCTTTATGTAATACTTTAATAAAAAGTTTACATTAACATGATATGTTTGGGGAACTGTGAAAAAAATAAGTATATTGTTAAGTCCTTTAGGGAGGATCCTATTTCTAAATTATTTTCTACCTCTTTAGCTATGCTGTGACTAAATCTTCACCATCAGTGTGGGGTTGGGAGGGTCATCTCAGCAACTGTTGCCATACCATTTGAATGCCTAATTTCAGGGGATTTTCCAAATTGATTTATGTATATAACTATAGTCACTGTTAACAAGAATGCTTATGGAAGAAGATAAATTTAGGTGTTTTGATGACCAGATTGTGAGCCCAGATGAGGCTCATTGGATATTTACTCATGGCTCCCCAGAAGCATATGAAAACCAAGTTTTTTGACCTTCTCAGGGTAAAATACACTTGATTTTATTTACTCTTCTATTTTCCACAGCAAAGCATTGTTCTAATAGAACATCAAGTCTAAATTTACTGAGTTAAATTTTATATGACTTTTCTTCTGCTAGATGACTAGAAAAATGTTTTGCTTAGGGGAAAAAAAAGGCCAGAGAATTATGTCTGTTGTAAATAAAAAAAAAAAAATCATGTTTTTAAAAATGTGACAGCAAACTGTAAACTGAAAAAACAACAGGCTTGCATGGTGGGAGGTGCCATATGGAAAGAATGAGTCAGTCAATCTGTCAACAGACATTTGTTGAGCATCTACTTTGAGTCAACCCACATTCTTGCAGTGAGAATACAGTGGCAAACAAAACAAATGTGACACCTACCCTCATGGGGCTTGCAGTAGAAGAAATATGGCCAGTTAATCAACAACATTGGTTGTAATGAAGAATCATTATAAACACAGACAAAATCTAACTATCTTATTCTATCCTTTGTACCCATAAAGCATTTTAACCATTGTGAACGTGATATTTAGATCTTTTCTCTTTTTAAATATCCATGTATTAGATCTATATTTTTTTCACTAAGCACAACCATAAAATTATTTATGATATCCAGATTCATTTTCTTCAAGTAGAGCAGTAACTTCACAACACCCTCGAAATGGCCTAAGTGAAAAATCCCTCTGGTTTTTGATAATTTTTCTTTAGTCTTTCAATTGTCCCTACTACACTTAAACTAATTTTCATAAAAACAACTCTAGTTTTACACTGATATTTCATGGGCTTACTAGCAATTAAATAAGTTAAACTATTAAACAAAAAACATAATGCACATAAACAGGTCTGCAAAAGAAGAAAAGAGAATACAATTGATTGTTCATACGATTCAACTGGTAGAAGCAGATGTTCATGGCTGTTTAAGAACATTGCCTGTGAGCGCTGGGCATTCAGTATCCGAGAAGCACATTTTAGTTAACAGAAATAGAGTGATTCATGAAGTAAGTTGTTTAAATAGGTGTAGGTTAGAAGAACTACTAAAGCTGTGCTGTTTAACAAGGGAGCCTCCAGTCTTGTGTAGCCCTTGAACTTTTGAAATGCCGCTGGTCCAAACTGAAATGCACTGGGAATGCAAAAAACGTACTAGATTTTTAGGTACATTTTTGTATTGAAAAATGTAAAATGCCTCATTAACTTTTGACTTATTACATGTTGAAATAATAATATTTTGAATATATTGATCTAAGTAAATATACTTTTGAAATTAATTTTATCTGTTTCTTTTGTTCTTTTTAAAGTGACCACCAAAAAATAATAAATCACATGTGGCTCACATTTATGGTTTTCAACATATTATATATGGTCAGAGTTGTCATAATGTGTGTGTTTGCATGTGTGTATATATAAAATTTATAAATAAGAAATAACTGAAGAACAAAATGTGTTAAGCAATGTACTCAACCCTACATATAGTGGGAAAAGGAGAGCCAAGTGGAAAATGAGGCTGCTGATTCCAGAGGCTGTCCTCTGAAGCACTACTCATACCACCTCCTATAAACACATTCTTAAAACTAATACAATTTTTTTTGTGTTCAAGAAAATGACAGTTCTAAACAGGCATGTTAAACCAGATCAGTTGAAAAGACTTAAAGTACAGAGACTGAGAAAATGAATAAGGAAACATATAGTAAGTACACTTAGAATAGCAACATCAGGGAGCGGAACTCCCCCTAGCGCCCAAAGGGCAGAGTAGTTTCCAGAACCTGGAGAAGTCACCCAGAGGGCAGCAGCTAAACTCTTGGCTACTCAATAAAAAGGGTTGCAGGAGAAAATATATCCGATCCAAACTTCACTCTCTTCCTGTCCCCTGATCTTCTGCTGGTGTCTGCCACTGATGAAGACCAACAGGAAGCCTGAGAACAAGAGCACCATTAAACAAGCCATATGGATCAGCTTCACAGAGTGCAGAAGACAGTGCAAAGTGAAGGGTAGATCCAAGCAGACGAATGAAATATCTAGCACTCAAATGGATTATGAGCTTATTTCTAACCATAATCTTCTACGTGGAGAGATGTACTTTCTTTTTTTTTTTTTTTTATTTAAGATTTTTTATTTATTTATTCGACAGAGATAGAGACAGCCAGAGAGAGAGGGAACACAAGCAGGGGGAGTGGGAGAGGAAGAAGCAGGCTCATAGCGGAAGAGCCTGATGTGGGGCTCGATCCCATAACGCCGGGATCACGCCCTGAGCCGAAGGCAGACGCTTAACCGCTGTGCCACCCAGGCGCCCCGAGAGATGTACTTTCAATGCAATAAAAGACAATCAGAAATGTTATTGCATCCAATTTTTGTGTACACTAAAATGGAACTTTTTTTTAAAAAAGTTTGTTTTATTTATTTATTTGACAGAGAGAGAGCACAAGTGGGCAGAGCGGCAGGCAGAGGGAGAGAGAGAAATGGTCTCTCCACTGAGCAGGGAGCCCCATGCAGGGCTCGATCCGAGGACCCCAGGATCATGACCTGAGCTGAAGGCAGACCCTTAACTGACTGAGCCACCCAAGTGCCCCAAAAGGGAGAGGCAATAAATACAGTGTGACAATAGCTAAAAGTTACTAGTCTGAAAAATAATATATAAATTTTGGACTTAGATCCACAGCTCAATAAAATCTCTTTTTTGTTTGCATGTATTTTATAAAGCAACAAAAATATTGCCCCAACTATATAACAGGATTGTTGTAAGGGTCAACATTTCACTACTTGAAAAGTATAAAATTAGGCAGTACTATAAGACAGAAGTCAGTTTGGGGTAGGGACCCTTAAAATTAGAAACGATATAGTCTAATGCTTTATCTAAACTGTGAAAAGTCGTCCAAAGCTCTCCCCAAGGTTGCTGAATGTATATAAGGATTATGTTCTCACAGGCACAACCCCTCTTAGCCCAAGCTCTAGACCTGGGTTATGAATTGTCTCATTGATCAACATTCATTTTTTTCCTGTATTACAATATGAAACAAAACACCCTTCGTAATTTTTGTTAAAAAATAAAATCCCACTTAAAATAAGATTTGTGAATAAAATAGGCTTGGCTTTCAATGTGAGGGGTAAATTCAGCTTACAAATGCAAATATAGTTCATTGTTATTATAAATGTAACTTTGGGCATGTTACTAACATTTATCTCTTAATGACTTCATCTATAAAATTGAGTTGGCTAGAAGATCTTTATAATTTTTTGAGAGTATTACCTAAAAATAACAATATAATAATATAAGCATAACAATTACAAGACAACAATATTAGTTTGATCAAATGTCTTTCTTTTCTAGAGGTTATGTTAGTGTTAAGTAGCCACAGTAATAAATTTGCTCACTAATTAAATTATTTTATTTTTATTAAGGAGGTAATTTGAGAATTTTATAAAAACTCTAGTGTAACCTTCAAACTATTCTCCATATTAAAACCAGACTTTTTTTCTAAATCTCAAATAGGATTATGTTAGTAGTTTCCAACTACAAAATCCCTCAAAAGCTCTTCCATGTCCAAAATAAAGTTCAAACTCCCTAACATGATACCTCTTGCTTACCTTTCTAGTTTTCTCTCTCTTTCTCCCATACCTTCTGCCAACATCCTCACTATTCACACTCCTGTCTTATGAAACCCATTTGAGACATGTTTCCTCCCAGAAACCCACATGCATCCACTACTGTCATTATCAATATCAGGGCTGGATTGGAATTATTTGTCCATTGCATGTTTTTCTATACTTATTATAAAATAACTCCTATAAATCTACTATAATTCACTATTGTTGTCTGTCTATTCACCTCTCTCCCCATTAGACTTTATGATATTTCAGGACAGAAATTATTTCTTAATCATCTTTATATCTCCAATACCTGACAAATTAATGAAATATATTAGCATGTGAAACACTAGGCATTGACAGGAAAAGTAAAATCATTCATAGTAAATATGAAAATTGGCTAGATTAAATAGATAAACAAAAGAAAAAATTCCAAGACAAAAACAAAAGGGAAATTCATATTGAAATCAAGTTCAAGAGCTATTTCTTAGGTACAGAGATAACAACAAAGTTATTGAAACTTAGGATGACAATTAAAAAGCAAATTACAGTAAATTCTGGAGAAATGAAGCTAGGAATGAAAGAGTCCTACCAAGTATAATTTAATATTTTTGTCAAGCTCTTCTCCTTTGTCAGAGAAAATAAAAGAATATTTATATCCAAATAGTAAGTACATGTATTTTAAGAGCATGCATACTAAATCAGTTATTACACATAAATTTAACACAGATGCTTTTTCCATACCCACAATATTTAAGCTACCCCAAGGGCCATTCATAAATGCCTAATAGTTCTCAGAGGATCATTTGCCTTAACCTAGCATCAATAAAGTTAAATTGTAAATATACATTGCAAGATGATTTTGAAAGACCTCTGTCAAAGAAAACCTGCACTGGATGCAGTTAAATAGGCAAGGAGGACTTTATTTATTAAGACTATTGCAATAAGGGAGAGAGATTAAATTCAACTCCCTTGAAACAAAAGGCAAGAGACTTTCCAAGCTTGAGGTGAGCTGGAGGAAAATTTATGGAAGGCATTAAGGGAGGGGTTGGTCAATGATATTAGGCCATCTGTGTTTGCTAATTGGCACTTATCAAAGTTAGGCTCCTATCTTCCCACAAAGACAGGCATATAGCATGCTATCTTTCTTAATGATTACATTTCAAAAGGGATGGCTCCCAGGTCCTTGAAAAAGACATTCCTAGGTATTAAATCTGGCAGAAGGTTGGGAGAAGATTTACATCTCAAAAGGGCAGAGAAAGAATTTACAATTGCAAATTTTCTGAAGTAAATGCTCTTAGTGAAGGGAAGTCAGGGGCCTATAGTCAGAAGGAAACCTGTCTAAAATGTAGTGAAGCTGAGGGGAATTTTAAGGCTGCTGGGTCACTCAGGATTATGGCTTTTAACATGGGAAGCTCTCCTAAAAGAAGAGGTATAAGAGGTAACCCACTTTGTCAGCTCCCTTGTCTTTGCTCCATTATTTCCCCCATAAAGAACAGGTGTCAGGAGAAAAAGCATAGGATATACACTCTCCAATATCTCTACAGATAACCTTTTTTATGGTATGGTGTTGCCTGATGCATGGGTTAAAAGAGGTGTTTGCTAGAAAGCAACTTTCTCTCTCTTATCAAACATATGTACCTGAATAATCTGAATCTCAAACATTTACTAAATACTTCCCATAATTTAGTCATTTGCTTAGAGTAACTCTAACTCTTAAAATGTCCTAGAAATATATTATTATATCCACTTTACATGTGAGGACAGTGAAATTTAGAAAGTGCTCAGTCCCATGATAGATAGAGATGGTATCAATCATGGTCTGTATTACCAGACATCCTAATGCATTATGAGTTTTTGATGAAACTTGTATTCTAACAATAGAACTATTCCTTCATTTCTTTCCATACTGAAACTAATTTGGTGCCAGTATTTTTCTATGTATAAGGAGATGTAATTGGAGTTAAAACAAAAAAGATAATATATCTAATCCCTCCATATCCCACTGATACATAGATGACTATCATTTATTCAATTAAAAGTTTGAAATAGCAACAAAAATGATAATACTCCAAATAAATTTAACAAAAATGAGCAAAATTTGTATGAGGAAAAATTTAAAACACCACCAAAGACAGAAAAATCGATTTAAACAAATAGAAAGACCTCCTTTGTGTTTGGTTAGACATAGCATCAAGATGTTAACTCTTCCCAAGTTAATTTAAAAATATGAAACATTCCCAATAAAAATATCAAGGAGCTTTGTTATGGAGATAGAACTGTTGACACACCATAATAACCAAGAAAACACCGGGAAAGGAAAGCTTAGGGAGGAGGTGAGAATTAATTGTATAAGAAATGAGAAAAAATTATAAAGCTGCTATAATTAAAAGTGTGTACTGGCTCAGGAAGAAACAGAGCAATAAGGAAACAGATTAGAAAGTCCAGAAATAGACTAAATTACTCAGAGAAGTGGCGCCTGGGTGGCTCAGTCAGCTTCAGCTCAGGTCATGATCCCAGGGTCCTGAGATGAGCCCCCCATTGGGTTCCCTGCTCAGCGGGGAGCCTGCTTCTCCCTCTGCCTCAGTACCTCCCCCCTGTTCACGTGTGCACACACACTATCTCTTCTCTCTCTCTCTCAAATAAATAGATAAAAACTTAAAAAAGAAGAAGAAGAAGAAGAAAAATTACTCAGGGAAATCTAGTTTATGAGAAAGATTGAATCAAGGATTAATGGAGTAAAGTTTGTTTTTTGGTTTTGGGGGATTTGTTTGTTTTAAATAAGTAATGTTGGGGGCGCCTGGGTGGCTCAGTTGGTTAAGCGACTGCCTTTAGCTCAGGTCATGATCTCGGGGTCCTAGGATCCAGTCCCACATCGGGCTCCCCCAGCTCTGCGGGCAGCCTGCTTCTCCCTCTCCCTCTGCCTGCCACTCCCCCTGCTCTCTCTCTCTCTCTGTCAAATGAATAAATAAAATCTTAAAAAAAAAAAAAAAAGTAATGTTGGTTCAACTGTTAGGCTGTTTTGGAAAAGGTAAAATTAGATCAGCTGCTCACAATATAATAACAACTCTTAAACAGATCAGATATCTAAATATTTTTAAAAATCTAAGTATTATAAGAAAATAAGAATGAAATCCTACTTAAGCTGCATGCATGAGAAAGTTTCCTAACTATGACTATAAATTTAGATGTAAAAATGATTGACACATTTGACAAGATTTTTTAAAAAGTCATGACCAAAAAATGCCATTTTTTTACCACAATAAAAATAAAATACCATAAGGAAAGTCATATGACAGATGACAAAGTGGAAGAAAATATTTGTCACATATATCATAGGTAAAGAGCTAGTATCTCTAACAATTGAGGGAAATCTCAAGAATATTATAGAAAAAAATGAATAAAATACATGAATAATTTAGACGCACATATTACTTAAAGTTTAGACATAAAAGATTAAACAAAGAATTATGTTCACCTTCATTCACAGTGAGAAAAATACAAAATAAAATCACACAGAGTTATGATTTCTTACCTATCAAACTGGCAAAAATTTAAAAACTTAACAATACATTTTTAAGCAAGGCTTTGAGAAGACAGCCACTCCTATACATACTAGCTAGTGAGAATTCAGAGAAGGGGAAATAATTCAACCTCAGTGGAAAGGAATTTGTCAATATCTAAGAAAGTTGCATGTGCATTTGCCCTTCAACCCAGCAGTCCCACTCCTAAGAACTGATCCTGAAAATACACCTCCAACAACATTAAAATTATGCATGAAGATTATTCACTGTAGCATTTTTTAATAATTGCAAAATATTAGAAGCAACCTAAATGTCTAAGTGTAAGAAATTGGTTAAGTAAACAATGGTACCATACACAGTGTCGTATTATGCTGCTGTTAAAAAATGGAAGAAAGAAAAAGAAAAGGACAGTCTCCATGAATTTATAATGGAGTGATTTCTAAGAGATATTAAGTGCCAGGAGCATACTGCAAAGAAAATAAATAAAGTTTTACCTTTCACGTAAAAAGAAAAAAAATGCATATATCTACTCAGGTTTTCAAAAAGAAATGCAGAAAGTATCAGTAGACAAAATGTTGTTACTTCAAGGGATGGAGGGAGCATGATAAGGCTAATTTAAGGATGTGGGAGGGAAGGGTGTGTCTTTCAGTGTAACTTTTTGTATTGTGTTGACTTTTGAAAACTTGTCACCATTGTATCTACTCAAAATATATATATATGGCCTCTTTAAGATTCAGTGATAGTACTGGCAACACCTTCTGACAACACTGTTTAGGTGGCAACACCTCTCTGTAACACATTTTTATACTTGTGAGGTCAATTCAGGGCCTTATTATATCCTCCAGAAATCTCTAAATCAGCAACCAACATAATGTGCTGTTTCTTCTTTGAAGGTCTGGGGATCAAAGGATGAAAATGGGCGTGTCTTTTCTCACTGTGTATCTATTATAACAAGTTTAGCTTCTTACTGGGTAACTTTGGGTTCTGCTCATCTTGAAGTATTATTTCCCATGGGGCAGGGAAATGCTTTCTTAGGGGACTCAACAACTGTGCCATGAGACTGAAATCTGAGACTGCACACGGCCACTTCGGGATTCATACGCTAGAGAAACAGCAGGCAAAGAAGGGCGTTAGTCATTCTAGCTAGAGTGGTTAAGCCCACAGGTTAAATGGGAATTGAACTGATTTTACACAGTGGGGATAAGGAAGTACATATCTGGAATGCAAGTGACCCTCCAGTCATTTATTATTCTTGTATCCTGTGATTAAAGTCAGTGGAGAAGTCAAACAACTCCATTCCAAAAGAACTGCTAACACTCCAGACTTTTTTAGGAATGAAGATTTGGCTAACCTCCCCAGTCAAAAACTAGGATGCACAAAGTAGCTTTCTGAGAACAGAGGAATATGGAATGGGCTGTAGGAAAAGATGTTTATAAGTACTAGCACCTGACCAGCTGTAGACAAGGATTGTAATAATTATGGGTATTTATTCCATATTTTGATATAACATGTTTGGGTATATATTAATTTCTTTTCCCCTTTCTCATTCCTCTATCATCTAACATACTATTCATTGAGAGCTGTTCATTTTATATTTCCTTAATGAAGTCCCAGGATATCAAAGGAGAATGTGTTTCACCTAGAAGAGAACTGAACTTAACTCAAACATGGAGACATTCTGTTTTGTGAAGAGGATTCAAATGTTTTTGCTATACAAGGAGTAATAGCATTAAGTTAGGCAGAAGCTTTTTTTTTTTTCCCCTGTCTTTTGGAAGTTGGTTAAAAGAGGTAAATACGGATGCCATATTGAGAAAAGATGGATTGTGGTAGTTTATATTGTGTCAGGTTAGCTCAGCTGGAACCATATTTCTCAGAATTCCCTCCCATGATTAGGTCTGAGTTAACGTGGGTCATAAGAGATTTTTCCCACCAAATTGGGAAGGCGGAAATAAAGCAGCGGCTATATTCTTCTTTACACTTAGGTGGTCACTGTTGTACATCATACATGTTGTCATTTATCTGCTGCTCCTGAACGACGGGAGCGGAAACTAGGGCGACTCCTCCATTTCGGGGAGATCGGCTGTAGCTTCACCAACTCCTGGAGCTCAGCCCTGCGATAAGTGCGCCCATGCAGGACAGCGGCATCGTCGAAGCTGCCGACTTGGAGGAAGTAAGAAAACAATGTAGATTCCATTCTGTCCATGGGAGTTTCACCTCAGCCTCGCAGGTTTTAGCTCGTCCTCGCTTCTTTCACTTCATATCCATCTTGCGTTTCTGTCTGCCCTGTGATTTGCAGTCTGTGGCACCAGTCAGAAATAGCCTGTTATGTACTGTTCCGGCTCTTACAATCACATAAGCTCAAATCCCCAAAATGTGATGGCTCTGCTTCTCTGATCAAAGATGCTGATAGTTACCTGCATGACGTATAAGAGAATGGGGTTGAAGGGATCTAGGGAAGAGTGGCACCTCTCTGAATACATCTTTTGTACAGCTTTCATAATGGAAGCATGGAGATACTCTATGCCATTAAAATATTAAGATAAACCAACAACGATGTGAACAGCAGAAGGAAAACTAAAACTGAAAGCAACCTGAATCAAATATAGCCAATTATATTTCAAATTAAAATTATAATTAAACCGGAGGGGAAGGAAAATAAATAAAACAATAATCCAAGTAATTTAGGAACATAGAATTAGATGTACATTCTCAGTCTTCCTCTATGTGGGGAGAACTCTTGGCAGATTTGTTTTTTGAAGAGGAGATATGGGCAAATCAATTACGAATATATTTTAGATGTTTTATAGTATTGACAAATGCTAGGAGTTGGGATTTTCACATGGAAAGAGAGATTTAAATATACGGAAAGGAGGAGGGCAAAAGAGTACTCTCATTCAGATGTGTTGCAATTGGAGATATTGGTATAAAATCATTATTTCTAAAATGTGTGTGCATATGGTCATGTATATGCTTAGGGATGTGCATATGTATATCTCTGCTCTGTCTGCTGAAAGGGCTTGGAGAAAAAATCTAAATGAACACACCTAAAGCCCAGGTCATAGTCTCTAGTACCATTCCCCACTAACTGGAACCAGTACCACTAAGATAAAGAACTAGTTGATTCCAGGGCTGGGAAGCAGTAGACACAAGAGGGTCCTGGAACATCTTGCTATGTCAGAGAGCAAAAAAAGTGCCCTCCAAACTAAAAGGGCATGTCCCAAGAATTCAGGAGTCAGCTTCCGTGACAATTTGAAGACCAAAATAATTAAGTATACTGATAAACTGTTGACCATTGGGGAAAAAATCCAAGTGTCCATACTGATAATAAATAGGCAAATAGATGGGAGAAATTAGAGGGTTTTGCCAATAATACAGAATCAAGTAATGAAAGTGGTGGGAGTTTTAGAGGTAGAAAACCAGCATTTTGTAACCATCATAATAGGCTGATTCAAGCAAGAATCAATCGCACTTGATGAGGAGCAGGATAGTTGGATTGTTTAAAGTGCCAATACCAGACCATTTATTCGTTGTAAGGAAAAAATAAAATGTAACTGTCAGTGGAGAAATCAACAACTATTTGATTCGATGATTCAAATTAAAATCATCAATGAGGGACATATGGATATCTGCTGTCTCCATATGTGACAATCTAAGAAAGACACAACAGTACATAGTGTTTTGGCTGGGAATGCATGACCTGAACCAACTATGAATACACGTCAGACAGATCCAAATTCCAAAGAATAGTTTTAAAAACTATTCTGCAAAATCTCAATCTCCAAAGGCAAAGAAAGACTGTAGAAATAGTCCAAATAAATGGAGACTCAAGAGACTAACCCTGACAATTAAACACAATATTTGATCCTACATGGGATCCTGTACAGGGTGGGGGGCGGGGGTGGGGCAAGAATACTAATTGGAGCACTACTGAGTCAACTAGGAAAACAGGATTATGAAAAGTAGATGAGCTGAAAGCACTTGTTCAATTTTAAAATTTATTGAATTTTATAATTATGCTTAAGTCATGTAAAAGAAATTTGTTTAAAAAAGAAATGATGGAAAGGGTCATGATGAGTGTAATATCCTCTCTAATGATTCACAAAAATATAACGTGTGTTTGTGTGTGTGGCTGTGTATACAAAGAGAGGGGGAACAAATAAGGAGACAAATGAGGTAAAATATTAACAGCCGTTGAATCTGGTACTGTTTGTGCTGTTCTTATGTTTGCACGTATTTGTAACTTTAGAATTACTTCCAAATAAAACAGTCGTTTTTGTTTTTGTTTTGTTTCGTTTTAGTGTACTTGAAATTATGCAATGGTGGTTGTCTGGAAAAGTATCTAAACAGAATCTGAAATGTCTTTTAACTCAATGAACATAAATCTTCTCCTACCACGTAAGTATACAAGAAGCACACCTAACATACTTAAAAAAGAGAAGGAGAATTGTAAGGTTTATACATAATGAAAGCTGGATAAAATGTTTCTTGTATGTAATCATTGATACTTTGTTTAACGTTTCCTTTTCCTGTTTTTCTTTCTTTCCTTCTTTCTTTCTTTGTTTCTTTTTCTTGAGAGACTTGAATCTGAAATATACAAGAAAACATGAGTAGGGTTTTTTCCCCAGTAATGTTTATTTGTTTTTCACTTTTTTACTAGATTTCTGGCAAATTTCAAAAATAGATTCCCACTCAAAAACCTGCAGAAAAGGTTTTCAGATATTAGTTCTGAGCTAGGGACTCTGATCATATCCAAATTCTTCTCACTGTGTGCCTGAGGCTAATACACCAAATCCTGTTTGGGAGTCATTTCCTAGTGTTGCTTGACTTTGAAACAAACTGAGTTGTCTGCAGATAAACGGTGCTTAGGCAAGGCAATGACTTAGTGCTTGAAATGGCTAGCCAACTCTTAATTCATAGTGACTAAAACTATTTAAGAGTAAGGCATTGCCAACATAAGCTGCATGTTTTATGATAAACAGCTCAACTTAAAATTGTTTACTTTTCACATTGCAATATTAGTAGCTATCTGAATGTGGGTTAAGCAATGTGCGATTTTCCTGAATGTCCACAAAAGTGAAAAAGAATCCTTGCACGTTTTTTAGTGAAAACAATTTTGGCCAAAGCTTCTCTCTTTTCCTTAAGCTGTGGAATCGATGAAGTCAGGTCTTTGCATGCATGCTGCTCTCGTTCTTTTCTTTTGCCAGGACCATGAAGTCCTGATAAGAGACGGGGGAAGTTTTCCCCTCCCTTCTTAGTGGCTCAGTGAATACACAGGCACCATGAGAAGGTTATTCATGGAGTAGGGGCACACCCTTCTTGGTTACAGATGAATCTCTCTGCATCACCTAGAAGAACCACACTGTTTGAATAATAAAAACGATGGTGTTTTATTAAGGTATAGAATTACAATAGTATTTTACCCAGGAAACTTTTGAATCTCCACTTTTATCTACAGCCTATCATTCTTTTCTGCAACTTTCCCAAGCGATGTGTGCATACAAGCAAAATGTAACAAAGAACCATTTTATGTTTTGCTTTGGCCATAAACCCTGAAGTGGGATTCCAAGAAACTAAACTAAAACATATGAAAGGCTACTTTATTTTAAAGATAGCTATTTATAACCAAAGAAGTATAAGATCTGTGTTCTGATCCTTAAAGCCAAATCCTGGTCTTTGAATTTTCCCCTTTAATGGGGCAAAGGTTTAAGGGGCCACAACTCTCAAGCCCAGAAAGAGACTGCTATATATTTAGACTAAACAGACTTATTTACGCCCCCTACAGAATAAAATCCAAAAAGTAGCCTTGAATCCGATCAACTAGATAAGTGGTCCTTGTTTTTGGGCTTGGAATAAAATGTGATTGGAGTGGACTTCCTTCTTCTGGTAACCAGCTAAGCCAGTGGTATAGGAAAATACTTATTTGTGTCTATGCGTGAGTTTATAAGTCATAGGAGACTTCAGTACAAACCTGTATCCTGGAGGCATTATGGTCTACTGAAATTCTAACAGGTTTAGGGAGAGTTCTGGATTCAAATTCTCCATTACTTACAGCCTGAGTAAATGTCAACAGTTGTTCTAAACCTATTTCCCATGACTTAAAAATGTGGATAATAATAGCATCTATTTCAAAGGCTCAAATTCCATGTAGCAGACAGGTACTGCATACCGGGCACTACTCGGAACATTGCAGATTCAAAGATAAATAAGCTGTAACTTCTTTCATTGAACCTTGTTTGTGGGGTAAACATTCACGTGAAACATAGATAATTTGTATATACTGTAGTAAACATCATGATACTGATATTCATAGGGCAGTGGGTGCATAGAAGAGAGACAGTCCAGTTTAGAGGTTCAATAAACACTATTAAAGAAGAAGATGATCATTCTGAGCTTTGCCAGACTTGTAGGAACTATGCAGAAGAAAGTAAAACATGTATTTAAAATATGAAACAGAAAGACAACATAATGTGTTCAAAAAACAATAAGGAATTTTATATTTATTAGAACAAAAAATGAAGGGCAAAGTTTGGAAGATAAAACAGAAAGTAAGAAAAGGTCAAATCATGGAAAATTATTATGTTGCCTTAAGAAGCTTATGGATAACATACACACATGTGCACACACACACACAAATCAAATAAATACAAGAAAACTCTGAAAGCTGCAAATACTTTATTTTAATGCTGGCCTGTTCCAGAAAGCTTTTTGGAAAGAAAAATTTAATCACTTTGACTTAGAAACAATGACGTTGATGTACAATTTAGCCTAATGGAGAACTGAAATTATAATTTTATGCATCAACCCAGCCCTGACTTTACTCATTTGGGTAAATGAGTACCTTACAGAGGTGCACTACTGGTGGCCAGCTACTTTTTTATGCTGCTTAAGATGCGGGGAGCAGGAGAGAGGTTGATAGAAATGGAATATTCACGAGTCAACACATTGTAACAAATATACATAAACATGCAGTTTCTGACTCTACATTATTCTTTTTTATCTTTAGAGATGGTGTCAGGTTATTTCTGTTGTCACAATATTGTATAAAATATGCCTAGTGCCCGTTGAAGGCAGACTGGGCTGATGGTTAGTCCTCACTGGAGAAGCTACATGCTAAACTGTAGCTGCCTATTTTAGGAACATTGTTACCAAAAGCTGAACCATGCTGAAAAGTTAGAGTCAAGTAAGGTGAGACACTCCATTCACAGGTAGTTTCAGCAGTAAGGGCGAAAAAGATTACAAGGACGAAGTCTCATAGTAAAAATGAATAGGTGAAAATGGGTCAGTGCTAGCCAACATTCATATGGAAGCAGATATACATTTTAACTCTGGAAAAGAGTGTAGAGCACTAACCAGGGTTAAAAAGCTAACAGAGCCCAGATGAAGGAAAGAGGAAGAGTGGTTATAAAACTGAAATTGGGTAGGCTTGATGGGTTTGGGTCAGAGAAAGATCAGGATTAGAGAGATGGAGGTGCAGTCTTCCAGAAAGCAAACAGGATAATATCAGTCAAGATGGTCTCCTGTGCACGCCTTTATGCACATTTGCTCCTTAGGCTGTGTGTTCTGCTCTGTTTCCAGGGAAAATCTTAGTGACCTCTGACAATATATGATATTTAAATCTTTGTGAACCCAGCTCTGTGCTCAGGACCCCCAGATGATGAAGAGGATTGCCTTTCCCAACATACAGAGATTATATCTATCCCTTCACCAAATCAGTCAGCAAAGGTGTGTTGAGGATTCTGCAACACAGACATACCACCTGCTAATGGTGGTATGTCTGTGTTGTAATTGAAGCTAAAGGAATTAATAGAGGCTTATATCAATGTCCCTAGCCTGAGTTGCTTAGAATCCAGGGCAGAAGAAAAATAGAAACAGGTTAAATAGCAAAAGGGGAAAGAAAATACTCCAAAACTCTATTTTAAGTGTCACACAGTAGTACATAATCAATGCCCATGAAATTGGAGGGCAGCAAGGTCACTTTGGATTCTACCTCGGAAATGTATAGTTCTATTTTAACTCATTTCCAAATAGATTAATGGACTACAGTGAAAAAGGTACAACAATGTATAATGTATAAATGATGCATAATAGCATTGTGCAGCTCTTGTGTTATTTTTATCTTGGAAATGTTTATCTTACTCTATTACCGTAAATGTAACACATGCGATTATCTGCCTAACAAAACTCCAAGAAGTAACATTTACACCTGGATAAATTTATTATGCAATACAAAAAAAAAAAAAAAAAAAAGGAAGAAGAAAGACAGACAGAAAGAAAGAAAGAAAGAAAGAAAGAAAGAAAGAAAGAAAGATTATATTTTTGTAATAAAAGTAAAACCTTCTCAAAATGGAAATGTACATGCTTAATAAATATACTCAGTAATGCAAATTAAAACAAAAAGATATAGTTTTCCACCCATCAATCAGTCAACGATTTTTCAAAATTCTAACTCCTCAAGGATATATGACTTAATATTACTTAGTAGTCAAAGTATAAATTAATACAACTTTCTGGAAAGCAGTGGGCAGTATGTCTAAGAGGCCTAAGTATATTCTTACCTTTTGAATCCAGTAGTTAAACACCTTGGAATTTAGCCTAATAAAATAGTCTCCTGTTTGTACAAAGATACATATTTATATTTGTATACATTTGTATTTGTATACATTTTATTTGTGTACATTTGTATTTGTATACAAATATTAATTTGATCTTTATTCATTAGAAACAATGTAAAATTATTTTAAAAATGGCATCCATGTCCATAAAAAGAAGAGTGTTTCACTAAGAGCATGTTCAAATGATGGGTGATTTTAGCCATTACAAAGATTTTTACAAAGGTATATTTAATGATATGGGAAAATGCTCAAATTAAAATTTAGTCCAGGAGATTGCTGCCTTTTAACTTTTTTTGGGATACTGCATGGTGGGTGCTGCAGAGCCATTTCGTCCTGCTTCACCCCCACCCCAGTTCCCAAGCCCTGGGCTCCAGTGAGTGTAACAGTGGAGTCTTCACAAATGGAACTTGACAGAAACAAGAACCAGAGCTTCAGCTAGACTCAAACACAATCAATGAGGAAAGAAAAGCGAGGACGAGGAGGAGACTTGCCCCATCCAGTGTGGAGCCAGGAAATCCGTATCTGCCTTCCGGAAGAGCTCTAGGCAGGGGCCAAAGGAAATAA
Organism: Ursus americanus; assembly: GCF_024610735.1. Lineage (NCBI taxonomy): Eukaryota > Metazoa > Chordata > Mammalia > Carnivora > Ursidae > Ursus > Ursus americanus. Next base: position 41,101,435 of record NC_142145.1, read on the forward strand.
TCAAGGACCTTTTAATCTAGGATTAAAAGTTGCCTCAACTGTTATAATAGGAATGAGGAAAAGCCTGGAAGGGCTTCAGCTCACAACACCATCTCTGTGACGTGGTTCTTAAATCTATCTGGTTACTTGAAAGTCCTGTGACGTTAAAAGCCTCTCTGCACCACATCTTACTCTGATAAAAATGAGATTAAGTTCTTTCCCTGCCAGCTTTAAATTCTACAATTCTAATAAACTGAAATTTTTTAATACAAATTGAAAAACAAAAGAACGTTTCATTAGAATAAAATGAGATCAGGCATACAAAACAGATTAGAAGACGATGGAAGAAACGTTCAGAAAGACACCAGTATTACAGTTGTAAAGTACCAACACAATTAGGTGTGAAAAAAAATTTTTTTCCCAGAAGTTTAGATTTTGATTGCATTGAAGTGTTTTATTTCCACAGTAGCCAAACAAATAAATAGACGCAAACTGCTTTTATAACCTGAAGGCAAAGTCATTCCAGCTGGTATATAGGTCATCAGTTTCCTCAGACTGCTTTTTTTCTCCCCAAATACTTCTTTTCACTCATCACTGACCATTAAAGCCCACTACCATTCTTCAAATGTTATTTCTTAAATTGTTTTCCATCAGGGAAATCTTGAACATCTACAGTGCAGAGTTTAGAGTAGGCTTCCGTTGAATAAAGACAACTGTAATGGTAAATGGGAGGGGCTCGACAGAAGGGAGGCGGGTATAGGGTGAAACAGTCACGGGATCCTGCCGCACAGATGGACTAGGCAGCCCTACTCAGTGATTCAGCAGCCTCTACGTTCTTTCTGTCATTAACATTTCCCTCCTTAATCTGTTTTGAGTCCTTCTTCCCCACTTACTTGGCCTGAAATTTTTATTTTTCGAGTCTTAGTGATTAAGAAAATAAAGGCAGATTAATCTGTTTATGTGACAGCTTGATACAGCAATAAGAACATAAATAATTTCTGCAAACAAGCCCCTTTTTGGATCTTGGCTCAACTCCTAAAACTCAATCTATCTGTACCTCATTTTTTTTCAAAATGCGAAAAAAGAGAGAGATTGAGAGAGAAGAGAGAGACAGATTGAGAGAGAAAGTGAGAGGGAGAGAGAGAGAGATTGAGAGAGAAAGAGAAAGGGAAAGAGAGAAATCTTTACTTTTGGCTTAAAGGGTTGCTTTGAAGATCAAGTGATAGCAACATTACATATTGATAGGCTTTACAAACCTAATGACATTGCATAAAAACTAGACCACTTTAAAATATATATTTTATCTAATGGGAAAGTAGAATGCCCTCTAGCTTTCTCCTGCTACACAACCAGTTGTTCAGTTTTGTTAATTGTCACCACCTAAAAGAGGAGGAGATTCAAGACAGGTAATTAGGACCTATGACAACAAGCTAAGGGCAGAGAGTTCCTACCCCCACCTGGGGTGGCAGTCAGTAGCCAGTGGACTGACTCACGGAAAGCCCCGCTCCTTTGCTTCCAGGTCAGGAAACTTGGAGTTGAAATGTACCTGCCAGAGCTCTTTGTGGGCACTACCTGTGTCTGGACTACACCTGAAATCACACCCTCTCATGGCTCCTCTCCCTTCCTGTCCTATTCAACACTTCCTACCCTTTACTGATTTCTCCCAGGACCATGTCCTTCATAAATCACTACATCACAATTCTGGAGTTAGGGTACGCTTCTGGGAGAAGCCAACCTAAGAAACCCAATAAATTTTTTTTCATTAAGTCAACAAATGTCTATTGAACATCTCCTAACTGCCAGCACTGTCCTTATTCCTTAGGCAGAGAGAAACAAAACATAATCCCTCTCTAGACACCTTATATTTTCTTGAGAAAGGTGAGAAAAATAAATGAATGAATAGGTCTATATTATGATTTGTGTTAAAATTGCAGTAAAAATGCTATGACCAAAAAAAAATAAAGTAATTCAAGGAGGGGATAGAGAAAGACAAAAAGTACTATTTTAGATAAGGAGGTCAGATAAATCCTCTCTGAGAAATGAATATGAACAAAAACTAGCCTCTGCCAAAGTAATATTTGTTCTTATATTTCAATATTGAGAATCAGGTTAGCTTAAGCCTTTGTAGGAAGTTAACATGTACTGGGCGCTCTGGTTGGCTCTGAGAAGACAGAGGTCTCACAGAAGAACACAGGACATGGGGCTGAGATTGGGGTTAGGCCTTGTTAGGGCTGAGTGTGAGGCGAAGTGTCCTCAGCATCCTAAAAACAGGACAGAAGCAGAAAGAAATGTGGAAATGCTGGGATTTTTCTGAAGGTTGTACCCAGGCAATTCAGAATTCAGGCCTCTTAGAATCCATGAAAAGGGTTTATTCCATTGCTTCCTACTCTTTCTTAGAGAGGAAAAATGTGTTCTTATCTCTTTGGGTTCTTCGTAGCAATGCTTTTAAATGTCAGCTTATTAGATGGGTGTGTTTTGTGTGTGTGTGTGTGTGTGTGTATGCTCCAAATTTTATTTTACATATAAAGGAATTAGCTAGGATCCTCTTCTTGAAGAGAATAATTAGCTATTTCCCTCAAACCATTGTTTAAACTGATTATTGTGAACGTTACCATAGAAATACACAATTAAAATATACATACCTACATAGAAAATATTGCAGGTTATTACTCTTAAGTCCACTTTTGCACATATGGATTTATCCTTTCTTGTAACTCTTACTCTAACAATTTAATCTTTCTCTCCAAAGCTTTTTGACTCTGCCCGAGATTGCAGTAAGAGCATGCTAAAATAGAGCTAATATATAATGTATCCTGGTCTCCTATCTCTTTCATCCCTTGGAGACAAATCAAAACTGAAATAAAACCCATGATTCATCCTGTAAAATTCAAGTTTCCCATAATCTTAATAAAATCTCCTCAAACTAAGCATCCAAAAAGGACTATTCAATAATCAAGTACTACTGGCTTTGTTTCCTGGGAGGAAAGGCTAAATGGAATATTTTAAGCAAATCATAGATGCAAATGTGATGCATTGCTTCAGAATCTCTGTGCCTGATTTCCAGAACATCAGTTCACTGGGCTGTACCAGGATCTAGTCTAAGATGAATGAACCATTTGGACTTAAGGTTGATCTGGATGGCAGCAATTCACCACAAGTCATTTCCATCCTGTGAAATTGCATTCCTCTTTTTTCTTTTTCTGTGAAGCAAGGAAAAATAAATAGGCCTAGCAATGCAATTCCTTATTATATTGATCAGACTTCTGGCATTAAAAATGTCTGCCCTTTAACCTTTCCCTTTTCAGAAATCTTTCAATGACTCCTCTGTGCATGACATGAATATGTACCCCAGGAGACATTATAAGCAATATTTTTTTTATTACTGACACTGTAAAAAATGGATGTGTTTTAAACCCTCTATCAACTACTATTTAAAAACACAAGACATGATTGATCACCAGATGGAACAGTAAAAATGAAAACTGGGAGATAAAGATGGAATACAAATATTTAATCATAAATGGAAAAACAATGAAAATCTGAGGGTAACTATATTCTGTTTGCAGATAATAACCTTTCATGTGAGAATGAGTCACTTATGGTCTCTAACATAGAAACATAAATCCAGTTGCATTCTAAATACAAATTTTTGCCTGCAACAATCTTGCTTATAACTGAAAACATTTTGTTTAGCTATTCTAATTCAGCAAAGTCTGATATATTTGAATTTTTACATCACATCAGTCAAGAAACATTACTTCTCCTACTAACACAAAAAGGCATTTTCTTCTGTAACTTAAAATATGGCAGTATCATAAAGCATATTGAAAACTTTCTGACAAAAGGTTTGCGTCCATAATAGTAGAGACCTTATGTAATACTTTCCTGAGATAGAGATTTTACTGCATTTCTGGTGTGTCCCAGAATGTCGATGAAATAGAAATGTATTTAAAAATATTTTGCAGATGGTATTGCATTATTGCCTTAGATGTGAATATGGTATGCTAGACCACCCTTCCTCAAAAAGTAATGACCTGCACTATCACTTGTTCTAAGCTTAATAGGACATAATATTTTAGTTCATTATACGGTGATAAATGCTCAAATATAGGATTTGAATTTTGTCACTGTGAAAATTATAACCAAGAAATCCTACTAAATTATGAGAGACAAAGTACATTACAAGCATTCCAGCATTTAACACAAGAACTGAAGTGTAGTATTCAGTAACGAAGCATGTTAGGGTCGTCTGGGTGGCTTGTTCAGTTAAGCATCAGACTCTTGGTTTGTGCTCAGGCCCTGATCTCATGGGTGGCGGGTGGAGCCCCACATCGGGCTTTGTGCTCAGCAGGGAGTCTGCTTGGGGATTCTCTTCCTCTGCCCCTCTCCCCATGCTTGTGTTCACTCTCTCTCTTTCTGGAATGAATAAATCTTTATTTTAAAAAAAGAAGGAAAACATGTTAAACTTACGACATCACGGCATCTTCTATCAACTACATGCTTTCACTACTTCTCCCTGTAGGGAGAAGTACCCAGTAGGGAGCTCTGCCGACCATACCATCTCACCCCACATTGTGAAAGGCCCATCCTTTGGCATCTGTCTGAATACAATGTACTAAATCAAAATATCCATTAGGACGTATAGTAGCCTAGGAATATCTTAAATGATCATATTGAGTATAACTTTCATATTTATTTCTACAATGCTTGATTGAAGATTTCTCCTTCAACATTGACCTAATTTTTCAATATTATGTATTGAGTCCACACCCGTGGTTCATTGGCAGTGATGAGGCAGGGAGGACACAGCAGTGACTTCTTCCGTCACACCCAGTATAAGAGGTACACAATTTTCTTTAAAAGCACTGTTATTTAAAAGGCATGGATGGCCTGAATTTCAAGGATAAAGGAAGCTAATATTTTTCTTCTTGTTTCCCTAACTTTTCCATGCCCCGTCAAAGAACTGATCAGGCAAACACGTTAACAAGAGTTCAACTGACGGAAGAGAAACAAGGCAAATTCTTCCATTTTCACCCTCTTAAATTAAAGCGTTGAACTAAGCCAGGTAAAACACTTTTGCCTTAATCAGTATGTGTTATTTCAATAAAAAATTTTCCAGGTCAGTGTAAAACATTTTTCCAAACATCATCTGTTTGTAATCAGGTTGACAGTTAACAGTTTTGACCAAATTATCCACCAAATTAACTGGACAAGGTCAAGATGATAAATAACTTGAAAGGGCCACAGCAATTCCACCTATTGTGATATATATTATCAAAAACAAAGGCCAATTCCACAATGCTAGGGCCTTTACACAAAATTTATAGACCTTCCTTTTTGTTCATGTTAGCTCATATTCTAACTAATGATTTATTAATCTGCCAATGTTCCACTGTTTTGGGAATATATAAAATGTAGCTCAGAACTTTGGAATTCAAACTATTCAATAAGGCCCATGGTGATTCTCTCGGGAATGAAGTTCATTCACAGAGAATGTTTAGCAGATTATGTAGTAATCCATAGCAATCTTCCCTAGGGTTCTTATCTATCATCTCAGGGTAATATCAATGTGAGTAAATAATATTTTCCTAGAGGAGCCCATTTGCTCTATTAAACCACAACTTCTTAGAGTCCCAAAACTCCATGATTTCTTGGTAGGCCTATTAGCCTTCTGGGAAAAAAATAGGAGAACATCAACCATGTCTAATCAACCCATAACCACCTAGATGATGGCTCAACTGGAAGTTAAGTGTCTGCCTTGCTCATTGTTGTTCTTCTGAAGTGAATACCAAGGCTGGGTACATAAGTGATAGCTGATTTAATAAAAAGATACCACTTGATTGGTAAAAAAGGGTAGGGTTCTTTTTTCTATAAATATGATATTCAATAATAAGAATCTTTGAATAAGTTTATTTATGTTGTTTCCTGGGTGGTTCTGTGGCTGTTTAAAGGATTACACCCTAGAGAAAATACTCTGCTCTCAGATAGAAATACAATCTAATTGTAAAATTGTTTAAGAATACCTGTTAAAGTTTTGAATATTAAATGGAATAATGCATTCAAGTGGCTAAGGCATGATTTCTCATATAATTAGAAGTGTTCTGTAAATGTTCATTTTCATTATTCTTAATGCTCATTGTAGGTGAGCATTAAGCCACTGAGGGTAAAAATGAAGATATTCTGTTCTGTTTGCTACTCAGTAGCAATTCAGAAGTTAAAGTGAGTCCAAAAGTGAATAAAAATGGAAGAGAAATCATATGTCCTTGCTAATTCTAGATAATAGCATAATGTAAATGCTAGATGTTGCTGCCTTTATCTTAGAAAATTGGCCAGCTAAAAGCAAAATCATAACTGAAATTTGTGCTCAAATCCAGAATCATCAGGCAGCAGTCTTGGGCACTCAAAACCCTGAACCATGGCCCTCACCTGAATCTGCTTCTCCTCTTGTCTCACCTACTCAGTGTAATTCAGTTCTTCCATCTGCACATTTCAACTCTGAGTATTATAATTTTGACAGGAGTTCTTTGTATCAGCTAGGTTATCTGATGTTACCTAAGAGAAAGTGCTGATGAAAAAAAGTGATTGCCTTCTTACTCTACAGAAAGAGCTATTTGCATTTTGATAGTGTTCTGTTGATGGCCCGAGGCACTGGAGAGAGTGACGCAGGATCCAGGATCCTTCTCTCCTACCCTGGCTTCTCTGACTCATTCTTTCCCAAAGGAAGATAAACTTTTCTGGATGAGTGAAATTGTGCACCCTGGTGCCTCTTCTCTTTGTGGGCCCTAATCCACTTACCATTCCTCCATAAGGTCAATTTATAGGCACACTCCTGACTGCAGGATTCAGCCCTGGTGTCCTGTATGCATAAGGATCCTGGGAATGAGGGATAAGGAAGGAGGAGAAGCATGGTGCCAATTTGGGGTTAAGCTACATTGTTGAATCCAGTCGTTAACAGTTTTAAAAAATTGATTTCTTTTGATTCTCCATCTGACTCCTGTACTTATTTCTCATTTACTTTGGAGCACAGACAGGAAAGGGTAAGGTATCCCCCAAATGATTGGCATACATTTCTTAAACTCATAGTAGACAACTTATTTTTCCGGAGTTTATGGGAGACCATTCTATGGTTCTCCGGTCACCATAATAATCTAGGAAAGAACACAAAAACAAAAACCTGGGTGTTGAAAGATGAGTGTATACTGATGGGAGAGTGGATGACTATTCAGAAATAGGAAAGGTTACCTGACGGGGAAGATGTATCAGAAGTTGGTCATCTACCAACCTTCCAAGGATATCTGCTGGGACTCTGACTCCCAGGGTGGAACACAGACAGAGATGGTAAGTTTTGTTACCAGTCACCAGTGACTCCAGCTTTGAAGGTCCCTGCTTTTTACTTTCTCCTCTATTCACCATTGGGTACACTGTTTCTGAAAGGAGGTTGAGCTGAGGATCTCTGTGTGGGAGCTGAATATTTGTAGCTTTGAGGTTTCCTGCCCTTATTCTATAATAGTTCTAATTTTTATCCATATTGTTTTCAAGAGCTGCTGCTTGTTAACAAAGATCAAGTCATATTGCTGCACAGATATCCCTTCAATTAATTGAAATGTAGAGTCAAATTCGATTTTTAAAAGAGGTCACACACCTACTTAAAATTAAAAATTATTCTCAACAGTGATTCAAAGAGGGTTTCTTTGTTGCTATTGTTGTTTGACTGACAGCTACACATCCTGGGCTAAAAACACCTGAAATAGGTGTTCATTGAAAGAACAATGCATTTTGTAATATAACAGGTTGTTAGTTGTTGTTGTTGTTGTTGTTATTGTAGTACTTCCTAAAATCACAAAATGGTTAACAACACATATTAACCTTGAAGGGATCTTGATTTGCTGAACAATTCTGCATATCCACGTATGTTTTTTTCTCCTTTTCTTATTTTCAGTTCATGGGAAAATAGTGACATTGAATTTAATTTGGTGAATGAATTGGTTAAAATATTTGATCACGTTCTTTAGTGGCTCATGAAAGAAATCAATTTGTCATTCCTTCACTTTAGGAAAAAAAAAGAAAAAGAGAAAAAAATTAGAATGTATTTTGAAGTTTGTCATTTATCGATGAGCATAACATGAAAGTCACTTTTATTTTTCTATTATGTTGCTGCTTGAATACTCTTATACCTACAGAATTTCAAAAGGGAGAGTATATCTGTTGGATAAAACCCCATAAGTAGAATCAGTGGATTGAAGACTATATGCATTTATAATTTTAATATGTTGCTAAATTCCCTGCATAGGAATGGGATCTTATTACACCCCTACCCACACTTCCACAATGCAGCAAGTTAGGCAACTTAAATTTTTGTCAAATAGGAAGGTAAAAGAATGGTACTTCAGGGAAGTCTTAGTTTTTGTTTTTCTAATTATGAGTAAAATTGAATATTTGTTAATGCTTAAGGGCCATTTTCTTTTTATTCTTCTTCTCCTTCTCCCTCCCTTCTTCTCCCCCTTTTCCTCCTCTTTTCTTTGTTTTGCCCATTTCTCTATTAATATATAAGGCTTATCCTTATCTATTTTTAGGAGCTCTTTATGTATTAGGAATATTAGCCATGTGTCTATCATGTGACTAGTGGTTATTTTCCTGGATTATTAGAATTGTGACTTTGCTGTATAGAATTGTTTTGTTGTTATTTTTGTGGAATTGAATTGCATTTTTATTTTTTATTTCTTTAAAAGATTTATTTATTCATTTATTTTAGAGGGGGAGAGAGAGAGCATGTGAGGAGGGACAGAGGGTGAGAGAGTCTTAAGCAGGCTCTGCGCTGAACATGGAGCCCAGTGCAGGGCTCCCTCTCGCCACGCGGAGATGAGGACCTGAGCTGAAACCAATAGTCAGACACTCACCTGACTGTGCCACTCAGGCGCTCTGAATTTAACATTTTTAAAAACTATTATATCTATTGGAATTTGAAATAGAATGAGAAGACTTTTCTTACTATATATGATACAATAATTTTATATATCCTCCAGATACATTTACGCATTTATTTGATAGATGTGAGTGCTGTAGCTAATTGCAATGTATCTTGGTATCTGATATGATGCATGAATTTTACTTAATATTCTTATCAGATCATTATTTACTTGTCCCCCCATCATTTATTGCCTAATCCACGCCCTCTCATTTATAAATTGGGTCTATTCCTGGATCTTCTATTATGTCCCATTGGACTATCTTTTTCTTCATGTGCCAGTAGCACACTTTTTAAATTATTAACAGATTTTAAGATCTTAAAGTGCTAATTTTTCTTCTGTGCTTTCCTTTTAAAATTTTCTTGCTATTCTTTCTTGTTTTTCCATAGGAGTGTGGATTAATTTCATTTGTCCAACCCTCTCCTTCTCAAAAAAGACCCAGTTGTATTTGCACTTGATTCATATTTAATATTCATATAAATTAATTAAGAAAAAATTGATTTTATGCGATAGAGTCACTGTCGAAACTTAGCCAACTCCAAATTCATTGCCTTTCTGGCCCCTCACCCACAGAGGTGACCCATTCTTCATATATGATATCATGTATAGCAAATATATTCAAAAGATTGCTTTGATCATGGTTGTTCCCCTGTTCAGCAGTCAGCAGTGGAGACATTTGGCTTACCGCACTACTTCTTCTCTAGCTAAATGTGCTTTTAAATGCTGCACAAAACACTTCAAAATTTTATGTCTTTTTGCTCACTTTCCACCTTGGCCAAATGTCTTTCTTTATCATTAACTTGTACCCCTTTTTAGGACCAAATCACATCTGCTCTGTGATACCTTCGGCAGCCGCTTTAACCAAGAGTGTTTGGTCTTTGCTTAGAAATCTGTTCACACTTCCTCTCTGTGTCAATCATTTGCCTTCAGTCTTTGAATTAAGGCTAATTACCAATTTATGTGTAGACATCTTCTTAATTAGGTCATAAATTGGTTGAACAAAAAATATAATTCTCATTTTTTAAGTATTTCTGACAGACAAGAATGTATGTGCATGTGTTCAAGTGTACATTTTTCCGCATTACTTTCTCTAGATTTTCCTTTCCTCTACGTGTTTGTCCTCAGCAGTTCAACACAATCAGTTTGCCTCCTCTTTCTTCAAATAATGACCCTCTTTCAATATGCAGACAGACCTTTCCTTATAGCAGCAAGACATTGCTCGGAATCCTGCCTTTTTGGCATCTATCCAGTTTTTAATCACTGACAGCGCTTTTTCACCCCTGTTGCCAAGAATTTATAGGTGCTAGGGAATAGACCTGCCACGAGGTATGGGTTTGTCCAGGGGTGGCAGCTAGCTCTGTGGACCCTGGGAAAGCTGGACCTTAGATGGCCAGATGGCAAGAGAGCTTCTTGTGTGTTTTTTAAATGCAGGCACAGATTTTCCCTGTCAGGTGATACTCAGGATAAAAATATCTCTTTTAAGAGGCATTGAAAATCTAAATTGAGTACATCTGGCAACCCTCCTTTATTTACTCTTTGTTAAGCATCATAAAGTATCCTTTCAAGGCAGAGAGGGAATGATTTACATTTGCAAAGCCCAGGCTGATTTATTCCTAACAAATTTTGCTCACCCAGATGATTTGTGTTCCACCTTCCAAGATCTTTTAAACTAGTTTTCCAGGTGCAGAGGTGAGAGTTGCCAGTGTATAATTTTTGGATTACCCTTAACTCTCTTCTGCAAGATGTTCAACACTTTGGCTACACTCCAATCTCCAGCTATAGTCTCTGCTTGAAAGGATAAATTACATATTTTTGTAATTATATAGAAATAAAAACACATTTTACCAGTGAGGATGCCAAATCTGCCAACTATCTTAAAAAATCTTTAATTCTCATGCACTCGAATCTAAAAATAAGCTCTATTTCAAATTAGATCTCTTTTGCAGGGTTTTACCAGTTTATAATGAAGCTTGAAAAACAAGTTCCCTAAATTTAAAATACATGGAATTAGATGGTATAATTGATGATCATTTAAGGTAAGACATGCCAAAGTAATTTCTTTAGACACCAGACTCAGGCAAGCCCTGGAAGAATTGACTTTATGCAGTTATTCTGTAGGGAGCTCTCCTTTATCATTAATCTCAAGCTAACCAAGACACTGAAATAATACTCACATGTATGATTCTCAACCAGTTATAAAATACATGATTCCTAAAAGTTTTTATTAGTGCTTACAAACATCAGTAGAAGGTAGATATTGTACTTGTAGACAAAGTGCTTAAAATGTGGGTTGCTGAGGTATGACTAAGCATTGCTACACTCAGTGATCAGGGAAACAATATTTGGAAATCTTGTCTACAAACTCCAGATGTGTGGTTCTTCTATATACAGTTCTCCTGCAGTAGTTCTTTGATTACTCAACATCAGTGCATTCGTACATTTAGCAATAAAAGGATAGAACATTATCCTAGGTACAGAGCATTGACCAGCACATTTAAAATGCCATGCAGTTTGAGAACTTTGCATTAAAATCTGAATCTTTCCCTAATTTTATCTAGGAAAATAATGCTATCTTTCTGTGAAAATGGTTGACAGTAACCAAATGGAAGAAAATTATTACTAGGAAGGAAGTTAAAACCAGCCAGAAATTAAAATTGCGCAAGCATTAATCAATGATAATTGATAATAGCTAATCAATAGTAGAACAAATAGAGACATTCCCACAAGAGAAGTAAATGAACATTGAGCCTTATGAACTTTCATTGATCAAGGTGTAAATGTATACCTGGATGCACTGCATTTGAGGAAGTGCATTAGCCCTTCCCAACTTAAAAACCCGAATCCGTGACCTCGCATTTTAAATGGTTCATTAAAATGGAAACAGAGAATAATTGGAATTAACCATCACTTTCTTCGTGTGCTCATGTAGACCCTTGTATAGATATCAATATTCTAGCACTTCTCATATTACAATTCTTTCTTTTAATTTATTTTATCATAGTAATGCATGAAAGTTTGAAAAGCCAGATTCTAACAAACAGTATATAATAAACATGGACACTGCCTCAATATCCCTCATACCCAGTTCTCCTACTTAGAAGCAATTAAAACATTACTGGAGGGTTTCCTGGGTGGATCAGTCAGTCGGGCCCAACTCTTGGTATCAGCTCAGGTCATGATCTCAGAGTCGTGAGATAGAGTCTGGCATTGAGCTGTTTTTTTTTTCTCTCTCTCTCAAATAAATAAATCTTCTAAAAATAAACAAATAAATAAACAAAACAATATTATAAATAAATTATAAATAAATAAAACAAATTACTAGATTAGTCTGATGACTAGCCCCAGAATTGTAAATAGTTAAAAAAAAAAAAGTTTAAACTTTTGCTCTGATTTTTCAAATTTATGCATCATTTATTGTTATCTCAGTCTAAGAGACCAGGGTTTTAATTTACTGTTCATATTTCTAAACTCTACCTCCCCAAATAGTTATCCCATAATTCTCAGTTCCTTCCTCCACTGGTCCTATTGCAAATGCAAATAATTATGTTCTATCAACCTTAATTATTATGTCTTGACACCCACTTTGTAAAATGAGGACATGGGTGCCCCCTTCCCTCCAGGTCATCTTTATTTACTCACTGTGTCTTTGCTTTTATATTCTTCTCTTGTGGCAAAATTAAGTCTTTCATAATTCATCCATGGGTTAATTAGAAAAGTATAATACAAATGTAAATTAGAGTTCAGAGCAGGGCCAAATATGGATTAATTATATGTTCTCTTTTATGATCTGCCATAATGGTCATTGGGATATATCAAGTGAATATATATGATATACATATAATATATATACACACATATATATGAATATTTCTTGTATATATTTCCTATATTTTTTTTTCTGCTCTAAACTAGACTCTAGGCTTATGAAGTCATAATATTGGAACTTCCCTATCTTATTCTCTTATATTTATTATTTCCTGAATCTCACATCTTCCTTTCTCTTGGTTAATTTTTTTAATTTGCTGGAATATATCTTTAATTGTTTTCCTAATAAGGACTTTTTCTTTTCTTTCTTTCTTCTCTTTCTTTTCTTTCTTTCTTTCTTTCTTTCTTTCTTTCTTTCTTTCTTTCTTTCTTTCTTTCTTTCTTTTTCCAAGTATACTTCCTGAATTCTTTCAGGTTTTAAAATATTTTATTCCTTCCTTACATTTTAGTGAAAGTTTGCCTAAGTATGCAAATCTATGTTGAAAACCTTTTCCCCTAAGAACTTTGAAAGCATTTCTCCATTTCCGTCTGTGATGCTAAGTTAATGATGGTCTGATTATCTGCCATTTAGAGATGATTTTAGGATCTTTCATCTTTGTTTTTCTTATATTTTTACAATAATGTATCTAGATATTTTAGGGTACAGTGCTTGGAAAGACTTTTTAATTAGATTTGTTTCTCTCTTTAGCTTTGAAGGACTTTTTGGCACTTTATCTCTGATCATTTCACCACTGTTCTCTTCATCCTCTTTACCAAGAACTCTTATTACTCAAAGTTGGGCATCCTGAGTGGATTGCATCTTTTGTCTTGTATATTCTTTTGTTTTTTATTCTAGTTATATCGAATGAGCAATTCCTTCACACTAATTTCCAACCTTCCTATTGAACATATTTTCTAGTCATGACTTCTAATTTCCAATTTTTTCTTTCTTCTCATTCTTTTTTTCTTTGTTTTTCTTCCTTTTTAGGGTTCTGTTAGTTTGTACATGCAGAACATTCTCATATTCATCCAAAGATACTCGTGAGATCTTTAAAATTTATTTTCATACTTTAAATTACTCTTATTTCATCACTGTTAGTTTTTACTTAGTCTGTCTTCATCATTCTTTCTCCTGTTGCAGTATTTTGATAAAGTTCTGGTGAGTCATGGTAGCCAATTCATGCTTAATAATATGAAACGAAGAATACTGACTCGGGAGATTTTGTGTTTGGTAGGAAATGCTTTAGAGTGAGAAATCATGGGGGTGACTTCTGCACCAAATAAGAAAAATTTCACTCTGAGTCTCTATTAAACTAATTACCTTCATTTTCTTCAGACGGCTTTGTTAAGTTTGTGTTTGTGCCTGGGGTAAAGCATCCAGCATAAGGAGTTGCAGGAAGAGGTGTGGGTGGTTTACTTCTGCCATATATGTTCTCTATTAATCATCCTGTTCTTAGATCTATTTCTTCCTCCCACCCATCAAGCACCTGCCATCTCGTAGTCTGCAGCCTCTTTGGAGTTTCTGTGGGAGAATTCTGTTTTTCATCAGTTACAGTTACCTCTGTAAGTGGTCTAGATTGTGTCTTTCTGTTCTTTGATTAATCACTCACCTATCCATCGCTCTTTTTCTCTATCAGAAATTTATTGAAATCTGTCTCTCACTGATGTCCCCCCACGCTCTCAGCTGTAAGTTTTATTTCTTCTTTACTTTCATTTTAATTGTATGCTGTGACCTGAAAAGAGAAGAGGAGGTACAAATGGTCTGTCCACCATCTTGACCTGGCAAAACTATCTCCCAGACTAAACAGTGAGTCCCTGAAGTGCAGTGGTTAGCTCTTTTTACTTTGTATTTCTATTGCCTATCACAGTGCCTGGAATGTATTCTGTGTTTGAGAAGTATGTGATAAAAGAAGAGAAGGTAAATTCTATCCTAGCCAAAGTGTAGTGTCTGAATGTTTAGATGCTGCATTTCTACTGTATAGTTGTTCCAGCGAGCAAGGCTATGCTGTGTAAAGCAAAATATCCCAGGGAAATGTATCACCATTCCAAATTCTTCTAATAAAATTTCTGAGTTAACATGTTATAATAATGAGGAAATGGTAAATTTCCTTAATAAGGAAAATGGTAAAACCATGAGCCTGTTAAATTAATAAGACTTTTTATAAGTGAAATATATTTACAATGGAAAGCTCATTTAAGGGAAATACTTAATTTACATGAAATCCTTGCTCAGAAAAGCAGTGATAAATAAATTTGGATCTAATGGCATGTACTCATCAAATACTCATGGCTGCGCATCAAATAAAACATTTATACAATTATGTTTGTCACCAATGCAGGCTGTTGATAGCTCAGTAGCTCATCTACATTATTGCTTCAGAACAATAATCTTTAAATATCACCCACATGGTAGCTTTTGAAGGGTTTTAAATGGATAACATTATTATAACTTCTAGAGTGTTTATAGAGAACGTACAGTTTAGTTTAACATCATAGTGAAGTACTGTCTTTTTTTAAAGACAAAGCACACCAGAAACAGTGCTTTCTTTTTAAAACTCAAAAACTCAGGGAACATTTTTCCAAAGGCCACTTTATATCTTACACAGCAGAGAAAAGATAAATTCCTACCTAAAAGTCAACTGACACTCAGGTGCTATACAGTTATCACCTGATTACACTAGTTTTTCAGATGAGAAAACAGAGTCATAATGATACTTTAATGTGCACCCAACGTTATAAAGTTATTTCCAGTGTTAAAACTAAAATCAAAGCACCTGGATTCCAGTTCAATCTACTATTCTTAACAAGACCCAGTTTATAGGACGCATGTCCATATGTGGGGAAAAGTGAGGAAGCAATCTGAAAGATACTGGCTTACCTAGACCTGTGCTTTAAGACTGGACACCAGATCCTAGAAGAACCAGGTCATAATCCTCCACAAACAACTTCCACAAAGAATTCCGAGGAACTAAACGCTTCAAAACTACCTGAGCCTTAGAAGAGGAAACTGGAAATGTTTAGTGATTTCACATTCAGAGTTAGTGAAATGATCAAAGTGGATTATGGGCCGTGAAGGTTTGTGTCATCTTGCTAAAGGACACATTCAAGTTGTTGTCCACCTCGCACTCCCACTGACCCGTGTCTAGATGAAAAACACTTTAAGAACTAGACCTTCTTGGGTCAGAAGATGAAAGACTTGAGAACACAGATGGTGCTGTCATCATGCTGTCTTCCCAAGAGTTAGTACCTGAGAAAGAAAGATCTAAGATGTGAACAATGGACTCTGCAGATGGTATCAATACATAGGCTCTTGATTCCTGGATAATGGAATTACATGTCAAAAATATGAGCTCATAGCCAGGAGTGGAGTTCATCTCATAAAGATAGGAAAAATTATTTTTACTAGAGCCTGGAAGACCTGTTCAAGAGGGCTTTGGGCTAAATATAGATAAGTGAGGGAGAAAAATGTAATAAATGTCAGGCAATGACTAGAAAATGAGCACAGCACAAAGAAGGGGAAGATGAATGGTTTAGATGATGTCACATATCACCACAAAATGTCTAGCTGGGGTTACCTGGTTGCCCCTCTGGCCCCTTGCCCAGGAATGTACCTTGACAACCACATTTTCATTTTGCTCTGAGACTTTAGTGGCCTTGTAAAAACACTTGAAACAGTAGTTTGAAAAATGTAAAATGATTAATAAAAGATCAACCACCATTGGTTTCCATATGGAATACTTTTAGGCAAAGGACCGTTATTTTCTACATCAGAATTCTACTCAGACATTATAAAGCATTTTCTGAGATTCAATGAGCAGTAGAATGCACTGTCCTAAAACGTAAGAGTTAGTATTTTCCTAAACATCTGCTTTTAGGGGCACATCATCAGTAGATATAGTACAGAATGGAGGTAGTAGGATTCACTGGATAACTTCTACAGGTCCTTTCCAACACAGTGTCTTGTTTCAGACAGTAATGCACATTAGTGATACAAAGAGCAAGGACTGACATCCATCTATTCTTACAGAGAATCTATCCTTTGTATGACTATAACATGTAACTATTTTGAGCCCTATATCCTGGTTCTCTGAATTTTTACCTCAGCCTACCTTTACCTCTGCTTGGAAGGCTAATAATTATCTCAGCAATGCTTTGATATTCACATATGTAATTAGTACTTTCCTTGAGCTCTAAAAATTTATGTCTTCTACTTTACATTGGAAAAAGATACACATTTAATTTAGAAAGAACACACACACACACACACACACACAAATACACACACACAAATGTACATAAAAATTACCTCAAAGAGGCTAGAAGCAGAGATTAAGTTTCCTGCTATGGAGTAGAAGTCAACTGGAATGAAGGATTCAAAATCTTTGAAAAAATCATGGGATTTTTTTTTCTTTTTTCCTCTCTCATGAAAAGTAATTAAATCAAGAAAATCAGCATGAATTGGTGTAGTGTGAGTGCAAGCACTGAGAAAAATGAAAAAGACGAGGAAGGATAAACTGAAAATAAGAAATTAAAGTGACGTAATTTTAAGAGGATGGCTGAAAAAGAATTAAAGTGTATTCATATTACCCCAGAGTTGATAGAGAGTGATGCTAACTTTGAAGAGATTGGTGAAATAATTGTAATTTTTGGAGAACACAGAATGCTCATGCCACACATGACGGTTAATTTTATATGTCAACTTGGCTAGACCATAATACCCAAATATTTAATTAAGAAGCAGTCTAGTTGGAAAGGTAGGGGAGGAGAAGGGGAAAAAAGCAGTTTAATTGTTATTGTCAAGGTCATTTTTCAATTAGATTAAGATTTAAACCAGTAGACTTTGAGTAAAGCAGGTTACTTTTCATAACGTGGGTGGGCCTCATCCAATCAGTTGAAGGTCTTCAAAGGAAAAACTAAGGTCTCCCAAGAAAGAGGCAATTTTGTAGCCAGACTGCTTTTGGGCTGGAGCTGCAATATCAACTGTTCCCTGGCTCCTCAGCCTACAAGGTTGCCCTGCAGATTTTGGACTTGCCAGTTTCCACAATCATAATTGTAAGGGCCAATTCTTTAAAGTCTCCCTCTACACGTATACACACACTCACACGCGCACACGCGCGTGCGCGCACACACACACACACACACACACCCTGCTATTAGTTCTGTTTCTCTGGTTAGTACACCCCATCCGTAACTATTTTTGTATTACAGAGTTTTTGCAGATTGACTTACATCAGTCTTGACACTGAAAAAACAACTTCATCAGCCGTTTCAGCCACGACGCTACCAGCGTTTCTTCTGTAAACAAGAAGAAAATCTATGTTTCTGATTTACGTATGGCTCCCATAAAATTTATGTCCAAGATGGTTAAAAAATTCTAATTACTTTTTTCTTGAAAATATGTTTTTTTAAAAAGGTGATGTTTTCTACCACATTTATAAGCAGAGCTTAAAATCTGTTTCTTAATTCAGATATTCTAAGGTATACTCAGATTCTGAAGTTGACAAAACTCTTTAATATTGAAAAATCTAACAACCATAGCACTTTCTTTGAACTATATAGTAAGTTACTGAGTCTGATTTAGGTTAAGAGAAAAAAAAATCCATTACCTAAAAAGATTTACCTGTATATATATATCAATTGATATTGAACATTGTATGGTTTGCTCAGAATATTTTTAAATGGTGTATATATATATATATATATATATATATAGCTATATTATCTCTCTATATAAACTCTCACTGTATGCATTTGATATGAATACATAACTTAAAAAAAGGTATACATTTCAAAGTATAAACATGACATGAATAATTAAATCTGAGACCAAGCCACACTCTTTTCCAGAAGAGAACTTACTTTTAAAAAGAATAGCTTTCTATTCTTCCCTGGCCATTCAAACAATAAACTGAATGTAGGCCTCAAAGTGTCCATTAAAAAGTGTCTTTTTACAGAATGCCCTGTGTAAAGTGTCAAGCAGTGAAACATTACCAGCCACCATTAGGGAAAAATAATAATTTTCTAAGAGAAAAATGTTGTTGCAATTTACCCTTATTCTACATTTAACGAGATTATTTTAATGGAGTGCTATGTGAAGAAGTAATAACAAGCAAATAGCCAAGGAATTACTGGTGACTTAAAACTCTTCTTTTTTTTTAGTCCTCTTTTAGAGTAAAAACATCTGAGGAAGGAAAAAAAGCAATCTTTTTCTTGTCTTCCCGATAGCAGTTTGGAAATTTCCAAGTAAGTCTTACTGTAAGTGTCTGGTGTCTTTTTTACTATCATTGTGTGCTATCACAACACCATATAAAACATGACATGCTGTAAATGGGGGAGAAAACAGTCCCAGTACCAAATATTTGGGAAACAGAAGCTTCAGCTAGCCAGCCCGGCCTTTAATCTTGTATTAATATCACTTGGAAGCCTGACAGATGTAAGTTTGGCCTCTTCAATCCCATACATCACCAAAGTCCACTCTTATGATGTTATTAATATAGTTAACATTTCATTTCACTTATTTCAAGGGCCCAGAATGCCATATATCACTAAAAGATCAAGGGGTGGCTGCCTCTCCTCTGACCTATTACAATTATTTTTGATCCTGAAGATTGTCAAAGAGTTTAAGCATCTGTTATTCCTAATGATAACTCAAGAGCATTTGAAAAGAGCCAGCATGATCTGTAGAAAGAGGCTGGAATCTCATGATGACTTCTCATAAAATCAATAATAAAAGGCAAGCCCTGCGTGGTTTTGCCTCTGCTTCAGCAAGACATTAAATAACAACAGGAGACATGCATACCAATTGATATTGAACATTGTATGGTTTGCTCAGAATATTTTTAAATGGTGTATCATAATGTTTGCAGTGGTCAGTATTTGAAGGGCTATTCCCAAGTCTAGAAAATTTTGTAAAATTCAAGAAGGCCAGAGGAAAAAGTTGTATACATGTAAGTATTTTAAAATAGGTCTTTAAGGAAAAAGACAGCTGTTGGGAATATTAGAGAAAAGAGAAATTTAAGAAATATTGGAACAATTGAGGGGATGAACCATGTATGATCCAGCAAGAACCAGAACAGGCACATAGAAGATCCCCTCTCCATCCTCCAGAATACAAGACAGTGATCTAAGGGAGTGTACATTAACTTTGCCAAAGCAGAGGTTTTGAGATGCAAGATAATTCTACAAAAACTCAGCTCCCAATTAACTATGATAAAAATGCACAGGTTTTTTTATTTGAATGTTTCTCAAGCTGACCACTGCCCACAAGACCAGATCATTTGATGAGACATAGTTGCTTCTGTGATTCAGCCATATATTTGTAACAATGTGTCACTCCAAGTGATTAGATCACAGTAGAAATTTCTGGCACAAAAAGCTCTTGTGACCAGGGACACATGAAATAATAAATAAATCATTGAGCAGGGCAGGCATGGGTAAAATTCCTATAGATAAAAAAGAAATTTAAAAAAAAACCTATAAAAACAAAGAAGGTCTATCCCCTTTCACCACTGAGAGGGGTGGTGACATTAATGTTACTTAGCTATGAAATGTGGTATCCAGATGACTAACAAAAGTCAAGCATGTGGAAGTAAACTTTTCCCAGTTTCACATTTTAACAATTGGGTTACACTGAGACTACAGGGCCCAACCTAGCTAGTTTAAGCAGAAATTGGTGTATTAAAGGACATTTTAGTTTAGAAGCAAGAAAGCCAGAGAAATGCCAACCTTACAACTCAGGCTATTTCAGCAGAAATCCTATTACTACTCCTTATAGTCAATTCCACAAGGCTAGAATCTACGCCATAGCTGATAAAGGAAAGAAAAATGAAATGTCTTTATGGCCATGTTTGTGAGAAAAACATTTCCCTTCCAATTCCTATATGGATGCATCGACCAAGAAATGCCTAATAACGCGCAGAGCCCTAGCTGCAAGGAAGCCTGGGATATGTAATTTTTAGCATTCCAGTTTGTGAATAAGCTTACCCAGAGCATTGGCCACCAGCACCATAAAGATGAGTCAAAATGGAACAGCCATCAAATGCTGGAAGGAGATTAGGGAGCTGTTAGAAGAGGTACTAGGAGAATTATAACCATACTTTCCTGATTGTTTCCAAGAGTTGGATAGAATTCTCTCTCATAGATTGCATAAACTGTATTACTCCCAGTTCAGCAATTATGTATTTTACCCTGCATTATAATATCATTATAACGTCCTTTCACTCTTTCAAATAATTTTGGTAAGAATGTGATACAGAAAGAAAACTGAAAAGCACCTGTCCTAATATATTATTTGGTTGTGTTGGAGTTTTAGTCAATTGGTAGACCTGCTAAATCCTGAAACTTACCCATGAGTCTTTATAACAAATCCTTTTTTTTATTATTATTACTTTTCACACAAGAAATGACAGTATTTCCATGCTAAACAACATGAGGTCATTTATAGTCAATTTAGCTCATGCCATTTACAATCAAACAACTGCACTTTCACATTCAAAGCTATTTGTTACAAACTGAATGACATAATCTACAATATGAGACAAGGTATATGTCATAAACTTTAAACTTCATGACATATGGGTAAACATTTGAGAGCAAAACAGTTTGATTTATAAGCATTCTAAAAATAAAATAAAATGTGAGATACGTGTGTATGAAAAATCTCGTGGTAGCGTAATCAGCTGAGTTATGCACATTTTCCCGCTGCTTATAACCACTCTGCCACCCGAACATTGCTGTTCTTTTCACATATCAATCATTCTCTGTGCCATTTACCCTGCACGAAGACCAGGACAGGCATGCACTTTCACCTTGTTTTCCAACTTCATCCTATTGTTACCACTGACAGATGTCATTGTTCAGACTTAAAATTTTTGCTTCTGGAACTGTAGAAATGTAGTGATTTGCATTCAATTGCATAGAAAGAAAAACTCTACTTACAGACCTGAGGAGTGGAACATAATAGCATACTTTTCTTTTTTCAAAATTGTAGGTATCTTGAGCCTTAGGCCCCTCTACATATTTCTGTCTCATTTGTATAACGCACTCTGTCATGCTTCAGTATTTGTAACCAGAGTCTCTGAAAATGACAGGCGTAAGTGTGTAGAACTGTCCCTTGCCCTTCCCTAAAATGGCACTAAACCCAAAAAAGAAAAAAGAAAGTCATGAAGCCATGTTTATGCTTAATCTCATAGCAATAAATAAATAAATAAATAAATAAATAAATAAATAAATAAATAAATAAAATTCTTGTTCTAAAGATTTATCTGGCATTGCATTCAAACGACTAGTCTAGCTTCTAAATAGGCTCTATTCCTGAACTGATTTCACAAACAATTTTGTTGATAAGGAATTTCCTCTTGATAGGTGGGTGGAGAAATGGAAACTGGATGTATTTTGTATTAACTGATTATTTTTGTCTTCTGAAAAACCACAGAATGTTATGTTTCACAGTATATTGAAATATAAAACAGCTTTTCTTTACCCAGAAGTGTAGCTGTTGTTGGTTAACACCTCATCAGCGAATTTCACAGACAGATGTTTTGCTTCCTTTCTGCACATGAAAACCTAGTGTTTTTAGGACTGATGTTCTTGGTCCTGTCACGTTAAACTATGACAGTCCCTGAGCCATCCAGCTGATATGAAGACTCAGACGGCTTTATTTACTTCTGAATCTACTGGAGGGACTAGGGCGTGGGGGAGACCATGAAGATTTTAATTTGAGCCAGCTGTGAAGCTTCCAGAGACTCCCTCTGCAGCCAGTGCTGGGCTAAGATTAGACTAGGCAGAATGCCTGAAGAGATGCTGAAAAGGTTTGATACAAATTACATTGTCCTGCTGGTTTGAAAGTGCACATTACTGGAGTCATTAACCATAATCATCCTCAATTACAAGCACTGTAAGCGTGCATACAGCAGCCCAGTAAATGCGGCCATTGTTTGCGAGCAATGTCCATAATTGGGAAAGATGGTGCCTCCCCTCACTGGACTTGAAGCCACCTCCTCTCCTCCTGTCCTGTGGTCCCAGTTCTCAAGCTCTAGCTCCAAAATAGTGAAATCCATTCAAGTATTTTTTTCCTCTGATAATTCAATCTTGTTGAAGATCTCACTTTCCTTTATTTCAAGCTAGGTGGTGTTTGTTAGTTACGACAAGTTTCAGATTAGTTCTAGTTTGTACTATTAGCTTGGTCAATTTAAAAAAAATAATCTAATGATTATGCAGTGAGACCATAAAATTTCATATCACAAAATGGTGGTAAAAGAGGCCAATCAAATAGGAAATGTGCTCTACAGTCCTCGTACTGCAACCGTTTGTTTTCAGTCTATGTGCTTCCGGTTAAGGCTGAACTGAACAAGTGTTTAGGGATATCTATTTTTAACTTTTGTTTTGAAATATTTCAGACTAGTATAGTACAAAGTATAAAGAAGCACAAAAATAGTATAAAGAATTCTCATACACCTTTCACCTACATCCCGTTAATGTTAACATTTTTTCACACACGCTTCATCATTCTCTTTTAGTCCCTGTCTCCTTGTTATTATCTATCAATCTATTATCTATCTATTTATCTAATCAATCTGTTTATATTTTTACATTTTTACAAGTTTCAAATTTTACATCTAAATATCCCTTTACTTCTAAATACTCCAGCGTATTTATAAATTCAGTGTAAAAACAGGACACTCCTTTATATAGGCAAATACAATTATCAAAGGAGGAAAATAATAATGAGAGTGCAGCATTATCTAATCTACAGATCTTACTCAGATTTTATCAATCCTTTCCTGTTCCAGGATCCAATCCAGGATGACACATTACCATTAGTTTTCACGTCCATCACAGGTGACATTACGTTATATTATTAAAGAGTTTAGGCCAATTTTCTTTGAGAATGTCTCCCATTTTGAGTTGAACTGATGGTTCCATATTATTAGATGCAGGTTATATAATTTTTCCAAGAACACAACAGATACGATATTGTGTCCTTCTCAGTACATCATATAAGGAGACACCTGGTATTGATTTGTCCCACCACTGCTGATGTACATTTCCAACCATGGTTAAGCTTATGCCTGCCATGTTTCTTCATTGTAAAGGTACTGTTTTTCCCTTTGTAACTAATAATCATTTGTGAAGAGACATGTGGAAGACTATGTAGATGTCCTGTTCTCATCATACTTTTGCGCACTGATTTTAGCTTCTTGCCTGAGACTATTACTGCTGTGGTTGCAAACAAATGGTAATGTTTCTAATTCATGATTCTTTCCACATTTATTACTTGGAATTTTACTTTAAGAGTTCTCCATTCTTCCCATTTACTCCTTAATTTCATCATATAATATGTAATCTTTGATTCCTATTTTTATTTTATGGATTATAATTCGTTATTATCAGTATATTTTTCTTTGGGAAAATGCTCTTGTATCCATTTGACATATCCCCATCATTTTTTGAGTATGTCTTTACCTCCTAGAGCTATAAAATGTTTGAAGTGCATTTTGTACTTTCATATTTTAGTCCTGGAAGCAGCTATATATACAAGAAGTCCTGTGTTACTCTTACTAGAGAATGGTCTTTAGAAACAAAAATCTGGGTGTTAAGATTTGCTCATTGGCACTGGAGGGTCATTACTTTCAAGATCTCTCAGAGCTCAGAAATATGCATATGTGCATTTTGTCTATTTGTATATCTATCTGTGCACATATTAAAATCCATGGATTTATACTAGTACTCCAATTGCAATCTAGCTTCATAATATTCATCTTAGTCTTCACCCTTTCCATATTTGTAAGTCTTTTCTCCAGCAATGGGAAATCTGACTCTTCTCCACAAGTTGTTATATATTTCCTCAAGTCATTTCAGAGTTGCTCATCCATGCCATGTACAAACAGGCCTGCTAACAATCTTTTTCCTTTTTTTTGCATTTCATTCCACAGTTCAATCAATGCTTTAACAATTTTTCTACTTTTTCTTGTTTGTTTCAACTTTTTTAAAAATCTAGTTAACGTATAGTGTAATATTAGTTTCTGGAATAGAACTTAGTGATTCACGTATAACACTCAGTGCTCATCACAAGTACCCTCCTTAATACCCATTATCCACTTAGCCCATCCCCCTGCCCATCTCCCCTCTAGTAACCCTCAGTTTGTTCTCTATAGTTAAAAGTGCTTTAGATTTTTTTATTTCTTTATTTTATTTTATTTTATTTTATTTTATTTTATTTTATTTTATTTTATTTATTTTAGAGACAGAGAGGGGCAGAGAGAGGGAGAGACTCTCAGACTCAGTGCTGAGCACGGAGCCCACATGGGACTAGATATCAGGACCCTGAAATCATGACCTGAGTAGAAATCAAGAGACACTTAACTGACTGAGCCACCCAGGCATCCCTAGATTTTTAAATTTCTAAATCAATTTTTTATGTGTCTGTTGCTTGCTTCCATATATTTAATTCTTTTGGAGTTTTATCTTACCATTTTCTTTTGCCTTTTTTTCCCCCCTCCGGGTTGAATTTTCAACTGTGATGTTTTAATTTTCATTCTACATTCTTTGTTAGTAACTTTCTATAGACTTATTTCCTTTTATTTTACTCATTTTGTAAATTTGGAGTGCTTTACAGGATTCCTAGCTCAGTGACCTCCTCTCTGTCAGTGGAGAAAAAGTCTAATTTCTTAAATGGATGTGTGTGTGTGTGTATGATGAAGAGGATTGTGGGTCTCACTTTTGTGGTTCTCTGTTCTCTTATATGACCCTAAATTTGCCTCTTTCCCTTTGTTTCTTCTTCAGGCAACTGCCAAAGGACACTTCTCACGTCTATTTTTCTTCTTTTCCCCCAGAAGCTATGCCTTTTGAAGTCAGCTACCTCAAATTGGTTTTTCAATATTTTCACTCTTTCAGTATTTTCACTCAGTGGTAGACTTTTCCTTCCTGAGAATGGTTTTAGAGCAAGTCTAAGCTTGCCATTGGATCCATTTTTCTCCTTAGCACACCATTTTTCTCAGAATACCCATGCTCCTGGGTGAGGCTGTGGCTGGAATGTGATCACCTGCTGGGATTGGATACTTTTTGTTTTGCTTTTTTTTTTTTAGAAGGTAATTTGTAATTTTGGTGTTTTCTGTCTTTTGACCACATTATTTTTGTGTAATTTTCTTTGGTCTTCTAGTTTCTCTGCATTGTTTTTGGAGGAGCCGTGGGGCAACGTGATTTAGGTGGCTGGCATGTCCATAGCTATGTGAAAATATGAATAGACCTGTTTTAATAGCAAAGTATTTAAACTGATAAGCACAATTGCATGGCTATGTTTTACTGGTTTATACATTTTGCACTTGGTGGTTTTTTTTAGTCAACAAACACTAGGCACTACGAAAAATGCTTGCTGTATTTGCTGTTTAAGGGAAGTAGTCGTATTTCTTATCTTTAAGAAAAGATAAGTATAGTGTAGGACAAGCAAGAACTGGTATCAGGAATATAAAAAATCACGTACAGTACAGTTAGTTATTATTGGGGTTTTGCTATTCAGTCACTTCTATGGCTTTTGTTTTGGACCGTGATGCTTAGTCTCACTAGAGGTTTTGTCACGCTTCAGTCTTTATAGGGGGCAAAGTGCAAACTACATGGGCAGTTCACTCAAACCCAGGTGGAGTCACTTTTGTATGTATAGTTGTTGCTGACATTTCTTGCCAACTCTCTTTCAGTACAACAAAATCAACTCAGCAATATGTGAAATTATCAAGCCTATTTTATAGCTCCTTTCAAGCAATGAGAGAAAGATCAATGGATTTTTTTTTTTTTTTGGCCAAAAGTCCAGTCCTTGAAATTTAATAAATAGTTATTTCAAAGAAAGTTTTTAATATCTTTTAATTATCACTGTAAATTTATAAATTAATTTATGTATCTCTCACTAAAAATTATTTTATTCCAGAATTTAGCTAATAATGAGGCTATTAATATGCATTTCATCTACAGCTTCAATTGACAGATGAAGAGAAATAATAGAAATGAAGAAAATAATTAGTTGATAACTTGATGTTATGGACCAAGTGTTTTTGTCCACCCATCTGAAATTTAATACACTGAAATCCTAACCCCCAACGTGATGGTATCAGGAAGTGTATTAGGATGGCTTTGGAACGTAACTGGGTCATGTGGATAGAGCCCTTACGGGATTAGTGGCCTTATAAAAGAGACCCCAGAGAGTTCTCTTTTGTTCATTCTGGTATGTGAAGATACAAAAGAACATGGCAGTCTAAAACCCAGGAGGCCCTCACCTGAGCTGGACCATACTGGCACCCTGATCTTGGACTTGTAGACTCCAGAACTGTGAGAAATTTCTGTTGTTCATAAGCCTGCCTATGGTACTTAACCTGAACTAAGGCACTTGGCTAAGTAATTTGTCTTGTTATTAGAATAATTTCTCTAAGCTACTAGTGAGGGAAAAAACCCCACATAATATGAGATAATCTTTCTTTCCAGAAACTAAAACAAAAAAATCAGAGCATATTTTATCTCTGAAATGTTAAGCAATAACCTTCAGTAATATTTATCATTTTCTGAGATAGAATATTTTTACGACTTTCTCCACAAATGCTACTTGATATCCCCTATTTCAAGTGATCGTAATATCAGTAGCTACATTTATGTAGTGTTTACCACATGCCAAGCTCTTTCCTAACTGCTTTAAAAAACAAACATATTATCATCCTTACAATGCCCTATGAATTAGATTCTAATATCATACTAATTTTCAAGATTAAGAAACCGAGGCAAGGAGTTTAAATAACTTGTCTGAGGTTATCTAGCTAGTGAGTATAAGAATGAGTCATCATATAAACAACAAGCATAACTTATTACTGAGAGATTTTTAGCTTCAGTGTTCATGACTTCTGACTAACAATATTGAAAACCATGATGTATAATTTGGGAATGTGGTATATTCACATCTGGCATATACATAGAAAACAATAGCTATTAAAAATCCCTAACAGGGGCGCCTGGGTGGCCCAGTCGTTAAGCGTCTGCCTTCGGCTCAGGGCGTGATCCCGGCGTTATGGGATCGAGCCCCACATCGGGCTCCTCTGCTATGAGCCTGCTTCTTCCTCTCCCACTCCCCTTGCTTGTGTTCCCTCTCGCGCTGGCTGTTTCTATCTCTATCAAATAAATAAATAAAATAATCTTAAAATAAAAAAATCCCTAACAAAAACAATGCTGTAAAATAAGAAATTAACCAATTCATTGTTGAATGTTTTCAAATTTTACATTTTAGCTTACAGTGCTTGACTGATAAAACTCACACCTTGGAGATTAAAATGCTACATACATAGTATGCATTAGAAATAACATTTCTTGGGTCCAGTCCCAGACATACTGAGTAAGAATCTTAAATAGTTGAATCTAGAAAGGCGTTGCTTTTAACATCACAGGTAATTTTTATACTTCTTATTTCATACAGTAAAAAACAGATGTTGAGAAGAGGGAAAACTCTATGAGATAGCTTACCAATGTGTACAGAACTCTTTATGACTCGTTCTAATTATATGTATCCTCCTTTAATTTGCCCATACATTTTTTTTAATTATAAAAATAACTTTTTCATACATTTCCCCCTATCAGATTTTAGCTTTTACTCTCAGGCCTGAAAGTACTAAGATTTGCTTACAATGTCCCTTTGCATCTCTGGCCACTTGATGTAATTTTAGGCATTTAAAAATTTAGGAGCCACTGGAATAGAGACTATGTTGACCCAGGGAATATTAAAAAACACAAAACACAAAAAACATTATTCTTATTCATGGTTTAGGCTTGGTTAGAAGGTTGGATAAAATCCTGATGGTCGAAATTCCATGGCTGACCCATATGCCTGCATATTGACGGTTTGCTCCCTCCACAGGCGGTATCAGTATAGAGGAAAGGAGAGGAGAAAGAAGAAGGAGAAGGCATATGGGAAAGGGAGGGGAAAAATATATAAATGTGTGTATATATATTTAAATATATATGTAAAATTTAAACTGCTAAAATTACAAAAGTAAATTATGAAGTGATAAAAGTATCACAATAATACAGAAAAATGTATTTTTTTCAGGCTACTAGACTGGAAAAAGGATAAATGAGAGAATATATGAATTACATAAGACATATTCACATATTCCTCTCAACATATATGGTAATAAAACCAAATGTTCCTTTCCAAGTTCAGCTTCCTCATCCCCATCGATTCCAGTGTTAACACCCAAACGCCAGTATTCACACTGACTCCATCCTCCTACTTAAAAGTAAACAATAGAAATTAGATGGGACTCACCACATCTTCTTGCTGAAAGCGAGCACCAGCCAGAACCTGAAATGCTGAAAAGCTCCAAACACCCTTCATGTCTTGGAAGCCCTTTTTATTTCGGTCTTCTAGGACCTCATGCACACAATGTCAGACCCCTCTCCTTTCACCTTTGCAGCAGTCGGTGACCACCCCACACCATCATCTTTCCTCCTATTGCAGTGATTTCCTTGAGTTCTATTACTCAAATTCAACTGTTAAGCTTTGCATCCCGAGCCAAAGCCTTTGATGCAGACGCAAGAGATACTAAGCCACAGATTATCCATTGTGGGAAGTTAGGGAAGAATATTCATCCTAAGCCAAATAAGTCAACATTCAGTAAAGCCTCATAATACCCTGTAAAGAAGCAAATATCATAATGTTTTTTCATGATTTGCTCAGTATTTTGGTGGTGAAAGTTGTTTTTTTTTTAAATAATGATAACAACGGCTTGTATTTACACAGTGTTTGACAGTTTTGAAAATACTTTCGAATGTATTTATTTATTTGATCCAAAATAGAACGAAGTGAAGGAAGCAAGGCTTGTGCTATTACCATCTCGCGAGCAAGGAAAATGAACAGGATATTTCTCTCAGTTTCCACGGCTGGCAGAAGCAGTGATTCCTTATTCAAAATCAGATTCCAAATCCATAAACTTTCCTTGGAATTTATATTTTAAGTGATGACTCTTAGGACAAAAACAGAGGCAGTAGTCAAAATAACCATAGTTGAGAGAAAATAAGAATTTGGCAAACCCATTCTACTCACTCTTTCTGATGTCATATTGTATCAACTGGATTCATTGTTCACTGACTTTGAAAAGCAGATGTAACAACTTTCCCCCCCCTGATATGCTAGTCCTGAAGTCCAAGGTGAGGCTCAGGGAGTGAGATAAATATCTTTACTTTCCAGGTCTCTTTGAAACAGAAAATCCACCGGATAGATTTTTATCCCTACATGATGCCTTCTCAGTGTTTATTAGAGATGTGAAACCAAACAAATAACAAGTGCTATATTAAAAGGTACCACTTTTTGAGGTAACATTTTGAAGCTCAGAAGATGATGAAGCATTTCTAAGCTTTACCTATATATACCATCACGAAAAGAACAATGTAAGATATCGTAGATATAAAAACTTACCAGTATACAGACTTTAAGGACTAATCAGGAAAAAAAAATGAGATTGTTCTAAATTAAAGATATTTTATGTAACCAAAGGGATACTTTGAAAAAGCAACGACTTAGAATTAGAGTATAATTCAAGGGCAGTAGGAAGTTGAGATTCCCAAAATGTTTCACACATACAAATCATTCTTTATACTGCTATCTAATCTTTAAAAGAGGAGATCGAATCAAACCATATGAAAACTGTAGAAAACTAGATCAGGGAATTTTTATTTGGAATGACATATATTCAGCAATATGACTGAAATACTTTACAAACTCAGCAATCCGTTAAGCTTTCCACTTTTTTTTTTTTTTTGGTTTGTTTGACTTAGTATGAGTGCATCCTTTTATTGATGGAAAATTGCACCACTGAAATATTTTATACTACAGGCTATTTCAGAATCCCTGGAGGTTTAAATAACTTAAAGTCACTCTTTGAGGAATAGCAATTGACCTCTGAATAGGTCTTACTTTACAGTGTTCTTTACTTCCAAAAGAAATCAGAGCACTGGAAACATTTAGAAAGTCAATCAAATTTTATAGGGAAAAAAGCCACAATAATTTGTCCAATAGTTTATGCCCATAGTAAAAAAATGGGACATGATTTATGTCAAATTTCAACTGAACCAGTCTTAAATATAGGGAATCTCAGCTTACATGATGGCTAATCACATGTAACTACTTTGAAATAATACAGAGATCCATGGGTTTAGACGCACATTATGGAAATTGAATCATAGTGCAAATCATGTGACCATTTTCATGGAGTGAAAATAATATTGTGTCTCTGAGAATTCACCAGTCCCACTTGCAAATCCAAGTAATCCATTTCTTATCAGATATGACATTTATGATAGGATTTTTGGATGTAGAGTAAGGGGAGCTGAATTTGTATTTGGCAAGTGACATTTCAAAGTAGGAAATTAAATTACAAAGAGGCTAAATGTTACACCACAGAACCAAAGGGTTTGGCAGCAACAGAGGCTCCAAAGTTATTTTCAGTCTATTCTCTGAAGAATCATTTCACAGTTTTTGCAGAAAACCCAACATTTCAGTGGTAATTAACAGAAGTTAATCCAGATGACTGCCTGTGGAATAGTCTTCATAAACTTACAGAATGTGAATTAACTGTCCATCATGAAGATAAAAAAGACTATCGTAGAAGTAGCTTCATCATACTGACAAGAGAAATGGAAGAGTGTATTGTACTCTGATCAGACGCAAAGTCGTTTCATTTCAGAGATGTCCAACAGAATGCACTAACAATAAATACTAATGCAGGGTGTTTATAATAAACATTTTGTTTCACAATTTAAAAAAATTGTTTAGCCAACTTATCTCTGTAATATCCATCAGAAAGGAAGTTTTCATTGCTGTCAACACCAAGTCCTCTATAATTTAGCCCGGGCATGCAATCCTGTGTTCTCTAATTAATTAATTAATTAGTTAGTTAGTTAATTAATCAGATATGACACTTAGACCTATTGTTAAGCAACAGAAATATTTTACCAAATAAAAACTATGCTCCAAGGAAAACTTCTGCCCATCATTTTCAGAATGTCTCATAAGTCCCAACTTCTTAAGTCCACTTTAACAAAATATTAGTAAATTTACTTCATTTACCTTAAAATGTACAATGTATTTATAAAATATTAGTATGAATCAATGGGCGTTTAAATTAATAAAACTAACAAAATTAACAAAAGAATTAATCAGTAAGAGAAATGTTTAAAATTTGATGCATGGTTAACCACAATAAATATTCAATACATCCAATAATAGGTTTTAATACATATTTAATGTAAAATTAACATTTTAAATATAGACATAATATTGACTAATAATTACTGAATGGTCTTTTATTGCTGAGTTTACAGTCCTTCAGTGACTACCCTCCTCTTTCAGAATAAAATCCAAAGTCCTTACCATATCTCTAAGGCTCCACACTCTAAATGCCTTTGGCTTCACCTTCCATTCTCCTATTTTCCTTTCCAGACACACTGACCCCTCCTACATTTTCTAAGGACATTAAACACCTCCTGGGTTTTGGTGTTCTCCTTCGTTTTTCCTTCAACACTCTGCCCCTTATATCTCATGCCTCCCTCACTCAGTGTTATATCTCTTCTCAAATAGCCTTTTATCTGAGAGGCCTTCCCTAAATATCTCATATAAATGGCAGGCCCTCACACCATGTACTCCACCCTCTGGAACGAGGCTGCCTCGTTCTTCTTCTTAGAACTGATCAGAATATGACATATAGCATAGATGCTTGTTCCTTGTGTGATACCCTAGGCCCCTTGATAGAACATAAGTTCCACAACAGCAAGCACTTTGTTTTGTTGCCTGTCAGGTACATTGTGGGCATTGAGAATATATATTAATTGAATATATTAGAATTTTTCATGAACTTAGTACTTCATGGAACTCATTTTAGGAACTGTAGCTCTAAGCAGTTTTCTAAAACTAAACAATTTCAACCTCATATCTTATTTAGTCATAGTTCCACTAAATGAAACTCTCCATTCTGACTAAATAGCTACACCTAATACATATGCAACAAATTTTAAAGCAAGAAATTAAATGTATATTTAAAAAACTTTACATTTTGAAGGGCACCTGGGTGGTGCAGTCAGTTAAGTGTCAAAGTCTTAGTTTCAGCTCAGGTCGTGTTCTCAGGGTCTTGAGATGGAGCCCCATGTCAGGCTCCATGCTGAGCACAGAGTGCACTTGGCTTTCTCCTTGCACCCTCTTAAATAAATAAATAAATAAATAAATAAATAAATAAATAAATAAATCTTAAAAGAAAAAGAACTTTAACATTTTGAAAATATTTGAAGTTCTGCTAAATCTCTTAACCATACCCATATTTATTTCTATGAAAGTATTATCTGTCTGCCAAAAGTTGAGGATCTTGTTTAGCATATAACAGTTTTTAAAGTACAAATACTTTATTTCAAATATAATGTTACTGATAAGTCCTACCATACCTAGATTATGCTTCCAGCAGATATATTCTGAAATCTGTTTTAGATGTACATATTTTTATTAGAATACAGTTTCTGAACATTTGACTATTTTTGAATATTCAGCACCTTTTCATCACAAATTACTATCTGAAAAGAATTTAATTGGAATGGATTTTAACTACCCGTAGAATGGAATAATAATTTAGGGGCTCATTTTTACCCTCAAATACATTTCACTCATTATGTCCTCTATGTGATATTGCATTAAGCTACAGAAAAGGTGAATCAGACAATCCATTAAGGATGCCAAGGCTTAAAAATCAGTAGAGTGGATAAAAAAGGTATTACTCAAATGTGTCAAAATGGAACCCAACCATGCCTGATCTTAATAAGTCCATTATAAGCTGTATTGATTAAGAAAGCTTGCCAATCATCACAAGACATATTATAGGGATGTTTAATGTGTTAGAATATTTTAAGATATGAACAATTGAAGTAAGTTGTCAACATATGTTTAAATGACAATCAATCAACAACTATTTATTAAATAAAAGCACTAAGTTGAGAAACACTATAAATATAAAGATGAATTGATATAGTTCTTGCTCTAAAGAGCCCAGCATTCAAGATGGGGCATAGGATATGCACACTTGTGTAGGTTAGCTATTTTGGTCCTACTTTATTTATAAATAAAGAGGTTGGTCTAGTTAATTTACAAGCTCCCTTTTGGGCCTTTCCTTATCATTTTTAAATTTCATTTTTGAGTTTACATGTTTGATAACAAAAAAACAGCTATAAGACATTGAGAAGTTCCTTAAAATCTGTCTGTATAAGTAAACAATGGATTAGTTCCTTAGTTATGTTTTCATGTAATTCTTTATATAAAGCAAGCAACTATGAAATGTATAGTCCTCCTACAAACAAAAACAAAACAAAGCAAAAAAGTCAGTGTATACTGATTTTAAAGGCAAATACACTGTACTTACCCTTGAATTTTTCAATAAAAATAAGTTCTATAATAATGTTTCACTATTCCTTTTTACAGGTGCATAACCTTTCAAAATGTTTATTTGACCAATTCCTTATAGTGGGCACTAGGAGATTTTTGTTTGTTTGTTTTTTAAATTGTTCTCTATAACAAACAATATTGTAACAGCTACTTGAATGCTTATAAAGGGCCTCATTTGGCCAGATATATCTACAGGATAAGTTTCCAGAAATAGGACGACCAGGTCAAAAAACAAATGCAAGTCTAATACTGTTTTAGATTGTTTCATTCCCCTCCAGAAGGTTGATATATTTCTTTCCATTAGCAATGCATGGGAGCTTAATTCCACTCTTTAAACTGAAATTCCATGTGTTTTTAAAAAAATAATAACAAGACAGGGGCGCCTGGGTGGTGCAGTCGTTAAGTGTCTGCCTTTGGCTCAGGGCGTGATCCCGGCGTTCTGGGATCGAGCCCCACATCAGGCTCCTCTGCTGGGAGCCTGCTTCTTCCTCTCCCACTCCCCCTGCTTGTGTTCCCTCTCTCGCTGGCTGTCTCTCTCAAATAAATAAATAAAATCTTAAAAAAAAACCAAAAAAATAAAACAATAAAAAATAATAACAAGACAAAATCAGAGTTTTCATGCCTCAAATAAAATATATTTGTGCATTAGTTAAGAAAAATATATTGCTTTCTTTTTTTATAAACACAACTTCATGCAAGTTTCATTTAATCATAGAAGCCAGTTTTGGTTCCCATCACCAAAGACAGAGGAAGCTAGCTGTTCAATGGAAGGCAAAGGCTCAACATTCATCCTAAGATGTTTTCTTCTATCTTTTGGCATGGTAAGTGAACGCTTAGCATCTTCCCTATCCAACTAGCCATTTTAATTTGCCCACTTAATAATTTTGTGCAACCAGTAGAAAAATCTCTTATTCGTTTGTAAAAATTGTTTTTTCCCATCTGGGATATTTTATAAATTACCAGATTTAACCAATAAAGGATTCTCCTGTGTCTGAAATCTATCAAGATTCTACCAAGGAAAGAATTTTTTTTCTGTCCAAGTTGATAAGTGATCTTGAACTCTAAACACATGGCTGTATAAAATCCATTTTATTTTATTTTTTAAGATTTTATTTATTTATTTATTTGAGAGAGAGAGAGTGAACATGAGCGGGGGAAGGGACAGAGGGAGAAGCCAACAGGGAGCCTGATGTGGAACCTGATTCCAGGACCATGGGACCATGACCTGAGCCAAAGGCAGATGCTTTTTAACCAACTGAGCCACCCAGACGCCCTAAAATCCACTTTAAAGCCATTCTGTTAGAACCATTGTCAGGCACATTTTCTCATTGTCAAGAGTTCTATTTTCATAGCTTTACTTAACTTCGTTTGTGAATGACAGGAAAACCCAGGCCCAATGATTGTAGAAAAAGGGTCTCAGAGCAACTCACTAGTTTATATGTGTACATTTACATATTTACACTACATATCAACTATATGTAAAATATAGTTGATTCTCACTGTATCCTTATGTGTATATAATACTAATATACACATACACACACACAGACACCACCTACACATATAAAGAATCATATATGTGTGTGTGTATAGGTATTAATTGCAAGCCTCTGTTCCTTAATCTACACAAAAGGAAAGAATGCCACTAAGTATTAATATTAACATTGGTGTTTGAAGGGCCCAATAATTAACATTTTTCTAAGAAATTCAGTATGGACATGATTAAAAGATAAACTAAGACAATAAGCAGATGAAAATTAAAGCATCAACTTAATTATTGACAGACTCTTAACTGGAGGAGATTGCTTAATGTAATGTAAAAATGAACTCCCTAATAATAAACCCCCAAATTACACTCAGCAATGCAACCAGGCAATGTGGGCTCAAGTCGTAGCCTGGCTCTGTAAAACTTAAAGCATGAAGGTTCAAACCAAAAGGATGCTCCAGAGTTGAGAGTGAATGAGGGGACAGATGTGTGGCATTAGTAGGCCTTTCCTTTAAGAAACAAATACCACAAGCAATGAACTAGTGCTTTTGACTATCAAGGAATGATTTCTGTCATTTTTCAGGAATCTGCTAAAGCATATATATTATATATACATTATCTCATACAATTCTCAACGTAATTCTGAGACATACACAAAAATTGCCGTTTTATAGATGAGTAAAATGATCAGGAAAATCTGCATTTTGGCCCAAATTCCACAATTAACAATGGCAGAGGTTGGAGCTTTATAAAGATCTGTAAGACTCCAAAGTCCACAAGCAGCGCCGCTTTGCAGACATTCTATGTAAAAATTCACTCAGCCTCTAAAATCAAATGTAAATGCAATGAAATATTTCCTTTTTGTATGAATATAATTTCTAGGGTCATTCAATCTTCAGATGTCTGGCTCAGTCATTCAAATTCCTCACAGTGGTAGTTCTGGATTCACTGATGTCATTTGACATATGTATTTCCACATCATTTCCTCACTTCATCTTCTGATTGACATTTATGTTTTAGTCTGGGCCAGATAGACCAGAATTAGAAATTAAGAAGTCCTAGTTCTTCAAACATACTGCTAAGTATTATTTAACTTGGTAGTGATGATATTCCCAGAATAGTACAAGTCAAATTGAACTTCATTCAAGAAAGTAATTGCGTCCTTTGTTTTAGTATATTTCAGCTTCCTGATAGTTTTACTTCTTCACTGATGCTTCTTTGAAGTACATCTGCCTAAGTAATTTGGTAGACCTGTGCCTTTAAAATCCTTCCACTGCAATAAAGAGTCTACCTATGAAATGGATACATTTAAATCAGGTCATAATATTTTCTTACGCCTACAAAACTATCCAGCCATTCTATAATGAGAAGGCGTTCTAAAAATTTATATATATTCTAACTTTCTTTCTCCCTCTAGTCTCTGATACATAGGACAGCACTTATAGATTAAGAAAAATGTCTGAATATGTGGCTCTAAAATATAAGAGCTATTTCTTAGGATTTAAATATGGGTCACCATATTAAATTTAAATATGCATCTTTGGGGACACTGCCAACCAAGTCATCATGACAACAGTGAATAAGCAGTTATCCTGCTCTGAGGGACAAGCTCCCTTAAGGAATTCGTATGGCAGCAAAGAAGGAAAAGCAAACGTAGCTGATCCTGTCTACTTCTTGCTCCTTGTGGTGGAAGTTGAGGGCATCCTTGTGGACTAAGTGAGATGATAGTTACAGTTGTAGTTAGCCTGGGCTGCCATAACAACATACCATGGATTAGGTGGCTTAAACAATAGAAAGATCTTTCTTCCTGGCTTGTGGATGATCACCTTCTTGCTATGTTCTCACATGATGGAGAGAGAAGCAAAATCTCTAGACTCTCATCTTATATGAACACTAATTCTGTTGGATCAGAGCCTTACCCTTATGGCTTCATTTAACCTTAATTACCTCCATAAAAGTCCTATTTCCAAATATAGTTACATCGTGTGTTGAGACTTCAACTGATAAAAGGGGACACACATAACCATTCAGTACATAACAGGGGCAAAGTTAATGGAACAAAGGATTTCCTGATCCTCTGGGGAGGTGGTGCCAACAACAGTTAATTAGAGAAATCAAAGTTACAACACCATGTTTGCATGGCAAGCTGG
Source organism: Ursus americanus (assembly GCF_024610735.1). Taxonomy (NCBI): domain Eukaryota; kingdom Metazoa; phylum Chordata; class Mammalia; order Carnivora; family Ursidae; genus Ursus; species Ursus americanus. The sequence continues at coordinate 41,139,205 of NC_142145.1, forward strand.
TGGTATAGATCATAGTACCAACATATCTGTGAAAAGAAAACAAAAACTAAAGTATTATGAACTTATAAGCTAGTGAAATTAGACTAATATTGATACAAATGAGTTCATTTGGCTGTGTATAGCTATACACATAAAATTCTTTGAGCACTGATCAGATATTGTGATTTGCATTGAGTTCTTTTTAAATCAAAGCTAGAAACAGGTTCTAACTAGCAATGGTATAGTTAATGAATAAAAGATTTCAACATTCATCTTAACAAAAGCATAGGAAAAACAAGACTGCAAAACAAGAAAAAGACCCTGCTTATTTAATACAGACAATTTCCCCCCAGTGTTTATCTTTTCAATGTAGCATGAAATAAAATAGATTGATGTAATAAAGAACATCACGTTTAGAAGACTTATGCTAATGTTCTTATTAGCTAATGAATTTATATGCAGTCTCTTGTCATTTTCTTTTCCTTCACATAATCTTTCTATTCCCAACCACCACAAACAATTTCATCAGCAATTGTATCCTCTGCAGATCATTTCTCTTTTGTTGGAATGTATGGAAATGTAAGAGGATTACCTTTCAGAAAAGATGGCAACTCCCTGGAAACCAAGAATGAATAAAAATGATGTCAACCAGGACAGTGAAAAAGAGTTAAGTCATACTTTTTATAAAATCTTCAGCTTTTTTATAGATTACATGAAATCTGCATATATATAAACTTACATAAATATTTAAAGTATTAAATATACACAAATATATTGCATAAGATTTAAATTTTAAAACTTTCTATCAGGTTTTATACACTCTAATATCTTTAACATAGTCATTAAAGAAGACCATAGAATTTCTTCTTGAAAAGTGAAAGGAGAATGATAGAAAACATAATAAATGAAATGTCGTTTTAAATACAACTAAGACAGCCAACCATGTCAATTCTGTTTTGCGAAAACCATCACCTATACTTATTTGAACCAAAGAATTTTCAATTTGTGCAATATACTATATTGTCAGTGTATCTTATGAAATTAATAAAATGGTACTAACAGAAGCAGAAATTTCTTTATTTTATATAATAACTAAAAATTTCAAATTATATTTTGACACTTGCTAATGCTAATTTTATTAAATGGAACAATCATATTATAGGATTTGCTTTCATATGCTTCAACTTAGTTACGTCTTTATATGTGTATCCTGATCTGGAACTGTATTTGTACATTTTTTGTTCACGCTCTAAATAACACTTGATAAATCTAAAGAGCTGCCATGTATTCTGAGACATGTAAGCAAGCAAATTTAGAATGCAAGGTAAGACTTCCTTTGTATCTGTTTTCAAATGAATTTTAAAATATTTTCCAGGTGGTTTTGCAATTTTTATAAGCTGATCGTAATGCAGAAACTTTATTCTTTTCAGGTAGCTTTGGTGTTTTTAAAGTAAAGAATGACAATAACACCACATATACATATACACCCTTTTACATTTATCCATTAAAATATTTAAGGTATATCATAATTCAAATATGTCAAAATGGCTAACAGGAAATGAGCTTGAGCTTGCAAACATTGACAATACATTTTCCTTAGAGAAATACAAATAAATTTAAATTTTTGAATATATACATAATATGGTAGACAGCTTCTAAAATGACTCCTGGTCCCTGCCCCAAGATGTTCATACCTTGGGTAATGTCCTCCCCTTGAATGTGGCCTGAACCTAGTGACCTGTTTCTAATGAATAAAGTACTACGAAAGTGGTGTGATGCCACTGTTGATACTAGATTAGGAAAGACTGACTTCCGTCTTGTCGGAGCACTCTCTTGCTCATTCTGGTGAAGCTGCTGCAGTGTTTTGGGCTGTTCTATGGAAGGGCCCAATGGCAAGGAAGTGAGACCACCTCCCTTCCTAAGGACCTGAGCAATAGCTAGCAACAAACTAAAACCTCACTCAGTCCAACAATCTGCTGGATACCGAATCCTATTACCAACCACCCAGAGAGCCTGAAAGTGGATCCTACCCCACTGAAGCTTGAGGTGACCATGGCAGGCTGAAACCCCAACTACAACTTTGTGGGAGACCCTGAACCCAAGAACCCATATAGGCTCACCCAGATTCACAGAACCTATAAAATAACACATGTGTAATGTTTTAAGCTGCTAAATTGTGGATAATTTGCTCTGCAGCAATAGATAACTAGCCTAATGATTAAAATAAATAATTTTTGCTTTAGGGTAATAGTAATGTAAAACCATTATATAAAATGGTTAAATGCTATTATGGTTCAATGTTCCCTATTCCCTATTCCTTTGTTTCTACGTCTGCAAAATGAGAACGCTGAAAAGAATATCTCTACTATCGTTTCTAGATCTAAATTTTATCTTGTTCACATTATTCTATTACTAAATTCACATCTAGATTTGATGTCAGAAGAGAAAATAGGAATTGTAAAGATTACATTATATTATATTATGCCTGGAAAAGTACCTAGCTATTCACTGTGAAAATGCTCAGAAGGTATGAGAAAGCAGATGTTTGTCACAGGATGGCATTAGCTGTTTCTCGGTCATTCTGGGCTGATCGGATGGGGTAGAGTGGATCAGCTTGGGACTAAAGTCTTATTCAGATCAATGGAAGCATTTCAGTCCTTCAGCATCTTTCATAGACGTTTCTTTCAGATTTCTTATTTTTAAAATGTTTTTTAAGATCAATTCTTAAACTTTCCATAAGAAAATGTTTAGAATGTCAGAATAAAAATAGAGTGTGAAATACACATTCACAGCCTTACATTTTCAAGTTTAATAAGCACATGATTTTAACAGGGATACAAGTTGAAAAGCTTTAAAGAGGTGGGGAGATAGGAGGGAGTAGCTGGTCTGTTTGAGTTTTATATTTTAAGATTCAAAAATTTGGAAGCACTGGTTGTTCCCCTGCTTTTATGGCTTTTTAGATGCACAGCGAATAGGATCCCTCTGTAGAATAGTGAAATGAAAGACAATTTTGCAGTATTATTTTAGGAGCTTAAAGATGGCTGCAAATTCTTTGCTACTCCTCCACTGAGAGGCAGAGGGAAAATTCACCTCCCTTTGAATTGAGAATGGACTTATTAACTTGCTTGGCAAATGGAACATGGCAGAAGTGATGTGTGATTTCCAAAGGCAAAAAGCCTTTTAGCTTCCACCTAGACCTCCTATGACGCATACTGTGGGTGAAACCAACACCACGAGGAAGTCTAGCTACTCTAGGTACTTCCATAATAGAGAGGCCACAGGGAGGCCTACAATGAGAGCAGAGTCCACCCGCTAGCTCTCTCCTCCAGTGACCAGACATGCCAGACTAGACCTGCTACCATGAGAAACAGAGTAATTACCCAGCTGAACTCTACCCTAATTCTTGATGAATTGTATGGTAAAACTATTATTGTTTTAAGCCAATTAATTTTGGAGTAGTTGATATACAACAATCATTAACTGGAAAATCATCCTACTTACCTAGTTTTTACCTGTTTAAACTCCAACCAAATGCATATAGTCTCAAAGTGTAAAAAAATATTTTGCAACATTATCCAAAAGTAATCATTTAAGCCCCAGATTATATGAGACAAGAGTATCACTGGATACCCAGAGAAATACCATGAAGAAAAAGAAAGAAAATGGAACTGAAGTATTTTCATTTTGGAAGAATATTGTGTTACTTTATAGAAATTCTACATTTCTGCTTGACTCATTATGAAATAAAATATAAAAATAAATAGATATACATATAGTTGTGTAAGTTTATGCTTACATATATACTTACATATGTATAAATATGTAATGAAATATAATAAAAATATAAATAATATATATTTAAGAAATTTTACAATAAATTGTATGTATGTAATTATATATAATGGATATTTATTTGGGAGGTTCTGAGTTAAAAAAGACTTTCATTTATTCTATATAGATAGCTAGATTGAATGAAATTTACCAATTTATTTCAATAAGGTTTCTGATATCAAATAGATAAAACTGGGTAAAGTATGACCTGAAGGAACCTGTCTGAAAAAGACTCATGCTATTTATGTATCATATACTTTAACACAGAAATACTTACTTCCTCTCCTACCCAACGGGGTGGAGGGGAACCACAAATCTTTACTTGGGTTAGGGTTGAAAATAAAGTGATAGCTCAACTAGCAGATTCCTGCCTAATTCTTTCTCAAAAGCCCCACGTGTATAAAAGCTTAGTCTTATATATTGAGTGGAACCCCAAGACAGAGATCCTCAACTGATAAAACTCTTTTCCAAAGTTCCTTTTGATAATTCAACATGACATTAAATGATTTTTGTGAATATGTGACAGTTTAAACATTAGCGTTTTCACATATACTTAAAATTATTCTAAATAATTTTCCAAAATGTACTGATGAAATATATCTACTTAATCCAGACTATGCCCTTTCAGCCCCAGGCTTAAGTTCTTCAGTAAGGTGTTTGACATACACTTTTCAGAAGAGTCATACAGGAAAAAAACAATAAAAGGGATTTTATACTGAAAAAATTCCTTGATATACCTTGTGAAGAATACAGTCTCCTCAAATTCCTGATACATCCTGGTGTTATAGCTGTTCTCCAGCTCCATGAATAGCAATGACTCCCTAACACAGAATCCATAATTACATAATGTTCACTAAATGTCAGAGAGGTAATTGTTGAGTTAAGGAAAAGAAAAACACGTTTTTATTAGGAAGAGAAATATGTGAAATGTGCTTAAATATTTATCCCCCGACTTTTATGTTAATTAATACTAGATAAAAGGCTTCAAAATATCTTTAGAGAACGAGGGAGTGGATACTGTAGGTTTGGCACAGTCAGAGGTTTTTGTTCTGTATTCCGGTTTTCTTGTTTGCTGCCTTGGAGAAGCTTCACAGAACTCTTATCGGTACACAGGTATTCTGCTTTCTTTTTTGTTTTAAGGGCAGACATCCCACTTTTAGTAACTAAAGATTATACTATATTCTTATTTCATTCGCTCATTTTCCTTTTGTTGTAAGAAGATAGAAACAAATGCGTTTCTCTTTATTTCTCACAAAATTACTAAATTCTCATTTTGAAGTGTTTAATATCCAACTGAAGATACCCTTCTTGAAGAAGGTATATGTGTCTGGTCATAAAACTATTACTTGTTTCTGTTTTAGCGTTTAGAGCATGACTTCTCTTTATTTGCTCTTGTTACATTACAGTTTTATGTATGTTTTGTAAACTGAACAATTTTTTCCATTACGTTTAGATTTAGGATTAAAGAAGACTTTAATAAATCTTTTTTTTTTTTTTTTAAAGCTTTACATTTAAGAAGTTTAGGTTGGGACTTCAGTTTCTGGCAATAACACAGATTAGATATCCTGAAAATATTCTCAATGAAAGCCAAAATAAGTTAAAAACATAGAATAAATGTATTTTAAAAATGAAACTGAGATTATAGGTCCTTCAAACAGTTCTATTTTGAGGAAGAACCACAAAGATTCCAAAGGATGACAAAGAGAAAAACCTGCCCCCTCCTCAATCTATGGTACTAGAGCTCTAAAACACAAAAGATAACGAGGAAATCTTAAACACAATCAGAGCGGAAAGAGGGATTACCAGGACTAATAACAGGCTTCTGAACAGTCATTTTTCAGAAGAGAGTGAAATAGCACCTTTCAAACTATAAGAAAATAATAAATGACAATCTATAATTGTAACAAATGACAACCTGTAATTTTGTTCATAGCTAAGATATTATTATTGAAAAAAGCAGAATAAAGATCTTTCCGAAGAGATAAAATTCAAATCTCAGATAAATCTCAATGATGTATTTCAGTGGAAAGGCAACTGAATTTAGGATAAAAAAAGAGATACAGGGAAACATAATCATCAAGGAAATTAGTAAACATGTAGCTAAACATACATTGATTTAAAAATCACTTTAATAATTAATTTGGAAGTAAACATAAGAGAGATCCAAAAGGCTGGGCAACAATAAACTGTAGGAATTAAGGAGATAAAAGTTTACTAATGCTTCACAATTCTCTTATAGTTCTGTTGGAGGCTATAGGTATTGATTTACTGTAAATTTTGCTAAGTATGTATGTGAAATGTTAGGTGTTGTGTGAGAAAGTTATACATTAATACATATTGGAATTCAAAATCTTTTAAACTTAAATACTTAAGCAATCAATATAAGAAATGAAAAAGAACTAGATGAGCTGAAATAAATAAGAAAATGAAAATAAGAGTAGAAGATAATTGACTAGAAAAAATTAAGTCAAACAAACTTGAAGAGATTCTAGGTAAAACCTAGTAATACACATATACCTCTATCTAGATTGATGAGTAAAAGAAAAAATGTTGATATTGAACATTATTGGGTCAGAAAGAGGAGATAATGCTAGAGATACCAAAGAAATTAAAAATGATATGAAAATACAATGACTATCTTTATTCAAATGAATGTAAAACCTAAATGACTTGGAAAATTTCCATGAAAGGGTAATTTAACAATACTAACTCTTAAGAAGAAAAATTTTAATTTAATAATAACTATTAAAATGTTTTATCACAAGTTTAAAATCTATCCCCAACAAACACACACACTTATAAAATGACCAGAGAAAAAGATTTTAAAGGTTAGTTGTTAAAAAAAATCCAAGAAACTGATAATTACTCTAAAAAAAAAACAACGCTCTTTTATTTTTTTAAAGATTTTATTTCTCAGTAATCTCTACACCCAACATGGGGCTCGAACACACAACCCTGAGATTAAGAGTTGCATACTCCACCGAGTGAGCCAGCTAGGCGCCCCTGAAAAAAATCTGTTATGAGAATTAGAAGAAAGTTGTTACCCAACCCATTTCATAGTTGGTATACCCTAGTACCAAAAAAAAAAAAAAAAAGTATTGAAAGACTTTAGTGAAGAATTGATTAACTGAGGAGATACGAATGAAGAGTTTATGGACAGTAAGGCTCAAAATATTAAGGATGCCATTTCTCTCCAGATTAATTTTTAAATTAATTGCCAATTAACAGTGTTTTAAGGAACACATGTTTTAAGTTAGGTGGTTAAAAATGGGCATATGGGAAAAAGAGACCAAGAATAGCAAAGATGATTTTGATAGATGAAAATGAAAGACAAGATTTCAATAATTATAAAGATATAATAATCTAGAAATAATTCAGATAGTACTACTATATTGGCCCAGTCACAAAGAAATGAGTTGGATAGGATAGGATGGGATAAGCTACAGGTGACTAGGATAGAGGATAGAATCAGATAAGATGTTAAAATAGATGAGAATAAGAGGGGATAGGATAGGGTATGATAAGATAGGATTCAGTAATGTATCCGCCAATGTATGGAAACTTATTATTTTAAATATGTGGCATTGCTGATGAGGTATGAACAATGGCACATTTAATTAAAGGTACTGAAAAAAATTGTCACTCACATAGGGAAAAAATCAAGTTTTAACACAAAAGCTTTAATCTAAAAATCAAAAGTTTTAAATTTTGATATAAATATAGAATATATTAATGACCTCACGATCACAGTGGACTTCTTAAAAAGATACAGAAGGTACAAACTATAAAATATACATTGTAAAAGTACCAATTTGCATCCAATTACATACACGCACACATACATGTATGCATAGAAAAAGGCAATCCAGAGACTCAGAGAAATGCTGACAAGGCATAAAACAGACAAAGAAATACTATGCTAAATGTAAAATAAACTATGGTAAATGCAGTAGAAAAACAATGAAGGAGAGAAGAAAGGAAGGAAGGGAAATAAAAATCCAATAAAATGGACAAAATCTAGCAATAGGCAAACCAAAGGAGGTGACATGTGATTGGTATTTAAAAGTGTTTAACCTCAGGAGTTATAAGAGAAATGCAAGTTAAAGCTACAATAAGAGCAGTTTCACACTCAGAGATTGACAACATTTAGTCTGAAAATAACATGTTTTGACAAGGATGCGGAGCAAATATATTTTTTATAACCCGCTAGTGGGAATTTAAATGGGTACAACCAATTTGAAGGGTAATTTGACAATATATAGAAAAATTGAAGATGTACATACTCTAAGACTCAGCAGTTTTTCTCTAGGGATGCAATCACGTACAAGTACCCAAGGAGATATGTACAGAGAAATGCTTACAAAGTAAATTTCCATAAAGCGAAATACAGATACATATATTGTATTTATTTAGTAGCTATGATATGGATGTACATTAGTTATATGTTCCAAGGTGAATTATTCTCAAAATACATTGAACAAAAGTAAGAAATTTGCAAAACTATATAGAGAATATATCATTTGAAGAGACATTAACAAAATAAAAAATATAATGTATATATTAGAGATAAAACATATATGCTATAAAATGTAATACTTGCCAAAATATGAAAACACTAAATTAAGCCTGGTGATTATGTATTAATGGAATTGAAATGTTTTATTCCTTAAGTAGGTGATAGACAAGTAGTTAAGGGACTATTCTTTCAAACTTTGTGGGTCTAAATTTTTCTCACAGAAATAAACTTACATGATCATCAAATTCTGCCAAACTGTGTACACAGAGGGCCATTCAGTCAGTAAAATTGTGAAAAGATGGTAATTTTCTAATCAGGAAAATGTTGATATCAAATGCCTATGAGTGTGGCAAGTATCTTTTGAGAGCTTCATTCCTCCTGGAGCCTAATGAGTGTGCAATCTGGAATTGCAGTAGAAGTCAGCCTTCACCAAAGTTTAGGATCTGTTTATGACTAAAGCTATTGAGATCTTTAGGATCAATGAAAAAGGTGGAGATAAGAAAACCTCAACCTCAACTTCATTTATTTTAGCATTTAAAAAAAAAATCTGTGTTATCCAAAGTCAAGCCTTTATACAATATGCTGTAACTTTTTTTTATTGTTTTTTATTCTGTTTTTCTTAATTATTTTTTTAAAAAGTTTCCAAAGGGAAAATCTGTATCTGTATGTCCGTGTCTATGTATGTATATGTGTGTGTATATATATATTCTGTGTGTATATGTATATTCATGTGTGCATATAAGCTTTCTAGGAATGTATGAGGGTGCAAAATTATGACAGCAAGTAAAATTAAGTAAAACAGCAAAATTAACTATGCAAAGGATAAAAAAATAGAATGGAATAGAGTTGAATGGAAGGAAGCTGGGCTATCAAATTAAGTATATCAAATTAAGCTACTTTTTTTCCAACAGTGAAGTATCAGAGCCAGAGTTCAAAACCAGTTGTATTTGATTCTATACATTATGTTATATCTGATTCCATATGTTATTTTGCCTGGTATCTGATTCTATATATTATGTTGCCGTGTTAAATGGGGATATTGCAGTCACAATAGGATCTCCTAGGTTGGGAGCTATGTTACCAAATATAGTGGGAAAAGACCAAAGCCCAGTCGGTACCCACTAAGAGGGGACTGCCAATTTTCCTCTTACTTGAAACACTACTATGAGTTAGATGAGGTACATAGCACATAACTGGATGGAGCTTAAATTTTAACTTGATTTTAATTTTTTTTTAAGATTTTATTTATTTATTGGACAGAGATAGAGACAGCCAGTGAGAGAGGGAACACAAGCAGGGGGAGTGGGAGAGAAAGAAGCAGGCTCATAGCAGAAGAGCCTGATACGGGGCTTGATCCTATAACGCCGGGATCATGCCCTGAGCCGAAGGCAGGCGCTTAACCGCCGTGCCACCCAGGCGCCCCCTGATTTTAATTTTAGATTGATTTTAACTTCTATTAAATCAATAGCAGTTAACTTTTTGGATTATTTTGCTATCATCTGAAGAAAAAAGAAAACATCTAAGGGAAAGGACTCTGAAAGGCAAGGAAGACAGGAATCCCTCTGGGCAAGAAGAGTTTCCCTTTGGCAACCAGCCTAAATCAGATGCTGGACAAAGGAAACTAGTGGAATGGGAAAGAGGAAATAAATATCATTTTTTACAAATTTAAACCATGTTTCCAAAATCACCTGATGTATTGGTGAGAAATCCGTATACACTTAACATGTATAAATCTGTCACACAGTGTTTAATAAGCTGGAATTTTTAAGTGCATCATCTCTGATAGGCACAAGCACAGTGTGGGAAGAATAGGGTGTCATTTAAAAAAGTTCTTGCACGACATTCTTTAGTTGGGTTGGCCTGGTGGTGTCCCCAGGTAAAAAGGTCTTGCAAAACAGTGTTTAATCATTTTCATTATCATTAGAATCATCGCCATTGCCAATATTATTAAGTGAATTTACAGTTTAGAAAGTATTTACCCTTGCTACTTTATCCCTTTGTGGAGATTTGACAAGTTTCAGTTTAGAGATTATCATACTTTGTACTTAGATGACAAACAATGGGCAAAGATACACATTTGAGATTCATGAGCATGTAGAATGTTATATAGAACCACAGGATTTAAATGAGTTCATCTAAAGAGAAAGTAGAAAGAGAACAGAAGAAGGGAAGGTGGCTGGGGCCATGACAACATTTAAAGGACCAGTAGATCAGGAACCAATGATGGTGACTCACTGGTGTTGAAAAGCAGATGAAGGCGATGTCACACTAGCCTAGAGAAGTAGGGGTTCAAGGTGGTGGCTGAGATCAATAGATGACTAACCGTTGACTTTGGTGAAATAGAGATCGCTAACGGATATTGTATTGTTGTCTTGGTGAAGAAAGCCAGAACAAAATGGATTAAATAGCAAAAGTGAAGTAAGGAAAGGGAGTCAGAGACACGATTGGCTGCGGACTTATCAACTCCCAGCATTGGGTCACTGCATTTGACATCCCATATTCTGAATGTCCTCTGAGGTCATATCACTCCTTCTTCTGGGAGTAAGCATTACCATTGAACCCAGGATATTTGCAACTAGATACCACTACAGTTCCTATACAATTCTATTTAATACTCCCTTGTACTGTGATTGCCTGGGTTTTATCTCTAATAACTTCAAGTCCAATGGTGGGTTATAAAATCCTTACTTTGAGTTTTACAGTATGATGCATATGAAAATTTTCAATTAATATTATAGCAAATGTTCCTTGATGAATGTGGGAAATTTATTTCTAATTTATATTTCAATTAAATATACCCTTTAACAACTTATTTCCTTCTGGAGGGATTTGAGCATTAAAAAGAAAATAAATTAAGTAAGTAAATAAATCTGATTTCTATTATCTATTCACGCATTTTAGATAAACTCAACTTATTAATTAGATTTGTTTTCTTCAATATAGTACAAACTCTCATTGAGGCATGTAATTCATTGTAAGATATCTAATTGTAGGTAAATACAAAGAAAATATTCACCTTGCATATTTACATTTATACTATATGTACGGTGTGATTATATCTCCTAAGTATATAAATATTTTAATACCATGTATTCTTATATTTAGCAATCTCAACTTTTACATTTGATCAAATAATGTTGTTCTTTTTAAAATGACACACACACTCTCTCTCTCCCTCACACATATGCGTGCACACACACACAGCACACACAAAAACAAACCAGTATTGTAATGTCAAAGTATTGACAGGCACACCACACAGGAATGCGTTATTTTACTTGTTTAGTTTACTTAGTTTAGATGTGAATTGATAAAGCTCTGATAAAGTATTTTTTCAGTGCCTACACTTTCATCTCTCCTTCAATTTATGTGACACTTCAGAATATCACTACTGCAAACATCACAACTGGATAGAACTCTGCAAGGTCTGAAATCTACTCTGTACAGTCTTCCTTTGATTTATTTAATGGAACCTTTATATAGTTTATTAGAGATGGCATATGTTGGCCCAGAGAATACAAGTCATTTCAATCAAGAGAGTTACATACTGTAAATTTATAAACTTTTAATACCTTTCTCATCAGGACATGAGCCGTATCTTCCTGTTAGTCTGCAACTCTCGTAGCACCCTAAAACAGTTCATGTGCATTTATATTTTGTAGAGGCTGCTTTTAGGCAAGAGGCTTGAGCAAGGGAAACTCCATCAAGGCAAAAGGGCCCATAGGGACCACCAGGCTGCATGTAAACAGGTTCATTAAGCGACCTGCCTCAAAATAACCAGAGGCCCTAACTGGCCAATTACAATCAGGCGCAGTTCCTAAATTTACAAAGAAAAGGGAAAATTCCATGTGTTCCGGACTCCCTCACTCTGCCCTGTAACTGCGGCCCCTCACCACTGCCTTCTCTTAGGCCCTCTCTCCCATGCTGTCCTGCCTGATGCTCCTTTGCGTTGTATTCAGTAAACATTTCTCTCTTTTGTTCTGCCTTGGGTGAATTTTTTCACTCCCTGTACTGCCAGCCTCCACCCTATCCAAGAACCTCATATTTGGTGGCCCTGCCATCCAGTCGGGACCTTCTAATCTACTCAAGTTATTTTGTAGTAATTTAGATGCTACAGTGGGCCTGGTTCTTATGAACAATTTTAAAACTACAATTTATTATGTGTTTAATATGTATGTGTAAGGTGAAATGTTAAGTTTCATGCTGATTAACATACACTATTTCATTTAGTCCTCATAACTCATCTATAATGTAGGTACGTATAATTCTAACTTGTATATGACGAATTTGAGTTACAGAAAAGTTAAGAACTCAGGTTGTCAGGCTAGTAAGCAGACTACAGCATTCTAATCAAGATCAGTATTACCTTAAAGTCTAAACTATTGATTACTAGCTTCTACTATTCCTGAATGGTTTTGACACAAATACCTCTCCGGGAGAAGAACTTGAACATTAAAACAGGGGTGGGGGAAGAGCTTGTTAGGAAAAAAAGTATGTTGTTGTCTTTACATAATAATAAGAGAATACAATATAACATCCAAAGTTTAATTCCAATAAATTGACAAATATCTCTAGATCACAATTTTTGAAGGAATTGCAAATTGCCACAAGGTCATGATTACAAAACAGTTTAGTTAATCTCTGACAATATGAAGTCAGAGTCATTCTTACCAGCTGAAGGTTTATTTCCAGATAAAAATAAAAATGAAACTTATTAACAATAATTGTACATTTATAATGTGCCACTGTTCTAATTTAATGTTTTCACAAATGTGGTCAGTACTGCTCCTATCCCCATTTTCTAGATCGAATCTTTGAGGCCCAGAGATATTAGGTAAATTATCCAAGTTTACATGTCTAGTAAGCAACGACTGCAAGTACACATTCATGCTGAATGATTCTGAAATTTATGATAATGTGAGTATATATTTCCTCCTCACAATGAAAATACAGCTGCCATAAACTTGTTTCCATCACCGTCTTCATTCCCACTCCCCAGCGTACCTAATTCCCTAGATGCAGTGTGTGGAACCCAATCTTCTTTTCAGACAGAATATGTCTTAGGTAACAATAGGTAACTTCTCATGGATGAATAACTTTTTTTTTTTTTTAAGATTTATTTATTTGAAAGAGAGAGATAGCATGAGCAGCAGGGAGAGGGAGAAGCAGGCTCCCTGCTGAGCAGGGAGCCCGGCGTGGGGCTCGATCCCAGGACCCTGGGATTATGACCTGAGAAGAAAGGCAGATGCTTAATCGACTGAGCCACCCAGGTGCCCCTGATCAAGAACACTTATGTCCCTATCATCTTCTCATTGACAAAGAGGTTAATCCCTGACCCACCTCATCTTTAAATGTGCGCACAAACACCACTCCCCTCCACACTCAGACACAAACACATACACACACCACACCTTTCTTTACCCCATTCATGTTACCATCTCTGCAAACAACAATCAGCATTGTGAAACCATCTGTTCTATCACTTCCAGGAAGGATAAATACAAACCTTAACCCAACAGGTTGTTCCTCGCCGACTGCTAACACATCGTTTGAAAGACACTGTTCCAGGCTTTATTCATTATATAAATTTAGAATTCTATTCCCAAAGTACATTTTATTTATGTTCAGTGTGAGCAAAACTCTGTCTTATCTAGAACTTAGCCCTTAAACATTAAGGGGTTTGTTTTATTCCTATTGTTACAAGAAGTCTCCATATGGTAAGGTAAAGGATTTACATTGTGAATGTAAATTAAAAGATACTGAAAGCAGTGATGTATTCTAATGACAAAATAAATCTGCAGTGAATGATGATAGTATAACTATAAACTTTAAAGTGTTTTTTATTGTTTTTTACTTCTTGGACTCATCCCATCGACAAAACATAGAACACTTGATTTAAGGATTAGAGTGCTAAAGTTTAATATTGCAATCTTATAAAAACAATGGCAAGACTGACAAAAAAGGAGATACAAGGGTTGGAGGTGAGTGTGGGCCTGCTGATTTACTGACGATGCCTAATATAGAGTCATAATGATGACTTGAGAAATACAGATTCAAGCATAGCATCTAAGTTATAAAGGTAACAAAGGATGGGTTAATTATCTACTCTCAGATTCGGATGGTGGTAGGGAAGGAAGCAGGAAGCTAGTATCTGTGGAGTGAATTCCTCAGCAAATAAAGATAAGGGTATGTTATTTTTACATCACATTGCAGTGTGATCCACCAAAAACAAACAAAGAAACAAAAACACCCAAACAATAAAATATTTAAAGTCACTATCTTATGAATAAATCCAAATTTGGAGAAAAGGAGAGAATTACCTCTGCGTTTCCTTCATTATTTTTCCTAATGCAGTATTTGTGTTATTTATATGTAACTAATGATATTTTATAATTTGGTAAATAGTTTTAAAGACTCAGCTAAACTTTTTATTCAGTACCAGAAAGAGTAACTCCTAATCAATAAACTGAAATGAAAAATCAGCATCTTTGGCATATATTCTCTTGCCTCCAGATTGACAATAGATGGCAATTCTACTCAAAGATTTAATTATCAGAGGGTGCGTTTTGTGGCTAACTCATCCTGGTGGACTCATTGGGTTGCAGTTTTGCACAAAAGTGTTTTTCAGGAACCATATTAAGGTTTCTTTATGATAGAGGCAGGCAATTAGCTACTCCTACCTAAAATATCTCGCAGGCTGAAGTAATGTCTTCTGTGTTTGTGATACAGAATTCTAGGCCTTCATCAAAGTATTTTTCTGAAAAATAAATATGTGTCACAAAGTATATTTTGAGAAGCTACTGACTATGCCTGTAGGTATTCTTGCATTTAACCTCCATATGAGAGAGGATGGTCCATCTGGACTTGAAAGTCGTTTTTTGTGTTGTTTTTTTAATTATAAAAAGAAATGTTAAATTTGATAACTGCATGCTTTTTATGTAAAGTATGCTTTCCTTTTTAAAAATTACACGGAATTTCTCTAGTTTAGACATTGCTAACAGTTGCTTAACCATTAATTATGGTCTTTCTATTTCTCATCCAAACTCTACTGTGTCTGTAATATCAAAGGTGGAGGGAGTATAAAATATGACAGAGTAAACCTTTATTTCTTAATTTTCTCTATAACAAGCTTTTATTATACCAGATTTCTAATCAAATGCATGGGTAATATTTTTGCATATGTGTTTATGATGGAAAGGACTTCATAGAATCATAGAATCATGATTTGCAGTTGATGGCACTGGTAAGTAAAGCATTGAGGCTTAAATAATACATATGTGATATACTCTTTTCAAAGTAATTGTCCTAAATTTAGACAAACATTAGGCAGAAAGTTAATCTTATGGTTTAAAGTTTTAAGTCATGTTTCAGACAATGTAAGAGTTAGTATATATTGTTTTATTAATAGTAAATGGGATTTCCAAATCATTCTTCTTCTTCTTCTTCTTCTTCTTCTTCTTCTTCTTCTTCTTCTTCTTCTTCTTCTTCTTCTTCTTCTTCTTCTTCTCCTTCTCCTTCTCCTTCTCCTTCTCCTTCTCCTTCTCCTTCTCCTCCTTCTCCTTCTCCTTCTCCTTCTCCTTCTTCTTCTTCTTCTCCTCCTCCTCCTCCTCCTCCTCCTCCTCCTCCTCCTCCTCCTCCTCCTTCTTCTTCTTTTTCTTCTTCTTCTTCTTCTCAAAAGAAAGAAGAAAAAGCACAGTTAATGTCTTTCTGTTATGACTTTCGGTAAGTTCAGATGATTAAAGGCAATAAAGCAGATTATATTTTATAAAAGTCCATCCCCTGACTAATTTTTAAACCCTTCATATTCTACGCACCCCACCATCTAATCAGCTTTGGGTCCCAAAATTCACAATGGATGAAATCCATTCTTTTCTTACAAACTTTTCCAGTTTTTTTAGTCCTGTTGCTTATTTTGTTTCCCAGACCCATATTGCATTGAAAGCCTTCAATATATTAGAGTAAACTGATATTCTCAAGTTAAGTTTTTAAAATCTGTTTATTCAGTAAGTCTGCAAGAATTTCCTATCATAATATCTCAATGAAACCTTAGCCCAGTGTCCTACATAAAAAGCAAGAAAATTCTAAAATATATAGGAAACAAAGCATCATTGGTATAACTTTTTGCAAGAAAAATCAGTATTTTATTTATTTATTTTTTTAAAAGATTTTATTTATTTATTTGACAGAGATAGAAAAAGCCAGCGAGAGAGGGAACACAAGCAGGGGGAGTGGGAGAGGAAGAAGCAGGCTCATAGCGGAGGAGCCTGATGTGGGGCTCGATCCCAGAACACCGGGATCACGCCAAGAGCCAAAGGCAGATGCTTAACGACTGTGCCATCCAGGCGCCCTGAAAAATCAGTATTTTTAAATTAATTAATTTTCAAAGAGATATCTAAGACAGTTCCCAAAACATTTTTATCCTTCTGCAATGTATGTGGAAACATTACTAACACGATGGGATTCATTGTGGTTTTAGAATCTCTTCATGTTATCTACTCTTAGCTACACAGTGTACAAGTGTCCCCCCATATCCATCCAGCAGTTCACCATAAGTTCATAATTTCTAGGTTTATTTTCAATATGCAATCAGAGAAATCACGTGTGTCTTACCAAAACATCATTTTGTGGATAGGGCTCTCTGTCCCTTATCTTTGTTAGTGATTGTCACTAGCATGGAGGTTCTCATATATGGCTATTAAGCTGTTCTCAATGAAATCTGATTGCAACCACTGTTCTTCTAGGTAGTCTGTGGTAGAAGGGGATGAGTTATAGATATGCTCTTAATTATTTCCTAGCCAATTGTTCTATATTAAATTTGAGGACTTCTGTTCATCAAAAGAAGCGATTAAGGCAGAAACTAGGCAAACCACCAACAGAGAGCAAATATTCAAAAAATATATATCCATCATAACTATATATTCAGAATATTTTGAAGAAGTATAAAGCAGTAAAAAAAGACAACACAATAGGAAACAAAAAGGCAAAAGTCACTACTAAATAGGATATCCAATGGCTAATAAGTCTGTGAAAGGCAATAAGCCACAGAGAACTAAAACAATAGAAGTATGATGACACACTCACTAGGATGGCTAAAACTAAAAAGACAAGAAATATCAGTTGTTGGTGAAAGTATAGAATGACCAGAATTCTTGGACATTACTACTATGCACCTAAACTAGTGCGACTATTTGGGGAACTTTTTGACAGTATTTGCTAACGCTGAGTATGTAGGAACCACACAACATCTACTCCTGATAATATACCCATCAGAAATGTGTGCATATGTTTACCATAAAAGCATATTCCAAGAATGTTCAAAGCAGCACAATCAATAATAACCCCAAGCTCGAAATTTTCCGAATGCCCTACTAAACACTGAATAAACAAACAAACAAATAAATAAAATCGTCCTACAGTGGAATATCATTACAGCAATAACTGAGTGATGTACAACTATGTGCAACCGTGTGAATGATTCTCACAATGTCGAACAGAAGCAACCAGACACAGTAGAGTACTTACTGTATGATTCTATTTCTATTTGGTAAAACCAAAAAAGGCAAAACTCATGTCTGCCATACGAAATCAGAATAATGGTTAGGAGGGTAGTGACTAACAGGGAACACAGGGAGTTTGGGGGGCTTGAGTAACATTCAATTTCTTAATCTGGGTAATGTTTACATTGGGTGCATATACTTTGTGAATACTTATACCATATTTATAATGGTGTACTCTTACGTATGTATGTGTGTGTGTTTCTAAAATATATCTGTCATCTATCTACATTACACTTCAATGTAAAGTTGTTAAAAACATCAGCACACATACATGGCAAAACACACACACACACCACAGAAAAGTAAGAGCTTCCCTTCCTGCCCACCCCTCTCCATTCAACCCAACTCCCTTTATTCCAAAGTTTGTTGAACTTAAATTCAGGGAACACTTTCTCACAAGGGAAACTGTTATTAGTAAGGTGGAGTACGGAGGATACAAAAGTCACATTAATAAGCAGCAGTTTAAATTAATTATCAAATGACAGCTTTGGTTTCAAGAAAACAATGAAACAGGGGATTGTATCTCCTATAGGATCTCAGTTTGACTTTCTGTATCCAAAACTTTTTGGATGGCTTTTCTAATGAAATACCTATCTGTGAGATTCATCAATCTATCACTCGCTCTTTCATCATAGGAACAAATAAATAATATTAGAAAATTTAAAAAGGGCAGAAACTCAGAGTAATGCATTTTTGAATTTTGAACAGAAGAAAAAAACCCACTGTGATACTGTGTTTTGAATGTGATCTGGAATATTAAAAGTTTGTAGTAACTCTAGGCACCAATAAGAGAATATTCAGCCAATATACTCTGATTTATTTAAGCATCTAATGTTATTTTTTACCCCTGGAGTCTGAAGAGTCGTAAGGACCCTGTTCCAAGCAAACAGGCAAACTCTTATCTGTGAGACAATTCGAAGCTGAGCTGAGGCATAATTTTCATAAACATACCTTGACTACAGACATATTATTACATTACTAATTGAAGTATTTCTTTGAAATCGCTGGTCGAGAGCCAATAAAATCTCTACGGAATTATACTCAAGCCTGCTGAAAAATTACTTTCAATCAGAATGTCAATAAAGCTATTAATAACCTTTCTGAAGCTGCTTCTTACTTAGTGAGGTAACCAGGCAGCTGCTGTAAAAAAGAAGCGAGGCATCCCCTCCCCCATTCCTCTACTAGGACGGTGTAATTTGAGCCTCGTTAATCTGCAGTGACATCTTCCTATTGTCAGCCTGCGTGGCAGAAATGGCTTCAGTCTAGGGCAATATTAAAATGGTAGTAAGAGGGTCTCCCACCCACTTCCACTGAGCTTTATTTGCAGCACTGCAATATGTATAATTGAAGGATTGCCCATCTTTTTATTAGGAGAAATGTAAGGACCATCTATCAATGTCAAAGACGGGAAGTTGATACCCTATATCAGGCATTATGTAGCACTTGCACATCATTCAGGCAGATCAATTATTACAGTATTTATTTTAAACTGCCCAAGTTGTATCCACAAAAGCGAGACATCCATCTTTCTCAGTTACATACCTTTAATCCCCAAAGTTGTTAACTGGGTATGTCGTATGATAGCCAGCCACTCTTTGAATTCTGAGAAAATAGTAATTTTTCATTTCATTCAGACATTTCTCAATTTATCTTCATCATTCCTTTCCTTGAATTCAATAATTTTTTTTATGAATCCGATGTGTAAGCCCTTGCTGAGTAAACTCTAATAACTGCAAGATATTGTTAAGTGAAAAGTGACTGTGTGGCTCATTACTTAAAACTGTGGGAAGAAGATGGGGTGGGATGAACTTTACCCAGTTATCTGAACTTTCAGAATCTCCACAGACTCTTGGCTTTCTGTAACAGCCTTGCTCACAAGAACCAGTAAGAAAAGAAAGGGAAAGCATTCGTAAACAAGGATTAAATTTCTAGTGACCATGTTACATTGAATTTCCTTAATCTCCTTAAACCTCCCTCGAAGTTTTCCTCTTTCTGTGAAAGGCTGAAATTGTGTGCCAAGGAACCACTAGCTCTGACGTTAATAATTTATAGGAGTTGGCAATAGATATAATCACTTTAAGTGTTATGGGAATAGCGGCTGTGAATAACTTAAATGTCTAGAATGAGGATTGGGGAAAGAGAAGTGGCATTCCTATTACATATTCAAAGTATCTTTGTTTACAGTACAGAATTAAATTTGCTCCCTTAAATCAAACCAGAGGATTGTGATGAATTTAAAATATAGCAAGAAAATGGACAACATATGGATTTTAAGATTAAATATCTAAATAAGCCAATCAATATGGAGAGGGGAAAAGGGAAAACGAGTGCTTTGAAAACAAAACTAAAACACTCAGGAGGCAGGAAATGAAGGCTATTATGGAATGATTGCATATATACACACACAGATATACGCAACATTTTGTCAGATTGCTATTTTCACAAAGTTTAGGTTTTACGCATATTTGCAGCTTTTTCACATTTCCTAAAAACTCTAAAAGAAGGAAAATAACTTTTTAACATTCATCATTCAGCTTCAATTCGCTTTCAAAGTATTCCTGTTACTAACATTTAAAGTCCTTTTTGCCAAAAATTAACACTTAACTCTGACTCTTTAAAAAAAAAAAAATTCAAGTTGGTATCTCCAAGCAGGTGCATTCATCACCGTTATAACACAACACCCAGCTTTGTGCCACTAACCCTACCTGGCAGCCCTCCTTTACCTCCTTTCATTGTCAATCTGAGTCATATATAGGGGTTACGGGGAAGATGCTAGAAAAATACTAAAAAGCCTTTTTCTATACTAACCAACCTACAATAATTTTTGATATCTGATTTTCATACTTTTATTGCTCAAATAGATGGTTTGGTTTGGTGATTGATTAGTTGTGTGACCAGACTGCCTAGACGCAAATCTTGCCTAATCCACCTATTAGCTGTGCCACCTTGAGCAAATTACATAACTTTCTTTGCCTCTTATCTTCCTCCATAAGGTGGGAATGGCAATAGTACCTTTCAAAGATAGGTAGGGATAACTTGAGGTAAGAGATGATACATGTAAAAGTCTTAGAAAAGTTCATGGCACACAGAAGTCAAACAATAATAATATAACGCAACTATTTTAGTGCACATCTGAGGAAGTCTGTCTGTTAGACACATTTCTAAGCACTTTATATGTGTTAACGTATTTAATTCCAATGACAACCCTATGAAACATAGCATTATCTTCATGCAGTAATCCTGGATTCCACAGCACTTGGTCATGTCAACAATATGTTGTCTGGGCTTAGTTATTCTATAATTAATATGATTTGATATGTGGTAATTCTGAGGTATTTAGATGCAAAGTGAGTTAGTCTACAAAGTTTCATGTATAGGATCATGTGTTTGGGAAAGTTCTCATAGTTATTTATATCATCTGTAAGGTACAAGTTACTATTTTAGGTAACTCTCCAAATATTAAGGTTAAGAACTGATACTCATAGAAATTAAGTAAATTCCCCAAGTCACTCAGACAACTGATAACACAGTCAAGATATGAGCCCAGAAAATTCTGGCCTTCATGTCCCTGGTATGTCTTCTGGATATGAATATTTGGGACTTCTGCAAAGGTATGACAGTAGGTCTGAAAACCAAGGATACTAGTCCCAGGCAAAAGGCTTGGCTTTACAACACAGGAATTTTGCGCATCTGGGAATGTTTTATTGAAACAAATTTAACTTGTTAATGGTTTTATTTTCTCACTTTTACTTGATGTATTAATGTATGCATTTCAGAAATCCTGAACAGATACTAAAACACAGCTTACTGCAAGGACGCAGAGCAGATCTCAGGGTACTCAGAGACAGATAGACCACACCTGATTACTGAGTAGATGGGGAGAGGAACACTGATTCTGGAAATAATAATTATTCACTTAATATTCTTTGCTCTCCCTGGAAAAGTCCCACTAAACTTGTAGTGAAGGAACATAAGGCATAAATACGTTGATAGACCAGGGGAGAGAGAAACAAAAGAAACAAAGCAAAACTGAAGAAGTCTGCTGAAGGAACCCCAAATCTGGTAAGCTCTAGCCAAGAGTGACAAGGTTACAACTCTGCCTGTTAGAACCCTAAAGTCTCCAGCTTTGTAAAATCCAGTGGGCAGGAGAAAGGAAAGGTTAGACGACACCAGATCACTAACCCATCCAGAACAATAGACACTCACTCTTACACAGGTGCATTCACACACTTAATATACACTCTAAGGTTAGAACACTGCAGAAGTCTCTCCTCTTAAACTAAGAAAGGACCAAAACAGAGTCCTCCCCTCCAGAATGCAAGCAGGCCGCTCAATCCAATATTTAGGTCTTTCCAAGTGAAGATCACCCCTGCCCAAACCCTCAAAAGCAAAGCCTACCTGTTTACCATACCCACCATGTAAGCAGTTGCTAAACTAATATTTAATTACTTAACTACAAATGTGAATTAATAAGATAAGACATATGAGATATTTGGGGAATTATAAGTAAAAGTGACAGAGATGAACATAAAATTACTCCCAAAGAAAGTGACAGGCGAAAAAATGTGCATCCTTAAAATAAGATACACTGCAAAAAACCAAAACCAAACAAAAACAAAAACAAAACCCCCAAAAACCAATTGAAAGCCAGGGGTTTTTTTTGGAAATTTAAATATATATAATAAACACAAAAATTTTAAAGTTCAAGAAATAGAATCTAGGTAGGAGGTATTCAGATTTCACTACACATTCTTTCAAATGCTCGATGTTGGAAAATATTTGTAATAAAATGTTGAGAAAAATCAATAGAAATTTTAGAAAATAAGGTTTTATGTCTCTCCAAAAGAGTTGAAAACAAAGAAAAAGAAATTAAAATGATGTGAAAAAGTAAAGAATAGAAAGAAACAATTCCGAAGCCCCAGTATGCAACCAAAAGCTATTTCAGAAAATCCAGAGAAACTGGAGCAAAGAATCAAAGATATACATAAAAATTTTTCTCCAAATTATGTATCACTAGGTTGAAAGAGCTCACCCAGAACAGTGAGTGGGGGAAATATGCACTTAATTACAACATAGTACAGTGTCAGAATTTCAAGTGCAGAGAGATTGCATACAACGGGAAGGTAAAAAAAAAAAAAGGAAGTTGGGAAATGCAGACACAGGAAGGAGATCAGAGCAGCATGACTCTTAATGGCCATGCTGAATGCCAGAAGAGAGCAATTCTCTCCAGCCTCCCCAGAGAAATTATTTTTACCTTAGAATTCTGTTCACACCCAAACTATCAATCATGTATGAAGAAAGGATTCAGCTATTTTCAAACATGCAAGATCTCAAAAAAAAAAAAAATCACCATCAACAAACTCTTTAGATAGTTATGAAATGCAGCTCTTTTGCTCTGTCAAAACAAACAAATAAGAGTAAAGATCCAGACAAAAAATGGATTGAATCTAGGAAAGCATTAAATGGAATCAATTCTTGGTCTGAATGCAGTTCAGAGGGGTCCCGAGAAGTGTCTTTGAGAAGTTCGAGAATATATGAAAGCAGGAGAGTGGAACAAGGGGGAAAAAATGGCATTAGAAAATATTCAGAGTGAGGAACCACGAAAATTTTATGAAAACCAATGTAGTCATCATTAATGACATAGCCCTGCAGTTAATATTTTTATGTAATTCAAATAATACAAATATTGTTTATATGAATGTTGAATATGGAGAACTTACAAATATATGAAAAAAGAACAGGAATACAATTAAAAAAGGGGAAGAAGTACAAATGTATGCATCTTACAAAGTGGGGGATAAAAAATACTTTTCATGGAGCAAGAATTAAAAGACACATTTTTCTAAAAGATAACCAACTGAATAAAAAAAAGAAAATAATATGACTATTGTATCTGGTTGCCAAATGAAATATAGATTGCTCAGTTAAATTGGGTTTTTAGATAAACAAAGAATTCTTTCAGTATAAGCATGTCCCCTGTTGTCTTAGTCTGTTCAGGCTATATTAACAGAATACCAGTCTAGACTGGGTAGCTTAGAAGGAACAGAAATTTGTTTCTCACAGTCCTGGAGGCCAGGAAGTCCAAAGTCAAGGTGCAGACAGATTGTCTGGAAAGAGCCTGCTTTCTGGTTCATAGATAGAGGTTTTCTCACTGTGTTCTCACATGGCAGAAAGGGGTGGAACAATCTTGGGCCTTTTTTACAAGGGCACTAATCCAAATTTTGAGGGCTCCATATACCTACATGGCCCTATCACCTCCCATAGACTCCACCTCCAAATACCCTCACATTGGGAATTAGGTTCCAACTTTTAAATTTGGGGAGGCACCTTCAGTCTATAGCCCAAGTAATATTTGGGACATACTTTTTTGAAGATATTGTTTCGCTTAAAGGAACTTCCAATTGAATTGGGCATTACATATTTTTATTTGTCAGATATACCAACCCTATATCATCAGAATGGGAGGGGAAAGTTGAAGGTGGTGTAAGGTCGCTAAATCCTTGCCTATTAAAGCAAGGAATTAATATGTAATCTCTAAAGCAAACGAATTCAAATATATTGTGGAAACAATACTTAGGGATATGGAGGCATCAGAAGAAAAAAAATTAAGACGTTAACCATCTTACTTCTGCGGACAGGTATGGAGTTAAGATGGAGTTCAGCTCAAAACTTTTGGTTTAGCCACATGCCTCTGTTAGTTTAATAATACTATAAACCTTTAAAAATTAAGTAATTAGTGGGTCATATTCACTGATTATATTAAAGAAAAGCAAAACTGCAATGATGAAGAACAGTGAAAACTCTTGATAGTAAAACCATGAGCGATTATAGAATAGACATGAGAATAGTTAGTACTAAGAATCCCCAAATTATATAATTGGCTATTCAGAGTATACTGGCAGGGACAAGAATACCGTGGGGCAAGGAACTGAAGCAGAAAGGTGGATGCTTTTAGATTTATGAACAAGATAGATTTAAGGGTAAATTTAAGAACAAGAAAAAGGCATTTCCTGAGCTGCATATGGTAACCATTTACTGTCTTGCAAGTGAGTATAAAACATGGGTCTACACGTACGATTGTCATCAGACGGACTGCTTCTAATTAGCTCGCACTTCCCATTTTTACACGGTGTCGGTTCAGGTGGTCACCCTGTAGTCTTCCTGGATGAATAATCTCTCAGGCATTGTTACAGACGAATGCCTGACCGGGGCAGATCCTGCCTGAGAGTCGGGGGTGAGCATCTTAACGTCTAGGATAGACAAACCAGACAGAAGTTGGCTCTTTGCAGATTGCCTTTACCAGGATTATTTTTGAGCTATTTGTAGGAGGAAGATATTAGGAAACTTCTTCCTGCTGGTTTCATTAACACACCAATAAAAAGAACATTCTCAGCAATAAGGAGTCTGCCACTGCTGTGTGCAATATGAGATCTTGGAGTCTGGGAGAAAAAGTTGACAAAAAATGATTGCTGAACCTATCTAAAGATTAGAGATAATTGAATTAAGTTGCTAAACACAAGCATAGCTGTTCTCAAACCAACATAGTTCTTAAATGATTTCCAACTCTAGCTGTGACCCGTCTTTCATTCATATTCTAGCTACATCACTGATTGGTGGTTGTATACTATCTATAAAGTAAAAAATACAAATTCGTGGATACCCTTTCTTCTTCCGTGATCCGACTGGATTATACATCACCAGAGAAAAATGCCAAGTGTGGGGACCACTGAATCTCAGGAAAGTTCTAGAGAAAAGGAATGCTATCTGTACAATTAGAGCTCTGTTTCCCTCAGATTATTCTAGCCTTTTTCCTAAACAAGCTTCTATTTAAATTCCAGGCTACAAGTCCAGATGTCCAGAATGTAAAAGTAACTCTATTTGAAGATCTTGGTATATACAACACAAGAGCCAAATAAATCTAACTAGTTTACGTGTAAGGTGGATGATAGGGTGTGAAAATCAGTTTATGTTATTTCTGTACAACGTTAGTGAAAAGCAAATAAGACGTCCTAAGGATAGTTAGCTAAGAAAGGATAAATGCATGTTTTTTTCAGAATTCTGCAACATACAGCTAAGTCCACCCATGTTAGACCTCAGGGAAGTCTCCCCTTAGCGTATATTCATTGCCTAAAGACAAATTTAGAGAACAGCAGCGATATTCTTTTCTCACTAAGATAAAAGAAAATCATGTGATTATTAAATAAGAAAAATAAATTTTAGAAGAAAGGGCAGTTCTACAACTACTTTGGAAAACAGTTTGGCAGGTTTTTTAGATAAAATTAAGTATAAATGTTCTATATGACCTAGCAATTTTACTGTTAGGCATTTATCCAAGAGAAAGAAAAATATATTTCACAAAGACTTATGTGCAAAAGGTTATAGCAGCTTTACTCATAGAAAACTGTAAACAATCCAAATGTCCTTCCGTGTGTGTTGGGGGTACTGTGGCACATCCACAAAATGGAATATTTGGCAATAAAAGTAAAAGGACTATTGATTCACCCCACTCACACATGAATGAATCTCAAACACATTTTACTAAGTGAAAGAGTCTAGTTTCAAAAGGTTCCATACGTATGATTCCAATTTTTCTGGAAAAGAAATATATGTGTATACACACACACGCACACACACACACACGCACACACACACACACGCACACACACACAGGAGCAGAGAACAGATCAACGGTTGCCAGGCGTTGGAGTGGGACAGGGTCTGAATGTAAAGGGGGCACATGAGGGAATTCTTTGGAATAATGGAGTTATTCTGGATTCTGTTTGTGCTGGTTGTTATAAGAATCTATTTACATTAAAAACGCATAGAACTGTACGCTGAAAAAAGTGAATTTTTATGCAGGTAAATTTTGAAAAATAGCATATAATAACAAATTCTATCAAGATGAAATAAAGTGGGAGTGGGTCATAGATTTCGAAAGAGATAAGGCAGGGGAGACGGAAATGTCAGATGTCAAGTAAGATCATGTTTAGGCAGCTCTAACCAAAATGAGTCTGAATCCAAGGAAACAGCTGATTCCAACTATTAGTGATATACATTATACATAAAATGTTCTGTTTGGTTACCAACTACTCTAAAGTAGAAAACCTGGAAAATGAACAGCTCCAATCAGAAGAAAGTGTGCCCCCCACATTGCCTGTTTTATGGCCTGTGTTCATGGAGTTGCTTTCCAAAATATTGCTGAAATTCTGAAGCAGGAAGTTACCCATATACGACAAAATCCAAATCCTATTTTAACTAGAAAGAGAGCTACAGATAACTGTGCTCTAATAGACTTTGTTAGCTCTTCAGAAGTACAGACAGTCCTTACAAACATCCAAGAGAAGGCTGGGGATGGTGTGGGGCAGTTGAAACCCAAAATTCAATAGTTAGTGCAATCATTGAGGGGGGGGAATCTATTCTTAGCACCTGGTAAAATAATTCTTTTCACAGGAGAAAACTTTTGGGGGGAATGATACGTCTGCAAGATAAATACAAGAATCAACGGGCAGGCATTGAAATAGGTACCACATTTTCCTAAGGAAAAGCTACACTAATCTTGATGTGTAGGAGAGAAATTTGATATTTCAAAAGGGAATATGTGGGATGGCTGTAAATATGGGAGCATGGTTAAACAGTTAACAGAGAGAAGAATTATGGATGATAGCACCATTTTCTGGCTAGATGGATGGCCTAAGGGGAACTTTACAGAAAGAGAGAAAAATGTGTGCTTGCGTGTACGTGTACAATGAGTGTGGGAGATGTACACTATTACCACCAACACTATCTCCACCCACTATCTCCTCCCCAACACAACACAGTTTC
Source organism: Ursus americanus (assembly GCF_024610735.1). Lineage (NCBI taxonomy): Eukaryota > Metazoa > Chordata > Mammalia > Carnivora > Ursidae > Ursus > Ursus americanus. Next base: position 41,166,910 of record NC_142145.1, read on the forward strand.
CCTGACAAAATATTCACCACAATCCACGAACACATGACCACTGAAAGTCAGGAGAGACCAGGTCTCCACACCAGTTGGCACAAGGTTAAACAGAGTTGGTCCAGGAAATCTGGGCTACAGCTGCTATATTTGAGTTACCTAAATATTTGAATGGTCTCTGCTAATGCTTTCCAAAAAAATCAGTAGATGAATGACTGCTACAACATTTCCGGAAATTACTTTCTGCAGCTGTCCTGATGGATTGCACTAGCTGAAACATAGAGCTGAAGTTCTATGTCTTTACACGGGCGGTGAGGACAGAGGTGCTTTGCCAGGATAACGTTCATGTGGAAGATGGTCCTGTTCTACTCAGAAATCCTTTCCTTCAGGGCTAGTTCTCGTTTCCCACCAAATGCCTCTTGCTGCAGTGCAGGAGGTGAAAAGGGTTTTGCTTATTGCCTAGCTCAGGGTATTAAGCTGTTGTTTTTCTTTATGCTGTGTTTGCCCTTTTCGTATTATATTGCCTCATTTGATACTAATTAGAATGCAAATAAATTAGTAGAGCCGGCCTTCTTATTACCAATTAAAATATGAGAAAACGGAGGGTCAAGTATCAATGTGTTCAGGATCACACTTATAATTGGTAGAGGCACAAATTATTTTTTTCTTTTTCGTTTCTTGTGGTTGTCTTGTTTTGCTTCATTCGCATCAGGGTAACGTTTAGTCATCACAACAAGCCTTTAACAACTTAGAAAATAAGTTCAAAAGAGAAATCCAAAGTTTCTGAAAGTAGAAAAAATCAAAGGAGGGGTTAACGGTAATTTCTGATATAAGAATAGCAGCATGTCCTTGTTCAAATAGATCTAAGAGATAAAAACAAAAATAGCATAAGACCCAGTACTACATTCTTGGGCTAAGAATAAACAAGTGAAGAGACAAATTATTGCTTTCAAATAAAGAAATGTATTATGCTTGCATGTTACTTTAGCAAGTAGGTGTTTTGTCATTGCTTTAATTTGTTAAAAGACTTCATTGCTTTTGACAGTTTTAGATTCACAGCAACACTGAGAGGAAGGTACAGAGATTTCCCATGTATCCCCTGCCCCTACGCATCCATAGCCTCCCCTGTTTATCAGCTTGCTCCATCAGAGTGGTGTATGTGTTACAACGGACAAACCTACGTTCACCCATCATTATCATTCAGAGTCCATAGTCTGCCTTTAGGGTTCACTCTGGGTAATGTACATTCTATCAGCTTGAACAAATGTATAATGACATGTATCCATCATTATACTTTCATATTTTCATTTTCTTATAAATCTATACTCTATTTCTCCTTCCCTTCCATCACTGATCTTATTGTGTCCATAGTTCTCTTTTCTAGGATGTATTATAATTGGAATTATACAGTATGTAACCTTTTCAGATGGGCTTCGTTCATTTAGTAATATGTATTTAAGCATTTTCTATGTGTATTCATGGCTAGATAATTTTTTTTAAGTGCTGAATAATATCCCATTGCCTGGATATACCATAGTTCATCCATTCATGTCCTGAAGAACATCTTGGTTGTTTCCAAGTTTTGTCAATTAAAATTGCCAAATTTTTTGCCATAAACATCCATGTGCAGTTTCTTTGTGTGGACATAAGTTTTCAACTCCTTTGGGTAAATACCAAGGAGCAAAATTGCTGGATGGTACAGAACGAGTACGTTTAATTTTGTGAAAAAGCTGCTAAACTGTTCCCAAAGTGTATTTCACATTCCCACCATCAATGAAGAGAGGTCCTGTTTCTCAGCAGCCTCGTCAACATTTGGTGGTGTTTTTGTTTTTACATTTGACCATTCTAATAGGTGTGTAATGGTATCTCGTTTTACCTTATTTTTCATTTCTCTGATGACATATCTTGTGGAACATATTTTTATATGTTATTTGCATTCAGTATATCTTCTTTGGTGAGATGTCTATTAAGGTCTTTGACTCATTTGTTAATTAGGTTTGTTTTCTTTTTGTTAGTTTTTTTTTCTTTTTGTGACATTTTAAGAGTTCTTTGTCTCTTTTAGATACTGGTCTTTTATTAGATGTGTCTTTTGCAAGTATTTCCTTCCAGTCTGTGGCTTGTCTTCTCATTCTTTTGACATTGCCTTTCATGGAGCAGTTTTTAATTTTAATGTCTAGCTTATTTGCTGTTTTCTTCATGTGTCATATTTTGGTGTTGTGTCTTAAAAAAGTTATCACCATACCCAATGTTGTCTAGATTTTTCTCCTATGTTATCTTCTAGGAGTTTTATAGTTTTGCCTTTTACATTTAGCTCTATGATATATTTTAAGTTACTTTTTGTGAAGCATGTAAGATTTGTGTCTGATTTTTTTTTTTCACATGTGCATGGCTAGTTTTTCCAGAACCGTTTGCTGAAAAGACTGCTTTTGTTCCATTGTATTATCTTTGCTCCTTGTCAAAGATCAGTTGACTATATTTATGTGAGTCTATTTTGGTGGGAAATCCATTCTGTTTCATTGATCTACTTGTTTATTCTTTCACAGTACCACACTGTCTTGATTAGTGTAGTTTTATAGTAAGCCTTAAAATTAGGCAGTTTTATAGTAAGCCTTAAAATTAGGCAGTATTAGCCTTAAAATTGCTTTTCTCCTTCAAAACCGTGTTGGCTCTTCTGGGTCTTTTGCTTCTCTGCATACATTTTAGACTGTTTTTCAATATGCATAAAATAACTTGCTAGGGTTTTTATTGGACTTGTATTAAATCTACTAATAAAGTTGGAAAGAGCTAACATCTTGATAAATACTGTGTCTTCCTATCTGTGAACACAGAATGTCTCTCTATTTATTTAGTTCTTCTTTGATTTTATCAGAGTTTTATAGTTTCCCTCATATAGATCTTTTTTTAAAATATTTTATTTATTTATTTGACAGCGAGAGACAGCGAGAGAGGGAACACAAGCGAGGGGAGTGTGAGAAGGAGAAGCAGGTTCCCGCCGAGCAGGGAGCCCGATGTGGGGCTCCATCCCAGGACTCTGGGATCATGACCTGAGCCAAAGGCAGACGCTTAAGGGCTGAGCCACCCAGGCTCCCCTCCCTCATATAGATCTTGTACACATTTTGTTAGATTTATAACTAAGTATTTCATTTAGAACGCTAACATAAATGGTATTATGTTTTTAATTTCAGATTCTGTTTGTCCATTGAAGATAAATAGAAAATAATTGACTATTGTATATTAACCTTGTATCCTGCAATGTTGCTATGTTAACTTGTTAGTTCCAGGATGCTTTATTTTTGCAGTGGAGCAAAGAGTCTGTTATTATACAGAAATAGTTACTTAAATCAATAGTACAATTTTAAATCATCCATGAACATTTTGAAGCATTATTTTAAAATTTTTTATTGTTTTTTTCTGAAGAATATCCCTTTCAAATTCAAGTTAGTTAGCATAATCTCAAAAGGAAAAAAATGACTATCCCTTTCAGATACTACATGGTATGACTCATTAATATTTCATATTGTTTTATTACTTATAAAATGCCATTATTAAACTGTCACAAAAATAATATTTCAAATTTCTTTGTGCTATTTCATTGTCCCTAGTTTTCCCTTTTCCTTTTCTGGAATATTCTATGAAAATATATCTCATTTATATATGAATATATTAACTATTTTCTCTGTGTCATATGCTATCCTTCTGGAAAATGCATCTTTCTTTTGGGGGATTGTTCCTCTTCCACTTTAATCACGTAATTCTAAGGTGGTGTGAGTCAAATTCTATCAGAGACTGTCTTTGCTGAGAGATATAATGTTGACTGATTTGTGAAAATCTAGCCATTTTCCAAGGAGAATCATAGATAAGAGAGGGAGGCACATCCCACTGGTGTGTAAATCTCTTATTCCATTTGCAAAAACTGACTTCCTGTTTATTTCAATTCTGAACTGAGTCATTATCAACCACAAAAGAACCAGTATACAGAAAAGCATACGTATACAAACCAGACCATCTTACACACACATATACACACACATACACACTCACACTGGCAAGAACACGTAGAAGCAGAGATAACGTTCTCAATCTGTGGTTTTCAAACAATTTTTTATTATGTTTAGTTTTTTGCTTTTATGTGTAAAATAATAACTACCATTTACATTTTATTTTGAAATAATTTTAGACTTATAAACTGAAAAATATTACACAGAATTTTTATGCATGCTTCACAGAGCTTCACTACATAATCAGAGTGCCAAACCAAGGAAATAACTTTGGTAAAATACTATTAACGAAACCATAGACTTATTTTCATTTCCCCAGTTTTTCCACTAGTATCATCTTTCCCCCAGTGTCCTATCCATTTAGTTTGCATTGCAATTGGTTTCAGATCTCCTTGGTTTCTTCTAATCTGTGACAGTTTCTCAGACTTCCCTTGACTTTCATGACTTTGACACTTTTGAATATTAATAGTCAATTTATTTTGGAGGAATATTCCTCAGTTAAGGTTTGTTTGATATCTGTTATGTTATGATTAGGTTAGATTGTACATAGGCAAGAATACCACAGAAGTGATATCCCTTTCTCATTGCATCATATCAAGGGCTACATGATGTAGTTACCTCTTCTCAATGATAAGGTTAACCTTGATCACTTGATTGAAATGGTGTATGCCAGATTTCTCCACTGTAAGGTTCACATTTTTTCCTTTGCAATGAATAATCATTTGGAGGAAGGTTATTTCAGACTATGCAAATATCTCATTTCTAATGAAATCTTCATCCATAAATTTTAGCAACCATCCAAATATTGGGTCTGCCGCGTTATTACTGAGATGCTCTAATGGTGATTTTCCATTTCTCTCATTCCTGTTACATTTTTAAATTAGTAGTCTTTTGTAAAAGAAAAAAAAAAAAGAGCTATCTCAGGATGCCTGGGTGGCTCAGTTGGTTAAGTGGCTACCTTCAGCTCAGGTCATGATCTCAGGGTCCTGGGATCGAGTCCTGCATCAGGCTCCCTCCTCAGCGGGGAGTCTGCTTCTTCCTCTCCCTCCACCCCTCCGCCTGCTTGTGCACATGCTCTCTTGCTCTCTTTCACTCTCAAATAAATAAATAAAATCTTAAAAAAAGAGCGATCTCTACTCCCAATTAATTTTTTAAATTATTTATTTATATTAATATTTACTTGTAGATATTTATTTTATTCTGCAGGTTATAATCAATAGTATTGTTATTTAGTTTGGTGTTCATAGTATTAGAGTTTGGCCATTGGCAGTGACTTTCAGACTTGTTCCTATGCCTTCCAATATATCCTCATCTTTTAAAAGCACTTCCTTACTTTCTTGGAATACCAGATGTCCCAGGCTCCTCATCTATTTTCCCTGCCCAGCCCCTGGAAATAATGACTTCTCTAAGGAGAACTATTGGAAAATAATATTTAGAAATTAAGACTTGGGAACTATTTCACTGCTACTAATGTGTCATGGCTAATTAGTTTTCTTACTATACAGGGCTATGAATTATAGGTATGTATACAACCCCATAGATACACACATTTATGCATAGTTCTGTATCTATATGTATTCTGTATGTGTATGTTTTAAAATTGAATTAAGTCTAATACCCCTAGTTGAAACTTGGTGATTTCTCTAGTCTTCAAAATTTCTTTATTTGCAGCTTCTTTCTCTGGCAGCGAAAAACTTGGTTCTCAATACCAAAAATATATTTACCTGTTTCTTCAATCCTCATACACCTATAAAGTAATTTCAGAATTGCTAAAAAAAATTTACTAACTAGGAAATACAGCATTTGTGTGTTATAGTTTTTTATGTCTTTATCCATATAGTATGTAAAGAAAATGCTATTTTTCAAAATTGATTTTGGTATGTTGATTTTGTATCCTACAACCTTATGTTTTATGACCTTGCTAAACTCATAAAATTATTTCTTGGGACTTTTTGTACTTTGGGCTTTTCAGCATAGTCAACCATGTTGTGTGCCAAAAGAGATAGTTCTATTTCTTACTTTCCAGTGTGTATGCATTTATTTTTTTCCTTGCCTAATTGCACTAATTGGGACTTCCAGTAGAATGTTGGATGGTATTGATGAGAGCACATTATTATGTTGTTCCGAATCTGAAGGGAGTTTAGTTTGTCCCCATTAAGTATGAGGTTAGCTTTGAATTTTTGTGAGTTTCCATATCAGGTTAAAGAAGTTCTCTCCTACAACACTTACACATTTAGTATTTTAAATAACTCACAAGATGTCACAGAACAAGTGTATTTTACCTGTTCTTACTCTACTCTACTCTACTCTACTCTACTCTACTCTACTCTACTCTACTCTACTATACTATAGCTATGCTATACTGTACCCTACTGTGACTATACCAATACTCAGGTAAGGCTTTTGATAAAAGCGAAGTATATGTGTCAGGAGCTTAAGAGACATCAAAGTGCAGTTCCACAGTGCCCTTCTTACTCATAAGATGCACTTTGTCTCCAGATTAAATAATCAAAATTTGTGCAATAAATCTTGGCCTCAGGAGAGCTCATGAAATTCTCAACAATATCTCTAATGGCCCAATGGCCATATAACCAAACCAGGTTGTCTGAAGAATTACACAAGTTAAAAACCATGAACAAACATACCAGCTCTGGGTGACACTGGGGGAGTTTCAGACTTTAAACAGCACCTTATAAATCACTAGGTAATTGGTTAGTGGATCCATAAACTTTATCTGATCTAAGAATCAAAGTCAGATATCCAAGCATGCCCAGAGATAAATACAGAGTTGACTCAGTTCAGGTGTGAAACAGCTGTTGTCCTATGAATATTATATTCCTAGAACAGGTTTAAAAAAAAATCATAAAGTGGTATTTAATTTTTTTAAAGCATACTTTGCATCTACTAAGATGATCATAGTTTTTCTTCTCTAGACATTTTATTTCATGAATGGTATTAATTGATTTTGAATGTTAAACCAACTTTAAATTTCTGGGATAAATCTACTTGATTGTGATACATTATTGAATATGATCTGCTAATTTTTTGATGATTTTAGTATCTGTGTATATGAGGGACATAGATCCATAGTTTTCTTATATTATTATTATCTGACTTTGATAATATGATAATTCCATCCTGATATGATCTGAAAAGAGTTCTTTTTCATTGGAATTTTTTCTTTTTACATGTTTAATAAAATTCTCGAGTTAAACTAATAGTTTTTTTAAATATTTTTAACCGTGATTATAATTTCTTTAATATACAAGTATCATTCACACTATTTCTTCAGTGAATTTTGATAGTTTTTGCTTTTCAAGGCATTGGTCCCTTTTATCTAAGTGTTTAAGGTATGGCTATAGAATTATTCATAGTACTTCTTTATTATCCTTGTAATGTATGTGTATCTGTAGTGACATTCACTGTTTCATTCATGGTATTAGTAAATTGAGCCTTCTCTCTTTTTCCTTAGGCAATTTGCCTACGCATTTATCAATTTTACTGTTCTTTTCAAAGAACCAGATTTTGGTTCTGTTGATTTTCTGTGTTGTTTTTCTGTCTTCAATTTCTTTTATTTCTGCTCTTGTCTTTCCTCATTCTTACTTGGATTTAATTTGCTCTTCTTTCTCTACTTTCTGAAAGTAGAAGCTTAGGCTACTTACTCTAGGCTTTCTTAAGTTCTCACAAAAGCATTAAATGCTATATATTTCTCCATAAGTCATCTATTATCTGCATTCAAGTTTTACATGCTGGTTTTTTTTTCATTTTCATATAACTAAGAATGTATTTTAATTTCCCATGAGACTACCTATTTGACCCATGGTATATAAGTGTGATGATTAATTTACGAATTGAGATATATATCTATGCATCTATCTATCTATCTATCTATCTATCTATCTATCTTTCTGTTATTGATTTCTATTTAGTTTCCTTATGTTTTAAAGATATACTTTGTATAATTTCTGTTGTTTTAAATTTGTTAAATTGTGTTTTAAGGCCCAGAATATGGTCTTTCTTGGTTTATGTTACATGTGTACTTGAAAAGAATGGGTGTTCTGCTTTTGCTGTGTGGAATTTTCTACAAATGTCAATCAGCTCAAACTGCTTAATAACCTTTTTCAGATCCCCTATGTCCTGATGATTTTTTTCGTGTTCTATCAATTACTGAGAGAGCAGTATTGCAGTCTTCAACTGTAATTGTAGATATGTCTCTTTTTTTTGCTTCAGTCCAATCAGTTCTTGCTTCATTTATTTTGAGGCCCTGTTGGTAGGGTGCATATGCATTTATATTATTTATACTCTCTTGATTAACTGACATTTTGTCATTATGAAACTGTGCAGTTTATCCCTGATGATATTCTTCCTCTGAAGTCTACTTCGTCTGATATTGATACAGTTATACAGCTGTTTAGATTGATATTTAAATACATATCTTTCTTCATCTTTGAACTTATAAAAACAACTTTATTAATATATAATTTACATCCGTAAAATTCACTTACGTAAATTTCAGTTTGGTTCTTTTAATATATTCATAGTTATATGAATATATAGTATTCACCACAATCTAATCGTAAGACATTTTTATTAACCCTAAAAGAAACCCCATGCCCATTAGAAGTCATTCCTTCTAATTTCTCCACTTCCTCACCAATACTTATTGTCATCTGTCTTTTTAATTTTGTCTTATCTGTTTTTAGTAGGTGAGAAGTGGTATTTCTTTGTGGTTTTAATTTACATTTCCCTAATGACTAACAATGTGGAGCATCTTTTCATGCTCTCATTGACAATTTGTATCTGTTCTTTAGAGAAATGTCTATTCAGATTGCACATTTTAAAATTGGGTTGTCCTTTTAGTATAGAATTATAATCATTCTTTACATATTCTGAATATGAGACTCTTACCAGATATTTTTGCAAATATTTTTTTCTCATTCTTTGCGCTGTCTTAACTTTTGTGACTACCTTTTTTTAAATCACGAAAGTTTTCATTTTGGTGAAGTCCAGTTTATCTCTTTTTGTTGTTGTTGCTTGTGTTTTTCTGGTGTCATATTAAGAAACCATTTTCTAATCCAAGATTATGAAAATTTTTGTTTTCTTTTATAGCATTAGCTCTTGGCTTTGGATCTATGGCTCATTTTGTTTTTGTGTTCTTGTTTTTATGTTTGTTTGTTTATTTGTTTAAATATTATTTATTTATTTAGACAGCAGGAGGAGGGGTTGAGAGAGAGAGAGAACCTGAAGCAGACTCCGTGCTGAGTGCAAAGCCCAACATGGAGCTCGATCTCACACCCTGAGATCATGACCTGAGCTGAAACCAAGAGTCACACACTTAACTGACTGAGCTCAGTGTGGCATTCTAAATGACTCATTTAGAATGAATTTTTGTATACTCTAGTGAGGTAGGTGTCCAACTTTATGTTTTAACATGTGACTAAGCAGATGTTCTGTCATCATTCATTGAGAAGACTTTTATTTTCATATTAACTTGCGTTAGCACCCTTGTGGAAAATTGTCCTTACAGTAATTATTTATATATTTATGTTAAAATGAGTTTTTGAAGAATAGATTTGTGCCTTGGTTTTCTATCCAATGTAACAATTTCTCCCTCTTATTAGTGGGTCAGTTAGTTCGTATGTAGTGTAATGTTTTTGATATTGTTGGATTCAAATCTTAGTAACTATTCTCAATCTCTTCTGTCTTTTGTTACTCCCCCTCCCCCCTTTCGTGCCTTCTCTTAGATTGAGCGTTTTTCATTGTTCTTTATTATCTAATCTGTTGACATTGTTAATACTTCTTTTTTAAAAAAGTTTTGTTGCTTGTCTTAGGTTTATAACATACATTTTTAGTTAATGCAATCCTTGTAACTTTAAATAATATTATACCACTTTATGTGTTAAGAATCTTAAAAAATATATGATAAAATTCTTATTGTATCTTTTGTGTTAATGTTATAAGATGTTCTTTTAATATGTCATAAGCATATGATACATTACTATTAATTATACTTTATGTAGTCAGTTATATTTCAAGCAATTAAAAATATGAAAAAAAGTTTATTTTACCATCATTTATTGTAGTTCCAATGTACTTCATTTGCTTGTGAACATTAAAGTTTTTGTATGGTATCATATTCTTTCTGTTGAAAACTTTTAACATCTCTCATAAAATTGATTTACTCACAATGAGTTCCCTCAGTTTTTCTCTGTGGAGACTTTATTTTGCTTCATTTTTGAAGGCTATATCACTGGGTATAAAACAGGGTTGAATTTTTGGCTTTAAAGATGTCAATTAGTTACATGTCTGTACTAACTCTTATGTTTATTCCTCTGTATGTAATTTTTCTTTTTTTCTCTGGCTACCTTCAAGATTTTCTCACAGTCTTTTTTTTTTTTTTATGATACACTTATGTGTGATTTATTTGGTGTTTATCTTGTTTAATGTTTCCTTAGCTTCTTGTACTGTGGTTTGATATCTCTTATTAATTATGGAAAATTCTTGGCTATTTTTTCCTCAGATAGTTCTTCTGCCTTATACTTTCTTTCATTCCTCTTTCTGGGTTGCCAACAGTATATATTAGACCATTTATTATTAACCCACAGTGCTTGGATTTTCTGCAGTGTGTGTGCGTATGTGTGTGTGTGTGTGTGTGTGTGTGTGTTTATTTCTCTTCATGGTTTCCATTTCATGTTTCGATCTTCAAGTTCACTATTGTGTATTTAGCTGTACTGAGTCTACTTATAAGCCCATCAATTATAGTCTTAATCTTTGTTATTGTGTCTTTTTCATTTCTCACATTTCTATTTGATTCTTTTTTATAGGTTTCTTTTTTTCTACTTAATAAACCCATCTATTATTTCATGTTGTTCTCTTTCTTGTTAGAACATTTAACACATTAAATTTTACACTCCAAACTCTCTACCTGGAATGGTGATGATCAAATCCTTAATAACTGATAAAGTCTCTTCATTAACCCGTCAGAACAGCAGACACCCCATAAAGAATAGATGTCAATAGTAAAAAGCACATAGTGTGCCCATGCCTACCAACTGATATCAGCCTTCAAAGGATCTACCTTGATTAGTCATGTTTCTGTAAATATCATTTTGTATTAGTATTTTTAACAGATTTATTGAGATATAAATCTATACACCATAAAATTTACACTGTAAAATTTAATTGCACACAGCACTTTCTATCTTATGCTTTGCTGATTTGTGAATGTGTATTATCTTTACCTAAAAATAATTTACTTTTTAAAAAGAAATTTATCTTCTTATCTTGTATTTTCCACAGTTACTCATCTCGTCCCTCCATCTAGTAGATGTTCAGTAGGATAGCTTTATCCAATAAGTGAGTAAATAACGTGGATTTGTAAATATTCTTAATCTACTTGAGTGAATATTTACATTTCAAAAGCTGCAATATTCAGGGATCTGAATACATGAAAACAGAACCATCTAGAGCAATTAAAAAAAAATCTTTATTTCCAAGTTTAGTAATGTAGTTCTACAAAGATTTCAATAAGTCTAGGAGCAGGATATTTCCATTCTAATAAAAGCAAAATGTTCAAAAATAAATACACACACACATCCACACACACACATATATATATATAATATATACATCTATGCATAGTATATAGTAAATATATAAAGTGTCCTGCGTTACTCAGCTGAGAATTTGACTAAGCAAGATATATGCTCCTTCTAGTCCGTGTCTAAAATAGACTGTTTTAGACATTTTGATATATTACAAATCTCCTGGAAATGTCAATATTCCAACATAAACAATCTCAAGAATGCCATTTTGTTACCAGGCCCACATAACAGGTGTTAAAAAATACCCCAAAATGCAGCACTAAGATAGAAGTTAGTATACTTTGCAGTTTAAAAATTTATTTTCTTCTCTTTACCAATTTTCTAAGGTAATTATAAGACTGAACTATTTTGTGTACACTCTTCTAAATCTAGGACACATTCTGTAATCTCCATAACTCTATTCTTAACAGTCCTTCTAGTTATAAGTCTGCTGTCAAGCATACTTTATTCCACTGAGACTGAAATCCTTTACACAATCTATGTTAAAAATATTCATAAATCATCTAAAACACAGCTGTCTGTATTTTCAGTCAGGAATGACAAAAATACTCCAGATGTAGCTTATATTTTTATCTTTACCAAGTTAAAGAAAAATAAGGTTAATCAAAGCCAGTCAATGTAGTTTGTCTTCTGTGTCACTAAGTCTACAATTCTTTCATGTTTCTCCTTTCAGTATTTACTTCCTTCCATTATTCAGGTCTTCAATATTCTTCAGTCTTTATCATATCTCCTTTAGCATACCTGCTAAGGATATAATATTATTTAAATGTTAGAGAAAATTAATTTCAAAGACCGTCATCTCCCCTTTGGTTATGTAGATATCCCTGAAGTCATGCCTGGCATAAATGCCCTATAGATGACAGCTTTAATCCTTTTGGAATCATGTTCCCCAATAGTGTAGAGGCCCTCATGAAAGAAAAGCTCTGAGGAGAATGAACTTTGGAACAGTTGGCCTTTAGCTCATTACTGAAAGCTACCAAACATATGGAAAGAGTCCTGTTATTTTTCATGGTTTTTTTCCAAGATCTGAAGCATGTCATTTCTTAAATCAACAAATACCATGTTAAGCACTGGTCCTTCATTTAGAATGCATCAGTGATTGTGATAGACAAGGCCTCTATTGTTGTTTGGTTTACAAGGGTAGCAAGAAAATAAGTGTTATAAAAGTAAAAAAAAAATGTGCAAGACTATTACTAATGAGTATTATATTGACGCCATTTCCTTGTGTCCCAACCCAATATAATGTAATGAATTGCCTTTATGAAGGACCCTCTACACCAGGGAAAAGCCTGGTTACTTTACAGAAAACAGTTAAGCAAGTCCTTTCTATGAAGTTGACATTGTCAGTGAGCCTGCATAATGAGAGAAAGCCACGTAGTCCAAGAGAGAAGAGTTTTCCTTTCAGAAGCTATGTCTCCAGGGACAGCAAAAACAAACACTTTTAAGGAGAATAAACTCAATGTATTAGAGAAACAATAAACAGGCCAGTGTGGCTCAAGCATAATGAACCCTGAGCAGGTTATAATAATGTATGTAAGGGGAACAAAGCAAGGGTGAAGATCTTCTAGGATTTTATAAACAAGAGAAGAACTTTGAATTTTTATTTTCTAAGTAAACAACTACTGGAATGTTTAAATTAGGAAAATAGCATAATTTCATTTACATTTTAAAATATCATTCAGATTAATTCATGGAAAATGTATTGCAGATATGGGAGTTGGAAACAGGAAGATCAGTTGGAAGGAGATTATATCCAGATCAGAGATGATGGCTTGACCTACAGTGAAGATGAAAGAAGGAAGAGGTATGAGATATATTTAAGATCTATCATAAGATGGATTTGATACCTTTGGAGTCAAATATATCTTGGCTTGAATATTTCTCTAAAACTGACTAGGTATGGGACTTTGATCTAGTCAAGTTTTCTGACATTCTATTCAGGCAACTGAGTAGTCATAAGCAGGATCAATGATAGATTGCAAAAATGATGACAAATTCTCCTCATCCCTGCACCTATGCTCTGGTGGTGTGATTTTGAAGGTCTTCTTTTTAAGAAATGAAGACTGTTGATCCATTCCTTGATTCTGGGTTGGCTATGCCACTTTTTATTGGCCAATAGAACATTGGCCAATGATGCAAGCAGAGACTAAAACGTTGTTACACAATGAGCTTTCCCCCCTACTTATGCTCTTTAAATCCCTGCCATCACCACCATGTGACAAAGCCCTGGCTGCTTCTTGTTTGATAGGCAACATGTGGTCCAGTCACTTCTATCATCACCAATTATAGTCAGCCAATCCAAGCAGCAGAGCCTTCCAACTACTGGCAGGTCACTGTAGTTACATAAGTGATCTTGGTTAAGACCAGCAGAACAACCCACCTGAGACCACGCCAAATTGTTAACACACAGAATATGAGCTAAATAAATGGTTGCTTTCAGCCACTAAATTTTGGGGTGGTTTGTTATAAAGCAATACATAACCGATACATAGTTAGAATTAGGGTTGGAGAGGATTAAAGTCTAAATACAGTTTGTGAATGGAAACATTGAAAGCATAAAATTCTCCATGATAATTTATAATATGTATTAAAAGATGACAAAAAATCACTATATTTGTTTTGAAAGTCAAGGGAAATAATTAATTGGGATTACAACAGAAAGAAATAAAGGCTATTTCTTTTTAAGAAAATGAAGGAATCTATACACCATGCAAGGGATCTTGAAATATATATTTTGGGGCCAGTGGTTCATAAACCTAATATATAGTTAGGTTAACTGGGGTTCCTTAAAGCACAATTCCAGTGTCCATCTTACACTTAAACTGAATTTGAAATTTTGCAGTAGTACAAAGTGTAGACACATACTGTAGAATGTCAACCTATACTATATAAACATATTAGAAATGTTATTTGCTGTGACTATTTAAATTTATAAGAAAGTATTTTAGATTTTAATGTCTTATTCTTAAAGTTACATGAATGAAACAGTATTGCCAGTCTTCTTTCCAATTGCAGAAGGAAAGATGTGTTTTGGCATGAACACTTTGTGGATTTCTCTGGAGATCTAGCTTTTGTTAAGTAAAATTCTATTTCCAGCAGAATAGAATTCAAATTCCAGTAAACCAACTCATAAAATATATTTTACAATATAAATATTATTTAATTAGGTGTGCTTAATTCCTAGATATTGCATATATACATCAGAAACAGAAAGAATATTGTCTTTGGTTCTAGATCTAGACATTTCCTATCATTTTGGTTCTATCAAATCATTTTATCTGCCCTGTCTCTCCCCCCCCCCCCCCCTATAACATGAGAGTGTTGAATTAGGGTCTCTAAAGTACCTTTCCAAGATTCTATGATTAATGACACAGGTTCCTATCTTCAATTTCATATAATCCAACATATACTAACCATTTAATTAACAGTACCACTACTCTCACATGAGTAATTCTTGTTTGCTTATGTAATTATGTACACATATGGGGACCAATTCATTAAGTCCCATTCTTCTTTGTGGCTGTAAGCAGTGAATGGCCCAGACATCAGTTTATACCATCTATTCAATATAAGCTTCTTCCCAGTCAATATTATGTGGTCACTTGTCAGGAGAATGCAACCAAGAATGATCACCACAGGTGCACCTTCAACCCTGTTATTGATTTTCCATCTTTGATTTATAAAATATACCATGATTTCCAATTAATGCTATTCAGCTGTGTTTGATTGCTTCAATGTTTAAAGGGTTTCATTATTGATTTGTTTTAATGGCAAATCACATGTGGCATCCATTCTATGCTATGTGATTTTTTAGAACATGCGAATATATTTCTTGCATTCAGTTCTCTTTATTCTTATAATGGAACAAAAGGCTACAAAACCACTATCATTCACACATAACATTTTGATTATTGCATTGTTTGGTATTATTAAAAAAGGAAGAGATTAAATTACCCTGAGGGGAGGAGAAGTATGAAATAATACCAACCAACTGAGGTAGGCTTCTTAAAGGATGTGGTTTCTGAAAGTGATAATAGATGAGCCATGCACAGAGGCAAGTAGGAGACCAATTTCTGGATCTGACTTGAAGGCTCCAAAGACTCTAATCAAGATAAAAGAATCACTTCAATACTTTAGCTTACCACCTGGAGTTCCCTTTCTTAACGTAATCTTTTGTTTAAGACATTTTCTCAGAAAAAATTAAAATGTATCTTTCCAACCTATAAAAGATATCATATGAACTAATTCACACCTATTCTTTTACTAGCATGTATAAGTTAAATTTCTTAGCTGAAAATTCTGTTTGATTTAATGGTTGTCAAAATGGAGCAAAGAAACTCTATGAAGTAATGGCAATGCACACCATTAGGTGTTCGGAGTAGAAATTTGGACTGGCAGTGTTCGGTCTATTAAGAAGTCGCCATTGAAGTCAGTGCAGCCAGGGGCAGCAAAGTGTGTGTGCAGATGCCTTTCTTATGACTGTGAATAAGTCTAAGGGTGCCAGAGCTCACTCTAGATTCTCCTCATGCTGCACCCTGCGCTCCCATGCTTAGATCCCATTCAGGGTCTCACTCAGAAGCTAAGATACAGCCGTAGCAACTGTTTTTAAGAAGTGCCACAAAAGACTCAGATTTGCACCAGAGTTTAGGATCACTGACTTGGACTAATTATCCCTAGAGGAAAGTGACCCATGGAAAGCCAGACTCTGAGAGTCAGTAAAAATCGTGCTCTTTACTAACACAGCACCTTTCCATGATGTGCTTCAGAGAAGTCACGACAGCAGCAACCTTCAAACCACAGCACAAGGATTTTTAATAAGACTTTAAATGAATAATCAAAATGCAACTGGGGGCAGGTAATGGATATGAAGGAAAACAGATGTCGTTAAGAAGTAAATAATATAAGCTAGAAAAAAAAGAGGACAGTTTTTTGTTTTGTTTTGCTTTTAGGTTAAAAATATCATAAAAGCCTGCACAAATGGAATTCATTCTCTATTCAAGACTATCTCAATTTACTTTTTTCTCATTAGGAAAATAGGCTTTAAGATGATTGGGGCAATTATAATTTATATGAAATAAATTAGTGTAATGTAATAATATAACAACAACCTGAATGCATCAATTGTTTGCCACTTTTTTGATGTCTTTGTTATTTTGTTTGCTTTACATGTTAGTATATCTGCAACAGAAATTCATCTAACACTAATTGTGTCCTGTTTTACAATGCTATCAGGCAGGTAGTTTTGATGCAGTTGCTAAAAATTTTCTGTTGATGCCTTCTGGTAGTATCAAGAAAGCACTAGAAAGAGTCTCAAATCTAATATACTAAATATTTTACGACAGCTATTGCCACCTCTTTACAGGCAAGCCAGGACCATAAAATATACTTCTAATTAATCCATTACAATTCCATTAGTATGTTTTTAACATTACTTATGTGAAAATTACTTAAGGCTGAGCCTTTCTGATAGCCCCTTTCAATTAAAAACCTGTCTTCAAATGGACCTAAAAGAAATCTTGAGTCAGAAATCTTGTTTTCGTCTATTTATCCTTTTCCAAGTTCTCAAAGTTTTTGGAAAAGGTGAGAACTTGCTTAATCATAAAAATCATTATAGAACACTTGATAAGAATATAGAATTTGAGGACCTTTCCCTGGAAATTCTGATATATATTTTGGGAGAAATTGATTTTTTAAAAAATGATCTGTAGGTGATTTTATAATTAGACAACCCTGATTGGATTTGTTTTTAAGTTTTCTAGTTGATATGGAGATGGGTGGCAGAGAAGGTTTTGAGGGGGGAAAGAAAGAAATATGTTTGGTAAAGATCTATATTGTTGTATCTCCCCCACGATAATTGACATTGGATATGGGGTATTAGGAATTGTGAAAACTTATAGAAACGGCTGGGCAGGTAAAGATGGGTATCAGTAATCTGATCCAGGTGTTGAGTGTGATAGTTCAGAACAGCTAGGCTATCCAGCCTCACTGCGTAAGGGATCTATCTTTTCCAGCTTCTAAATGGTTGATTCCCAACTATCCAAATCAGTTTGATGCTGGATGACAATAGGTATTCAGGTTAACTAAAGTGTTCAGGGGCCAGTGCAGTAGAGTAGACATTGCCTCTTCTAATTTTTCATATCCACCAGATAGCAAGTACTTTTATGACAAAGACTCTGTCACATTTACCACTAAGAATATTTGAGGAACCACATAAATACAGTCGACCCTTATTATTTGTGGATTCCATATTTGCAAATTTGCCTACTTCGAAAAATTTACTTGCAAAGCCAATACTCAAGAACCTTTGCCGTCATTCATGTGCAGAGTGGTAAAACATTGGGTTGTCCAGTGTGCCCATTCCACGCTGAGGTTGAACAAGGCAGTACTCTGCCTTCCTGTTTCAGCTCTCATATTATAAGCAGTGCCCTTTTCACAATCTAGTCGGTGCCGAAGTTTTGCATATTTTTGCATTTTTGTTGGTCATTACACTGTTCAAAATAGCCCTCAAGAGTAGTGTGGAAGTGCTACGTAGTGTTGATAAGTGCAAATAAGCTGTGAAGTGCCTTACAAAGAAAATATATGTTAGGTAAGTTTTGCCCAGGCATGAATTACAGTGATGTTAGTTGTGAGTTCAATGTTAACGAATCAAAACAGTATAGGCATACCTTGGAGATACTGCAGTTTCTGTTCTAGACCACTGCAATAAAGTGAATATCATAATAAAGCCAAGCCAAATATTTTGTTTTTGTTTTCCCAGTGCATGTAAAAGTGAACTCACTATACCGTAGTCTAGTATACAGTAGCATTATGTCTTCAAAAACAATGTACACACTTTAATTAAAAAACACTTTGAAGCAAAAATATGCTAACCATCACCTGAGCATTCAGTGAGTCCTCATCACTGAACACAGATCACATAACATATAATAATAATAATGAAAGGCTTGAAATATTACAAGCATTACCAAAATGTGACACAGGAACATGAAGTGAGCAAATGCTGTTGGAAAAATGGTGTCAATAGACTGGCTTGGCCTCGGGTTGCCACAAATCTTCAATTTATAAAAAATGTAATTCTATGAAGAGCAATAAAGGGAAGCCCAATAAAATGAGATATGCCTGTGTACATTGGATAAAGTCCTATAGACAGAAATACACATAGAACAAGGTTACGTATTGATCAGTTGAAGACAGTGTGACTGGAATCTTGCAAGAACCTAACCCTCTATCCCCCCTAGGCCCCATGGTTCGGTATTTGCTAACTCAATGTTTGCGGTGACTTTACAGAACATAAATGAGAATCGACTCTATCTGTGGAGTATTAGTATTTGCAGTGATAGGAAGGGACAAGAAAAATAGATTCTGACCCAAATGAAGCAGTCTAAAACTTAGTTGTACAACTCTACCCTCCTCTCCCCAAATACCCAACCTCTATCAAGCAGGGTGTTTAAGTATAAGACCTCATTTTGAGGAGAGTCTAGTACCAGGTAATTCAGCGTTCTTTCCTCCGAGATAAAGATGAAAGCAAAAGTTCAGCCCTAAATTCTGAGCCAACATGAAAGGTAGAGAATGGGACCACTCAGTAGTTTTACAAAAACCTCAGGGTCAGCTCTAGAGTATTGAATCCAAGATGTAGGAAGTATGTCTTAACTTCAGTTTCTCCAAAGAAGGGAAGTCAAAGTGATGAGGCCCTGCTGTAAGTACACATTATGCTTGTATTATACATAGTTATCTATTACTATGTAACAAATTATTCCCCAATATAGCAACTTCTAACAAATATTTATTATCTCATAATTTCTGAGTCAGGAATTCTGGAACAGCCTAGGTGGATGGTTCTGGCTCAAGACCTCTTGCACGGTTACAGTCAAGTAAGACTTCAATCATCTCAGACTCAACCAAGGCTGAAGAATCAGCTTCTGAGTTCACTCAAGTTCTTGTTGGTAAGCTTCCACTCTGCTGATTATTGGACCAAGGGCACCATCCTTCATCACATGGTCCTTTCCACAGGCTGTCTGAGTGTTCTTATGATGTAACAGCTTGCCTCCTTGAGAGCAAGTAACCACACACACACACACACACGACACACACACACACACACACGCACATATACAGAATCAAGATAGAAGCAATAGTCTTTAGAATCAAAACTTGGCAATGATACACCCATCCCTTCTGCCATATTCTGTTGATCTCACAAGCTCTGGTACAATCTAGGAAGAAATTACACAAAAGTTAGAATACCAGGGGTGAGGATGAATGGGTAGTATCTCTGAGGCTGACTGCTACAATGCACTTTTGTGAAAGTTTCACAACTTCAGCTAAACCTGAAGGGGGGATGGGAACCACTGGTGGGAAAATGTACTAACAAATAAAGGAGAGAGGGTAATATCAGATACATAGCATAGAAATAGGATGGAGAGGACCTCTATTGACAAATTTTTTAGTCAGTGACCGGATGAGCCTGAGGAAATTTTTTGCCTGCAATAGTGGTTGAAATGGGAGAAGGAAGACCGAAAAAGTGAAGAAAAATAGATAACATTAGTACTTGGCATAGGGAAAATCTGATTCATGGAGAATCACTGGCCTTGCCAAGCCCGGTTAAAAACAAAAACGAAAACAAAAGCAAAAATCCCCACAAAAAACAGAGGTTGTTTTTTAAGTCACTGAGTAAATGGGTTTAAAATTCTAAGTGATTGAAATCAGTGATACAAGATTTTTAGTCAAATGCATCTACCTTTATTCAAGAAAACACTATATAATCAAATATTTACCCAAACCAGTTACCCAACTCTTAAATGAAGATGTTTCTTTTCTAATTTCTGGACTCTTGCATAGGTCTGAACAGACATTTGTACTGTTCCTTGTGCTTGGAGAGAAGGACTACAGGATGTTTTTTACTTTGACAGAGCACATTGGACATTATTTGGCTCCCACTTCCTTACCTGAAATTCCCCGCTTCTCCCTTTTATACCAGAGATGCTATCCAATTATGTTTTCCTTTCTCATTTGGGACTTTGAAGAGGTATTTTCTAAATTCTCTTACACAGCTATTACAAAATAACCAGATAAAAAATGTAACCTATAAAGACCTAGAAAATACCCAATGCTTATTTCCACTGGCTCATGTGTTATTACTTACAGTTCTCTGGGGTATTAAATAGCCTTGCTCCACTATGGTTTCCCAGGTTGTTTTCCAAATTCATGTTCATAAGGAAGCAATGCAACTTGCAAATGGCAAAGAAGCCTCCCCACCCCCCACCGATTCTATAAGACTGTCTACTATTACTACATGGCAAGCACTATGCTAAGTGATAGGTAAATATTCATATGCATGACAACAGTACCAAGGAAGTATAATTGGTACAATTTGCCAAGGACATACATAGATTTACAGCCTTGGCTTGAAACATTGTTTGAAACATCTCTGTAATGTCACCTGGGGGATGGTGGCAGTTTGCTCTGCCATCACTCATTATAGTTATATCTTTGGGAAGAAGTCAGTCTTTCTCTCTCTCATCCACCACAGGATTGGAAGATTTTGGTCAGAAACAACTTTGCTCTCTCTTTCACCGCATACTAGTGTATAGTAGGGGATCCACAAATATTGAGTAATTGCCACAAACCTTCTCTTCCCTGTCATAATACTAATTGCCTCCAGTGGTGTTCAGTTCAAATCAATTCGATTCAACAAACATGTATTGACAACTTCTCATTCTGCTGGCATGAAACCAGTTATAACTTGTGCTTTCCGCCCCATGGCAAATTCTAAAATATTTCCCCAGATTGAAAGTCAAACAGTATCAGATCCCTTTGCCAGTATCAGCAGGAGCCAAGTTGGAATTAGCGGCAACAATGAGAGCATCCCTGAGATCAAGAAAACATTGCTTTCTCTGAGCTGAGGTTTCTACATTCTGTCCTCCCTACTTGTCCAGGCAAACATAACTAAGCCAAGACACTAAATTGGCTAAAACGGCAGCTTCTGGCCAGAATCTGGGGAAATGTCACCATCACATGAGAGTTGATACCACTTATATGGCGAGATCTCTGATAATTTACTATTTTTACTAGGTTTTTCTTTAGTAATTTGTACTCTTGGACAGGACTTACGTATGCAAGTAAGTACATTCATGCTCAGAAATAATGAGTCTGAAAGTTTGGCCATTGGTTATCCTGATGATGCTACCTTTTGAAAATTTTTCTTCTGAAATTGCTTTCAGAATCAGTTAGAGAGCCACAAATAAAGAGAGTAAGCCAGGCACATCCTTTTTCCTTGCTCAGGTACCACAGTTAATTTATTTTTCTTGCTGAATATTGCCATGCATGATACTCAACCTTCCTCAACCTCCTTGGCTCATTAAAGAACATTTGGTGATTAAAAAACAACAATAACAACAACAAAACTGTTTTCAAAAGATGTAGGCTTTGGAATTTCATTGTGCACGTTTTAGTGCATGGATATCTCTTAACCGTTCATCCCCCATAAATATAGCTGGTGTTACTAGGAGAAACAGAAGAGGTTAGAGTTTATTCAGGCACTATACAGGTAAAAAAAAAAAAAAAAAACTAAGCATAGAATTGAGAGAAAAATTAGAGAAAATGAAAATTTAGTCATGTTAGCACAAATCAGTAAATACCAAAAGCTATAAACTCATGATTCTTAGGATCAGTATGACTCGATCTACCAAATCCTTGACTGGCTCCGGATCTTAAGAAAACACTCATTCTGCACTGGGGTTAGAGCAGGGGAGAAACAGAGATCACTTTTCAGGGACTGAAGAAAAGATGACCCTGTGCCGGTGACAGGTTAGACATGTCAATACGAGGCTAGTTGGTACAAACATGGAAGTCACTGGAAGACTACTGATGCACAGATAAGGTCAAAGTGACACAGGGCCCCTCTGCAGTGGTGACTAGCAAGTCCTGGCGGAACAGATGGGATGCACTGTAGGACGGCACCCAGAGCAAATCCTTTTGGCCCTGTTCTCTCCTTCTGTGTTTGTAACCAGTGTGACCACACCACCCTATTTACACCGCTGCTTGAAGCTGATATTTCCTTTCCATTCCCAGCATCACTGCCTGTCACATCCGGGCTGGATAACTGTAATCTCCTCTCCCCTTGACTTCCTAGTGTGAACAGATGCTGTGATACCTCAAATTGTTATCTGTTACAATAAGAAAAAAATATAGTTTAGGAAATACACTTTGCTACAGGAAAATAAATTCCAAGTCCCTCTCTTTATCAGCTGAAGAACCATATGAAAGCTGGGCCCATGAGTGAGTCCTACTTGAGAAGATCTGTGATAATCCACAACCTCGTACATGAGGGCCTGGCAAATAGTCTTAATCATGGAAAGAAGAGAAATACATAGAGTCTGTACAGAAATGTTCACAAGGACACTCAGTTGGTAGGGGGTGGGGGATAAAAAGAAGTCATATTCAGAAAATACTGGGCTTCTACCATTTGCATAGAGGAACATCAATATGAAATATGCCTGCCATCAAGAAGTAGTCACTTGGGTTGAAAAACATTTTTTTTTAAAGTTCAAAGTGACATATTATTTCAGCTAATAGATAATGAGAATTTTATCAGGAAAAGTCTAGAAAAAAAGAGTAGATTTTGACTTCTTCAGTTGCCGAAGGACAAGGCAGTTTCAAAATAAGGCAATAGCAACCAAAATATCTGAGTGCTATATGGATCTATTTTTAAAGAAAAATCTCTCAGTCACCTTGTATTTGTTTTCCCATAGCAGGGAATGATCTGGGCTGGCTCTGATATAAGAATGAGATGTGTGGAAGAGACAAGAAAGTAAATAGATGGTAACCTAAAAACGAAGGAATGAATTAGGAAAAAAAAAAAAAAAGAACTTTTGCAAGACCGCTGCGTGGTTAAATGTTACAAAATGCAGCATACATTGTTTCTACATCCTTTTGGAAATGCCATGCAGCAAATTAAAATCCCAAGAAATCTTAGTTGAAAAGGCCAAAATGCTTTTTGGATGCAACATATTTTTCAAACTTACATCAGAATCATTTTTCTCTTTTTCTGTCTATTTATAACCAATGAAATTAATTTATGCAGAGCATACATTTTACGTACAATACTCCTGTAGTTGTTAAGAGCAAAGGTTTGCTGTCAGTCAGCAGAGAGTCAAAATCCCAGGCCTGCCACTTATTAGCAGTTTGACCTGAGAAAGTTACAAAGTCTCAAACCTTTGTTCCTTTTCTTTCAAAGGGTAAAAGTAGCATCCACGTTGGGTGGATGAGAAGGGTGCTGAGCTCAGTTACTGTTACAATGAACACTGATTATTGCATTAATAACACATGAAGTGCTTAATATTATGTTCATTAAAAAGTGTAGGAAAGTCTTGCAGAAGCATGACTTTCTGGAAATCATCCTACTTGTACCCCTGCGTGGAACCGTAATAAGGAAGTCTAGACAGTCTGCTGCAAGACATTGAGAAAGAAGTTGCGTGCTCTAGTCTATTTCATAGAACTCGCTACCACTCCCACCCTCAGATTTTCATGTTTCCTTCTCTGCTTTGTAACATACTCCGGTAGAAATTCTTCCTTAGAGTTTCTACATTGACCCCCTCCCCCAACAGCCCAACTCTTTCTTTTCTTTCTTTCTTTCTTTCTTTCTTTCTTTCTTTCTTTCTTTCTTTCTTTCTTTCTTTCTTCTTTCTTTCTTTTTAAAGATTTTATTTATTTATGTGACAGAGAGACAGCCAGCGAGAGAGGGAACACAGCAGGGGAGTGGGAGAGGAAGAAGCAGGCTCCCAGCGGAGGAGTCTGATGTGGGACTCCATCCCGGAATGCCAGGATCACGCCCTGAGCCGAAGGCAGACGCTTAATGACGGCGCTACCCAGGCGCCCCAGCCCAACACTTTCAATCACACTTCTACCATGCACCAGCCACTGTTTTCACAACACTGAAGACAAAAGCAATGAAGAATGGAGCTATTTTAAATCCTCCCAATCTGCCCTCTCTGGGGACCAGTGCACTGGAGCCCTTTGCTAGATCCAGGACCCTCTGGCATCCAAGGCAGCCCTTGTGTTGTTGCTCCTGAATGTTGGGAAAGCTATTTCGTGTGTGTGAGCTGTAGATTTCTCACATACAATACTGGGCTGTGTATGCTCATCTTTCAGATTCATAACAAACTCCCCTCTGCTTCTCTTCTTAGGAAAATAGCTGTTTTTCCTTAAAAACTGGTGCCCCAATTACTGACCAGAGACTCCAGATCTCAAAATTCTATATTTAGAATATGAAATTAATTTTTAATCATAATTTTAAAAAATGTATATAGCTGTCTCTGTATGATGACGGGATGTATTTGTGGACACCAAGGACTGCTTTGTCTTTTTGAACTTTAAGCTTATGAAAAGCAGGTCAGTGATTGCTTTTCTTTGAATTTCACAGCACCTGAGCCAACATCCTATATTTTGGGGAGTCTTTGATAAAGGTATGGGAAAATTAGCAAAAGAGTGACTATCAAGTAGGGTCTTGAAAGTTCAAAACATTTTTGGCATTTTTTTTTCTATTTATCCTGCCATAAAGCTCTTATCTCATATTAAAAGTTGAGATAATATAATAAAGAAGATTCAGAATTGTAATTCAAATTTTATCATGGTAAAGGTTCTAAATACATCAAATAAACTATATGTTATTACTTTTAGAATAGATTTAAGAATACATTTAGAATATGTTTTAAAATATAGTCCAGCCTTAGGTTTCCTAAAAAAATAATCTTGCTTCTGTCATTGCCCATAATAAATATAATTTCACTTTTAATTGTGAATTAAAATAACTTTTTTCCAGTAAAATAATTACGTATTCATTTAATTCTTAGGTGGGTAAAATTCATGAATTATTTGATTAGAGACATTGGAAGGTGCTGAAAAAATGTGAGGATAACAGTAATCATAGCATGAGCACTCAGATGTTGACGTTACACTGCACTTACTCAATATACACGTATGCTACAAAATGTCAATGTTTATAGTAATATTCAGAAAAAAACATTACATTTCTGAATTCCTCCTCTGTAAAAAAATTGTTGTGTTATCATAAAATGAATATGTGTTATAATAACAAAACTATCGCAGTGTAACCCTTGCTCAGAAGAATGTTTAATTTGTACCAAATAACTCTCTCCCCTAAGAGACGGGAGAAATCTAGAGAGCCAAACCAAACTGCTGCTTCTACAGATTAAACCCAGAGAGGCTGCCTAAGACCCCTGGGAACCAGGGGATTTGAAGCTGGCGTCTCTGTCTCTTACCTTCATCATCTATCTACATGCTATATTTTCCTGCATCCTTTGCAATTTAAACTTTCTACCTGCAAATATATCTGTTCAATTCCTGAAATAATATTTTAGATCATACAGTTCCCTATGCTTTAGGTTTCCATTTACAAAACTATTAAAAAGCAACATATTTCTCAGTTAGCATTCACCATTGGTAGAACTCATAATACTTCCCATTTAAATACAAACTCTGTAATAGCCAAAATATTTATTATAGAAAAACCACTTTCTACTCTGCTATTATATTTATACATTGAGGTTTTTCTCTTCAGGCAAAAAGAGCTAACAATTCTGATAGAGAGAATGCAATTTAAAGACCATTTAAAGTGATTTAACATTTTTTTTAATGTTCAGTTTAAATATGAAGGAGAAAAACTCATTCCCCCAACCAATATTTTAATTAGGGCAAATTGCGAATTTTGTTCCAGCTATTAGGAAAGAAGTTCCTGTAAATTGATAATCATGTTTAAAAACTTTCTGTTTGCAAAATAAAATATGTCATTGTATGTAGTCTAGAACATGGGCTAAATTCACTAAAACAGCATCTGTCTCTCTTTCCTTTCTGCCTCTCTCCGTCTGTCCCTTTTTAGTGGCTACTCATCAGCTGTTGTGAGCCAATCATGTACAAGGTGTGCATGAGATGATGTCCTTTGGTTTTGCAATGAAATGAATTCCCTCCGTGACTCTCAACAGTCTACTGTAGACTGGCAGCTTGCCATCTGGAAAAACTGACACTTGGCCCCCCTGGGCCCGCCGAGCAGCATTGCTGCAAGATAGCATTAGCAGCTGAAGAAGATGGAAATGGCAAGCACAAACTACTTGACACAAATAAAATGGCACAGCTAGTCTGCTTTTAAAGTACAAGACGGGAAGAAAACCAAAACCAAAACCAGGACTTTTGGCCTTTCAAAAGAGTTTTATTTTAACATCTTTTCTCAAAAAAGACACATTAGGGGCGCCTGGGTGGCTCAGCTGGTTGAACATCTGCCTTCGGCTCGGGTCATGATCCCAGGGTCTGGGATCAAGTCCCAGATCAGGCTCCCTGCTCAGTGGGGAGCCTGCTTCTCCCTCTGCCTGCCGCTCCCCCTGCTTGTGTTCTCTCTCTCCCCCTCTGGCATATAAATAAATAAAATCTTAAAATTGAAAAAAAAAAGACACATTAGAATTAAAGAAAGAGTGAAACTAGTTACTTTTTACTGACTTGCTTAAAGAAACAGAGTAGCTTATTAATAAGGACTGATGAAGCTAACCAGTGTAGGTACAGTACGGCATATTTGTACCACAAACAGCAAAGACATAAGCACTTAATTGGATTCATGGATTGATCGACTTTATACAGTGGGGTTTTTTTGATCTTTTATACTTCCAAACAAGTTTTAATTTTTCATGAACTGTTTCCTTAAAGATAAAAATGTAACCTCTTTTTAAAATAACAATTTGCTTATGCTTAAAATATGCAATGTAACTATTGTTTATACTGTTAAAATTAATCCAACTGCCAATTTGATTAAATACTCACTGTGAAAAAGGCACAGTATTATATGGAATGCTATATTATATCTAGGTGTAGAGTCTGTACTTAATATTGGGGCCCCCCAATGTTAAAAGCGTGTTGTTGTTGTTTTTAAAGATTTTACTTACTTATTTGAGAGAGAGAGTGCATGAGTGAGCAAGGGTTGGGGGGTGCAGAGGAAGAGGGAGAAGCAGGCTCCAGGTGGAGCAGGGAGCCCAACATGGGCTCGATCCAAGGACTCTGAGATCATGACCTGAGCCAAACGTAGATGCTTAACTGAATGGACTACCCAGGCACCCCAAAAGCATATCACTGTTTTATAATTTTTTAAAATGTACAAGCCATTTAATGATATCTAGTTCTTATTAAGTGCTTGTGATATCCTAAATGCTTAAAATTGACTACTTTAACTTCCCTCATGATCCTATGAAATTTTTTTTTAAAGATTTTATTTATTCATTTGACAGAGACAGCCAGCGAGAGAGAGAACACAAGCAGGGGGAGTGGGAGAGGAAGAAGCAGGCTCATAGTGGAGGAGCCTGATGTGGGACTCAATCCCAGAATGCCGGGATCACGCCCTGAGCTGAAGGCAGATGCTTAATGACTGAGCTACCCAGGCGCCCCGATCCTATGAAATTTTAAGCAGTATGTGTACTAAGCTAAACAACTGTCCGAGGATACTTATGGAATAGGCAGAAACCGGAATCTGCCAGGTAGTTTGACCCTGACACACATACACTCTCTCCCCCAGCTGACCCCTGCCTGTATATAATATATACATAATTGAATGCCTGCTGTGTACTTTCCCATGCACTCCTTCTCCCTGGTTATTACTGTAATAAATGCAGAAGAAAATATCAAATTAAGAGCTACAAATACAAAAGCACCCCAATCTCCAAGAAGTAGCACATTCTAAGATTATATTTTACACCAAAAAATCTAATTATAATTTTTCAATCTACCGTGTACTCCAGTAATTTTGTCAGGTAAAGCTTATGAGCTTGTGCTTACTTTGGAATTCACTTTTACTAATACTAATACTAATATTTTACTTTCATCTTTAAACCATTTATAACAATAACTTTGTACAACAAAAGGGAAGTACTCCTTGTTCCAAATAACATCACTGCAATTTGTATTAAATAATAACATAAATGATGGGTACATTCAGAAACGCAGGGAACTCTAATATTTCTTCCTTTCTGGAGAACTCCTTTATTCTCCTCCATAGGAGTTATGTGTCATAGTTTAAAGAATATTTATATATATGACCAGTATTATTTCCAAATCCCACCTAGGAGCTAGTGAAAATACCACTGCTAAGTAAAGATTAATTGATGAAGTGCGATACCTCTCAAGTTCTAATTCAGTGATCTGTAGCCTTGGCTGCATTAATATGACCTGGGGAGCTATTAGAATCTCAAGACACAGGCCATACCTCATTTCAATTATATCAGAATCTGTGGGGGTGGGGCATAACTTTTTAAACCTTCCCAGGTTGATTCCCAACATACAATCAAGATTGAGAACACTTATCTAATTCGACTTAATTTTGCTCACTATGTTTCCCCAACACTACCTTAATTAGGCAATTATTTCCAGGTTCCTATGTTCAGACAAAAGAAGTAAATAAGCAATAAGCCCCCAGGTAGCAGAGGTATCAGTACTTGGAAAAGTAAGATGTTTGTGAAAATCAACTGTATCTATAAAGTGATTGGCTTAAGTGCTCAAATTAGGATTCTAGATACACTGGATTTTTTTTTTTTTTTTTTTTAGCATTTTATAAAGTAGCAAAGTAGCTTACTTGGAAATTTCAGATTGATGCTTGAATTTTTTTGTTTATTGATATGTAATGTGTATATGAGTGTATGTATGTATATATATGCTATATATTCTTAACATGAATTTTACATACCAAGTCAATAAGTATATTTTATGTGCTTAATGTTAAGCTTCCAGAAAGTAAAAAAAACAAAAACAAAACAACGAATCTTTGAGCACTCGTGTAGCGGCGGTAATCACTGAAGCATACCTCTTACTTTTAGATTAACTCAATATAGAACAATTTTTTTTAAGAAGGGGCTTAAAATTTGATAGGAGAACACTAATGAAGAGAGAATAAAGGAAGAGAGGATTTGGGAATGTGTTAAAAAAACAAATATAAAACTACATCCTGCTTCCTTGCATGTTTTATCATATTACTTCTGTCCCGAGATCACCATTTCTGTTCATTTTCAGAAATGGTTCAGATAAAGAGTAAGAAATAGTTATTAGAACTTTGACTCAGTGAAAAGTCTAAGACAAGAAATCCCTTATTTTTAGCCTCATGGATTTCTGCTAGGACTAGAGTATAAGAAAACAGGATACTGGGGCACTTGGGTGGCTCAGTCAGCTAAGTGTCTGCCTTCCGCTCAGGTCATGATTCCAGGGTCTTGGGATGGAGCCCCATGAAGGGGGGTGGGGAGAGGTCCTTGCTCAGCAGAGAACCTGCTTCTCCCTCTTCCTCTGCCTTTCCCCCTGCTCGTGCTCTCTCTCTCTCTCAAATAAATGAATAAAATCTTTTTTAAAAAAAAAAGAAAAGAAAAAATGGATATTGTGGGCTAGTGCATTTTTTGTATTATGAAAGTTTTAATCTCAGAGATTCCTCAGAGTTCTTTCTGTCTAGTCTACTAGATTCATGCTTAAGGGGCTTTCCCCAGTTCACCTCTTTCTGACCCCATCTTAGTTCATATTTGACCTTCTATGGGCAATGGTCATCAATCCCCAACAGGAGGTGTCCCCATGCCTGGGTATCACACAGGCTGCAGAAAGATGGGTTGATCAAAGGTCATGTGGACGTGATCCAGGAGACATCCTTCCAGATCTGTTCCATTTAAGCTCTTATTTCTCCTTCAAACAGCTTCCCCTAGTAGAGTGGTATAAATGCTCATGCCTAGAATAGAAATCACACACTTGAATATAATCAGGTTTCCTTTTCCCTGCGGATAGAATAAGCCTGAACTTGGCCAGAGTTTTGAGCGTACTGCTGATAGTATCTACCTTAGCTATTAGTCACTTTTCTTTGCTAACATATATTGGCAATAAAGGCAGGAAAATAACCCAAATTAGTCAGATATACCTTTATTTAATGCAAACAACAAAATCAGAAAACATTTAAGAAAGGTAAGTCCTCTCTTTCTTACTTGAGCAATTCATTATGAACCCTTGTTCTTTTAACATAGTTTCTAACTTCAATCAGTTTCAACTCAAAAATATAAGTTGAAAAATACAGCGTGCTAGAAGACAAGTATGAATAATACTACTAATTATTTTTAACACCTGCCCTTGAGGAGCTTCCAGTATAGTCATGCACAAATAATCGTATGCCACGGTATAATGGGAAATTGAAAACAGTTTAAAAGCAGTAAAATTTTAAAGACAAGGACTATTAAATGAACTGTCTGCAAGGATCAGTGGGTTTAAACATCATGCCTTGGCTAACCTCCTGAATTCTCAAAGGAACGCTGAGGATGTAGAATCTAGGTAGGCTCTATTTTTCTCAAGCCCCAAACTCTTCATCTAACATGAACAGAGAAAGCTTTCTCCATAAAAGTTGAATGTGCTTTATAAGTTAAGTGGCAGACAATCTATGAGGCTGTCACTGGGAAGCCTAGGTTCTTTCTGTAAGCACATCATTTATTAATTTCCTACCCAAATGTCTGTCTTTCCTTCCTTATTGCAAGATGACATAGGCCAAATATCTCCTTCCTTATCAACAAATCAATAGACATTTAGCCTGGGATGGGATCACCAAAGGAAAAAGGTACTTCAGTTTTTAGACAATTCAATCTGGGAGAAAATCCTAACTTTTCAGTAATGTTTTCTTGTCAACCACTCACTAGCAACATTCAAAGTCTGATTAAATTTTGGAGGTAGAGATATGTATTTTTTTTAGAACTTGAATCTAGAATTAACTCGTGACTTACCAAAATGTACTTAAATGTCTTTTTGCTAAAGGAAGGAAAATATGTTAGATGAAAACAAGCAAAACAAGCCTAGCTTATATGAAGAGTCTGGCTCTGTCAATTCTTTAAGTCCGTAGTTAAGTATGTTGAGATTACATTAAGAGGTTAATAATTTGTAAAATTATTTGTAAAAAGGATTGGAGAATGAGTAATACTGATTAAACAGATTCCAGTCTGAACGTAAAAGTCATCTTACCTCAAGAGAGGTAGGTAAGCGGGGGGAAGCCAAAGGTAGCCACAACTGAAAACTGTCCTTACACTAACTTTAAAGGCTCAGAAAAGGATGACACAAAATATTGCACGAAGTTATCCAAACTGCATTTGCTTATTAAACTATCCTTATAAACTTATTCCCCTGGAAAATACATCTATCCCAAATATTAATTAGGAAATTCACGTAGTGTGAGTACAAATGTGATAAAACACACTGGGACTGAGGTAGCTGTTTCACATAGGAAAACAGAGTTAAGAGGTCTATGTGGCTCTGAAGGACGTCTGATGATTTGGGGGAGCCTCTCCTGCACTGGACCCCCATGCACACTTACACATGTGGCAAATAGAGCTTCCCTGATCAGCCTTACAGCATATCCTTGAATACTCACAGTGGCTACAGCTCCCAAGGGTTCCGAGAGTAATGGCTCAAGCTGTATAGCTCAAGTAATAGAAGCCACTCACCACTTGCAACACAAGCAGCAAGGAGCCCTCTTGTTTTTATATCATCCCTTCACGTAACCAGCAGCCTTAATGGGCATGCATCGTGCCGTTTCAGCAGCCATCCCGTGTCTTCCCCATTCCGTATTTGATGCGTCTGAACTCCTCCATAATCGCAAGTAGCCAACGGCAGGACCTGTCACACGAGCAGCATAACTGTGTGTATTTGAGTGAATATTACAGTGGCCCATTTTTTTATCCAGTGACAGAACACTTATGATGAATATTTCTGAAATGACATATGAAATGACAAGGGATGAAAATCCCCAAGTCAGAGATCATAGTTCCTGGGGTCTCCAGAGCCGCATTGTTGTTAATAAAACTGACTGTGTGCAAAGATGTTGCAACATGGACAGCCCCCAGATCAATTTATCATCACAGGCCATGAAACTCACTTGTGGCAAAATCAATACAGACTTTCAGGCTCCCTAATAAAGATTCAGAGAAAATTTTATTTACTCTTTAACTTTGCAAATGTTACCTTTAAATCCAATGAGGAAGACTATATGTTGGAACTTTCCTATAAAGTTGAACAAAAATAAAAATAGTGTCCATGTTCTATTAAAGAAGTAATCTAGGATGTTTTCAGGGCCTGGAAACTCACCATTTCAGTCTAATATTTTGACAGAGAAAGAAAAATAGGGTTTATAATGATAAAGCAATCCTGATAGGTTAAAAATTGTACCAGAATAGAAAAGATCTGAAAAGTAGCATTTATACAAAAATAATATTGTGTTGTTATTTCACACTCATGAATTTCAAGTATCTTAACCACTGCTAAATAATTTATTACATAAAGTCCAAGGAAAATATAGGGTGGGGAGTTGTGATTTCTGAGAGAAGCCTGTCATTATAACAGTTTGGTTAAATAATAACACAAACTAACAATATATACTTGAGTCAACATTTACTCTTCCAGGCACTGTGCTAAGAGCCGTATGTATATTTATAAATTAATCTTTATAGTAATCAGTGAAGTAGACACTCTTAATATCTTCATTTTACAAAAAAAGTAATTAATTGAAGGAAAACAGAAATAAATAATGGCACAAGGATTCAAAGCTAGTTAGCAGTTGAGCTAAAGTAAAAACCCAGGAAAAGTAACTCCAGAGCAGGTGTTATTAAGCACTACGGTAATGCAGATGGAAGTCTTTTTCCCCCCAGTCAGCTGTAAGAGTTTTGTGTCTAAACTCAATAATTTTGGGGAAATTACCTATAAGATGGACAGATCTTTGTCTAATGGCATTTGATATCACTGTTAAAATTACTACTATATCCATAATCATACTATGTGTTAGCTTTGTGAACTCCTTGAAATTGCTCAAGTGTTAATGAAATTAATGAGAAGATTCTCTAAAGAAAAAAAAAATTGTTTCTAGGATACTCACTATCATCGACTTCTCTAATTCCAGAAATACTCCAAAGTGTTCTTATCCAAGCCTTGGTAGTTATACGTCCCAAAATTAATTCCAGTGGATATTAGCTAAAAAATGAAAGATAATACCAATTTGCTTTAATTTTGTCTTGGCATTCACACGCACACACACACACACACACACACACACACACATCGAATCTAAATTCTGGGGTTGATCTGGCAATGCTACATAAGTTCCACTCCTCAAATTAATCTAATATTGATTTACTCTTATATTGCTGCCCCTTTCACTTTGAAGCTTACAATGTAATTGTACTTGTTTACTAAATTAAAAACAGTTTTCACAGAGGCAATGTTTAGAAAACAGATGGATTCATCTCATACAAAAAGCACTTCAAATTTATTCTGACACTCTCTACAGAATGAAAGAACACAACATAAAATTCATAGTATTCTATGTAAAAATAAATCAACACATTTCCCACAAGACATCAGCCTGGATTTTGTGGTCAGAGAATTTCCACAGAGCAAATCACTTTTGCCATTCTGACAAGTGTTTTAGGGGTGTTGGAGGAATACTGTATCAGTTTCCTAACTGGACATATTACTATATTCAGAGATATTCAGAGGTCTAGTTTTCTGCTTAGTGCTACTCAAAATTTTGTAAGAATTCAAGCATTGGATGTTGGTCCAATAGAAAAAAAAGAATGATGTTTTAAATATAGCTTGCTAGTAACATGTGGAAACAAAAGGATACCACTAAACTGCAATCAAATTGCTCTCTTTTGTTTTATAAAACAAGGCTATAGCTGAATGGAATTTAAGATCCTAAAGTCAAGAATATAATTACTCTGAACAAGTTTGAGGAACAGAAATTTGCAAACTTGCTGGATTAAGATGTTTTCCATATATACAATGGAATATTACTCAGCCATCAGAAAGAACGATTACCCAACATTTCCAGCAACATTGAGGGGACTGGAGGAGATTATGCTAAGTGAAATAAGTCAAGCAGAGAAAGACAATCATCATATGGTTTCACTCATTTATGGAACATAAGAAATAGCAGGGAGATCGGTAGGAGAAGGAAGGGAAGAATGAAGGGGGGTAAACAGAAAGGGGAAGGAACCACGAGAGACTATGGACTCTGGGAAACAAACTGAGGGCTTCAGAAGGAAGGGGGTGGGAGACTGGGATAGGCCGGTGATGGGTATTAAGGAAGGCACATATTGCATGGAG
The DNA here is from genome assembly GCF_024610735.1 of Ursus americanus. Taxonomy (NCBI): domain Eukaryota; kingdom Metazoa; phylum Chordata; class Mammalia; order Carnivora; family Ursidae; genus Ursus; species Ursus americanus. The sequence continues at coordinate 41,201,642 of NC_142145.1, forward strand.
CACTGGGTGGTACACACAAACAATGAATCATGGGACACTACATCAAAAACTAAGGATGTACTGTATGGTGACAAACATAATACAAATTTTTAAAAAATTTTAAAAAATAAATAAAATATAAAATTAAAAAACAAAACAAAACAAAAACAAATCCCAGTTCTTTTAAAGAGGACAAAATTTAGCCACAAGTTTAAGGTTCCTTTTTGTTTCTGTTTTTGCTTTTTCAGTAAATTTCAAAAGTCCATATGCAGTATATACGTAGAATGAATGCACTGGGGTACGACTTCTTTCAGTATGGACATTAACAACAAGGTTCTTTTTTTTTTTTTTTTAAGATTTTATTCATTTATTAACAGAGACAGAGACAACCAGCGAGAGAGGGAACACAAGCAGGAGGAGTGGGAGAGGAAGAAGCAGGCTCCCAGCAGAGGAGCCCGACATGGGGCTTGATCCCAGGACTCCGGGATCACGCCCTGAGCTGAAGGCAGACGCCCAACGACTGAGCCACCCAGTCACCCCAGAAACAACAAGGTTCTGACAACTATGAAGAAAAATATATCTTCTCTCCGTATAAAAGAATCCCAACCTGTTATTGAGAACCTTGATAACAAACACATGTTTTTGCATTTTCCACTTACAATATATATTTTTTATATTTTAAAATATATTGTAGAATAATTGAGTAAAAGAGTACCTTTACTTACTCCTTTAGTAAATGTAAGCAGATGTACATTGATGTTTATTTGCTTTTTTTTTCCTCCTAGAACCTCAGGTCAAGTGTTCTTGACAGCTCATCCACAGATCCCCACTGGTAAGGCAGCATGAAGACTGCTGTGTTATTTCATTTCAGAATTTCTTCCTGCAGTAATATACCAGTACCAGCTGGGGATCATGTATGCAGTATCTGCCTCCTCCCATCGTCTACTGAGGATGGCTTCAACTCTCTTCAGAGAAAATTTATCTCTACTTTTCCCAGTAAGAAAGCCCACTTCTTTTGCCCATGTTCACAGATTATTGTTAAAGATTAAATTGGCACAATAAAATATTAACATGGTTTCAGCTTCTCCATTGCTATGACTGAAACAAGGTGCACTGGTAAGATATGGGCATAGGATCAGTCCAAAGTTGGGCCAAAGAACAAGGTAGATTGTATAGTTTAAAGAATCCTTGAGAATTTATATGAAATCAAATTATAACCACCAGAACCAATCATTTTAGTCAAATTACTAAGAATTGAATTAACCTTAGAAAGCTGTAGATAATATATTTCTACATGTATGAGAACTAGTTATGCAAATCCATGTTCATTTCTGTAACATATTTCATATATAGGACAAGCACAAGCAATTGTGTATATAAAATTAGATTGGGGTTTTAGTTAATTGCAAGTTAATTAGATTCGATGGTATTATAATGGAATAAATACAACCAAATTTTTAAAAAAATTAAAGTCATTATCCATTTATTCAAAGTAGGCATTTTATTTGTTTTATAAAACAAATAAAAATTAAGTGTTTACTATGTATAGAAAGTTTACTAGGCATTAACTATACAGGAGTAAATATAGTAGATATTTTTCCTGCCCTCATGGAGTTTATAGACTAGCAACAAAGACAAACAATTAAATCAGGTATTTCAATGTTAAATGGTAAGTTTTAAGATAAAGATGTACATGGGTTTGGACACCTGAGTGGCTCAGTTGGTTAAGCATCTGCTTTCAGCTCGAGTCATTATCCCAGGGTCCTGGGATCAAGTCCTACATCCTGGGATAGAGTCTCACATCCAGCTCCTTGCCGAGCAGGAACCTGCTTCTCCCTCTGCCTGCTGCTGCCCCTACTTGTGCGCTCTCTCCCTCTCTCTCTGACAAATAAATAAATAAAATCTTTTTTAAAAAGAAAAAGAAGCACATGGGTTATGAAAACTCCATGCTAGAGGAACTGGCATAGTTAGAGAGGATCTAAAAGAAGGAAAGAAGAGTTATCTTGTGAAGGGAAGGGGAAAGGTATGACCAATGAAGTAGAAAGAGCTGATTAAAGACCCAGAAGCAAGAGAGAGCATAGCACCATGAAGAAACTAAAAGAAGTCAAGTGTAGCTGGAATACAGAGTGTGAAGGTGAAAATAAAAAGATACCAGGAAGAAGGAAGAAGTAGTGGTAAGACCTAGAAAGAACTCAAAAGCAAAGTTGAAAATATTTAGCTTTCAGAGGGATAACAGGAAACTTGTTGAACTGTTTAAACGTAGGTTGAAACTTTGTGGTAAGATGATCATCATGTTTTATTAAGATTATTTTAGATCTGGATATAGGCCTTATGAATGTGGGATTCCCAATTAGGAAAGGGATATGTAAACTTTGATCCAACCATGGTGGAGAAACTAAAGCATCCCATCCATAAAATTAATAATAATAATAATAATAATAATTTTACAATCTCTGGGAACTTGTCTCTGCCCCAGACTCCACGTGGAAAAAAGAAACTTAATAAAACTAAGATTATCCCAGATATAAGAGTAGGTTCTCAATTTATGCAAGGCCATGGAAACGAAAACCCTAAAATGATCATTTATCTTTTAAACAGGCCCCAGGTCAGTGAAAACCCTGGATTATTCATTAAAAATTTTAAAAATGCAAATTCACTCTATAACTTAAAAAAGCTGAACTAAAAATTAACTCAAAAGAAAAAAGCTAAAGTCACACAAGCAAAACATCCAAAGGAGGGAACCGCAGCATATGCATAATACTGTGTAGGTTTAGATTCCCAGCAATTTCATATGAGAGTAATTCTGAAACAAGATTACAAAACACATGTATTTAAAGAAACTGAAGAGATGAAGGAGGATTAAAAATGATAAAGACATGTTTTAAAAAAGGAAAAAACAAGATTAGAAAAGAATCAAAATGAACTTGTAGAAATGAAAAATACCATTGCAATTAAACACTCAATGGGCAAAAGATGGGGCTGAGAAAATCACCCATAAATCAGCACAAAGAAACAAAGATGAAAAATGTGAAAGGTCAATTAAGATATGGAAGGTAGAAGGAGAAATCACTACAAAGATTAAATATGTGATTCAGGGAGAAAGAAAAGTAATAGGAAGAAAATGATTTAATGAGAAAATTACTGAGAATTTGCCAGAAATGCTGAAAGTCATAAATACCAGAAAACCATGGGCTTCAATAAAATAAAGTAAGAACTAAAAGCATTATAGTGAAACTACAAAATAATGTAGCAAAGAAGAACATCTGCAGAGCAACAACAAACACGCAGAATACCTCCAAAGAAGCAACCATTGCATTGAGGGGATTCTTTCTGAAAGTAACAATAAAGGCCACTAGGGTACTATCTTCAGTGTGCTTCAGCTGTCAGTGTAGAATCAAGTGACCTATACCTTGTCATAAAAACTGAGGACAAAGTGTATTGTCAGACCAAGAAAATAATAATAGCCTAGCTATTTTCCACTCATACATATTCAGTTTCATAACAACTAAACATATATTTCTGCAAAAAGGAATTGAACCTCAAATGACAGAGTATCACACAAGAAGCAATGGTAAGGCAATTATGAAAACTGTGGGTGAATGAAATTTACAACCAAGTAAGGATCATTAAAAACATGGATCTAAAATACCAGATGAGAACAAAGACCTTGTAAAATGAGAGGGATGTAATCAGAGCTAACATGTTCTAAGGTCCATGTGTTCTTCATAAGAAGGGTAGAAATATTGGTAAACTTTAGATTTAATTCAATTAGGTGGTTTAGAAAATAGACTCACTATCAGATAGAAGTGACTGTGTAGCCTCCTAATTAGTACAAAGGGGAAAAGGAAATAAATAAAAATTGATAGATTTAATAGAAGAATGGAAAGACTAAGAAGTAGCAAAGAAAAGTCATCATAAATAGAAGATAGAAAATAAAAGAGTAAACTTAATTTCAAATATATCAGTAATAATGATAAATGTAAGTGAATTAAAAATGAATGACCTCTTAAAAGACAGGAATTCCTGAGTTGGATTTTTGAAAATCCACCATTAGCTGTTTGTAATTGTCACATGCAAACATAATGAGGCAGAAATGTTGAAAGCAAATGGGTGGAGAGATGTATCAGGCATATGATAGCCAAAACGAAACAAATAAACAGCAACAACAGCAACAAAAACCTAAACGGGAATAGTAATGAAAACAGAATAGACCTTTATTAAAAACAAGCAAGGAATAATTACAACAAAAACGTATTTAAGGTAACCAAAGAAACCAAACACTAGGGAGATATTTCTGAAAATGGAAGCCTGAAAAACATAGCCCACAAAAACAAAGAGCAAAAGAGGTGAAGATGGAAATGTGTGTGGCAACTCCATTTCCATGTGCTGTGCACACCTTCCAGAAAGTATTACAGGTATGCGTAAGGAGACATGTCCATGGTTGTCCATGTTAATAGCATTTGCACAGAATTTGGAGACAACCTAATTCTTCACAAATAGGGAAATGGATAATGGAATAATGGTATATTTGTAAAATGGAAAACTAGATTTTGGTAGAAAATATAAATAACACATGATATCTGTATATCGACATGTGTAAATTTCAATAACAATGTTGAAGAAAAGTATGCTCATTGATATCTCTCTAACTTTGAAGCATATACTATCTATTTTTCATGACCACACATGTAGACCAGGGAGGATGTGCAATAGCTTCAGAATGGTTGCTGTATCTGAAGAGAGAATAAACTATACTGGGTGGGGGGGTGGACAAACCACCAAATTCTTGCTGCAACTTTTCATTACATCTCACATCTGGACAGTTAGCATGAAGCTCTTTCATAGGTCTGCATGCTCAGAAAATCTTTCCTAATCACAGAACTAAAGTTAAAACAAAATCTAAATTTCTTTAATCTTTGCTTTTCCTGGGATTAATCTAATTAAGCCAATGATGGGGACTGGAGCAGTAGTCAGTGAAATGCTGAGTTATCGCAATAACTTTCTGGGGGTATCAAACTGATAGCAAATATACCCTCTTAGGGACAATTCCACTTGGTTTGAAAGCACATTAACATTGAAATCCTTAGAAGTGAATTGATTACAAGCCTAATCTAACATAGTTAATTTAAAGCACATTTAAAGGATAGTGAATGTGCTTTCATTTAGCGTTTGGCTTCGGCATCCTGGCAAAGTATGAGAAAGAGAGAGAGGGGGGCGGGGAAGAGTAAGAAAGACCTGATCTCTAGTTGTTAGGCAGCCAGCTTGTTCCAGAAGGGTTTTGCTGTTAAACTATTCTCAGCTCATCATAGTCCACAGATTCTAATCGACACAAGTCCGTTGACAAATGAGGAGGAATGTGGACTGAACTACCCTTAAAGGTATAAAGCTATTTACACCTCATCTTTAAATAAAGCCTAGGGGCTAATGGTATGATAGAATAAACAGGATACTTTCAAAGTTTAGTGTTTCAAAAATGTGTCCCCATTTTAAAAAAGCAATAATTCGATGTGGCAGTACAGTGCTGCCCACCTTTCCTCTACAAAAGCACCAACTGGCAAGCCTCTCAGTCAGGTACATGAACAACCAGGAATTGCTCATTTAATTAATACTAACAAAGAGTTTTAGTAGAAATTTTCACAGTAGATGGATTTTCCTGCTCACTCTAACTTTGTAATTTGAATTGGTTTTGTTTTGTTTTTTAGTATAGAGAGCCTTTTGAACCAGCTACTAGTCCTTCACAATTTGGTAGAACTTGGAAGGAGTTCGTCTAATACAATTTCTGTTGACATCTTTGTCTAGTACTGGAGGTAAGAAGGCAGTAGGGGGGAAAGGGGTGGCCCAATCAGCATTCTCCTGGAAAGGAGATTTGATTATGAAGGCATTTTAACAATCACAAGGTCAGTAACCACAAGCTACTGCCAAGCTGATAGAGAATATCATGCCCATTGTTATTACAGAAGCTTATCTTCTCACATTCACATTATGTTGATTTTCTTTATCATCTGACCACCGCATTGATCTGTCGAGAATCATTTTATTTCATTTGACTGTTACCTCCATGAGGCATGAACTATGTTTAGCTTATTGCTTATTGCATCCCCCTGGCGTTCCATATCTGTGGGAATAAATGGAGAAAAACGGGAAGGAACAGCCAGTAAAGGATATGAAAAGGGAAGGTGCTTTGAGTACAGACACACTTGGTTCAATGATGGGCATGTGAAATTAGAAGGGCCTTACAGATATCTAAGAAAGATGATTAGTAAGTAGTTTGCAATGTATTTTAGAGCTCAGGAAAGAGCTCTGTAAAATTGAGGGCCATAAGCATAGGAACAGAAGTAGGAGTGGAAGCATAGAAATAAAACGGTCAGCCAGAAAAACTATGGCAGGAGAAGAGGCTTGCAAATAGAAAGCCTAACAAATATCTCCATGTAATAGATATTTACTGGAAAAGGAGACTATGAAGGAGGCAAAAGAAAACCAATAAATAATTGTTTCATAGAAGACATGGGAGAAAGAATGTCATACAACTGTTTTCTTGCAAAGCAAAAGTTATGGGTCCCAGGGCAGGAAAATATTGATGATGGTGGTAATGGTAGATGAACTGCAAATATGAATCTAAAAGGGAATTAAGGATACCTTAACAAAGAGCCCAGAGTTGGGGTGGGGGCACGGGATACTGTAGGCATAAGGCAGTTTGAGAGGAACGCGGAGGTCTCTGCTAGACCACAGTAATTCAGGCACATCAACAGTTCATTCTATAGATTATGGCCTTCTCTACTTTTTGAAAGTTTTATCATATCTAACAGGCATTTTGGCACAATGGAAATATTTCTATCTTATTATGATGAAGGGCAAAGGAAATTTCATGTGACTAATGATAACTCACAGAAAATTAATGAACAAAAGAATGATTTATAAAAATGTTGTCAAAATTGGTTTATTTCAACTTATTCATAAGACTATGCTTTTACTTATATTTGATATGCTAAATACATATATTTACTTATGGAGCTGTTAGAAAAATATAAATATGTTTAATTTCTCACTACTGCTCTGTAGAGAGCTTCTGTAAAATTTAAATAACAAGTATGATTTGAAGGATTGCAGTTCTTTTCAAAATGTGTCATTATTTTCAAGAAAATAAATTAAAAACTACTATAAGCTTCACCCTGGCCAAACAAATACGGAATTTAAACATCTACAGTTACTAGAAGTAACCCAGCCTTTGCCGATTTGTAGTTTACCTCATTCATATTCCTTTCCTTATTTTTCTAAACATAAGTTTTTCCATGGTATCATTTTTAATTGAATAAATTTGACATGGAACATTGTATAAGTTTAAGGTGCACAGCGTGGCATTACTTTGATACATTTATATATTGTAATGATTGCTGAGGTAGAGATATTTATCATATTATATAATTATAGCACAATATTATTGTCCATATTCATTATATTGTGCATTAGATCTCTATGGCTTATTTACTACTCATTACAAATATGTACCCTTAAAACCTTCACTGTTTTCCTTCCCTTCCATCCCCTGGTAACCACCATTTTACTATCCTTTACAGGTTTAACCTTTTTAGATTTCACATATAAGTGATATCATTCACTACTTTTCTTTCTCTGACTTATCTTGCTTAGCACAATGTGCTCAAGGTCCATCCATGTTGTCACGAATGGAAGGATATCTTCCTTTCTTAATGGCTGAATGATATTCCATCGTGTAAATGTACCACATCTTTTTCATCCATTCATCCATTGATGGGCATTTGGGTTGTTTCATATGTTAGCTATTGTGAGTAATGCTGCAATAAATGTGAGTGCATCAAAATCCTATTTTCATTTTCTTTGTGTATACCCAGAAGTGGAATTGCTGGATTGCACTCTAGATCTATTTTTAACTTTTTGAGGATCCTCCATATTGTTTTCCATAGTGGTTGGACGATTTACATTCCCACCAACTGTGTATAAGGGTTCCTTTTCATAACATCCTCACCAGCATCAACAGGTCTCTTGTCTTCTTGATGATGACCATTATAACAGGTATGAAGTGATACCTCATTGTGGTCTTGATTTGCATTCCCCTGATGATTTGTGACGTTGAATATCTTTTCAAGGGTCTATTGGCCAATATGATGTCCTTTTGGAGGAAGGTTTACTTAGTTCTCCATAGGTATAAGTTTAAAAGTCACTTTTGTGCTACGAAAAAGTTTTAAATAATGCAACATAATAATTGTACTCTTTTTTCCTTTCTATCACTAATCATTAAATCAATATCTTTTCCTAATCAAAATAATACACTAAAGTTCTCTGCTGTGCTTCACTGTACTCGGATGCTTACATTTCATATCCCCTCAGTGAACCCATCCTTTCATCCTCTGACCCCCATCACATAGCACTACACTATGTCATCCCAGGGACCGTCCTTTCCCACCTGTAGGACACCACTCTTTATATTGCTGTTGACCAGTAGGATCTCTGGCCACAAACCTCTCATCCCTGCTGCCTTTATCAAGCTTTTTTCAAAGTCTTTCTGAGCTCATCCATCATGCTCTACTCCTGTGTGTGACTGTTTCCTGAAGATACTAACCTTTCCCATGCTGTCTACACGTTTCCTTATTTTAGGTAAAGAAGAATACATGGGACTTCTCAATTTCAAATATTACTCTCTAACAATAAAGTTACCACATTCCTCCTTTCTCTCAGTCACCAGGTAACTCCCTTCTCAAAAACTTTAATCATTTCCCTTTGTCTTTTGAATATGATGAATTTGAGGTGAAACATCCCATAAAGATTTCTAGAAGTTAGTTGGATCAATGGATAAGGTATTCAGGAGGGAGCTCTGACCTTACAATCTTTAGATTCTCAAAAATGGAACTGTTCTTTTCTCAATTCTTCTAAGAGCAGTTACCTTTCTGACACATCTGTTCCAGTCAAACTGTACTGTTCACTGTACCAGAGACATGTGTTCCCTATTCTGTCTACAATGCTTTATTTATGCCAGCCTTTACTCCTTTCTCACTCTTGCCTCTATTGCAATCTTTATGCTTAAATGACATCTTTTGATTATCTCAATGAGTAATGATTTTCCTTATTCAAATTTCTCCCATTGATTGTGATGGTCTCTGGAAGGAAGGAAGGAAGGAAGGAAGGAAGGAAGGAAGGAAGAAAAGATGGGAAGAAAAGACACACACACCACATAATATGTAAATAGCTATGTGTGGATAATGTCTCAATTGTCTTATTAGATTAAAAACTGAAAAGCAGAGGCCATTTCCTATGCATCTGTGTATCCCAAGGGGACACAGCTCTGTGATTTACCATACTAGATGTTTTCCAGTAGATTTTTAAATCATATTTCTAAACATGGAAAAATTAACAGGTCAAAAGTTCCTTGGTGCTTTTCTTCAGCTAAATGGCAACTAAAAATTGACATAGCCAACGTGAGATTAATGTACATTAATATACCAAATTTTATGCCTTTTCTGTCTTCTAAAATCAGAGCAGTAGAATGTGTGTATACTCCTAAAGTTGGGATTAAATAATTTTTAATATGTGTTGCAACATTTTTTGGCAAAGGAGCATGAAGTTTATGGATTAGTCCAAAAAGAGTTCTTAACAGAGTTCCCGAAATGGTTTTGATAAAAAAAGAAAAAAAAAACTTGCTTATATGCTACATGAGAAAAATGTCACTTTATCAACACTTCAGTGATATCTTACATTTGCAAATTATTCTAGATTTAAATCCTGAGTCTTTATGCAATTAAGTAAATGTTCAAGTGTTGACAAGACAAAGGCCAGGTGTCATTATCCCAAATACTGGATGAAAAAACTGAGACTCGGGAAGGTTCATTAACCCTTGCAAGATCACAAAGCTAATAAATCGTAGGGCTGATACAGAAACTATTTCTTTAATTGTATATAAAATCAACTTCTAAGATCCTTGTACTCCTTATAAACCTTAGTCCAAAATGCTTTCCAAATTCCATACTGCTTTTGAAGAAAATTCAATAAATATCATCTAATGCAAATAAACAGATGTTCCCACTATTCAGTATCCAATAAGCTCAAGCCTCTTCCAGCTAAGTACCTTTCTGGTCACCCATTTATTCTGAGGGACTTTATATACAGTATGACCCAAAGGATAAGTTTCAGGATACAGAAGTAGGTGGGCAAAGAAGAACTAACAGAGACTCTTGAAGATAATAATGTTGTAGAGTTAAAGTCTTCAGGATTCTTATAGCAGTAGAAATACAGCATTTAGGATAGAACTATAGTAAAAATAATTTTAATATAGTTAATATTCACATTAGCAATAGGGCTGAAAGAAAGAAATAGGAGTAAAGCCAGTAGGTTTTTCTTCTAAATAATCTGTTCCTGGTAAGTAGAATGTGTTTATTTAGAATATATGTTTATATGAAAAAAATTGAGGGATGACTTATTGAGATTATGTGTGGAGTGTATTTAGATGGAGATATGATTAGGTAACTTATTTATAACACTGAAATGTATTGTCAGCTGCGTAGACTAATCCTAGAAGTCTTTTGCAGGCTCTATAAACTAACCACTATTTTATTCATATAATTATCTGCTGAGCATGATATAAAAAAGACAAGTGCAAGAAACTGTGAGAGACACAAATTTGTATAATAAATGAGTTGACGATTTAATGAGAAGGACCTTACAATAATAGACAGGGGAAATAAAGGTAAGCCCAAATAACCATAAGATGGGACCATTAAAGTACATATGACTGAAACTATCCAAAATCCTTTATACAGTTATTAGGAGAGACTACAGGCTACAGCAGCCACTTCCGGCTACAAAAGATGACATGGCTCTGGGCCTTCAAGTAGCTATGGAATGATAAGACATTGATATGGTAAGATAAAAGGCAAAGAGTGGGATGTTAAAATGCATAAACTATAGAAGTGGGTGTGAGCAGATGAATTTGGTTGGATTCCAAGGAATGCATTGAAAGATGAGACTGAAAATACATGTGGAAGCTATATTTGAAGGTCCTTGAGGACCATGTTAAGTCATTTAGTCTAGATTTAGTAAACATGGGGATGAGGATTTGGGGAAAAAGGAAAGCATGATTATAGTTATAACTTAAGAGTGGTCGGTCAGCAGAAATGGAAATTATATTGGAACAGAAGCAGTACTAAAAGTGGGGAAAATATCTAGGCAGCCACTACAAAACATAAGATAAGAAGTAATAGGTCAGAGCTTTACTTCTGAGCTCCCGCACCTTCAGTAAATCTCTTCCTAAAGGCTATTTCTAAAAAAAAACCTAACATCTAGATATAGCATTGCTACTATTAACAGCGCGAGAGTCTGCTTCTCCCTCTCCCTCTCCCTCTGCTTCTCCCTCTCCCTCTGCTTCCCCTCACTCATGCTTTCTCCATCCATGCTCTCTATCAAATAAATAAATAAAATCTTTAAACAAAAAAACTTGAAAGAAGACTGTTGGTTCTAATTTCCAAAGATACAATTTTAGTGATCAGAATATACACAAATGAAACCCTGTCCACAGTGTAAGGGCATTTTTCAGGAGAACCATGTTGATCAAACAACTGTAAATTCTAGAAGTACCTATGACAAATACAAATCTTTTTCAAAGTATGCACTGTATGGTGACTAACATAACATAATAAAAAATAATAAAAATAAAAAATTTACAAAACCCTTCAAAAAAAAAAAGTATGCAATCTTTCAGCATACGCTCTAATTTGCACTTAAGTCTTCTCTCAAATACAATCACTTTCCTAACTCTGCCCACAAGTCTTATTCTGCTTAAGCCTGGAATTGATTCTTTCCCTTAAGGAAATATCTTAAGTATCCTTAGACCTATTGATCTGCCTATGTTTGTTTGTTTTTTCTTTACACTTAACCCTTTCTTTTTATTTCCTATGCCTTTCTTGGATGCTGACCTTCTAGAATTTGATTGTCATCCTGCGATGTAATTTTGTTGTTAATACCTGGTTGGGCTAACTTGCTATCATCACCCAAATATACATACAACTAAGGACTCCAGAATTCACCACCTAGTACAGAATTAGAGCTTTATTCTCTCTAGTTCTGTGCTCAATAATCCTGGCAACATTCTCCATAACCTAGTCACAATCAGACATTGTTCCATTGCTTACAGCTCAAGACCAGAAATTTGTACAGCTCAGGGAATAAATTCACGAGACAATTTGTTGGGTGGAATGGGGAAACATGGAAATTCACATAAGCCAGGTGGCCAGTTAGAGAGGAAGACTCTGCTTTTTATCTGTCTTTGGACTGCCAGTGCATACATAAGAAGAGATTGTTTCTAGAGAGGAAAAACTCTGCTCCAAAACTATTTCTCTCTGCCCAAAGCCAAACACTTCCCAGAAAACTTAATACTTAACAGAAAAAAAGAAATTTTACGGTGTATCCAAATGCTCACACTTGTGTCTGAAACTAAAGGAATTGATCAGTAATAACAATATTGGATAAGGACCCAACTCTCTCCCAGTGCTAATATTGACAGATCTTCTCATATAAATGCAAGGAAGAAAAGGGGAAAAAATCAGAAATATAGAAACACTCAGCATGGAAACAAATAGAATAAAAGGAGAAATGAGAGCAGATAACGCTTTATAAAAACAGTCATTACAAGAAAAGGAGAGAATTCTTTTGTTTTGGGAAAAATTAGAAAGCATGTTGCATTGGTAAATCTAGAACGGACTCTTGTGAAAATGGAGCAGTAACAAAATGAAGGAGTTCTTGGAAATGCAAATTATAATTGCAAGGTTGTTATTGTCGTTTTTAAAGCAGTGAATATTAGGTTGAATAAGCCAGCATAGAAAATTATTACATTAAAAGAGAATCCCAGGAAACTCTCTGAACTTAAAAGAATAATAAAACACAAAGAGGTGGAAGTTAGGAATTAAATAAAAAAGATAGGGAGAGCTAATTTGGGAAATCTTTTATAGAAAAGTCCATATGGGGTGAATAGGGGAAAAAAAGAAAGAAAGAAAAATATGTTTTAAACAACCTCCAAGTATAAGATACTCAAATTTATATAAGTACAAACACCTGACAAAGTACCTGGAAAATAAGTCATAGCCTTTTAACATTTCGAAATTATAAAGGTGGAAAAAACTATACAATCATCCAGACTAAAAAATTAGTTTACTTTTAAAGAGAAAATACTTGAAGGCTGATTACCTACAAAATTCAATTCTTGAAGAAATAGGGGCAATTTCAAACTTCTATTGATTTAGAAAGTGTGTCGTTCACATGCTTTTTAATGAAGAAGGTATGCATAAGAAAATAATTATGTTTTTGTTTGCTTGATTAATACTTCACATGCTTGGGGCACCTGGGTGGCACAGCGGTTAAGCGTCTGCCTTCGGCTCAGGGCGTGATCCCAGCTTTCTGGGATCGAGCCCCACATCAGGCTCTCCGCTATGAGCCTGCTTCTTCTTCTCCCACTCCCCCTGCTTGTGTTCCCTCTCTCGCTGGCTGTCTCTGTCTCTGTCGAATAAGTAAATAAAATCTTTAAAAAAAAAAAAAATACTTCACATGCTTGTGGCCCAACAGGACCTTCTCTTCTATGAAGTGCCTGGACAAAACTCTTGCCAATACCACTATTGAATTTTTTACTGTTTTCTTATATGGATTCCCTGAAGTTGTTTATATATTCTGAAAGTGTTTTGTATGCGTCACAAATGTGACATGACTTCATACTGTTTTGCTGTATGTTTTGATACACAGAAATTCTTTTTTTTTTTTTTAATTCTTTTAAGTAGGGGGTGGCTGGGTGGCGCAGTCGGCTAAACATCTGACTCTTGGTTTCAAGAACTCAGGCCGTGTTCTCGGGGTTGCGAGATCAGCCTCAGGTCCTGGCCCGAGCTCAGTGCCTAATCTGCCTGAAATTCTCTCTCCTTCTCCCTTTGCCCCTCCTGTGCGTGCTCTCTCTCTAAAATAAATAAATGAATACTAAAAAAAAAAAAAAAAAAGTTCTTTTAAGGTGAATTCACCAGTTCTCTTCTTTATGAGTTTTTGTTCTGTTTTGTTTCTTTGCCCAGATAAAACATCCATTTCTTTTTGAAAGTTGTGAAAATATTCTTCTATATCATCTTCTTAAAATTGTATAGACTGTTCTTTCATATTTAGGTTTTCAATCTACCTGGAATTGCTATTTGTTTATGGTATAAAGAAATTTAATCTTCCCTTTTTTTACATTGATATAACCATTCATTCCAGAACAGGACAAAAAGGACCTTTTCCCCATTTGATCCACTTCCATGACTTTCTGCGTGTGTGTATGTGTGTGTGTGCACGCATGAGTATCTTTCATGTCTGCTTTCTGCTTTATTTGTGTATTTTTGTACCACAATCACACTCTTTTGATCATGATAACTTTATCCTAAGTCCTGATACCTGGTAGGGCAAGTCTCCCTATTGTGTTCCTTAATATTATCTTATGTAACTCTAGGTTCTTTTCACTTCATATTAACTCTAGGTTAAAATGATCAATTTAAATATACACACATTAGATTTTTATTAGGATTGCATTGCATCTAGATCAATTTTGACAAAATATGTATTTTTTGATTATTGAATATTTCAAGCTATGAACCTGGTATATTCCTTATTTATTTCATTTTTTTAAAAGAATTTTCAACCAGATTGTTTTTATTTTTATAAGAATTTTATACAATTTTATTCAATAAATTTTTTCTGGCTTTTGTACAATAAATTCCTAGATAGCTTGTATTTTCTTTTCGTCATTTGAAATGAGGTTTAATTTTTTTCATTATTTTTTAACTTCCTATAAATTTGTATAAAATGCTTTTTGATCTGTAATTATTAAATCTGTATTTAACAGTTGACTAAACTCTGCTATAAATTCTAATAAATTATCCGTATATTCTATCACATTATTTTTATTCACAATGATATGATCTGCAAATATTGAGACGTTTTTGGTTGTTGGTTTTTTGTTTGTTTCCAGTCTGCATACAGTTTTTTCTTTGCCTCTCTGCACTGAACACCAAAAATTGAAAAATGTTGTGATAACAGAAACCTGTTTCTCGTTTCCAATTTTAAAGGAAATCCTTCCAACATTTCATCATAAAATATTTTGTTTGCTGTGTTTTTGTGTAGATAACTTTTATCAGATTAAAGGATAAAATACTAAAACATTTCTTCAAAGTAACACAGAAGCCAAAAACAAACAATGAATTATGAACAATCGTATTTCTGCCAGAGGAGAAAAAAAAATAAAACCTATAGTTATTCTAGTTACCCCTTTAAACAAGAGATTATTGAAAATTATTCTTTTACTTGTTACTTCTCATTAACTGTTTTTTTTCTGAAATGGAGTGACGCATCTCTAGCGAGCATGTCTGTTCATTATAGGTTATAGTGGTTTGAATAAGTTTTCCAAAAAAGACTTGTCACAACCTCAGAATGACTTATTTATGTTCAAAGTCAGATGATTTACTCTCTAGCATTTCAAAATCTTACCCCTATATAGGGGCATCCTACCACTATAATAAGAGTTGAGATTGAGCAGTTCAATACCAATGTAAAATTATTCACAAATTCTGACATCCTCCTTTGGAAATCAGCATTCCACACACCTACTAACTAAAAATACGGTTAAGACATCATTTTGTGTTTAAGTATTTACAAGATATTGGGTGTAGTTTAGAACCTAAGATGATGCAAATGCTGTGTGTCACCTATTGGAACAAAAAAGAAAAAAAAGGATATTTCAAATTAAAACTTTTGAACCTCAAGAGGAATAATTTAAGTATATGTGGTCTCTAAAGAAAAGACATTATGAGAAGTAGAGATTTTATTTGCCTAGTGAAGGGGCGCCTGGGTGGCGCAGTCGTTAAGCGTCTGCTTTCAGCTCAGGGTGTGATCCCGGCGTTATGGGATCGAGCCCCCATCAGGCTCCTCCGCTGGGAGCCTGCTTCTTCCTCTCCCACTCCCCCTGCTTGTGTTCCCTCTCTCGCTGGCTGTCTCTCTGCCGAATGAATAAATAAAATCTTAAAAAAAAATTTGCCTAGTGAAAAAAATATATTTGAGTGTGCTACTATCAATCATATAAGTGGTGACGTCATTTATACCTTCAAGAGTATATAGGCAATCTACTTCTATTAAGATGATTCTTTAGATAACAGCACGAAGCACTTCTGTTGTTTCCAGTTATTTTCTATGTTTGAAATGTTCATAAAACAGAAGTTAAATAAGTTAGTTATATGAAAACAAAAAAAAAAATTAGCTTTTTTGGCAAAGAAAAAGAATTTGCTTCCAGCTACTTGATTTCTTAAATTCAGCTCCTATGATACTCCCTTGCACTGGATTACTTTTCCATGAATAACATTGATAATCCCCATCGATTGTTTACAAAAGTCCCATCTCAGTTTTCAATTTGAGATAGTCAGAGTGAGTTTCTGTTTCTTGTAAGTAAAGCCAAGTGCTGATGGCAAAACATCATCTACAATATGCTTATTTAGATTAAAATATTTAAATGATACATTTTCAATGATCATGCAAGTAAATAATGACATAGTATCTAGTCAAATATGATGCTAAGAGAAATAGCCATATCTCATACATTCAGTTTTAGACAGATAAATAGTAGTATCTGTTAGAAGGAAATATGTATAGAATGTGCTAGAAGCCAATTGAGTTCATTTATTCTACTTGGGTATATTAATCCCAAAAAGCCTTTTTAAAATTCCAATGTCCTAATTATCTTCCTGTAACTCTCTACCACCTTTGATTATTGATCTCAAATCTTGAATTGTAATTATTATAGCCAGGGTCCTTCCCAACTTCTAGGTTTGTTTAGACTCTTCTCAATATTATATTGAAAGTGCCTTCTTTAAGTTACCAATATCTTAGCAAAGTTCCAGGGATCCACTCCATGTCCTTTTATGTAGCTCAAACAGCCAATATTGACGTCTTTTCTTTTTTTCTCAAGAGTTCTTGATCTTCTCAAGCAGGATCCTGTATCAGTTTTCTTTTGGTTATTGTCAATTATTTGGTGACCCTTACTCTACTGAAATAAGTTAATAATAAAGGGTTTAAAATAGTGCATGATTTATTAGGGAGCATTCAATAAACTTTAGTTATTATTAGTAGGAATAGCAGAATTTTCTTCTCTTTTAATAAAGATCAGTGTCCTTTAGGCTCAGAGACTTCACCTATTTGGACTTTCGAGTCACAAATAAATCCATGACCACCATCCTACTTCTTCACTGGAAAGCCTATTCCATTGTTACATATTCCTACTCATTAATAAGGGATAAATCAAGAACAACAACTGCATTTATTGAGTTAAATTTAACTCCCTTGAGTTTCTGTACATTGGTTCTAATTATAGCCTCTGGAAGTGTGTCTTAGGCTAAGTAACCTCCTTTTCACATAACACATCTTCCTTTGTTTAAAGACAGCCATCATGATGCCTCCGAATCTTCTCCAATCTAAACACTGACAGTACATACATATTTTCTCATTGCTTGTGAGAGATAAAATTGACAAGACAAAAATTTGTCAGATTGTCTGCTTTCAAAAAAAAAAAAAATGAAGCTCCTGAAGATATCTGGAGAGTGGATTTTCTCAATCAATGTCATATCTTGTCTATTAAGGAAGTTTCGTGCATGTTCTTTTCTGCTGGCCTATTATTTTGTAGCTTATTCCCACATCTGTATTGCTTTCATCATCACCCAAATGTCTCCATTTGCTTCTATCATTTGGGTTTTTAAACAACATTCAGACTTGCTTATGTTCTTCTTTTTATTATTTTCTCCTGAAACTACTAGTATCCTTTTCCATAACAGCCTTTCTTTACAAATTTTAGTCATATACATAATTTTCTAAAATCTCCTGTGTTTTGAATTTAATCCCAATAATTTCTTTCCTCTCTCTTTTCCCCATGTCAATGTAAAACTCTTTCAATTGAATGGCATATTTCTTTTCAAATACATTCTACTTCAAGATATATCATGATTCGTGGTTATTATGGGAATTCTGGTAATTCACAGGTCAGACCTTGCTTTCTGAAGCACAATATGTGAATTCAACTAAAGCGTAATGGAGCAACAAAAGTTTCTAAGGTGATGGTATTTCACTTTACCCACCTCAGTGTTATAAATGACTTCCATTGAACGGGTAGTATTTGTAAACTCAGCTGCAATAGTCAAAAGAAATGATAAGTACGGTACTAGTAATTTGAGTCAAGCAGGTGTACTTCATTTCAAAACAACCAAATATACAAGCAACCTTGAAGCTACAAATAGGTTGATTTTCTTTTTAAATTTAGAACTGAATTATTTGTTTGGAATCTGATATGAATTTCTCCCAAAGGAATCATTCTTGTATGTGGCAGCTTGTTTCTGCAAGTCAGCTTGCAATTTGCATTTAACCTATTTTATAAATGTTATACTGTAACATTTCAAAGAGCAATATAATAAAACTTTTTCCCAAAAAAAGTTGTCCGGTCACAAATTTAGTGAATAAATTAAACTAAAAGAGAGAAAAATTATTTTATTTATCTTAAAGGCTAGTATTAGAGAAAAAGATGAATAGGTGGTCCATTTTGCTGGTGATTTTGCACAATATAAAAAATTTTAAGCCACAGAGGCTATCCTTGAGGTATGCTTATTGAACATGGAAATCATTGAGTCAAGCAGAGCAGCTTAGCAATAAGGAGGGCTATGGGCCCATCTAAAACCAGGTGTAGCACCGTCCATCTTCAACTGTTGAGGCATCATAAGAACCCAGGCTTGGAAGTCTGTTATTTGAGAATGGCAGGGAAATAGAAGTAATGAGATCTAAGGAGTCTATGTGGTAGCAAGAGAATTAGAAGGAAAGAAAGGAAAAGCCCACCAAGCCTACTCATTCATGGACAATTATATAGGCTGCCCTACTATGTATGGTTAAACCTCCATCGAGAAGGGACACAAGCTTAAGGAAGGATTCTCCAGAGCCTGGAATCGGTGTCAGAGCAATGAATGAGAACATTAGTAACAGGGGTGTAGAGGGAGGAGTCAAGTGGGGGAGTTACAAACTCCAAGCTCCAAGCTGCTATGCCACCTGCCAGAGGTTGGACCAAACCACGGCTGTTACCAAATAAGGTGTCTCCCCTTGCTAATAAAATCCCAACCACTGTAACATGGGAAATAAGAACACATTTTTACAAAATATAGAGGCAGTGTGATATGAGAGAGAGAGAGAGAAAGGTTGATGGTTCAAGGTCTAGAGATAACTTTCAGAAGCTGTATGACAATGGACATATTTCTCACTCTTGCTCCTTCCAAAATTGTACCTAATTATACTCACTTGTATAACTTACAGAGTTATGGGATTCACAGCTGACAACAGAAGTAAAAACATTTCTCGTAAATTGTAAACTGCTATAAAAAGATGAAGTCATACATTGAAGGACTAACTTCATATTTCTGATGACCCCATTTGATGTTTTTTTAAACAGTGAGTTTCTTTGTTCACTTAAAATGCAAGCTAATTTATTAAGACAATAATTATTTACATATACATTTTAGGTGTACATCTATTCCGTAAGGTAGGAGTTATGACAGCAATTATATAAACGAATGATACTCATGAGTTTAAAAAAATGTGCATTTATTAATCTAAGTATTTCTAGTTTAAACTTCATTGTTTTAGATACTAAATATCACCCAGGAATATTAGCTGTTTCCAACTCCCCAATGATTAGGCTCCACTTAATACCCCACTTGCAGGCCGTTTGGACTCAGTTTCTGAACTCTCACTGACTATAACAAGAAGCAGACCTAGTACATGAGTATATCACTTAGAGGGCTTGGCATTCCGTCCCCTCCATCTTCAGCCTGTATGTGGTTTTTTGGGCACAATGCTCCCAGAGACCTGACTCTTGGCTCGTCAGTCCCAAGAAGCTCATCTCTCCCATTTGCTGAAACTTTCTCTCCACCCCTGTTGCAAATGCAGTCTTCATCACCCACATCCAGCCCAGCGTATAGTACAGAGCCCTCAGAAACCACCAACTGGCTTCCCATTCTCTACACCACCCTGTGGTGAGGATTGAAACCCTGCCTGATTGCCAAACACCCTCTCTAGAGACTAAGATTTTACCCTGAAACCTAAGCTGTAGTCTTGTTATCCTTGTACACATTTCTTGGGTCTGTTTACTTGGAAGCCAGTAACTGATAACACAACTTCGATTTCTGATCCTGTGTGAAATCCCTGCTTTTCCATCAGACTGACATAGTTAATATTCTCTTCTATATTGACCAAACATAAAAATTAGACTCCATTCATGGGTTTGAAATTCCACTGTCAGCATTTCTGTTTCAATTCCCTAGATCTCTTGGCAGATCTAACGCCAACCTCTCCAACCCACCTTCCTAGAACTTTCAAATATCCGTGCTTCTATAATAAGTCATTAGATTTAATTCCAATTCAATGGAAGAGATACATATACATACATGTGTCTATAAAAATATATATTCAAAAACACATGTACATACAGATACATATATTTATAAATAAATAAATGTATATACATATATAAATATATTTTTATATTTGCATATAGTCTTTTCTTTCCTTATACAGTAAGACTCAAAGGATATATTGTGCTATAATTACTGTTGCTATTTAAGAAAGAGCCAGAATTTAAAAATAAATATTTAAAAAAATTTTTTTTAAAGATTTTTTATTTATTTATTTGACAGAGACAGACAGCGAGAGAGGGAACACAAGCAGTGGGAGTGGGAGAGGAAGAAGCAGGCTCCCAGCGGAAGAGCCTGATGTGGGGCTTGATCCCAGAACGCCAGGATCATGCCCTGAGCCGAAGGCAGACGCTTAACGACTGAGCCACCCAGGCACCCCTAAAAATCTTCTGACTCTTAGAATTATTCTTGGAAAGAGACCAAGTACAAGTCCACACGAGGCATGACAATAATGATGCTATCTGCTTGTCATCTTTATAATAACTAGAATTGATTGAATGTGCCCTTGCAAGGCAACAATAGTGATGGCACGTTTTCACAAAGGGCAAATGCATGTAAAATTGTTAGTTCAAAACTGGTGAGGTTTAGTTCTTCATTTTTATATTAGACACACATAGGAATTTGGAAATGCTGTAACTTCTCCTTTAAAAGTACTTTAAAAGCAAAATTTAACTCTTTGGCTGACAAACATAATGTCATAAGAATAAAAAGCCTTTTGAATATTGTACATAGACTTAACTGTCTGTTATATAGAATCCAAGATTTCTATTAGTCCAGGAAGTTAATCTGCATTGTTTTAAAAATAAATACCTGCCATATATCTAAGCAGTAAGTGCAGCAGCAAAAAGAAGCAGAAAAATTGCTGAAGATCACTAAAACCATCGTGTCCCCACTCGGCAGCAGCATGATTTAGTCAATGATTCTATCAATCTGGAAACCTCTAATGATGCAGCCAAGACTCAGCTCCTGGAAGACAGAGTGTGAAGCACTTCACAACAAGGCAGTAGAGAACAGCAGGGCCTGTGTTGAACTAGAGAACACATGCCCCAACTAAAAACAGCTCACACATATATATTTGTTTATTCGTACATTCATATTTGCAAACGGGAACACAGAGACACACACCAATTTTCTTACCAAGCAAAATATATCTGTGAGCCAGATTCAATGACTTTGTAGTGTAAGTAAGCAGCAAAACCAGCAAGATCAAGTGGGAAAAACAGTAGCATCTATTGGAAAGGCATAGATCCTCTTTAAAAATTGATGCTTTAAAACGTCGATGTAGCAATAAGATCTGTCAGATTGTGATGTGAACATAATGTTGAAAAATGCTGTCATTTTCCTCACAGAAACAAAGAAGAGTCAAAGAAAACACAGGAAAAAAACAAAAAACAAAAAACCCAAACCAAAACCCAAAATCAAAAAAAAAAGTTGAATACTTATGTTTACAGGAGTCATTTTGTGACTTGATCCAGAAGCAGATATGTTATAGATTTGACTCTAAACATACTTTCTTATTAGGAATAATTTCTTAATGTATCAACTAACATTATAAAAGCACACAGCTGTGATATGTCATTTTTTGAAGAGTGCACATGTGTACGTGTGCATGTTTGCACACACATATGTGTGTGTTGGGCAATTCTAAGGGAAGATTTACCTGAAAGGTATAAAAGTAACCATGATTTTACCCCTCAAATAAGAATGTGAGGTACTGGGGAGCTGGGTGGCTCAGTTGGTTGGGCAGCTGCCTTTAGCTCAGGTCATGATCCCAGGGTGTTGGGATCGAGCCCCACATTGGGCTCCATGCTCAGCGGGGAGTCTGCTTCTCCCTCTCCCTCTGACCATTCCCCTGCTTGTGTTCTCTCTCTCTCCCTCACTCACTCTCTCTCTTTCAAATAAATAAATATCTTTAAAAATAAAAAAATGTGAGTTATTTGCTAGCTTATAGAATTAAATAGATTATAAAATCTTTGTAAAATTGCAACTATGGAACTTTAATTCTTTGAAATGTGCCATCTTAAAAACTCTACCAAGAGCTACTTTTTCTGAGGAACATAGAAGCAAAGCCATTGTTATAAAGTTTGACAAACTGAATGTTTGTCATTATTTTAGTATCCTATTTTACAGATGAAAAAAGTGAGCATTTGAAAGAATAATACGCATTTCAAAAATCACATTGTGAGTGGGGGAAATGGTTTGAATTTCAAATGTGTTTTTTTCCTGATCCCAAGTGTATGCTTTTTAACTCTTCTGTCTACCTTATAATATTTTGAATATTTTGCTTGCTATTCATTATATTAACTGATGTTTGTGGTGCATTTATTTTTTTTTCTCTATCCTAAGTTGATCTAAATTAGCAGCCTAACATTAGCTCAGACAATTGGAATCTTTTTGATTATTCTATGTATTGTATTCTAGACCTAATTAATTGGACTTGATTTGACTCAACATCTTCATATTTGATAATTATTTAAGCTTTATAGAGTCTATGTATTTCTGAAATAACTAAATGGAAACAATTAACTTCAGAAACCTGAAACCAGTGTTTAGTGATAGGATTACATGGAAGCTATTGAGGAAGGGAAAGATCTCTCTCTCTAGGGACAGATATGTCAGATTAAATTCCTTACCTCATTTGTGTGTAAGCAACACACAAATCTTAAGACAAATTTATTTCTACTAGTTTTATAGTCAGTTCAGAATGTTGGAACCAGTTACCCTTCTCTGATTACTTTTATCTTTAGAATTTATATTTAGGGCCAGATTTTTAAAATGACTTTATTTTTTGCTGGTGCCCTGAACATAATCACCCAAGTGTCTGTTCCTTTTTATAATAGGGCTGCTGATTTCAGGTGGTTAAAAGAAAAGATGGGTCCTTCAACACTACTGGTAAGTGTTTGCTGCTGCTTCTTAAAGACTTCTAAATTACATCTCAAGAGCTTTTTGAGATAGGTTTTTACATCCACTCAAGCAAAATCAGCCTTATTGGGCAAATGTGACCTTCTCCTTCAAATTCCTTGGGAAGAACTGGCTGTGAAGGGGGAAAAATTTATATTCAGGTTAGCAACGTTTTAACGTTTTAAAGCTCCCTAGGAGTTTATGAATTTTGAATATAAGCAATATCATCTAATTACATGAGAATGACTTTGCAAATAAATCGGTGTGTTGTATTGCACTTTTGAGTTAACAAACATCATTGAGTTTTGCTAACTTTTCTATTTTTTTATTTTTATTTATTTAATCAAGAGATTAGTAGCAGCACTCCCACATCCCACCCCTTAAAAGAAACATTAACAATGGACACCATGACCTTGATCTCAGCAGATTAGCTGCTGAATTACGGTCATTTTTTTTACATTTCTGCTAATCATTTCACAACCCTAAAAATTATTTCAGAAATATGTCTTGCAAGACTTTCTGAGTGAAGGGCTAGAAATTTAAAGGGGAAAAAATAATCTTCCAAAGCTTCTCGGTGACTCTTCCCTGGAGAATAACTTCAGGCTTAATCTCCAAAGTACTAACGGATGTAAACACTTTATATTTTCCACAGGTAATTGCCACATAATTTTAGAATGAATATTAAAAAAAATAATTACAACCTAATCAAATTACATCTTTCTCTCTTGGGTCAATCTAATTTAAATAGAATCAAGGTAGGAAATAAATGGGTTCAATTCTCACATTAAAAACCACCTTACAGTGCCTGCTCAAGTGTGGAATTTCCTGATTAGGTGACGAGCTCCAAGCTCAGAGTTCCCCCCTTGACAAAGAGCAAGAGAGAGAGGAGATATTTCCCCCCTGTTCACCATGTCCATTCTTTCCACCATCCTACAGTGGAAACCTATACGGACTTTGAGGTTTAAGTTTGATGTTTGTTAACATGTGATTAATTACATTTAAATTCTAGCTCTACTTGTTTTTCAAATGAATAAAACTCTCTATATAGTAACTATCTTCTGCAGAGACCAGAATACTTACAAACAAAATATGTTTATCTATGTTATCTATGTAAATGCATTTCTTTTTTTAAAACATTCAATTTTTTTCTAAACAAATTATTTTGTGTTGAAGACGATTTTTCCTAATATATAACACATGAATAATAATGGATCTTTATTTAAAATATAAAAAAATGAATAAACTTACATTAATGAAAGAGTAACAGAATGAAATCTTTCTACAAGTATCATTTAAATCAAGAGGTTAAAAATTTATACCCTTAAAAATAAAACAAAGTTAATGTTTACTACTTATTTTGATAAATATCCATGTGTAAATTATGGAATACTTTATATTGATATCTGATACTCAAAATATTGATTTATAAGCCATTTGGAGAAAGGAAGAATTCACTTATTACTTATTTATCAATGATACAGTCAGAGTAGCATTTTAGACATTTCAGAAATGGTTTTCTACTTGAGTGGTAATGGCAGTGGATGAAATTCTTGATAATATTTCCCTGCTTTCTAGTACTGTGCTGTATTTACCTGCGGATGCATAGAAATGTAACCACACAACAGTTTCTATTCACCAATCATTTCTGTGACCCGTAATGTAGTAATACATTTCAATATGAAGAAGGTAACGAATTGGGGTCAATATTTCACATGCCTGTGTTATTCAGCAACTCCTATGAAAAGAAGTGGCATGAATAAAAAAGTAATTTAAGAAGCTAGTGAGTAAAATAGCAAAGGAAGAAGGAAAGGATGCAAGAAATAGGATTGGAAAAGACCCGTAGTGAAAGAAAGCAAAGTTAAGGTTGAACTTGAGCAGGTCAGAGGTTTGCTTAGTCCTGATTAAGTGTCCTTAAGTTCTGGATACTCACCTCTTGTCATATCCTACATCTGAGTGCTGTCATTAATTTATTAAGATAGACTAAAATAGATACACACACATATATTCACACACTTAAATGTTTTTTGAACTCCTACAATGAATAAGCCATTGACCTAAGCACTGAAGATATGTTAGAAAAAATCGATGAGTGGGGCGCCTGGGTGGTGCAGTCGTTAAGAGTCTGCCTTCGGCTCAGGGCGTGATCCCAGCGTTCTGGGATCAAGTCCCACATCAGGCTTCTCTGATAGGAGCCTGCTTCTTCCTCTCCCACTCCCCCTGCTTGTGTTCCCTCTCTCGCTGGCTATCTCTCTCTGTCAAATAAATAAATAAAATCTTTAAAAAAAAAAAAAAGAAAGAAAAAATCGATGAGTAATTAAAATAGATGAACAATAAAAACCTTCAAGATGTGAAAAGGAAATGAGTGATAACTTTTCCAAGAATATCCACTTGACCTAGACAAAAATTTGAAAGCAATGTATAGACTTAAGGAGCGATTTAGGTATAATTTTTTTAATGAAATCATTTCTACTTGCTCTTTCAGTTGAAGGTGTACATAAAACTTCTGTCTTAATAACTCATTTGTACTGGACCCTACTGAAAGTGACAGTCTCTCACCTGCTGTTCTCCAGAGGACATTGTTTCTTTTGTACCATAAACAGAAGATTGCTTCCTCATTGCTAGATCTCAGAAGAAAAAGGAACTGGTCCTTCTAAGGTCATGGTTTAATAATAGTCCAAGAGAAAAATATTAGCTAAAAAAATTGTTGCTCTTTGAAAAAAGTTTTTCAACTTTACAAAGTTTCTTAAATAAAAATATTTTAACTACTAGCTAAAAGTCTAAGAATGTCCAATTGCTATAAATGTGAAAGGTCCAAAGAAGTCATTATAGGTTCTTTTTTACAAATGATAAACTCAACTTTATTTTATTATTGAAAAACATTCTTTAAATACATTTAAGCTTAACACTCAACAAAGAAAGAGAAATAAACTAAGTAGAGTTTTATTGATGTTGTTATCAACTTAAATAGTATATATTTTTTAAATGTGGTAATCTCATTTAACTTCATTAGTGGCTGGTCCATGCCAATATATGGTAAGGTATATAAACTTCTAAAATATGTTTAAATTTTGCAAGTTTGTATTTTCTGAAGTCAATCACAAACAATTCTTTTCCAGAGTGAAAATTGTAACTCAGACATAGAATCAGTGGTCTTCTAGGAAATATCTAACAACTTGGGGGAGGAGGTGTTGATTTTTAATTTTTACTCATTTGCGTGGTGTTAAAAATCCTACCATAGCTAACTTCAAGCCACCAACTTGGTGTCACTGGGAATAGAGTTGGGAAGAGATGCGCACACTCTACTTCATGAGCCAGGACAAGAAGTGGCTGCAGCAAATCACTGCATCATTTGATCAGATATAAGTTGCTATCGATTATACAGCACCATTTCAGCTACCAGGAGAAAAGAAGTAATGCTGCCAATTAGGTTATGGCCAAATGTTTTCTTATTATTTGATTTATTTTTTTTATTTTGCACTTACTAGAAAAGCTCTTTCAGAGATTCTCTGGCTCCAGAAGGGTTCCCTATCCTACTTGAGAACCTGAAAGAGACAGAAAGATATACACAGAAAGAGAGTTCTGGATGGATGAGCCATGACAGCCAGTAGATACCAGAACTGCATAGTGGCCCAATGAAATCTTAGTTGCCTTTCAGTGTTCTTGCCTGGTATAAAAGTAAGTTCAAGGATGTTAATGTTTGCGTTTGACAGAAGGGAGTTGGTACAAAGGGACTGCATAGATAGGACCTGAGAGGTCTGTGGTGGAGAGGGCAATAGCCGAGGTCTTACCCTAACAGCATCCGGACTTCTTTAGTTGAGTCAAGCTGAGAAACAGCAGGAATCATATGCAAACCAACTGTAAGACGGCACATCATGATTTCAAGACTGTTGAAATCTGAAAAGACACAGCCCCAACACCAAAAAGATATGGTGTATTAAATATAGCAATAATGGTAACTAAAAATGATAGAAAACAAAATACGTATAAGACTCCTTTTAAACGAGTCTTGCAACTTCTTATGCATTAAAAGTGTGCTTCAGAGGCTGCCAGTTTCTGGTCCAGCTTGTAAGGAAATGGCAAGTAGTCACTCCCATCTTCACAAGAAAAAAGCTGAACTAAAAATCAACTACTTTCATCAGATTTGTCAGAGAATTAAGGTCATGGGGCAAACTGCTGCTCCCCAAAATTGGAAAAAGAGGTGATGCAGAGATTCATAAATTGCCAGAGCAAAAACCTCCACTGGTACCAATACCAGGGTGGGACCACAAACTGTAATTGATGAGTTGCTGGAGGCTCGGGGTGAACAAGTCTAGGAGTTAAAAACTCAAGGGAGTCTCAACGTTAGGGAAGCTCCTGTGCCTTTGTGAGTTTGACCTCCAGGTGCCTGACCAGGAAGAAAACAGAATGAAAGGACAAAAGAAATGGTAGGAAGCAGAAAGAAGGGGAAGAAAGGATGGTGGGAAGGAGGAAGGAAATAATGGAAGGGAAAATAGAAAGAAAGCATACATACCTGCCTCTGGTTCTGAAAATAATTCTAAAATTTTGGATCAAAGCTACCCAGGGCAACTGCAGCATGAGTGAAACGGGACTGTTGCCCTTTAAGGTGACAGCATTCAAGCAACCAACATGCATTTGTTTAGATAAGTTATCACATGGCTAGCAACAAAATTTGCCTTTTGTGTGATATTCCTCCTTTATGTTCAAAGGAAATGATAATGAAAAGGAAAAAGTAGAGCACATTTCTTTCCTTTCTACTGTTACTAACATCGATGTGCTTCACATTGCAAAACAAAAACTGATCACTAGGTAAATAGCAAGATTTTTGTCTTAGCTTCTTTTACAGCTTTGAGAGTTAAGAGAAATCAGCATCTGGGGGAATAAAACTACAAAAGAGAAACATATACCCACTCTGACTCTATAAAATCAGAGAACCCTGGAAAGCAATTTAATCTGAAGAACATTTAGCATCTTGATTAAAGTCATTGTTTACTACCCAGCACAAATACCATTATATCAATGAGTCCAGGTTCACCATCAGCCACATCAGAGCAACAGTGCCTTCAGGGGAATTTTAGGAAACCCATTCAGTTATGTCCTACAACTGTTTCAATACCCAGACTTCAAAATTATGATGATGAATATATGAAAAAGGAAAAAAGTGCATAGCACACTGATGAAAGAGTTTAAAATATTGCTGTCAGCTTCAAACCAATGAGCAGAAACAAACCGCAGTGCTCCAAGGAACTGTTAGAATAGAAGATAAAAGAAGGAAGAAGTTTCTTGGAAAAAAAACCTTTCCTAGAAAAAATATTTAGTTTTACCCTTATGGTTATATCTTTTAGGCTACTGTTTGATTTTCAAAATGCACAAAAATGTTGTAGGTTTCTTTTTGGTTTTGTTTTGTATCCTTTTAAACAGTTCTATCTCTCTCTCTCTTTAAAATGTTATTTGCCCCCAGGAAAAAAAATACACACATATATGAATGTTCAGTATGCATTCCTACACTATGTCCCTTTGTTATCAGATGGAATTTTAAAGCACAAAATATAGAGATAAATATAAGTCTCATTGAGTGGAGAGAGGGAGGTTCAAGAGGGCAGCGTAAGAAGATCCTGAACGCACCGCCCCCCCACATACACCACATCTACAGCTCCACGTACATAAATTCCCTCCGAGGAAAATCTAATGACTAGCCGAACACCTCCTGCACAAAAAGGATAAAAGGACCACACTGAGAAGGTTAGGAAAACCAGAGACACAGTCTTGCCAAAAACCTCATCCCTGTCATAGTGACCCACAATCAAGATGGATATCACAAATGGAGAGCCTATCCCTGAGGACCTAGGCATCTGTGCCCCCACATCAGACACCACAGCCCTTGGAACCCACACTGGAGGGATGATCCCTTAAAACACCAAGCTTTGAAAACCGGTGGGACTTAAATCCAGGAGAGCCAAAAGTCTGTGGGGGAATGGAAAGTCCACTCTTAAAGGGCTCATGCACAGATTCATTCACCCTGGGAACCAGTGCAAAAGCAACTGTTTGAAAAACACCTGGACCATACATGAAGATTTATTAGCTAATCTCAAAGCACCTGCCAGGGGTGCAGAGATCAGTTGGGTTCCTCTGGGGACAAAGGCACTGGTTGGCACCATTTTTTGCCTTTTCACTGCACCTTATTAGCACCAGTGGGCTTGCTAAAGCCATCAGATTTCTCTTATCTACACAGGGGGCACCCTCTGATCACCTGACTCTGGTGGCTGGGGTGGGAGGGGTGGGTGGGAGGAGGCTATGTTTCTGGGCACCACAGAACAGTTTCTGAAAACAATCAGAAAGACAGTTCTTGGCAAGCTACTGCCCCCCAGGGCACAACACAGACAACAGACTGAAACACACTCCCAGTCTTCCTGTGAAAATGGCCTATTTACTTGTCCTAGAGCTTCAGGCTGA
Source organism: Ursus americanus (assembly GCF_024610735.1). Taxonomy (NCBI): domain Eukaryota; kingdom Metazoa; phylum Chordata; class Mammalia; order Carnivora; family Ursidae; genus Ursus; species Ursus americanus. Next base: position 41,231,488 of record NC_142145.1, read on the forward strand.
GGAGGAAGAATCAGATTTACCACACACCTAGGAGCTACTAAGGTGATCTCAGGTCAAGGGATGCCATTGTTGCATTCTCCCTTGGCCTCTATGGGTTTCCCTGGTACCTAAGCAGAGCTTATACACTTCTGGAGCCCCAACTTTTGCGCTGTCACCAAGCAGATATATCCAAATCACCTGGTCTGAAGGCCAGCAGAGATTATGACTGTAGTCTTACAGGACTATATACATATTTTCATACTTTAAAAGCCCCTGCCTGAGAGATTGGCTTCCAATAAGCCTACAACTAGGTGCTGACTGAGATCTCTTCCTTTGGAACACTGACAAGAGCTTGGCACACCTTCAACAACTGGGAACTATCAAGAATAAATCAAGCAGCTTAGAAAATCACAAAGGCTTGAGAGATAACCAAGGGCTACAGCAAGGTTGAATGATAAGGTTCATTGCCTACACAAGGCCATTCCCTCAAGACTGTGGAAAGGTAATTGTTTTGCCTAATACATAGAAACAGAGAGAGAGTCAAGCAAAGTAAGGAAACAGAGGAATATGTTCCAAATGAAAGAATAAGATGAAACCTCAAGAAAAAGCCTCAATGAAATGGAGATAAGTAACTTACCTGATAAAGAGTTCAAAGTAATGGTCATAAAGATGCTCACTGATCTCAGAAGATGAATGAACACAGTGAGAACATCAAGAAAAGGAAAAAAATCCAAGAAAGTATCAAACAAAAGTCACAGGTAACTGAACTGAAAAATGGATTGGATGAGTTAATAGTGCTAAAATGTCCATACTACCTAAGCAAACTGCAGATTCAATGCAATCCCTATCAAAATTCCAATGATATTTTTTACGGAACTAAAACAAATAATTCTAAAATTTGTATGGAACCACAAAAGATACCAAATAGCAAAAGCAATCTTGAGAAAGAAGAACAGAACTGGAGGTATCATGCTCCTTAAATTCAAACTTTACTACAAAGCTATAGCAATCAAAACAGTATGAAGTTGGCATAAAAGTTGGCATAAAAACAGGGGCGCCTGGGTGGCACAGCGGTTAAGCGTCTGCCTTGGGCTCAAGGCATGATCCCGGCGTTATGGGATCGAGCCCCACATCGGGCTCTTCCGCTATGAGCCTGCTTCTTCCTCTCCCACTCCCCCTGCTTGTGTTCCCTCGCTGGCTGTCTCTCTCTGTCGAATAAATAAATAAAATATTTAAAAAAAAAAGTTGGCATAAAAACAGACACACAGATCAATAGAACAGAAGGGAAAGCACAGAAATACACCCATGCTTACACTGGGCCAAGAATACACAATGAGGAAAGGATGGTCCTTCATTAAATGGTGTTGGGAAAACTGGAAAGACACATGCAAAAGAATGAAACCGTACCTCTATCTTACACCACACACAAGAAATTGACTCAAATTGATTAGATTTGAATGTAAGACCTGAAAGCATAAAACTCTTTGGAGAAAACATAGGCAGGAAGCTCCTTAGCATCAGTCTGGGTGATAATATTTGGATTTGACACCAAAAACAATGGCAACAAAAGAAAAAATAAACAAATGAGACTACATCAAACCAAAAAGCTTCTGCATAGCAAAGAAAATAATCGACAAAATGGAAAGGCAACCTATTGAATGGGAGAGAAAATTTCAAACCATGTATCTGATAAAAGGTGAATATCCAAAATATATAAAGAATTTCAAAAAACTTAATAGTGAAACAAACACAATCCAATTTAAAAATGGGCAGAAGATCTGAATAGACATTTTTCCAAAGAAGATATATAGATGGTCAATGGGTACATGAAAAGATGTTCAACATCTTTCATCATTGTGGATATGCAACTCACAGCCACAATAAGATATCACCTTACAACTGTTAGAATAGCTATTATCAAAGAGGTAAGAAATAACAAGTATTGATGAGGATTTGTAGAAGAGATCCCTCATACACTGCTGGTTGGAATGTAGACTGGTGCAGCCACTGTGGAAAACAGTATGGTGGTTCCTCAAAAAATTAAAAGTAGAACTACCATATGATCCATTTATTACACTTCAGAATATTTAACCAAACAAAATGAAAACACTAATTTGAAAAGATATATGCACCCCTATGTTTATTGCAGCATTATTTACAATAACAAACCTATGGAAACAACCTAAGTGTCCATCAACAGACAAATGGATAAAGAAGATTTGATTATACTCTGTCTCTCTCTGTCTCTCTGTCACTCTGTTTCTCTCTCTCTCTCTCTCTCTCACACACACACCAGAATACTACTCAGCCATGAAAATGAATGAAATCTTGACACTTGTGATAACATGAATAGAACTTGAGGACATTATGCTAAGTGAAATAAATGATACAATGAAAGAAATACCATATAATTTCACTTTTATGTAGAATATAAAAAACAAAACAATCAAAACAAAACTCATAGATACAGAAGATTGGTCGTTACCAGAAGGGAAAGGAATTGGGGTTGAGCAATATGAGAGAAGGGAGTCAATTGTATGGTGATGAGTGGGAACTAGATCTTTTGTGGTGACCCTTTGTAGTATATACAAAGATCAAATTATTATGCGGTACACTTGAAAGTAATATAATGTTATACATCAATCTTACCTCAATTAATATATATACATATATATTTATAAATATATATGTAAATATATATATGTATGCCTAATTAGCATTTGGATATGCAACTGCTTCCAAGTATATCATAAAAATAATCACTTTAGATAAGCAGATGAAGCAGGTTAAAGTAACAATTTAAATTAAAGGCTGAAGTCTAAAAAGCAAGAAAAGAAGAAGGGAGCCTTAGGAGCAGATATTATAACATAAAACACTATAGATTGTTGAAATCAAGTTAAATACACATAATTTATAGCCTAAATTAGACTTTCCTGAACATGGCTTTTTAAAACCACATTTATGAAAAATGCTTAAACGATTATTAATTAAATGTGCTTTCTTTCAAGGTCTACGTTAAATAGAACAGTAGCCAAGATATGAAAGTAAACGGCTATATGGCTATACCTAGCTCATTACAAAACATGGTCCCAGTGCCAGCTACAGGCATTGTATTGTGTGGAAATAGCATTTATCACTGCCACGTCTAAACACAGGAAAAGAACAAATAGATTCACTAGATTGGATGGGATTTTGATAGCTTATGCACTCCCACCATGTTTCACCCTCACTGAACTACATCTCATTATGCCAGAGAGGTAAATGCTTAACTTTTTCTTTCTATGATACAAAATGGAAGAGAACAAAGCAATCTTCTGCTTCTCCTAATACGATTCTATGTTTTTTGGCAACTCATATTTAGGAAAATTCTTAATTATTAAGAAATTCTTAAGAAAAAGTCTTAAATTCTAAACTATATATATATATTTGTGTATATATATGTATATATATATATATATATATATATATATATATATATATATATATATATATAAATCCCATGTTAATTGTAGAGGAATTTTTGTTTCAAGGTTTGCATAATGGGCCCCAAATAGCCATGACACTTTAGGAAGAAACTGGGTTATTTGATTGTCAGTCTTTGACCACTGATGTGTGAATAGGTCAACCCTACCTATAAAGAAATCATAAGACTGTATCTTGGTTATTGACTTGGAAAAAATCTGTCTTTCTTCTTGGGATATCTGAGCAGAAATATTTCCCCAGAGAGAGAAAAAAGTAAGTTTATTTCAGAGGCAAGTCAGAAAGGATGCTCCTTTGGGAAATAGAGGGACCAAGAGCTGCTATTAGCAGAGGTACTATTGAAATGCTAACCACTCAGTTGTAATAATGAGTATAGTTGCCCTCACCGTCAGAACATGTGCTGGCTAGACATACCAGTGAGTGTACCGGGGGCACCATGTGACCTTCTGGCCAGATCATTAGCTCCAGTATAACCCAGTTAGGCATCTAGGGGGATGGACACTAGTACAGCCAACATCAAAGGGAAGTGGGATTGACGCACACTCTGAGATTCAATGAAATTATTATATGAGGGTTTTTTCCAACCCTGGTTCTTGGACTGCTCACTGAAAATTGTTTGAGGTGCTTGTTAAAAGTTCAGATTCCTGACCTTCAGAATGAAAAACTATGAAGTTTCTTCCAGGAATCTGAAATTTTACTACACATTCTGGATGATTTTTGTATTCACCAAAGTTAGAGAACCAGTGTACTATATGTATGGATCGACTCAATGGAAGCGTTCAGGAACAAAATTCCCAAGTAAGTTATCTCCGTAGAGGCATTAGTTAGGGAGAGCAGATATAACCATGACAGAGCAAAAAGGGATATAAGTCTAAGAAAGAGTCTTCACGTTAGAGCAATGAGAATAAAATCATATTGTGCTCTCTGAGGGTTTTTTTTTGTAGATAAAATATACCTCCATGAACTCTGCTCAGTGTGATGTTTCCTAAATTTCGGGGTCAGAACTTTAGCCAATTAAAGTACGGAGTACTTAGTCAATTACAGGGTATGACCAATGCATGTCACTGAAAGTCATTCCCTTTTTAGTCCTCTACAAAAGCTGAAAATATATACATCATAATCTTTCTATTCCTTTCTGCCTGACCTGGAGGACAAGCACTTTCTAATCACTGGAGCTTTACGCTCTGTTATAGCGGTGGGTAATTCATCCTAGATAGAAAAAGGACATCCCTGAAGGTTCTACTTTCTCTGTTGTGATTTCATATGTACCAAGTAACTCCTTGGTTACAAATTCAAGTTTTCTAAATCCTCTAATACTGGGCAAGTCTGTGTAGTGACATAATGTTAAACTATTCATTGATACTGTTTTTTATACATGAGTCTCTTGGGAGATTTGTTTGTGTTAATTCCATTATACTAAGCAACTTTCAACAACTGGGCAATAATTATTTTTCTAAACTTCTCGTCTAGAATATTAAGTCTAATTGATGATTCAAGGAAGATGCTATTCAGGAATATCTACACCGTTTGCCTAGTATTCATAGATGACATCACTAACTCTACTTTCTAAATGTATTATCTCTTCCATTGTTCAGAAAGCTGGCGGGGGGCCTGGGTGGCTCAGTCAGTTAAGCATCCAACTCTTTTTGGCTCAGGAACTGGGATTGAGCCCTGAGTCAGGCTCCCTGCTCAGGATGAAATCTACTTGTCTCCCTTTCCCTTTGCCCCTCCCCCTGCTCACTCATTCTCTCTCAAATAAATAAATAAATCTTTAAAAAAGAGAGAGAGAGACTGGTAAAAGCTTTATTTGTAAAATCCTTTAACAGTACAAGAGCAAATACAACAGCTTTAAATTACTGTTACATGGGTCCCTGGGCTAAGGCACTACCTATAATAAAATGAACCTTTTCAAGAAGAAACTATTCCTTTTCTCTCTTACCTTCACATTAGTGATGTGGTATTGCCTGTTTCCCAATATTTAAAAATTTATCCTAGTCTTAGTGCAGTACATATGAAGTCTTGAGATGCATTATTTTATTGCAATCCTACTTATATAGCAATAGAAAAAAACAATAAGTGTGCTTCTTAAAGAATATGCTTCAGCTATTTAGCGTGGTATAATTTTTTTGTCCCATCATGATGAACTTTAATATTTAGAATCTAGTAGCTATTTTTTAATTTATTCATTTATTGATTTTTTTTCTTCCAGTAAACATTCATTCACCCAGTAAACATATGTAAGCACTCACCAAATTGCCAAGCCCTGAGAACTGAGTCGAAATGCTAGTGAAGACTTCCTTCTCTGTTAGAATTCACAAAAAGAATACTACTGACCTTAAAAACTAAAAGCTAACTGCATTCATTCGTTCATCCAAATGAATCAAGTATATGCCAGGCTTAGGCTGTGTTCTAAGTCTTAGACATGTTCTAAGTTAGGGTAACGTAATCTCAACATTTCTATGCTCTCTTCTGTTTCTTCAGGAAACAGTGGATTCCGATTATTTCTAGGGAAATCAGAAGATTTGGTTTTTTGCATGTGTCTGTTCTCTTACATTACGGAATATTGCACTGAAGTACATACAATACTTATATAGTGCTTACATCTATAAGCAGTATAGTGTGGAGTATGGACTTTATGATATTTTGCCAGTGAGGACCCCTGAGGTGTACATTCTCTTTTAGGACAATTCACGGTCCTTAAAGTTGAAGTGTGAGCTATCTAGCACAAAAGACACCATAATGCCCACATGTTAAACAACAGACATTATAAGAAGCTGTCCTTATTCCTTTTACTCTCGATCCTTCCTTCTCAGGTTTGTGTATCGCCCATCCTACACAAAATGCCACACTCTTCTACGAGTCTCTGTGTTCCACAAACCCTACTGCTTTCCTGGGGAAAATTCAACCTTCGCCTAACAATAGAAAGCCTTTCCCATTGTTTCTTTTCTGCGCAACAGACCTGAAATTGAACTCAGGGCTTCTGTTGTATAGGTATGCATGGCCAATTCAGCTCAGACTTATAGATCACAAACAGAGCATGGGCTTCAAACTATGAGCAGAGCTTCCTGATGGGATGAGCTATTAAATAACACACCCCTCATTGATAACTGTTTTTCAGAAATCAGCAAGGCTAATCTCATATAAGAGATTGCAGTGTCCTCCATTATTGTCCAAAGCATTACTGGGCTCTTTCCTGTGCATCCAAGGCCCAGTACACCACAAAAGAGGCACCCACTCTAGCTTTCTGATGTTTGCTCATTTACTCAGTCAAACACTGAACAAATAGAAATTGACTGTGTACTGAGTGTCACTGTTCTAGGCTCTGGGTATCAACATATCTAGAGCATATTAAAAGCATAGTCTTAGAAGAGATTTCTTTGGATAACAAACAAGAAGAGATATAGGCCTCAGATCATGTATAAAGAATTCAAAGTTTTAAATGCAGTGGAAAAGGCTGAGCCTGGAAAGTAGGGTACAGATCGATGAGAGGAATACCAGGAGAGTATTAGGACATAGATACAAAGGGAAGGGAATTCTTCAACATTATTCAATGTAGGTGAGAAATCTAACAAGTTAAGAAATGGGTAAAGTTCATTAGATTTACTGACCTGGAGATCATTGGTGACCTTGGTGAGGATTGCCTGGTGGTCTGATGGAGATGGTGGTGAATCCAGATTAGAATGGGCTTAAGAGTAATTGGAAATAAAGAAGTAGACACAGTGAATATAGAAAACTCATAGACAAGCGAGGCAGAGAGTAGTGGCTATGGGCAGATAGGCTGATGAAGTCAGCTATTGTGCATAGCAAAGGGAGATTTGCATGTGTTTAACACTAAGCAATAGGTGATTCTATACTTTTGGGAGGGAGTGGATGTTGCCTTTATGAATGTAACTAGTTTGATTTAGAGTCTCCCTATTTATTCTACTCAGAGTCTCTGATTAAATTGTTTTGATTTAATAATGTTCTCTGAGATTAAGAAGGACGGAGAACCATGCAAGTAAGACATATTCCATACTCTCAAGGAAAGCAGTGATGAGACAAGTCTTTAAGTCCAAAGGGCTCTATATTGTCTTAAATGCTGAGATGGAGAAATAGATATCACACCATGAGAGCAAGAACATTAATTCAAATTGGGTAAACAAAAGCTTCCTGGAAATGTTTCTGTTTGAAAGACAATAATTTTCATAGCCAGAATAGGGCAATTCTGGGAAAAGAATAGTATGCATGAAGGCACTGAGACTTCTAAAAATATTATATATTCAGAAACTGGAAGCAGATGGATATAATTCATGAAAATCTCTCTATCTGGTGTGGAGGAAGGAAGGGTTTGCAAAAAAAGGAAGCAAAACCTTGTTGATGTAGGCCTTTGTGGCCTAAACTATGAAGTTTGACCTCCACCTTGAAAAATCCGGGGAACCCCTGAAGGATTTAAGAAGAATGAGACCATCATCATCATCATCATCATCATCATCATCATCATCATCATCATCTCCATAAAAGCAAACATATTGAGGACTTATTCTGTGCCAGACAAACTTTTTAGCACTGTTTATGCATTATCTCATTTAATTCTCTTAAACACACACAGAAGTGAGCATGAGTTTTATCCCCAGATTAATAATTTGGAAATGAGTCTATTGCTTACAAAATTGATGCTTGGAAATGAATGCTAGAACCTTCACCAGTGCTACCCATAAAAGCCAGCCAACTTTACCACCACACCTTCTCAGAGGTGGGTTCTGTGGGGCTTCTTTACATCACTCTTCTGTAGCAAAGTCTCACATGTCAGTTTCTGGTTCCTGGATTGTATTCTTGTGCCCGAGAGCTACTAGGAAGACCAGAAAAGCCAGGTCTAGTTCCTGTCTTAGGAAGGCAGGATTCACAAAGAGGGACATTCTTCAATCAGAGAAGAGTTTTTCAAAATATCCTGAGAGGCCACACTATGTGTCAAATGATCTCGAAAGCCCCCCAAAGATGGTAGACAAACATAAGACAAATTTGGCAATATAAAGCCTTTTTTTAAAATAAATGAATGGAATAGTATAAAAAAGATGTCTTTTGAGATAAGTGTTGCATGGTGGGAGACTAGTTTTGCCATGCAATAATTATATGACTTCTAAAAGTTATTTAGTCTTAAGGCTTAACTTTCTCTTCTATACAATAATTTACAATGACCTGTAAACTAGATGTAATGTATAGATAAGGCAGGGAGAAAACAGCTGATTTTTTAAAAGATTTTTTTAAAGTAATCTCTCCACCCAACATGGGGCTCAAACTTACAACCCAAAATCAAGTCCCATGCTCTCCTAACTGAGCCAACTAGGCACCCCCAGAGCTGATTTTTAAAAAACAACATTTTCTGCATTCTAGGGTCGAAGCTGAAATGTCCTAGGTAAGCTTTCACTCAAATATTCAGTGGTGCAGAAGTAAGGCAAAGCTCTAACCGCTATTCCTTTAAAAAGGAATACAGCAAATAATATACACAGACATACTTGAGACTGTTCTCTAAGAATTCTGTTTAATAAATGATTGTATAATTTTTTATTTCCTCTGAAGAGATAATTATAACTTCAAAAAAAAAAACCACACAAAAAAACCTCTTATAGTGCCTTAAATGTGCCACATCAGAGGAGAACTGTTATTTTCTTTGGGGGTAGAGGGCAAGTAGATCTCAAGAACATGGAGACGGAACAGGGAGAAAGGTCAGGGCGGGTCACTCTAAGCAACCACAGAGCCATACCACACAGGAAGCAGTTAGGCTTTCCTTTTCTGCTTTGTAATTCTGTTATCTTAAAGATTTACTTAAATCTATTCACTGCACAGCCCTGTATTAAAGAGAAAGGACTGTGTCCACCCTCAGAGCCAAGCTAACTAGAGAAGAAGGGTGACCGCTTAGAGCCGCAGTCACCAGATGGCCCAGTGAGCCGACCCACAAAACCAGAGGAGGTACAGTGAGGGGAACGGGAACAAGCAATAGCCAGGAAGAGACAGACTCTTGCTGGGATCCCTCAAAAGTAACGGAGGGGGGGCTGGAGCTTAAAGCTCATGCGAGACGGAGCCCGAGCTGACACTGGTGGTGCCCTCCGGGTCGGCCTGGCGGACCCTCCCTGTGCAGCCACCTCCCAGCTTCCGTGCACTGTGCAGCTGCCTGCTTGCATTTGCTCTTCTCCGAGGACTAGCGCCCACCCTGATGGCGAGCCAGAAGTACTGGGGAATTTATTCCCTCCACCCAGGCACGTTCCCTACAGTAGGAGAGCACACAGGCTCCTCTCCTTTGCCTCAATAGGGACGATCCCCGGGTGTGTTGACATTACGGAGCTCCCTGAGGGCTGGGGCTGAGTCTGGGATTTCACTGAAACCGCAGGATTGTGTGGCTGCTTCTCCTGCTTTCTCCTGGGGGAATCTTCCTTAACAAATCACTTGTACCTGAATCCTTGCCTCGGGGACTGCTTCTGGGAGGATTAATAGAAGACCTGGCTCTGCTCAGCGTGATTAGGCAAGTTAGACCCCATCACCTGGAGAATTTAGGCACCATGGATTTAGTTACATAAAGATGCCTAACACACAGTTAATAATTGCTAATCTATCTCTTTCACGCCTCCCCACCAACCTCCAAGTTCACGGGGAACCTTAAATTAATCAATTCCCTGTTCTTCCTCACTAAAATGATCATAGTTTTTGGACTGAGTTAACTATTTTAAGGGAACAAAAGGAGACTATCTGCAAATTTTCTAAGTGCTACCTTTTTTTGAAAATAAGGAAATTTACAAATGGAAATATTTAAATTATATTTAACTAGATTATAGATATGAATGCCTATTTCAGAAATTGAAATTGGGAGAATGTTTTTCAAAATGTAAAAAATGCAAAAACTTTAAAAGCTCCCTTTTTATAGTATTTACTATACATTAGTTGTATTTTTAATTATAATGGCCCTTCTTTGTGGGATGATTATGTAAATAGCTAAACATGAAGTTCTTGGTATTTCAAGGAAAGCAAATGATGTTTGCCAAGTAAATAGACATAACAGTTTGTACACCATTCTATACTAAATACATGTTCTTTTCTTCAGGCCTGCCAAAAATTGACTACTTCTTGTATTAATTGTATTTGAATATCAGTAGGCAGTAAATATATATGTAAACGTTACTTTTTGAAAAACAAATATGTTTGTATTAACTACTTTGCAAAGCTGAACTTTAAAAGTAGTATCCTTAATATATTCTCTCTCTTCATGTACAACAGCAAAAATATATGAAATAGAGATTCTTTGAGTGATATAACCTTGCTCTCTTCAATACTTTGGTTTGCTATTACTCATTATAAATCCAATTATTGACAAAAACGAAGCTTTCTTTTCAACATGATTATCATCTATCATTTTGTGTGAGCTGGTCTCTACCATAAATATTTTACTGTTATCAGATTATGATAAAATAGAGTTCTCTGTTATGAGTTTCTATCATCCCAGAAAAAATAGACATTACTAAAAGCATTCAAGTTAAAAATAGAAATCACCAATGAAATTTAGTATGTGTATAATTGTTATAACGATGTTTATCAAACCCATAAGTATATCTTACATTTTGAAAATGGTTTTAAAGGCACATAAGGATGAGTTGGTGTTGCCCCAGTTCTTAAGGATGGAGTAAGAAGCAAAGGCATCTTTATCACTACCTGTGATAGTAAATACTTAATACCATTCCCGGTGATATTGACCACCTAATACTACTACCTGTGGTATGAAATCTTGTTATCTCTAGCTGTGACATTAAATGCTACTGGCCAATGGTGCTACCACAAAAGTGTATTTGCTGGCTTTAGCAACAGCTCCTGCTGTTCCTAGAAATAACATTTCCTGGACTGCCAAAATAGCACATGGCCCAGTGATGGATAGGACGGACTTGACAATTAAGCCATCTGCTTGCTGGCTTCCCTGATTTCTCTGTTTTTGCCTCTGCTTTGCTGCACAGCTCAAGCATGGCTGCCATTTAGAAGAAAGACTGGACAAGGAAACTAATCTCTACTGTATTTCCTGGAGAATTTTAGCTAATAACTTCCCAGACTGAGAGGGGCATTTGCACATGCTAGGCCGCTAATGCTTGGAAGACGTTAAATATCTCTAACCAAATTGATACACCTAGAAAAACACTGCGCTGGGAGTTCAAATAAAGATTCTTCTTGTAGAACGAAAACTACGGAGTCACTTAGATCCAATTCTACTGACAAAATGTCTGTCTGCTTCGTGGAACAATTTCAAACCAACTATGACTTGGGAAACAAGATAGGACTCTTTTTATTTTCTCTTCCAATTTATTTTGTAGACTGAACTACACCAAACAAAACAAAACAAAAAAACACAAAGAACCCTAGAAACTATATTTACTTTGTTATATTGACTTTCTGAGAGTTCGCAGTAAAATGCCTAAAGATTGAATTTAATATATCTCATCATGTTCTCTCATGAGGTGGAATTACTTAGTCGATTGATTATCTTTTTTTCTCTTTTTGAAACACTTTTCTAGCCCATTGGCCTGTTCTCTATTTCCAAGGCACAAGTTGGCAGCCATTGATGCATTCTGGAGTATTACCTATCACTCCAATGGAATTCAGTAATTTTAAGCTATGGCTCTGCTCTGTATTGATTTAGAGATTAGGGTTGAGCTACCAATTTCTCTTAGAATTTTTTTCCTATTGGCAAAAGAAAAATTCATACTTTAGTTGTTGGTTTGAAAATTCAAGAACATTTCAAACACGTTTATTTACTCTAAACAGAATAACACAGGTTCTTTATTACACAGAAAAATATTCCTGTGCCTCAGGAATAATAGATTTTTTAATATAATCAAGGGACAAATCAATATTAAAGGTATCATTTTATAGATTAAATGCAAAAATAGAGATTCTGACCACTTATTATTGCATGATTTGGAAAAATGGAGATATCAGCATTTTATTCATTTCCAACACAAACACTTAGTAAGCACCTACTTTGGTTTACAGTTATTCTAAGGTTGAGCGGTACAAGAATGATGCCTCCCCACCCAAAGAACCCAGACAGAGTCAAGCAGTGGAAATGAAATGGGCATACATTCAAAATTCAAGGTAAAAAAGACAAGCATGTGGGGCGCCTGGGTGGCTCAGTCAGTTAAGCATCTGCCTTCGGCTTCGGTAGTGATCTTGGGGTCTTGGGATCCAGCCCCATGTCGGGCTCTCTGCTCAGCTGGGAACCTACTTCTCCCTCTCCCTCTCCTGCCGACCCCCACCCGAGCTTGCGCCCTCTCTCTCTGTGTCAAATAAATAAATAAAACCTTAAAAAAGAATGGCATGTGTAATGCCAATTTAGAATTAACAAAACATGTAGTCTATTTGATTAACTTTCTCCTATCGTTCAAAAGTCACATATGTGAAATTCTTTTATTTTCTGTCCCAAATATTCATTATGTCTCATTATTCACTTTAGGAAAGAAACTATATTTTGTGAAATCTCTAAGATAGTTTGAGCCCTGAAGTTGAAAGCTGTGGGACAAGAAGCTTTGCTACCTATGGTTATTGATAAATTATTCTCAGATTCCACATCATTTATTTTCAGCGAGGCTTTATCATACTAGTACGGAAGATCCCGCATAAGATGGAGATAATATGTAATAATGAGGAACAGGCATTTGTATATCACTTGTGAAAACATTTTTTTCCCCAAACAGTTCATCTACTATTTTTCAACCGTTGACTATCAAGAGATGTACAACACCAATCACACTTACTCACAAACTCATGGACAAAAAAAACAAACAATGGAGTCAGGGAAGTCATGCACAGCAGAGGGCTTGCTGTGCAGTCTGTTTTTATAAAATTTAAAATCACTCAGGCTTCTATGATATTAAATGTTTTGATGGAGATCACCCACAGAGGTGGGCAGCGACTGGTGGGGACTCAGCGTTTTCTACAGTCCTGGTAATATTCTATTTTCTGATATATTTATAGGGATGCTTTCACTTGGTGAAGATTCATTGAACTGTACACTTCGGATTTGTGCCATTTTCAGATAACAGGATGAGGGAAAGAAGCAAGCAAAAGCCAAATGTTTCAATTTTTTTTTTTTTGGTAAAGTAGTATTATAGATCTTTAAAAGGAAAACGTACTAAATTTAGAGTTTTAATGATTTAACATACTTATGGCCAAGTTTGATTGCCTACGGTCCTAAAAGGCAAAATGGGAAAGAAAAAAATGCTAAGTTTTATAGTCATAAAAATCCACAAAGCAATAAATATGGAGAGTCATATATTTTGAGAAAATATACTTTGTTTTCCATAAATGTGTGCAATGAACTTTCTCAAAAACAATTATAAATTTGGTAAACTATGAAACTAAAAATTATAAAGAACCAGATTTGTTTTTTAATTGTGGAGTTATGTGGGGAGATAACTGGATACCTTTGAAAAGTTTATGAATTCTTTAAATTCTTTTAGGCTTTTACACAAGCTAGTAAGTGCTTAATAAGACACTACTGATAGTTCAGGGGGACTGAAAACGTCTTAGTTCAGAATGAAACAATCCTAGTCACAAATACCGTTCACTAGAAACAAACATGAGGGTATTTATAAATATCTGAATAATTGAAAGTTTAATTTTGCATACTGCTATTAAATGTCACGTTGACTACAGTGTCACATGAGGTCATTATTTATTAGTAATGTAGGAAAACTGAGCTATAATATAGTCTTCAAAGAACAAATGCAACTTGTTTGTGATCATTGGTGTTAACTTCATTATTTTTTTTTTTCATTTTAAAGCTAGAGGTGATTTGAATGATCCAACGTTGTTTTTTTTTTTTTTTTCATAGATGTGGAGTCTTAGCCCCCAAAGTTCACACATCAAGGTAAACACAAAATCAGATGTTGAACTCAAATCTTCTAACAACTTGTCTAATACACTCATATGCTTCCAAAAAAAAAAAAAAAGTTTTAAGATATTGAAATAATATAGGCTATGCCATGACTTTTCCTCTACTTATTATTCTAACTTGAGGGACTTAAAATTTTTTGGAGTTAAGGTTTGGTTTTTTAGCTCTCTGTTCAAGGAACCTCTCATTTGGCCGCCCAGGACGGACTGGGGTAGGCCTGCTGTTTGTCCACCCGTCATAGGCATGGTCCTCACGGAATCACTAGCACTCCTTAGAGCACAGTTTGAAAACAAGTTTATTCTAGAGGTAATTGCTGGAATTCTAGTATTTGAAGGCAGTAAACTGAATAGCAGTTATAACGTAACTCTTCTAAAGCACAGAGTCATAAAGAAGAGAAAGTGATTCACTAAATAAGGTTTAGTATCCAAGAGTATGAATTATTCCCCGTGGAAACAAATTATTTTACATGAGAACTAAATACTTGTCTATGAGAAAAAAATAATGATTCTTTCAAGACAATTGGAAATATTTTCTTAATTATATTTTTAATTGTTATGAATTAGCCCATCTTTCTCCTAAAAGTAGATTTCTTTCCAAGCACCTGATGGCTTCCTGGTAGAACAAATACAGTGAGGGCACAGTGCAGTTTCTTCTATTTGAAATTGCAGCTTTTATTCCTTGAGCCACACCACCGAAATTCCATATTAATTGATAATTTAAGTTTTATGGGGAAGATACTAGTTCCCTGTATAGAGATCTGATCTGTCTTTGAAGGAAAAACATCAAGAGTAAATAGCATTGGTATGGCTAATCCATGTGTTTTGAAGTTTCATTGACAGTGTCACGTGGGTTGAACTTAAATCACTGTCATTCCAAATTGTTTCTTACTAAGGAAAGGAATATTCTTGAAGTAATTTTTCTGCAGGAAACACACCACACACCCAGTGCAAAAAAAGAATTTTTGACATAGTTTAATGGTTTTCTTGTTTTAATGGTTTATGACTCTGAATCATGTGAGGTTTGAATCCAGTTCTCTCACCTACCATGTATTGGTCTTGGGTAAGTTAATTACGTTATCTAGAGCTCAGTTTTCTCATCTGTAACATGGAGAAAATAATAGCAGCCATCTCATGTGATTTTTAGGAGAATTCAGTGAAGTAAAACATGACAGTGCTGGGAAAATTGTAAGCTTTCAATATATGTATACTGTTATTGTAATTACTATAACTAATAAGTCATTGCTAATTTCTCCCAGCATAACTCCTATCTCCAGACTGACTCAGAAAAAAAGCAGAACAAAACAAAACATTATTTTATCCTGCTGCATTTCTGGCACTCACCTGATTCAAATATTAATAAGGTTGATGAGTTAAAGCTTTTCCATTGTTGCAGAAAATGCTAAGTTATTATCTGGTAGAAAAATTCTAAGACTTTGCACCTTTCTTTGTATTTTTATTCTAATTAGGTTTTAGAAGATTGTTTATTGTATCTATTTGGAGGAATGTGTTTCATGCTGTGTCCTTCATTAAAAAGATTAAGTACTTGATCAATCCTTAACCTCTTAGTGTGTCTCATTAGTTTGGTAATTTATTCATCAAAAATACGCTCTGAGATGCGTTGGGATTGAAAAGCTGGTGTTGATCCAAGAAAGCATGCTGTGTAGTGCCATGAACCTCATCACTTAGAGTAATGTGCCTGCACAAGGAGAAGGAGCAGACTGTTTTTATAATATGAGAAGTATAGAAATGTTTATTTCATTCTGCTACCAATTCAAATGAAATCTTTTGAGATCTGCTGATCTATAAATCTTATAGAAGTAAAAATGCTATAGAGTTATAGTATGTGGAAAGTTGGATTTATAGAAATCAAGAATTCTAGTAAGCAGCATTTATTTTTTATTGGGTTACTTTTATAGATTAAAGGAATATGAAATAGAATAATTCTTAAGCTAGAA
Organism: Ursus americanus; assembly: GCF_024610735.1. NCBI lineage: Eukaryota > Metazoa > Chordata > Mammalia > Carnivora > Ursidae > Ursus > Ursus americanus. Next base: position 41,247,804 of record NC_142145.1, read on the forward strand.
GAACTTCATTAAAATGTTAACTTCTTAATAATTTTAATACATTGAATTGCCCCTCAATTTGATAAAATGGTTATAATACTTTATGTATGATTGTATATATTTCACACATATTTTTATATATACATATATGAACATATATATATACACACACACACACACACATATACTTTGAATTGATTTGCACTATTTGGTTCTCTTTAATTTGCAGGATCTTACAGTAGAAATAAATACGTATTAAACACATACACACACAAACAAACTCACATATGTACTTTATTTGAGTTGACAACTTTGAATGTCAGTCATTCTAAATCCAAGCTTTCTTAATGATGGATTCAAATTAAATTATTCTATCATAACTTAGTGCTATGTGGTCCTTAAAATGCTATTCAGCTCAGAAGCATTATCTTTTCAGTGTGTAATTAATCTTTTCTTTTCTCATTTTAGTAGACACATGCCCATCTGCTGCTCACCATTCTCACTGTTGAAGAAGGCAAGAGAAGTGTCTTCTCTGTACTTCAAGCCTCACCTTGAATAAAATCTGAGAAACCTATGGCTATCCAATAACAATTAAAGAGAGAAAGAGAAAGGAAGGAAGAAAAGGAAGAATAGAAGGCAATGGCAAAGACAAAAGAAAACAAGTGAGGAGATTGATTTTATGCAGGCTCTTCCGATAGGGAGATCCAAAAACCAGTGTCTAAGCTGCGTAGTTTTACCCTAGACTTTCACAGGAAGGAGTAAAGTTAACAGTAGAGCGATCTACACTTGAGTTGTTGTTTTGTTTTGTTTTATTTTGTTTTTTCAGTCAAGGAAGTCTCAGTTAGTTAGCTAAAATGGAAATGTTTATCTGTGTGTCTAACTAGTTTCTCGGGGGAAAACAGTTCTAATCTCAGCTAATCATTCAGGAGACAAGGAATGGGAAGGGGAGGATCTGTGTCCGGTTTTGTCAGCAGGTTCAGGCAAAAGGGAGAAAAGGTCTGGGTTTGGCCTGTCACAGGTACCAAGGGAGTCATCTGCAAATCGTAAAAGGGCCATGAGAAAGGGTAGACAGGACGTCCTATCTAACTCACGTGGGTGGTTCCTTGAGGTAAACTTTTCCCCATAACACAATAAGGGGGATTCTGGGTAACAAAACCTTGGGAAACTTTCTTAACCATCATTGTTTTCCAGAGCTCAAGTAAAGTTCACCATTAGCAGAAGGGGAAAAAAAAAAAAAGAAAAAAAAGAAAGAAAGAAAGGAAAAGCCAGATTTTTATTAACAACATTACATTTTTTCTCCATGTTAAATTTGCTGAGTTGAATCCATTTTACGAACTAAAGCTTTTTCTTCAAGTGTTCTTTTAAATGTGTAGATCTCTATTAATTTTTTATTTGATTTTTAAATTTAAATTTTAATTTGACCTTTGGTTCTCTTTCATATTTTATATATAAATCCATTACATCATCCTAGATTCAACAATACACTAAAAGCATCATGTTTTAGCCTGTTTAGTTTCTTAACATTCTTTTCCATATGCAATCTAATTTACTATGGATATTTTGTAATGAAGCTAAATTAAAACTTCATAGACATGGGGAAATTTTATCAGTCAAATAGCCCCAACACCTTCATTTGTTCAAATAAACAACTTTAATCCCATAGAGCTTTCCTAAATTTATACAATTAGCTGTTTTGATTGCCAGGACTAGAACTGAGATTGCCTGACTCCTACCGTAATTCTCATCCTGTTGCAACACACTCAGAGTCCCACATGACCATTAGAACAGATTAACACTAGAACAGAGAGGTGTAAACACTAAAAGAGCTGTTTATGGTTAAGGGAGTTAACAGCAAAACCAAAAGCCAGTAACACTACTGAAAACATGCACAAAAGGAAAAAGAAAACCTCAATGTTGCAGTTTATAAAAAGTAGTGACAAAGTAAGATCAAGCCAACAGTTTTGTCATTCTTAACAGATAATATTAGCTTCACTTTCATAAATGCTTGTTTTTAAAGTTCTTACAAGCCAGGAGTAACATAAGGGTCTGAATCTGAGGGGAAGCTGTGTCCACAGGAGTTGGAAGGCAACTAGAGCTGATCCAGTTCTCCTAACTGCTTTTGTGTACCGAATGCAGATTTATTTTAGAGTCAAAGAAAGAAAGGGCAAGGGTGTTCCTGGCACATCAATTTTAGCTCAAGGGCAGCTTCTGGGTACTTTTCTAAAGCTGAGTCGGAGGCAAAGAAACTTGAATTCTTTATTTTCCTTGCTTACAGGAAGTCAATCTTATGGCAGGATTATACCTGGTCAAAAGCAGAAAATCAAAATCAATCACAAATCCCAGCGTTCTCAAGACGGTGCTCTTTATTATTGAATTTGTTATTCCTCCACTCATAGGTTTATCTAGAGGTCAAGACATTCAAGAAAAAAAAAAGAAGTATTGCTTAAAAAGATCAATGTATAGAAACATGAAATATCAGTATAGCTGGTAGAAATGGAAGATTAATTGGATTATTTGATTGTGTAGGTATATGTTTGAATATAAATGATAAGATTAGACTGTTGTTAACTTTCTTCTTATATGAACTATGGATAAATAACTTTCAGCTTCTCTACAACAGTGATTTATTAGAAGAAAAAATTGAGGTTCGATTAAGAACTTTAATTGCAATACTTTTCTGTTTTCATGCGCATCTATTTTGGTACAAAGCATACATTCCTGGTTTTGTGCTAAACAATCAAACCAGCACAGGAATTTGGTAAAAAAAAAAAAAAAATAATAAAAAATAAATAAATAAATCTAGCTACCAGAGTGCCTGGGTGGCTCAGCTGGTTAAACAACTGACTTTTGATTTTGGCTCAAGTCATGATCTCAGGGTCGTGAGATCCAGCCCCTCTTTGGCTGCAAGTTGGGTGTGGAACCTGCTTAACATTCTCTGTCTCCCTCTCCCTCTGCCCCTCCTCTCTTGCTGAAAAAATAAATAAATAAATAAATAAATACATAAATAAATACATAAATAAATAAATAAAATAACCTTGCTACCTTCTCAAAAAATACTTATTCCTGGAAAATATGACAATAAACTACTAACATAGCTTACTCAGCAGCATGCATTTGAAGAACCTTTTCTTGCTAAGCCTGCCAATCCAAAACTACTGTCACAAACTCTGCCAATCCCAACTAGTATTCCACCTTGCAAGACTCACCCTAAAATCACCCAACCCAAGTCCTAAACCGCTTAAAAGTATTAAAAAACCCAAATGAAATACTACAAAGACACCCCCAGGGGATTATTTACTGCACTAAATCTAACTTAGTTTTTTTGAATCAATAGAGGTTTTTTGAATCAATAGATGATATTTTTTGAGAGTTATCAGTCGACCCAGCAGTATTATTTACCATATTTAAAATATCTGAATCTCAGTTTCTCATATGAAATTAAATATTATGGTCATTTCTTGCATAGATAACTCCTATCTTTGCATATTTTAAACAACAATTAGAGTGTTTTCAATTCAAAAATCACTGGAGTCTACCAACTTAAATTTACAAACTTCTAAAATATCACATGAGGGGGCACCTGGGTGGCTCAGTTGGTTGAGAGTCTGACTCTTGATTTCAGCTCAGGTCATGATCTCAGGGTCTTGGGATCAAGCTTTTCATGGGCTCCGTGCTCAGCAGGGAGTCAGCTTGAGATTCTCTCTCCATCTCCTTCTGCCCCTGCCCCTGCTCATGGTCTCCCCTCACCTCTAAAATAAATAAATAAACCTTTTTAAAAAATTTTTTTAAATTAAAATATTACATGAGTTTAGAAATTCTTATAAACTCCTGGTTTGTATTTCTATTAAAAAGAAGTTCGGGGGCGCCTGGGTGGCACAGCGGTTAAGCGTCTGCCTTCGGCTCAGGGCGTGATCCCGGTGTTCTGGGTTCAAGCCCCACATCAGGCTCCTCTGCTATGAGCCTGCTTCTTCCTCTCCCACTCCCCCTGCTTGTGTTCCCTCTCTCACTGGCTGTCTCTATCTCTGTTAAATAAATAAATAAAATCTTAAAAAAAAAAAAAAAAGAAGTTCGGAATATCAAATTAATTAAGATGTCAGAATCATGATCAAGAACAGTTCAAAATATAACATTATTTTTCATTTTTTCCTGGCCTTAAAAGAAATAATCTGCTTGAAATAGTGTTTTCTTCTATATAGAATAAATTAATTTCAAAAGTTTTCCCAGCTGGAATTTTTACTATCTTGGGAAGGTGTCCATATATCCAATTGAAAAAAAGTCAGATGAAACTGTAGCCCACAATGAAAGAAACTGAACTGCCCATCAGTGGATATGTTCAAGCTGTCTTCAGACAGCACGTGTTAGCTATGCTATAGAAGGGACTCAAGAATCCATTAGAATATAAGCTCCACGAAAGCAAAGGCTCGGTCTGATTTTTTCACCAATGTATCCCAAATATCTAAACTAATCCTGGCCATTTAGCTCAAAAATTACTTGGAGAATAAGTGAATAAACAAGACAGAAACTTAGACTAGATAATATTTAAATTTTAAGTTTCACGCACAAACACACACGTAAGACAGCTCCATAAGTCCCTGCCTTGGGGTCAGTGCGCAATTGAATCCTGGGCTGGCCTTCCACTAGTCACACCCCTTCTCCCAGGATGAGGCCTCAGGCCAAGAGGACATGCTTACAAGAGCCCATTGCGCTCCCTTTGAAAGCACACTGCGGATTCCATACCCACATAAAATAGCCCATAGTTCACTTCCACAAGCTGCAAGGACCTTTTCGTCCAGGGACTCCTGTGAGGTTGGAAGTCTGCTGTGACCAAGAAGTAGCTCTTTGTGTGGTTAGGGAAGATGGCACTTGTACTTACAGGATGTGGTGTCCACAGCTATTTGTGTGAGGCCTCTCAAAGTAGAGGCTTGGGCAGACTGAGGTAAGAAGGGGTGGGCTATGGGCAGGAGGCTAAGGGTCTGCAGCTGACTGCCTGTGCCACCAAGTACCCCACATAGAACTTCAAGGACTCTGAAAATTCTAAATTGGACCTGACTTCCCAGGACATTCTAAAGGAATGTCTATCAAAGGAGATGAAACATTTTAACAGCTTATTAGATTCATTTATCACTTTAAAGTATCTAGACACAGGGCATGTGTATCTCCTTGAATTTTAGAGTAGGTCTGTGCCTGAAACTCATTTTCTCCATTCCCCCTAAGGATGAAGACAACAAAGAAACACTAGGTGGAAACCCAGTAAGATGAGTTTACCTGCTGGTAGATTTAGACAAATACTCCTATTTTCCTTTGATAAGTCTCTTTATGCCTCAGGGTAAGACTTTAAACACCACAGTGAGGGGTTCTTGGGGCAGAGCTACCAGCAGTCTTCAGTCTGGATCACCCCAATACATTGTTGAAGCTACAGATTTTCAGAAACCACCTCCACAGACCCTGATTCATTATACGTATATGGGGTAGAAGTGAAGGATTTGGAGTGTGTGCACCTTTAGCGTGCATCCCAGAGGATTCTGATGCCTCTGACCTCTTGATCACATTTTGAAAAACATCATGCAAGGGAAATAGTAATAAATGGTGTTACTTTGTTTGCTTTTACTTTGGGCCTTAGGCAAAAGGATCCATCACAGATATCCTTGGGGATAACATACGGTCCAACTTAGCTCACCAATGTGACATACCACATCAGAATCGGAAGCAAATCCTGAGCCAGAATAAAGTATGTACTTGTCTGGAAGGTTGTCTTGTCTTTTGGGGGGTAGATAAACCCCAGGAGTTTCCCTTTTCCCTTAACTTACTAACCGTATAGAGTACTAAGAACTGGAAGGTTCATATCAGAGTGTAGGATTTGGGAAGGATGAAAGAGACACAACTCTGAGTATGAAGGAGACAATGCCAAACCCTGAGCTAATATTGAGCAACTGATATTTTCCTGGATTGTGCCGTGTCTTTAGTTTAGTTTGTTGTTGTTGTTGTTTTATTTAGCCTTTAGCTAAAACAACAACAACGACAATGAAAAGTGTGTTTAAAACTATAGGATCTGCTTCCTCTTTAAGTTTGCTATTTTTATTCTTCTACCCTCTTTTTCAAACCAAATCATTCCAGTCAGGGGTAGATTGAGATTCCCAAACCCAGTGTGAGAGAGAGTAGGAAGGGAAACCCAAGTCTTTAATTAGGGAAAATTGTAAAAGAAAGATTTTACCTTTTAATTTTTTCCTCTTCTGTTTTATGTATACTGCTTTCTCCAATTTTATAATAGCGTATAAATTTCTACAAAAGAATACCATTTGAAAATGTAGTCAAAATGATCAACTCGTACCTGCCATGCTTCCTGGTCACGTTTCTGATTTCATCCCTTTATATTTTTCCTATCTAAAAGTTTATTAGCCAAGAGTTTAATATGGTCCCTTAGAGTTTCTGAAAATGTCCAAGTTTTATATATCCTCTTTTAGAAACACTGAAGAATGCAAAACTCTCAGAATATTGGATACATGATTCTTTATTCTCCAAAAACACCTGGTTTCCTTCTCTTATTTGCTAGTCTCCTCTTAGTCATATTTGGCTCTCCATTTAGATGGTAAACTTAGCTTTCCTGAGGTCCTGTTTCCAGTGTTAATAAAGATATCTTACAGAATGCCTGTTTTTTTTGGATTTTTCTTCCCATAAAAAATAATATCGCTTGACATAGGGTTGGATATTTAGATCGTCAAATATTGAATAGATTCAGACCAAATTGGTACAATTTGAAAGAGCCTATAGAGCCATATCCTTCATTCTATATGACCTGCTCACAAATCTTTAAAACTCTTATCTTTTAAAGGCGAGTCACAGTGCTTCTCATTTTCAACATTTGGAAGAAAAATAAAAACTCGGTAGGTTTTAGTGACTTAAAAAATGTGCTTATGGTGTCTGCACATTTTAGTTTAGCCTTTAATCTGTTTTTAGGAATCTCGTTAATTGGTATACAAATATACAAAAATTAGCGTACTTACCAATCACAAAGATGTCATGTATTCTAATTCATGTTATATAATCAATACTTTTATTTAAGGATTGTGAACACCTTGGGAAAAATAGAAAGTGTATACTTAAAATTAGTAAACCACAAATCAATTGTTACTGTTTTTAAGAAGATTTTTTAACTACTTATTTCCAATATCAAAAAATTGACATTAGAATTGTCAAAAAATTCCTGCTGGGTAGACTCATATTCTAATATGAAATATGATAGAATCCTCATTGGTAATATGTCTGACTTAGAGAAGATTTTCATTTGAAGACAATGTATTTGAATTGAGGATGTGAACATGAGGTAGAGTTTCTTACCAAGATCCAAAAGTTATTTTTGCAATAATCAAAAAATGTTCATTTATAACAAGCATGATTAACATCTAACATAAAAATACCTATTCTGGAATCATCGGTTTAAGGTACTTTTGAGTAAGAGAGATTTGTTCAAGCCTACAGGAATATTTTAGATTCTGAAAATAATTCAAATATCACAATCTCTCTTTAACGTTTTTTAATACAGATATTACTGAAGTCAACCCTGAAGAAAAACACATGTACCATCAGTAGCACACACATTCGGGACTCTTCCAAATATATCTATTTCAGCTGCATACAATTTCTGGCTCATAGGTCAAAACTCAAGGAGTCTCATTAGATCTGTGAACCCATGTATTGTCAATGAGATAGGACTAGGCTGAGTCTACTTGCTTCAGTTCTCTGATTAAACCTTCTGTTCATAACACTCTAAATAACTGACTCACAAAAATGGTATTATTAAAAATTAATATTTCCATTTATCACCAAGGACATTATTTCACTCAGAAATCAGATGGTAAGAATAAAAAGGATCTCAAATTTCGCCAAAGGAAAGTGTAGTAGGAACTTGGCATGGGTTTCCATTAATGATTGGGCTATTCTAATAATGTTCTTGAAATAAAACAAAACTATGCTCTTTGGTAAACAGCCAGTGTTTCCAATAATCCTTCAATATTACCATATGCAATTTATTCTAGGTATAATATGATTAAGGAAACAAATATTACTCTGATTTCTGCATCAAAACTTGTTTTTCTTAAGAGGTGACTGAGTTTCTTGAAGCTTGCTCTAAGTAGTTGAGGCTATCCATATTGAAGATTTGTTTAAATAGGTTCCCAAATCTTTTTTTTTTCCCATCAGGATGTGCTAAGAGCTTTAAGAGTCTATAAGGCAGTAAGTGGAAAAGTGCTGTAAATCATTACAATTTTAGTTCCTACATAACTAATAAATTAAATTGATATTCAGTTCACTGCTCACAATTTAATTCAAAATGTTATTCATTTTATGAGACACTACGAACAGTTTTGACTTCCTCTTTCACCCCTTTGATAATCATAAAATGTAGTTATGTTGTTTTCTGTTTTCCTAAGGTCAAACCTATAATGTCCTTCTAAGCGAGGCTTGTTAGTATCAATAGCCTCTTGTATGCTCTCAATCTTTAAAAAAAATTGTTTTATAAACAGTAAATTATAATAAAATTCCACCCATAAATTTATAGTTAAATAAAGGGGATTTATTTTATTAGGTATGAATTAGACTCTAAGAAGCTAATCCCCTACTGTATACCGCTGGTGGCTTCTTACAATGAATTTATAACTACATTTATTTTTTAAATCAAACACCAGATCTATGTTGATGTTCTCACTCCTTTGGTTCCACTCAGAGCCATCTTATCACTAGTGACTAGCAGTGACAGACAGCTACCCGTGCTATATGACCGTGTTTACTAAAATAGTTGTGCACACCTTATCTTTTGTTGATGGAGAACCACCATTGAATTTATTAAAGCGTTTTGTGTTACGTGTTTTTAACAGAACACTTTTAGGCCAGGCAATATTGTATCTGCACTGCTTGCTCCCTTCATCCAGCTCTCTGTTCAGTTGTCCACTTACCAGGAAGGCCTTCCTTAGCAACTAAAATAGCATTGATTCACTCCCATCTCCACCAATATCCATCCCTTTACCTACTTTATTTTTCTCTGTAGTGTGTATTACCACCTGAAGTATTATCTTTTTTATATTTTTATTTGACTATAGTTGATATACAATGTTCCATTAGCTTCAGGGGTAAAACATAGTCATTCAACTTCTCTATACATTATGGTATACTCATTACAAGTGTAGCCTCCATCTGTCACCATATGACACTATTACAATGTCATTGACTGTATTCCCTATGCTGTGCCTTTTATTCCCGTGACTTATTCATTACACGACTAGAAGTCTGTATCTCCAAGTCCCCTTCACCCACTTTTCCCTTCCCTCCACACTCCACCCCTCTGGGAGCCATCAGTTTTTCTCTGTATTTAGTTATAGGTCTGACTATGCTTTTTGTTTGTTTGTTTATTCATTTGGTTTTTTTTAGATTCCACACATGAGTGGAATCATATTGTATTTATCATTTCAGTCTCACTTATTTCACTGTAGCATACTACCCTCGAGGTCCAGCCATGTTACCACAAATGGCGTGATCTTTTTTATGGCTGCTTAATAGTCTACACCGCATCTTCCTTATCCATTGGTCTACTGACGGACACTTATGTTGTTTTTATATCTTGGCTTTTGTAAATAATACTTCAATAAACTAGGGGTTCATATGTACTTTTTGAATTCATATTCTCATTTCTTTGGATAAATAAAGTATTATGTTTTGATTTGTTTACTTTCTTTCTCTCTTAACTATAATGAAAGCTCCACGAGAACTGTCTCCAGAAATTATCTATTTTCTATACTTATATATCCCCAGATTATATAACATTGTAAAGTATATACAGGGTACTCAATAAATATTTGTTGAATAAATGAATGCATAAGCTCTATGAAATATTTATGTTTGGATTTTTGTTTCTCAGTAAAAAAAGGAGTTAGCCATATGAAATTCACATTTTATTTTGGAACCAGGAGATCTTATTTTAGTGAACTGATTACCTCCAGCATTCATTGGCTATGTGTAAAAAAATCTCCCTGAAAATGACAGGGGAGCTTTGATTATAAATAGCTAAATAATGGAAAATGCAGATAACCTAACATTATATTGCGAGTTTTCATTCCCTGATTCAATTATGTTTAAAACATAATACTGCATCTAAAAACATCAAAAGAAATAATTACGGTGTACATGCCAATAGACACTGCTGGTGGTCTGCCCAGATCCCCCTCACCAGTGGGTGCACTGGTTCTCTAGCTACCGTGTGTGTGGTTGACAACAAACCAGATGCCTCTCCAGAGAACTGCGCTCAGCCAAACAGAATCTCAGGAGACCTTTTGTCCCCCCACAAATGAGCCAATGATTGATTAGAAGGGAGTCTAAAAGTTGGTCCCTCCTTCTTCAAGGTGGGCCTTTATCTGCCCTGTAATTTGGTCTCCAGAATGCCCCTTATAGGATAGGAGAAAAGCTAGTCTCCACCTGAGACCGCATTCTTGCTGGTTTTCTTTTTCTGTCTGCAATACCCTGCTTTTCTCACTCCTTGCCTTCTGAGAGTAGCCCCTAAAAGATCTTTGGAACAAGAGTCACGTGGAAAACTCTGTTTCTGAGGAACCTGACCCAGAACATCAAGTCACAACATTTTTGACCAATTTTAAGTCCTTTGTATATGGTCTAAGGTTTATATGTTCTCTTTTAAGTCCTCCCATGATCAGAGTAGATTCAAAACATATGGTGATGTTAGATCCGTAGGCTAAATACAGTGGACAATGAGTCAGGCCGGCTGTTAAATCTGGGGCAGTTAGTGTAGCACTGTATGCCAACAGAGGTGGACGTGCCCAAGGAGGTCTTGTATGATGCTCAAAGGGTAATATCTAGCTTTCTAGTAAACCAGTGCAATGCCTGGACCCATACAAAATTATACTGGTATTTTAATGACCAGTTTATCAGAGAATACCTTAGCTAATTATCTTTCCTTTATACAGTTTGTTTTAATGATCAACCAGATTCTTGGTACTATAAACCACTGCAGCAGTGCCCTGAGACATTTTGTCCCTGCACCCTCTGTGTCTGCTACAGTTCTTATGGCCATGTGAATAATTGGGCAGGAAAGCAAGTGCGGTAAACTCTTGGACATATTCCTGGGCTCGGTTCTAGTGGACTCTCAAAGACAGTTGCTTTAGATTAGTGCTTTGTTGTTGTTGTTGTTCTTGTGGTTGTGATTTAGAATCCTTTGGGGGAACCTCTCAAAAATAAAAATCTCTGGTTCCCCCACCAGAATTTCTGATATAATTTTCCTAGATTGTGGCCTAAGCATTGGTATATATTTTTAAGTCCCTCAGATTATTCTAGTTGTGTTTCCACATTGAGAATCACTCCCTAGAATGATTTTCCAATCAAAAAGTTTGATGCCAAGTTCCTACAAAACACCAATAGTAGCCCTTTTTATTTTATTTTTTTAAAAGACTTTATTTATCCATTTGAGAGAGAGAGAGCAAGTGGGGAGAGGGAGAGGGACAAGTAGACTCCACACTGAGAACAGAGCCAACTCAGGGCTGGATTTCATGATCCTGGGATCACGACCTGAGCTGAAACCAAGAGTCAGACGCTTAACGAACTGAGCCATCTAGGTGCCCCAAGATTAGCCCTTTTTAGATCAGTAGAGCTTTGTCCTTTAAGCCTTATCTGGCAATATTCTACAATATGTATTTAAGATGTTCCGCTAAATCCATTGTCCAGAATTTCCTTTTTCTTTCCTTTAAGATTCCATTTTTAAGTAACTTTATTTTGAGCACCCAACATGGGGCTCAAACCTACAACCCCGAGATCAAGAGTCACATGCTCTACCAACTGAGCCAGACAGGTGCCCCCAGAATTCCCTGTTTTTATCTATAATAGTAGTTCTCAACCAGGGACTTTTTGCTCCCAGCGGCACATTCGACAATGTCTGGAAACATTTGTGATTATCTCAGCTGGAACAGTACTGCTGGCATTTAATGAGTAGAGGCTAGAGATCCTGGTACATCCTATAATGCACAAGACAGGCTCCGCACACGGAACAAAGAATTATCTATCCCAAAATATCAATAGTGCCCAGATTGAGAAATCCTAGTTTACACAAAACATTTATTTTAGAGGTTTATCTTTAAATTCAAGGTCTTTTTAAAGGCACAATAAATATCAAAGTAATTCAAATAAAAGGCATCCCACCACTATTAACACAGATGACACTAATCTAACAATAATTTAATTAGGCATTTGATTCTTTTCATGACTTTTAAACTTCTGTGCAATGACTGATGGTGCTAAAAGATGTGTACTTTCAAAGGTCCCTTGTTTGACTGAGTGAAAAACAATATTTGGATCCCTCAAACTCTCTGGAGTATACTTCTATTCAGGGTCATCTGCTTGATTTGATTCAAGATAGAAAGAGTAAAAGCCACTTAAAATGAATCCTAGATAGAAAGTTACCAACATAAGACTCTTCAATGTGCCCTCAAGTAATCTTTAAAGAAGATAATATGTTCAGGTTTCAGCAGGAAATCAATCCCTTCATTATTGTCGTCATGTATTTACACTGCCTGCTGTTGCCTAACCCAACTAGCCTTCCCCCCAAGAGACTAGGTCTCAAATGCAGAAGTACGTTTTTGTGTCCTCACACCCCTACGCCTTGCAGAACTCTGCTCACCCAACTCTATATATTTCTAATCTGGCTTTTAATCAACTAACGTCAACCTTACTTCCTTCCCAACCACCAGCCCAGGAGCAGGCACTTGGCCCAGGCTGGACCAATCTAGTCTTCCTCACAGATATTGTGAATAAAGACTTAGGGAGCAAAACTGGAGGCATCTGAAGACCTTCTCTTGGGGGCCAAGTCCCACATACTCTGACAAGTTCCTGTCCCTCTTCTCAATTTCCAGTTTGTATGATTAATAGCATCTTTCCAATAAAACATATTTTCGCGTTAGTATGACTTAAAATCCTATGGATTTTCATCTTGTTTATAGGGAAAAAAAATTGTATGTACTATTTACATACCACCTACCAGCTGTGTGACCATGGAGAGGTTACATTCTCTATGTCTCAATTTTTTTTTAAAGATTATATTTATTTATTTGACAGAGAGAGAGAGACAGCCAGCGAGAGAGGGAACACAGGCAGGGGGAGTGAGAGAGGAAGAAGTAGGCTCCCAGTGGAGGAGCCTGATATGGGGCTCGATCCCAGGACTCTGGGATCATGCCCTGGGCTGAAGGCAGACGCTCAACGACTAAGCAACCCAGGCGCCCCATGCCTCAATTTTTTTGTCTATAAAGTGAGAGTAATAGTAATAATAATAATAACTAACTCATAATGCTGCTGTATCCATGTAAAATACTTCAAAAATTCTGGACTCAGTAAGAACTAAATAATTTTTATCATTATTATCATTACTGTATGAATAATATATGCTGTGGAATAATATATTCTATGGATTTTGAAATTGGCCTTTTAAATGACTTATCTTACCAATTACACTATTTTGAACTTAATTCTCTTTGAGTTTCTAAGTAGAAAATCATATCGTCAAAAAAAAAAAAGAAAAGAAAATCATATTGTCTACAATTAGTAGTAATTTAATTCCCTTCTTCTCTTACATGTTCCTACATTTTTCTTTTCTTAATGTATTTTTTGAGAATTTTAAAATTCAGAACTTTTATGGATTTTTAATATTATTTTCCTTTTGCTCTTTGTGAAATGGAATTTTAAAGTCCAAAATTTCAAGTATTCATTAAATTCTTTAAACTACAAATTTTTGATTACTGGGGAGTCTGGGTGGCTCAGTCAGCTAAGCATCTGACTTCAGCGAGAGTCATGATCTTGGATCATGATCTTGGATCAAGCCCCACATCACTCAGTGGGGAGTCTGCTTTTTCCTCTCCCTCTCCCTTTGCCCCTCCCTCCACTCATGCACTCTCTCTCTTTCTCTCAAATAAATAAATAAATAAAAATCTTAAAAATTTTTTTGATTACAGGTACCTGGGTGGCTCAGTTGGTTAAGTGGCTACCTTCTGCTCAGACCAGATCCCATGATCTAAATTTTCTTACTATATCTTCAAATCTGATGGGCTTTGTGTAGTGTGCACTGGATCCTCCATTAAGATTTTATTTTGAAAATTGTGTAATGAGGCTGCACCAACAAGGGTGTCAGTGGAGGACATGTAGGGAGCAGTAAAAAGGGACCCCATGTCTCTCAGTCTGGGCAATAGCAGCAGTGGCTCAGTGGGAAGCCAGAACTCACCTCTTTCCAGTACAGGAGAGAGAACCTTCCCATCTCTGGTATCAACAAATACCAATGAGGAACCTGCATTGTACCCCAACCTGGATGTAATGAGGTGGCACTCTCTCCCTGACCTTCTCTGCAAGAATAGAGTAAGAGAAAACCAAATAAAATACAAGATTTAAATAAAATGAAGAGGCTAATTATATATTACTGAAGATATCCAGGTTTTATTTTATTTTTTTAAAAGATTTTATTCATTTATTTGAGAGAGACAGAGCACAAGCAGAGGGAGCTGCAAGGAGCCAGATGCGGGACTCGACCCTAGGGCCCTGGGATCATGACCTGAACTGAAGGCAGATGCTTAACCAACTGAACCACCCAGGCATCCCAGATATCCAGGTTTTATTAGAAAATCACTGGTCATACTAAGAACCAAAAAGATCTCAGAGGAACGTATCAAACAATTAGCAATATCAGGACACAAGGCATATCACTATAGCCTCCGCAGACCTCAAAAGAGAAAGGAGGCAATAGTATGAACAATTCTACACATATTAGTCGGACAACTTAGATGAAATGGATCAATTCCCCGAAAGTATAAACAACCAAAACTCATCCAATATGAAATAGATGCTTTGACTAGATCTGTAACTAGTATGGAAATTGAATTCGTAAATTAAAAGCTCCAGAAAAAAATCTTCAAGCCCAGATGGTTTCACTGGAGAATACTACCAAATGTTGAGAGAGACTGAAAGCTTTCCCCCTAAGCACAATACTGCAAAGATGTCTACTTTCACTAATCTCATGCAACATAGTAATTGGATGATTTCACAAAGGCAAGAAAAGTAAACAAAAGACATATGAATTTTAAAAATTGTTCCTATTTACATATGACATGATTGTGTATGTAGGAATTTCTAAGAAACCTAATGGAAAAAAAAAATCCTTAGAACTAATAACTGTGTTCAGTAATGTTGCAGGATACAAAATCAACATAGAATTCAACTATATTATCTATATTTTAACAACGAACACAAGAACACCAAAATTAAAATACAAGGCCATTTATAATCTCTAAGAAAAGAGAAATAAATGTAAATCTAACAAAACACATACAGGATTTTTATGCTAAAAACTATAAAATGTTGATGAAGTAAATGAAAGGTAACCTAAGTAAATGGAGAGATACACTATGTTTTAAGGATTAGAAATTCAACACAGTAAAGATGCCAGTTCTCCACAATTGATATACACATTTCACAAAATTCTTATCAAAATCCGAGCAATATTTTTGGGAGATATAAATAAGATTATTCTAAAATGTATGTGGAAAAGCAAATGAACTAGGATAGCTAGACCAATTTTGAAAAAGAATAGTAGTGGGAGGAATCTATCTAATTTCAAAACTTATTATATAGCTACAGTACTCAAAACTGTGTAACACTGGCAAAGGATAGACACAGATCAGTAGAACAGAACAGACATTTCAGAATTAAGACACAAAAATGTGCCGAATTTATTTTTAATAAAAGTGCAAAATTAATTCACTAGAAGAAGGATAGTCTTTTCAACAAATAGTATTGAGACATTTGGACTTCTTTAGCCAAAAAAACAAAAATAGAAACAAAAAACACAAAAAATAGACCCTTACCTCACACAAAACTAATTCAAAATGTGACTCATAAAGCTATAAAACTTGTGGGGAGAATGTAGGGGGACATCATTGAGATCAAGATGTCGGCAAGAATTCTCAGACTTGACATCAAAAGCATGATCCATAAAAGGAAAAATTGATAAATTGAACTTCATCACAATTAAAGCCTTTAGTTCCACAAAAGACCCGGTAAAGAGGACAACAAGACAAGCTACAGAGTGGGAGAAAATATCTGCAAACCACACGTCCAGCATAGGACTAGTAGCTAGAATATATAAAGTACTGTCAAAACTCAACATTAAAAAAAATAAATAATCCATTTATATAAAGGACAAAATATGTGAAAGGGGACATTTCACTGAGGAAGGTATACAGATGGCAAATAAGCACATGAAAAGATGTTTGACATCATTAGCCATTAGAGAAATGCAAATTGAATCACGTTGAGAAAGGACTACACACCTACCAGAACAGTTAAAATAAACAACAGTGACACCACCAAATGCTGGTGAGAGTACAGAGGACGTGTATCACTCACACATTATTTGCGGTGATACAAGTGGTACAGTCACTCTAAAACACAGTTTGGCAGTTTGCTTAAAAATTAAGCATGCAACTATCATATGAGCCAGCAATTATGCTCCTGGGCATTTATCCCGGAAAAATGAAAACTTATGTTAATGCAACAACCTAGATAAATCTCAAAAAAATTATGCTGAGTGAAAAAAGCCATGCCAAAATGTATCTCACCCTGTAAAATTCCATTTATTTAACATTTTGGAAATAACAACTTTATAGAGGTGGAGAACAGATTAGTAATTGCCAAGAGTTGAGTCTAGAAGGTAGTCGTGGCTATAAAAGGGCAGCAAGAGGGAACATTGTAGTGACGGAAATGTGTACCCCGACTGCATCAATGCCAGTACCTGGTTGTGATACTACACTAAAGTGTTGTAAGATGTACCATCGGAGGTCACTGGGTAAAAGATGCATGAAGTATCTTATCTCTGTCTTATTTCCTACCAATGGATGTGAACCTACGGTTACTTCAAAATAAAAAGTATAACAAAGAATCTGAATTATAAATGATAATGAAAATGATAGTTTTTCTAAAATGAAGACTCAATGTTAGATAAAATGTATTTATTATTCAAATCAGGATTAATGGGAAAAAAATTCATGTATTGTCTAAAAAGTCTTATCTAATAAGTATTATCAGAAGTAGTTTACTCAACCTAAATTCATATCATATGGCCTACTAATAGATTTTGCTAATTTGGTTATAATGAGAAATTCTTTACAATACATTCTTTCAATAATCCCTGTCCATGCAATGGTGTAACTGATTATGTATTATTTATATCCAATGACAGAGGGGAGAATCACTGCCACATATTTTTAAATACCCCTCCTAGCTTGATATCTAGATTTTCAGTGTTACCAAAAATAAAGCTATTGGGTAGAAGAAGAGCCTAATTTGAAAGTGGTATGATCCTTTTCTTACTCCGGTTCAAAACTTCTTTTTATTTCCCCCCCATTTTATTTCATGTGTTACAGCAAGTTAGATATCAATTCTGTTTCATCCACTAATTTTACAGGCATAAAATACTATTCGTCTAAGAATACCACAAATGAAAAAAAAAATGATATTGCTCTATCATGGGGCTTCCTATAAATTTAGCTACTTGAGTGATAATTAATAAAATTAATGAATTATGGCTAACTTTTAGCTACAGCTAATAAAAATCTATAACATTCCTATAGTTTGCAAAAACACATTACTAACAACTTACAGACTAAAAATGGCTGGTGCTCCATGAGTATAGAAGACTAAGACAAATACTAACCCAGTAATGGGGAGTCATGGGAAACGGTGGGATTTCTAAGGAAGTATGTCTAAAAAGGAAATTTTGCAAAAACATAGTTAAGACATCAGAAAGGATTGGTGGGGAATACCAAGTGGGAGAAGTGCAGAAATAACCTTCTTGCATGTTCCAAAGAAGTAAAATTAAATTCATTTTGGTTTCAAAGGGAATACAAAATTACCATTTTGACAGAAAGCATTTATGTAAAGGAATATTATAGACATCTGCACATGGCAAAGAAAATGAAAATGCTTTGGCTACAACAAGAATTTATTCTTTTGTCATCACATAAATAATCTTTGGCAAAAAAATTATGGTAGCATTACACGAAATGTGTATTTAAATATGGCTGTTTTATTGATGAAAATGATATAGTTATTTTCTGATAAAGCATATAAACAGAGAACATTAATCATATTGAACATTAAGTACAGAGAATGGAGTAATATCTTCACACATATTTTTAACAAATACTCTCATTATGAATGTTTAAATCCTTTTCAATGATCAGCATATCAATTGCAATTCAAAATTAAGTTTCCTTCATCATCCCCTTTCTATAGTCTCTATTCCAAAATTTTGTCATGGAGTGCCGTTTTAAATCTTTCCGGTGGGACCAACTAACAAGAAAACTCAGGAATTTTTCATAATAATGCAATATTTTCTTATTTTTGTATAAAGTTTATGTTCATTTATTAGAGTAATTCAAATACTATAAAACTATTTCAAATTTTTGTCATTTCCAAATATCTTTTTCAGATCCTTTTTTACTTTTGGTTTTTAAATAAGTCAGCATCTGGCTTTCAAAGCTCAAGCTTTTGCATATATATTTTTAAAATACGGTATTGTAATAGCGATGTGTTGTGACAGATGGGAGCTACACCTGGGGCGAGCACAGCATAACGTATAGAGTGTCGAATCACTATGTTGTACACCTGAAATGAACGTAACATTTTTTGTCAACTATACTTCAATAAAAACCATTTTAAATAAAAAATAAATACCATTATATTTTACTGAACAATCTCTAAGCACAAGCTCATAAATCTAATTTATGTGTTCTATGAAAATGTACTCAAAATAGCTATACATTCATGAAGGGCTTAATTCTTAATCAGGAAAGGATGTTCTTTTCCAAGTTACCCATTCACATAGATTGAGTAAAATACACTTATTTCAACTATAATAATGAAAAGTTCTTATATTTTTGTCCATGCTTTAACCAGTGAAATATTTGGTATGCCCTAATTCTATCCCTGCCTTGTATTTGGAGAATACCCTTTGTCACTGAAATATCCTTAATCATCTTTAAACCTGGTCCTAAAGAACACCCACTGTCAGTTTTCTCTTCAGTACATTAGACAAGGCTCTCAGCAGGGGAGTACATCATTTTTCAGCTGATGGCTCATCTCAACTCTTACCAAATCCTTCACCCAGCTTTATACGTATGCAGACTCTACTTTAATGGGAGAAACGATGTCAACAATAAGGAGAAATGCCATCTATGAAATACCATCATTTTATTCAGTGGCCAGAAGACAGAGCTCCAGCTGGAAGTTGAAAGCTAGGGTATTATCTGCGCTTCTTAAAATGCTGAACCATAACTAGGTTTTCCTACTGAACGAGAAATCCAGAACTGAAATTCACTCTTTCTAAAGAAAATTCTCAAAGAACAAAGCATGTACACACAGGGAGAAATTGAGCCTGATTATACCCTCTAAAGTAAAAGGGGAAAAGAAATTCCAAATCCTTCACAAAGAAAGCATGTGCTCAGATAAGTATATAACTGCTGGCCAGAACAATTCAATCAACCGTTCTTCCAAAGATGTTTGTGTGACTTCTGAGAAACAGGGTACTTTTCTATACAAGATTAGGTTGCTTGCACTGTGAGTGGTACCAGCTCGTCATATCCTGACGTGTCATAAAGGACAGTCAGGAAGTAGGACCGATACAAAAGAAGGGAGAAAAAGGAAGCATTGATGATCAAACAGCTAGTTGTTCACAGCAGTAATTTTTTCTTTAAATCCCCTTTTACAACTAAGCAATAGGATGACTTCTAACAACACGCAATGAAAACACTGCAGAAAATTGTTTACCTTGAAACAAAAAAAAGAGATCATTCATTTCAAAGCAAAACTGCAGTGCACAGCATTCTACAGCAAGACTCAAATAACCATGTAAGCATTAAAGAAGAATTCCTTTGCACAACAGGAAGAAAAAAATATTAGCTAGAGACTTCTACTTTTGGCCTACTATGGCTAAGCATGTATTAAAGTCATAAGCGGAAGAAAAATTAAAAAGCAGAGACCAGCAATATTTGACAAGAGCTTAATTCTTTAATCCAGTTCCTGTAAGATCCCATTTAGATTTCCACATGAGACATAAACAGCCTTGGAAATCGTTTTCAAAAATCATTAGGTCTACAAAATTTATGTACAGCTTGCAAAATTTGCATTGACCAAGTCCACATGTATCAATTCACATTTACCTCTTTTGTCCTGTCTAACCAGCTCTAATGTCTATAGTTTTTTGTGTAGTTAAAAAATATTCACATACAGTTTACATGCCAGTAGACAATAAATTAAAACTGTTCTAGGGGCGCCTGGGTGGCACAGTGGTTAAGCGTCTGCCTTCGGCTCAGGGCGTGATCCCGGCGTTCTGGGATCGAGCCCCACATCAGGCTCCTCTGCTGGAAGCCTGCTTCTTCCTCTCCCACTCCCCCTGCTTGGGTTCCCTCTCTCGCTGGCTGTCTCTCTCTCTGTCGAATAAATAAATAAAATCTTTAAAAAAAAAATAAAAAAAAAATAATAAAACTGTTCTATTATTTCGGCATACACAAAATATGGCCTGTATATTACGTATTTGTATATACGAATGTGTACATGTATATATGCACTAATGTATCAGAAATGAGTATTTAAATGCAGTGTAAAATATGACATACATATATGAAAAGTGCAAAAATATGTCTATATATGTTTATAGTTTGTATCTAGCTATATATATCCAGTTTGTGTGCACACCATTTTTATACATAAGCATGAGTATGTGTGTGTATATATATATGTATATACATATATATATACACACAGAGAGAGGCAGACAGAATATGTTTATTTCTTTATTTAGTAAGATGCTCATAAAACTTCTCTATAGACAATCATCCTACCAACATAAATATTTAAATTTTCAAGCAGTAACTTGCAGTTGTAGATGTTTATTCTCTTGCTTCCTGACTGGTTATATATTATAAATAAATATTTGTATTATTTATAGATGACCTCTTCCAACATTAGATAATGAATAATACCAAGACAAACGAGGAATAAAAATGATGAAACAATATCTTGAACTAGGTTTGGTTAATTTTTCTGGATCAATTTCCCTTCTCTCACTCCACTGTGGATAGACAGAGTATACCTCCATGAAAAGAGCTGAACTTCAGCCATATTGTTCTCTACTATCTTGAGAGGTTCTAAGATTCTAAATTTATGCCAACAGTTGTTTGAAATTTGAAACTTCTGTAAGTGGAAAAGCAATTAAGTGAATAGAATCTCAAAAGAATTTTTTAGCAATTAAAAAATAATTTACTATCAATAGATAATATAAAGATATATCCTTCAGATTACTTAAGTATATTTACTGTATTACAATATCAGCTTTGAGACAGATAGTGAAAACCACTATCAACCAAGTGGACAATGCTGGATTAAGAGGGGAAGATGAAAAATCCCTTAAAATGTTTATTATATATATTTAAATTTTACCATGAATACATAAAGGAACAAATTCTGACCACAAATAACATCTAGAATTTGAGGAATTACTTTGGGTCAGCTAGTGTTCTAAATACTTCAACTGCATTAACGTATTTAATTTTCACAACAACTTTGTGAGATGGATATTATGTTTGAATCTATTTCAAAAGTCTATCTGTATCTGTATCTCAGTGCCTGCACCTACCAAATCCAGACATATTTTCCTGGATTACAGATTAATCACCCTTACTAAAGTCATAACATATGCTTATCCTCTTGTTCCTGAAATTTTAATAAACATGCTAGCTGAGGTGTAGATGCTATATAACTCTCCATCTAAGTATGGTAGCTGTCTCTGAATTTAGTCTCGACATATTTAGAGTGAACAATCTGACGAGTTTGGACATACATATATGCCTGTAAGAATATCAGTGTAGTCAAAACAAGAAACATCCCTCACCTCCAAAGTCGTCTCACGACCATTAGAGTTTTTGCCTCCCATTGCTTCTTGCCCACCGACTGCTGATTTGCTCTCTATCATAATTTCATCAGTCCTTTTAATTTTTGGTATTCTGATAGGCAGGTTGTGATATCTCATTATGGTTTCACTTTGCATTTCCCAAGTAACAAAAAATGTTGCACATCACTTCGTATGCATACGTGCTAGTTATGTATCTGTTAAGTGTCCGGTGAAAACTTTTTTCTACTTCTAATTGGGTTGTTCAGTTTCTTATTTTTGAGTTTTTTATGTATTAGTGAATATACATATCACTCATATATGTGAATATATATATAAATATACTCATTCATGTGTGTGTATATAGTGTTCCTTAGTCGGCTTGGGCGGCTATAACAAAATACCATAGACTGAGTGTGTAAAATAGAAATTTATTTCTCATGGTTCTGGAGGTGGGAAGTCCAAGTTCAAGATGCTGGCGAGCTGCCATTCCTAGTGGGAGCTCTCTTTCCGACTTGCAGATGGCCACCTTCTCGCTGTGTCCTCACAAGGCCTTACTTGTGCAGGGAGAGAGCTTTCTCTTCCTCTTCTACATGACCACTGATCCTATCATGAGGGCCCCACACTCATGACCCAATCTAACTCTAATTTCCTCCCAAAGTTCCCACCTGCAAATACCATCAACGACACTGGGGCTTAGGGCTTCAACATATGAATTTTGGAGGACACAAACATCCAGTCCATAACAACTTGGACCTAGAACTTTACATACTCTGGATGCAAGGCTTTTTCAGGTAGTTAATATTTATTCCCGTCCATGGCTACTAGTCTTCTCTTCATTTATCAGAGTCTTTGAAGAGTAGAAGTTATTAAGGTTGATGAAGTCCAATTTCTACATTTTTTTGATTGATCATCTTTTTTTGTGTCATGTGCAAGAAATCTTTGCCCAACTAAAAATCTCAGAAGTTTTCCCTTATGTGTTCTCCTGATCCATTACATGGACTATTGATCTATTTAGGACTCTCATTTCTCTCATCACCGATCTGCAGTTTTTAGTGCACAGTCTTATACAACCATCTCATGGTTTTTGTTACTATAATCTAGGATAATTTATTTTGTTTCAATGTTCAATTGTTTGTAGTTACATGAATATAATCAGTTTTTTGCATATTTGTCTTACATACTGCAACCTTCCTAAAGTCACCTCCTAGTTCTAGTAGTACTTTTGTAGATTCCATATGCTTTTTCTATATAAATGATCATTTTCACAGTATATACAGATAAGTTTACATCTTTATTTCCAATCTGAATGACACTTACTTATGTTAATTGCTTTATTACACTGACTAGAAGCTCCAGGACAATATTGACAACAAATGGAGAGAGCAAACATACTTACCTTTTTCCTAATCTTAAGAGGAAAAAATTAATATTTCCTTATTAAGTATGATGTTAGCTGTAGAGTTTTTTTGGACTCTGTTTATAAGGTTGAGAAATGTTCCTTCTTAGCTGGCTAAAACTTTTTTTTTTTTAATCATGAAAAGGGGTTTCCTTTATTTTTATTTTGTTTTACTAAAATGATTTTGCTGCATCTGTTGAAATGATTGTATTGCTTTTCTTTTTTGTTAATATAATATTTATAATATAACATATATTGATTTATTTTCAAATGGTAAACCTATCATACCTGAGATAAACTCCACTTGATCATGATTTATTATCAGTTTTATATATTGTTGAATTTTATAGCTAAAATTTTAGTAAGTCTTTTTTGCATTTATATATATGAGGGATATTGATCTATACATTTTCTTTCTTGAAATATCTCCATCTTGTTTTGGTTTGAATGTAACACAGTTTTCATGAAATGAATTACATTGCTTCCTCTTCAGTTCGGTGGGGGAGATGTTTGGCTAAAACTGGTATTATTTTGGTAAAATTACTGTGTGAAGCCACTTGAACCAAGAGGTTTTTGTTGTTTATATTTTTGTTAAAGATTTTAAACTAGAAATTCAATGTCTCTCATAGGTGTAGTGCTATTCAGATTACTAATTTCTTCTTGGGTGTGCTTTAATAGTTTGTATCTTGCAAGAAATTTGTCCATTTTACAAAAACAAGTATACATATTTGAATAAATGTTTAAATAATATTTCTGTATTATATTTTGTAATATTTGTAGAATATATAGAATTATCACTTCTTTCATTCTTAATACTGGTAATTTATAACTTTTCTTGTTTTTCTTGATCAGTCTGACCAGACAATTATCAATATTATTGATTTTTTTTTTAAAGAACCAAGTTTTGATTTCATTGAGTTTCTCTATTTTTTGTGTGTTTTGTTTTCAGTTTCACTGATTTTCACTCTGATCTTCAATTTCATTGTAGTGAATATTTTGGTTTTGTTTGCTCTTCTTTTCCTTGTTTCATAAATTAGAAGCCTAGATCAATGAATCAAGACCTCTCTTCTTTTTTCTAAAAGGTGTTTAGTGTTAAAAATTTCCTTCTAAGTTCTACTTTACCTGTATCACATAAATGCTGGTATGTTTTGCTTTCAATTGCATTCTGTTCAAAATACTTTCTAACTTCCTTTTGATTTCTTCTTTGACCTATGGGCTATAGAGAATAGCATATTGAATTTCCAAACATTTGAGGATTTTTCAGAAATTTTCTGTTGACTTCCTTTTTTCTTTTCTTTTCTTTTCTTTTCTTTTCTTTTCTTTTCTTTTCTTTTTTTTTTTAGCAAGGGTGGGGTCAGGAGAGGCAGAAGGCAAGGGAGAGAGAGAATCCTAAGCAAACTCCATGCGGGAGTGGATCTCACAACCCTGAGATCATAACCTAAGCTGAAATCAAGAGTCAGATGCTTAATCAACTGAGCTACCTAGGTGCTCCTGTTGCTGATTTCTAATTAAGTTTATTGTGGCCAGATAACTTACTTAGTATGTCTTAAATTTTTAAAAATCTATTGAAAATTTTTCTATGCCCCAAATATGGTCTACTTATACATACTTTCTTGCAATTTAAAGAATGTATATTCTGTGTTGTTGAGTAGAGTGCTAATACCCTTCAGGTCACATTGGTTAATAGTATTCAAGTCTTTTTTGTCTTGCTTATTATCTTTTTATTTCTTTTATTGATTGTTTAGGGAAAGGTTTTAAATCTTTGACTTTATTTGCAGATTTGTCTATTTCTTCTTGCCATTCTATCAGTTGTTGCTTCATATACTTTGAAGTTCTGTTATTTGTTGCATAAACATTGAGTATCCTTATATACTCTTATGAAAGTACTTTCTTTAACTCTGGAATAGTCTTTATTTTGAAATGTGCAATGTCTGATAATATAGCCACTCCAGTGTTCATGGTTAGCATTGAGATGATCCATATTTTTTCTCCTTTCCTTTCCTTTCCTTTCCTTTCCTTTCCTTTCCTTTCCTTTCCTTTCCTTTCCTTTCTTATCCTTTCCTTTCCTTTCCTTTCCTTTCACCTATTTGTACTTTTATATTTAAACTGGGTTTATTGTAGAATACACATAGAGTTGAGTCTTGCATTTCTATCCAATCTAACAATCTCTGCCTTTTAACTGAGATGTTCAGAACATTAATATTTAATATGATTATTGATATAAGTGAATTTAAATCTACCATTTTTCTGTTTATTTTCCTATACCTATTTTTTGTTTCTCTCTTTCTTCTTTTGGATTGTGTATTTTTATGATTCAATTTTATTGCAATTTTGCTTTAATTATAGATTTTCATGCCTATTTGTTGCTGTAGGATTTATTGTATACATCTGTAAGTTAACTGAATGAATGTATGTTAAAGTGGTATCATGTTACTTCACATGAACATAACACCGTTTTTTTTTTAAAGATTTTATTTATTTATTTGTCAGAGAGAGAGAGCAAAAGAGTACAAGCAGGAGGAGCAGCAGGCAGAGAGAAGCAGGCTCCTTGCTCAGCAGGGAGCCTGATGTGGGACTTGATCCCAGGACCCTGGAATCATGACCTGAGCCAAAGGCAGACACTTAACCAACTGAGCCACCCAGGAGTCCCACACATAACAACTTTTTATCAAGGTAGAAAATTGTGTTCTACGATTCCTTGTAACATCTTTCTGCCTCTCCTTCTTTATCCAGGGCTCTAATTATATATTATACATTAGTGTAGGACTAATTACTCTCCCATAAGACAAAACCTTTTTTAATATTCTAACCAAAGTCCCCTGAACTATAAAAGAATGTCCATTCACTCCAACTGTGGGGAACAGGTACTATTCCCAGCTCTGTATGAGCTTGGGTTAGCATTCCCTCAGTCTTTCCACGTAGTTCTTTCTCGGCCTCACCATTTTCCTGATGTGTAAATGTTTGTCAGTACTCAGCTAAATACTTGAGGGAAACACTCCAAATCTCCAGTTTTCTCTCTATTCAGTCTCTCCTCTCCCATATTCTGATCAATGAACCCTTGGCTTTCCTGAACTCCTGGTTTAGTCCTTTCAACTCAGGGAGATGGCCAGTATTTGCCCGTGTCCTGCTCCTGTCCACCTCCTTTGGCTCTGCTTCATGGCCTGGACACTTTTTCTTGGCATTTAACTGTGGAAATGACAGATATCTCCTTCTTTGTGTCTTGTCTCTCAGGAATTCCTGGCCTTCATTGTTTGACAACCAATGGCTTGAAGAAAGTGAGGCTCAAGAAGGCTAAGTAACGTGGCAATGTTATTATATGTATTTTATTCCTGTTGTTTAATTGTCTCAGGAAAGAAGATAAAGAGTTATTGGATTTCCATCTCTGCTAGAAGAACAATTAAATACTTCTTTTTAAGTAATGGGATTACATTGTATATGCCACTTTGCATCTCTTTTTTTACTTTTATAAAATTTATTTGAAGTTAAATCACATCTATTGACTTTTTTTGGAGACGATTCTTAAACTATTTCTAATTCCTTTAGAAAAGAGCATAAATTTGTAAAAAGCTAAGCCTTTCAATGTGTGTAGCACCTAGGAATAGAAAAATAAAAGATATTAAGAACAAAACCTATGAAAAAGTGAATGGACAAATCTTTTACTTTACCAGAACACTTCTGAGAGTCACTGTGATCAATAAATGTACATCTTTGCAATTTCCATATTTCTTTTGCGACCATTAATTTAGCATTTAAGGCATGGAATCCTTTTCCAAGATAAAAACAGATTGGCACACCTGTAATTAGGACCTAATTGAGTTACATAGCCTAGAGATGGAAGAAGTAGTATGGCCTGCTATTATATACTTTGGGTTCATCTTAGCAAGCAAAGGACTTTTAAATTCGCTACCACTTCTTTCTGTGAATTAATAATACAGTATGTCAGAACTGTAAAGATTAGGTCAGCCATTAAACCACCACTCTAAGCGTGGATCATGTGACAGCAGTTATATTTCAGAGGAAATAACATCTATGTTTAAAAATACATTATGTAGGGTGACAGGGTGACTCAGTTAAGCATTTGCTTTCTGCTCAGGTCATGATCCCGGGGTCCTGGGATGGAGCCCTGCATCAGGCTCCCTGCTCAGTGGGGAGCCGCTTCTCCCTCTCCCTCTGCCTGCTTGTGCTCTCTGTCTCTCAAATAAATAAATACAATCTTTTAAAAAATACATTATGTGTCTATAGCATATATTAATCATAATCTTATGAAGTCAGAATAAAAGATTTTATTTGGAAAAAAATATTTATTTAACAAATACCTATTTATTTATTATCTACCTATTTATCTATTACGTACCTGAGTTTGGGATGCTGTAACAAAATAATGTAGACAGGGTGGCTTACAAATAATAGAGATTTATTTCTGAGAGTTCTAGAGGCTGGAAGTCTAAGATCAGGGTGGCATCAAGGTTGAGTTCTGCTGAGAACCTTCTTTTGGAATGCCAAACTGCGGACTTCTTATAGTATCTTTACATGGTGGAGAACGGAGAGGGGAAGCAAGCTCATTAGTGACTCCTTTAAGGGCACTAATCCCATTTTTTAGGCCTCTACCATCAAGACCCCATCTAACCCTAATCAACTCCAAAAAGCCCCACTTCTTAATGCCTCATACCTAATGCCTTGGGGGAGTATGATTTCAACATATGAATCTTCTAGGGACACAAACACTCAATTCATAATTCATTCATTCTATCTATCATCTATCTATCCATCTATCTATCTATCTATCATCAATCATCTATCTACTATCTATCTATCTACCTATAATCGTTCTTTCTTTTTATTCTATTCTATTTTGTTCTATTCTATATTTTCTATCCATTTGTCTATTTTTTGTGTTTGATGTCAGACTCTCTGCGCTTGAAGCTCATTCACATTACTTATTACCTGTGTGCCTTTATAGATTTCTTTGTGTTTCTATTTTCTCATTTAGAATATGAGAAAAATTATCATTCCTCCTTATAAAGGAAAAAAAATTGATGGAAGCCCATAACACAATGCTTGACCCTTTTCCTCAGTAAACGTAAACTATTGATTTCTGTTTCTGCTAAAATTTTGATCACAGTCATTTCTCATTATCTGTGATTTTTATCTCTGCCCATGTTAATCCAGAACTGAAGCCCATATTTTTGTTTGATTTTCTGTTTTTAATTCTTTCAACCCCACTTAACAAAAGATGATTTCATGTGAGCATACTTTAGTAAATCTTGACAAAACAGAAAGGCATTAGATTACAGAACTGCCTAGCAAACATTTTTAAAAATTGAAATATCACTGGTCAAAATCTGTAACTCTTGTAGCATCTGGGAATTCTTCACAGGTGGATATTTCAAAGCAATTACTCAGGTGCTCTTAGTTTCCCCACGGACTGTACCCACTCACAAATCCTGTTAAATTCTTAGGTACAGCAGTCTTACCCCAGCCAACTCTCTTTCCTTGCCTCATTTTTTGACTAAATAGCTTTATTAGGTGTGTTTCTAAACAATTGCTGAGATGCCTTCTGTAATTAGCTTTGGACTGGGTTTTATCTTGTAGAAAAGAAGGAAGGAGGGAAAGAGAGGATAGAAAAAGGGAGGAAAATAAATGGGAAGATGGAAGAAAAGTCAGAAACCAGCCCACTTAAGTGCAAACAAAAACATTTCAAAGAAATCTCTTCATTTAAAACAATATAAATGTTGTGTCCTCTGGCAAAAGGCACAGAACTCAAAACAATATTTTTCTCTGATTAAATAATTTTATCTGAAACTTGCTATAGGAATGGTCATCAATTAAAGTGCCCCAGATGCTGAACTTCTGCCCAATTAGCAACTGTGTGTGAGTTTACCATAGACAGAACTTGATAATGCTGCTTTTTCCCCAACAACTCGTTACAAGGTAACCAGGTAATCTGACCTTTAAGGTGCTTTCCCATCCAGAGATTTTAAAAGGCTGTGATTTCCTCATGTATATACAAACCTCACAGAAAGTTTAAGGGATTTTATTAAGTCTTATTCAAATTCATGGAAAGAGCTCAATGCTGAGTTCTGAATGGTTCCCTCAAATGGATTTATATGCTAATGCTACCAGAGATGTAGACAGTCTGTATTTATTGACCTGATGGCTATTATCTACATAGACTTTTCTAAAATATTCATTACCATATTATCTAAGAAGTTCAAACTGTAACGGCCATTTAGGTTCAGAATTTATCTATATGTGGGTGTGTTTGTCCCATTAGCTTAGGAAATGATCATCTCAAGGCTTAACGTGGCTCTTGGGACCCAGTGTCTCTCCTTGAATTCACCTCCCAGACATTAAAATAAAGATACAGTCACCTGGTTTCCTCGCCTTAGTTAGGATTCTACCAACACTGCAGTATTCCGGTACACTCCGTTTATTTGTGTCTTTTCCCAGGGCTTCTTTTACTAACTGTTCATATTTTTCTTCCTTTGTTATTTTGTGCCCTGTGGTATAGCTCAGTCCATCAACGATTGCAGTCAGGACTGAGGCTGCAGGATTCAAACAAAGGCCCACCAGCAACAAAGAAACACTGGCAAGAGCAAACTGTAGTCTGTGTCACCGGAGCCGCTGATCAATCCATGATTGAATTGTTTTTAAATGTATGTCGATTCAAGAACAGGGCTCAGAGATATATTTGAGGCATGAAAGAGAGGGGGAGGTGTGATTCCCAAACAGTTTTCCTCTTAACAGTGCAGAGCTGACCTTGCATTTAAAGATAGAGGATGGGGGAAAGCTCTATGAAAGTGTGAACAGTATGAATAGTGCTGTTTATAGGAAGCTGTTTTAATACTCTTGCTAAAGCTGAACAATAGAAAGAGACAAAGCTCTGAAAAATGCATGCCTTTCCCTGTGATTGATCCTTTTACCTCTCCACTCCTGCCCAGAAGATAAAAAGCATTTACAGGGTAAACAAGCATCAGCGCCTTTATTTTCCCCAAATAGGAGATGTGTCTTCCTTATTTAGAAATTTGCTATTAGAGTATTTGCTATAGTATATTTCCGCCCCCCTCCCCACCTGCACCCCTGTTTAAAAATTAAAAAAAAAAAGGAATTTAAGGTTTTGAAGTGAAAATCTACATGCCTTATAGAAAGCTTTTTGTTTTGTTTTGCTTGCTTTTTGCAATTAATGAACTTATTCTTGGCACAAAGGTACTTGGAATGATGCTAAAAATAAACTTTGAAGTGAAACGGGCCTTGTTTCAAACCTAGATGACACTCTTGAAAAAACCCAGGACAATTGTCTGATGAAAGTAAGTCCTAAGCTTACATCAGTTCCCACCCCCCTCCCAACCCCACTTTTAACTATGTTATTTCTAAATTTCTCTAGGACAACATAATTGCATAATAGCAACACCTTACATCTTAAACAGGAAAATTCACATTTAATATGGACATTGCAGTCGGGAGTAGGCTAAAGGCTTCCACCCACTGTGTCACTTGCTTCTTATCATGACTCTTCTAGGTGGTCCCACCCTCTTGCGTAAGGAAACGGCCCTCTGAAGTTCTTAGGAACACACAGATGGCATGCAGTTTGTAAGTGACAAAAGTGAGATGTGAGAACAAGTTTGGTTAAATCCAAGGATCTTCTTGCTTCTCTTCATCGACGGTTCTCAAATGGTAGGGCAAACTCTAATCAAGAACAGAGACTGAAAGAAAAAACACAGGCTGCTGGGCCCCGGCCCCAGAGTCTCTAGTCACTGGGTCTAGATGAGGCCTGTGAACTTGCATTTATGACAGCCCCCCCCCCCACCGCCCACGCCTCGCCCCGGGGTGTTGCTGATGCTGCTGGTCTGGGGACCATACTTTAAAAACCACTCCTCTATACTGCGCTGCCTCTCACTGGAAAGATACACTTGGGGTATTTTACATTTTACTACCAACAAAATTTGCTATTCAAGATGAAATACTTGAGAATCATTTGAAGGATGAAATACTATACAGTGATGAGTTAAATTTTATTAAGTTCTTGGTTTTTATGCATGTAGAAATCACATGCTACAGGATTAAAATAATGAATAAAATATAATCCGTGTCCTCCAAGAGCTCATCAACTAGTTGAGATTACAGCCATAGATACATATTTAAATTTATCATTAACAAGGCAAACACAATGAATGCTTCGGCAGACTTTCAAATAATGTACTCTGGGAATATGAAGTAGGAAATTCTATTTTAAAACAAGTCCGTATTACCTTCAGCTTGCTTTACCTTCAAATCACTTCCTCCCTCTGTCTCTTGCTTTCAAATAAAACTAAATATATCCTATTTACCGTGGCTATTTCTTCAAATCACACTTACAGCTATTAAAAAACAAAATTCAGCCAAGTAGATTTGATAATTTAATACACTTTATTCAACAGCTCATGAATCGGGCAGCGTTCCATCTAGCCAGCAAAAAAGATCTCCAAGGAGCTGTATAAACTGGAAGGCTTTTATAGGAAGAAAGGGGGAAGGGATAAGGAAAGCGTGGATTACCTCACCTTCTTTTGGGGGATGGAGAGGACCTAGGTGGCAGAGTGCCTCATTGGTGCTGACCCGAAAATTCCAGACTGACCAGTTAAGACGCCATTCCCGGGGAAAGCAGAAACTACAATTACGTTAGGTACTGAACCTTGGTTTGGTGGCGTAGGCTTAGCACGAGTGACTCCATTTGGGGCCCGTTACTTCTTTTTAACACACCTACATCACGAAATGAGGCTTCCACGTCAAACACAACAGTAAAACCGCAGTGGGAGAATCCACGCATAACCTTCTAATTGCAAAATCCAAAGGTCTGAAAACGGCCCTTATGTTTCTGAGGCATTGGGCACACTACCGATCATTCTGCAACACCCTTAGCCCAGGAGACCCCAGCCTGCCACTTGCTTCTCCCACTCCCTCGGACTGTTAAGCTCACTTCTTTTTCTTGTCTCAAAACCTAGACTTTAAGATCGCTATTCCCTGAATTTTGCCATAGACTCTTTTCTCATATCTTACAAGACTTTCTCCATCTCACAAAGGAATGATTTTTATTAAAATGAATCTGTACCTTATTTCCCCTTTGAAAAACATCCACTGGGGATTCAGTTGCCTAAAGGCAAGCAAGGCTTCTCATCACCTGGTCTGGTTAATGTTCCATGTGATCTCTTGCTTCTCTTTTACCTGCTCAATTCAGTGTCCATCTCCCTGGATCCATTATTTCATTGGCTATTTTTAACTTAAGGTACACACGATTGAGTGTGATTAACTCACTCCATGGGTAACACAAGAGGCTTCTCCTCTGCTTGTCTCTATCTTCTACTCCTGTGATACTCTCCTGCCACCTTTGTGCTTTATTCCTCCTTCATTCTTCTCAGGCCAACAGACACACACACTAATGAATTTAACATATTCTTCCATCACATGTTACATGTGGTTAGTACAATATATATTAACACTTGGAGATCATGCACTTTTTTTTTGTGGTACTCAGTGAGCATATTTTTTACCAATCTATTCATTATCATTCTTAGTTCTAATTTGCTTCGTATTAAGAATTTGAAATTAATTCATTTTTCTACATATAGTTCTACTTCATTAATTTTGCAAGAAATTTTTCTATTTTTCATTCATGCTTGATCTGCATTGCTTAGTATTCCTAATGTAGACACTTCGTTTTTGCTGAAATACTTCCTTCCAGATTGTTACTTTCAGAAACGGACTTTTCCGTGATAAAAATTCTAAAGCATTTTCACTCAGAGAATATTTATTTCACTCTCATATTTACAAAGTAATTTAGGACTTACTTTCATCAGGCAATTGTCCTGGGTTTTTTCAAGAGTGTTATCTAGGTTTGAAACAAGGCCCGTTTCACTTCAAAGTTTAAATTTTCCTTGAAAAACTGAAAAAATTACCCCCATTGTCTTCATTTTAATCCTACATTTCAACAAAATATAGGTTTTATATTTAACAAATTATATATAATTATATTTAGTATGTTACATTATATAATTTATATATAACAAATAATTATATTATATTATATACAACTTAAAACATTTTATGTTATATTAAATTATAATATGTTATATACATATTATGTATTAAAGAAATACAAGGTTCTGTATACTTTATCACCTAATGTATTTAGTTTTTTACTTTTCTGACATTCAAATAAGAGGTATCAGCTGTGGGGCGCCTGGGTGGCACAGCGGTTAAAGCGTCTGCCTTCGGCTCAGGGCGTGATCCCGGCATTGTGGGATCGAGCCCCACATCAGGCTCCTCTGCTATGAGCCTGCCTCTTCCTCTCCCACTCCCCCTGCTTGTGTTCCCTCTCTTGCTGGCTGTCTCTATCTCTGTCGAATAAATAAAAAAAAAAAAAAAAATCTTTAAAAAAAAAAAAAAAGAGGTATCAGCTGTATAAGTTAAGTGGCCTGCAATTTTACTCCATTTTATATTCCTGAGACCTTTGTATCTATAGATGCATTTCGTTTATTTTCATTTCTGTGTAGTGTTTATTGTAGGACTATTCTAACATGTATTTATTTATCCTGCTATTGATAGCATCTTGTTTTGAAGGGTTTTGTTTTGTTTCATTTTGTTTTTAGAAATCAAGTTGCCATAAATGTTCTTGAGCATGTCTTCAGTGCACACGCTGAAGTTTTCTCCAGGTAAATCCCTGGGAAGGATTGCTGGACTACAGGACATGCACATCTTCACTTCCCAAGATGGTGCTGAGTTAGTTTGCAAAGCGATTGCTCTACTTTGTATTCTCAGCAGCAGTCTTTGCTGCTGTTCATCCTCACCAACACTTTGTATGTCTTGACATTTTATTTTTTGCCAATCTGACGATGAAATTGTATTTTATTGTGGTATTTCAATACCAATTTGCCAGTTATTTATTTTTTTAACAGTTTTGGTGGAGGACATTTGTGTATCATCTTCTTGGAAGTGCCTATCAAAGTATTTTCACCATTAGTTTATCCCTTTCTCTGCCATGCATATGAATTATTTTTATATCTTCCAAAATAATCTATTATGTATATATAATATAAATAACAATGTATTGTAGATCTATATGTGTGTGGGGGTGGGTATATGTACATACAATGCAAATATCTCCTCCGACTTTGTGAATAACTTTTAGTCTTCTGATAAATTGATGTTCTTAGTTTTAATGGAAATGAAAAGCTCAAACTTTTAACTTATGTTTTAGGCTCTCTGTATCTTGTTTAAAGAAGTCATTTCCCCACTCCAAGATTATACAGTCTCCATGTTGTCTTCCGAAACCTTTTTTTTTTTTTAAGGATTTTATTTATTTATTTGACAGAAAGACAGCCAGGGAGAGAGGGAACACAAGCAGGGGGAGTGGGAGAGGAAGAAGCAGGCTCCTAGTGGAGGAGCCTGATGTGGGGCTCGATCCCAGAACGCCGGGATCATGCCCTGAGTAGAAGGCAGATGCTTAATGACTGAGCCACCCAGGTGCCCCTTCTGAAACCTTTATAGTTATACATTTCACATTTAAATCTTTAGTCCTTTTGGAAATAATAGTAAGATGGAAATGATATAAGGATCGATTAATCTGTCATGTAAACAGCCAGTTTTACCAGCATCATTCATTTAATACTCCATCCTTCCTACAACTAATCTGCTTCACTCTCTTTGTCAGGTATAAACTGTCCATATATGTGCTAATGTGTTCCTTAACCCTCTACTTTCTCCGTTGGTCTGTCTTACTTTGCCCCAGTGCAAAATGTCTTGGTCATTTTAGCTTTCTAGTAAGTCTGGATATCTGGCAAGGTCACTTACCTTTGCTTTTTTTTTTTTTTTTTTAAGATTTTAAAAAAAATTTATTTGAGAAAGTGAGCAAGGGAGAGAGAGAGAGCAGGAGAGGGGAGGAGGGACAGAGGGAGAGGGAGAAGTAGACTCCCCACTGAGCAGGGAGCCAGAGGTGGGACTTGATCCAGGATCCTGGGATCATGACCTGAGCCAAGGGCAGTTACTTAACTGACTGAGCCACCCAAGTGCCCACTTACCTTTGACTTCTTCGTCAACAATATCTTAGCTTTACTGTATCATTTGTTCTCACATACAATTTTTAGAATTATTAAACTTTAAGTTAAATTTTATGAAATATTTTGTAAGATTATATTGGAATTAAAGTAAACATGTAAATCAATTTGTAAAGGATTCACAATATCCTGATATTAACTCTATAAACATGGTACATATTTCTATGTAAGTCTTTTGATAATTTTCTTTCTAATAGGCATTGTATGTTTTGTGAGAACTTTATATTGTTGGTTATTGTCAGTAATATACATTTTTAAATCACATAAATAAGAACATTTGTGATTAATTATGCATCCAAAATTTGGCTGGCTTTAAAATTTTAATGATTTCTCTTAAATCACTG
Source organism: Ursus americanus (assembly GCF_024610735.1). NCBI lineage: Eukaryota > Metazoa > Chordata > Mammalia > Carnivora > Ursidae > Ursus > Ursus americanus. The sequence continues at coordinate 41,283,582 of NC_142145.1, forward strand.
TAGGTTTTCTACTTAGGTAATGATATAATCTATAAAAATGAGGGTTTGTGTTTTTCCTTTCCAATTTACATAATTCTATTTTTTTCTTTGCCTTACCATACTGATTAGACAGTATTCTTCTTTGCCTTTTTTTGTGAATATGAAAAGGATTTAAAAAATATTTTACCATTACATAAAAGGGGTGTAGTAGGTATTTGTGTATGGTCCCTTATCAGATTAACTAAAATTCCTTCTAGCCATATTTGCTGACTTTCTGAAATCATAACTGGATGCTCATTTTTACTAAATGATGTTTTCTGCATCTTTTGAAATGATTAAGAATCCAGAAATAGACCCCCACATATAGGGTCCATTGATTTTTAATAAAAAACCAAAGACAACTCAAAAGAAAAAGAACAGTTTTTTCAACAAATGATGCTGGAAAAATTGGATATCATATGCACCCAAAATAAATCTATACCTATACTACATAGAAAAATTACTCAAAATGAATCATGTTCCCAAATAAAAAATCTATGTGAAGACTTCTATATGACACACAAAAAAAGTTTATAGAGAAAAAACATGATGAATTGTACTTCATTGTGAATAAGAACTTCTGCTTTTCAAAAGAAACTGTTAAGACAATTAATACACAAGCCATAGATGGGGAAATACTTGCAAATCATGTATTTTAAAATATGCTAACAGGTGCATATACCGAGCATGTAAAGAACCCAGAAAAACTAAGGAAGGCAAAGGAATTTTAAATTTAATTTAAAGAGAATGGACAAGAGATCTGACAGAAAATTCACCAAAAATACCTATGGATGGCAAGCTAGTACATAAGCAGCAGCTCACCATCACCAGTCACTAGGGAAATGTACGTTAATGCCACAGTGAGCCAGCACTGCGCACCTAATAAAATGGCTAAGATTAAAAAGAGTGATCACACCGTGTGTTGGCAAGGATGAAGAGCAAATGGGTTGTTACACATTGCTTCTGGGAGTATCAAATGTATAACCACTTTGGAAAACAGTTCGGGAGTTTCTTAAGAAGTTCGGTATGCACCTACCTGACCTAACTATCCAACTACGAGACATTTACCTACGACATTTACCTAAAAGAAATGAAAGCGTACATCCACACAAAAACTTACAGCAGTTCATAGCTCTGTTGATAATTAAAAAAAAAAATTGGAAACAACCAAGATATCCACAAAAGATGAATGGATGAACAAATTATGGTATATGCATGTAAGGGAATATTATTCAACAATAAAATAACATGAATTATTGATACATGCAACAATTGGGCGGATCTATAATTGTTTTGACACAGACAAAAAAGATCATGTACAATATTATTCCATTTATATAAAATCCTAGAAAATGCAAACTTATCAATACTGACAGAAAACAGATCTATATATAGTTGCTTAGGAGTAAAGGGTAGGAGATATAGCGGGGTGGATTACAAGAAGAAACTTTCGAGGGTAATGGATATGTTTACTATCTTGACTGTGATGATTTCACAGCTATATATATACACAAACTTATGACACTATGCATAGTATTATGTTTAGTTTATTGTATATCATTTATGCCTCATTATAGCTATAACAAAAAACTACTCGTTGGTAGAATATTGAATGTTTTTACCCTGAAATTGAGGTCAAAGCAAGATGTCTAGTCTCATGATTTCTATTCAATATTGTACTGCTGGTTATAGCCAATGGCAGTAAGGGAAGGAAAGGAATTAAATGTTCTTGATTCAACTCGGTGAAAAATGCAGTCTTTTTATTACATGGTGCTGGGTCAACTAGACAGTAATATGGGGAAAAAACAAACCTTGACCAATATTTACACTGCACACAAACATGAATTTGAGGTATATTAATTAATTAATCCAATTAGTTAATTAGATTAAGTAATCAATTAGACTAATTGATTTGAGGTAGTCCTAAAATTTAAAAGCTAAAGTACAAAGCACCTGGAAGATAAGCATAATAGAATAGCTTTGTGATCTCACTGTAGGCAAAATTTCTTAAGGCAAATGACCTAAAAACGCTAACCAAAAATGTAAAAATTTGTAAACTGTTCTTTTTAATATTAAAAAATTTCTGCTTCTCAAAAGAAATTTAAAAAGCAAGACACAGAGTAGGAGAAAATATTCACAATGACCTGGCAACCTGAATATATAATAATTCCCATCAACCACTAATAAAAAGATAACCTATTTTTTTGAAATGAGCAAAGGACTTGGAAATGCATTTCACAAAGGATATCATATAAACAAATGATCAACAAGCACATGAAAAGATGTTCGATGTCATCGGTCTTCAGGGAATTACAACGTAAAACCACAGCAGCCGTTACACACTCATTACAATGGCTAAAATTTAAAAGACTGCGTAATACCTAATGCTAGAGAGGATATGGGGTATCTAGAAAACTCCCATACTTTTGATGGGGGTGTAAAATGATACAGCCAGTTTAGGAAATCTCTTGGCAGTTTCTAATAAATTGCACCTACCATCAGATCCAGCTATTCTACTCTGTGCCAGTCTTGGTTCAAGCAAAGGAAAGAAAGCATGAGCAATTTGAACAAGGGAAGTTTAATAGAAATTGATTAAATATAACAGGGGGTTAGAGACTAGACAAGTAAAGACAACTCCAAAGTACACAAGAATAGCACATAGAAGTCACTACTTCTGAGGCTTAGATAAAGCACCCAAAAAAGTGACATCTACCTCTCAGGACAAGGCTGAGTAACAGAGTAGCGTGACCATTTCCTGTCAGTGGAACTTGGTGGAAATGGACTCCTCGCGTCCCGAGTAAAAGCACAACAGCATATCGTCAGCTATAGGCAATATGCTGTAGAGCGGACGTCTATAATTTATGTGTCTTATATAACTGTTTTATACCCATGGACCAACTTCCTATTTTCTGCTCTCCCCATCCCCTGGCAGCCACCATCCTATTTTCTGCTTTTGTAAGTCTATTTTAGATGCCTTGTAGAAGTGGAATCATGCCGTATCTGTTCTTCTGTGACTGACTGACTTCCCTTAGCGTCATGGTTTTGTTTATTACCTTGACCGGGGTCATGGGATTGCAGGTATATGTGTATGTCCAAGCTCATCAAATTATACATATTAACTATGTGCAGGCTTTTTCGTATATCAATTATGCCTCAATAAAGTTGTTTAGGGAAAAAAACCAAACCTCTGGGGAAACTTGTACATGGATATGTACGTCACTGGAGACATTCTCCTACAAAACTTACCGGGGTGGGGGCAGAGGCGTGGGTGGGGAGGTGGGGGCTGCGGTGCCGGGGGAAACTGTTGGTTTGAGCGCAGATGCCTACCGCGCACGCAGCAGCAGTCACGTGCTCGTGAAGCTCCGTGTGCTGGAGAAGGCTGAGGCCTGAGAAATTGTCCGCACTGCGGAAACTTGCAGAGAAGCTAACTGGAGCCCAAAGGCAAACCTTCCTCCTGCAACGTTTCTCTAGCGCCCTCTGTTGACAAAATTTAACCCGGTGAAATTGACGAAGGAAAAAAAATTTAACTGGCCCAGATCCATTTTCATAGAGAAGGCCAAATTTTGGAATGTGGAACTGAGAGGCAGTAAATAAGTAGCTGGCACACCTTCCCAGGTGTTTAGTTTCCAAAGTAATAATTTCCAGGTAATAATGTCCAAAGGAAATTAAAATATATTTATCATAAACACTTAACAAGGATGTTCATTACAGCTTTGTTTGTAATAGCAATAAAAAACATGGAAACAACACAGCATAAATGGTTTTAACACAAGATTAGATCAATACATTCTGGTATATTTATACAAAGGCACACTATACAGCAATAACAAAGATGATTTCATGCGACATATGCAAATCCGAAAAACATGTTGAATCAAACGTGCATAGTGTATGGATCTACTTTCATGAAATTACAGAACAACAAAATTAATTTTGGGAGGAAGAAAAAAGAAATAAGAATAGTGGCCGAGTCCAGGCAGGGAACATGGATGGGGATTAACTGGAAAGGCACAGAGGGAACTTTCTAGTGTTGTAGTAGAGTTCAATATTTTGATTAGATATTGGTTAAATTACTGCACACTCATCAAAACCCATCAAACTGTACTCTTAATATGTATGCATTTCATTAGATACAATTTTGCAACAATTAAAGAAATTATACATCTGAAGTGACCTGACTAGATCAAATTAGTGAAATAAGGTTGTAACTTAAGAAAATGTATAAATTCTATTTTTTTCCATACTAAAATATTCTGACAGAGAGAGCTTTAGTAACATTTAGTCTTATTTTAGTTTATGGTCACATCCTTTCCTAAGTGAAAATGCAAGACAAATAAAATTTTTTAGGATGATCAAAAAAATTATAGTCCGGTATATATTCACAATGTTATGTAGCTTGTCTTAATTGCTAATTTCCAGGGGCTTTTATATCCCTAGAAATGAAGAAAATGGGGGCACATATGTAAATGATTTTTATCTCTGTTGAAAGATTTATGTTTTAGCCTTCAAACAATAGACAGTAAAAAGACTTGCTGACAAATACTAACTTCTCTAAAATAGGGAGCCAAGCAGAACGTGGGCCTTCTTTTCACATTTGTTGGTTATGTGAAGTGCAATAGAAGGAATCAGAAAAAGCTATCCAGGGGTGCCTGGGTGGCTCAGTCGTTGAGCGTCTGCCTTCGGCTCAGGGCGTGATCCCAGTGTTCTGGGATCGAGCCCCACATCAGGCTCCTCTGCTAGGAGCCTGCTTCTTCCTCTCCCACTCCCCCTGCTTGTGTTCCCTCTCTCGCTGGCTGTCTCTCTCTCTTCTGTCAAATAAATAAATAAAATCTTAAAAAAAAAAAAAGAAAAAAAAGAAAAAGCTATCCAGTTATTGTGACCTACAGAACCTACAGTCAATCTAGTTGAGGGTATAGTCAATGAGGAGTTTTCAAAAGCTACTAAGCTGTTAGCTTTGAATGACTGTATCGAGTTAACATATCAGACATAGCATCATCATAATTTTTACAGTATAATGATGTGGTCATTAGAATGACAAGAATCTCTCCAGCATATATTTTTGAAAGAAAATTCAATGCATTAGGTGCTCAATTCCATTTGCTGATGGGCAAGTGGCCAAGGCAAGCTTCTTGTGCAGCAAAACATGAATGAAGGTGGGCTATCAGATATCAAGTAATGTAAACAAGGCAGTCAAAACGAGTAATGATCTGATTTTGTGTCAAAATAAAACAAGAATTAAAGAATGGAGCTGCAAGTGTTAATATTCTCAGATTTCCTATTTTCATAGAAAAGCGTGACTATGATCGGGGTTTCAGTAGCAACAGGCGAGAGTGTTATCAGAGTCATGATAGAGATAAATGGCTTCTCATATGTCTTCTTTCTTGTAATCACAGAAGGATATGGATCAGACATGATGTTATAGCTGTATTTAAAGAACAAAGCAACAACTGTGTCCCCGCAGCAGACTTTTGTTCTTGTCAGAATAGAAGGTGCTAACTACGAGAGGGCTTGTATCTGTAAAGAACAACACAAGTGATTCTATTATTACATGTACTGATTGATTATTTCTCTTGCTTTCTATACCACTGTCTTTCAGGACTTAACAAAAAAATAATGACACTTTCTATATTGAACCTAATATTGGAATGTGAAGTATATTGGAAAGTGGATTTTGCACAAAGAGTAAGTGAAGTCCATATTTTGATTTTCATTTCCAACAGACATTTTCAGTACATGAGTGCCTGAGTAAAAAGTTACATTATATAAATAAGGACATGTCCCTATAAGCCATATATTATTACAAGGGTAAATAAGAAACTTGCTTGGATTTTGTATTTTTATTAATAATAAAATATAAAATGCATATTTTTATTCTGAATATAACTATTTGCTTTTCTAAAGTAAACTTACTTTTTCAAAGAACATTTAACTTGTAATGTATAATAATACTCAATTAAAAAGTTACCATAGAAAAATCCATATATAATATTGTATACTTATGTTATTTTAGTATCTTCTCATCTTACTGCATTTGCAAAACTCAAAAGTGGTGTTCCAAAGTTCTGAGTTTTCAAGTAATGTCATGAGGGAAAAATAAGGTAATTTCAAAACGTATCAAAATGTTTTTTATTATGTTAATAAAGAAATTGAATACTTCAGAATTTATATTAATCCACTCTGAGTAAACACAGTTTCATATCACATTTATTTATTCACTTATTGTTGATTCTAATATCATTATCTTGGTATAAATTAGAAAGGAGGTATAAAATTAAATGGAAATTATTGTAAACAAGGTGCTTATAAACACATTAGAAGTCATATAGATAAAAATCTCAAAAATCATGGCTGATATTTGGTATTGAACCTTACTCTGCTTTATCCCATAGAGACTTCCACTGAGGTTGACATCGCTTTGGCGATCAATCAAAGACATCACAATAAAATGGAAAGTTGCATTACCTTTCTTGGCTGAATATATTCTTATCATTAATATTTCTACTATAGTAATTATTATAGCCCATATTTATTCCCTGCCCTTAAGAATTAGGACTTTATGAAAATGTATATTCTAAAGTTCTTTCCTTGATTACATGTTGAGTACTGTACTGAAAAGTGAAATGTAGGAGCGCCTGGGTGGTTCAATCAGTTTCAGCCTCAGGTCATGATCTCGGGGTCGTGAGATGGAGCCCAGCATCGGGCTCCACACTCAACGCTGAGTCTGCTTGAGATTCTCTCCCTCACCCTCTGCTCCTCCCCCTACCCCCACCCTGCCTTGTGCACCTGCACATATGCTCTGTCTCTCGAATAAATAAATAAAACCTTCAAGAATAAAAAAAGTGAAAGGTAGGTTAATCGTGACTTATTCTTAAGAGACTGTACATTCTTTTCTAAAAGTGCTTACAATAATCACTTTAGAATTAATACATTCTCAAATTTGCCAAGCTTTTACACAGTCTACTTTCTTCTACTTCCAGAATCTTTGCTCCTTCCTTTAGGATTAGTTAACAGTTTTGTCAAGAAGGAAGACTTTCCTCTGCCCTTCAAGGTCCTTCTAGCTGAACTTAGAATCAAATTGACATGAGACAGATTAACAGGAGAAAATCAAATTTAAGAAGGGTTTGTATAGAGAATCCACACATCCATGAGATTCCAAAGACAACGAGGCAACATGAAGTTTATATGAGCTAAGGAGAGGGGTAGGGTCAGAGGATACAAAGGGAAGCAAGGCCATTAGCAAGAAGGGGAAAAGAGATGTTTTCAAAAACAAGGATTGCCCTATCACGCAGAAAAGTTCCACAGATAATGGGAAGTCCCTGTTAATAGTTCTCTTCCTGGTACAGGCTCTCCTTTCCAATGTAATTTTAGGCAGTTGGGTTTTGATTACTTTTAACTCAAAATAATGTTCATGCCAAGGTGGCCCATCTTGGGCAGCCTGCCCTTGGCCCCTACAATTTTCATATTGTCAGATTTTAAAGATTTATTTTTATCATCTCTTCCTTTCTCCAGATACTCTCTAGGATTAAGAATGTAATTTTTTAGGCACCTCGGTGGCTCAGTTGGTTAAGCGTCTCCCTTCAGCCCAGGTCATGATCCCAGGGTCCTGGGATCGAGTGCTGCATCAGGCTCCCTGTTCAGTGGGGAGTCTGTTTCTCCCTCTACCCTTCCCCCCTGCTCATGATCGCTCTCTCTCTTAAATAAATAAATAAAATCTTAAAAAAAAAAAGAATGTGATTTTTCAATTACATCTTCAAATTCTATTCTTTCAGTATATTTTGATCCATTGTATCTGAGTCTGAAGACTTGAAATTATTTAAACTGTTAAGGGTTTTCTTATAAATTAAATTTTCTCTTAAAGATACGTGTTCGTCCTTTGAAAGATTATTATCCTCGTGAAAAGAGATGAAACGAAATGAGTTGAGTATTTCTACATTCTTTCTGTGATGTCTTCTCTTAATGTACATACCACATCCACACCTAAATTAATGATTTAATTCTATTAATTTCCTTCTAAGAGCTGCCAAAGTTTTGTTCTGCAAATTTTGGTAGATTGTGTCTTTATTTTCACTGAATGGAAAATATATTCTAATTTTACGAGTCACTTGATTTGTGATTTAAGAGATGTTAGAAGTAAGTTTTTTATTTCCAAATATTTTAGAGATTTTTTTGGATATTTCTCTCTTACTGATTTCTAACATAATTCTGTCACAGTCAGAGAAAATATTTGTGTTTTCCTGCTTCTTAACATGCCCAATGATCTTTGATTGGATGCCAGATTGTGCTATTCTGATGTAATAAAAAATACTATTCATCCCCAGTTCCTGGCATAGAGATCCTAAAATCCTTGGAATTTCCTGAGTAATGGAGGTGAGAGGAGCATCTTCTGTTATTCGTAATAAGCTTCTTTCAACAACACCTGTTTATGTTAATGAGGTAATGAGGTGATTTTGGAAAGCCCCTAATGATGGGGGTGCTGACAGTCAGAGGAATCAACTGTGTGGTTAAAGGATTAGTTCCCCCCACTGTCCCCTCTAGAGAAGGGAGAGGGGCTGGAGTTTCAATTAACTGCTAATGGCCAATGATTTAATTAATCATGTCTACATAATGCAACCTCCATAAAAACCTTAATCGAGGGGGTTCAGAGAGCTTCTGGAGTTCAGTGAAGACATCAAGCTGCTAGGAGGGTATGCATGCAGAGAAGCCATGTAAGCTCCATGCCCTACCCCCAACTTGCCTTATGCGTCTCTTCCATCTGGTTGTCCCTGTGTTGTATCCTTTATAATAATCCAATAACGGTAAGTCAAGTATTTCCCTGAGTTCTCTGAGCCATTCTAGCCAATTTTTGAACCTGAGGAAAGGGGTCGGTTGTGAGAAACTCCAATTTATAGCTGGTCTGTTAAAAGAACAGATGACAACCCCGGACTTGCAATTAACATCTGAAGTGGGGGGCGGTCTTACAGGACTAAGATCTTAACCTGCTGGGTCTGCACTCATCCTAGGCAGTTAGTGTCAGAATTGAGTCAAACTGTGGGACACTTAATCAGTGTCCACCAACATCTGGAGAACCGCTTGCTTTGGAAAACTCACATATCTGGTGTCAAAAATGTTGTGAGTAGTACAGAGAGAAAAAAAGAAGGTGTTTTCTTTCACAGATATTGTTAATTCTTCTTTCTTGGGTCCTGATTTCTTTTCCTATAAATATTCTAGAGCCTCTTTTCCTGGGATGCAGTACTTTGAAATAGCTTGATCCTTTCTGGTTTTGCTTTTAAGATTCATTAATTAGGACCAGAACAACATTTAAGCTGGGGCTAATTATGCCCCAATACTAAAGTAAGATCATTCTATATATACTGTGTCCAATGCCCAGTGAACTATGAGGTTTTCTCCAGTGGCTGATGAGCTCTTTATGAGAACCAGATACTATTCTCTCTAACCCTTTTAGTGGATTTTTTCCCCCAGCCTCTGGCAGTTTCCTCACAAGTATGCACTGATCAATACTCTACTGAAAACTCAAGGTAGGTTTTCTTTCTCTCTCTAGCTCTCTCTACAGCTTTCTCCTCTCCAGCACTTTCTTCTGCAAACTCTAGCCTTGGTCGGTTGGATGTTCAGCTCCATCTTCTTAACTTGGGGAGTCCACTGGGCTACACTTGGGTTTCCTTCCTTGAACCCTTCCTTTTCAAGGCAGTAAGCTGTGGAGGGGCTCATCTCCCTATCAGGGAACACTACCACATAATGTTTAGTGTTTTAAAAACCATTGTTTCACATATTTTGTCTTATTTTTCTTAGTTGGTTCAGGGAAGGGTACATCCATTCTTTGCTTCTGTATCTTAGTCTAAGGCAAAAATCACAATCCACTTTTACATTTATTATAAATTGATCCTAAATCACAGTCTCCTTCTCACAAGTTTTCATCTCTATAGTGCATTTGAATGTTTAGATTCCTATGACGATATGCTATTTCTTTTAAATAAAAATGTCAAAGTAGATGCAAAATCTAAAATCTTACCTGTTTCACCTGATCTCACTTTACTACTCTGTGGAAAGCTTCCTTTTGTTTTGCTAGTTTCAGCATAAGTACTAAGCCAATTGTTCTCCCGTGCCAGCTTGGATGAAGTATCTAGGAAACTCTTGAGTTAAATAATAAATGCCTAATTCAAGTGGGTTGATATATATATATATGTATATATATACCTTTGCTAAAGGCATTGATTTATCTTTACTCTAAGTGGATATACTCATTTGTTAGGATGTGATGGTCTATGTGAAATATTATCTATAGCTCTAACTCTTGTATATGTTATGTATATGTTTCATTCAACATGCATAGTGTTGGGGGAAATTTTTAATTTTCATTCTTAATAGAAGTTATTTTCTGGGGCACCCAGTTGGCTCAGTAAGTTAAGTAGCTGGCTCTTGATTTCAGCTCAGGTCATGATCTCAGGCTCATGAGATTCAGCCCCACATTGGGTTCCATGCTCAGCAGGGAGTCTGCTTGAGATTCTCTCCTCCCTCTCCCCCCACTCAAGCTTTTTCTTTCTCTAAAATAAATAAATAAATATTTTAAAAATATATTTTAGAAAAAGATATTTTGCTTATATAGAATGTCTGAGCTTACCCATGTTTTCTTGTTTAATTTAGAAAAGGGATCTCCAGGGAATAATACTATTAGGCAAAAATGGACTTCTTGAATTCCCCAGGGAAAAAAAGAAGATAAATGTGAAATACGAAATAAAAATTTATAGAAGTGTCCCTGCATGTGATTTTCAGACCAGTTCTGAAGCCCAAACTCATGTTTTCCTTTTACAATCGGTCACTAGTAACTCACCATTTAAAAATGGTGACACTTACTTCTGGATGTGCAGCTCATATATCAACTCATATTTTTATTTCTGAGTTGTCAGTTGCAGTTTTAATCTTTTCTGAAGAAATTAAAATATCAAGATGTTCATCTTCAACAATATGGCAGACTAAACATAACATTTCTCCTTCAGAAAACAATTTAAAATGGTGAATCAAATATTCTTCTTGCATTGGACATTATACATCTGGCCCAGAATACTAAATGAGATTTCTAAGTGATTGTCATGTGGATACCTCACACGGAAGTCATATAAGTTATGACAAATCTCCACTTAGTACCCCAGAGAGTTGTATAGTTTACTTATTCTCCAGGTACCCATGCTGTATAGATTCTGCATCTAGTTGATCTTTTACCCAGAGATGTCCTGCTAAAGGCATTCAACAGATCAGGTCTCTTCTTCTGAGAATGTATCATTGGACATATACTTAAAGGTCTGATGAGGAGGTTGGCTGGGTCCCTCTTTCTTTCCATTCCCCAGAGGTATCCCCTAACGCCTCATAAAGAGAATGAATGTATCACAGGCCAGCTGTTTAACTTCCTACAGTGCAGCCACCGTAGAGGAACATGTAACAGATATGCTTTTATCTTCAAAGTAGAAATAGCTCAACATTTTAAAATGCTTTTATATTCATAATTTTAATAAATAAATGGATAATTAAATCTCGGAAAAGGATGATACTGTCAGTCAGATAAACGTGATGCCTCCATGCTTCTCCATGGCTCTGAATTAGCCTCAGGATATCATGTCCTCACTGATCTACATGTGTACAGAGTTTTCCTAAATTCTCAAAACATTAAAAAGATATTAAAGTAATAAAATTCCAGCTATTTGTGTATACGATAAGATCAACACAACATGAATTCTTTTTTCCATACAACTCAGTAATAGAAATTACTCTTTCAATCTGGAATCTTCGTTGAGATTTTTTTTCCTCCAAAGGGGTGTATTTCCTCATATCTGATTCTCATCACATTTATGACTGCTAAATATTAACCAGATAATTTTTTATATTCTTTGAAGTGTATTTTCCATAACAAAAATAAACAAATATTAATTAAGAAATTATCAGGAAAAATGTGCAGGAGGGATGTGGTGATATAGTCTAGGAGTGGAAACATAAAATCAAAATGAACAAAAGAACCCAAGTTTTGTGGGGATACAGAGGATGTAATTATAGTCTAGAGATTAAGGAAGACTTTGAAGAACAAGAAGAAATGTAAGGGAAAAGGGAAATTTTAAAGGATAAATTGGATTTTAAGAGGAGAGAAGAATAAACTCCAGACAGATTTAAGAACACTTCTGAATGTATAAGACATGTAGTGCATAGTATGATCTGGGAGTCATAAGTAGTATGGTGGGGGTATAGTGGGAAATAAAGTTGTAAAGGGGTCATTATTCATGGTAGGGAATAATGAATGCCAGTCTAAAGAGTCTGGGTTTTATTTTGTAGATTAGATAGATTTGCTAAAGTATTCTGAATAAGATGAGCCTTCAACAATTAAGTTTTAGAACTGCTGTATAAGGAAAGGAAAGAAATCAAAATAACATTTGTTGAATGCCAATCAATGTCCTTGGCACTTCCATTTATTCTAATACACTTATCCCTGGCCCTAGTCCATGTTAAAACTGTATTATGTAATTTACATGTGGGGAAAGAGCATTCATAAAAGTTTTATCATTTACTCCAAGTTAGTAAATGGATAGAATTGAAGTTTACAGATGAAGAGAGCCTATAGAGCCATGAAAACTTTAAGGAGGCTCTAACAGCAATTTAGATGAGAAATGAGGACAGTTATAACCAGGGTAATTGCAGTGAGGAATTTAAGGAAGTGAAAGATTCAATATGTTCCAGGAGCTTCATTGATGATACTTAAGGGATGAGGAAGTTAGTGTAGAAAAATGTTTCTTAAGTCTCTATTGTCCCAAGTAATGCAGTAGAAATTCAGGCTTGTTCTGAAAAGCAAGCTCTATCAAACTCTTTTGCTATTGACCAAGTTATTTAACCTTTTTGAACAAATTTGGAGTAGTTACTCTGAGGATAGGAAAAAATGCATAGTTTGGAGCACTGTGTCTGCCTAGTAGGTGATACTCAGTAAGATGAACTGTCAATGCTATGATATAACCTGCTCCATTGTTCATCCTTTCTCCATTATCCAGCCTAGAAAAAGAAATGCATTACAGTAACGGAACCACAAATCTGGTTGACCACCCTTACATCCAAAAATTATAGGTGATACATTATGTATTTTTCTAGAGCTTACTTCATAATTTATAAAATAAATAAATTTATTGTGTAGGAGAAGGGCTTAAACCAAACTGCCTTTTTTCCCTTTAGGTTTTAAACTATGGAAAAATTGTACAAAATGAACTGATGACCAAGTGAGAGTCATGGGACACATTAGGGAGAGGAAGGGAGGTGATCATAGCTCTCAATGTAGAGATATGACTGGTAAACCTGGATCTGAAAATGTGACTTAGATCTGAAGCTAAAATGGGAGTCTCCTACTGCTCATCTAAATCTACATTTGGGCACCCCCCCACCCCATGTGGGAAGTTGGGTGCACAGGGGAGATCTGATTTACCAAGCTCAGTGTCTCACATATTGGTTTTCTAGAAATTATAGAAAGAAGGAGACAAATTGTGGGTCTCCCTCATCATCTAAAGAGGCCCTACCCATGTAGTCTTCCCACATGGAGGAAGCAGGTCCATTCTGCTTGAGCACAAACAGGTTAAGTGAGAAATATAGCACATATATACACGTGATATTTCACTGTGATCCATAAACTGATTATCTATTAGAACTCTGTATCTCTTACCACTATAGATAACATCAACTACCTTATCATAAGGCGCTTTAGTACTCATGCAACCAAGAAAGCTCGGCATCACGTGGATGTCAGGGTTGGTATAAATCCATAGGTCTATGATGTCATTAAGAATGTAGTTTATTTCCCTACTTTCATTCAGCTTTTTGTGGGTTCAGTTATAACTCACAATTATCTTCTTTTGTGTGACCATAACCATCAACAGTTCTTGGAGCTACTTGATCCCCCATCCATATGCAGGAAGAGTTGGAAGTTAAGAGAGGCAACAGAGAGAGAAAGATCAAGAGAGAGTGTAGAAATCATGATAACGCACACCTCTCACACAATCGTTTTGCTCAAAGTTTCATTCTCATCACTAAATGAAACACTGTGGTTAGGAGGAAGCCATTATTTAGATCTGGTTATGATGTCCAATCTTGGATCAAAACCTGTGAAAAGGGATATAGAACTATGCTGATTGGTTAAGCCAGAAATGATCGTCCTTAAAACTGAGTGATCTCTCTCATTTAAACATCAGAAGTGGAATATTCTGGGTCTTTTTGACAGGAGGAAGTGGAATTGGGTGCTGGGGGATATAAACTACAATGTATTGCAGTTAATGAACCTGGGCAGGTGATGGGTCATTTCTAATATGAGAGGAACTAAGAGATCCAAAATGTCCCCTCAAAAATTTCCCACTTGAAGAAAGGAGAATGGGAAATTCTGAAACATGATAAGGGGCCATGAAGTTTCCTTTCCTAACTCCGAATAATTATTATATTTAGCCATAAGATGTTAATAAATATGAAGTCCTATATTTTTATGTAGGAACAAATAAATTGTTTTATAGCAGTTATAAATGATAGATGATGGAATGTATGTTTTATCTTTAGATTTAAGGCTAGAAAGGATAAAAATTAAAAACTGAAGAAATATATAGCAACATGTACCACAGTGGTTAAGGATCATAAGTAATATTTTTCATTATTCAAAGCAGTGTTAAGTTTATTAATCTTTGAAGTAATTCTACATGTCTTCATTAAATTTTCATTGCAATTCTATGTAACATTTATGCTTTATGAATGTCACAAAAAGGTCTTGTTTCAATTTGTGCTTGAACTTTCTATGGCCAACAATTTTCTCTACCAATACCTGCTAGAAATAACTTCATCCCTAAATATAACAAGCTTTCCCCTTTGGTTTGTATTTTGTTTTATGACCCAATTAACTCCAAATTAAATAGGCTATATGATGAAAGAACAACATCAAGTTGACATATAAATAATGTTATAAATAAACTCCCAAAGGGTGAAAAATGAAATCTGTTTAATGCAACTCATTTTAAAAGCCTCCTAAGGCTTTTAAAAACTCTTTTAAAACTATTTTAAAAACTATTCCAAGCATGATAGAAATGGTCTTGTCTCCATTTGAAGATTGCCATTCTATTTGAAATAATACAAATAGTAATGGAACATTAATTTTACTTTTTCTGAAAAACACTTTTTTTCATGATGGTACATATATACTGACCAAGTCTAATTCATAATTTTGGGGTTGTGTTACCAACAATTTCATGAGTCTTTAGCTTTATTTACACCATATACTTATACTTGGGTCAGCTAGATTTAGAACGCTTATTCTGGGAGAAATGCCCTTTATGTTTAGAAAACAAATTTTCAATACATGTCTTTTGTTTTTTCTTTTTGGAAGTAAAATTTCTGTATCTATTTTAAAATAAACTTTTTATTTAGAATGCCTTTGGGTTTACAGAAAAAAATGTTAAAATAATACAGAGTTCTCACATACCCCACACTATGTCTCTTATTACTAATATCTAACTTTCATATGGTATACAATTAATGAACCAATACTGATACATTATGATTAATGTAAGTCCATACTTTATTAGGATTTCCTTAGTTTTTACCCAATGTATGTTATCAGTTCCAGGATCCTATCCCAAATACAATATTGCATTTAGAAATTATGACTCCCTAAGTTCCTCTAGGTTGTGATAGTTCCTCTAGATTTTGCTTGTATTTAAATTCTCACAATTTTGAGGAATACTGGCCATGTATTTTGTGAGATGGCTCTCTATTTGAATTTGTCTGATGGTTTCCTCATGATTACATTGGGGTTATCAGATTGGTGAAGGAAAGCCACAGAGATAAACATGCTATTTTCATCACATCATATCAAGGGTACATACTATCTACATGATTTATGACTGTTGATATTGACCTTGATCACCTGGCTTGGGGAGTTTTTGTCATGCTTTTCCTCTATAAAGTTATTTTTATTTTCCCCTTTTCAGACTGTATCTCAGGTAGAAGCTCTTAATAGTCCATTATTAAGTACACGCATTGTATTTATTAGATTAAGAAACTACCTCCTATTCTTAATGCCAGGTAGTTTTAAATTATACGTGGATATTCAACTGTTATCAAATATTTGTTCTACATCTCCTGGCATTTCCATGATTTTTCTCCTTATTACATACACTTGGTGAATTGTATTGATTAATTTTCAATTACTAAAAATTCCTTACAGCAACAGCAAAAACAAAGAAGTGGAACTACATCAAACCAAAAACTTTCTGCACAGAAAAGGAAACCATCGACTAGATGAAAAGGAACATATGGAATGGGAGAAAGGATTTGCAATTCATGTATTTTTTTAAAGATTTATTTATTTATTTGAGAGAAAGAGAGCGAGCATGAGCAGAAAGGCAGAGAGAGTGGGAGAGAGAATCTCAAGCCAACTCTGTGCTGAGTGCAGAGTCAATGCAGGGTTCAGTCTCACAGCCTTGAGACCATGACCTGAGCTAAAACCAAGAGTCGGATGCTTAACCAACTGTGCCACCTAGGTGCCCCTGCAATTCATATATCTGATAAGGGATTAATATGAAAATACATAAAGAACTCGTATAACTCAATAGTAAAACAAAACAAAACAAAACAAAACAAAAAACCAAAATCTAATTTATAAATGAGCAGAGGATCTAAATAAGCATTTTTCCAAAGAAGACATACAAATGACTAGTAGACAGATGAAATGATGTCCAACATCACTAATCATCAGGAAAATGCAAATCAAACTCACAATGTGATGCAACTTCACACTTGTTAGAATGGCTATTATCAAAAACAAATAAGCGTTGGTGAGGATGTGGAGAAAAGGGAACCCTTGTGCACTGTTGGCAGGAACATGAATGATATGGATGGGGATAAAGAAAGTGTGAAAATCCAATAAATGGATAGGAAAAATGTGATTATATATATATATATATAGCTGTTCATATTTATCCATAAAAAAGAAATCCAGTCATCTACAACAAACTGGATGGACTTTGAAGGCATTATGCTAAGTAAAATAAGTCCATGAAAGACAAATACCTCATGATCTGATTTATATATGGAATCTAAAAAAAACCCCCAAAACCAACCAAACAAAAAACAACTTACAGACTGAGAACAGAGAACAGATTGGTTGTTGCCTGAGATGAGGGGATGGGGGGGGGAGGGTCAGGTGGGAGAAATGGATGGATGTGGTCAATAGGTACAGACTTGCAGTTATAAGGTAAATAAGTCCTGGGGATGTCATGTACAGCATGGTAAGGATAGTTAACAATACTGTATTATATATTTGAATGTTGAAAGAATCACAAGGGAAAAAACTGTGTAACTTTGAGTGCTAATAGATGTTAACTAATGTGGTAATCATTTTGAAATATATATGTATATAATATAAATTATATATATAAATATATATAATATGTATATTAATCATTGTGTTGTACACCTAGTACTTAAAACTAGTACGATGTTATATGTTGATTATGTCTCAATTTAAAAAGTGTTCAAATTGTACACTTAAATTATTTATGTTTTTAGTCAATAATATCTCAATGAAGTTGGGGGAAAATAAATGAGGATTATGGTTAAGTTACTAGGAGGGGGAACACTGGGGAGCTTCCAAGGTGCAGTGACTGTTCTGGTTCCTGATTTGGGTGCTAATTGCACATGTGTGTTCACTTTCAGAAAATGCATGAGATTATTTGTGCTCTTTTCTATATGTATGTTACATTCAATAAAAAGTAAAGCTTAAAAAAAGGTTTGCATTCCAACCAGAAGGAGGGGGATTTTGTTTTTGGACTTTATTTTGCTCTAGTGAATTAAATGAGAGAAAATTAAAAAAAAAATAAAATTAAAAAAAAGCTTGCAATCGTTTCTTTCTTTTTTTTTTTAAGATCTTATTTATTTATTTGAGATAAAGCATGAGCTGGGGTGGGGGAGGTAGAGGGAGAAGGAGAAGCAGATTCCCTGCTGAACAGGGAGCCCAATGAGGGGACTCAACCCCCAGTCTGGGACCCTGGGATCATGACCTGAGCTGAAGGCAGATACTTAACCGACTGAGCCACCCAGGTGCCCCCAAAAGAGTGCATTCTTGACATAATCTCTACTCAATTTTATATATGATCTTCTATACATTGCTGAATTATACTTCCTAAGAATTCAATTTACTAAATTACTTAGGATTTTCTTTTATCTTCATGAGAATAATTAGCTAAAATTGTCATTTGCTGTTAAAGTTGGAGCAACTTTGTAAAACAAGGTGAATAGTGTTTTCTCTTTTTTAATTATCTGGACAAGTTTGCATAATATTGTTTTATATATTCCTAAGTGTTTGGAAAACTCATCACTGCAGCCATTATCTAGTCTAGAGATTTTATTGTGGGACTTTCTTCAATTACAGATTCAATGTCTTTAATAGTTAAAGAATATTTTTATTTTCTACTTGTTTGTGAGTCAGTTTGGGTAAGTTTTGCTCTTCTAAGAACTTGCACATTTTATCTAAACAGTCAAATTTATAGCCAAAGAGTGTATGATTACACACACATGGAAAAAGACAGAGAGAGACAAAAAGAGGTGATAAAACCAAGGGCAACATAGTGGCGCCTGGGTGCCTCAGTCACTTAAGCGTCTCCCTTCTGCCCGGGTCATGATTTCAGGGTCCTGGGATTGAGCCCCACATTGGGCTCCTTGCTCAGCAGGGAACCTGCTTCTCCTTCTCCCTCTGTTGCTCCCCCTGCTTGTGCTCTCTCTCTCTCTAATAAATAAATAAATAAATAAATAAATAAATAAATAAAATCTTTTAAAAAGGGGGGGGCAACATATAAATAATCACTGGATTTGGGTAATGGCTGTGTTATGACTTTGTTAAATTAGTATTTGCTAAATAGAGCACAGGGTGCCAGATAGTGAGTTTCGATTCAACAAAAGACTACAAGAAGAATTGAAATAGAGAAGTATATTACCCACAGGTCCTGGAGGAAGTACACGGCACACTTGAGGGGCGACATGGCAGATGCAGACAGAGAAGCAGAACCTAGAGCAGAGGTCTTTCGTAGGGTCTGTGGGTAGAATGCTTTGGGGTTTCTAGGTTGACTGGATTGGTCAGTGCAAACCAAAAAAAGCAGGGTATTGGTAAGCTCCTTAGAGGTCTAAGGTAAGGGGTACACCAGGAGTAGTGAGGGGTGAGGCAGAACAGAAAGTTGATCACGAGGGCTGTTGAGGAAGTCACCTCAGGAACTTGCATGTGACTCTGTAGACCGTTACCTAAGGCTTGTTCTCGCATGAGGGGCTCCTGTCAGTTTAAGGTCCCTGAAGGCCCTTAGCCAAACAAAATGGTTGCCAAGGCAGCAATGGAGTAGCTTGGTTAAACTCTCAACAAGGCATATAGGATTTTTTGTATTATTCTTGCAACTTTTCTGTATGTTTGAAATTAAATAAAAACAAAATGTTACGGGAAATATAAGATTAATCCCCCCCAAAAAAACCAAGAGAAGCATTATTTCATTCAAATATATTTTCTGAGTTACAACTATGATCTGGGTTCTTTACTGAGTATTATGAATATGAAATTCAAAAAGGTAGACTTACGCTTTTTCCTAATGAGGTTATTATCTTCTGGTTGAAACAGACAAAAACAAGCAAACAAATACATAAAATATAAATTCTAAAAAGCACTGTGAATGAAACATAAAGGACGCCAAAGTAGCAAAACTGGCAGGATTGTGTTGGATATCACCTTAGAAAGAATAGTCAAATTCCTCCTGCTGACCTACAGCATTATAGATCTACCCCTGAAGGTAGGACAGAATCCCTTCTAAGAACAACAGAATACACCCAGCACCGCTACCACTTGTAGGTTTACACATGTTGAGTAATGCGTAACATTGTTCTACTAATGGAATAAAATAAAGAATGTGGGGAGATGTGTTTCTGAGGCATAGGTGCAATGGGACACAAGCAGCTGGGGGCAGAAGTGACATGCAGAATAACTCTCTGACAAAATAGCCCCACTCAATGCAAGGTAGTACTTACCGGGTACAGTTGAAACCTGTAATACACCAAATGCAACCAAAGGAACCACAAAACCCAAATCCAGCTCAACTTTTGCATAGATTGGCTCAACTCCCACACGAAAGCATAGCTAACGAGGAGGGCTGACCAATTACATCTACCAACAGGGGCGAAATTGATTATATATAACTTATACCTTCATTTAAAAAAATAATGGTGAAATAAAGACTTTAGCTAGATAGAATTCCAAAAAACATTTCTCTCCTTTACACCTGCAACTCAAGTTATGTTAAAAATGTTAAGGTTAAAGGAATATGACACTAGATGGAAATCGAATTCTGGAGGATGGATCAAAGAACATGAGAAGGTGTAAACATTAGGGCCTTTTAAAAGTTATTTTATACATGTACATATATATGCATGTATGTTATATGTATGCATAGGTCTGTGTATCTTTAAATCTCTTTAAAAAGGATTGACTATTTAAAGTCAAAAAAATACTGATGTAATGTAGGGTGTATAGGATAACTTAAAAGAATCCTTTATGATAATGAGAAGATGTATTAGTAATGCAAATATACTCCTTCACAGTTCATACGTTGTGAAAGAGTGGAATCATTTTTGTAAGTAAGTTAGACAGTTAAAATTGCATATTTAGCAAACACTAAAAATAATACAAAGAGGCAACACTAAAATGGCAGTAACAGATATCAGGTGAAGTATGAAGATATTCTTGATGAACTTCCCAACGAAGAGAAAGAGAGCAAGTGAAAGATGGGAAAAACAAACAATGAAAATAAAAATATGAAAAGACACCATTAATGAAAGAAGCAGGCAAGTGGTAGATGAAGAAAAAAATTGTGACACAAAAATACTGACAGTAGGACTTGTCTTCTCCATATACAAAAATCCCTAAAACGCCACAAAATGACGGATAAATTAAAACCTGGCAAAAGTCTATGGGGCGCCTGGGTAGCGCAGTCGTTAAGCGACAGCCTTCGGCTCAGGGCGGGATCCCAGCGTTCTGGGATCAAGCCCCGCATCAGGCTCCTCCGCTGGGAGCCTGCTTCTTCCTCTCCCACTCCCCCTGCTTGTGTTCCCTCTCTCGCTGGCTGTCTCTCTGTCAAATAAATAAATAAAATCTTAAAAAAAAAAAAAAAAGAAAACCAAAAAAACAAAAACACCGTGGCAGAAGTCTAGAGTGGTCACTTCACAAAAGAAGCCAAAGCCACATGAACAAGTGGCCAGCATCCTAAGTCATCAGTGGAAACGGATCTGCAGTTGGGATTTAGCGTTTGGTTTATTTGTTTTGTTTGCAGCTAGTTTAATGCCGTTGTTGTTCAATGTCAGCGGCTGCATCTTTTTAACATTGGGGACTAGCACACAGTTGGGGTGCCGTAAATATTGGAATGAAGGGACCACAAAAAGCCACAGATAGCTAAATTAAAAGAGAAAGAGGAGAGGAGACCTAAAAGGGGAAAAGAAATGCTTTCTGGGGGGAGGAAAGCAAACGGTTCCCCGGACCTCTCTGGAGTGCTGGGTTGTCAGGGAGACAAGAATACTACCGCCCTCAGCTCTGTTGTGCTTGGCACTGTGTATCTGTGCTTTTATACTGGATGTCACTTAGCACATTTCTTCCACTTTCAAGAAATTTCTTCCTTTAAATTACCCTGAAAAAGAGATCTCAAATAGTTATAAAGCTCTTCAAACATGTTGTACAGAGGCTGAACTCCTTTTAGAGCTGGGGGGCATTTTTAGCTTTCCTCCAACTTTTTACTCTCTTCTTGCTGTGAAACATAGGTGCATTAAGATTTCGTAACTTTTTTTCCTCTGGGCTTTTCAAAGACAAGTCTAAACCACCTTCCTCATGAAGACATCTTTTGCCTCTTGGTGGCAATTTTATTAAATGCCTTCCGTGACCGTGATTCCCAAACTGGAACTCACTTCCTTACCCAGTTTTACTATACTGCCGCCTGATTTGGTTCTGATGACTTAACCACGCTGAGTTGGCGCTTTTTATGTCAAAAGCCCTTGATAAGCTATTATAAGAAAATTGTAAATGTCTCCAAATTAGTGTCAAAACATGAGATTTATTTTGACATGAAACACTGAAGGTAATATGAAAACCTTATCTATTTAATAATTATCATGCATGAGTCAATGTATACAAATTCTTTCAGAGCACTTACGAACCCTCCTGTGTTAAGTGCACTAACATCTTTTTTTTAAACTAGATGCCTTTATTTTTGCTGATTTATGACTTTGTTCCTTAAAATTTGAAACTCAATTACTTCAAGATCTTCTCCCTCTGCGGTTTTTCCCTCTTCAGACTCTCAAACAACTTGTTTACTTTAAAACTGGGGCTACTTGCTAGAAATGACTACAGAAAGAAACACAGAAAGGAATTTTGGAAGATCGACTAATCCCATGTCTTGGTAAACATAAATGAATTAAAAGAGTCTTATTATTTACTTGCCAAATATTAACTAACATTTTGTTTTCTATACTTATCTGGAGGTTGAAAGACAATAAATGCTTAAATATACAGTTAACTCATGAAACTTCATTTTAACCCTTTCTAAGAAGAGATTTAAAAAAATTCTCACGTTATAGATTAAAAAGTGAGATAGTGGGAAATTTAACTTTTTTAAAGAAGGTTTGTATCAAAAGATAGCTTAACCTCAAAAACTATTTTTCACCTCATTTAGGAAGAAGGGTGAGCACAACAAACAAATATTTCTTCAACCTAATGTTGAATGCACAGCTAAAATCACTACGATATGTTAATAAAATATTCGGTAGCTTCCAAGGAACAAGGGCTCTTTTCTGACCCTGGGATTTTTACATTTTCCCATTATGTAGATTGACTGTTGTGATAGACCAAGGTGACTGATGATGGCTGGATCTCACAAAGTGGAATGAATTTGATTGTCTGTGAATTGGGAGAGAAACGAATACTCACAGCAATTGTCAGTCACGTTCTTGGCATCACATTAGCTCCAGATCCAATAAAGCTTTGAAGCCTCTAATAATTTTCAAATGGTCATTGAATGACAATTTTAACAAAATTGAAATGGTAGAAAGACAAAAATGAAAGTGATAGGAAAATAAAAAGGAGACTCGGATGTTATTTCTGATCCATATCATTTTTATTGTCTTGCTGTGCACTGGAATTTAATGAAACCTTTCCCTTGTGCAGAAAGGGTTTTCCCCACAAATCTATTTGAAGAGGTTTTCCATGGTGGTGCCTGTGAAGGACTTAAATTTGGTCTAGCTAATATGAATAGTAGTTTCTGAAACATACCTATATATGTATGCTCATAAATTTTCAGATATTCATAATTTGATGAAAGTATATGTTGCTTAGTTTTTTAAAAAGTCATATTTTAGGAGCACCTGTGTGGCTCAGCCGTTAAGCGTCTGCCTTCAGCTCAGGTCATGATCCCAGCATCCTGGGACTGAGCCCCGCATTGAGTTCCCTGCTTGGCGGGAAGCCTGCTTCTCCCTCTCCCAATCCCCCTTGCTTGTGTTCCCTCTCTCGCTGACTCTGTCTGTCAAATAAATAAATTAAAAAAAGAAAAAAAAGTCATATTTTAATTAAGAGAGTTTGAAATCACAAAGTATTACAAAGAAACTTGTTCTTTATAACCTGGGATCATTCCTTTTAGGAATGAGCACTTGATTAGTCACCCAAATGTGACAACAAAGTCACATCCATTTTAGAGGTCCTTTCTAACTCTCCTGATCTTCGTGTTTAGTGAGCAAACCTTGGTTTCTATTTTTCTTCAAATATGAATTGGTCAACACAGAAAGAATGTTGTGACTGCTAAACATGAAAGGTATAGTTCATTAGGTAACTATAATTCTTTTTTTAAAGATTTTATTTATTTATTTGAGAGAGAGAGAGAGAGCGCGAGAGTGCACGTGCAGGGGGGAGGGGCAGAGGGAGAGGGAGAAGAAGACACCCGCTGAGCAGGGAGCCTGACAGGGGGCTCAATCCTAGGACCTAAGATCATGATCTGAGCCGAAGGCAGACGCTTAACCAACTGAACCACCCAGGCGCCCTGGTAACTATACCTCTTATTATAAATTAGTTCATTGGCATCTTCATAAAATAGTCTCTGGTGTGTTTGGAACCCAGAGAAGAGTGTTCCTTGAACCTACTGACGCAAGTGAATTTCTGGACGTGGAAAGTAATGATGATGTCTTGGGTTGTTGTTATTCCAACAGGTACTGCATCTTTATAAGGTTCTACCTGAGAAAACATTTGTCATCCCTTGATTTTATCAAGATATTATTGTTGCAAAATTCTCATCTGAAAATTCTTTTTGCAAATCTACATATAAATTGAGATCACTCTACCCTTTTAAATATGCCTTTCAAAAACATTTTCTCCATAATTTCACATAAATTTCCAAAGAATGTATTTTAAAGCATTACTGTGTGTGTGTGTGCGAGAGAGAGAGAGAGAGAGAGAGAGAGAAAGAGAGAGAATGATTTGCAACACTTTGAATGTATCTGTCTCCCAATTGTTACACATTCCCGCCACCAGTATCAAGTGAATAGATGACAAAAACAAGGTATACTGTTGATAAAAGAAATAGTAATGCTGTGGTCTGAATGTTTTTGTCCCCCCCCCCCCCCCCCCGGGCCAAGTAATTGTATTAAAATCCTAACCACCAAAGGTGATGTCATTAGTAAGTGGGACCTTTGGGAGGTTCTTAATTCATGAGCAGGACCCCTCACAAATGGGATTAGACCTGTTACAAAAGACACTCCAGAGGTAACCTCACCCCTTCCATCTTGTCTGAGGCCACAGTGAGAAGGCACCGGCTCTCACCAGAAAGTTACCATGTTGGTGCCTTGATCTGGGACCTCCCAGCCTTCAGAACTCTGAGAAATAATTTGTTTGTTTATAGGTTACACTGTCTGTGGTATTTTGTTAAAGGAGCCACAAATAAAATAAAATAACTTCTCATTAACACATGGATGCAGTTTGAAAGAGCCATCAATGAGATGGTATCATGATAGAGGAGAGAGTAAAGTAAAACAAAGTGATTAAGAGCACAGGCTCTACACTATGGTCCTCAGGCTTGAATTCTGGCTCCCACCCTGGAATATTTACCAAAGTTCTTTTTGCCTCAGTTTCTCACCTCTGTGAAGGAGATGGCAATAGTGCTTCTAGGATATTGTGAATATCAAATGAGTTTATATAATGAAAGCTCTAAAGTGAGTAGGAAGCATTCTATTCATGCTAGCTTTCGTTGTGACAATGGCATATCCTAAGAATTTGAAAGGCTCCAGGTTACAAATGGTAGATTTGGATTGTTAAACAGCTAATGCTCTCCTGGAATAATCTGCAATGAAAGAAAAGCTCTAAGAGTTACCAGTAACTCTTAGATATCCAGTAACTCTCTCAAGATATCTTAAAACAGCATGCAAATCTACATATAATTGCTTACATAAGAGACTCCACTATCATACCAGACTATTCCATGTGACTGTCACCAGTAAGAAAGACTGCACTTACCTAAAGAAATGTCTACAAATGTACATTCTAGAGCATATATTAAGTTATAGTCTCACATTTTTGTGAGCTTGTCAATGAAATGAAACATCGATATTTTAAGGTCTTTTCTCATACTAAACTTTAGGTATAGAAATGTTTTCACAGCAGATATTCTAATGTTTCTTTGATATTGGTGACATTTTATTGTAGATTACAAGATTCTCCCAATGCACAGAACAGTAGATATATTAATGCAGTCCAATTTCTTTCCACAAGTAATCTATCATCCAAAGTAAAATAAATGGCTTTCAAAGACAGATTTAATCATAAGCTAAAGAGAAATGGAAACTTTAAAGACAAGATTCAAAGAAAAGAAATAAAGCCATAGCTGGCAAGGAGAAGGAGATGTGCAGAAGTGCATCCTATCTGATTCCCCTGCCCTGGAGTTTCCCCCACAAAGACCCAGGGACCAAGGGGTTGATCAGTATTTGCTACCCACTGTCTTCAACTGATTTCAAATCATTAGTACATTAATTCCGTTCCACAATTAAGGGTTCCCTATGGTGGTTAAAGAGTAACATTTTTAACCTCGATTGACCACACCACTAAATCTTCATGAATGAAAGAAGGAAAGATGTCTCAGTATCATGAAGGGAAATAGAGATGGGAGATCCCAAGATATTTCCAAATCATTCTAGAACCATTCAGTTAGAAAGCCAACTGCATGCATACCCAAGCACTTCTACCTCACAGTGCCCTGCTCCCTCTGCCCTTGGGACGGTCACGAAAACTTCAGGGCCTTCTTATTTCTTCGAATATTCCTTTTTATTTCTCTGAGGATTTTCTAGTATTGAGTTAAAAAAAAAAGACTGAAAAGCTCAAAATTCTTTATAAATAGTATATAAGTTCTAAAAATCATATCTATATATCTTCACTCATTCTTCCTTTTAATTAGAATTTTTCTGAGTAACCATTTAAACGTTACTCTTGCAGCATAGTGCAAGAATTTGAATCATTCTTAACCCCTTGCTTTCTCCTCAGAGCATCATTAAGACCAGTGCTACTTATCCTAGGGAAGAGGAAAATAAACCCACTAAAGGATTCATTCCCCCCAAATTATCATAGTCGCTGACCCTTCCAGATAGATTCTCCCTTAAAACAGTTGATTGTAAAGCATGTGTTGATTGGTTCCAAAAAGCTTCCCTTCACCAAACTATGAAGATTCCTTTCACTCCAAAGATCTCTATTTTCTCTCTAAAACAACCTTTGGAATTCTGAACTTCTATTAAATTATTTTACTATTTTTCAAAGGCTGTTGCTAAAACTACAACTCCATATCCAAAGGTGAAAGGACACTTAAAAATTCCGCTATGCCAACTGAATTAACGCATGCGAGAGAAACATCCACTTTCCAAAACATGGTTAAAATGTGATTATCATTATTTTTTCCTTAAGATGTATGAATTTTAACAAGCTACCAACATTTTCCCTCAGGCTTTTTTTTTTTAAGCATTAAAACATTTCTTTTCTTCTATTTTCTTTTCAACCATTCTATTAGTATAGAACCAAAAGTGTGTGGTTATCAAGAACTATGACTGAATCAGCAGGGAAAAACTACCAGGTTAAACTGATTACATGTGCTGTTTTAAGAGAAATTCATGTTCTACACAATAATCTTTATTAGAGAAATAAGCTTAGAACCAAAGACATAACTTCTGAAAAGGGAATAATGTTTGCTACAAGAATGTGCAATAAATGGTAAAAATGGCAATAAATTACCATATATTAAAGTATATACTGCATTGTATCTTTTATGTCACACTTTTTTTTATGTTTCAAATCCCCAAATTTATAAAACACAGGGAAACTGACATTCGAAGCAATCTTTATGAACAGGTTTTTCTGTTTCATAGCTTGAAGATGAGGGGTTCCATCTGCCGCAAGAAATAGTCTGTCAAAAGAATACACTTGATCAAAGACTTTTTGTCAGTTATTAAAAGAGGGAAAATCCACAAATGTGTGATTCTGCTATATTTTCTATTTTCTGTTTGTGGCTTACGCAGTTTTCATGCTTTCAAATTGTGACAATAGTTTTAACATTTTTAATACATTTTTGGTACATCACTGAGGAACATTGAGGACATTTGTGTTTTTTTCTGTTCTTAGAGCTCATTGATGATTTTCATCACCCTCCATTGCCCCCAAAGGAAATGTAGCCTTGCCTTTGCCTATATAACTATTCATCATCTCTAGAAATTTCAGTCACCTGGCTCTGAATGATTTACTCAGCAGAGATGAGTAATTCTCTGCCTGGGCCTTTGCACCTCAAGCAAAGATGCCATTGCATTTAGGTTGGAATCAGTCTGTTTAGCAAAATCTCAAAACATTTATGCAATGGAAATAAAATCCCTCCTCTGTAGGTGAACTTAAAGATACAATAGCGGTGTGCTATGAAGAAAGATCTGAAGGCTTCTTCTGGCCCTTTTCCTATGAAGTGGTAACTAGAATAAAATAATACACTGTTCAGGAAAAGTGAAAATAATTACTCATGAAAAATATGTATCTTTCTTAAAAAAGATTTTATTTATTTGAGAGAGAGAGAGAGAGAGAGAGCACAAGCAAGGGGAGGGACAGAAGGAGAAGCAGACTCTCTGCTGTGTGGAGCCTGATTTGGGGCTCGATCCCAGGACCCTGAAATCATGACCTGAGCTGAAGGCAGATGCTTGACTGACTGAGCCACCCAGGCACCCCTAAAAAAAAAAAAAAAAAAAAAAACAAAAACAAAAAAACACCTTAGAGTGTTCTTTTATTTTGGTGCTGAAAGCATTGTGGTAAATTTTAATCACTTTCATAAACTCCCCCACATTACTTTAAAATAGATCTGATACATTGATTTGCAAGTTCAGTTTGATGATTCACTCAAACATCTCATTTGCTCAAAATTTCTAGAGAAGGCCTGGTCTTAAAAATATAACTGCCCCCTAGAGATCACCCTTTACTGCTACACAATTAAACCTGCTTAAGTAAAATCTGTCCTGTTTAAAACTTCAGTGTCTTCTATCACTTGAAAAATTAAACCCGAACTCCTTGACATGGATCCTATGACTCTTCTCCATCTGTCTCTCACTCTACCCCAGTCTCCTCATCAGTCATGTTCTATATGCTCTGGACTGTCTCGGGGATTTGGGTTCTTAGAATCCACCATCACCTCACCTCATTGTTGTACATGGTTCCTCCACCAGGCGAGTTCTTTCCCTTCTCTTTAGCTGGCTAATTGTACCTATTACTGTTAGCATTTTCATTTCGATATTTATTTCCATCAAAACAAGGCATATTTTTCATTAAAAAATCCAATTGGGTGGCACCTGGGTGGCTCAATCAGTTTAGCGTCTGACTCTTGATTTCAGCTTAGATCATAGTTTCAGGGTCATGAGGTCTGCACTCTGCGGGGAGTCTGCTTGAGATTCTTTCCCTCTCCTTCTCCTTCTCCCTCTGCCCCTCCCCCCTCATATGCATACGTGGACGCGTGCTCTCTCTCTCTCTAAAAAAAAAAAATTTTTTTTAAATCCAATGGGATTATGTGGAAAGTAAAAGTTCTTCCTTTCCCTACCTCCTATACGCCCACAGATCCTGATTCTCAAAACACAGTCAGCTTCGTAATTGGGTGGCACCCAGTGCAAAATGAAAATATGGGAACTTTTATTCTAAAAACAAAACAAAACAAAAAATACAGTTAAAAGCAGTAAAATATAAAGATATATCCTTTCCTCTGTAGTCTCTCAACTTGTAGTGGTGTTTTATTTTTATTACTTAATGTCATTTTAAGTAAAAAATAATTATTTGATGTATCTTGCCATTCATCTTTATATTATGGAATGACAGTATTAAAATGTAAATAGAAAAGCATCTAACTTGTATATGGAATCACCAAAATTACACAATTCATATTTCATAGCTTGTGTATGAATATGCATTTCATTCTTACCAGAATGGAGGACACACTGCACAGAACTCATTTGAGTGTTTTTATTTCACCTCTATGTCATCATTTTCAGTGTAAGTGTTGGCTAATTCAGGGAAGTTCCACTACCACTAACTCAGTTGTAGATGAAACATGCATACTTTCCATCATTTGAATCTTGCTGAACTCCCACCCGGGTATGGGTCCACCAGAAGTCTGAGCTCATGAGGCATCTCAAGCATTATGTACACATGGGCTAGCAAGGAAAACTGGGTACCCATAAATATATCTACTCCTTACACATGCGCTTTTTTGTCTTATTGGACTTTACAAGACTTAAGTTCAAAGATAAAATTATTAAAAAGATTGCAACAGCAGAGCATTAAATCAAGCATAGGACCCCTCAAGTAATTACATGGGAATCACATGGCTTCATGGGAAGCCAGCATGGACACAGGAACAGCTATTTTCAACTATTTGAGCTGTCTTTTCTGGAATATCTAAATAATATGAAACAAACTCATTCGTTTTTATCACTATTAAATTTCATTAATTACACTAATATAAAATGCAAGGATTCTGCATTCTTATAATGCATATGCATAATTATGTCCCTCCAATGTAATTATATAATAATTTTGTTAAATTAATAATCAGCGTTCATATTATGACTTCAAATCTTGTTTACCATTGAGCAAGGTAGTATATTATGATCATATAACCATTTCTTCTGTAACTTTCTTTTTTCACTGGAGTTAATAAATGCCTTACTTATTTGCTTTGTTTTCTCTTAATTTAACTCCAAAATCTCCAACTGAATTCCTTCTTAACTTAGAAGGTAATTATCAGTATCTTTTTTAAATTCAATCAGAGCCTAGATTTACAGCCTCCTAGATTTGCTGTACACATTCTAGGACATTCTACCTACATTGTCCTGGAATCTTCTTTCTCCTATAATGAATCCTCCTTTTGCTGCATCCCATTCCCCCCCACTTTTTTGTATTATAGTACAATACATCATCGATGAGTTCCTAAGAATGAGAACATGGAAGGTCAAAGTTTTGAGACCTTGGATGGCTGAAAATATCTTTCTTTTACTCTCCAAATTGGTCAGTGGTTTGGGTGCAGATTCAAGGTTAGAAATCATTTTCTATCAAAACTTGGAGGACAATGTTACTGTCTTCCAACTTGAGATGTGACAGCGAGAAATAGAGAGGGTTTTTTTTTAATATTAGTTATTTGTATGTGATTAATTCCTTTCCTTTCTGAAAACATTTAGGATCACAAGCTTTTCTTTCTTTTAATATTTTGAAAATGTTCCCCCACTATCTTCTTGATTGCATTGCTTTTGACAGTAAATCTGCTGTCATGCTTCTATTTGTTTCTTTGTAGATAGCATGTTTTTTCACTCAGGCTGTTTTTAGGTTTCCTCTGTATCATTAGTTTTGAGAAATTTGATAATGATGTACCGTGGTCTAGCTTTTTTTCCCTCTATGTTGCAGGAGGAAAATATTTAGGGCATAGGATTCATTGAGATTTGTGGATCTGTGGGTTTTTAGTTTTCACCAACCTTAGAAAAATTTCAGCCATTATTTCCTAAGACATTTTCTGTTCCCCCTAATCTTTTCAGGAATTTCAATTATAGGCAAATTAAGGTATTTGAAGTTGTCCTATGCCTCCCTAATGTTCTTTAATTTTTTAAAATTCTCTTTTCTCTCTGTTCTTCATTATGGATAGTTTCTTCTGTTCACTGGTATTTTCTTCTGCAGTATGTCAGCTACTGTCAATTTCATCAAGTGTATTTTTTCATCTCAGGTATTTTGGTTTTCATTTTTAGGAGTTTGGTTTTGGTCTTTTTATATCTCTCCTGTCTCTACTTGACTTTTTAAACAGTTATAATAACTGTTTAAATATCCTTGTCTGCTAATTTTAACATCTAAATCAGTTCTGAGTCAACTTGGATTAATTTTTCTCTACATTATGGGGCTTATTTTCCTACTTCCTTTCATGCCTGTTAATTTTTTATTTGATACCCGACAGTGTGAATTTTACCTTTTTGGATGCAAGATATGATTGTCTTACATGCTTAGACTTGGATCTAAGACATGGCCTCATTACTTAGAAATGGCTTCCTTTCGTTTCTTGTTTATAAGGTTTGCTAAGTAGGACTGGAGCAAAGCTCAGTCTAGGACTAAGGTACTACATTACTAAGGTAAGACCGAAGATTCTCTGTGTACTCAGTTCACTACAAATCTTGAGGTTTTCCCATCTGAATGGTGGGAGCTGATGTTACTATTTCTAGTCCGGTATGAGCGCAGGGCCCTGTTACATCTCATCCTTTAAGAGAACCCTCTCCCTGATTACAGATCACCTCCTCTTACATAGCATTTCAGTACCTAGCCAAACACTTGAGGAGATCCTCTGCATGTCTCCAGGATTCTCTCTCTGAGCTTCTCTCTCCTGTTTAAGCTCTGTCCTTCAGTTACATCTGGATTATTCTCTCCAGAGTCTCATCTTCGTATTCCAAGTCAGGGGGTCTGAGTTCCTCCTCCCTGTGCTACAGCCTGGAATCTTCTCAAAGCAATCGCTGGGTTTCACATAAGGCTCATTTTATTTGTTTCTCAATTTTGGGAATAGTTGCCCTTTGCTGTCTGATGTCCAATGTCTTGTCATTTGTTGTGCCATTATCATGTTGATTTTTTTAGTTATTTTAAGCAGGAGAGTAAAGCTGTTTTTTGTTACTCTATCTTGAACATAAACAGAAGTCCCACCTATCAGACATCATGTTTTAAATTTCGGAGCATTTATTTAATTATTTAGCACTATTTTCTATCTTTTTTTTTTTTCTTCTTTTACTGTAGAGTCAATGTCTTATCTCTTTTAAGACTAGTTTGATTCTGCTTTCTGTCCTGTTCAATAAGTTGTCAGTTGTCTTTGGACATCTCTGGGAAGTGGTATGTGAGCTACGTGATGTGTGGCTCATCCAGGCAGAGGCAGCAGAAAGGCTCGAGTGATTCCCCAGTCTCTCTTATGCTTAGGAGACCAGCAATACTCTAGATGGCCCAGCATCTCTCAGACTGGATCTCCGAAAGACCACGTGGAGCAAAGCCCTCCTAAACACTTACAGTGAACTTCACATGAGTAAGAAATTCGTTTATATGTTAAGCCTTGAGAGTCAGGGTTTGTTTTACATGTAGCTGAAGTCTAGTCTATCTTGACTAATACCCTGATTCCCAAAGAAAAGGTTAAGTGTCTTTGTTTCCCTAATTTTTTGTTTGTTGATCTATATTGCAATATGTTTTCCCCACTGAAAGCTCTTTCTTTGAAGGCAGAGTCAATGCCACATATCCATAGATACTTAGAAAATATTGGCTGACTAGATGAATGACAGAGTTTAAGTCTTTTAGTATAACATAGCAAGCGTAATTGATGTTTTTAATTATAATTACTCTATGGATTGAAACAATGTAGACACATTAGCAGTAAAAATGAAATATATTAATATAATTGCATTTGTGCATAATATTTGGGGAAAATTCTGAACTTTTCCTTTCTTTAGCTTTTTAAAATTCGTTTATGTGGAAAGGATTTATTGTACACCTAGTAATCATATGCTGTGCTTCTTTCTAGGATATGGCCCTAAGAATAAGAGTATTTGAATTGAATTCTAGGACTTACAACCTTATCTGGGATTTCAGGGGGGAAAAATGGCATAATAGGCTTTCTTTATTAAAAAGAATGTATGGCCATATCAATTCAATGCTTGCTGGAATGACTTTAAATAGTATTTTCTATATTGGAAAGATTATGTCCAAATACAAATGCAGTTGTCTGTGAGCTGGTTATGTGGAAACACTAAATAGGGATATAGCTCTAAATATATGTTAGCTCCAAAAGTGTATGTGGCAGAGCTCTTACCTTGTTTCCTTCTATTTTTCCCCCATGGATGCTAACTCTTACCCCAATAAAATATGCATTTATTTCTCTACATGGATTCATTATTACTGTCTAGCCCACAAATTTCAACAGTTGTATTTTGGTTCGGTTGTTTCCTTATCTCATGTATGGAATTGTAGCCCCTCAAGGACAGGGCAAAGACCACACAGGGCAAAGACAGGGTCAAAGATTGACCAGGTTAGTAGGCATAGCACCTAAGCACAGCATAGGCATTCATTACGTAGCCATACACATAGGTAATTTACATGGGGTTCTCTTAAATATATGAACCCAGAAAAGTTTTGATTAAACTAATCTATCAGATTTTCTTATATTCACCTCACATAGTCAATGTTTTTAAACATGTACTATATGCAAATCATTTTTGTAAGTGCAGGGGCCATAAAAAGGGAAAATAAATGTAACTCTCCTCTCTTGTGGCTCTTACAATCCTAATATATGAAGGTCAAATTATGACAAGTGCTAGGTGTAAAAATAAATCTGGAAAGGAACAATAAGGTGCCAGAGGATGACAATGATGATGTTTCTCATAATTTGATACTCTAAGGTCTTATGTTATGAACGAGTATACAACAGACTCTATAAAATCCTGAACATTTTTCATCATAAATGTTGTTGTTTATTTCCTGAGATGCTTATGTGCCTTCCCTTTTAATCTTTATCCTTAAAATCATAGTGACCTGTAACTACTCCTGGATGGATGGGTCCTATGAAACGGACACTCTAATGTGCTTAAAATGCACTGGCTTTAGGGGCACCTGGGTGGCTCAGTTGTTAAGTAAGCGTCTGCCTTCGGCTCAGGGCGTGATCCTGGTGTTCTGGGATCGAGCCCCACATCAGGCTCCTCCACTGGGAGCCTGCTTCTTCCTCTCCCACTCCCC
Source organism: Ursus americanus (assembly GCF_024610735.1). NCBI lineage: Eukaryota > Metazoa > Chordata > Mammalia > Carnivora > Ursidae > Ursus > Ursus americanus. Next base: position 41,317,939 of record NC_142145.1, read on the forward strand.
CTGCTTGTGTTCCCTCTCTCGCTGGCTGTCTCTCTCTCTGTCGAATGAATAAATAAAATCTTTTTTAAAAAATGCACTGGTTTTAAACAGGAAAATAATTACACACACACACACTTATGGTATGAATTGAGCATTTAAAATCTAAATAATTAAAATGATTAAGGCAACATCAAATGAGTTAGTTAAATCTAGAAATAGAATTCATATCTTTTAATTTCAACAACTGTGCCAAACACAACTTGAACATAACTGAGAAGGTGCTTACTGAGGGCTCCACATGTCATTTAATATTGTAAAGTAAATATTTTTCAAGTTATATAAGTTTCTACAGCATCTGTTATTTCATTTACCCTGACTTCAAGTGATCAAAATCTGGAAGAATAAATTCAGAGATATTTTCTTTCAATTATTACATTTCTGCATGATTTGGTAACATGTCTTTTTGGAACACAAGTTTTGACCTCAGGAGATCTGATGTTTGTTTTCAACCTGCTGATTTCTTGACTGATCTTACCGGAGTCATATAGCCTCCTGCTTGAGTTTCCTCATCTGAAAAGCAGAGATAAGAATAGTTTCTTGCTGTTACTGTTAGAATCGAAATGCGAATAGCTCTAAAGCCTTGGTGTACGGAAGAATCAGGCCAAGGTAAGACAGTATAATAAAATACTGTTAACTTTAACCTGATCTGGCCGATGGGGTACTTGCCCTCCATTGCCAAAGTAATTTATCCCACAAGCCACAACTATTACTTAAAGCTTGACTTTTTCAAAGGTCAAAGTCAAGTCATCTGTTATGTTTGGCTGGGATCCCACTCTCATCCATTCTTTGAAATTTTGAAATCAGAGATAAAAGATGTAGGTAGAGAAGAGGATAGCTGCATTATTAGCAACAAAGCTGGCTCTGCGTTCTGTCTCGCCCAGACCTTTCTCGGTCCCATCAGCATTCCACACCCAGAGTCTGGATCAGGCTCCAGAGCATTTGACACACTTATTGTCTTGGCAATGCACATGAATGCATTTCCTGATCCCTTTACTTTAAGAACTTAGGAGTCAATTAGGGAAGACAATAGTAACAGGAAATAGGAACAAATGACTCAGAAATACATACTAAAAGTTCTCTGATATAGATGAAAACTGGTGTAGGAGACATCAGGTATTTCTTGTTATGAGGCATATTAAGACAAATTATATTTGTAGCCATCCCATCTAATCTCTTTAAGTTAATATTACCCATACTGTCCTGTACACTTAGCCTCTTCTCCACTGCCACTTCTGCTTGTGTCTATAGACCTAAGACTATCTCAACTTCCTAATTTTACATTAAATTAAAATATTTAAAAATATACTTTTAATTGCCATCCCATTCTTCTTCTTTTCACAAGTTTCTAAAACAGGGATTCTAGACTCTATCAGACTTAACACCTTCTTTTTATTATAATTATTTAACACCTAATTTCTATCCTAAAATGAAATGCATAGATAAAAACCTACATATTGCATATATTTTTAAAAATCAGTACAAATCTCTAAATATAATATAATGCAAATATGATAAAAATACCTTATAACAACACACATTTCAGTATGAGAATGTTTGGATACGTCCTCACAGAGAGGACATAATGAAATAATAAGGTACGTGCTCTGGTTTGTAGACTATTTGTTAATTCAACAGCTACAAAGAAGACTGATACAAATGTGTTGTTCTGGAATCTCAAGCATTAACGATGCTATTAGTGTTCTGTTTCCTAAAGTAATGAACAACTCTTGGCATAGTAAAACTTCTGTTAATTTACATGACAGTTGCTTTGTTGGAAAATACAGCATGTATTAAAACTACACAAAAACATTTTTGTTTACATTAAATGAAGTAGGGTTTTAGGCAAAGAAAATTCTTAATGTTTATTTTAAACTATACAACGATCTCACAGATATTTCCAAAGCTGGTCCAAATGTAGGAAAAACCTTTGTTATGTGGTACTGTCCTGTAAATTGCCAAAAGTTTAGCTTCCCTGACTCATCTCTGTACTAAATATCAGAAGTACCTTCAACTGAATGTGAAACCACACAAGCAGGCATGTGCATCAAAAGTACCACCTAGAGAGTGGTAATGTCCAACTGAGAACAAATTGTATAAAAGGCAAAGTTCGCACTTTCCTCTTCCATGTATTTCTCAATACAATGTGTCTGGCTCTAGTTCTCACCATTTTTATGTAATATTTTATTGTGTAATATACCACTTTGTTTAACCATTTATTACCTTGCTGGGCTGTTGGGTGGCTTTCAAATTATGAAAGTAATGGACATATGTTTAAGGACATGTGTTTTTTATTCCTTTCAGGAATTTCAGGATTGAAAGGAGTAGAATTGCTGGGTTCTAGAGGTGTTATGTTTAACCTCAATAGAAATTGTCAGATGTTTTCCAAAGTGATTCTCCCATTTTACACCCCCATCAGCAAATTATGAGCCATGTTTCAAACACCCACCATCATCTAGTGTTTTCCATCTTTTTACTTTTAGGCCGTCTAATTAGTGTGTTGTATCTAATTGTAGTTTTAATTTGCATTTCTCTGATGACTTATGACTTAAAACTATTTTTATATATTCATTGGTCACTTGGATACCTTCCCATGTGAGATTTCTCTTCAAGACTTTGCCTAATTTTAAATGAATTGTTTTGTCTTTTTCTTGAAGTCTTCTTTATATATTTTGGACAAAAGTCTGATAGATACATTTATAGCAAATTTTCTCTCAGTCTGTTGCTTGCCTTTTAACTTTCTTAATGTTATAGTTTCCAATACATAACTTTTTTTTTTACTTTGATGAAATCAAGTTTTATCAATTTTGTAATAAATTAGAGCCCTTGCTTTATTTCCATTTTAGAAATATTAACTATCCAAAGGTCCTGAAAACATTCTGTTTTCTCCTAAAATAATTTTGTTTTAGGTTTCACGTGAAGTCTGTTACACACTTTGATTTAATGCCTGTGTATGCTGTGAGGTGAGGATCGAGGCTTATTTTTTTCCCAATTTAGATATCCAGTTGCCATAACACTATTATGGATCCTCAATGAATTATAGTGATAGATTTCTCAAAAATCAATTGTGTGGCTCTATTCTTAGACTCTATTCTGTTTCTTGATCTATATGTCTATCTCGATGGTCATACTTTACTCTCTTAATTAGTATTGATTAGTCAAAATAGTCTTGGAAAGAAAATCCTGAAGAAAATCAAAATTGGAAGACTTAAGTCTCTGAAATTTCAATAGTTCAAATCATCAACATGCTTCTTCTCATAAAATGAAACTGTTAAAGATTCTATCTTACTCCCTCCGCTTTTTTTATACTTCTGTTTTGAAATAATTTTGAAATTAAAGAAAAGTAGCCAAAGTAGTAAGGTAGTTCCTGAATAACTTTCACATACTTTCCCTAAATGTTAACACAATTTAAAGAATTTGTATTTCTTCTATTAATGCTATAATTAGGTAGTAAAATCATCTGGCTTTGGAATTTTCTTATTGAAATAATTTAAAGTGGTAATTCAATTTCTCTCATTGAAGTAGGATGATTCAACTTATTTTCTTCCTGAATAGGTTTTAGTAGATTCTGTCTTTAAAGGAACAGGTTCCTTTCATCTAAGTTGTTCAATTTATGGGCACTGAATTGTTCATAGTATTTATTTATTATCCTTTTTATGTCTATGGGGTTGTAATAATGTCCCTGCTTTCATTCTTATTAATAATTTGCATCTTCTGTCTTATCTAATATTCAGCCTGTGTAAAGGCTTAGCCATTTAATTGAATTTTTCAAAAAAAAAAAACCCACAGCTTTTAGTACATTGATTTTCCGTACTATTTTCCTGTTTTCAATTTCATTGATTTCTGCTTTTAACTTTATTATTTTCTTCCTTCTGCTAGCTTTAAGTTCAATTTGCCCTTACAGGTAAAAGCCTAGAATTCTAATTTGAGACATATTTTATAATATCAATATTTATTACTATAAACTACCCTCTAAGCAATGTTTTAGCTGCATACCAACAATTTGATCTGCTGTATTTTCATTTTCATTCAGCTTAAAATATCTTTAATTTCCCTGGAGACCTCTATCTGACTCAGGTTATTCGGGAATATATCGTGTAATTTCCAAATATTTGAGCGTTTCCAGACATCTTATTATTGTTTTCTTATTTAATTCTGTTATCATTCAAAAATATTATTTATGTGATTTCTATTGTTTTAAGTTTGTTAAGGTTTGTTTTATGGCTGAGAATATGGTCCATCTTAAAGAATGTCCCATGTGCACTTAAAAAAATAATGCGTATTCTGTGTTTGCTGTGTAGAGATTTCTATAAATATCAATTAGGTAAAGTCAGCTGGTAGTTTTGTTCACTTTTTTTATGTCCTTAATTGATTTTATGTCTACTTCTATCAATTACTGAGAGAGGAGTGTTGAGTTCTCCAATTATAATTTTGTATTTGTCTATCAGTTCACTGATTCCTTATTTGGCCTATTTAAGTCAGATGAGCCATAGATGAGCCTTTTGGAAGCATTTTTCTTCTCTGTTGCGTGTGTGTGTGAGTGTTTGTGTGTTTCGCACATCTGTTGATTCTTTCTGATAGTTTTCATCTCCTTGTTGGAGTTACCCATCTGATCTACATGCTGTCTATCTTTTCCATTAGGTCCTTTAATATATTAATCACAGTTTAATTTAAAGTTTCTTATCAGGTGGTTCCAACATCCACATCATATCTAAGTCTTGTTCTGTTGGTTGGTTGGTGGCTTGGCAGTGTGTTGATTTTTTTTTTTCTTTCTTATACGCTTCGTAGATCTTTGTTGAAAGCTAGACAGTTTAAGTAGGTCAGTAATGATTCAGGTAAACGATTGCTACTCCTGGAAACGTTTCTTCCTTATGCTAGACATTAATGTGGGAATTTGAATTAATCTAGGCAGGAATTGGACTAGCACCTTCAGTATTCCACAGGCTTTTAATTTCTCTAGGATAGCTTCTGTTTACTGTTTAAGGGAGGGCTGATTTTCCAATTTTCTTTCTGCTTTTCACATATGATCCCTCACACTCTCTTAGCAGCTTGACATATTTTACTTCATGTTTCAAGTCAAAAGTTATTTTTCCTGTAAAAACTTTCCTAAATCCTTCAGGTAAATTTAAGTACTGTTAACATAGTCTTAATTGAAAATCTGTTCTAATTGTTTATTTTATGACTTTACCCTTCCACTAAATTGTATGCTTATTTTAACTTAGAAAGGAGACTGGAAAAGGGTGTTTTATTTGGTTACTATAGTTATAAATATATGGATAAATGGATGAATGGATAGAAGAATTATTACCTAGTCTATAGTCACTTGATACATGAAGAATACATGTTGTAGGTATAGTCTTAATGGTTATGAAAATTAATGCAAGAATAGTATGAATTTAATGCATGAAAATTCAATATTAATTGTAATATTTATGAAGTATTTACTGTTTATCTGAACAGACCTACATGTTTTTTGTATATAAATTAATTTTATCCTGACAACAATAAGTCAGATACTATAGTTATCCCCTGTTCTGAACGAAGAAACTTAGTGAAGAGGGGGTAAAATGATTTGCCCAAGGTCATACAACTTTTAAATGGCAAAGTAAGGATTCTAACCAAAACATCTGCTCCCAGAGTCTGTGCTCCTGACCACTTTCTGATTAAACTCACAAATATGGACATTCCTTGGAGAGTTTTTACAATGGAGAAAGACAAGAAATCATTTCTGTGATGACTGAAGAATGGAATTTACTCTAATGACTGTTGATGTTTTCTTGGTTAGTGTATGTAAAGCCAGAATTAATAATACTTGTAGGGACACTAAGTTTAAATAAAAAAAAAAAAAAGTGCCTTATACAGAATTAAGATCCTGTAGAAAAATGCCAGGTGAGCTCTAAACTTTAAATTCCAACAACATTATTAAAATGTATTCAAGTTATAAAGCTATTCTAAATGTTTAGTCATTGAGAATACAAATACATTTACTCTACCAGTTACTTTGGTTACAAGAAATACTAGATTGAGCTCTGGCACTGGGGTTGAGGAATACATGGGTCATGGCTGGAAATTATTTGGCTAGGGCAGTGGAATGTGTATGATTTGGCTGAAGACACCTGTTGACAGAAAACTGAAATTTGGGGATAGGATAACTGTAGCACAATAACAATGTTTTAGATAGTTAATGGGCAAAGAAACTCTAAGCATTTTATGATGTATATCAATTTCATATATATGTGACCATTCTTTGGATATTCTTCTCTAAGACCTAGTAAGAGAGGGATTTATATAAAATTTATAAGAAATAGTTTATCAAAAATTTTATGAGATAGAGATGCAGGCAATACACATTTAATAATTTTTTACACTCTATCAGAATGTGGCTCAAATAAGTCATTGTTTTCTGTTTTGGTGCAGACATGTAGTGGCCCTTCAAGGTTCTATTGCAGTTTGTTAATTCAATGTTCAACGTATTTAGCCTATTTACATATTTTTCGTTTCAATGATTATATATAATTTACTTTTAGAATTTCAATTTATTATTTTTAAATAGATTTTATATTCTTCCACTATTTCCTACTCTTTTATCATGATTACTTATTTCATTCTTCATTCATCCTTAACAGTTTTTAAGAGTTTATATCTGAAAGTTAAATTAATATTTCTGAGAGTTAATTATCAAAAGATAACATTATTATGTTTTTTTCTGTTTTTTTTCTTATTCATGGTAGCTTATTTTGTCATGTTTTCTGAATTTTGTTAGACTTGTTAGATGTTGAGATTGCTTCTGCCAAGGGCCATGGTTCCTTTACGCCCTGCTATGGAGTTGGGAGATCTTTGAAGGTCCAGGTATCACACAGGGTGTTTAGTTCCAACTTTATACCTTGACTGGGCCCAAGATCATTTTTCAGTCCCACAGAGTGATACATACGAGTGTGTACATAAGTGTGTGTATGTGTGTGTGTATTTTTAGGGTGATTACTCCAAAGATCTTTGCTGAAATCTATTATTTTAATGTTGTCATGTTTAGTCATAGTAAGTCATGTCATACTTAGTTTCATCGCATTGCATATTAATCAATAACTTCGAGTTGTATATATCATCAACTATGAATGTTAATTATGAAAAGCTAATTAAGCAGTGCACATTAATTTTCACAGTCAGAAATGAGAAAATTTTCATTGGACTTCAGTCTTGAGGTGCAGAGTATTGAAATGTAGTTGGCTCATCATTGCTATTTTCGAGAAGTGATTTCAGGGAAAAAAAAGGTTGCTCTTATTTCTTATATTTCTTACCAAATGAATTTCTTAAAGACCCAAATTAACCAGAACTTGATGACTCTAATCATATAGTTGTATTACTGATTGTGAATAACTGGATTGAAAAATTATTAAAAATTAGATTGGTTGTAATAACCAAAGTGTCTAAATCTTTGAGTCAATCTTTTGATGAAAAGGTGGAGATCTTTCCCTTCAATGGCATGTGCGAGTCAATTTCTTTAATGGGGTCAAGACCAAGTTACCTAAACTCTAGGCAGCACTGTGAACTACTCTCTTGTACCATTGATTAATCAAGGAGAGTAAAGATGATTTGCTGAGTGTTTGATTTATATTACTAATTGTCAAGTGCTATGTACCCCATGTTAATGTTTTATCTTAAAGGAATTTCAGAAAGCAATAAACTGATTTAAGCATCATCGTCTTGAAAAACATTGCCACACCGGTGTTAGTGCTCATATCAAATCTGTTATTACTGATTACTAGAAGAGCATCTGTATTCTTGCTTCCTTGTCTTAACCGATTAATTAATGACTGAAGAATTCTCAGCAGACAAAAAGCAAGTCATTGCTGGATAATGTGCTTCTCATAAGCTCTATGACCAAAACATTGACTTCTTTTCACTACAACAGGAGAAATATGGATCAGTGGGTGGTATTTTTCATGTTCACTTTCTAATTAACTGTGATAGAATGATTTTATTTTTTCTCACACCTTGTTTGGTCGATCCTCAGCTACCTTGCCAGTAAGATTAGTGAGAGTATTTTGAGGCATAAACTGACAAGAATGCCGGTTTAATAGTAATAGGGGCGGGTCAGCCCCAAATGATTGTTGCCAGTGCTGAATGCTGCCCTAGTCACATCTTCTAATTTTGCACAAGAAATCCAGATATCAGAGTTTTGTATATAATCTCTCAATTTTGAAATATTTACAACAATTTAAATTTTTAAAGATCAAAGCAAAGCAGAACGAAAGTGTTTTTGACTCTAACCCTCAAGTCAGTCCTGTTGACCCCTGGTGTTAGATGAATCATTTGACTTTTTATGCGTTATTGGCCTTTTAATGGGAGACTGTGAGGAAATAAATTCCCAAGGTTGTCTTGTATTATTTCCTTCCCGAGCAGATATTTCTTTTGTTAATTTCATGGGCTGAATAAAACTAAAATATAAAGCTTAATGGATATGTAGCAACTTGAAAAAATAAGGTGACTTTTTCACTAAAATAGACTCCTGATCTAAAACTTAGCAAAATTTACAAGCATAAAGGACATCTTTATTGTTCTAAATCAGGCCTTTAAGAATGATTTTCAATAATAGGAGAATCATTCCATTCTTCATTTACAAGTAAATTAGCATAACAAAGCTGCTTAATGTGAGAGTTCACAAAGCTCTGATTAATACATTAATCCTTACATTTTACAATGGGACTTATTTCTGCAAATAATTTCTATAGGAAACTCTCTCTATTCTCGGGTGTTTTTCCTTCAAAATATTAACTCTTCAGGAACTGCCATTTCACTGAGTAAAATACAAATTTTGAACTAAAGTATGGCATTCATTAAGAGGGATCCTGGTGTGAGGAGAAGCACAAAGTCTTTCCTTCTCTTAAAGGGCCTGTGAATGATGCTTCAGTAAGATGTTTATGTCTTACATTGACTTTTCGTTTTACAGACTGAACCAAATTCCTCTTGCTCAGCTTTTTGCTGGGCCAGTTCTTGAAACTCTTTTTTATAATTCCTACGGTTATCGTTACAAAGCACTTAAAAAATTCAGTGAGACTTCATTAATTATGTGTGCACACATAAAATACTCAAAAGGTTTAAATCCAGGCAGATTAATGTGTGGTTCAGGATTCTGGCTTTTTTTGCAATTTTCGTGACAACAGGGCTTGATTCTGAGTCCCAAGTATATAGCCAATGTTGATGCCTTCACTTGCCAGGAAATCCAATCTGATTTGCCAGGAAACCCAGTCTCAATTGTTGTCATTCTCTTTCTTTCCCTAGGGTCATAAAAAAATTGAGGGAATTTGTCTCGATATGGGAGAACTCAGAAAAAGCTTCTGATCATTGGACCTTCAGTAATACCTCCTTTTTATGAAACCTACACAGTAACTTACATACTGGTCACTTAAAAGACCGCCACCATGGATGACAGGGATCTCGTTTCTGGAAACACCTGTGCTTTGGGTCTAGCAGCCAATCCTCTCAGACCTAGCCATTTCTCTAGGATTCAGTCAGGAGTTGGACCCACCAAACCCTATCTCCTCAGCTCTTACTCACCATGCCCTAAACCCCAATGCCCTTAACCATTATACTGAAGGGAGGCAGAGTTTGCCACTCCAGAAGATGTCCTTTGGCATAAGGATTTTCTTGAGTAGGTCGTTCTTGAAAAACTGAAGACACAGGAGAAACTCTAAAAACTGAAAAGAAGTTACTGTTTTGTAAGAAATATTTACATTTATAGGGAAAATCTCTATTTGTAAGGGTATCTCCCTCTCTGTACCAGGAAAGAGAATGATTAAATCTCTAGAAACTCTTATCAATAAAGAAGGCAAGGACTTGAACCTGCATAACAACCTGACCCTTATTTACTGTACTTTTCCTGGTAACCTCCCATAACAGGCCTCCCCTTGATGAGGAGAACAAAGGCGAAAGAAATGAAGATAAAAGTAAATTTCCTTATAACTTGCAGCCCATTGACGAATACTTGAGACAGGCAGAGTATGACATTCCTTAAAGAACTCACAACTCTCTTAATGTTAATGCTTTGCTAGAGGTGAAAAGCAACCTTAGCTTGAAGATAGCCAGACCACCAGGATCCTATAAATCTTCTTTAACATGTGAAAATCTTTATAGAAACTTCCTTTGTCTTTACCCCACCTCCCCAATTTAAAAGTATATAATCAATGGCTCTTCCAAATCCCAGTGTGGTTCTTCCTGCCCATGGGTCCTGTCCCCATGCTTTAATAAAAATACCTTTTTGCACCAAAAAGTCTCAAGAATTCTTTCCTGACTTTTTGCTCTTCGTTCCCATTATATCACTCTCTTCACTCTCTCTTCCCCCAATGTCTTTTGTCTTTAGCTGGAGATGCTGTCTAAAGCGGTACCTTGTGCCATTTTGGAAAGTTACTCAGTTTTCCTGGGTCTCTCCCATGTTTACACGAGGTATCATGTTATTAAACTTCTGTTTGTTTTTCTCCTGTTAGTCTGTTTTTTATTACTGGGGTGTCCCAGCCAAGAAACTAGAAAGGTAAAGGAAAAATGATTCTTTCTCCTTCATAGTTTGTTGACCACAAAGGAACTTTCTGCAAAACCATACTGTCTCCGGAGCCTACAGACGGGATCCTGAAAACTGGCCGATGCTGGTGAAGGGTAAGAACTTTTTACCAAAGTCAGCTCTCCCTGATCTCTCTCTATTCTGACTGGTTGAAAGAGAAAGGTAAAAATTTCTTGTCCCTTCCTTTCCAAATTTAGGTTAGCAGGAGAAAATATTTGTGTGAACTATTTCCTTGGATGACTCTGGTAAAAAGTTGTTGTGAGAACTCCTGTTTTCTATAGATCCTTTGCCTCCCAGAAATGCTCATTGTTTTCTTTTATTTCTGTCTTTTGTGCCGTTTGTCATAAAGAAAAGAACCATGGGTCAGATGAAGTCTTCCTTTCATCTTGTTCTGTGTCTCAAGAGTTTGGCTTTGTGACCTGTGAGAACATTCTCTCTGGTCTCTGCCATCTGGAGGGTGCAGGTACTAGCATGCTTCTGATGGATGGCCAGTCTGTGGATCTGAGAACCAGCATTGTCTTTGTCCAACTATGCCTGATGTCAGGGAACCTTGCCATAAGGGGTCCCTGTCTTTAAGCGACCTTTGTCATATCAATCTTCATTATTTATTAGTGTTAGAAAAGTTCCATTCCAGTAACATCTGCCCAATGTAACAGATTAGCAGGTCTGTGACTGAAAGCATCTCACATTCTTGTGGGAAACCATAGACACCATTTCACTACACCATTCTTATCACCTATGACAGTGAAGGTATTTACTTTTTAAAGCAAAATTCAGGAGTGAACTTGCTGGATCCTATTTCCCCCTTCCCTTTCCTTGGTAAAATTGTATTTAATTCTGAATTCTAAACCAATTTGAAGAGTTACTAATTTTTCCCTGGGTGTCTCACATCTATGCATGTGGAGTCCATGTGAATAAACTTGTTCGCTCTTCTGTTGTTAATCCATCTTTTATTATAGGGATCTTAGCCCAGAACTCGGAAGGATGGAAGGAAAATTATTTTTTGTCTCCTACAGTTTGGATCTTATGCTGAATAACCTTCATTTCCATCTCGATACACTCTCCAACTTTCTCCATCCTGCTCTTTGCTCTAGAGCTTGACTTCTATGGAAGACATAAGATGAGCTTGCTTGAACTCTGGACTGACTCCTATGGTTGCTCTCACTTGGACTCCATTGCATTCTGGCTTCCCATTAGGCATGGCCGCTAAGAGGTTCTTCTGGCCAATGCATATTAACTTATTTTGCATGATCTCTGCTTTCCCCATTCAGCCATTTTCGACTTTTTTCCTGATCACACTCTCACCACCCCAAGGAAATTTAATGTATTTTAAATTTAAATTTTCCTTGTTCTAGAGACTCAGTTCCAATTATGAGAAACTGAATATCAGCGATCATTTGATTCCAATTGTGGCGATGGGTCTCCCCCATTGTTACCCCAGGGTGCTTCATTATTCCTTGTTAATTCCCACCACCCCCCCATCCAAACATATTGTAAGGTACCATCCTGACACATATCTGAGTTATTTATATGTATCATGTTATTGAGTTTTAGAAAGGGGTAGGACTATTCTGCACACCTTTGGGTAGTTACCTAGGACCTTGTAAGATTATATTTCTGATCTTTAAATTAGGGATGGAGGTATAGTGGCCTATATTCAGAATAATATTTTAAAACATGTCTGATCAGGAGATTCCTCTATTTTTAGTCCTTTGAAGTATCCATCCCCATTTGGGCAGGATTACATTCAAAATCACTTCCTTTATACCTGGAACCACCATAGCCTGGTCACTGTCTACCACTCTGGGCTTATTTTCAAATATATTTATATTAGATATACTGAACTACATCAAATTCACTATCTTAAGTGTCTCAGAACATATTACCATTCCCATGAAATGTACTTTCACATTTCCCTTCCCATATCTCCTCCCTAAATATTTTTTTCTAGTCCTTCAAGGGTGAACTCAATCTTCATTTGTTCCAAGAAGCCTTCCTCTGCTCTCCCTCCCATCACATCTATTTTTCCCCCCATCTACTCAGAATGGATCCTGTGTAAATGGCTATTACATCATCTATTACACTATTTGTCACTTTTGGTTTATTACCAATATTCTCAGTAGTTCCTTGCATTTTGAAACTTCTTATTTGAATTATCTGTGCTTAGCACAATAACTGTCATACAAGTATAGTTTAATAGTTGTTGAATAAATGAACAAATGGGAAAAGAGGAATAGTACATTGTTTAAAACTCTGGATATATGAAATATATTCAGAATGTATGAAGACAAATCTTCCTTCATGAATTTCATAAATGGAGATCTATCTCCATTTTCTTTGTCCTATTATGTCCAGATTTCTTAGAAGTCAAGTACAAGCATATTGTGTTCCAAAGCACCAACTTATTCATGAAAGATTCTATCTTGACTTCTTACCTCTTTCCTACTTACTGAATTAGGGTGACAACTTAAATGTAAACTAAAAATAATTTATACCCTTACCTTTAAAGCTCGGAGTCTTATTATATAGATAAGCGTCCTTAGGAATGGAATGTGATGCTCTGAATTTGGTTTATTGAAGGGTCGCACTGGGAAAGATCCGCTATGACCCTTAACTGGCACCAGAAATGGTTCCTATACATTCATCATCACCAGCATCATTCTTTTCCTTCCCCTACACTTGTGATGGAGGAGTTTCCATTAGCCAGAAATGCTGTAATTGTAAGACAACAATTTCCATTCCTGAGAGCTGTAAGGAGAACAAGAAACTGACATGGAAGAGGTATGCATGGCTGAATGAAGGTAGTTTTCTAGAATAACAACTTCAATTGTGTCTTCTTTTCAAAGCAAGTTGATTTTTCTGTTTAATACTTTGTTGATTTTGTCTTGTTTTATTTCTGTCATTTGGTCTTTTCCCTGCCACTAAGAATGGCATTACAGTCTTGCTCTCCTCTCTATGTGGGTTGCAAAATATCTGCATGGAACCTTTAATTACCCTCACCTCTGGCATCACTTCTCTAATCCCCGGTGGCCAGCTGTCTTCATCAGATGACCAGCTATTTAACATGAGGTAGTCATCAATGACTGGACTGTTTGGGAATGGGACTCATAAAGCAAAATATGGAAACTAATAGAAAGACATCGATTTTCTGTCCCATCCAAACACAGGCCACAAATTAAGTAATAAAGCACACATTGCTGCTCATGACGTTTCATTTCTGCGGAGCTGGAGTTGGCAATGCCTAACCCATAGGCAGATGCATTAATCTCACAAACTACCTAGGTAGGAAACCATATGTTGATAACTTGATCTTTACTGTTATTCTAACATACCTGTTACAAAAATCTGTGTTTCCAATAAACTAAGCCCAAAGGCAACAAAGGGAATTAACTGAAACTTGCAGTTTTGCACAAAACAAGTCTTTATTCTGCTGTACTGAATCTAAGTTCCAGCCTTGCCTCTCTGAATTCTACTCCTAATAATTCCATCTATGGGTATAACAATGACGTGCAGTAGTTCTTAAAATTTGCTTCTGTCGAACCAGCATTTCTTCATACTCTTTCGCACTGAGGAATGTGAATCTCAGGGAGGAACTCTCTAGCTCTTCAAAGAAACAGTGAAGGTTGTGCATTCTCACAAGATAGCAATGATTTTCCCAGTCAGATGAAGGAAGAGTTTGGGGTGGACAGCCTTCCAAGCAGAGAAAAAAATACATAGTGGTTTGATAAAACAGTGTGTGTTGGAAGAATGACAAATATTTCAAGATGAGAGCAGCTTTGGGAATTTGAAAAATAAGTATCTCAAAATCTATGCAGGGGCCATACAATGAAGCAGACTTTTTTTGCTTTGCTAGTCAGAGTGGACTCTGTCCTGTAGAAGATGGGGAGAAACTGAATATTCTTAAATCAGGAAGTGGATTAGCAAGGTTTACGAATCTGGATTGTGCAAGTAATCTGCCAGGATTCCAATGCTGGATCTTTCCCAGTGTGACCCAAGGGACGTGGTTTAACGTCTCTGTTAAATTTATCAGTTTTCTCATCTGTTAAATAAGAAAAACGCTACATATGGTGATTGTGAGGATTAAATTTATTGAATTAAAATATTTAAAATGCTCTGAGATGTCCTGGCATTAAGTGAGTGCTCTATCCATTTTTGGAATAATTGTTATTATTTATCATTTGAGTCACTCAACACTTTATTAGCCCTTTTCCATATGCAAGACACTGTAATATTCAACCCTTAAGAATAAAAAGATGAGCAAGACAAGTATGTGCCCTCTGAGAGCTTCAGATATATAAATTGTACAATGAAACCCTTAGAATAGAGGCAGATACCACAGCTGCCAGGGCTGAAGCAGAAGTTATTTTTCCTAGGTGGAGAAGTGAAATTTCCTCTTTAACTGAGTCTTACAAATAAATAGAAGTTTCCCAGAGAGACAAATGGGTAGGAGAAGAATATCAATGTAAAAAGTGGCATGGTGTCCTAGAAGAACTTCTTCCGTTTGATGTTTTGCAAACTAAGTAATGTGGTTCTAGTTCGGCGGGGGGGGGGGGGGGGGGCACTGCTAAAATTGAACACGAGTAGGCAGATGCCAAATCATTAACGATTTTTAATGTCCAGCAAGTAGGGTAGTACTTATCTTTAGACTCTGATTAATCTTTCAAGACTTTTAGTACGGCCATGTTAAAGCCATGGACTGCTTTAAGCATTTATTACTTTTTTTCATCTGATAATTGAGGAATGTATCTATAAATCAAATAACACTGCAGGATATCGTTGAGTGGGTATTTAGTTAGAAATATCTAGGAAGAATTATTCAAACAATAAAACTATCTCGGCTATAATCATAGGAGTCACGATGATTAAGTTTCTAAAAAGAATCACCTTGTTTATTCAATTTTAATTTTATGCAAAGGAAGAAAGAAAAGGAAAAAGGAGTAAGAAAGATGGAGAGGAAAAAGAGGAAGGAAGTGAAAGGGAGAAAGGAAGAATGGTAAGAAGCAAGGGAAGAAGGATAAATGAAAGAAAATCAAAATAGGTTTTATAGATAAAGTTGAAGAAAATTAGAAATTGTAGACTAAAAACTTCTCGGGCGTAGCTGATATAAGAATAAATATTCATTCGCAAAACTGTGACAGTGCAGCCTTTTAGTGTAATGAGCGGGATACCCAAAGACGTTTGTGAAAGAATAATAGCTCCTTAGTACAATTATTCCTGTGATTTAATTTCTTTTTATATAACGAAAACCTTGATATACACATGTAACGTAAGAATAATAGCTTTTTTTTCACCTATAACTCTCACTTGGAAAGGCATAAGCAGAATCTACTACCCAGCACTGAAATAGCTAAAATTGACTTTTTTGTATGTTAAAAATAACAAGCAAACTGATGAAATAGCTCTCCAATACTGTCACCATTGCCCCCATTCCAAAGAATAGACCCACCACAGGAAGCCATCGTTTCCTCGTTAAGTTCTTCAACATCTGGCAGTCTTTTTCATCTCCTCCTCCTTATCCTTCTTCATCATTAACCTCTTCAGGTAACTTTGTGTAACCCTCGATGGGATATGTCAAAATGGAAGCGTCAGAGTGCAACTGTGCACTGTTTCCAAGGGGACCCATCTGACACAGCTAATCAAGAGGCTTTGGTCCATAGGCTGAGCAACATTTTCAACAGATCATTGTGCAGACAAGAAATACTGTGCTGAATGGCTGTTTAAAATTATAGTGCCTGGTTGGTGGTTGATAAGAGAGGGTTGGCTCTTTTTTTTTGTTTTTTTCTAAATAAAAGCTGTTTTCTTAGGTTGCAGGATTTTTTGGTAACCATTATTGAAGCACATGAAGTGTTTTCCTATCTTGTAAAACTTTCTGTAGTAAGCAAATTATCTGCCCTAACATAGTCACATTCGTCTAGCTATATGACTAGGCCATCTGTAAAACTCAGGCAGTACCCGAGACCACAGCAGCCCAATGAAGTAGAGTTCATCAGAGCAAGTTATCTGGGAAAACACAAAAAAATGTATCTGGGATTTGTTCTCTCATACGTATACCAGGAGGCATGGAATAGAAACACAGAATTAAAGTGACAGAGGAAACAGAAGATCTAATCTTTTTATAACTCCTGAGTGTTTGCTACATGTTTGACTTTGTAGCCATGCTCTGGGACCCAATTACATTGGATCATTTACCAATATGATTGAAACCAGGCTGATAGTACTTTTATCTGCTACTGGGAAATATTTGTTCTTCTAATAAGTGTCATTATCACATTTTGTAAAAAAAAAAAAAGTAATAATAACAATTGTCATATTTTCAGTGACAAATTAAATTATAAGTGGAAGAAATCAAATATTCTGAGGATTTTTCGTTTAATGCTTATGACATTTGTTTGTTATTTTGGCTCTCAAATTACAAGGCCAATGCTTCATGGGGAACTTTCGAATTCTTCCTGGGAAGAATTTAATTTGTATATCTGGTACTAGAAAGGAAGAATGAAGCCTAATGTTGTTAGCCAAGATTACCTTACTAACTTTCCTTCAAGTGAGATAATTAAGAGGAAGTAATATCAATCATGTCAGCCATACTTTTGAAACCTAAATCAAACTGTATTTTTGAAATTAAGACTCATACAAAAATGTTCTGTATGTGGTCACCATAAACATATACCCAATCTAAACAATGTAATCTTTTTTTTTTTTTTACACAAATAGTTTTAATGCTATGGCTATTAGTTTAATAGTTTTAAGAAACTTTACAATTAAGACCAAGATTTTAGCATTTCTGCCATGTGAGAAAAGAGTGAGAAGTTCCTGGCAATGAACCAGGAAAAGGATTCTTACCAGGAAGCAACCATGCTGGTACTATGATCTTGGACTTCCCAGCCTCCATAACTACAAGATCAGAGGCAGACCCTCCAAATTCTAATTCTTGAACTGACAGCATCAAGATGTTGACATAAGTCTTTCCTAACTTCAGTGCCCCTCACAGGAAGCACTATTGGGAAAATCTGAGAACCCCAGGGGTGAGGCTGAAACACCTCCTTGGACCACAGAGTCTGAGAAGGAGTGCATTAAAAGAGTAATAAGTGTGGTTTTACTCTGAACCATTTGATCCTCCCTGAGGCCTGAACAGCACCCACACTGAGAGGGGTGCCCTGGCGCTTTGTTTTCTCCAGTGGGAAAGGAGAGCCCAAGGCGAATATTCAGCTTCCCCAGCATTATCAAATGCTTCCTGGGAGGCACACTTGGGTCTCTTTCCAAGAGGACCAGTGGGGGAATCTGTGGGCCTTGACAACTGGGGAGCGGATGGAAACAAAGATAGGGGTTGGGTTTACAGCAATCAGATCTCAGATCTTGGCAGACTGCATTCTTACAAGCAGTAGTACTTGAACAGAAATACTAGAAACTGGCTCTGTTTATCTGCAGAACCAAACCAGTAGCCCTTTCTGGACAGGCAGCCTGGATGGCAATTCTGTCTGATTTGGGCACCAAGCCAATGGGGCCCTAGGCTGGGCAGAGAAGCCAAATTGGCAGCCCCACCTAACTGCTAAGCCTCACCTCCATTCCCACATGACCAGAAAACCTGGTGAGAGAACCCTGACAGCCACAGAGCCCATCCTATGGACTTGCTTAGGTAGTGAGCCAATAATATCAACTGTCAAAGGTTGGAAACTTTTCATTCAAAATTAGGAATAAGACAAGAATGCATAGTCCAACCACTTATATTCAACATAGCATTGGAAGTCCTATCTAGAGCAATCAGGCAATAACTAATTAACTAACTAAAAAAATAAATAAATAGTGTAAGAAAGTAATTAAACTCCAAATTGAAAAGGAAGAAAGAAGTAAAATGGTTCCTGCAGATGACATGTTCTTACATATAAAACATCCTAATAACTCCACACACACACACACAGACACACACACACAGACACAGACACACACACAGAGACACAGACACAGACACACACACAGACACAGACACACACACACAGACACAGACACACAGACACACACACACACACAGACACACAGACACACACACACACACAACTGCTAGCATTAATAAATTCAGTAAAATTGTAGGATACAAAAATCAACATACAAAAATCAGGATTTCTAGACATTAATAACAACTTTCTGAAAGAGAAATAAAAACAATCCCATTTACAACAGCATTAAAAACAATAAAATACTTAAGAATAAGTTTATCCAAGAAGGGGAAAGGTCTGTAACTGAAAACTGTAAGACATCAAAAAGAAATAGAAAAAGATACAGATAAGTGAAAATGTTCATGGATCAGAAGAACTAATATTCTAAACTGTCTATACCACTCAAAGCCATTATAGATTCAATACAATCCTTATCAAGATTCCAATGGCATTTTTTACAGAAATAGAACAAATATTCCTAAAATTTGTATGGAACCACAGAATCGCCCAAATAATCTTGAGAGAGAAGAACAAAGCTGGGTGCATCATCCTTCCTGATTTCAAACTATATAATGAAGATACAGTAATCAAAACAGTATGGCGTTAGCATAAAAACAGAGACATAGACCAATGGAACAGAATTGAGAGGCCACAAATAAACTCATGCATATATGATCAACTAATATTGGGTAACAGAGCCAAGAATACTTAGTGTGGAAAAGATAGTCTCTTCAATAAATGGTCTTCGGAAAACTGGATACCCATATGCAAAAGAATGAAATTGGACCGCTATCTTACCCCACTCACTAAAATGAATTAAAGACTTAAATGTAAGACCTGAAACTACAAAAACCCTCAAAGTAAGCACAGAGAAAATCTCTTACACATTGGTCTTGGCAATGGGTATTTTTTGTGTGTATGACACCAAAAGCAAAAACTGCAAAAACAACAATAAACAAGTGGGACTACATCAAACTAAAAAGCTTCTGCACAGAAAAAAAAAGTCAACAAAACAAAAAGGCAACCTATGGACTATGACAAAATATTTACAAATAATATGTCTAATAGGAGATTAATATTCAACACATATAAGGAACTCATATGACTCAGTAGCAAAAACAAAAACAAAAACAAAAAACAAACAAAAAAAGAACAACCCAAATCACCAGATTAAAAAATCAGCAGAAGACCTGAATAAATGTTTTCCAAAGAAGATATATAAATGGTGAATAGGTACATGAAACAGTGCTCAGCATTACTAATCATTAGGGAAATGCAAATCAAAACTACAATGAGATATCATCTCACAGCTGTTAGAATGGTTGTTATAAAAAAAAAAAACAAGAGATCACAAATGCTGATTAAAATGTAGAGAAAAGGGAACTTTGTACACAGTTGGTGGGAATGTAAATTGGTACAGCAACTATGGAAAACAATATGGCGATTCCTGAAGAAATTAAAAATAGAACTATCTATATGATACAGCAATTCCACTTCTGAGTACAAACACAGGGGAAATGAAATCAGGATCCTGAAGACATATCTGCATTCCGTTTTATTGCAGCATTATTTGCAATAGCCAGGACACGAGAATGACTTAAGTGTCTGTTGACCGATAAATGGATAAAATAAAATGTGATTACACACACGCACACACACACACTCACACACACTCACACACATACTGGAATGTTATTCAGCCACAAAAAAGAAGGAAATCCTCTCATTTAGCACAGCATGGACAAAACTTGAGGGCATTATGCTAAGTGAAATAAGTCAGACATAGAAAGACAAATATATTATCTCACTTACACATGTCATCTAACAAAACTGAACTCATAGGAAAAGAGAGTAGATTGGTTGTTGCTAGGAGTGGGGTGGGGTGGCATAGGGGAAATGGATTTAGGTGGTCAAAGTGTACACACTGCTAATTATAAGATGAATAAGTTTTGGGGATGTAATGTACAGCATGGTAAGTATAATTAAAAATACTGTATTGTGCACTTAAAAGTTGCTAAGGGAGTAAATCTTAAAAGTTCTTACCACACACACAGAAATATGGTAACTTTGTGAGGTAAGGGGTATGTTAACTAAGCTGTTGTGGTAATCATTTGGCAAACATAGGTATATCAAATTATCACACTGTATACCTTAAATTTAACACAATTTTATATGTCACTTATGTATCAATAAGCTGGAACTTTTTTTAAAGAGCAAAATTTTTAAAATATTAGCAACGGATGCACCTAAGAAGAAATTGCATACAGTTCTGATTTTATTTGATGAGTTTTAAAGATTCTCCTAACCATTATACTCTCTAGTATCTGAGTAGAAAACCGTTCTTAAAACTGAGAACAAAAACATACAAGCTTTCAGTAACTTTGGCACTTCGGTGATTTAGACTAGTTTTTGGCCCAAAGTCTTTCAGTGGTAGCTTCAAAGGGTCTTTAAACTTAAATAGCTTCACCTAGCCATTGAATCTCCATATCTTGTCAATTACAAGGTTGTGGTTAGTTTCCAGAATATTTCAACTTCTCTTGCTTATCTGGCACATCCTTTCTCCCAGGAGAAATTGCTTGGGGTTCTATGTAGTTCGCTGCTCCAAAGGATTGTGTCTCACTTAGAAGGAAATGAGAACAGTCTCTGGACACATATCTGCAGACCTCCTGATTGTCCTGCTTCCAGTTGGTTTGTGGAAATGTGTATTTTAGTCGGTTCCCTCAAAATGTCTTAAAATAACTTTTATGAGGCTTCCACAGGTTTAAAAATCTTCTTTTCCTGAACTTTTGATTAAAATGCCTTTAAATGGAGCAAATTTTAGAAAATTTTGGGAAAAACAGGAATTTCCTCACATCTCTGATAAGTCGCCAACTGAAGTTGAAAGTTAAAAAAGTTAATTCCCTTGTATCTCTGATGGGTTGCAAAAATTTGCAATGCAAAAAAAAAAGTGGGCTAATATGTAAAAACATTTATGTTTGAGGTTATTTTAAATTGTTTTTGATATTTTATTTGAGAACAACTCTATTATTTTGTTTTCCTCTGATTTTGTGTGTGTGTGTGTGTGTGTGTGTGTGTGTGTGTGTGTGTGTGTGACTAAGGAAAGAAAATCAAGATTGTTAGATTTTCTGCTCCCAGAACAGACAATGAGGCTCCATAACTGATTTTCAGTGAACAAAGTTCATATTAACTCCCAGTCAATTACAGTAAGGGAAGGGTTCCCAGTGCTCGTGTAAGTGCATGGGAGAAAGGAATATATTCCCCTCAGCAGTGAAGGAAGGGAGGTCTCTGTCTTGGTCATTTCAGGCTGCTAGAACAGAATACCATAGACTGGGTGGCTTTTACAACAGAAATTTATTTCTCACAATTCTGGAGACTGGGAAGTCCAAGATCAAGTCACCAGCAGGTTAAGCCTCAGGTGTGGGTCTGCTTCCTGGTTCATAAATTGCTGTCTTCTCACTGTAACTTCACAAGGCAGAAGGGGTGAAGGAGCTCTTTGGGTTATTTTTCATAAGGGCACTAATCCCATCCACGAGAGCTCCACACTCATGATCTAATCACTTCCAACAGACAGCCTCACCTCCGACTACCATTATTTTGGATTAGATTTCAACATATAAATGTTGGGGGGACACGGACATTCATTCTATAGTAATCTTTGACTCTGGACCATAGCATAGTCGTTGTAAACCTCAGACTTCTTAAAGAAGCACAGCAGGCTCTCCATTTCAGTAATTCCTAGAAAATTGTGGGGTGAGGAAAAGAGGGGGTATGCTCTCATTATACATCCAGCTTTGGAAGCAGCACCTAGTAACTCAAAGCACAAGTATTTTAATGGCATATTATTCTCCTAGCCATTCATTCATTTACTCGTTCTTCCATTTACCAGGCATTATACAAATGATGGAATACAAAAAAAGCATAAAATACTGCCTCATCCTCAAAACCATTATCTAGTAATCCAAGAAACAAATTATACTGAGTTAAATGAACTATTAAAATTCAATATAATCACAATAAATTTTAAAACAGTGTTCTTTGTATCCTCTGCCCATAGCTTAAAACTGACTCCATATGCTTCAGATAGAATATTTACTTAAAGAATCTTTCAGTGAGTCACTGAGAGACTTGTCCACATGTCAAAATAAAATAACAACACCAAATCTAAAACAAAACCTATTGAAGATAGAGCTAGTTTATCTACTTTATTCAGACTATTTATTTGCCTCAATTAGTTGCTTATGAGACAGTAACACTAAAATCATATTTTTAAGTAGCAATTAAATCTCTTCTCAAAAACATTATAAAATGTCCAAAGGGTAAAAAAAATTCAAAGCACTAGCTAATTGTCATAGCTTCTAAAGGTGATGTATTTAATGCAATGTGAATTTGAAGGCATTTATTTAACTATATGCATATCATAACATTAGATACAATGGTAGATACAAAGATAAATAAAACATAATCTCTTCATCTGGTCAGTTTACTTACTAAACCAGGTTTTAAAATCTAAGTAATATTTGAATCCTTTTTTAAAAAATCACATATTTCTGAGAATATGTCCTTGGACCCCTCGGTTTCTAGATACCCCAGGTTGAGGGAAACTAAAGCCCTCTGGCATATACAGACGGGGCAATATACGAGAAAAGACTAGAGTTCTAGCCTAGGCAATGGTAATTATTACTGAGATATCCCAGAGTAACTCTGAATCTTAGTTTTTTTCTATATAAAATGGGACTATTATCTACCTAATACAACTTTTCTGGTATTCCTGTATTTCTCAAAGCGATGTTGTGTGGAAGATAGCATACTCGTTGAACACACGTAGAAATACAAGCATAGAGTGCTTATGTGACAAGCACAGGCACAGATGTGGCAAGTGAAAAAAAGCTGTTGCTTCTTGACACTAAATATGAAAGTACTTAAAATGATCTCTTCTTAAATCATAACACGAGAGAATAAGGGGAAGTATTGTTCCCTTATTATTATTTTATTCCTCCTTTGGTTAGTGGTTGGCATTGGGTTTTGGAGAAAGACTCACGTCTGCTTCCTTTTGCGAATGTGTTGCATGCCCCTCACTAAGCTGCGGTAACAAAAGATCTCAAAATACAGAGACTAAAGAAGTTCAGTTATTTCTCCCTCTTGTACCAGCTCAGAGGTATCTAGCCCCGCCCATAGAAACAACTCTGCCATCCTCCCTATGTAGCCTCCATCTCAGGGTCAAGTTCCCCTATGCCTGAGCTGTAGGAACGGAGAAAGGAAACAGGGGAACGTGTGACCAATTTGTGTGTGTGAGAGTGTGTGTGTGTGTGTGTGTGTGTGACCAGTTTTTTATGGGTAAAACTGAAGAGTGTTAAACATAACTCCTGTTCATATCCCATTGATAACACTGGTAAAATTTGGACCACAGAAAGGTGCGAAAGATGCTGGAAATTAGAGTGTCTTCCAAGGCTGGCTTCACAAAGAAGGATAAAACCGTTACAGGGAAAGAGAGGAAAAATGGATATTAGACAACATGCAGCGTGCTGCCACATTCATTGCTACTAAATGCCTGCTAGGTGTAGAAATTATACTAGATTCTTTGAAGCTTATAAAATGGTATGGCAATAAAGTGTTGTAGCTGAGCTTTGCTTGGGCAAGAATTCTAGTTTTAATATTAAGAAATCAATGCAATTTTGCCCCATCTTAATCTAATATTAAAGAGTCATGAAGTGAAAAACTCAGACATGTCTCATGAATAATATTAAGCTAATGTTGTTTCTTCTCCACAATGAGCTGAAGACCCTCATGGATAGTGGACATTTATTGGACTATTGAGGTCTTCGGGGATATATTAATGAAGATAAATATAGATGTAAATTGTGTTTCATGGGTCTACGCTGATCAAATATTCGTAAGCAATGGACAAGCCATGTGCCTTTCTGCAGGATTCAGGGGATGCTGCCTTTCCGTGGGACTCGCTCCTTCAGCACTGCCCTGTCTGCATGCCTGTCCGAGAAGATTGTTCTCGCGGCTTTCACTACCTATAGGCTAATCTTATGAGTTAGAGCTCATTTCTCCAAAGTGTGGTTGCTGCAGGGTGTAGGAACCAGCAAGACTGTAGAATTTTATAGAATTTATGTCAATTTATAGGTCATTTTGGGCTGCTGGGAATTTGAGAATATATTATAATATTTATTAATATTTGAAGGAATTCAGAGTGCCATTTTTACTGCTCAAGGAAAATAGTATATTCTGGCCTCATTATGTCTTATACAAAGATGAATGCCATGATTACAGTATTTGGCTTCTTTTGAAAGTCTAAGTTAAAAAGGCAACAACAGTTAAAACTTATTTTGCCTTTTCCTTAATTTAAAATGTTACCTTTATTCTAACTCTTACTTCCTTTCTGATACCTGCGCTATACACTAGGAACTTGGACCAATATTTGATTGTGAACTCTCTTTAATTATTACTATACGCTGTCATAATATTGCTTTTGAAATTCTTTAGGGGAATATTTATATGGTATGGTAAGATATAGCCATTAAATAAATTAAATATTTGCACAACAAATTGACATTAATGCAAAAAAAAAATGATTGAAAAGAAAACACATCTCCCTTAATTATTTACCCATTATGTTTTATCTCCTCTTCTGTTCACCAGAGATGATAACATATATTCTGATTATCTTACGGTGGTATTCAGATAATCAGCTGAAATAATGTATATTCATTGGATTTAAATTTACAATAAATATTTACTAAATGAATATTATCTATCAAGCACTGTATTAATTAGGTCTAAAAGGTTTGCCATTCAAATACCTTTGTCATGTTTACCAAAGCATGATCCAAAAAGTTTTAGTTCTAAAGCCTATTAATAGGTATTATAGAAAAAATTATGGGCTCAAAAACTTTGGAAAAATTGTATTAGATCAAGTTAAACAAGTTTCTTTAAGTCAGTTTGTCTTAGCACTTTTAATATATTAATGTGACTGGGGAGTCTCCAAGATAATATAGTAGGCAGAATTTTCCCTTCGTATTTCAAAGGATACCTCTTAGGACTATTGTTCTTTGGATCAAACTTGAGGAAAATTTTGTTTTATCATGAACTCAAGCTAATTTACATAAAACATACTGCATCTTGGGAGAATCTTGGGAGAGATGGAAGTGATTTGAGGATAAGACTTACATGCCTCTATCTCTCAACCTATTCATACACAATCATCCACTTTCATTATTTAAAATTTTAATTTTTTCTGATTCGGATTTTAAAAATAATTATCTCCTTTAATTTCTGTATTATTTTCTTATCTTTCCTTTCTCTCATGCATTTTCCTTACTGGGAATTTAAAAATAAAAGTGCTTTCTTTGAGAAATTAATATTCTCCTGCCTTATCACAAACTCCCTAACATCTTTTCAATAAAATAAGCATGAGAAGGAGAGAAAAGTATGTTTCATATCAGGAAACTCTAAGGTCACAAAAATTGTAGAATAATGTAGGCATCAAAAATTTGGATCATGGGGATCTTGAGATAAGCTACAGAACAATATTCTATTTTACCACAAATTCAATTCTTTAAGGAAAATATGAGATCAGAAGGAGGGAAAAGCTACATGTATTGCTGTGCAAAGGCTTATGTCCTCCAATATTCTGCCAAGGACACGGAGCACACCTGGAGACTACAGTGAAATTGAAGACAGCCCATACCTGCTAGGCACCTACTTCTGTACTGAGCTCACAAACACTATCTCAATGGGCTCAGTAAATAAAAATCACAGCAAGGGTACAAAAGCTTATCTAAAAGTAACTACTATGTGTTCTGGAATGAGACAACCATAATCTCTCAAAGAGTAGACTGAAAGTCATCTGACGATTTTTGTGGAATGCCAAAGGGACTTTGGCCAACACCTCTAGGTACAAAACCTAAAAGTAACTACTATGTGTTCTGGAATGAGACAACCATAATCTCTCAAAGAGTAGACTGAAAGTCATCTGACAATTTTTGTGGAATGCCAAAGGGACTTTGGCCAACACCTCTAGGTACAAAACCAGTGGGGGGGGGGGATGTTTTTCCAGATTAGACATACAATTAATGCTGTCAATCCTCTTCTTTCCTGCAAAAGTTTAGGAGGGAGGGATAGATACAATTACATAGTTCTCTGACAAACTGCTTCCAAATTTCCATTCTAAGTCATCCCATGCTTTCATAATACCTACAATTATAGAAACACAGGATTGCATTAGTGACTTTGTAACAGGCAAAACAAATAGCCACTCATCAATTTTTTTTTTATTTGAGTATAGTTGCACTTGTCGATTCTTATCTTTGACCTTTCATGGCATTTGATATTGTTAAATTTCTGCCTACTTGGTGAAACATTCTCCCCTATAAACCTCCCTGATATTTGTTTCTTTTTCCACTTTCTTTCCCTCTCTTTAATATTTTAATTTTTTGTCTGTTTGTTTTGGTCCTTAGGTACAAAGGGTTGCATTAATTACTTTCCTCTTATTATTATTCACATTTAAAATATTTTTTTCCTTTGAGGGATTTATCTATTATGCATGTAAGCATACTCACATGTAGATTAATTTTCACATATTGTTTTATATCTTTTTATCTCTGTTCCCCATTCACATTCTTTTTCGCTTCCATTGGTAAATGTTCTAATGTATTTCATGTTTCATTGAATTTGTATGTATTCTTCTAAAATATGTAACTTGACTCATTTGTTATATTTTGAATTTACTTAACTAATATTGTGTTAGACCGCTCATACTGTATTTCTTTCTTTTTAAAATTTTTTTTTAAGAGCGAGAGTCCACGAGTAGGGTGGAAGTAGGGGCAGAGAGAGAGAGGGAGAGAATCCTAAGCTGAGTGCCTGCAGGCGCTCCACGTCAAGACCCTGTGAGATCAAGACCTGTGGAAACCGAAAACCAACAGTCGCAGGCGCACCCCATGGTGTCCCCAGATGCCCCATGTATTTCTGTCTTTCAATCACCACTAATTATTTTAGATCCAAATATGAGTTTCTTCTAACCACGATGAGGCATTCCACAAAGTAACAGTCAGCTTTTGAGGGATTGCCCTCCAAGAAAACACATCACCTGAATTCTAGTGACTTATAAAAACAGAAGTTTAACTCTTATTTGCAATACATGTTGTTTGTGTCTCTGTCCTATATTCTCTCCACACCAGGATCTAGGTGATGGAAGAGCTCCTCTCTACAGTAGAGCCATTCTTGTGACAAAGGAAAAAGAGACATGGAAGACCCATGCTCTGGTTCTTAAAGCGTCTACTTAGGGAGGGTACATGCCATTTCCACTCGTATGTCAATGGCCGACGTACGTTACATTTCCCGGCGTGGCTAGAATTAGGTAGGGAAGATAATCTTTTCACAGGATGGGCCCAATGAGGAGGATCTTATGAGTACAGTGAATATTTTAACAATAATACATCTGCCACACATGCTACGTACTTCCCACACTATCCATTGCCTCATGTTTTTTGGTCTTAGTTTGTCTCTAACTCCTCTCTTTCACAGATAACAATTTGATAAATATCCCTTACTTGTCCCATAAGTATCAGGCAAACATTTCTCTGGAATAAACTCAGAAGTGGAATTACTGAATTACAAACACATACCTGAACTGCGTGAGAACTGAGATTATGCTGCGAAAGGACTATAAAAGTCTATACTTTCAATATCAGTATGTAAAAGTACCTGATTTTCTGTATGGCAGCCATCACTATTCATTATTCAACTTAATAATTTTTGAAAATCTGATAGATAACGATTAATAGTTTATCATTTTAATCTGTATTTTTCTTATCTACAGTGATTTTAAGTACCTATTCATATAGCCATTTCTTGTATTTTTTTATGTTGTTTTGCTCATTCGTCATATCCCAATGTCTCTATAAATCATTTCGTTGTTTCTCCAGGTTTTATCCTTGGGACTTTTTGTTTTATCTGCTGAATATCTTCAGCGGGTTCCATTCTACTCTTCTGTCTTCAGCAGCATTTATGCACACATAGCCCTCTTATTTATCTTTTTTTTTTTTTCACTCCCAACTGTTATCAA
This sequence comes from Ursus americanus, assembly GCF_024610735.1. Classification (NCBI taxonomy): domain Eukaryota; kingdom Metazoa; phylum Chordata; class Mammalia; order Carnivora; family Ursidae; genus Ursus; species Ursus americanus. The sequence goes on from NC_142145.1 coordinate 41,346,527, forward strand.
TCTCTTCACTCTTAGGCTGTTGAGTACCAATAGGTCATCCTAACAGGTCTTTTTATCTCCAGGACTCCGGTTATAATCTACCCCGTTTGTGCCTGATCTTGTATACACCACTTCCATTTGTTGACGAAGGGCTGTTGTACATACCCAGCTTTATGGGTTGGTGGGTCAGATGCATTCAGTTCATGATGGGAAGTTGGCTCGATGTTAACTGGATGGCCCGTGGCTAAGTATTCAGTCTCTACTAAGGCCCAGTAGGAAGTCAAACACTATTTCTCAAAAGGAGAGTAGTGGCAGGCTTTTGCTCCAAAATCTAAGAGCCTGCACTGTGATTCATGTGCAGGGACCTACCAAAGGCTTCAAACAGCATCCTTATCTGCCACTGACACTTTAAGCACCATTGGATCTGCTGGATTATATGACCCAAGTGGCAGAACTGCTCACATAGCAGTCAGGACCTATTATAGACCCTTCTCTTTTTCTGGACCCCACTGAAAACTAACAGCTTTTTGGGTCACTGAGGTAAATAGGGCAGAGCAACACACCTGTATAAGGAACATGTTGCCTCAAAAATCCAAAGAGGTCCATTAAACGTTGTGCCTCTTTTTTGATTGTAGGAGGGGTCGGATGCAAAAAATTACTCTTCACCTTAGAAAGGAGATCTTCACATGCCCAACATCACTGGACCTCTAGACATTTTACTGTGGTATAAGGCCTCTACATTTTTGTAAGTTCCCCCACCAACCGTCAACATGTAAATATCTTTCCAATAAGCTGCTTCTTCCTTACTAAGTCCAATGTAATGGACTAATGTGGTATCTTGTGGAATGGAAAGACGGTCAACATTCCTGTGAACTAAATTTTGACATGTGATAGAGAATTGGTGTTATACACTGAACTTCGTCCTCTAAAATCCTTATGCTTAAGCCCTAACCTCCAACATGATTATATTTGGAGATATGGCCTTTAAGGAAGTCATTAAGATTAAATAATGGCATTAAGGTGAGGTTCTTATCCAATAGGACTGGTGTCCTTATAAGAAGAGAAAAAGAGAGAGAGAAAGAGAGCAAGGATGCATAAGCACTGGTGGAGGGCCATGTGAGGACACAGGTAGCCATTTGCAAGCCAGGGAGAGAGGGCTTGAGAGCAACCAAACCTTCTGACACCTTGACTCCCAGCCTCCAGATCCATGAGAAAATAAATTTCTACTGTTTAAGCCACCCAGGTTGTGGTATATATATATTTTAATGTCAGCTGTAGCAGATCAATCCAGTTGACATACTCCTTGGGTAGAAGAGTGAAGGTATTCTTGACCTTGCCAGGAAATTGTATCTGGTGGTTTCAAATTAACAGGGATGGAGAAAAAAAGCTGTTGTCAGATCAATAGCTGTGCATCGGTTACTAGGGGATGTGTTAACTTGCTCAAGAAACAAAACCACATCTGGCACAGTAGTTGCAAGTTACCACCTAATTAAGTTTGTGATAATCCACTGTTTCTCGGCCAAATAGGCAAGTCTCCCTCACCTTTCAAGTCCTTGATGTTGGTACTAATGTCTTCAGTGCTTCCAGGAATGAACTATTTTGGTTTACTACTAACCTAGGTAAAGGCAGTTTTAATGGCTTCCACTTGGCATTTCTCAGCAAAGTAGTCCTTAGTCCACAGGTCAAGGAACTAGTGTTTGGGTTCTGCCAGCTATTGAGTGTGTCTATTCCAAATATTTGTCTTGGAATGGGGGAAAATAACCACAGGATATGGTTGGGAACCCACTGAGCTCACTGTGAGGCAGAACTGAACTAAAACCCCATTGGTCATCTGACCACTAGAAGCCCCTCCTCTGACTGGTGAACCATAGTGACATTTGGGATTGCAAGGAATTAGTGTCAGTTCAGAGCCAGTGTCTAGTAGTTTCTGAAATGTCTAATTATGTCCTTTTCCTCCAATGTACAGTTACCCTAGTAAAAGAACATAGGTCCTTTTGGGAAAGGTTGGGAGAAATATTAACAGGATACATTTTTGTCAGTGTATCAGGAACCTTCTCAAGGAGACCTGATCTCCCCCTTCTTTCAAGGTGTTCTGGGTCTGTAAATTGGCTCCTGCCTGGGAATGGATTAATGGGGTCATGAATGTTTTTTATTATTCAGGTTAGACTTTTCTTCGCTTAACCTAGAACTCTTTTACTTAGACAGATCAAGTAAAAATTTAGTAGACTTCCTATCAATTTCACTTCTAGGAATAACCTGATCAACTATCCAGTGCCATAAATCCGCCTGAGTCATACTATTTTGATTGTTGCTTTGACTCTGTTGTCCCATTACAGTAACTATATCTACCTTGCCTTTTGCTGTTGAGTGCCACCACTTGGCCCCTCCTACCCTTGGATCCAATTTCTACTTCTATTGCATTTTAGTTTCCCAGTTCAGTGACCACAGTTTCCACTATAAGATCTGACTTACAGGGTGCTATTGTAGGAATGTTTAAAAATCATTTTTTATAGTCATGGTGAAATCTTCTAAATCCTCTCAGGGGGGTGAGTAGGCCTTAAATGACAAATCTCCTCTAACATTCCTATCTCCCAGCATCTTTGAATCCCTTCCTTGACAGTAAACCAAGGCAGTTCTGGCATTTCTAAATCATTTACTATGGGCTACGTTTTGTTCCATGTTTCAGTCAACCAATGAAGCAATTAGAAGTTTTTCTAACTCCCTGAGCTGGAATATTAAATACATAATCTCTGCTTAGTGGGGTTCATATCAATAAATTTAGCCTGATTTAACTTTCTTTCTTCCAACATTATGCCACTCCCTTAATATTCATTCCTGTACATATTCTCTGAATTTCTGTTTGTACAAATTAGAAAATTCAAGTTATTGCTTCGAAGTGTAGCACAGCCCCTTATAGGTCCCACGTTGTACCTCACCCAGGGGCCTGATGGGACTTGAATCTAGTTCTTGGTCCAGTAGCAGAGATGGGTTGTGGAGATGAGTTCTGAGGAGAATGAGCAATCTCTTGTAAGGTGACTCCTTCAGGGGAGCCATCACAGTTTCCTCAGGCAATGCAGGGCTAATTCCCTCAGAGGAGAGTGGTCAGGCAGCATACTTCTACTGACAAAGAAAACGCATCAACATTTAGGAGTTCAGTGTCCCCAGCTTCATCGGGTTCTTCTTACACATCCCAACTCCAACTCTGAGGATCCCATTCTTTCCCTATCAGTGCCCTCACCTTATAAAAGTAGATACCCTGTGAGGCTGGGAATTCCAATCGAGTTTGTAATCTAGCCACTGACAGTTTGAGACTTTGGATTTGATTTTCAGCAATCTCAGCCCTGTGGTTACAGGTGATAAGGGTCTTCTTCAGGCCACATGGAAACTCTTAGGTCATTTATGTGGTGCTTGAGCTAGGAATTCTAATTCCTGAGTACATCCTTTTCCTTACCCACCTTGTTCAGAAACATTCGGAGCAACTAGCTAGTCTCATTTTATTTGTTAGTTTGACAAAAATGTTCAAAAATATAAAATACACTGTCACCCAGATCCTTGCTTCTTATAAGTGTTTGATTAGGAGGGTCCAGCAGTGGGGTGCCTGCACGGCTCAGTCAGTTAAGAGTCCAGCCCTTGATTTCGGCTCAGGCCATTATTTAAGGGCTCCACACTGGATGTGGAAACTGCCTAAGATTCTCTCTCTCCCTCTCTCTCTCTCTGTCCCTCCCCTCACTCCTCTCTGTCAAAAAAAAAAAAAAAGGAAAGAAAGAAAGAAAGAAAGAAAGAAAGAAAGAAAGAAAGAAAGAAAAAGAAAGAAAGAAAGAAAGAAAGACAGAAAGAAAAGGAAGTGTCCAGTGGTGATAAAGAAGAACTTCTCTCCTTTGCCAAATCATGCCATGAAATATCAGCACATTACTATCTTTATAGCTGATAAAATTAGACAGCTATTTTGGAAGCCCCATAATCAATTCAGAAAATTCATCCCAAAATTTCTATTCCTCTAGACCCACTCTCTGTACCAAAACTTGTATTAGTCAGGGATCTACAGAGAAACAGAACCAATAGGATGTGTGTGTGCATATATACAGTTTCATTATAAGGAATTAGCTTGCATAATTATGGAGCCTGGCAAATTCAAAATCTGCAGGGTGGGCCAGTAGGCTGGAGAGCAAGAAGAGCTAATGTTACCATATGTGTCTGAAGGATGACAAGCTGCTGTGAGAACCAGGAAGACCTGATGTTGCAAATGAAGTCCAAAGACAGTCTTCTGGAAAATTCTCTGTTGCTCAGGGGAATCCAGACTTTTTGTTATATTCAAATATTCAACTGATTGGATGAGTACCACCCACATTATAGAGGGCAATTTGTTTTACCCGAAGTCCACTGACTAAAACCTAGAGACCAAGATCTTAGATTTGACCATGGACTCTTAGACAAGACACCACAAAACACAAGCAACTAAAGAAACAGATCAGCTGGACATCATCATATTTAGTAACTTCAGTGTTTCAAAGGATAAAATGAAAGAAAACCCACAGAATGAGATAAAATATTTACAAATCATATATCTGATAAGGCATTTATATCAAGAATATATATCAACTCTTATAACTCAGTAAAAACAACAACCTAATTTAAAAATGAGCAAAAGGTCTGAATCAACATTTCTCCAAAGAAGGTATACAGATGACCAATAAGGATATGAAATGATGTAGACATCACTAATCATCAGGGAAAAACAAATCAAAACCACAGTGAGATATTACTTCACAGCCAGTAGGATGGTCAAAATCGAGAAGATAGAAAATAACAAGTGTTGGTGAACCTATGGAGAAATGGAACCCCCAGGGCACTGCTGATGGTAATGTAAAATAATTTGGCTTTTTTGGAAGACAGTGTGTTAGTTCCTTCAACATGGAGTTACCATATGATCTGGCAATTTTACATCCAGTTTTATCCAAAAGAAATGAATATATATGTATATGCAGAAATGGTACACAAATGTAGACAGCAGCATTATTCATCACATCTGAAAAGTGGAAACAGGCTAAGTATCCATCAACTGATGAATGGATAAATAAAATATACCAAGCCATCACATGACTGAATTTTAAAAACATGCTAAGTGAAAGAAACCAGTGAAAAAAGTCCACATATTATATGATTCCATTCACATGAAATGTTAAAGATAGATAAATATATCCTAAGCAGATCAGTAGTTACCCAGAGCTGTTGGGAGGGGAAATCAATGGTAGCAGTGAAAAAGTCCTGGGTTTCTTTTCTAATTATAGATGCACAACCCTTATAATACTAAAGTCATTGAATTGTAAACTTCAAATAGGTGATGTATATGGTATATGAATTACATAGTAAGGTGTTAAAAATACTTAAAAACCATCGAAGGTCTAAGGAGAAATCACAAGGAAAATTAAAAATATTTTGAATTTTATGTAAATAAAAATACAAAGTATACTTTAGATGTATTAAATAGTTACATATTATGCATGTATGATATACATAATCTGTAATTCACATAAATCTCGTGTTTATGTGAATTGCAGTTAAAATAGATTTTGGAAAGAAAATTATATCTTAAATGCTTACATGAGATAAGAAGAAAGGTTCAAAATCAAGATTTAATTTTCCAACTAAGAAGCTAAAAATAGGGACGCCTGGGTGGCTCAGTTGGTTAAGCGTCTGCCTTTAGCTCAGGTCATGATCCCAGGGTCATGATCCCAGGGTCCTGGGATGGAGTCCAGCATCAAGCTCCTTACTCAGCGGGAAGCCTGCTTCTCCCTCTGCCTGTTGCTCCCCCTGCTTGTGCTCTCTCTCTGACAAATAAATAAATGTAATCTTTTTAAAAAAAAAGAAGCTAAAAATAGAGGTACAAATTAAATCCATATGAAGAAAAATTTATGTATGAAGAAAATAATATTGGTAAGATTGTAAATCAGTAAAATAGAAAATGGACCACAATGAGGAAAATCAAAAATTGGGTTTTTTTTTTTTAAACATAATTGCTTAAGGTCTCGCTAGAATGATTAATAAAAAGACAGATAAAACATAGATTACCTATATCACAATTAAAAAGGGGGCCTTGTTACAATTAAAAAAGACAGAAAAGTGATTGAGAAGGAATGTGACAAACAACTTTATGGTAATATATTAATGAGTTTCAATGCAATTAGAACAATTTTGAAAATAAAAAATTATCAGAACTGACTCAAGAATAAATAATATCTGCTTGCCCTATATCTGTTAAAGAAAATAAGCAGTAATTAAAAAACCTTCCCACAAAGAAAACTCTAAGCCAGTAAGATAGCACTGGTGATTCCTGTCAAATGTTTAAGTAAGAAATAATATCAATCTTACACAATCGCTTTTAGTAAGTAGAGGAAGAGAGAAGAAACACTTCCCAACTGATTTTATGAGACTAGGATTACCATGATACCAAACTGGAGAAAGACAATACAAGAAAAAAAAAACATGAATCAGTTATACAAATACATGGATCATTTAAACAAACAAACAAAAAATACATATGGATCACTTATACAAAAAAAATTTTTTTTAAGATTTTATTTTTATTTATTTGACAGAGAGAGACAGCCAGCAAGAGAAGGAACACAGCAGGGGGAGTGGGAGAGGAAGAAGCAGGCTCCCAGCGGTGGAGCCTGATGTGGGACTCGATCCCATAACGCCGGGATCACGCCCTGAGCTGAAGGCAGACGCTTAACGGCTGAGCCACCCAGGCGCCCCACACTTATACAAAAATTTTTTAAAATTTAGGTAATCAAATCCAACAATCAAATCTAATCAAAAGGATAATAGAGCAATATAAAATTGGGTTTATCCCATACATGCAGATTGGTTTAATATTCAAAAAAAATGATAAAAAATTAAATGAAGAAAGGAGGGAAACCATGTCACCATCTCAACAGATGTAGAAACAGCATTTAACAAAATTTAAAGTGTAGTCATGACAAATGCCCTCCACAAACCAAAAATAGAAGAAAAGTCCTCAACCTGATAAACAGTATCTAAAATTTATATGGAATTGAAAAAAAAAAAAAAAGCAGACAGAAAAAAATCTATGATTTCATTTTCATGAAGTTGTTGGCCAGGAAAACATTATCTGTGGAAATAAGAATCAGAACAGTGGTAACTTACTGTGTTATGAGGATTTACTGGGTGAGAACCTTCTGGATTGGTGGGATGTTCTGCATCCTTGTTTATACGATGTATACCTTTGTCAAAACTCACTGAGCTTTTCAAGACCTGTGCCTTTCACTGCACATACATTTTCCATCAATAGTTTAAAAATTTGTAATTCTATGAAGGATGAGTCCAAACGGGGCTTTGTAGGAGATTTGGTATGTAGATAAAGATGAGATAAGTATGGAGGAAGCATGAGCAATCCGTTAGAAACATTGATAAGCCAAGGGCAACAAAAATAACAGCCTGAGTGAAAAAGGACAGTCCGGCATAGCTGGTCAAGCTCTTTATACCCTAAACCGAAGTTCTGGGATTACACTGGATGCTCCATGGGGAATATCCCAGACAACGAAAGAATCAACGGCAGTTGGATTTGGGGAAATTTCGTTTATTAAGGAAAGAAATTCAAGTTGCAAACCCGTTAGGAAGCCACTACTAGATTACTGGAACAACACATTAAGTGGCAATAGAAAGTAAGAGAAAACGAGGGAGAGGAGGTGTGTACAATGGCCCCTGGCAGCAGGAGCAGTGAAATTGTGCAACATCATTTTTGATTCCAAGAGCCATACCTTCCCCTCCTGTGCAAGTCTGATCTCTGTCCGTGCGTTTGCTTGAGCTGCGTGAGAAACTAATTCCCAGTGCCTGCTGATTTGAGACTAAGTGCCAGTTTAGGATCGGTGTTTCAGCTTGTCAATTTCCCCCGCTAATGCTCTGTGGAGGGCTTGTGGCCTGGGTATCGTAACCTCACTTAGAGATCTGCCTGAGGTGCGTGGTTTCTCCGGCGGGTGGTGCAGCAAGGTGCAAGGAGTCAATTTATGACACTTTTATGTTCCTAAAAGATCACAGTCAGCCCTATTTGATTTTTATGTACCCAGTGGGGGAGTAAAGGGGATAATGTTCAGGAGTACTTTGCATTTAAATGATTTCTTTATTCAAAGAGATTTACAAATGTTATATCATTAAACAAGGTTCCCTTTGAGATACATTAGAAGTAAATACAAAATTGTAATGCCTGTTTCACAGTGGGACAGTATTATGTGGTTCAGGAAGAGAGGCCTAGAGAATGTCATTCAAGAACAGTGCATGCTAATCAATTTGTAACAATAATAACATCTTACATAATTTTCATTCTGCCTCTCTCACTAGCTCTAGAATTTTCTAAAAAATGCTTGATCTCTTTGAAACTACTTGCTTTTATCTTTTAAATGAGGCTAATAATAGTTTTCCTTTCTGTCTCGTAAGTTGTTATGAGCAATCAAAGAAGATAATATAGAGATAGATGGACAGGTAAAAATCGTACCAATGTAAGAATGAATGAAAGAAGGACCATTTCTTGCTTATTGTCCTATTAGCATATGGCCCTCAGTGCATACCACACGATTGTTGGTTACCGAGGCATCAGGAACCTCAAACCACATAACATTAAGCTTTAACTTTCAACTGTATGGCTTTTAATATTTAAAGACATATTAAGGTCATTCACTTTGTTTTAAAAATAAAGACAGTGCATTATCTGGATTGCTAAATGATAACATGAATAGCTAATGATAGGTTTGGACTTAGAATTTAGATAATTTTGGGCTTTGCATTTAGTTGTTTTTAAACTATGGTTTAAAGGATTCTAATTTCGTTTAAGGCAAGCTTTTCAAATATCTGAATCATGTAAAGGAATTTCAAGGAAAAAAAGAAGTATCAGTTCTGATACTTGAAAACCAGCCTCATGAATAAAATGCCATAACAAAACGAGCAGACAAAATTCTTGTTCTGAAGGAAGAAAATATATATGTGGATAATTATTGCTCTTTAAAGCAGGAACAATAAATTTAGTCATAGAGGTCCACGAAAGGCCTGTTGAGAAATTAAAGATCATATATTGTACAATATAGAAGGCTACATTATTCAGTGAAATTTTCTTAGATTCAACTAATTTGGAATTTGATAATGTGTACAGTGCTTAAGCCAAATACAACTTCACAAATCTGTGGGTTTTTTTTTAAAGAACATTTATGAAAGAAGTGGCACGTATTTACAGATAATCTATTAGAGATACCATTGTTTATAAGAGCCCTAAAAGCACTAATTTGCATGCTTAACTGCTAATGCTCCCTGCTAATCACCTTTCGCTTGTGAAGGCAGAATTTTGGTAGTGCACTTCAAGTTAAGCACTTATGCCTGAAAATCATAAAAGTTCATTCATTTTTAAAAGCCCATAATTCAAATTTTTAACATTTTCAAATTGGCCAACTTCTGCTTACAAATTACCAGGAATTAGTCACTCAGCTAGCTGGGCTAAGGCAAAGAAGATGAAGGAGAACCCAAGTCTTGCAGATTTGGAAGCAGAATGATTATCCATAAATTCAGTTAGAATTTCCAGGGCAGATGAGGAAGGGGGAAGGGCCGAAGACTTGCCAGCAATCAGAATTAGAGATGTCCAAAGCATAATTGAGGAATTATAAATTTGACTTTGCAATCCTTGATGAAAAGGCACTAAAGGAAATATAATTATTAGCATACTGTTTAATGTTTTAATTGGATGCATTTTGCTCTGCTGTGCCAAGGCGATTTTTGAAGTTGATTGCATTTTTGCCTTCCTTCCTATTCTTTAAAGCTCAGTCAACCTTAAAAGGGAGAAAAAGAAGGTAAGTTACATAACAGAAGAAAAAAGCTAATGATTTAAGAATGTGTGGTTTCCCTTCACATGAATGATCACTCTTAAGTTTCTCATTTGGGGGCAACATTAATTCTTTTATAAAGTAAAGAATATTATATTAGGCAGCAAATCATTATGGTGTTGGGCATTTAGAGGAATTCTGTTTGTTATATTAAATTATCCTGGCATCTGCACAATACTCTACTGGCTTTGATTATAAAGGTCTTTAATCATTGATAGCATTTATTTATTAAGTGTGGCTTTCTTTTTTTTTCCATATAAGCCCAATTGTTGGTTATTCTGTAAAAACTAAAAGACATAATATCAATGATTTTAATATATTTAATTACAATTTTAATATATCTAACATATTTTACCTTAATATATTCACTTACGATTTAATATTGATCATTATGGAAAATATAGAGTATTTCCTGAAGAAAGCCCCCCAAATTTTACAAGTATACTACTTTAGTTTGCTTAGTAATTTTTTTTAATCCATAAAACCAAAATACAGTCATTAAAGACTTAGCACTTTTCTCTTTCATCCGTGTAGATTATTCTTTCCACATCACCCAGGTGAAAAAAAAATATGAAGTCTCAATTCATGTGAAGCTTCTTTGATCTTCATGTAAATAAAGAGTCTGCCTTCCTCTCATAGGATTCTTTCTCAAATATGATTTCTTTCATCAAATAGTTTATCTCATCCGTGTGAACATCAAGGTAGTTTGCTTCAGAACTTCAAACAAGCATTTCCTACACATTTACAGGAAATATATAAAACACTATAAATGGCAAACTTCCTCTCAACGTCCCAGCAGGACAGAGTAGGATACATTTTATGTTGCACCCACCTGGTAGGAGGCACATCCTACATCGTAGTCATAATATCCTAGACAAACACCAAGCACTCCCTTCCCCTGAAGGCAAAAAAAAAAAAAAAAAGAAAAAAAGAAAGAAACATGTATGCTGCAAGGGTGAATTAGCTTGGCAGAACCTGGGAGGGACATCAAGAACAGATGACTGAAGAGAAGGCTAATAGACTGTGAAGAGTTTTAAGACAAAATGTTTATGACAATGTGAAAGTTTACAATAGACAATTCAGCAAAATGGGTCCAAGTGTTAGATGTAGTATTAGTTGAGCTTGAGAGAGTCAGTGAGGATATGATTTGTTCTTATTTTTCCAAGTTACTCTAATTGCCTGAGTTCTTTACTCCCAGTTGGCGAGGCAACTTTATTATTCCTGGCACTGTATAAATGTATTTTTCAGGTCTTTGAAAGTTGACCGATTTCTTGCTGAATGAACCAGTCAGCCAGCTGTGAAGCCAATTTTCCTAGCATTAGCAGACAGAGCATCTTATTTTTTTTTATTCAATAACTGAAGACTTTTTTTTTAATTGACTGTAAACTAGGATGTGGAGCAATGATTTTTTTTTTGTCTTAATATTTAGATTGTAAATCGATAGTCTTATAGAGGGAGTTTTCATCAGACTTTCTTTTTCTCTATGGCAGAATGGAAATAGCATATACTTCATTTTATGGAATATGCATAATATATATTTTTAAAATTCTGAATTCTAGGAATAGTTTAAACCATTAATAAACATATGACTTGACAATATCTACTGTTTACTTAGGACTTACACTTTTTCAAAATTATTCAATACTTATTCATTGGGCACCTATCTACTGTGAGCAAAGCCCCACATAATGAAAAAGATGACTAAGAGCCTTTGTATAGTATTGGCGGGGATGAAAACTGGTACAGCCGTTATGGAAATAGTATGCAGTTTCCTCAAAAATTACAACTAGAAATACTATATGATCCAGCGATCCCACTTCTGGGTATATATCTAAATGAAGTGAAACCAGTACCTTGAAGATATATCTGCACTGCTGTGTTCATTGAAGCATTATTCACAATAGGCAAGATATGGAAACAACCTCGGTGCTGTGGACAGAAGAATGGATAAAGAAAATTATATGTATATATTCCATTGTGTATATAATAATATGCATAATTACATACATAATGTATGTTCCATTGAATGTGTGTGTATATACACAATGGAACATTATTCAGCCTTTAAAAAGAAGAAAATCCTGCTATTTGTGACAATATGGATGAACATGAAGAATATTATGCTAAGTGAAATAAGCCAGACATAGAAAGACAAATACTACATGATTTCCTATTATGTCTAGTCTAAAAAAGTCAAATCCATAAAAGCAGAGAGTAGAATGGTGCTTGCCAGGGGCCTGGAGTAGTGGGAAATGGGGAGATGATGGTCAAAGCATACAAAGTTTCAGTTATGTAGGATGAATAAGTTCTGGTGGTCTAACGTACAGCTTGGTGACTATAGTTAATAATGCTGTGTTGTATACTTGAAGTTTGCTATGAGTAGATCTTAAGTGTTCTCACCATGCACACACATACACACACACACACACGCACAAGGTAACTAAGGTAACAGATACGTTAAGTAGCTTGATTGAGGCAATCATTTCACAGTGTATACGTATATCGAAACATCATGTTGTATGCCTAAATATATACAATTTTTATTTGTCAATTATATCTCAATAAACCTGGAAAAAAGGAAAAGGTTGCCCATGACACCTTTCCTGACCTCTAGGCAATCACAGTCCTATTGGATAGACATCTATTTGGCTAAAATCTCTTAGCCAAAGGAGGAACTACTTTTATAGAAGTTATTTTTTAAAGTGCTAGTAGTGATTATTTAAGGAGATAATTTTTTTTAAGGATTTGTGAACTGGGGTTTCTTCATAAAGGAGATTGTATTTGCCATAAGTCTTGAACGATAAATAGCATTTATCATTTTATTTATCGTTATTTATTTTTATATTTTATATTTATTTATAAATAAATACAAAAGTTTATATAAACTATTTATATTTATATAAAATTTTATATAAATTTTAAATAAAATTTTATAAAAAATTTATATTTATATGAAACATAAATATTTATCGTTATTTAATGTCTATATAGGTAGACATTAGAGATGGAGGCAATGGAAACAGTTGTTTTGGTTTGGTTTGGTTTGGTTTTGGTTTTGGAAACAGTTTAAGTAGAAAAATGAGTACCTAAATTGCAGGTAACTCTCTATGGTGATTTAAATGTGGCTACCATGAGTACATAGATTGAGAAGGAACATCTTCACATATATTTTTTAGCATTAGAGAAGCAGTGCTGTAAAGCGGTTAAAGTCTCAGGGTCTCATGCCAGAGACTGACTTCAAATCTTCATCCCGCATCACTAGTTGCATTGCCTTGGCCTAGTTATTTAACTTGGTAAGCTCCAGTTTCTATAGCTATAGAACAGCGGGCATGATAAAACTTGGTTACTATTCAAAACTAGATTAAATACTGGATTGAAGAGTTTTTCATGGCACTCAGATCATAAAACAAACTTAATTATTGTTAGTAGGTTAATTACCTGAAAATTACTAGGGCAGAATATTTGCCGTGTTGTTTCTCTTCATTTTTTTAAAAACATATAAGCTCTAAGTGGTGAAATGTCATTATAATTACCTGGTGCAATATCTAGAATTCACATCTTCTAACTTTTGATCTACAGATGTTTCTAAAACAGTAACTAGTTACCATATAATTTTATATTTTCTGTCTTCTTAAATTATAAATAGTTGTGGCATCCCCAAGTCTTTATTCAAATTAATTCCTCTGTTTATAGTACATTCCTCTACAAAAGGTCAAGAGTTTCATCTCTTAAGCAGAAGATCATATTGAGAAAAAGTGTTCATACTTTTGCTAGGTTGAGGCGGGGGGAGCTCTTGTTGTTGTTGTTGTTGTTGTTGTTGTTTTTTTTTCTTTTTCTTTTTGAAACTTTAAAACTCAGAGAGTGAAGGGACCCAGGTTAGAATCTGAAAGATGAGTTTATGAGTTCTCTTTGTATATGTCTGAGAATAATATCTGTATCAGTTCATTTTGCACATGTTCTGGGAGACACTCATCCATTCATATGTCCTTCTAGTCATTTATTAATTTATTTTTAAAATACATCCTAAGCATCTATTATGTTCACAAAGGGATGTCATAGTCCAGAATTGGAGACATAAGTAAACATATAATTACAATAATACATAATAGGTTCCATTTGTTAAGGAAATAAAAGTGCATTGGGGACATGATCAAATAATTAAAGCAAAATCCTATTGTGAGGCTACACTCATTTTATTACATTTATTAAAATTTGAGGGGCACCTGGGTGGCTCAGTTGGTTAAGCACCTGTCTTTGGCTCAGGTCATGATCAAGGGGTCCTGGGATCAAGCTCTATGTCTGGCTCCCTGCTTAGTAGGGAGTCTGCTTTTCCCTCTCCCTCTGCCCCTCCCCCTGCCCCCACTAGTGTTTGCTCTCTCTCTCTCTCAAATAAATAAAATCTTAAAGAAAGTAAAATTTGAGGTTACCGTGGAAGATATTTTACCTCATGAAAACTAACTTTGACTCCCTTCAGTTGAAGAAATCAAGACCTTAATTGCTTCTGGTTCTACAGGCAAATTTCCATTCATTTAGTTTTCTTCTTTTTGCTTCTTTCCACTCAAATAAGTCACTCTACATTTCTTTTCCTAGCAATCGCTATGACAGAATTCTGCCATTCCACACCAATTTCACTCTTTTAAAATTATTTCATCATAAAGAGATGTTTCTTTTCAATAATTGTAATATTTATATTGAAAATACACTTTATTACTAAAATTAATCTTTTTCTCTCTTTGTTGTCACCAGCCTTTGAGAAGATATATCACTCTCTTCTGATAGTGTAACATGGAAGTATTCTATTATTCTCTTCAAAGTCATAAACTAGAGCCTCTTTCATACATAGCTTCTTTATGTAATCTTTTACTAATGTGTACTAAACATGGCTGAAGCCTTTACCAGGACCTCCAAACAACCACACTCATCTAATTCACCTATTACATCTATTTTTCCTTATATTTATATTCCATATTAATTTAGTTGTAAAATCAGACTTTCTACGTGTCCTGTTCTTATGAATAACTTTCATAACCATTTGATTGTACAAATATCACTAAACAACAGTGGGTCATCCTGGAAATTTCTTTTTTCTGATTAGGCACTTGAATTGCATAGTTCTAAAAGATGGAGAATTCTGTAATTGTAATCATATACAAATTTGTAATGCCCAACTCTATATCCTAACTAAACTCTTTTTGCCTTTAAGGTCATGCCATCTGGTATACCATATAAATCCACAAATTTCAATGACTTAACACAAGAGGTATATATTCCTCACTTATCTAATATTGAAATGCAGGTATTAATGATTGACATGTGGTTTTCCTCTATGTAGTGATTCAGGGATCCAGGACCTTTTATCCTGTCACATACTATCCTTTAGTCTCTCAGAGTTCTCTACTCCTAGCTGACAAACAAGTAAAGAGATGGTTTGGAAATAAGGGCACTCACTTAGCCATCTTGTTTTGGAAATGATACACATTACTTTCACTCCAATTCCACCGGTACTTTTTCCCATGGCAAAGTAGCGTAATTGTTGGCTGAACAGTTTCTTCTTAACCACAACCAGAGAGAGCACAGACTTTAGAGTTATCTAGATATTCTGCCACAGCAATTATTTCTTCCAAAAAGTTGGAATGGAATTTCTAGGTTATTTAGGATAATCTTGAATACGAAGTGATAACATATTTTTCAAAAGCTGTAAATATATCATTGGGAAACCTGTGCCTTCTTATTTCTAGTTGAATAAATTTATATTTTTCCTTTTATTTGGAGCATCACGGAAAGATATATCTCTCTTATTCGTCAAACATTTCTTAAGTGCCTAGTGAATGCCAGATATGCACTGACATACTTGGGTACATTGGTGATTAAAACATACAAAAATCACGGCCTTTGTGAATTTATATTCTAGTAGTTAGAGATAAACAATGAATAGTAGACATAATAAATGAGTTATTCTGAATATCAAAATTATTAAATTCTATAGAAAAATGAAAAGTGGATCAGGGTAATGGGAATCAGGACTGTAGGAAATGTGGGGGCTCGTTAAAATTTATGAAATGGTTATCATTGAAGGCCTTATCGAGAAGCTAGCATTTAAAGAAAATTAGAAGTAGATGAGGCTTCAGCCACGCAGACAGCTGGCTGAAGAGAATTCCTGGCAGAGAGAACAGTCAGGGCAGCCGTCTTCGTGTAGGAGTTCACGTAGTGTGTTCAAGGAATAGTGAGGAACACAGAGTGTCTAGAAAGCTGTGAGGAAAAAAAAAAGCAGAGCAGGTGATGGTTCAGAGAAGAAACAGGGGCCAGATCATGTAAAACCTTTTGGTAGCATTCATGTTTTTATTCTTAGTGAAATGGGAGACCTTGGCAGAGTTTGGAGTAGAGAAGTGAAATAATCCTTATAATTGAAAAGAATCACTGGTTGTCATGTCGAGACAGATCATAGGGTGCCAAACGTCAAAGCAGGGAGGTCAAATAAGAGGTTATTGTGCTAACCAGACAAGAGATGACGCTGACTTGGAAGACAGTGTTACTCCCTTCATGCTGATGACAACAGTGGTTGAAATGTGCTTTGTCTACCATCATTTTGACCTTTAATGGGTTTTAATGCATTGGGAATATTTTGATACCCTATATGTTAAATCTCTGTCCACCAATTAAAGATTTGCATAAGAAAGAACCAAGATTACTCTGAAAACTGTAATGGACTGCTGGCCATCTAGCAGAACTGGAGTGGAGCTCCTAAAACCATACATTAGTTTGAGATACGTCATCCTGAGATGAAGAAAGATTGAAACTAATATTCGTGTTGGATTTGAGCAGGTAATTTCCACTGTGCTAGAAACATGTACTTTAAGCAAGACATTCTCTTTCGCACTTCAAGTTTTAGCGTCAAGTGACTTTATGTAGTACTTCATAATTATCAAATATGTTCTGTACCTAACAGAATGTTAAGGAAACACATAAGAAATAAAGAAAGGAAATTGCCTATTATCCTGTCCAGGATTTGCCACCATTAATTAGCATCAGTGTTTTTCTATTATTATCTCTATATATTTACAAACTTGTAACAAAATTATATTCATTATTTTCATGTACTATTATATTGTGAACATGATACCATTTTCAATGGGTATACTTCCCAAACCTGATTTAACATATGCATAAAATTTATCATTTGGGTACGTTGTTATTTATTTAACCATCCCATAGTTGCTGAAAATCACCTTATCATTTTTATTAATATAAATATACTTTAAATGACTATAGTTTTTCAAAGGCCAGCTCATGTCCTTATAAAAGAATGTGGAAGGACTGGATTGAAAGGTATAAGCAACTCATTAGTTAATTTCATGTAGCAGGAAATAGTTGTGCAGCCAGAATATGCATAGGATCCAAACCTCATGATTCTTGGGCATCTTGCACTTTGTAATTCAGTTATTCAATCAAGAACTTGATTCGACACAAACCCTACTATTTGACGTACACTGAAGGTACTGCAGATTATCCCAGGTTATGGAGTTTTGTATTGATAACCTCATTATGTGCCTGTTTACACCCACCCACACACCTCCATAGTCTGTGCATGGCACAGATTGTCATTTTGGAAATAGTGACACCTAAATACACCCATGGCCTGGCAGGTGACTTGCCATCAGGTCTTCAGCTTGAAAGGGGGTGGCCTCTTCTTCAAGTGACTCTGCTTTTTTATGATTCAGCCTATCTCTGGATCAGTTTCTATTTCTTTTTCTTCTGTTTCTCTGTGGCTAAACATTTTGTTTCTACTACTATATCTATTCCACGATTCCTCTTTATTTCTTGATATCAAATTATTTGAGAGAAAATTGGCTGGATCATTCTGTATGGTGGGCTTCTATCGGGTAGCTGTCTTGAGATAATCTCAATGGTCATTGGGTATCTGCATATTTAGCTGACAGATAATGCTTTTGGCTAGGGCTCTGACCCTCTTTAGGATACACAAGTGTCTCAAAATCACAGAATTTCAAACTGACTAGAAGGACCTTCTTTCAGCGGTAGGCATGGTCAACACTTAGAGTTGCACAAGCTTTTCTAGAATGCACAACATTCCCATGTGTTATCTTCTGAAATGTGCTAGTGTATTACCTCTCACTACATACTATCTCTTTTTATTTTTCCTTTTCCCTTAGAAACGTGTCTTAAGCATTTACTTCAGTTTGACAATATATTTTTGGATATTGGAGGATTATATATTATTGATCACATAGAATTTCTTACACAATCCTGTTTTGAGATTATTCTTGATGGTCTTCTTGACACATAAGAGCTTTTGCAGAATGCTTAACCTTTGCGATTGAATCACGGAGCCTGGCATGTAGTTTTTGCTCAATCATGTTTGTTAACATTCTTTTTGAGATGACAGAGGACAGCATTTGTGATTCACTCCCATCAACTTCTTCACTCAGTGTATTAAATTCATTTACAGCTCTTCTTTGTTCACTGACATAAAAGAATAATAGTTTCTTGTCCAGTGTGAAGCTTTCACCCTGAACGTTTATCCTCCATCATCCATTCCTCTTTCCTGACCGACTCTTACACCCACAGTTAACATCGGTCCTTTTCTCCAGAATTTTCCTTTTTGTTTTAATTCATCAGTTGTTCTTATCTACTACCATACATGCTCAACTGGATTCAACTGGCCTCTGCACTTCATGTTTTCCTATTTTTGATAGATTTTTTTTCCTAGCATTGTACAATAATGGATGTTGTGAAAAAGAACTTTAGTCACTAGGTGGTATATTGTATGGTAATTTCTTTTTTTTTTTTTTTCATAATGCATAGTCTGAAAATTAGTTGGCACTCATTGCAGGTTGTTAAATATCTCACTCAGGTCACTTTTGTAAATATCAGCTATTTTTGGCATTGTTTTCCCCACACTAAAGACAGACAACAAGAATCATTATTTTAAGAACATGCTTTCGGCTACTCCCTGATGTGTTGTAGTTGATTATCATGACAGGAGACTGATGCTGGTGGCGTTGTTCCTGTGTTTTCATCTCAATTATTTTTGAACAATAAAGAAGGAAAAATATTCTGCTGAACAGCTTTGACTATGGCAAAGAGTTAAGAGAGATATATTATCATTATTTGTTACTCTGAGCAATAATAAATGCCATTACAAAATCTACATTGCTAATAATACCCTTTTCTTCAATAACTTTTTTCTAATGTATTCAAAACTCCTTATAAACTCTAATTGAGTTAACTTCACAGCATCTTATAAAGATAAGAAAACTTTTGATTAGGTAAAATTAGTTCATCACTAAGTCTTAATCTTCAATATCCTATTCTCTGACCACAGAATCCTAAATCTTACTGCACTGACACGGAGACCTTCCATTCCTGGCTCATGCCTTTTCTCCAAGTCCTGACTTTATACTCTTTGTATTGATCTGAGACTCTAAGTGCATATTTAAGCCATTTGCTATTAGGCACCTCAACCTTTCCAGTCTTGTTTGAACATTGTACTTACAAAACTATACTCATGTTGAATGATCCTATTCATCTCCAGTCTCTATTAATAAATCCAGGGTTAGAGTTAAGGTTTGTGGTTGGGAAGTGTTATAGTTATCTAATGCTGGATAACAAGTTACCTAAAATGTATGGTACAGAACAATCATTTACCATGTCCATGGATTCTGAGTGTCAAAAACTGGACAGGGCATAACAGATGATGTGTCTCTCTTCTGCAGAGGGTCTGGGGCTTCATCTGTCTCATCTGGAAGATTCCATGGTTGGTGGCTATAATCATCTGAAAGCTCATTCACTCATATGTTCAGTGGCAGAGGAAAGAAAAAAAAACTTATTTAGTGGTTGGTTACTATGTGTTAGGATTACTGCTAGGCAACTTGTATTAATGGTCTTGTTTGATCTTTATAATGAATGATTGATATGACCAGTATTAACCTCAATTTACAAATAAGAAGTCTCAAAGTGTTGCCTGCTATTTCCAAGATCACTTCTATGAAGTGAGAGATGCAGCCTCAGCTACTTTTTTGTTGTTTTGTTCAACTGCTCTTCCAATACCAATGGCATTCATTTGACGAATTACACCCTCTTTGAAATCTTTAATTTCTTTCAGTATTGTTTTTTGTCTCTCATCTTTTTATCACCATCCTCAGGCCATTCTCTCTAATGCTCATCTTTTAAGACCCTGTGAAAACCTCTACAATAGCTCTTAGAGCATTATTTTTTTTTTCAATTGCTCCTGTACATAGCTATTCCAGTAGATTATGGGTTCATCAAGGCCAGAGATTATGTCTTCTTCATCTGTCACAGAGCCTGGCATGTAGACGTTGTGCAATCATGTCCACTGAATAAATTTTTCAAGAGTCAGACTGAATACAATAGTCCTGACTCTTTAGAACATATCCCATCTAAAGAATCTTGTCCATTATTGTTTCAAACACCTTTAAAGTGACCGTATATGTCTATCTTCATGTGAATTATGCATAACATTTTAGCACTAATATGACATAGTGCTGTAAACATACTTTGTAAGAACCCAGCAACAGTATGCATAATGTCTCTCAGATTTGAATTATTAATAAAAACTGAACCTCTGTTTTCCATAGTGTCAAAATGTAAACAGAAAGTTTTGAACTTAAGTTTGTTCAAAATAACGGTAACAATTTGTAAATGTTATGGCTGGATTGGGCATGCCTGTTGAAAAAATCGTGTTTATTTTAACTCACATTTCATAGATATTTAGTTGTAACCTAGAGGCTATTTCCTCATGTTTTTTTTTGTACGTAAGGATAGTTCCTTTCCCACTTAGTGTTTAAATAAACAATATTATCCTTCCGTGAGAAAACACAATTCTATTGTTAATGCCATGTATGTTTTAGTGTAGAAGTTGTACTTAATATTCTGTATCTTGCTAATCAACTTATATTTATATTTTTTAGAAAAAGATGTATTAATGTTATTTAATGAATAAGAAAAATACTCTCTCTACTTTGAACACTGAAAGAACACAAAGAAACTTCAAAGTCAATTAAAGTTGAAAAGAACCTAACAATATGACAGTACAGAACTAAAAACTAAGGTTGATCCTATTTTACATAAAATGTGCTTCCCAAATGATTGGGAAGATGTAGTGTACACCAAAAAAATTTTTTCAATCTCCGAAATTTACTTTTTACAACAGTACCTAATGGTCATAAGACAACCTCCAATCCTCTTGAATACTCAGTATTAGCAGATGTGTGACATGACAAACTCACAGGAATATAGCCAGACATGCTCTCACAGTTATACAATGTTTTTATGTCACAAGGCAAAACCAAGATCAAAGCCTCATACAATTTGACGTGGGCATAGGTTTCAACAAATTTGGGTGCAGAAACCACTGACAGGCTAGTTCTGGATGCTGCTATTTCCTGATCTATACTGACCTACGTGTGAGCTGGCTGGACAGGTCTCTAGAGGTTGCATGAGTTTAATCCTTTGCCAAAATACTACAAAACAAAACAAAACAGGACAGAGTGCGAAAGCAACTATCAAGGACTGGCTTTCAGGACTAGACTCTGGAATCATGCAAACGGAGGAAGAGAGTAAGAAGTAGGGTCAGCTCCCAGCTGGCATTCAAGTTACAGTCCGAGTTAAAGGTGGAATGCGGTGTCTCCCCTGGCATCCAGGAGTCTGATTAGATTGAAAAGCTATGCAACTCTTTGGATCCTGGGTCAAAAGGAAATTGTCAAGTTTGGGGGCTATTATAAGGGCTGCTGCACAAATCATTCTTTACAGATTTTCATCTTGAGAATATGTACATGGTTTGAAATATAGAAGTATTCTGACATATTTGAGTGCAACTAGTCCAGTTGTGGTTTAAGCAGTATTTATTGGGGGAAGGGGAGAGAGGAGGGAAAACCTTCATCTGAGAGGTAGTGTTTTACTCTTTTTGAGATTTTGCTTTTCTTCACTGTCAAGAGAGCATAAAGGAAACGACAGGGAGCTCAACCCAACCCGTCAGCCAGTGAGTAGGCAATACTATATATACATCGCACAGGAAAGGTGCTTGGCTTTCGCTTTGAATGATTCAGAGTTGTATGCTGTGCATAAAATAGCCAGTTAATATTAAGATAAATGATAAATATTAGAAATCTATCTTATTGTATAAATAGCTCCAGACTTAATGTATAGTTAAGTTATATTTTGCCTCATGCCACTTCCTTATCTTAGAAAGCCTTTAGCGTGGGGTGCCTGGGTGGCTCAGTCATTAAACATCTGTCTTCCACTCAGGGTATGATCCCAGGGTCCTGGGATTGAGCCCCACATCGGGGTCCCTGCTCCGCTGGGAGCCTGCTTCTTCCTCTCCCACTCCCCCTGCTTGTGTTCCCTCTCTCGCTGGTTGTCTCTCTCTCTCTCTCTCTCTCTGCCAAATATATAAATAAAAATCTTAAAAAGAAAAAAAAGAAGAAAGCCTTTAGCAGTCATGTGCATCTAGTAGAAATTGGAATGCCTACAAATCCACACATGGATGATTTTGTGTTTTCCCCTCTGCCACATTTGATGACTTCTCGTTCCCTACTACTTTCTAAGTCCTGTTCATCTTACTTCCCTTATTCAAAGGACCCATTCTATCTGACACCGAGGGTGCTGCACTCTACACACGCAGCCTGCTTCATCACATAATTTTACAATGCTCTATTCCACAGCACGCATTCTGAGAACTGTAAGACATCTGATATTGACCTCGTTGTCTACTTCACAACTACTCTATTTTTATTTGTATGTGCCTGTGTGTGTGCCTGTGATTGCTTGTGAAAATCCGTCTTACCGTTGGTAGCTATAAAAGCCCTTTAGCCCTTTATTACAGAAGGGTTGAACAAAGAGGCATCTCTGGGTTTAATGGCACATATTTGTTTCTCTTCTCTAGGAATCCCTTATGTCACAATAGCAATAACTTCTTCACAGAAACACCTTTTCCAAAAGTGACAGGCCGTGAGTCTTATGACTCTGTGAAGAATTGTTTCACAAACATCTGGATCACAGATGTTTTTAGGACTGCATTGTCTTTCTTTGATTTTATGAAATTCTATGCTTGCCATCTTATGCCTTTGGAAAAATTAAACTAGAGACATTCCATTGGCTCTTATGAATCATTAAGTAAATAAGGAGAGTACGGAAGCCTAGTGAGTTGTAAAAGTAGCCTTGCCCAAGTCAATGTCTAGGTAGTAGTGCAAGTTTTCACCTACTACATTACCCATGCCCCTACATTCATGCTACGTTGTGCACATGGAGCTCACTTGACTCTTTGACCACATTATGGTTGAAATTGGTGATTTTGAAAGCTTCTTACAGTGCTCTAAAAAGTTGTATATTCAAGATATCCTAGGTCAAGTGAGATAGTCCTGCAAGGATAGAAGACTGTGGACACTGATAAAAAGGTACAATGAGACTTGACAAGGTTCTAAGTAGAACTCTTCACTGGTGCCCTTCTCTCTATGGGCAAGGAGAAAGTCTTCAAGGCAAGCTTCCAAAATGAGTTGAGAAAGCATTCCAAAACAATAATAAATATGTCATATTTAAAAAATTGTAAGATTTAACTGGATCATCTTTTTAACATTCATGTTCAAATATGAAATTCTCTTCCCTAGTTCAGATATTTGAGTTCTTTTGCAACATAAGGGCAAATGTCTATATTATGGACCTTTATGAACACTTACGTTCTATCTATGAAAACAGTAAGATACAATTTACCGTAGTTTTCTGGGTCTTGGTTGAGGTAGAGGGCAAGGACTATTGGCCTCTTGTTTGGCACTTATATGGAAATTGCCCTTTCCTCGGTTTAAATCCACTCAAAAACATGAGAATGTACAGTCTCACATTTGATCTCCTTTCTTCATTTTCCACAAATTTTTGCAAACCTTAGTACCCAATTATTCTTTATACTTGAAATACATACTTAAGCCTGGTAACCATGTATTTTCTTAGCAAAATAATAATAATAATAATAATAATAACAATCACAAGGGTTGTCTTTGAAATTTTAAAAATATCTAGTGATATTCTAAGCCACAAATACTAAAGTTGTTCAGTCTAACACAATAAGAAAGCCAATAAGAGGATATTTTGTCTTCAACTTCTTGGTTAAGAAAACAAAACCAAGAGGCATTAATACTGAACTATTCATGAAATGTGGTATTTACTGGAGAAGTTAAGGACATAAACTGCGTTTGTACAGGGTTTTTTTTCTTCTTTTTCTCCACAGAGGTCATTCAACTCCAGAAACATTGTTTACAAGAGAGAGAACCTCATTGCAATTGAAATAAATGAACTTGGTAACACAAGGTAAAAACTGTAAAAACTGTTCATGTATTTTATGTATTTCAATCAATTTAGGTTCAGCTCTAGATTTTTTTTTTAAATATTTGGCATTCCTTATAAAAGATGTAATGTTAAAAGCAAGGGTTTTTTAGGGATTTATTTTTCAAAAAAAGACAGTCTAGTAAACAACAAAGAAAATCTGACACAAAATTCAGTAACAAAAAAAACTTCTTCTCTTCACTTCCTAACTAAAATGCATCAATACTTTGATGGAGCCATGAAAGGTTTGTTAACTAAATTAATTCATCACAAATTCTGGAACCAGTTAACTTCATTCCATAAATCTGTGGTTTAATATAAAGTTACTGAAAGTATTAACCAAGGAGAATGTTACAGAGAAGTATGGTATAATATCATTTGTCTAACATTCAAGAGCAAATTTATGATTCTGCTTCCTTCCTATCTATAGGATACCTGGCTTACAGAAGACATATAATAACATTGAAAGAAATGAATAGACAGTGACTATATTAGCTCATTTAACCCTTACAACTATAAGATGAAGAGGTTCTATCATTATCCTCCTTTTATAAATGAGATTAAGACCCACAGATCAAACAGCCTGTATAGTAGATTTCAGATTTGAATTCAGGTAGCCTGACCCCCGAGTACAATCCCTTGACCACTATCTTTTTCTTGATGACACATGGACCTTGTAGCCAATTTTGAATTATATTTGGTTCTACCTTGAGCTCTGATAATGTGTTTAGGGTGTTCTTATTGGAAGAAGAGACAGATAGTAATGCATAATGTCATTATGCATTATCACTTGAACATGATAAAGTTTACACATAGTCTTAGACACATTGTGAAGTCAGCCAAGTATGCTTTTTAAACATCTCACCTAGCAGTCTCTGTTCCCTTTCACTTATCCTTATGGTACCTTCCCAGGTGGCGAGGATCTTCACATTACCCTCCCACTTCCCAGAGGTCCCTCGGTACCTCCTCCAACCCCCAAGCCCTCATACCTCAAGAACTACACACGAGCTGTGGCCTCCTGACGGGTCATCACTCTCAGTGCCGCTCCCTTCCAGAGGGAACCAAGGTCATATCCAAATATCTCAGAAGCTGTCGTGTGGATTGAATCAGAGAGTTAGACCCACTCAACATGCCTCTGAATTAAGGGATAACATTAGAAACCATGGGGGGAAAATTACCAAGAAATACATTTGGGCTCAAAAGAATAAACATCTAGCCCAGGGTTGCTGGAAGGTTAGTGCTGCTTCTAAAACTGTGACGTAGTCTGTCACTGAAGGCATTCAGACAGCAGCCAAGGACCAAATCTTAGCACTTCATAAAGCCCAAGTTAGGTACCGTAGGCTGAGGGAGAGAGGTTCGGTGATGCTCTCTTGGTCATACACGTTGGTTTATTTATGGCCTGGCACAGTTATGAAATGGTCAGGTTGGTATTCAAACTACTCTGCTTTAAATAGTACCGTAGTATACTTCATTTTGTGGATAAAAACGTGAACATGTTCTTGCTAGGTATGTAGCACGATGAAAATAAGCCATGGTAGTTCAGTCCCAACACAACACAGGTTTGTTCAAAACCAGTGCTATTACAGAAAGAGTGAGAGAAAAATAGAGAGGAAGTTAAATATATCCACTGCTACCATTAGATTTCTTTAATAGTCTCAACTGTCAAAGGAATATGAGTTGAAACCTAAATAAATCCAAAATTTTTTTGCCAATCATTGTTATCAGATAGTTAATTTGTTCTTATTCAGATCATATATCTGGAAAATATGTTGGACTTTCGGGAGAAAAGTAGCTTTTACATAGCTCCAGTGAGTCATTTATAAAACTTGCTAGTATGATTTTTTTTCTATAATAGAATGATTTTTGCTGATTGGAATTATTCTGTCAAATTAGATGAAAACAATTTATCCAGACATTTTACATTTTAAACAATATTTTCTTAATTAGTGACCATTTTACATAATTCAAATTTTGTTTATTTAAAAAAACTAAGATCTGTTTCTTCTAATAACCACACATTCTTTAAAGAATATCTTACTAAAAATTAACTGACAATAATATGTACGGTGTTGTGTATATATATATATATATTATATTTTACAATATGTACTATATATAGTAATATATATTCTATATAGTAAATAATATAAATTATATATATGATATATATATATACACACACACACACACACTCAAAGCACACACTCAATAAAGATCTGTTGAATCAATGCCTAATTAAGGTATGTCTTGGGAATCATGTAGATGCAGAGAAAGGGCGTTCTGTATTCCAAATGAGGATTTTCCAATCTTGGTGAAAAGGAATTATGTTCAAATAAAATAATGCATCTAATTAACAATAATAATAAGCTAAAAGCTATATATCTAATTATAGTACACTTTATATACTACTAGGGAGAAAGAAAATTCTGGTATGCCAAAGAAGAAAAAATGCCCTGAGATGTAACTATAATCCCTTTATTTGGGGAATATGTTGCTAGAACTTTATGGAATCAGAATGTCTCATGGCATCAAATCTCAGGAAATACTTCTCAGTACTTAATTTTCTTTACTTAAAATCTTTTATTCTATTCTTTGCAGTGACAAAAGGAAATTTCTCTAAGTTCATGGAAGAGCTTCCAGCAATATCAAGCCAGTGTTTCCACAGTTCTAGAGGAAACATGCTATTCTCTATAATCTTAGCAAAAACCTCAGTAACCTTCAAATAGTACTTTGAGGGAAAAAATTACATGGAAGCTTTTTCTTTCAACTATCATTACAAAGTACCCCATGAGCCTTCCTCTTCTACTCACAACTGTTAATGAACTAGGTAGCAAACACAGAAAGATTCATACCTGCATCTTGTTCATATAAAGCTATTTCTGGCATTCTCACTCTTATAAATCATCAGGATTCCCTGATACCAAATGTTCTGAAAGACAGTGACAGTTTCTGGGCTTCATTCTCATAACATTTAAACAACATCATCTCTAAAAGTAACCTTTCCTCTTGCACAATTGCCTTTTTTTTATATCTGCAAACAGAATTCATTGATTTAGCAAAAGCACATCGAATGCTTTCTATGTACCAGGTACTCTGCTCAGCCCTGGAACTTAAAAAGAAGTAAATAAGGCAAGGTCAGTGCTATCTCACAAAGACATATAAATATATAATCGCAATGCAATGTGATCAATGCCATGATAGAAGCATTTGTAGCTTTCACAGACCAGCAGCGGTATGAAGGGAAGAGGGATGCCTTTACAAAGAGGGTTTTTAGTTTTTCCCTTCCATAAATGCCTCTGAAATGATGTAATTACTTTTTAATGAACAGGAAAAAAGATAACAATTTTCCATATATTGTTTGCTTTATTAATGAAGAACTCCACACACACTCAAAGAATCTGTAACTTTCCTCTCTAATACTCAGGGTTTAGAAATTTTAATTCCACCTTGGCAACCTCAGCCAAAGACATTTCTCCCCCTCTTTCAGCAACCTCCTCCCTAGCAGGCAGGAATGCTGAGAATCATCTGTACACCATGATTCAACTGCCTACTTTTGATTAAACTTGCTCTGGACCATGCTAGGCTACTGTTAGCTCTATTATTTGCTCTATTTCAGCTCCATTTTTGTAGGTTGAAGACAACCTATATAAAGCCAGAGCTGTTATTTTGAGCAACTTCCTTTGAAATCCCTCTCATGAGTGCTCTTCCTAGTCTCTGAACATTGCCTATGCGCTGAGATCCCCCTTGTGCAGGGATGACTTGTTTGGACATATGCCATGATTTCTTATTTGTAATCTCGGAAAGATATCAATCCTCTGATGACACTGCATCCTCCTCGGAAGGCACCAGATTAAAAACAAAACCAACAAACAAAACAGGAAAAAGAAAACTGTTTCCAGTTATAGGAAATAGTATATTCACAATCACTGAGGTACAGATATTGGTCTTCCGGAAGTAGGAAGAAATTTAGTAAGAGCGAAAAACTGTAATTATGGCTGCCTGAAAATTGGCCATGGTGACTAGATGCGTGTAGAAACAAAAGATTTAAATTCTATAAAAAATATATAAAATCCCAACAGCGTAAGTGTGTTTGTGTGTGTGTGTGTGTGTGTGTGTGTGTGTGTGTGTGTGTGTACGCAGTGCAATGTATATAGATAGCATTCTTTTTTATTTCTTTTGCATGTATAAAAGATTACATACTATTATGGTAGCACCATGATGTTATAACTTGTTAGTCTTTTTTTCTTTTCTTTTTAAAAATTTGACCTCCACTTATGATCCAGAATCCCCTTAAGTACTTAATGGTTTCATGCTCACACATTAATTTTACTACGTTTCTAATTACAGTTTAAACCTTTACTTATTTAAGATAAAAAGTAATCTAACCTAAAAGTAAAAATCTTCACTCTTCTATCTATATGAACACTTCGTTTGAGAATACAAAAGAATAGTAACTTGAGTCATTACTTTATCTTGATAAATATCCTGACCTATTCGTCCTGAACTTCATATCCTGAACTATTCTCCCCACACACTCACCCCACTCCCTTAATCTTCTTTTGACTCTCCAGATCTTCCATAATACAGTTTCCCATTACATATCTTTCCAACAGCAGATCATAGTCAACCCAGAATTTCCTTTTTTTTTTCACTATTATGATTGATTCATTCATCAAACAACTATGTATTTAAAAGCTACTATAGGTCAGGTACTATTTAGGTGCTGGAGACAAATAAAAGGCCCAGCCCTCCTGAAACACACCTTTTAATGGAGAAAAAAGGTGATAAAAAATGAATGTAATCATTGAATATTATCAAGTATTGCTAAGGGCTATAAGCAACAACAATAAAAGCTTGGTTAGTGGGATATATTAAGAGACTGAGAATAACAATTTATCATAAAGTATTCCTCTTTAATAAATGAGTTTTTAACTTTATAACCAGATTTTTGATTTTGTTAACTCAACTTTCATGTTCTCATCTCAGTGCAAAGGCTAGTTTGAGTCTAACAGTGCAGATCTTAGCAAAAATGTGTTCAACATTTTACACACACTTAAACATTTAATTATTTGCAAAAGATATGTATAGCCAAGCTATTAATTTTAAATGCCACAATTGGTTCATGCCTTGGAAAGAATTTAGATTCTTAGAAAAATGGTATTTTTAAGTTTTTAACAAAACTTTACATTTATCTAGCATTTTTTAATTCAGTTAAGGTGAGAAGAAACTCAATTTTCAAAATTTTGAAGTCCTGGTTAAGTATTTCAAAATCTAACTACCTAAATGTAAGTTGAAAATGAGTTTGATTTTTATAAGCATTAGGTCAAGGCTGACAAACTTTTTGATGTGCTTAATTATAATAATGAATGTCCTGTCACATTTGCAAATGTAAAATGTTTACCTCAATTCTACCATTTTTTATTAGATCAATTAAGATTTAGCATTTTTGTTTATTTGTTGGTTGGTTGATATATTTGCCATGGGCTAGAACAAAGATTGGCATTAAAATTATCCTAATATACATACCTATCGCCTACTTTTTGGATTCTAAATTTTATTCCCCACCAAAAGGGACCAGAGATCTTTGAAGAAATGGCTGGTTTTATATATATACAATATATATTAGCCAAATTCTCCCAACAATGTAGGATTTAAATCAGTCACGAAAGGTAAGCTCAAAATTGCGTAGGTTTATTATGATATCAAACATGCTGAAGAGTGAAGAAATAACAGATTCATCAAAAGAAACACATTTTACAATATAATAAAAATACATATATAATAGGCAAGAAACTGATTCAGTTAAATATAGTTTTGCTAAAGAAATTTTGCCTTCTATTCCAAATTTCTCATTATCACATAGACCTCATTACATGTAGTCAAGTTTTCTAAATAGTTGCAAATACAAGGCTGATGCCAACAAGATGTTTCCTTAAGAATATAGAAACTTTCTATAGCAAATTTGCTATTTACCCTTAACTGGCTTCCTCGTAATTAGATCAGCCTTAACCAGAAATGGTATTCAGATGGTTATTAGACGTTGGAAGACAAGTTCATTGGACTCTCTTAGTTTCCCTCCTACCTCTGTATTCTTTCCCTGTCTCTCACCCTCAACGCCCTCTTTCTTGCTTCTAAACGTGAGAGCTTAAAGTTGTCCAGCCCTTCTCCTTTTCTTACTCTTGTTTCTTCACTATTCATTCTCATCTATGCACATGACTTCAAATACCACCTACATGTGCATGTCTTCTGCATTTCCATCACCATTCCAGTTTTCTTCCAATTTTATAGATATAGTTGCCTATTTAACAACTCTTCTTGCATCTTCCAAAGGGGTCTCAAACTCTAATTCCCATGATTGGTACCATGTCCATCTTCATCTTCCTCACCCTTCCATTGGTTGCTGTCTCTACTTTTAAATGGCCTTCTGCTTGTCATGCATACCCCCTGCACCCTTCTTTATTCCATTCCACACACTGAAGCCAGAAAAAATAATCCTCCACTTCTGATTAAAATGCTTAAACCATTTCTGATGCTCTCAGAATACAGTGGTTTTTATACTGCCCTCCTTCTCCTGGTTCCTCTCTTAACTTTTAAACTATGTTGCTCTGCAAATTTCAGATATTTTGCTTGTCAGCCACTTCTACATAATTTCATGTTACTTTCTATACGGGTCCTTTTCACATGCAGCTCTCTCTTGTTGAAATTCCCCTTTGTCTTCACCTAGTAAACTCCAAATGAGTCTTCAAATCTTAGTTCAAGCATTGCGGCTTCAGCCCCCGGGGATCCCTCCCTGACTTCCTTAATGGGATATCCAGCTCTCTCCTAGAGTTCCCCAAACACTGTGCTCTTCTCTTCAGAGAAATCACAAAACCAATTTAACATATGTGATGATTTGATTGTCTTTCTTCAACTTTAGAGTCTAATCTCTGTGAGAACAGAGAAAATGTGTGTTTTAATCACTATGGTGTCTTCCTACCCAACAGGGTTCTTAGTGCATGTTAGGCACTCCATAAATACCTACTAAGTAAATGAATGATTGAATGATCCATTTCTCTTTTCTGAGCAGTCAATCTCATTTACATATGTATTAGAATGAGGCCCAAACTGAGAAATGATATGAAAACAGGTGGGATATCTGGCAGAAAGACAATTCAGTGAGCCACACTGATTTGAAAGCCATCAAATTTTAATTCCACAAAGAATAATATCTGCCAAGATCCTCCTTTCACATGTGAGGAAATTGCATGGCACTGGCCTAGCTGCTAAGAAGACAACCATCAGATTTGCTTTCAGAAAATTTGTAATGATTTAAAACATAATAGGCACCTTGCTAAGTGTTTATGTGCATAATATGATTGAATTCTTCTAATCAATTAAAATTAATTGATTAATACCAATTTCACAGATAAAACTGTGGCTCATAAGCTTAAACAACTAGCCAGTGTTATATATAGTTATTAAACAGCATCCCGCTTGTGTTTGCCTCAGTCCCGAATACTGTTCCTTCAATTACACTAAAATAGTTACCTCTATGTCATTCATCTCTGTTCTTTTCAGGTGTCTCCTAAAATGTAAATCTATTTAATCACTTGTTGTTTCAGTCAGACGTTCCATTTCTCACCAACTCCACATCTAGATCCACTTTTCATTTCCTTTTTTTTTAATTTAAATTCAGTTAGCCAACATATAATACATCATTAGTCTCAGAGATAGTGTTCAATAATTCATCAGTTGTGTATAACACCCAGTGTTCGTCACATCACATGCCTACCTTAATGCCCATCACCCAGTTCCCCATCCATCCACCCACCTCCTATCCAACAACCCTCAGTCTGTTTCCTATGGTTAAGAGTTTCATGGTTTTTCTCCTTCTCTGATGACTTCCCATTCAGTTTTCCCTCCATTTCCCTATGATTCTTTGTGCTGTTGCTTATAGTCCACATATGGGTGAAACCATATGATAATTGTCTTTCTCTGATTGACTTATTTCACTCAGCATAATACCCTCCAGTTCCATTCACATCAATGGAAATGGTAAGTATTCAACCTTTCTGATGGTGGAGTAATATTCCACTGAAATATTCCATTGTATATTCCATTGTATTCCAATGTATCTTCTTTATCCATTCATCTGTCAAAGGATATTTCAGCTCTTTCCACACAGTTTGGTTATTGTGGACATTGCTGCTATGAACATTGGGGTGCAGGTGCCCCTTTGGATCACTACATTTGTATCTTTGGGGTAAATACCTACTAGTGCAATTGCTGGGTCATAGGGTAGCTCTATTTTTAACTTCATGAGGAACCTCCATACTGTTTTCTAGAGTGGCTGCACCAGCTTGCTTTCCCACCAATGGTGTAAGAGAGTTCCCCTTTCTCTGCATCCTCGCCAACATTTATTGTTTCCTGTCTTGTTAATTTTAATCATTCTGACAGGTGTGAGGTGGTATCCCATTGTGGTTTTGATTTGTATGTCCCTGATGCCAAGTGATGTGGAGCATTTTTTCATGTTCCTATTGGCCATTTGTACGTCTTCTTTGAAGAAATGTCTGTTCATTTCTTCTGACCATTGACTGGATTCTTTGTTCTTCAGATGTTGAGTTTGATGAGTTCTTTATAGATCTTGAATACTAGCCCTTTATCTGATATGTCATTTGCAAATATCTTCTTCCATTCCATAGGTTGCTTTTTAGTTTTGTTGACTGTTTCCTTTGCTCTGCAGAAGCTTTTTATCTTGATGAAGTCCCAATAGTTCATTTTTGTTTTTGTTTCCCTTGCCTTTGGAGACATGTCAAGCAAGAAGTTGCTGTAGCCAAGGTCACAGAAGTTACTACCTGTGTTCTCCTCTAGGATTTGGATGGATTCCTGTTCCCTTTTAAGTCTTTCGTCCGTTTTGAGTCTATCTTTGTGTATGGTGTAAGAAAAAGATCCAGTTTCATCTACATATGGCTGTCCAATTTTCCCAGCACCATTTATTGAAGAGACCATCTTTCTTCCATGGATATTCTTTCCTGCTTTGTCAAAGATTAGTTAACCATAAAGTTGAGGGCCCCTTTCTCGGTTCTCTATTCTGTTCCATTGATCTATGTGTCTGTTTTTGTGCCAGTACCATACTGTCTTGATGATTACAGCTTTGTAATAGAGCTTGAAGTCCAACATTGTGATGCCACTAGCTTTGGTTTTCTTTTTCAACATTCCCCTGGCTGTTCAGGGTCTTTTCTGGTTCCATAGAAATTTTAGGATTATTTGCTCCAGCTTTGTGAAAAATATCAATGGTATTTTGAAAGGGTTTGCATTGAATGTGTAAATTGCTCTGGGTAGCATAGACATTTTAACAATATTTATTCTTCCAAACAATGAGCATCAGATGTTTTTCCATTTCTTTGTGTGTTCCTCAATTTCTTTCTTAAGTGTTCTGTAGTTTTTAGAGTACGGATCCTTTTCCTCTTTGGTTAGGTTTATTCCTAGGTATCATCTGGTTTTTGGTGCAATTGTAAATGGGATAGAATCCTTAATTTCTCTTTCTTCTGTCTCATTGCTAGTGTATAGAAATGCAACTGATTTCTGTGCATTGATTTTATATCCTGATGAATTCCTGTATGATTTCTAGCAATTTTGGGGTGGAGTCTTTTGGGTTTTCCATGTAAGTGTGTCATCTGCAAATGGTGAGAGTTTGAATTCTTCTTTGCCAGTTTGAATGCTTTTATTTCTTTTTGTTGTCTGATTGCTGAGGCTGACTTATAGTACTGTGTTGAACAACAGTGGAGAGAGTGGGCATCCCAGCCATATTCCTGACCTTAGGGGAAAAGCTCTCAGTTTTTCCCCATTGAGAATGATATTTGCTGTGGGCTTTTCATATATTGTTTTTGATATTGAGGCATGTTCCTTCTATCCCTACACTGTGGAGAGTTTTAATTAAGAAAAGATGCTGTATTTTGTCAAATGTTTTTTCTGCATTAATTGAGAGGATCATATGGTTCTTGTCCTTTCTTTTATTAACGTGAAGTATCACAGTGATTGATTTGTGAATGTCGAACCACCCTTGCAGCCCAGGAATAAACCCCACTTCGTCATGGTAAATAATCCTTTTAATGTACTGTTGGATCCTATTGGCTATTATCTTGTTGAGAATTTTGGCACCCATAATCATCAGGGATAGTGGTCTGTAATTCTCCTTTTTGGTGGGATCTTTGTCTGGTTTGGGGACCAAGGTAATGTTGGCCCCATAATACAAGTTTGGAAATTTTCCTTCCCTTTCTATTTTTTGAAACAGCTTCAGAAGAATAGGTATTAGTTCTTCTTTAAATGTTTGGTAGAATTTCCCTGGGAAGCCATCCGGCCCTGAACTCTTGTTTTTTGGGGGATTTTGATTGTTGCTTCAATTTCCTTGCTAGTTATGGGTCTGTTCAGGTTTTCCATTTCTTCCTGTTTCAGTTTTGGTAGTTTATAAGTTTACAGGAATGCATCCATTTTTTCCAGATTGCCTAATTTGTTGACATATAGTTGCTCACAATATGTTCTTACAATTCTTTGTGTTTCCTTGGTGTTAATCATGGTCTCTCCTCTTTCATTTATGATTTTATTAATTTGGGTCCTTTCTCTTTTCTTTTTGATAAGTCTAGCTAGGGGTTTATTGATCTTATTAATTCATTCAAAGAACCAGCTTCTAGTTTCATTGATCTGTTCTACTGTTATTTTGGTTTCTATTTCATTGATTTCTACTTTAATCTTTATTATTTCTCTTCTCCAACTTGGTTTAGGTTTTATTTGCTGTTCTTTCTCCAGCTCCTTTAAGTGTAAGTTTAGCTTATGTATTTGAGACTTTTCTAAGTTTTTGAACACTTGTATTGCTATGTAGTTCCCTCTTAGGACCACCTTTGCTGTATCCCAAAGATTTTGAACAGTTGTGTTTTCATTTTCATTTGTTTCCATGAATTTTTAAAAATTCTACTTTAACTTCCTGGTTGACCCATTCATTCTTTAGTAGGATGCACTTTAACCTCCAAGTATTTGAATTCCTTCCAAATTTCCCCTTGAGATTTAGTTCATTTCAAGGTATTGTGGTCTGAAAATGTGAAGGGAAGGACCCAATCTTTTGGTACTGATTGAGACTTGATTTGTGACCCACTATGTGATCTATTCTGGAGAATGTTCCATGTGCACTTGAGAAGAATGTGTATTCTGTTGCTTTAGGATGGAATGCTCTGTATATAACTGTGAAGTTCATCTTGTCCAGTGTGTCATTCAAATCCCTTGTTTCCTTGTTGATCTTCTGCTTAGATGATCTGTCCATTGCTGTGAGTGGGGTGTTGAAGTCCCCTACTATTATTGTACTATTATCAATGTGTTTCTTTAATTTGGTTATTAGTTTATATAATTGGTTGCTCCCAAGTTAGGAGCATAAATATTTATAATTGTTAGATCTATCTGTTGGATAGACCCTTTAAGTATGATATAGTGTCCCTCTTCATCCCTTATTACAGTCTTTGGTTTAAAATCTAATTTGTCTGATATGAGGATTGCTACCCCAGCTTTCTTTTGATGTCTATTACCATGATAAATTGTTCTCTACCCCCTCACTTTCAATCTGGAGGTGACTTTAGGTCTAACATGAGTCTTATAGACAGCCTATGGATGGGTCATGCTTTTTTATCCAATCTGATACCCTGTGTCTTTTGATTGGAGCATTTAGCCCATTTACATTAGGGTAACTATTTAAAGATATGAATTTAGTGCCATTGTATTTCCTGTAAAGTCCCTGTTTCTGTAGATTATCTCAGTTACTTTTGGGCTCTCTCTTCGCTTACAGGATCCCCTTTAGTATTTCTTGCAGGGCTGGTTTAGTGATCACAAATTCTTTTAGTTTCTGTTTATCCTGGAAGCTCTTTATCTCTCCTTCCATTCTGAATGACAGACTTACTGGATAAAGTATTCTTTGCTGCATGTTTTTCTGATTCCCTGATTATATCATGCCAGCCAGGTCTCTGCTGCCAGTCCAATGTTCCTACCCCAGTAGGTTAAGGAGTTCTTGTCTGGAGCTATTTTCAGGATACTCTCTTTATCTCTGAAATTGCAAGCTTTACTATTTTATGTTGGGGTGTTGGTCTATTTTTATTGATTTCGAAGAGGTTCTCTCTACCTCCTAGACCTGAATGCCTATTTCCCTCCTCAAATTAAGGAAGTTCTCAGCTATGAATTGCTCAAATATACTTTCTGTCCCTCACTTTCTTCTCCCTTTGGGATCCTAATAATTCTAATATTGTTTTGCTTTATGGTATCGCTGTTTTCTCAAAGCCTCCCCTTATGGTCCATTAGTCATTTTTTTTCTCCTTTCCTTAGCTTCTTTCCTTACCGTCATCTTGTCTTCTATGTCACTGACTCTCTTTTATGCTTCATTTACCCTAGCTGTGAGAGCACCCATTTTAGACTGCATCTGTTAAAGCATTTTTAATTTTGGACTTATTAGAATTTATTTCAGCACTAAGAGATTCTCTAGTGTCTTTTATGCTTTATTCAAGCTCAGCTAGTAACTTTATAATTGTTATCCTGAATCCTAGCTCTGACATTTAACTTATATCCATATCGATTACATCTGTGGCAGAATATTACCTCTGGTTCTTTCTTTTGTTGTGAATTCCTCCTTCTAGTCATTTTGCACAGGGAAGAATGGATGAATGGAAGAACAAAATCAAAAATATCACCTATGACCCAAGCGAAATACACACTAGACAAATTAAAAGAGGTCAGAAACCAAAAAAAAAAAAAAAAGAGAGAGAGAGAAAGAAAGAAAGAAAGAAAAAAGAGAAAGAAAGAAAGAAAGAAAGAAAGAAAGAAGGAAAGAAAGAAAGAAAGAAAGAAAGAAAGAAAGAAAGAAAGAAAGAAGGGAAGGAGAGAATATAATTTCATAGGCAGACAAAACAGGGTTATCCACTGGGTCCTGGGTGTATCTCGGGCTCTTTGTTAGAAGACACGAAATCCCAAAATTGTAAATTATATATATATATATATATATATATATATATATATATATATATGTGTGTGTGTGTGTGTGTGTGTGTGTGTGTGTGTGTGTACACAAAAATAAAATTGAATACAGTGAAAGGAAGCCAACAATGAAGACTATATCCATAAAATGTAAATGTAAAAATGAAAATTCAAAAAAAAAAAAGACCTAAAAACAACGAGTTGATAAAATAACAACAAGTTGAAATGGAAAAAATGAAAAAGAAAATTTTAAACTGAAAGACAAGACTCATGCGAAGAAAACCTCTGATTCTATATACTATTTTTCCCTATTACAGGAGTTCTTTGGTTCTGAGTGATCTATAAACTTGGTATTCACCTGAGGATCCTGCTGGTCTTCTGGGGGAGGGGCCTGTTGAACTGATTCTCAGATGTCTTTGCTTGGGCAGAGCTGCACCACCCCTTGCCAGGGGGCTGGGCTCAGTGTAAGCTGCTTTGGGTAGCTCTATGTGGCTTTTGTTCCCTGAAGGCTCTTCATGAAGCTTTAGAGGATGAAAAAAAATTAAAAATGACAGCTCCCTGATCTCCAGCCCTGGAGTTGAACAATTGCAGCCCCTACTCTTCAGTGCACTCTCAGGGAAAGGCAGTTAATTCCTTTCATGTGCACCAAACTCCCCAGACTCCTGCAATGTACCCCCGCACCAATCCTCCCAGGGGAGGGTGTAGTGTCTCATGGTGGCCCCACTGCTCACTGGGCCGCTGCTTGGGGAGCCTTTGCCCAATAGTCTGTGCACCTGCACCACTCTTCTCAGGGGAAGGAGGTGGATCTCTCAGGGGTTGTTACTTCCTGGGCCCCTGCTTGGAAAGCAGTCCCCCGATCATGCATGGTTCAATCATGCTGTGGCTCATGGTTTATGGTAACATCTAGCTGAGAAGCCACTCTGGGGTTCACTAATTGTAGCCTGCTTCTCTGCTCCAATGCTTAGGAACTCTGCTGCACTCAGTCTTTCCTATTCTTTCTGTGACCCTGGAGATCCTGAGACCACACTGTTCCACCAAGGATTCGGGTCCCCTTCACCACCTGAGCATCTTTCAGGCAGGGATGTGCCTCCCCAGAATAGACTTCAAAAGTTCCAATTTTGTGCTCCACTGCTGTATCAGTTTCTGGTAGCCTGCCAGAGGCTCCCTCCCCCCAGGGTTTATCCTTCAATATCCTCTCAGATTCATGTCTATGCATCTCCTACTTTGCAAAAAGTGGTCACTTTTCTGTTTGTAGAGTTGCAGCATTTCTTTTCTTAGATCTCAGGTGTTCAGAATGATTTGATACATAGCTAGCTGAATTCAAGGGACCAGATAAAACGCAGGTACCCTACTCTTCCTCCACCTTCCCTCCCTCACAACTTTCATTTCTATTCTCCCTTAGCATTTCAAGCTGGGCCCCTGGAGCCCAATTCCTTTATAAAACTCTTACCAACAGTGTTCATCTTTTTGTTGCACCCTAAGTAACTGAAACCTGAGTCTCCCCAGTGGACATTTCTATAATCTATAGTGTATAGAATGGAGTCTTCTCTGTTCCCACTTGAGGGCAAAAGTTTGTCAAAAGGAAGAAGAGGGAGAAGGAGAAACTGGACTCTCGGCAATGGTGCAAAGATAGCAATCAAGCTATTTTTTTTTGCTCTGCCCAAAAGGAAGGTGAAGTGGAATTTGAAGACAAGTAATATTTGATTGAGCCTCATCCTGTTCAATTAATTTTAAATATTATGTGAAAAGAAAAGAAGATGGCAAAACATTATAGACGGAAAGTATCTTAGGATCCATTTTGTGAGCTCTTTAATTTTCTACATGGGGAGACTGAGGTCCAAAAAAATCTATGACTTGACAAGTTTAAGTAAGTAATCCATGGCAGAGCTGGGACTAAAATTTAGATGTGCCAACTAATGAGGAATCAAAATAATTTTGAAGCTTCTTAAATTCGAGATAGATTAAAAATATAATGACCTCTATCTTGAATATCTTCTCTATTTTAGCCCAAATGTTTTCCCCATATACTGATTTTTGAAATAAATAGATCCGTTTAGTCAAGGTTCACAACACCATCACTTTGGAGCCCTAAGGCCTACCATTATGTAAATCTTCCTATGCTCGTAGAGACACAGCCTGATTTGTTGTTGTTGATTTTTCCTCTGAATCATCTTGGTATTTAATCAGTGCCACAGAATAATGGAGCAGATCTGACTTAAAAAAAAAAAAAAAGTCTCCTAACTTATAAATATCTTGCTGTATATAGGAATATGAATGTGTTCTTATTTGAATATAAATGGAAAAACACTGGAATATTTCAAGTTTGCTATATAGTCCCATATTCTTTAATTTCAAGAATGAGTAGAATATTCAGACCTTCATATTTGATGATAACACGGATTAACATCTGACAAAATTAAAATATGATTATTGCATTGTTTTGCTTGGGTGGTTATTGGTTGCACTAAATATTCATAAATTGTGTTCTTTCTCCCATATGACTACTTCTGACATAAATAGCCCTGATATGAGAATGAAATCTGAGGAAGTCAACAACTGGCCACACTGGTATTGAATACATAAACTTGCTTCCCTTTTGTATCAACTCTACTGATATCATTTGCCTATGGCCTGGAAGAGTTTAAAACTACAGGGCTCATATTATAAAGAGTGGTTTCCAGTTAAGAATATTGAATTCTTGGGTGGCCTTGGTGGCTCAGTCAGTTAAGTGTCTGACTCTTGGTTTCAGCTCAGGTCATGATCTTGTGGTCATGGGATTGAGCCCTGTGTTGGGCTCTGCACTCAGCATGGAGTCTGCTTCAGATTCTCTTTCCCTCTCCCTCCTGCTCTCTCTCTCTCAAATAAATAAATAAGTAAATAAAATATTTTTTAAAAGAATATTGAATTCTTTAAGCCTCTTCTGAGACAGTTCAATTCAACACACACTGATTGAGCACTTTCTGTAATTCAGTCAGAATTTCAAATGCCAGGGAGACAGAGACACAAGACACAGTCCGTGCTCTACTAAAACTCAGAGTCTAGTAGCCAACCAGTAAAAGCAAGCTGACAAAGGCACTGCAGTATAGCACATGCTCTGAAAGTAGGGATCCCAAGACACTGAGAGAACTTAGAGAAGGAAGATGCAGTGTAGAGGAGGAGGAAGAAAGGTGGAGGGAGAGGGTGTTGAGAAGGAATGAAAGGGACTGAATGATCCAGGCTTTGCTGTGCCAGGTAATGTACTCTGCTAAGGGGGTTCCAAAGTCAGCTGTAACAGGCAGCTCAGCAGAACTGATAGCTGATTAAAAAAAAAAAAAAAAAGACATCTCTTGGGAATTGCAATTTAGTAAGCTCTAACAGAGCTTCCTTTTGACTCATTTCTGTTATCTGTGGGTTGAGATAGAAGATAACCTATTGAGGAAAGGTTTTGCAATCATGGCTGTGAGTTTCTTGATTATAAGGCCTAAGATTGTGCATCTTTTCAACCCTTTTACAACCTAGCAAGACACCTAAGAGGCAACAGATGTTTAATAAATTTGTTAAATTAAAACATCATTGCCAGGAAAACATGTTTTAACTCTGACCAAACAACCTTATCTGAGCATAGGTCTATGACTTAACTGGCGGTCTGGGGCCAGTCTAGTCAGCTAACTCAAAGAAAGGGAAACTATTATCTCTGGGATGACTGATTTCCCATTCTGTTTCCTGATAGAATATTTGGCAGTACCTAAAATCACACCTAATTCAAAGTGTCTGGATTCAAGTGTCTATGTCAATAGTCCTGGGGAGCATACTCTATATACCATTTATTTTTCTATAAGAGAAGTACATGTGTTTTATCTCTGGCTACTATTAAGAACCTGTCATCTTTTCTATTTCTTCTTTTCCATTTAAGTGGGGTTTTTTTTCATTCTTATCCCCAAGGCCAAAAAAATATTTAAAAATATATTCTTTTATAATTTCAAAGAAGTATAAAATGTTGGACAATGGATTTAGAACCCTTCACCAGATGTACTCATCTACAAACACAGAAAGCCAACACTTGTAAAAATCTTGTTTATAAGCTATTTATACATTTACTAAGATATTAGATTTATTATGGAAATTATGTTTTACCTGAAAGGGACCTGTGAGACTATTGACCCAAACCCTTTATTTTATCTGTGAGAGAATTAAGGCCTGGAGATATGTGGTTCCTATAGTTAGAATAGATTGGAAACCAAGATTTCTGCACCTGCTGTGCCTACAAGCTCGCTACTATACCCACTTATGTAAAAGCCAAATTTAATTTGCTTTTCCTTAAAATATGTGTGATCAGTTCTGCTAGAGTGATTTGTTTTGAAAACATAAGTTTGTCCCAATGCAATTGATGTACAACCAGCAAGGAAACAGGAACTTCAAAATATATTCCTCAGAAACAGTTCTGCAACAAGTGGATGAGCTTGGAATGGATTCTCCCCTAAAGGAACACGACCTCCACACCTTGATTTTGAAACCCAGACCAGAGAACTAAACTTGCGCCCCCACCTCTGACCCATGGAAGTTGCCAAACCTGTGATAAGTTTTATGTTAGCAAGGGAAAACTAACACATCCTCCATATGTGGTATTACAATTTTCCATCTAGTTTCAGATAACACTCCTTGTGGTATTTCACCGTAACTTCATAAACTGTAACATTTTGATACCGATTTTCACAAGCAAACTTCAGGGTTTTTTCAGGGTAAAGTGCCATATTCATTAGGCACTTTTATACTTTTCAAATCATTCAATACTTGTAAAACTATCTTGTTTTTATTAGGTTCCTATTTTTTGTGTGTGTCACTGATGAAATTTTTGAGTTCCATACCCCTAACTCCATTTTTTTTTATACAAAAGCACTGTGGTTTTTACCTCACAATTTTGCATAGTATGATGATTATTAGGAATGCATGTGTGTGTGTGTGTGTGTGTGTGTATAGTAGGTAGAGAGGAAAAAAAAACTTTCCCTCTCTCCATCTTAGGTTCATTATCTGGGGCCCTGTAAATTAGACGCACAAAAGACAAATTAACAAGAGCAAAAAATCAAAAAACTTTATTAACACATGTGTCACACACAGACATGAGAATACTCAATCATGAGTAGGGGGTGGGTGTGAGAATTTGAGCTTATATAGCATTTTGTCAAAGAACTGTGATTTTGTGAGAAAGGACAAGACAAAGGTAAAGGACTCTGAGCTTCTAGAAGGGCAAATTGTGGAAAGGCAAATACATGGGAAAAGTAAGAGTAGAATAGGGCTAGTTTTTGTAAGATTTGCTATATTGTTTCCTCTTGTACTATCTCCAGGCTACAAAGGTTCTAGTGTTATCTCCATGACTACCTTCTATTCTTCCTGGTGGAGAGGGGGTAGATTACATTTATAAGCTTATGTCCTGCTTTTAGGCAAATAGGGGAGGGGAGAGCTTTTCTTATGTTTGTTTTTTCTCAAATGCCTTCAGCTCACAGTAATTCTTCTGTTAAGGTGGTATGTTTTGAGGTGGTATATTTGGCTACCACTTAGGTTCTTCCCTGGTTCTTAGTATTATGTCTGGGAAATGGTTCTGTTGGCTCACATCTGAAGTTAGACAGTACTAATTTCAGGGCATAACTACTTCATGTAAAATATCTTACCTCTACAGCTTTGTAGACTCTTCTCCTCTGAAGTGGCATAACTTTACTCTCTAATCTTCTCAAAAATGCCTACTTATCCTTTAGACATCTGCTAAGATGTTAAATATCAGGAGAAGCTGTCCTTCATCTCACACGTAAGACGTGACTTCTATGAGCTTCCATGATACTTGATACTATCCATAGAATGACTCAACTCCTATTCAAATGGTCCATTTGTTTTCTTACATCCCTGATAGATTATAAGCTTTAAGAGGAAAGATAATACATCTATTTTATTTTTTTCAACACTCTGCCTTAGTGCCTAACATATAATAGATATGTAATCAATATGTATTGAATGAAAATTGAATACCTGGTTGAAAACATAAACAATAGGTCAATAATATTATAACTGAACTAAAGTGACATCACTTGATGAGTTACAGTTAGAGACTATACCAGGTAGAGTTGTCACACAAAAGAAACTTTATTTGTAGCAAATAAGGAGATTATGGGAAAGCTGTGATCCTGGAGCAGGAATGAATGAGTTCCTTTTATTTAGGGTTGGGATAAATATTTAGAAAGAGGAGACTTATTATCATATGTAGAGGTCACACCTGTGCCTTGAGGAAACATGCCTATTCATACATTGTATGTTCTGTAAATGAGACTTGGTTTCCTCCGTGGGCAGAGATTTTAGTATTATAATGAGGCAAACATCACTGTCAGTCACTGCATGGTCCAGCTGCATGGATGTGAGTTAGGGGTTGAGCTCAAATTGGTCTAGGTGGTCCCACCACTGGAGCTTTTCTTCAGGGCAGTCATTATTGCTTGAGGGGGTAGTTTCACTTTCCAACACGGGATGCTGTGCCCTTCGGGTCTTTTATTTGAGTCAAGAGATAAGTTGGAAAGAAGAGCTTAAGGAAAAATGTGGGACAAAGTTTGGTGGGTACAAGCAGGTGGGTGATAAATGTCAGGTCTTGGGGTCTAGCTGCAGACACTGTGTTTGTTCCTATATTGGCACAATGTGGTAGCTAAGCAGATATAGTAAAGTAAGCCGGTAGTTAAGTTTTCACAGGAAACCTAGAGGCCAGGAAAAGGGGAGTGATGGCTAGCTGTGAGGAAAGTCAGAGGCCTGTCCTGACAACACTCCAAAACAAAGCCATGAGAAGCTGGATCAAACAGGCCCAAGACAAAGAAGGCTGAAGACCCTGACCAAGTAAGGGAAAAATGGTGTGAACTCTGCACCCAAGAAATCCCTTCCCCAAGTAAAAAATATTCCACCCCCTTGTTAATAACTGTCAATTAAAGATAGACCCAAAACCCCAGGCACAGCTCTACCTTGCGCTCACCCACTT
Organism: Ursus americanus; assembly: GCF_024610735.1. Lineage (NCBI taxonomy): Eukaryota > Metazoa > Chordata > Mammalia > Carnivora > Ursidae > Ursus > Ursus americanus. The sequence goes on from NC_142145.1 coordinate 41,390,705, forward strand.
TCACACCTCAAGAGTGTATCCTCACTGTAATAACCTTTCCTTCTTGTACCACCCAACTACTGTGTCTGTCTGCTTTTGAATTCTTTCTTGTGGGGAGACAAAGAGCCTCTGGCAACATCCCAGGGGTAGGTTGGGCAGATATCTCTGGGCCAGGGGGTCTCCCCAGTCCACCCACCAACAGATACAGTAATGTTTCCCTTAAATTACTGGAACCACTTGTGTCAAATTTCCTTTTATGTGTATTTTATAATTCTTCATTGAAGATGTACATCTAACTCCAACAATATCAATGTATGACTTAGGGGCCATTGCATGGAGCAAAGTAATCATTGAGAGACAAAACCTAGAATTTAAAATGTTCCTTATCTCTATAGGTCCAATTCAAGTACACTATTTTCTGAAGCTTTATAATTGCTAAACATTGTTAAAAGATAAAATTAGCTTTCTAATTTGGCTTAGTAGCTCTTCTAAGATGGCTGTGATTATAATGAGACATACCTCAATTTATGAGCAATCCAAGCAGGATAGCTTACTCACCCTGCAAATTACTTGCAAAATATATGAAATGTTTACAGCTCAAGTTGAAAATACTGTATTAAAAATGTTTCTGGGCTCACATTTAAAATGATTAGGTGGTTTTAAAAATCTGTTGGCGGGATGCCTAGGTGGTTCAGTTGGTTGACTGTCTGCCTTTGGCTCGGGTCATGATCCTGGGGTTCTGGGATCGAGTCCCGTGTCTGGCTCCTTGCTCAGTGGAGAACCTGCTTCTCCCTCTGCCTACTGCTCCTCTTGCTTGTGGGCTCTATCTCTCTCTGACAAATAAATAAAAATTTTAAAAAATTTTATTGGCCTTGTAGTTTGTTGCCAGACAGAAAAGTCACACCAACAGTTTGGTATTTTACAAGTAGTTTTTAGTGTCCATGTGACTAGAAGCTAGAGGCCAGAGGAAAATGTAGCCTACCATGAAAGACGGAATAGTCCAAAGTTTATACCCACATCATACGCTTCAACTACACTTCACAAAATAACTTCTATGGGGTCAATATTTGTTTTAATTCTATCTTCAGTGAGTCACAAATTGAGAATTTCTCTGTAGCCAAAAGTGGGAATAGAGTAAGAACAAAAGAAGGGCCCGTCTTAGAGCATCTGTAATGTAGGAGGGGACAGAACAGGAATCTAGAAAGGATAGCAGCCAAGAAAGGACTGGGTATGGCCAGCAGCTAAACCGTGTGGCACAGCTTCAGAAGTGATACTGGATTTGAGAAAAGAGAACAAGAACACTGAGGACTGGAATACTCAGAAAGAACACTCTGCTAGGAGATCTCTTTGCTCAGATAAAAAGCATGAAGCCAATGGGTTGTGACTTGGACAACTGTTCACTGGGAACCCAAATGAGTCAGTTAGCTTACTTTGCTACAACAACTAGCGGCTCATGAAAAACTTTCAGCTGTTACTGACCTTGATTAGAATTGAGGCTGGAGCCAAAGAAAGGGAAGTGGGGTTTCTACTCTCCAATTCCCTATTCCACTCATTCTTTAAGATCTGCTTAACTACTGAGTACAGGACATAAATGCACCCTTTCAGGTATATGATGGCGACAACCCTAAATAAGAGCAAACACACTTATACCTGCAAGTAAATAGTGTTGCACAGATGGTCCCAGGGAACCTTTCTATAGGTCTTGAGCCAGACCGCATCACTCTCTGTTTCATATAATGGCCCTGTGCAGTAACTGTGGACCATCACATCGCACAGATGGAAGACAGAGTTAGAGGGCTATTGAACATGTGAATTTTCCCAGTGTGTCACAATTACAGAAACATCTGTGCTAAATATTTTCAAGCTGATCCACTATAAAAATTGGCAATGTTCAATAGCACTCAATGTCTTCCCTTTCCCTGGTGGGAAAGCAGTCTAATGATTGCATTTGGGACTACAGCATAAGGCGTGTACCTATGCTGATTGCTTACTGTTTAAAGGGACCTCATTTGCATTATGCAGTTTGTAACCTTCTTTCTTTATTCCTCCTCCTTTCTTTTTTGCTTGCAAATATAAACTGAAAAGGAAATCAAGCCATTTACTGCACTTGTCATTGAAATGTTTCCCAGGGCTCAGCTAATGGAATGGCCTGGGCAGGGGCAAGGAAAAAGAGAGCTGTAAGGTCTCTTGACAGTAATTGCAGACTGTGCTGCTTGTTAATTCTGATTATATTGAAATGGATGATTGGCTGTGTCAGCACTTGCTCACAAACATGAGATTCCATCCTAGGAATTTACTAATCAAACTGAAGTTCCCAGCCTTTTTATTTATATGAATTTTACCTTCAAGAAGCTTGCACTCTTGGGCAGTGTTTATATTAAAAACTAAACATTGATGTTCATAAAAATTGCCTGGGATTCTTGCAGAGTGAAGATTCTGATTCAATAAGTGTGGGATGGGACACAGATTCTGCATTTCTAACCAGCTCCCAGGTGGTGCTCAGGCTGTTGGTTTAAAGATCACAACTGTACAGGACAAGGTTCTAGGCTCAGAAAATGCAAGATGAAAATTACAGATGCATTGTTTGCTCTTGTCGTTGGCTAGAAATTTCAAGTGTTCCTAGTAAATCCTTTAAACAGAAAAGCAGAAGCAAAACTACTTAAGAAATCCCTATCTTGCTATATTGTTCACTTTCAGTGTGTTGCAATTTTACATTTACTCACCAAAACACTGTATCACAAGCATGTATTATGCATCCACTGAATGTTAGCCTTCTATTCTGAAACTCAAAATCAGTTGAAGACAGGCATGTCAGCAAATAATTACGGTGCATTTTTGAAGGGCAATAAAAAAAAGGTAGCATGGGATGACTTTGGGAATCAGAACTGGCTGCCTCACCTACAGAGTATGTGACTCTGTGCTAGGTGCTTAACTATTCCAAGGATAAGTTTCTCCATTAATAAAATGAACATACTAACTTTTTCCTTAGAGTCATTGTGTTGAAAATACATAGCTTGGTACTTACCACATCAGAGTTATGTGCTAAAAATTAGTCTGCTTCTGTATTTTTGATATATGAAAACAAAACAAAGCAAAGCAAAAAGACTAGCACTAGTGTAAAGATGGCAGCTGTTATAAAAATAAATAAGACGACTTCATCTCTAAGGAGCTTACAATTTAATAGAAGAGATAAAAAGAAGAGCACAGATGACTATGAAACTGTTATGCAAGGCAGAATGTTATAAATTCTTTAAAATAAATTTTAAGAAAGTGCTAGAAATAAAGTGAATTGACTTCTGTGGAATTTGAGTTGAGACATAAAGGATAGGTAGGCTTAGGGCAGGCTATGAAAGAAAAAGAGCATTTCACTCAGAGAGGATGGCAAACAACAACAAAAACTAGAAGATCCTCGTGGAAAATGTTCAGCTGCGCTGGAAGGTAGTAGTAGGAGATCAGAATCAGATCATAGGGGATATGGGATAGAGCTTGAGAGTTGGAAATTTATTCCATGGGCTGAGTAAATTGGTAAAACTCATTTAGAATGGAGTAGACTTAATACATGTTAAATTTGGCAGCACTGTGTGTGAGAGAGTTCGAAGGAGAGAATCTGGGAAGAGAGTTAATAATGGCACTTGGGTATGTTGGAGATGGTAAAGGCCAATTACACTAGATTGAAAAGGAAGACAACAGGTATAAGGGAAAGAGGTCAACTGGGCAGGATTTGGGGACTGATTGGAAAGTAAAACATTAGGTAAGACTTCAGTTTTCTAGATGGGGTGACTAGGAGTATAGCGATGTGATTTCAAAAATATAATGAAATTGAGAGAATGGATGGATCATGGGTGACAGCAATGAAAGGCCCAGTGTAGCTGTGGAAGTAGAGCTTGAGAGACATTTACATAGATGAATAAACTGAAGTTCAAACCAGATCAAAGGAAGGCCTAGGACATTAACTTAGCAAATACACTCATGTGGGTAAGTATGGAAATGGTCTTTTAGGTAAAAGAAAAGGCACTGGTGCTGAGACAGGACACAAGGGAAACACACCCAGGTAGAATATTAGGAAAGCATAGGGCAAGTGAAAGCAGGTGAACAGAGGTTTTCAGAGTTAGGCACGAGTAGAGGCTGTAGTAGATCTGGAATTAGAACAACTATTTAATTGAGAAGATATACCGGGGCCAAGTTTTAAAGCTGCTTTTGTATAGCATGGAACTGTTACCTAGAAAGCATATTCAAGGTGGTTTTGATAGCTGTTAAAGGTTTCAAGGGTCTAACCCTTGTCTCCCGAATCACCCTTTGACTGCACTCTGCTTGGAAGAGAGAGGACGTTATGCAACATTCTTTGTTTTATTTTGAATAACATAATTTATCTGGATATTTACATTCCTGAACTTACCTTAGGTTTAGATTTATTTGCCTTAGATATTTATGTCTCTAAATAGATAGGGAAAAAATACCATAGAGAAAATACACTATCTTTAGTTCTCTCTCCTTGTTCAATTCTCGCTCTTTCTCTTTCTCTCTTGTCTTTAGGATAGCATACTATTTACAGGGAAGAAACCTTACAACAGCAAACTATGAAATTCTATCTTTGCACTGTGACTGAATCCTGATTTTAATATAAAAACAAATTGTTAGAGTAGTTATGCTGTGCTACATTGAATACTCTCATACCAATTACTCAAGAAAGATCTACCTAATACAAAGAACAGTAGTCAGTTAAAAAGCAGCTCCTATGCATGTCGTATACAAGCTAGCTGCTTACAAACGTAATCTCATTTAATATTGCAACAGATGAGAGAAGTAGGTGTTCTCATCCCCATTTCACAGTGGAGAAAGCAAAGTATCACAAAGCTTGAGTAGCACAGCTATTAAGTTCAAGAGCCAGGACAAAAATAAAATCTGTCTAATGCCACAGCCCTAAATCTTTTCACTATACTGTAATGTGGGGGAAGACAGATCTCTGTTCCCCATTTTAGATTCTTTGACTGGGCCTCTGTAAATTGGACTGATGATAGACAGATTAACAAGAGAACAGCATATGCATGTATTCGTCTTCATAAGGAAACAAAGATCTGAAGAAATGATTAAACCTGAGTGTTTTTAATACTAGGTTTGCTGAAAAGTAGAGTTGCGGGAAAATGTGATAGGTATGAGCTAAGGGTAGTAAACTGGGGGAAACTTAGCAAAGCCTTCTGGTTTTGTTTTTGCTTTTCAGATTCCTCTAAGTTTGCCTCTGTCTTCAGAGATAAAGATGCCCCTTTCCTCTGGGTGTAGGTGGGACACCTACAGTCTTTTGGCCTATTTTAGGGGAGAAAGAAGTGGTCAGAGTCTATTTTGCTCCTACCATTTTCCTTCAGCTCCAAAATACTCAATATGCCAAGATGCCATATTATGGGGTAGCATGTCCCCCAAACATAAGTGGCATAGACCTTTCATTTTATAGCAACCAATACAGAAGAATTCTGTGCCCAATTGATGGCTCTGAAAGGGGCAAGTTCAGTTACTGTCACTGGCAGACAACACGGGTCTGTATCACACATAGAACAGAAAGCAAATGGACAGTGTAGCAACATAATTTTGATGCAAATTCTAAAACACTTCTATTTGAGGGGCGCCTGGGTGGCACAGCGGTTAAGCATCTGCCTTCGGCTCAGGGCGTGATCCCGGTGTTATGGGATCGAGCCCCACATCAGGCTCCTCCGCTATGAGCCTGATTCTTCCTCTCCCACTCCCCCTGCCTGTGTTCCCTCTCTCACTGGCTGTCTCTATCTCTGTCGAATAAATAAAAATAAAATCTTTAAAAAATAAATAAATAAAACAATTCTATTTGAAAATAAAGATGATAATGAGAGGCACATAATGCAGAGCAATTTAATGTCAAATTTTCAGCTAGATTCCCTAGAGGCATAAGAACTACAAGGTAGGCAAAAATATCCCTGTTCTAGAATAATTATAACCATTAAAATAAAATATTACATGCACAATTAGAAAGAACCTCACAAAGATTTACCTCCTTTTTCTGTTAAAGGTTTTCCAATAAGGAGAGAACACTTCAATCCAATGGACCATATTGGAACAATGCTAATTTCATTCATTTCACTTTGGGTTTAAAATATCCATACTCACTTTGTGATTTTATATATATTAAGAAGTGGATACACAGGTTATATGCCAATAATATCTCAATAAAGTTATAAAGTAAATAAATTAAAAAATAAGTAGAGTGTCTTTAAATATAGCATTCTCAGTTTTGGTCTAATCTTGAGAAATTGTTTGTAAAATAAATTTTAAACTGTGAACTCCTATACAGATAAGTTAAAATATTAGGATGACTATTTTAGTGTTCTCCCTGGCATGTCCCCATTATTATTACCCCTGCAAATGGCAGAAGTTGAAAATCAGTATGAAGAATTGATTCCATAAACATTAGGAATTAATGAAAGTGAAAAGATGAGCAGTTGAAATCAGAAAGAAAGTTTAGAATTTAAGATCTTGAAGGAAAATTATAGCTTTGTACTTTTTTTGAACTGGAGGTGTCAAAGGAAACCAAAGCTGGATGGGAGTTAAAACAATAAAACACTTTATTCAGGAACTATTGCAAAAAGGGAAAAGAGACCTCAGTATAGAACTGGGCTCAATTCTAAGTACAGAAAATTAAAGTGGGGATTTATAACCCAGGAGCAAGCTGGGGGCTTGGTGGATGGAAATTTACTAGGAGACATCAACAGAAGAGAAAATTCTTGCTAACCCCACCTAGCAGTATTCTTGCTGTAGGCGGGCCAAGGTGATCAGATGTCACCTGGGGGATGATGGTGGAGGTGAGGAATTTGATTAGATATCAAGGATGATCAAGTATCAAGGGTGAGAGATTATCTTTAAACTGACTTAGAGGGATTCTTGCTAAAACTGGGTGATACAAGTATCGACACAGAAGTCCCAGGTCTAGGCCTAGTGAAGAAAAGGGTTCAGAGAAACCTGAATAAAGCCTGGTCAAGGACAGAGTCTGGGTCCAAGTAGAGAATATTGAAATTGAGCAGCTCAAGGAAACCTGCCACTTGCTAATAGGAAAAGTCAGAAAGCGGATAATGTAAGCAAATGACAAGGAATAGGTTAGAAAGAACAGTGACCATAAACTCTGTTGGATGGGTAGACAGACTTTAAGAGGTGAATAAAAAGTGGCGCTAAGGGGATGCCTGGGTGGCTCAGCCAGCTAAGCGTCTGACTCTTGATTTCAACTCAGTCCTTGATTTCAAGGTGGTGAATTCAGGCCCCACATTGGGCTCCACACTGGGCATGGAGCTGACTTAAATTTTTTAAAAATTAATTTTTTAAAAAAAAGATAGAACTAAGACTTGAATTTGAGAGTACAACCACCATTTTACAAAAGAGCAGGTACGAAACATTCTCAAAACCATCTTGGAAGGCAAAAAGAACTATGATAAAATTCAGATGTTAGACTCTGACAGATATGCCTTCTAATCACTGGCACACCATTTACTTACTGAATTTGAATGCCACAAACATTGAGCCTCTATCTTTTCATTTAGAAATCTCTAAGAGAAATGTACCTAGCATAATACCTGTAGCATAGTGCCTGTCACACAGTGAGCTCAGTAAAGGCCAATTCGTTTCCTCTCCTACAACCCCAACATGGGTTTTTTTTGCTTACTGTAAGTTTATTCTCATGCATATTTTCTTTTTTCCAGTTTATTCCACCACTCTGTTTTGTGGGTAATTATATATTAATACAGTCCATATTACAAAAATATGTAACATTCGGCTTACCTTTAAATTTTCTGGAACTAATTTGAGAAGTGAATTACAATTTTAAAAATTATGCCAAGTGCATTTTCCATTTCAATTCCTATCTGTCAAGTAGGTTGCTAGGTTATAAGTTCGACTTTATTACCCCAGAACTCACGTACCCACACCTCCCTCTATATCTTTCCACCATAAGCCTCCAAAGAATTTTATACCCTCTTTAACAAATATTCATATGACTATTATTTTAAAAACTTATTTCCTAAAATTCCACTATGTAAGAGGAACTGTGATTGACATGGCGCAAAAATCAAATCTAAATAAGAACAAGCCTTTGCCACCAGGAACATCTTTGTATTGCTTAACTGTGTAAGGGAGAAAGAAAAGTCTTATTTTCTCCACCTGTATAAGAATTCTTATCAAAAGCAGCTCAATCAGTAGGTGTTGAAAAAACAACTTCCTTTATACCTCTCCTACTTGATTATATGTTCTTTTCCCAAGAGTAGCCTGCTTTGGAATTCTGCTTTGAAAGTCCAAGTATTCTTAGTGCTATCTGAAATTAAAGATAATTCTGATTTGAGAAAATGGATAGTTACGTTTTTTTCATTCCTTGAGGGTCAGGCAAAAATATTATTCTGAAGAGATTGGACTCTGACACACACTTTATTCCAAATGTTAGGTATCTTAAGAAGGGCCTGAGTTCTACTAGCTTTAGTCCAAATCTGGGCTATCAAAGGTGATACCTTAGAGAGATAGCTAATGTCCTATTCTCTTCCTCAGGAGAAATTGGAAAGCGGGTGCCTTCCTGAATTTAAAGGGAGATTAATAATCGACACACTGCTTGAAGTGTGGTGTAGCCGTTTTAGTTTTATTGACAAGTCAATTTCTCAATCCACTTAACATTCCTTGCTCTTCTCTGAACTTTTGCCTAATTGTCAACCTCTTTGAGGGCACTGAGGGAATGGAATGGAATACAATATCTTTAATGAAAATCTCACTAGGACTAAAAAAAGAGGCCTTTAACCTCCTTACCTAACAGTTCAGTGTTTAGCACTCTTGGAAGCCATAGCCCAGTCCAAATGAATGACTTTCTCACCTAATATATCATCATTCCAAAAAGAGTACTTGTGATATTGTTATTTATATAAAGACATATATAGTTGGTCTTTGACCTCGTTTTTTTTGGCTAAGAGCTCCTAAAACACTTGGAATTTCCTAAGTAATGAGAATGATAAATGTGTCTTTGTAATACTGTAGGGGAGGAAAAATAATTTTCCCTCTAGTCTTCTCGGTTCTTGACTGAGTATCCCCTGTAATAAAAGACAGATTAACAGGAGAAAAACAGAAGTTTAATAACATGTATACCTTCTGTGTACATGGGAGATAACCAGGAAAACTTTGTAACTCCCTAAAATGGCCCAATCCATCAGCTTCAATATCTCTGGCTAAAAACAAAAGATGTTGGGGGTAGGGGAGACAGTTATGGGAAGTTACCAGGCAAAGCACAGTAAACAAGGGTATTGTTATGCAGATTTAAGTCCATGCCTTCTCTACTGATAAATTTCTAGAGTCATTTTCCTCTTTCTGGTACATAGAGGGAGACACCCTTACAAATGAAGATTCTCATTATAAATATAAGTCTCTTTTACAAAAGAGTAACTTCTACTCAATTTTCAGAGTTTCTCCTATGTCTGCTGTCTTAAAAATAATCAATCTAAAATAATCCCTATGCCAAACAGACATATTTTGGAGCGATATATTATACTCCCGTTCATTATCTTTATGAGGTGACTTGGACCACACTTAAGAATGGGACTGGTTGCCAGGAGGATCAACCATGTGATTAGAGGGTTGGAGCGTTCAGTTCCACTGCTCTGACCTCTGGGAACAGCAAAGGGTTTGGAAGATGAATCACTTGCAAACGGCCAATGATTTAATCAATTATGTCTTAAGTGATAAAACCTCCATAAACACCTAAATGAAGAGCATTCAAGAGCTTCAGCGTTGGTGAACATCTGAAGATTTGGGGAGAGTGCAAACTCAGGGAGCACTGAAGCTTTACCCCTTTTCCCCATACTGTGACCTATGCATCTGTTCATCTGGCTGTTGACTCATATCCTTTAAAATCCTTTGTATCCAAAAAATCAAATAAAAAAATTAAAATCCCTTGTAATAAACTGGTAAACTAGTGGTTTCCTGAGTTCTGTGAGTCACTCTAGCAAATTAACTGAACCTATGAAGGTGGCCGTGATAACTCTGATTTATAGTCCGTGAGCTAGAAGTACAGGTGACCACATGGAGGGGCATCTGAAGTGGAGGGCAGTATTGTGGCAGAATTGTTGTGGAATTCCTGTGGAATCTGATGCTACCTCTACGGACGTCATGTTAGAATTGAATTGAGTTGTAGGACACCCAACTAGTGACAGAAAATTGTTTGCTGGTGTGTGGGAATCTCCTCCCCCCACAACATTGGACTTGGGGTCAGGATCTTAGGAGTGAATTAGTTAAATACTTGGATGTATATGAACTTATGAGGTTAAGAGACATAGTTATGACTAAATTCTAGGGTTAATGTGCCTAACTATCCATAATCTTTATGCAGGCATACATGTCCAGGAAAGGAAAAGAAAGATAATTAATTTATTTCCAAGCCGGTTCACCAGTCCCCAGCGAACAGTCCTCTTCCAATACCTGTCTCTAAGTTTTTCCTCTTCTACCAACTGTAACAACTGCCAACTTGTCAAACGATGCAGCTTTTGCTTCCCCATGGCAACAGATCCCTGCCCTGAGTGACAAGATTTCCATATTGACAACTGGAAAATGTCCCAAATAACTCCAAAAAGCACCTGGAGTTTAATTTCACATCTTAACATCCAGAAGGAGTCTTTTTTATTATTTCTCACATGTTAAAGTGAGGCTATTTATATACCTCACAACTGATGGTATGATGACAGCCAAGCTAAGCAGAGAGTATTTGAAAGATTCAATAAACTTAGCTTCCCTGGAAATGGTATACTAATGTCTTTCAAAAGATTTGAATGATCTGCCTAAAATAAAAATAGCAAGGAATTTCAAGACATCTTTTCATTTAAAATAATGATAACATAACAGCATCTAGTCACCTTAACAACAAAAAAGGTGAGGTTGGAATAATTTGCCATAAAAGACCTCGAGTTTTCCATGTCAAGGTGTAAGTAAATGCAAGAGAACAAGTGAAAAATACGTAAGTCTTTCTGCTGCAGAATAGGTATCTTTTAACAAAAGACGGAGAACCATATTTCTTTCTCCCTAATGGCAACTCTTTATCACTAAAAATAGTGTGCTGAGAACTGACAAAGTGGAGTGTTTTTGAATAAGCCTGAATTATAGATAGTGACCTGAATAGGAGCAATGAACATGATTCAGAGCCATGCTCGTTGGCAGTCCCTGCCAGGAACACAGTAATCCTTCAGTTGCCTAATTGGTGTGTGTGCATGCACGCATGTGTGTAAGTGCAAAATTATACTTGAGAGACATGATTTCTCTTGCGTTAGCATACAATTTAGAGTCATATTTTCTATCTAGTGAGTGACATAGATTTCTCTTTAGACTCTGCATTAGATTTTTCTAAAAATAGAAATATCACTACAATAGATTTTCATAAAACTAGAAATTACTATTCCTCCCTCATAAAATTCCCATGTATGACATGTCTTCTTTCTCTTCCATCTTGTTTTGAAAAAAAAAAATTATTCAGGCTTTTACCACATAATAACCTGTATCTATGTTTCTTATTTACAACATTTATGACATGATTGTGTTTTGTTCGCAGCTTGACAGAGCAAAGGTTAATCTAAATGCTTTTGGATTATTTGACAGTGGCTGAAGGCCTCAGTGAAAAGGTCAACAAGATATATGGCCTTTCACCTCTTCCCAAAATTAATGTTGGCGCCCTCCCTCCGTTTCTGTTGTCTAAACTGGGAATGCCCACCCCCACCATTTGCTGGCCTGAGCAGTTGATGAACGGTAGAGCAACCTCACTGCCCCCTCCCAGTGCTCAGGGACAGGACAGATGCTTGAGATCCCAAAGAAAGAGTAAAGGACAGCACATCAAGGTACATATCCTATGTAGTCCTTCTTGTTGTGCCAAAGAGAAATCAAGATTTCAATGGTCTTTTTTTCTCAGTTATTGTGAAACATTGGTGAGTTGTGATTTTTCTTTTAATCAATTTTTAATATAATTTAATAGAATTTTCTCATAGCGGGAGATGGTCAGATGGTCAATTTCATCTTATGCTTTCTCTTATTAATGACAGGGAATAATGGTCTTGCCATGGTGTATAACTGGTCTTTATATGTTTCCCCTTTCTATGTTATATGTCATAATTGAATTTAATTACTCATATATCACAGCCATAGTAAAAGAAAACTTTCACTTCTCATTTCTTATGGAAGTTAGCTTTTTTTTTTTTCTTTTTCTTCAGGGATTCAAGACTGTCTGCTGTCTGTTCCTTGAAAGAAAATGACTATCCATTGGATACTCTGTAACTTTACCCCAGGGATTTTGAACCCAGGTGATTTTGCCCCCTTAAGGGACATTTGGCAATATCAGGAGACATGGTTGATTGTCACAAGTGGGGGAAGGGTTGCTACTGGCTAGATGCACCTTGTCAGGTGTCAGGGATGTTACTAATCTTCCAATGCACAGGAGATCTCCACACTGCAAGGAAATATCCAGCTTTAAATGTCAATAGTAGTGAAGTAAGAAATCTTGCTTTAGGGTCACTTGCGTGGCTTAGTTGGCTAAGCATCTGCCTTCTGCTCAGGTCAGAATCCCAGGGAATCACAGGGAGCCTGCTTCTCCTTCTCCCTGCTCATGCTTGCTCTCGATCTCTCTCTCTCAAATTAATAAAGTCTTTAGAGGAAAAAAAAAAAAGAAATCTTGCTTTAGACTAACTGATCTGTGGTACCTGGAAACTCTTGCACATTTCTTCTTGTGTCCTTCTTCATGATGTCATTCCAGCCCTAACACTGGGGAGTGCCATCCCCTATCCCCCTCCCTCCTCTGAATCCTGCTCATCTCCCCAAGCACAACACACACATCGCCTGCTGAAAATGGATAAGGCTTGTCTGTCTAGAGTGCTTCACCCAACTACATCTTTAACTAGATATAAATTCAGAAGAAGCCATATATATGCTTTTTTTCTTTTCGATGAAGATCCTTGAAAATACTAATTGTTTAACCATTGACCTGGATTGAGGAGAACTGAACTTCTCTGCTGTAAAAAGAGGACTTTGTTTTCTTAGTAGCTCAACAATTCTGCACTTAATGGTCTTAATGGGAGGATGGGTATTAAAATAGAAACAGCTTTACCAAAAAAGAAGAGGGGGGATATATTTTCTGTGTCTCATTCCATGCCTCTTGAGTAAAATTTTAGCATGTTCCTTACTATTTTACATAGTTTCTTCATTGGCATAAAGGCAGATATGCTTCAATTTTTTTGCTGATGAGATAGTTCACAAAATTCGGGAATGTTTGCAACAAAATGCCTAAAAGATCTAGTCAAGCTCCATTAATTGGAAATACTGAAGCCCAGAGTAATTATTAATTATAACAGATTTAAGCAATGCTTTTTATGTGCCAATAATTGTTCTATGAAGTAATTATCATTATAATATCCCTCTAGCAGATCCAGAAACAGACCTGGAGAGGTTCAATAACTTGTCAGAGATCATAATGCTCATCAGTGAGAGTCTGCACTTCCAAGTCAGGCCATGGGGCTCCAGTGGCTATGCTTTGAACCTACATACTCCATTGCTACTCCCTTAATTTTTCCCCCACGGTCAAATGGCAATTTAGAAGGAGAACAAGAATGAAAATTCAGATTTTCTCTCTCCAGACCTAGTGTTCATACCACTCTCCAATATTGTCTCTATTTATTACAAAAACAGAAAAGGCTTATAGAATCAAATTTTTACTTGTATAATAAAACACATGTATGCTTATTGGATTCACCCCAATACAGTTGATCACCAAAGTATCTTATAAAGGATAATTAATAATGACAAAATAAATTGGACAACTTTTTCTAATTCTGTTTTTTAAATGTCCTGTATCTTAAGAATTATTTCTTTGGGGGCACCTGGGTGGCTCAGTTGGTTAAGCACCTGCCTTCGGTTCGGGTCATGATCCCAGGGTCCTGGGATCAAGCCCCACATCGGGTTCCCTGCTTGGCGGGGAACCTGCTTCTCCCTCTCCTCTCTGCTTGTGCTCTCTGTCACTATCTCTGTCTCTCTCTCAAATAAATAAATAAAATCTTTTTTAAAAAATAATTATTTATTTAGCATATGCAAGGTTCAGGAAGATAAGCACATATCTAGAATGTGAAATTTCTAGATTAAAGTTGAAAAGTACATTCATTGTTTATGAATGTGAGGTATATCAGAGTCTTACAGAAAATATATTCAGAATACTTACTAGAAATGTTTTTATTTGTACTTATTGAATACTACAATTCAAGAACTCTTTGATTTGTAAAATTTCACTATTGGCAAACTCTTTGAAATCCTTTTCTTAGGCATTTCTTTAAGTTGTTTCTAGACTACTCAATCCTATGTATTCCTAAAATCAAAAAAAATTTAGCAAACTGTAAAATATCTTCCTCTTGGATAATCAATGTGGACATGAGAATAGTATGAAGTTTTGGGGGCCCCACAGTCAAGAGATTTGTATGACTTGGCCTAACCCACCATTTACCAACTTAACTTGGCTAAATTTTTTCCCTTACCTAGTACATATTAACGTACCTAATACATATGCTTTTGGTTAACACAATTTTGAAAATACTAATGTAGTGTAAAGCATGAATAGGAGAGGCAGATCAGGGAATAAGAAAATCAATGTGGGAGGGTGATTCAGTTCATCCTTCCACTTAATAAAGGAAACCCCACTACACAGCATCTGAACCTCCATAATCTGACCAAATCCAAATTTATCCATTCACATCATGATACTTAATTCAGCCCTTGTTCTCCCAACCCTTGCTTATGCTAGATGTGAGATACCTTTTATCTATGAAACCATATCTATCAGATTTATTAGATCTCTGTCTTGGTGATCTATCACATATTTTGGTATTAGATTGGATTTTCCAAATTATTCCACTCTGATTATTTTATATACTAATTCTCTTTCCTCCAAGACTCATGTATAATTCCCTTGCAAGTTAAAAAACAATGTTGGAACAGGGTTAAAGAAATATGTCTGTTTATCACTCCAGCTCAATGTTAAGCACAAAACACATAATTAATATACACTGTCCAAGCAAATTAGGTAGATATGGTTTGAAATAGACTATCTATGTTATTTTAATAAGGAGAACTTTAGGCATATTTCTTTCTAATAATATCACAAGATTTTCTTAATTCCTTGTTAAAAAGAAATCTTATAAACAGGAAGGTAGAAAATGGTAGCTATCACAGAAATTTAACTAGAAGGAGCCAAGGTGACTTGAAATGGCAAATACATTCCCCCAATCACCTTTAAACTAGGAAATTAAGGAATTTATTCTTGTATTATCCTTAAATTATCCTATCCTTAAATTAGAGGAAATTAAGACAGGAGATTGATTTACATTTATTCTTGCTTGTTTGCTAACTAAAATGTCGTGAAATTATTTTCATGTACTATCTGCCCTCCCTGCCACCACCTAGTCCCATGTCAATATATCGTATTCCTTTCTAATTATTCTTATTTTGGTTAGGATTTAGATAGATTTTGGCTGAAATTCTTTTATTCAATTTCATTTTTATATGTTGATTTTCACCTTTTACTTAAGTGACAAGGCAGGCAAGACTCTTGAGTAATTGGACTAGTTTTAAAAGGACAGGAAAATTCTTCTGGTCCTAGCTGCCCCAAATCTTTTACAAACTTTAAAAAATAAAGGCTTACTTGGAACAAGCATTTCTGGGAAAAGTTGCATGAAACACTAATCTGTTGCTTATACCTCAGAGATGCATTTAATTCAGTGTTTTAATAAAAGGACCAGGACAAATCTTGTCTGGGTTTGAACTTCCAGCACTATGTCGGGTAAATTATTTAATTTTTCTGATCCTCAAGGAGCCTACACTCTTAGGGGCTATTAAAATTAGATTCTTTTCCCCCAGTTTGGCTAGTCCCTCAGGTAGCAGGGCTCTGAAAAAATAGGACAAGCAAAGAAAATTTATATTATTTTTAGTAAACACTTGCATGATCATATGTCAGACAATGTCTTAATCGCTTTACAAATGTCACCTCAGGTGATCCTTATAGAAATCCTGTGACCTATGCACGTTATAACCCACATTTTGCAGGTGAGGAAATGGGCATAGATAGGTCAATGGTAGGGCCTGGGATCCAGCTTAGGCAACCTTACTTCAGAAGACTTTTGTTTTCCCATAGCCAAAGAAATTCTAAAAACATCAGTTTAAACAGTTAAATATGTTTCTCTAGAAAAAGAAGATGCAAAGCTTTTAGTATGCCGATATGCATTGGTGAATCTCCAAGAAATGTGTATGGTAATCAGGGTTTCCTAGACAGTTTGACTGCAGAATTGGGAAAAAAAAATTATTTCAAGAATTCTCTCATAAGGATTGTATTCCTTGGAAAAATCTCTGGGGGAAAGGAAAGATAACAGTTTAAATTACATAGATTTGGCTTCCGTAAAAGGTCTTCATTAACAGATTAGAAAAGAAAATAAGTATGAATGACTTAATTTTAAAGATGCTCTATACTAGCTTTGCAAATTATATTGAGAGTAATGAAAGAATTCAGATTTTTTAAAAAGTTTTAAAATACCAATAGGAAAAGCATTTCTCTTAGCTTTGATGAAGGCAACTTTAAACATCTGTCTACTTGAACTTATTTAAGATTCGAGGGCACATTTTTCAATTCTGAGCACTGTTATCCACTCCGAATAAATGTTTCCCTCCCACCTAACTCCCTTTAGAATGTCAACTGAAAGAGATATTTCCACTTTCTGTTGTAAACCATTATGGTTATTGTTCCTATTAGGCAATTGATCCATTAACTTTCAAAAGTGGTGCATTCCAATACCGGATAAAGTATTTGCTTTTATATAATCTCATTAAGAGACCTCTGGAGCCTTCTGAATGATATAATCTACATGAATACTGATTTAGTAATTGCAAGTGCTATGAAGGTTTAGCTGGGAAAATAAGAGACAACACACCATTATAATCCCAAGCATGTTCACAATCCTTTAGCGTTTACAAAGTGCCTTCTCAAATTTGATCCTCAATCTTTGTGAAATAAGAGAAGTATCAATGTCCTCATTTGTCGATGAGAGACTTAAGTTCCAGAAAATAAGGAAATTCTCAAAATTCACACAAATAGAAGTTAGTAGAAATAGGATTTGTTTTTTCTTCTAAATCTCCTGCACTTAATGCTGTCTCATGATTTCTGTAAAAAAATTTGAATTATGATTTAGAATGATATACTTTTCATTTTAAGACAGGGTTATTTCTAAATATATACATAACACAAAATATCAAGACAAAAATGAATAAGAAGCTTTTACATATTCTATTTCTCTTTTTTTATAAATACAAAGATTGAAATGAGTAGATGATTTTCAAATTCACTGTTTAAATTGAGAAGTGGGTTCAAGCACTTCAGACAGAGTACATAGCTTTCTTTGAGTAAAATACATGTTTCTCCCTTGGATCCATGCATCTGAATTCCTAATATAATGCAGGAAGGAAGAAAGGAAGAAAAGACGGAAGGAAAGAAGGAAGGAAGGATGGAAGGAAGGAAGGAAGGAAGGAAGGAAGGAAGGAAGGAAGGAAGGAAAATGTAGCAGTGCAGAGACCTATCTTTGTCCTAAAGTAGGAAATGCATTAACTATGTCCCCCTTTCTTCCTCCCAGCCTGCCACCCTATCCTTCAACCCCCCACTCATGCACTATGTAAACCTTCCTCATGTGAGTTTTGTTAATGTCTATGCAAGAATCCGTTTTACTATGCTACTGTTGTGCTCATTCCCTTGGCATATGTGACGTTTAGTGCAAAAGAAATAATTTCTGTGCCAAGGATATTTGTAGCTATTAGTAAAATGGACTACACATCAGGGAATTTATAGGAAAGAGCACTTAATTAAGGATTTGAGACTATACAATCCATAGTTCTTGAATATGCTCTTGGCAGGTGCTTGATTTTGTTGCCATGGTAGGCCATATGATATTTCCTCATTAAGTAAATGTGTTTTTCACAGGCTACTTAGTTACTTCTTAGTGAAGAGAATGGCAGAGTGCCTTCAATTTTTATTTTCTAGATCAACCATCCTATGTCTCTTAACACGAGTGTCAACAAAAAAATAAAAATATCTAATGATGTCCAATATGACAGGTAGTATGAGCTACTCAGTCGATAATAAATTAATAGAATTCAAAATATTCTAGCCTGAGAATAGGCTAGAATAACTAGCCAAAATAAACTAGCCTGAGAACTAGTAGGTAAGGGTCTTGTTTCCATTTTATATATTGATTTCTTGAGATTACATTGCTTCATATATAAACCCTGATCCTTCTCTCCTTATACTGAAGTTAGTCTTTTTTTTTTTTTAAGAGTTTATTTATTTATTTTAGAGAGAGAGAGAGCACAAGCAGGAGGAAGGGCAGAGGGAGAGAGAGAATCTCAAGAAGACTCCAGTCTGAGCATGGAGGCTGATGCAGGGCTTAATCTTACGACCCTGAGATCATGACTTTGAGATCGTGACCTAAACAGAAGCCAAGAGTCCAACGCTTCAATGACAGATCCACCTAGGTGCCCCTACACTGAGATTATTCTTTTTTTTTTTTTTTTAAGATTTTAGGGAGAGTGAGAGCAAGAGAGATCACAGAGGGAGAGGGAAATGCTGACTCCCCACTGAGCAGAGAGACCTATGTGGATGGGGCTTGATCCCAGGACGTCGAGACCAGCCGAAGGCAGATGCTCAAATGACAGCCACTGAGCCACCCTTGAGATTATTCTTTTACTGAAACATTGGGGTGGCTCGGAGGGCAAGCCCTAGCACCTAACTACCTGAGTATATACCTTGATTTCCTCACTTGGATAAATGATAAACCTGAGGCAAGTTACTTAAGTTTATCAGCATAAGTTTTCCTATTTCTTAAATTGTGATAATGGAGTAATGCTTCCTTTTTAATAAGGTATGAAAAGGCAAATGAGCAAATGCATTCAAGAAGCCATGGTGATTATATATAATGATTAATAAAAGTTAGTTTTTATTAATATATCCAGCTAAGTTTAATACATTAATGTAAGTACTACAAAGGCAGACTTATGAAATAGTAATTATGAATATCACTTAAATATCAGTGAATCTTGGTTTCCCATTTCTTTCAAGCACACCTTCCTACAGTGTAAATAGTTTTCATTAAGAAAAGAAACAATGCTAGCCTAAACTGGGAAATATTTCTAAAATATAACACATTATTCATCAGACCATTACTTACAGACAGTAAAGAGAAGAGATGTAATGTTTAGGAAAATTTAACTCTTTTTAACATCTAAAAATATATACTGATCAAAGAATCTATGAAAAATAAAGCAATTATCAAAAAGTATAATAAATTATCTGATTGGGAAGTAGAGAAACGTTTAGCAATATAAATATAGGAGCACTACACCCAGGATGGGGTGGGGGAAATTTTAGGGAAAACTTTATAAGGAAAGTAAAATTTAAGTTAGAGCCTACTGGAAATATAGGAAAGAACTAGATAAAGAGAGCATGGTGGAGGGTGAGATTTATGGGTAGAGGTAAAGTTGATATTTCAGGAAGAAAGTAAGATATGTGGAGATTTAGAGGTAAGAGTACATGGAATTTTTTGAGAACTCAATGAATTTCAATCTTACTTGAGTAGAGACATGGATGTGGGGCAATAGGAGAGGTGAAGTGAAAAAAGAACTGACCTCAAAAGAAGTACAGTTGTTTAAGAGTTTGGACACTATCCTGATGTCAATTATCTAATTTGCATTTTCAAAGAAGAAATACTGAAGATGGATGAATAGACAGGAATGACTTACAAAACAAAGTCAGAAAGATCAGACAGGAGGTGGGAAGATAACCCAGAAAAGAGATGATGATGGGATGAAGGAGTAATGAATGAGTAGATGATGGTAGGATGGAGAGAAATAGATGTGGTTGCTATTTAGAAGGATGGAAGTCACCCAGAATAGGGAAAGGCCTAGTGAGAAAAGGAAGATTACCAGTGACATGCTATTCTGCTTTTTAAAATGAATGCAGAGAGAGTGATTAAAGTGTCAGTGGTTGAACACAGAGAGAAATGGGAGGTATCATGAGACTCGAAGACATGTGGAATTTTACACATGTGTTGAGGATCATGATATGAATGAGAGAGTATGAACAAGGAGGGCACCTAATACATCTTTCTAATCCTGGGGAAAGGAAGAGATAAAACAATGAGTCTGCTTCGTATGGGTAGGTTTAAAATTATTTCTCCTGAGCTCTTGGGTGCTCTGAGCACCCAGTGCCCCATACTACAGAACCAGCATGGACAGGCTCCTTCTTACAAACCTTCTCACCCCTCATTATTTAAGACTGGTGACACAGGAAGTGAAAGAACTGAATGTGAGTTTGTTGCAAATGGGACTCCATAGGGCCAGTTGGGAGGCAAGGGAAGATCAACTCCTTGCCTTGCTGTTTGCTAGCTGTCCATTTTCGACATTCTTGAACACTGCATTTAACACTGACCTCAATAAGACCTCATTGCATTTAACATTGACCTCAATACAGCCCAAGGTTCATTCCCTCTCGAGATCACCAGCATCTTCACTCTGGTTATATTTTTGTACTTGCCTCATTTCAGGTCCCATTGTAGTATCCTTTCAAATTCCATTCTTGTGCCTCTGAGTAACTGATGTTCTTATTTCATGCAATAGTCTTCTAACTTTGTTCCTTGTGTTTTTGAGTTCAGGGTAGATTTTGTATGTAAGAAAGACTTCACAGAGTTTTGTTTATTTTAAACTTAATTTTCTGAAGTTACTAATTCAAAACCTTGTCAAGTATTTAAGTTCAATTAGCAAATTCTACTCAACTTATAAATCTAGAAGAACAGTTGTCTTTAAAGGGACTTTGAATATGACTTCAAACATTTTAAACAGAATTTATAAATAAAATATATTTTAGATTTTTTAAAGCATTTTGATTTTCTGAGAAAAATATCAAGTATTAGGGACTTTTATAAATCTAAGAAATTAACTTATAAATATGGTACAATTTAAGTTTTTATAAATGTTTACAATGTACTGGACATTAACTTAGCAAGATTTAAACTTAAATCACCATTCTGAATCAATTACTCAATAAAATTTTAAATCAGGTGTACAGGGCTGTCACTCAAACATGCCAAGTTCTATTCAATTTCACATACACAAAAAATAATGTGTAGATTCCATCCCAAGATAATATCTTAATTTAATTTTCTTGAAATATCTTTGTATTTATTCTGATTACCCCTAGAGTTGAATGATGCATACACACTAAGGAATACATACATATGCCATAAGTAACATATGGTCAGAAATTTTTGCTGGTCATGATATCTGCACTTCAGAAATCTGGAGCAAATCTCACTGTTTG
Organism: Ursus americanus; assembly: GCF_024610735.1. Taxonomy (NCBI): domain Eukaryota; kingdom Metazoa; phylum Chordata; class Mammalia; order Carnivora; family Ursidae; genus Ursus; species Ursus americanus. The sequence goes on from NC_142145.1 coordinate 41,412,087, forward strand.
AGACTAAATCAAATATCATGCTCGATACTCTTGAGTATTGTCTTATCATTTTACTGAGTGAATTCTTGTTGGCAACCTGATGAATGACTATTTGGAGTTATTATATTAATAGTTACATAATATTATGAGGGATATGATCCTGTGATCACATAGCACTTACTCCTTGTTACCAACATATAATCATCTGACTCTTCTTCCTTCTCATGGAATTCTGTAGCTCCCACCATGGGTGACAACTGAGATTGGATTTTTAAATAATTTATCTCTTGATATATACAGAATTCTTTTAAACAATACTAAAGCTATGCATCTTAATAAAATAGTAAAATAAAATATCTTTATGACTATGCTAAAGATTACTGAACTCAATGGAATCCTGAATTTGTTCAATCCTTTATATTTTCAGAACCATACAACTATTATGGATATTAGCATTAAACTCACCAACTCCTGTAGCCAAAGCTATGGTCAATAAGCTGGTAACTTACAGATATTTTCTTTTAGTCCAGGACTCATTTATAAGATCTTGGCTCCCTATTGAACTACATAGTCAATATTTCCACTTGGATGCTTTTCAGTACCTCAAATAAAATTTTTCCAAAACTGAAACTCATTACCCTTGTCTATATCTTGCCACTTCCAGGGTTCCCAATTCAATAAATGTCACTTCACTCTTCACAAATTGCTCAAGACAGAAATCTAATAGTAATTCATGACACATCCTTCTTTCTCTAATCATGCATAATCAATCATTTGTCAATGCTGTCCCTGAAGTGTATTTTAAATCTCCAATTTTCTCCCTCTTCCTACCTAATCTGATCTCTCAGCCTCAACTATGTCTTCCTGCAACTAATACCTCTCACAGTATAAAATACTTTTCAAAAAATATCTGATCACTATAGTCCTGAGCTGGATTGCAAAAACCTTTCCCTACCATTGAAAGTTGGAATCCATTTTTTCATCCTTTGAATTTGGGTTGGTTATATGACTTACTCTGGTCAATGGGGCATTAGAAAACACACCAATAGCAGAATCTTGAAAAGTTCTTACACATTGGAGCTTGCTTCTCATAGCTTTTGTAACACTTTCATCTCCATGTGACAAAGTTTAGTTTAGTTTGCTGGAAGGTGAGGGGACATTTGAATAAAAACAAGACATCCCAGGACAGAGCTTGTACACTAACTAGCCTCCAGCTATTACAGCAACCAACCAAAGACACACGAGTAAGACCAGCTGAGAGCAGAGCAAGGGAGGGGCGTAAAAATTGCGTTACTGAGACCAGCCCAAATTGCCAACCCACAGAGTTGTGAACAAATTAAATGATTGCTGTTTTGACCCACTAGGTTGTGGGATGGTTTGTTTCTCATTAAAAGCTTAATGACCCAAGTTCCTTGATTAAAACTTATAATTTTTTTCCCATTTACCCTTTAAAACACATTGCAGACTCATGGAAGAAGAGGGAGAGAGTGCAGAAACAAAAAAGTAATTAAAGAAATAATGGCTGAAAAATCCCCAATTTTGGCAACAGACATAAACCTAAAGAAACCTAAAGATTCAAGAAGCTGAACAAATCCCAAATAAGATAAAACCCAAAGAATTCTATATCAAGAAATATCATAGTCAAACTTCTGAAACTAAAGATAAAGAAAAAAATCTTAAAAGCTGTGAAAAAGAAATAACATATGACCTATCGAGGGAACATTTTTGAATGAGAGAAGACTTCTCATCAGAAAACATAGATGTCAAGAGGAAGTGACCTGATAAGTTTCAAGTGCTGAAAGAGAATTATCAATCCATAATACTATATCCAGCGAAAATATTCTCAAGGAATGAAGGGAACAATCAAAACATCCTCAGATGAAGATAAATTAAGACTCTTTCACCAGCAGAACTATCCTAAAAGAATGGATAAAGAAAGCTCTTTTAAATACAAAAGGAACATAAGTGAGGAATTTTGGGATATCAAAGAAGAAAAAACAATTTGGTAAGAAAAATATGGGTGATTACAAAAGATTCTTCTCTTGAGTTTCCTAAATTATATTCGAAGAGTGATACAAAAACACAATGTTTATTAATATGGTTCTAAAAATATATAGAGGAATTATTTAATACAATTACGAATTTAGGAGGGTAAGGAGACATAGAGGGAGGTGAGGTTTCCATACTTTTTCTAACAGGATCGCGACATCCTTAGACTATGATATCTTGTGTTTCTATAATGTAATACGTAGAGCAACCACTAAGAAAGCAATATAAAGAGGTACATTCAAAAACACTTTAGATAAATCAAAATGGTGTTCTCAAGTATGTTCATGTAACCCACAGAAAGCAGAAAAGTTAAAGAAACCAAAAGCAGAGAGAAAGAAACAAAATTAAATTGCAGATTTCAGCCCTAAGACAACAATCACTACATGAAATATAAATGTCTAATTTCACCAAGTAGAAGACAAAGATTGGCAGAGTAGTTTAAAAATCCTGACTCAGCTATATGCTATCTCACAGAAACTTACTTCAAATATAAGGATAGAAGCGGGTTGAAAATAAAAGGGGAAAAAAATACTCAAACATTAATGAAAAGAAAGAAAGAGGAACTATATAATTTTCAGGTAAGTTAGATTTCAGAGCAAAGAAAATTATCTGAGACAGAAAGCGACATTATATAACGGTAAAAGAGTTGACACACCAAGACATAGCAATCCTGTATGTGTATGCACCAAAAAACAAAGCGGCAAAATATGAGAACTAAAGAAGAAATAAACAAATCCACAAATATAGTTGGAGACATTAACACACCTTTCTAAACAAGTGATAGAACAATTAGAAAAGTAGCAAGGATATAGAAGAAACTCAGTAACAGTGTCAACCAATAAGATCTAACTAACACATATAGACCACGCCTGTCAACAAGGAATCCATATTCTTTCCAAGAGCTCAGGAAACATACCAAGATATACTATATACTGTGCCATAAAACAAACCTCATCAAATTTAAAAGATTTGAAATCATGTAGTGTGTTCTGTGACCAAAATAGAATCAAACTAGAAATCAATAACAAAAAGATAACAACAATCTCCAAACATTTGGAGATGAAACAAAACCTTTATAAGTAACCCATGGGTCAAAGAGAAGATCTCAAGGGACATAAAAAATGCATTTAGCTGAATGAAAATGAAAATACAACATGCCCAAATTTATTGATGCTGATGAAGCAGTGCTGAGAGGGAAATCCATAGCACTGAAACACATATTCAGACAAGAGAGGAAGTCTCAAATCAATAGTCTAAGTGGCCACGTCAAGAACCTGAAAAAGAAAAAAGCAAAATAAATTCAAAGCATGCAGAAAGGAAATAAAAGCAGATACATATGAAATTGAAAATTGAAAGACAATAGTGAAAATCAGTTAGATAAAACTATTTCTTTGGAAAGATCATTAAAATTGACAAACTTCTAGGAGGATTGACAAGGAATAAAAGAACGAAGACACAAACGGCCAACGTTAGAAATGATAAAGGAGAGATATAAGTACAGGCCCTGTAGGTACCCAAAAGATAATAAAGTAATACTGGAAGCAACTCAGGACACATACATTAGAAAAACTTAGATGAAATTCTTTGCAAAACACAAAACAACCATAACTCACCAAATGTTGAATATTTTATTTGATTGGCCTATAACTACAAAGGAAATTTAATTCATAATTTAAAAATCTCTAGATCAGTGTGGTTTTACTTGAGAATTCTACAAAATATTGAGAGAATTAACACTAATTTTACACCATCTCTTTCAGAAAATAGAAGAGGAAGGAACACTTCCCAATTCATTGTAATTAGTATGAAGCTACCATTACTCTGATAACACAATTAGTAAAAGATGGTACAAAAAGAAGAAGACTACAGACCAATAGCATTCATGAAAACAGATGCAAAGACCCCTACTAAAATACTAGCATACATGATTCAGTGACATATGAAAAAGATTATACTCATAACCAAGCAAAGTTTATTACAGGGATGCAAGCCTTTTTCAATATTTAAAAATTAATCAGGGTGATCCTCTGTATTGAAAAGCTAAGGAAGGAATATCACATCTTATTAATCAGTGCAGAAAAAGCATTTGACAAAATCCAATGCCCATTCCACATAAAATATCTCAAAAAGAAAAAAAAAGGAATAAAGGGAAACATCCTAAACTTGATAAAGGACATCTATAAAATATCTATAGATGAGAGTACACTGGGGGTACCTGGGTGGCTGAGTTTGGTTAAGCATCTGCCTTCGGCTCGGGTCATGATCCTGGGGTCCAGCAGGGAGCCTGCCTTTCCTTCTCCCTCTGCCACTTCCCATGCTTGTGCCTCTTTCTCTCTTTCTCTCTCAAATAAATAAATAAAATCTTTTTTAAAAAAGATAACAGTGCAGTTAAAGGTAAAAGATGGATGTTTTCCCTTTAAAATCAGGAACAGTGGGAGAATGTCCACATTGACCACTCTTATTCAACATAGTGCTGGAAGTTTTAGCGAGTGCAACAAGGCAAGAAAGGCATTTCTATCAGTAATGAATAATAAACACAGAATGAAAAGGCTGTTGTGCCATTTACAATCACTGGGGACAAAAGGAAAGAAAGAAATTCTTAGGTGTAAATCTAATAAGCATGTATAGGACTTGAAAACTACAAAACGCTAATGAACGAGAGCAAAGATAATGCATATAAATGGAGAGATGCAGCATTTTCATTGTTTGGAAGATTTAACATAGTAAAGATGCCAATTGTCCCTAAATTTATACACAGGTTTAATGCAATCCAATGAAAATCCTAGCAAAATGTGTTATAAACAGATTATTTTTAAATTTATATGAAAAGGCAAAGGTAAAGCTAACATTTTCTGAAAGGGAAGAGTAAAGGAATCAGTCTATTTCATTTCAAGACTTACTATATGGCTATAGTAATCAAGACAGTGTGTTATTGGTATAGGGATAGACACACAGTCAATGCAACACAACTTGGAACACAGAAACAACTCACATAAGTATTGCTGACTGATTTTTGCAAAGATATAAAATTAATTCAGTGGAGGAGAGACTTTTCAACAAATAGTAGTGGAGTAATAGGACCTCTATAGGCAGAAAAAAATAAACCGTGACTAAGTCTCCTATGTCATACAAAAATTTACTCAGTGTGGATCATGAACTCAAATGGAAAATATAAAACTATAAAACTTTCAGAAAACATCACTGAAAAAAATTTTCAGCATCTAGGGTTACACAAAGAGTTCTTAGACTTGTCACAAAAAAACATGATCCATAAAAGGAAAAGTTAATGTTAGACCTAAGTCAAAATTTATTCTGTTTTGTTCTGTCAAAGACCCTTTTAAGGGAATAAAAAACCAAGATACGGACTGGGAGAAAAAAATTGCAAACCACATGTATCTGGAATGTACAAAAAACTCTCAAGACACACATTAAAATAAACAATCTAATTAGAAAACATACAAAACACATGAAAGGATATTTCATATATAAAGGACATACAGACAGCAAAGAAGCATATGAAAAACTGTTCAGTATCATTAGCCACTTGGAGGGTGCAAATTACACCTTTACAGCCTTTGAATTGATTTGTGAAGTCATTAATTTCATTGTCTTATTCCTCAACTCAAAAACATATCTTTGTCTACAGATAATGGTGAGACTCTGAGCCTTCCAACACCATAAAAATCTCTTTCAGCTGCCCAAGAGACAACTCTGTTCCTACTCTGGGTTTCTACATATTGTGTTCTTCTTCCTACGAGGCTCCCAAAAGTTTAGATTTTAAACGTCCTTTGCACAAGGTGGGTTTTTTTTTCTTTTTCTTTTTTTTCCTTTTGGAAATGATCGTAAACCTTCAGTCTATTTATGTAAATCCTCCAATCCTTTAAGGCAGAACAAATCCCACCTCATCCACAAGACCCGTTTCCATTGACCTCTTCCAGAGAATTCTGTTCTATCATAATGTAAGTTGTCCTTAAGTGGTTGCTATCTCTGCTCTCCTGGCTTGCCAGTTGTCTGTCTCTTCCTGATGACCATGTGGAGAGCACGGACAACTGTGCAGACAACTCTCATCTGAGGATAAGGACACATTATTTCAAACAGTTCAGTATAACGGAAGCCTTATTCCTAGATCGGGGCTTCTGTAGTCTGCACCAGTTTCAAGTAAGGAAGAGCTGTTTTTGCAGCCTTTACCATTCAAAGATATAGTGGTCATTAGTGGGGTGGGGGTTGGAGAGATTTGGAGAACTGCGTCTGTAGTCTTAAACTCAAATAATTTGTCTTCTCTTCCTCTTCTATGCAGTGGTACAGGTAGAAGAATATTTAATACCTTACCCTATAAAGATTATCTCCATTGTAGTTTGGGGACAGTTCCAGAGAAAAGAGCATAGTCCCAGTTTATAACCTGGAATTTGTTATATCCATGACCTGTAGGGACTTCCAACGATGCGAAGGCTCGGGAGAATAACAGAGAACATTCACAGGGAGGCATGGTGTATTCGTTACCTATTGCTGTTTAACAAATTCCTCCAAAACTTGGCACTTATAAAACGAATATTTATTCTCATAGTTTCTGTTGTTCAAATACTCAGGCATGGCCTATATAGATATCTCTGGCTCTAGGTCTTTCATGAAGCGGCGGTCAAGCTGTCAGTTTGACTCTACTGAAGATTTGTGCCCCCTACTAGGCTTTGGTCTACTTCCAATCCTACTCATGTGGGTTCTGTTCATCTCGAAATGTTGGACTGAGGGAAATTCCTGCAGGTTCCGCACTTTCCACTGCCTATGACCTTGAATCCTTTTATATGTGCATTTCCATTGGACTGCCAACCAATATGCTGCCTGACTTCCCCTAGAGTAAGCAGTCCGAGAAAAGGAGAGAGAGAGAGAATACCCTTCCCTTAGAAACTGCCAAACTCCCGTTCATGTAGGGGAGTCCTAGGTGAGGTGGCTCTGTCTCCAAGATTTCTAATAAGCTCACAGATGACAGTGGGCAGCAGCTGGCAGTTGAACCAGCTTCCTGCACTTCAGGGAGGCAAAAAGAATGTGGTGCTTTCATAGAGAACTCCCTGTGCTGGAGGAGGTCTACTGAGGATGCGTAGCTCGAGAACTATCAAATGTTCTGCAAGATAGTCTGCATTATTTGTATCAGCAGCAGAGGCCATACAGGGTGATATGAAGACACCACATGCCAGAAGTCACAGAAGATGACAACGAGCAAACCATATAACTTCATATGCCCTCAACTTCAGAAGCAGATGCCCCTTTCTCCCTGTTCTCCTTGTTTTGAGACAAAGAGCATGAATCGAGAATTGTGAGCAATGACTGAGAGAAGGATACTTGAACTTGATTGCATATTTCCTAAGAGAATCTGATATTTTATTGCCCAGAGTAGAATAAAAGCTACTGGTTTGGATTCAATTTGCCAGGTTGGTCTAAAAATAATTTCCCCTTTGCTGAGTAGGAAAGGGGGCATGAAAATATTTTCAATAAAAAAAAAAAGAAAGACAAAGTAAGTTTTTGATCTTTCAAATTATCTGGAGTGACTCTTCAGTCATAGTACATCATTTGGGGACTTCGTTCACTGCACTGTAGCTTAACTTCATGACTTAACCTATATATGTTTTAATCCTCACGTTAAATTTACAGAAATCAAGCATCCAAAATAATTTTGCATGCACTCTCTCTCCTCTCTATGGCATGATGTATACATACATATTATGGTCTCATAAAGGTTATGGTCAGAATAGAGTCAAAGCGTATTTATTTTTAAAATTATGTAAATTAATTGACACCTTCCTTCATTCTCTTTACTTGGGATGGATTCATCTCTCCTTGATGGTAGTAAGGGCCATGGGGATCAGTTCAGGCCAAAAGTTGTCACATTTACTGGCAACTTATGCCAAGTCACAAAAGCTACTAGATAATTATGTTCTACTATTTTTAGTCTAGAAATGATTTATTAGTCATCTACTGCTGTATAACAAATCACTCCCAAATTTAAAAGCTTAAAACAGTATTTATTGTTCTAAGTAAATAAATATTTATTGTTGTACAATGTCTGTGGGTTAGGGGTCAGGATGTGGCTTAGCTGAGTACCTCTGCTCCAGATTTCTCATGAAGGGACAGTTAAGTTGTCAGCCAGAGCTATGGGCTCATGTGAAGTGTCATTTGGAGGTGGAGGGATTTGCTTCCAGTTTTGCTCATGTGGTTATTGAAAGGTCTTGGCCCCTCACCACAGGGCTGCCTCACAACATGGAAGCTAGACCGCCCAAGGTTACGTGGTCCAAGAGAGTGAAACAGAGAGAGACACAGACAGAGAGACAGAGGCAGAGACAGAGAGAGATATGGAGAGATCTAGAAAGCGTTCCTGGGACAGAAGCCATAGCATTTTTCTAACCAAATCTCAGAAGTGGTATCTGTCACACAAATTCTGCTGTATTCTATTCCCTAGAAACTAATAAGTTCATCCCACATCCAAGGGGAAGAAATTACACGGAGGAACGAATATCAGGAAGCAGGGATGATTGGGAGCCATCTTAGAGGTTGCTTACCACAAATTTCCTCCTGGGAGTGATGCCCACAGTGCAACAAGCTAGAAAAAATTAACTGATAAATACTTGGCTTCACTTTGGTCACAAACACATAGCAGGGAGAAAGAACCAGCTAATACCACAGCCGAGCAGCTGTTAGTGATTTTCTATGTGATCTCACACTTTGTATTCAACTCAAATCCTTTCTGTCTTCCCCTCTAAGGATGAACTTCTAATATCATACACTGTGTCTCTCCTACACATGTTCATATGTGGTTTTCCTCACAATAATTCCGTTAATAAAAACAACAAGAATGGCAAACACTTACATAATTCTGCGTGCCAGGTGCCATCCTAAGCACTTCATATTTTCAGCTACTGCTTACCACAGCACCATGAGAGAGGGCATATATTGTTACACACATTTTACAAAGGGGGAAAAGGGAGGCACAGTGATGGTAAGGCTCTTGTTCAAAATCATAGAATTAGTAAGTTTGGGAGATTGTTTTGGGACCCAGGAAGACTCCTCTAAACCACTGTGTTTTTCTCATGACAGAAGGGCACTCTGTATCTGAGGAAACTGTGCAGTTCGATGTCAGCCACACCCCCGTTCTGGTCGGTTCAATGTAAACAGTGTTCTTGGCTCACCTTGATTCTTTGGCCACAAGGATAAAATCATTCAACAACCTTCTCATCATTCCTCCTGTATCCTAACACGTCTTCCTAGGCTGGTCATCTGGGTGTCTGGCATCCACTTCCCATTGTTCCATTATCACCCCAAATTTCCCTACCCCCAGGCCACATAGTCAGTGGGATTGGTTGCTTCCCACCTTCAAGAATAAGGGAGTTCACATTATCCAGCCTCATATTCCACCGTGGGCACAGTGATTTATTCAAGCTGGAGACACATCCATTTCACACCATTTCAGGAATTTGTGGTAATTATTAAGGAAGAAATGCTTCTTCCACCTAAGAAGTTGGTATAAAGAGGAGTCTAGAGTTGCCGCCTCTCTGTGGATAGAGACGCTGCCTAAGGATGAAGCTGAAAAGACAGAAGCATAACTGGGAGATAAACAGAGTGAAATTCAGTGTCCTCTAGTATTTTAGCATCAGATACAAGGCTCGATGGGAAGCCTTACCCCTAAAGTCATTACATTTCCATTATTCTTAAGCCTTTTGGATTAATTTATACCCCTGACAATCACTAAGCTCTCCCTAATAATTTTACTGGAGATGTTTTTCTAAATCTAAGAACTTGTTAGATTCTATTTCTAATCACATCCTATATAGAACATTTCCAAGCATCTGTAATCACATCATTCAAACCTATGGCCTGTCTAACTAAACATGCACTAATGATTTAACTTGACAAGCATTATTGCTCCAAACCATTCTTTTCTCCCCAGTACCGCCACCAGTCTCCCATCTGTTATGTGTGCTTTTCTAAATGTCTTCTATTACTTTAAAGAGTCTGTCCCCGCATTTCTCATATCTTCCCTCTTGATCACTGCCCTAGCAAAACCAATAATGAATAAAGTAACAAAATCAATCCAGGCTGGTTTCTTTGTTCTCATCCCAAAGCATGAGCTCCTTGCAGAGTGACAGTAATTCCAAGTAAGTTTTTGAAGAAATTTATTAACTCCACTTACTGGAACTGATTACTTCTCTGTCTGAGATAGTATGGAAGCAATGGGAGAAAATATTCTCACACGGAGGATCTGAGATCTTGATCCAATTGCTCCTGTTGCCACGCCTGATGAGGAAGGTCCCTCTGTGCCTGTTACGTTCCAGCTTCAACCAGCAAAGTTCTTGCCTGCAGGCAAGAATTAACTTCCAGGAGAATCATGTTTCTGGGCGTCTAGTGAGCCATGTGGAAGTCATGGGGTTTTAAGCTGAGCACAGGAGAGAAACGGCGAGTTGATGTCCAGAATTCATTATTCTGTTTCGCTGTTTATGGCTGCCACGGATCCTGTCTTCCTCGTGTACTACCACCCGCTCTAATCCCAGCTACATGCTCATAGCAACTGACTATTTCCCTTTGTAATTTTGTTTTTGATGTTTTGTGTATTCATATTTTATGATCTGAAACATTTTGTGCAGTTGTTTGCATCTATCTCCAAACTGCACTTTAGAATAGAAGGTAATTTGTTTTCATTTGTCTTTAATTAAGTAAATATTTCTGGCTCACTTTGTGTTCAGTTGATCTTTTTTTTTAATCCCGATAAACCATTAGAGATTTCTACTGCCTGAATTAACATGACAGAAAACATGTATTCTTTCTCTATACATGTAGCATTGGTCCTTATATTGGATAAGCTCATAAGAAAATATAGTTTCTACACTCAACTCTCACATTCAACACACCGAGATATACTGTGTGAGAAGGGAGCTGGCACGCGCATGGGTGGCGTGCTATCACTGGCCAGCATGGGAGTTAGTTCTCGTGAATTCACACTCTAACATCTGTTTAATACCTTCCGTGCATCCTTCTTTAACAAAGATAAGCTACAAATCCACAGACCACTGCTTCAAAGGATAGACAGAATGTAGCTACTAGATATTGAAAAAAAATTTTAGGGAATTAAAAAATACTGCTTGGGATTGAAAGAAGTGTTTCATACTTCTCAAATTATATTCAATGATTAAGGATATTCTTTTCTTCTACTTTAAAAAAACCTTAGATTTATGTATTTGTTTGAAAGAGAGAGAGAGAGAGAGACCACACAAAGGGAAAGGAAGAAACAGACTTCCCCCTGAGCAGGGACCCAGATACAGGACTCAATTCCACACACTGGGATCATGACCTGAGCCAAAGGCAGATGCTTAACAGACTGAGCCACCCAGATGCCCTTTTCCTTCTACTTTTATGAGAGGGTTTTTTGTTTTGTTTTGTTTTGTTTTGTTTTGTTTTGTTTCTGTACTTATTACGACTTACTGATACTGCAGTATAATAGAAATAGTTTGAATTCTTGGATAAGGAACCCCAGACCTAGATTTGAACCTCAACTACCATGAATTAGCTGTATGACCTTGTTTCAAGTTTCTCAAAACTGAGCCTCAGTTCACTCAACTGTAAATGTAAATGTAAATAATATTTATAGCTGTTTAAATATGAGAGATAAATACAGCAAGTAGCAGGTGCCCAGTACATGGTAGCTACTATGTTCCTGATTTTTAAAATGGATAGATCAATTTGGTTACCAAATACAAATATCTACTACTTAAGTAATTTTTCTATAATTTAAAAATCAAATGTATGTAACAGGATTTCAAAATTCATACTACTGATCTGATATGCAGAGAACACGAAACTACTTTATTTTGATTATAACTAGTGTGACCCTGCTAAACTATTTTACCACATGTCTGAATTCATCCAGACATTAGGCAAAATATTCTTAGGTGAGCTCTACTCTTAAACATTTGCTCTTTAGTGAAACTCACATCCTCTCTTCTGTAGTTCGCAACCCTTCTGAAATTTTTTCTCCCAGTCTGCCTTATGTTCCTCAGTCCCCTTTGCTGATTCTCCCTTGTCCACTAAACCATTTAATGCTGTTTCCTCAAGACTTGGTTCTCAGCCTATTTTCTTCTCACAGTACACTTTCTTCCAGTTTCATATATTCACTTAGCATCGATTATCATTCATTTGCTGACTATGCCCAATTCATATCCTCCAGCGCATTTTTCTTGTCTTGACCCCAGACCTTTATGTATCTAGTCAAAACTTAACCCCTCTGTTTCCTAGCCACCACAAGCACAGTATGCCCAATAATGCAACACATGATCCTTTCCCTGAAATGCTTCCTCTCCTCCAGCTTTCCTGATTCAGTAAATTGTTACACCATGTAGTCAATAGCTCTTGTCAAAAAAACCAGGAATCCTTTTTGACCTGTCCTCCTCCTGCAAGACCTACATCCAATCAAGTGCCAAGTTAACTTCTCTCCGATTCTGCAGCTGGTCTCATTGTCAAATCTATCATATTCTCTAACATAGATTATTTTAAAGGTTCGGCAGTCTCCTCGGTTATTTTTAAGGAATTTTTGTTGCTGAGTTTTAGAAAATAAAGAGATGTGTGTTTGTGTAGGGAAGTAGAAAGCAATAAAAACAAACAACTCTATTTTGTTTTGTTTTGATTTTCAAAATAAACATGGGTACAATAGAGTCATGGCTCCTGGACTCTCTGTCACATGGAGAGCCAAGGCTTCTATATCAGCTTGCAGCCTGTGGGGAAAAGAATGAGGCTTCTTTTACCGCCCTTCTGGCCAGTGAGCTGGTTCTCTCTAAAGTAGCAAAGTGTGTGTCATTATAAATCATGACTGTAATTTGTCTTTCGGCTCCATTGGTTTTAGAATGTGGGAAATTCTTGGCAGGTTTTGGCAAGAGGGTGTCTAGCAAAGTTAATTTTCATGGCATTAGGGTTTTTCCTTTGTTATCCATCTCAGGAGGGAATTGTGAGAGGTTAAATCATGAACCACTGGCCAGATGCCATCCTTACCCCAAAATAGACATCTCCAGTTTTACCAACACGTTATTTTCACAGTCCTTATCAAATCTGTAAGAAAAGAAGAGAGAAATCACTTTATAACAGCAGATGATTCGCTGACTAAATTGTTCTTCATATAGACTGGCTCTTAAAGTCAATTGACTAATTTGATGTTTTAAGTCTATTTATTTAATAATAATATCTAATGCCTAAGTAACATGCCCAAATGCTAGGCATTCTTCTGAACACTTTCGCATACTAACTCGTTTAACACTAATTCATTTAATCCTGACACAAGCCCTATGAGGTAAGTCGTATTATTATCCTCATTTTACAGACGGAAAACTGAGGCACCAAATGGTTTAGTGCCTGTTACCAAGGGCAAACAAGTGGTAGGTGGCAGAAGTGGGATTCAGAACGGGGCTATCTGGCCTTAGAGTCCAAGCTCTAACACATAAAGCTCTAGAGTTACTACTACTCCATTTTATATCTCTTTCACAGGCATTTGGATTTCAGCCTAAGTACATACTTCCTAAAACAGGTCTGTTTCTAGTAAAAACTAGACTTGATGTGTAACTATTATCATACAGAGTATGTGCTGTCTTCACACAGGTTCTGCAATGCAGAGCTCATCAGAGTTACTCTGTACTATTTTTCAACATGCCTTAGAGATAGACAGAATGCATATATATATATGATCAGTTCTGTAACTTTTTCCAATGTTATCTATGAAGTTGAATAATTGTGAATATCTAGACTAATCATCATTGTTTATATGGGGAATGAAAATCAGGTAATATAATAGATTTGTCATCTGCTTACTGGCTGGAATTGTTGATTAAGTGAGTAATACAGCCGTAGGTTACTCATCTGTGAGCACAGTTATGCGAACACTCCCAGTCAGTTGGAAGGGAAAAGAATAGATATTCGGCATGGCCAGCCTCTTTCTCTTTCTCTCTGCAGAGAGACGAGCTTATTAAAATATAAAAAGTGATATTCCAGTGACTTGCCTGTAAGACTCGGAGTGAGAAGGCAACAAATTCGTTTAGTTGCAGAGATCCAAAGATGGTCTTCATGTTAAACTTGAAATGACAGCAAGACAGCCAGCATCCGTATATTTCACACACTATTATAGGGACTCTATGGGACCAGATGATTAACAATAGAGGAAATGAAAAAAAATAGAGAAGATAGAAAAGGAAAGCTTCTGTTCATTTCCTTTGAATGTCTTCATGCAATGGTTGTGTGAAGCTAAATAATGTTTAAAAATGCTATAATAAAGCAAATGTATTTGAAATCTTTTTATAAAGATTAACATACTAACCTAGCAGGACTGATCCGTATGAAATGATTTCCAGGCCCTGACCACAACATGCATGAGGAAAACCTGTGATCTCCATGTAAGTGACTATTTGATTTACCACATTTATAAGAGATTTGGTGACTTGAGGGTAATGGGAAATCTGGTAAAAAATCAAGCAAGCCTTCTGGAGCTTGAGAATGACACACCTGGAAGTTTGAATATATAAGAATTCAGGAAATTGAAAACAAAACCACAACAAAAAAGCACTTAGAAGCTATGCCATCTTCCCCACATATCACATTAGTAACTGCATATTGCTTCAGCGTCAAAGGCGTGGGGAAAAGGAAATATCTTGCTAGCCTCCACATCAGAGCACTGTACTATACAAATTATAAGGTGTACACAGCCATATACATATTTTGGCTTTCATACATCAATTCTCACCCAACAATCATCTCAAGGAATGGTCATTAATCTCCTAAAAATAGGTAAGGAACAGGTTTTCTAAATTTTATTCTAGGGTACCTGTAATAGGTCACTAGTATTGGCTATACCTCGAGGAACTCACCTTAGAAACTTGGTGCGTGAAGGGTAAGAAGTTATTGGATCATGGGGCATGGCGGAAGCACACTGTATAGGAAAAAAAGCAATAGTCCATAATATAGAAGTTCTGGTTTCTAGTTTCAGTTCGGTTCTTTTGTTAACCACATGAACACTTGAAAACTTAAAAAAAAAAAAAAAACTTTTTAAAAGCCTGTCCTTGTGTATATAAATGGCGAATTAAACGTAATTTTAATATTTATTGACATTAAGTAAAGCTATAGAGTATAGCATTATATCCATGTAGGTGTATGAAGCTACCAGTATAAGATAGACATTAATTGGTTATATATTATTCCTTGACAAAGTTCTAGAAACCCAGAAAAGAGTCAAACAACTAAAATTATAATTCAGGTTACCCAATATCCTTTTCATGAAGCTATAAGTGGTGCATGATAATAATTCAGAAACATGTTGGCTCTGCTTCAGAAGTCAGGTGAGAAAGGATTAAGACTATGGGAAAGCAGTGTTTCACAGGGGTTATAAGCAAGGATATTGTAATATGATAGACATGGATTCAGGTCCCTGCTCCATAGTTCCTACCTTGAGAACTTGAGCAAATTAATTAATCTCTCTGTGCTCCAGTTTTCTCATCCGTACCATGTGAATAAAACATAGCATCCCTTGCCAGGTGGAAACAATTAAAAGAGTCTCTGGTACATCATAAGCATCAGTCATTATTTGTATTACTTGTATTTAATATTCTCAGGCATCTGTCAGTCTGAGCCTCACCTCCCCCCACCCCCCAACCAACAATAATCCTCATTTCTTGTTTAGAATTAGAGTTTCCACATTGTACCACTTTAGGAGATCCAGTCCCATTGTCTCCTGTGTGATTGATGGCTCCGTGTGACCCCATGGCTCTATAAATTAATATGTAAATATTTGTTTGGGGAATATGAAAAGTATCTACCTAATTAAATAATTTTCATACTAATGAGATTGAAAGGAACTTGATCTTATTCTCTCCATACCTAGCATTACTAAAATTGACCTGATAGATATATTTGAGACTCTGTTTGTTGCCCCCTTAAAGTCTGAAAGTTTGCAAAAGTAATATTATCCTATAATGGTAAATGTTTAATTTTTATCTGGTGCTCAGCATACCCTAGACCCTTTAACCCTAGATAACTGGTATCGCAGATTTTTCTCCTACGATGCCATGTCACATGTTTTGATGCACGGTATTGTTAATTGAAGAGTCCCTTCCATTCCCCTGTGGATCTTATTCATTCTTTACAGTTTAGTTTTTTCATGAGCCACTTCTTAATCAGTGATTTATCATGTTTATATGTTTTATATGTTGCTTTATCCCTTCTCTGATCATTTACTTGCTGTTAGTTAGCAAATATTCTCTTGGTATTCTCAAATAGTTTTATGTGAGTGGAGCTATCCAGTTCCCAAGTTTTGGGAGGAGTCACAGACAAAACCCATTTCAGGAAGACCACCAAAAAAGCGCAATTTGCACTAAGTTATAGTTATTCTAAAATTCACTTATGTGTCAAGTCTCTGATGTCAGAAACAAAGCGTGGTCTCAATAAGCTCACAGCATTTGTATAACACTGTGCCATAGGTTTGTTTAGAAACAGAATTCTTATTTTCTATTGCTCAAGGCTCATACTTTTCACAATCCTGGTTCTTGATCACTGAGTTCTCATAACTAGGTAATCCAGGGTGGAAATCTTGAAATATACAACAAGGCAATCTTTAATTAGTAAAGCAGGAGCATTCAAAAACAAGTGAAGTGGAACTGAATATTATCTAGCATCAAAATGAGTGAGAAAATTACCCACTGACCCAGATGATATGTCTTTCTGCAATTACTGATTGCTTAAAAATCTGTATCACAGAAACTCTCAAAATTAACTTTTTCTTCTTAATTAGATAATATTTTCAGATAGACTGTGTTCTGTATCGCTATGTCTTCACCAGGGTGAGTAGATTATAGGCCCCGGAGGCCACAACCAATATTAGCTTTCCTTCCTCTGACTCAGCGAAACAATGCAATAGCCCCAGGCAGTCTCTGCTTTGAGTTCAAAGACCAGGATCTCTGAGTGACATCCCTTCAGGTCTGCCTATGGCTCTTCCTCTTTCAGAGACCTAGGAACCGGAAAGGATGAGCTGCTGGACCACCCCCCCCCCACACACACAATATTCAATAGTGGAACAAACAGATGATAATACTCAGTAAATATAATGTAATCAATAAAATTTCCAGTATAATTGGATATTTAATATTTGATTCCTGCTGTCTCTTCCAGGTGGGAGCACTCAGGTCCCTTTCTATAGATTTAATTGTGGATAACTTGAGCCTAAAAGGCTTCCTTGGGAGAACCTCTGTTCCCTACGCCGTTGTTTCTCCAGCCACCTGAAAGGCTTTCCTGGATTCTTTTTGACTCATTTATGAAGTTAGCTAAGGACGCAGGGGGCAACATCAAGATGTTGCCCTTGCCTGAGGCTGTCCCTCAAGGGGCCCTCAGTTTTATCTTGTACTGATTTGATGAGAACCAATGGCATCGTTCAACCCTGCACGTCCCTGGATTTCTGAAGTGTCAAAATGCTCTTCTATTCCTTTTTTGTAAACAGGCCAATCTATTTGTTTTTTGAGATCACCTCTTTGTTATATTACCTTTAAAAAATAATTCAATAGAAACTAATTCACGTTACAAGCAGTCTCTTTTTCTACTTTTTTTTTTTTTTAATCTAAAGTGATAAGCTCATTAGGGACATTATCTACCTTTTACTTCATCTCGGGCAATAGTTTTTTTAAAATGATTTCCCACCGTATAACATGAATAACCATTTTTATAGCTTCTCATCATAATTGTTTTCACTGCCGACGCCGCATTTCCAAAGCGAGGGCCACGTGGCGCGGCTTTGCTGTTGTTGCACCATCCCGTGTTTGCTGTTGATGTCTGGATTTCTCGGCAGAGTAGGTGGGTTGGGCTGCCATTACAAACCTCTTGCACACAGCTGCGGGCAGGGCCAACTGGCCCTGGGGATGTGCTATGGCACGTCCTCTTTAGGATTAGTTTGCTGCAGCCTTGGACCTTAGCAGGAGGATTGGGGTCCGACATTCCTTGCCAGAAGCCAGTCCGACTGCCTGGGGCCCTTTCGGTTCCTGCAAGGCTGTAGATTTGTGGTTCAATCCTCCATTATGGCCTCGGAAAGTCCCTCCGCTGCCCTCGGGGGGGCCTCTGAGTGAGGGGCTGCCACGCAGAGACTCTGAGTGGAGGGTGGGGCAAGTCATCCACCAGCCAAATTCCTTGTGGAGGCATCTGACACTAGGGGCCTCTGGGACCTGGAGCAGGACGTGTTTCTTACACCATGACTTTCCTGCCAGGCCCAGAGAGCTCCCAAGATCCCCCCTTCCCTAAGAATCTGGGAAGAGTGGCTGTTGCTTCAGAGGCTCTGTCCTGATTGGACATTCTCTGAGCCAATCATGGTGCTCAGCATCTCAGCCTGTCCTCCGCCCCTTTATCAGGACTGAAACTGACTCCCCTGACACACCCAAAGTCACATAACCCATTCTGTGGGCTCCAACTGCACCTTGAAAAAAAGGCCTTTATTTTTGTGGCAAAATATTTTAAACCAAGATAAAATTAACACTTAACATTGTGTCAGATTTGATATTATGAAATTATCACCACAGTAAGTCTAGTTAATATCTATCACCACACATAGAAAGAAATGTTTTTCTCGGAATGAGAACTTTTAAGATCTTCTCTCTTAGCAACTTTCAAATATGCTGTACGGTATTAACCATAGTCACCATGCTGTACATTACATCTCTAGGATTCATTTATTTTACAACTGGAAGCTTGTGCTTTTTGACCACCTTCACCCATCACTGCCCCCTCTTGCCAACCACCATTTGTTTTCTGTACTTATGAGTTTGGGGTTTTGTTGTTGACACTGTTTGTTTGGTCATTCTTAGGACGTACATGTGAGAAAAATTATACAGTATTTGTCTTCCTGTATAGCACTTAGCATAAGGCCCTTAAGGTCCATCCATGTTGTCACAAATGGCAAGACTTCCTTCTTTTTTATAAGTTCCAACAATGTGATTTACAATAAAAAATGCATTTATTTCTCATGCACCTTGGGTTGGCTGAGACTCTGATTGATGTTTTCTTCACTCTAAGACATTGACAGTGTTCCATTTCACTAACTCATGGTCCATTGGCTCAAATAAGTAGAATGGTGATGCCTGAGTTCAATACAGTAGGGAGACCTGACCTTCTAGAGAGAAGAGCAATGGGACAGGGAAGCATTAACTATGGTAGACCGTGCAACAAATTATCACGCCTATCACATTTAACAGGACCAGATCCATTGGGTGGCTCAGGATTCACTCACTGTATCTCAAAGTCACATCTGAATGGGACATCTTAAGATGTGAGAAATATCTTGAGATGTGATTAGGAATATCTTAAGAGAAATGCCAGACACACTTCTGCTGCAAAAGTCTTAAAAAAAACCCACATGTTTTCTGTGGATCCTAGTGGCTTGCAAAATAAAATTGCCTAGTAGATGCATGTCAGTTACAACCCTGCTCTCTGTATCATGCTCTCCCATTTCTATCATGATGATTTCCATTCTATTAGATTTGCCATGAAGGAGCCTGCCTTTCCTATGGCGATAGCAACCTCTGTGAGTTACATGCAGCCACAGAAGCAAGAAAGCCTACCAACACTTTGCCTTTGCATAAAAGGACATTTTGAAATATTACCTTTATATTGGTCAGTCCCCCACAAATAAGTGTCTCTTCCTTCTGAAATGCCCTTTATAAAGCACATGATGTGCCCTTAATTTTCCTTTTTCATCACAGTGCACAACACATCACAAATTAGAACCTTTTAAAAATTTGTATGAAAAGAGGATAACATGTATGCTTTCTCTCGCTTGGAAAATGAAATGTCAGAACTTTATTTTGATTTTTTTTCTTTCCTCTCTCTCTTTCAAAAAAAAAAAAATGATCTTCACAATGAATGCACCGATGGACTGGTATGAGTCAGCCCTTCACGAGGCCTCATCGTGCCTGGCATCACCCTAGTTCTTCAGACGATCTCGGAATGTTAATATTTAGAGGATTCAATTAAACAAATTTACAGCTACTCTACCAAACTCGCTTGTGTGTTAGACTTCTAAATATTAATTTAACCAATTCTCACTCTTTGCTTTTCCATGTATGATGATTACCTCTTGCTCTTTTCAACTGTGTACTTTAACTTTTCTCCCATGAAATTATAGCTGATTTTCTGCATCATAAGATCTGACGCTTTTAATCTTCAGTCCTTTTATTTCCCACTACCTTCTGGCCTCCACCATGATTTGCACAAGAAACCTTCAAATATCTGAAGAGAGGACGGCCCCTCGATTTTGGAAAGCATACATGAACGAGCTAGAGCAGTTACTTGAGGCCCTGCGAGAAAGTGCGATTCACAGGGCACGATACCTTTCAAAAGACAAAGTTGCAAGATTGAATTTTAAATCCTTAAATTTAGAATAAGATGGGAGTTGTTTTGCTATATTTCTTCATCGCCAAACACAACAGATGGGAGATGAGGTGGATACGATTTGAAAGTAGAGGCCTACCTGGGGAGCTTTCAGACATAACAGAGCGAAGGGCTTGCCAGAGACGTGGCTCTTCCCCACCCAGAAAAGAAATGTGAGCTCATTAAGTGATTTTCATCATGAACAGAATCAAGTGTGGAGGTAAAACTGAAGAGCCATCAGCAGCTGCCTGACCAAAATGTCCCTGTTCTAGACATCTCATGCATGCACTGAACTATATTTAACATAGTGATACATGGAAAAACAAATGCACTTGTGTCAAAATCCTGAACCAGCAGCATGTACTCATGTATTTTAATGCCTACCTCCCAGTGGAATTATCGACTCCCAAGTTTATTTTTGAGCATACAAGCATAATAGTATTAGAATGCAAAAATGACTTCTCCCATGTATTTGAAGTTTTTGCCTCTAATACAGACACAATAACAGCCCAATGATAACTGCAAATTACCATGTGATTGATGTTTAATGTCATTGTGCCTTGTCAAAGTTCAGGATAAACCCTGCAGATCGTTAAAACACATGATCTTTCATCCATGATTGGGAAAACATTTAACCATTGAAACTATCTTTACAGAATTCAGATATTAGAAAATGAGCAATGTTGCCCTATTAAGGCATTTTAAAGGATAAAATTGCAACTTTGAAAGCATACTGGAATGTTTGAGTTACATGCTGTGTCAGTTAGGACAGATGAGGGCATGCAGCAGCCTCCACAAACCCAATTCTCAGTGTCTCAACACAACGAGGGGTTATTTATCACTCATGATATGTGTTCATCGTGGGTTGACTAGGGATCTCTCTGCACAGTTTGTCCCTAGTGGAGGACCCAGGTGTATGGAAGAACCACTGTTTGAAATTTTGCCGTGTCCTTAGAAGAAAGAAAAAATAAATTTGGGTGGTTTCACATTAGCAATTAAATGGTCTGGCATGACGCATTGGCCAGATCCAGGCACACAGGTCCATCAGAGAGCCAGGAGCATGATGGAGAAAATTATAAGGAAATGCTCCCCTGGTCACAAGGAGTAGAAAGTTGCAGTTTATTTTAACTACCTGATTAAATGCAACAATGAAAAATGTTGGGGCGCCTGTTTGGCTAGTCGGTTGAGCATAGACTCTGATTTTAGATCAGGTCATGACCTCAGGGTCGTGAGACTGAGCCCTGGGTCAGGCTCCATGCTCAGCAGGGAGTCTGGTTCTCTCCCTCTCCTCTCCCTCTGCTTCTTCCTCTGTTCACATGCTCTCTCTCTCAAATAAATAAATAAATCTTTTAAAAAAAACAATAAAAAACATTATACACTTTGGAAAGCTATCCTCACCTCTCCATGGCTACCTGCATGGCTTCTCTCTTCAATGGCTGAGTCGCACCTGGTAGCAGGAGAAACTTGGGACAGCATATCAGTTCTTTCAAATGTTTAGGACAACTGGTCTTTATGACAAGTTCTAAGCTGAGCTTTAGACATTCCAAAATATTCAGAAGACCTTAACAGAGATTAGAGAACAGAAATGAACTCTTCTAAGGTGAGACATCAAAATTAAATCCCTAAAATAATTTAATAAATTAATATCTTGCTGGAGGACACTGGGACCCCACCTTGTGCAATCCTCTTGTCCTGCTGAAGAATCCTGTAGCCATGCAGTGTATCTGCCTTGGAGATCCTTGAAAGTCACATAGCCTTTCAGTCTTCTCGTCACTGCCTCACTGAAGCTCACAGCTGCTCTCTGGTTCACTATGTTACACAGTTTACGGAAGTTACTCTTCTCTCCCCCTTCCTCTCTCTTCCAACATCCAAAGGTGCAAATGTGGGTTAAGGTAGAAATATGTGCAGTATGATGAGACATACAATATTTCAATATTTAGAAAATAGCGAGTATGATGACATACAATTGAACATGAACAATGGCACTCAGAAATATATGATAAGCTTATAAATGTGAGAGACTTATATAAACTGAAGAATGAATGGGAAAAATGAGTATCAGAACATGCTCAAGTCAAAATAGATACTTTTATTTGAAAAGGCTTTCAAATTCATTGTTAATGACTGTTATTTATTTGAAGGATGGAAACAGCACAGAAATTTGAGCTTGAGCCATACTCAAACTAAATGTATCCTTTGATCAGTGTTTGGATCTTTGGAATGAATCAATTAGTATATCTCTAAGAAGATTCTGAGATACTATGTGAAAATGAGAGTCTGTAAATTTAGACGGCTGGAGGAACAATGATTTGTCTGTTTTACTTTCTGAACCCTTTTATGTATAAAATTAGCTACATATTACCAGTAACTCATCTTTAATTTGCCAATTTTTTTTTTTTAATGTTTGGGACTTCATTAAGAAATAATCAGGGAAAGAATAAACATTTTCTACCTGCAATGAGAATTCCATAAAAGTAATAAAATATCTGTAAATGTTCAAATTCTCCACACTTTCAGAAGACTTACAATAAAAACTTAAAAAATTCAATATATTTTTTCAAATCTTTAGAAAGGTTCATATTCTTTTGTAACTGGAGAAGACCACGCTTTCTCCTGCTGGATGTTAGCAGCCAGCTCTGCAGGAGGTATCATGCTGACTGGACAGGCTTGGCAGAGCAATGCTTTTTGCCTAAAGCTGCAAAAGAACACAAAAATTACAGGACTATCCAGAAGGAAGAATAAAATGAAGTTGCAGATCAATATGCCAGGTAAGATAAGGCAAAGAGTTCACCAGAAAATGGGGAGGGACCAGAAGCTGGTATCTACTGAAGGAACAGGAGCCAGGAAAGTGGAAAGTCAGGATGATGAGAAATGCAACCAAAAAGTGGAGGAAGTTATCTCTGTGCTGGTTTAAATGAGCTCAGAGGAGTGGGGCACCGTGCTGGACGGGGAGAAGGGTGAATGCGACCTAGAGTGCACACTGTTCGCCTCTTTACATGGGAAGAGAGCTCATCCCCTCTGTTCACTGGGAATTGGCACTCCGATCATCTATAGAACCAAGGACACTGATATTTATCTTAAAGGATGGATGGAGGTGTGTGCTTGCCCTTCCACGAAGCCACCTCCATTGGAGGGCGGCATCTTGCCGACGCAGCCCTACGCGTGGGTCTCCATGAACTCTGCCTTGGTTTGCGGATTCCTGAGCGCTTCCGCAAGGCCACCCAGCACACAGCAATTCCATATTCCGCTGTGGAGAATAGTGACGCTAGCTTTTCTTTACACTCCAGCACAAAAGATGCTTTATTTAGTAATGTGGCAGCTTGCAGAGGGCAGAGAGAAAGGCTACAGCCTCCTGAATTGGGGTTAAAAAAGTGAGAATTTTTTTTTTTCTCTCGCAACTAAGTTTTATTAATTCTCTGACAGGACTGCTTACTCCCCATGCATATTATGTTACATTATTTCACACTGAAATTATTGCAACATTATCAATTCAAGCAGGATTGAGAATATGAAATATTAATAAGGTTACCGCTCATCCAATTTTCAAAGGAATGGCCTATATATAGAGCAGGAATATAGTCCCAGAATAGCTTTGGGCTTCTGAGCAGTGGAGAAGGACTGGCACAGCAATGATATAATGGCTCGGATTATAAAATGGAGTGACCACATAGGATTCTAACGGGAGGTAAAAAGGTTTGTTTATTGTGTTTTTGTTTTTTGCTTCTAAAATATATGTGTTCTGAACAAACTAGAAGTCAGGAAAGAGGAAGATGATACATTTGGTGTGATTGATTCCCAAGGCCAACGTGTGTACTAGAACGCAGATTGGTTGTGTTGTCGTAGGGTTTTGACTTAAGTTCTGATTCCACCACCTGGTAGTGGATTAACTTTGTAAGAAAATTGAGCTTCAGTTTTTTCATCAATGAAGTGGAATGAGAATATAAATGCCCACCTCACAGGGATGTTGCCATGAATCAGTAAGATTAAATGTATGATAAGCAGTTTAGAAACTTGACGGTTGTATAAATTCTATTATTCATGGAGGTACTACTGTATTTGTCTGTATAAAGTTTGATTTTTTTAAAGATTTATTTACTTATTTTAGAAAGAGAGTGTGTGTGTGTGAGCTGGGGGAGAAGCAGTGGGGGAAAGAGAGAGAGAGAGAGAGAATCTCAAGCAGACTCCATGCTTCGCATGGAGCCCAATGCAGGGCTCGATCTCACAACCCTGAGATCATCACCTGAGCTGAAATCAAGAGTTCATCGCTCAACCAACGGAGGCATCCAGGTGCCCCCGAAGTTTGATACTTTTAAGAGATTAATGCCACTATTCATTCAATCATTTATTCAGCAACTATTTCATTTGAGTACCTACCACATCCATTGTTTTACATTCTTAACTCATATTTTGATTTTATAGAATAGGACTTTAGTAATGTATAGAAAATGTCACTTATTAAAAAATATAAAAAGTGCAGGTTCTGAAATCTGACAGACCTGGGTTCAAATTCTGAATGTGTTCTATGTAATCTGTGGAGAACCTAGGCAAATTGTCCATATATAGTAGATCTCATTTTCATCACATGTAAAAAGAGAGTACTAAAAATACCCACTTCATATGACCAACATGAGTATTAAATGAAAGATCACGTAAAGCTCTTTGAAGTATTTACACATAAACACTATTCAATGAATTCTTGTTATGATTTTTTAAAATAATAATTACTGCTAAGTTGTGTTTTTAAACACAAACTATATCTACAACATATTTGTACAGACATGGTCCCTGACTTACAATGGTTCAACTTAAATTTTTTTTTTTTTACTTTATGATGGTGTGAAAGTGATATGTACTCAGTAGAAACCATACTTCAAATTTTGAATTCTGCTCTTTTTCTGGGTCAGTGGTATCCAGTACAATGTCCCATGATACCACAGCTCCCAGTCAGCCCTGAGAACAAGAAAGTGAACAATGATACACTTAAAACCATTCTGGACCCACACAGTCATTCTGTTTTTTCACATTCAGTACAGTTTTCATTAAATTGCATGAGATATTCAACATTTTGTTATAAAATAGGCTTCGTGTTACATGATTTCACCCCACTGCTGGCTAATGTCAGTGTTCTGAGAACATTTAAGGTAAGCGAGGCTAAGCTATGATGTTCGGTAAATTAGGTATATTAAATGCATTATCGACTTAATGATATTTTCAGTTTACAATAACCCCATCAAAAGATGAGGAAGACCTATATATGAAATATCTTGTGAGTCTATATAATTTGCAGTTTACTAGAACTTAATTTTAACTTCACTATACTTAATATAATTTTTCTGAGAAATTTAAGATTACGTTTCTTCCATTTCATCATAAATTGTACTTAGAGTGCAGTTCTCCTCTGGAGGCCATCCGATATTACTTACATTTTACCTTACATGAGGTCATTCTGTGAGAAAAATAATAAAGGAAATAATGAGATTTCTCATTTTTATATTTCTTTTATTCTACTTCCTTAAAATTAATCATTATTCATATGCTTCCTTTTTCTCCTAACAGCATTTCCCACCCCATCTTCATGTCACAGGGGTGGTCACAGAAAGCAAGGTATTGTTGTGCCTGAGTCTCCACTCCCCTGAAATCAGCACATAGACTGTTCTACAGTCTCAGCAGGAAAAAGTCCCATATTTGAATAATAGAAAGAACACAGGCTTTGAAGTCTAGAGAACCCTGTTAGATCATTTCCTGAGCTGTGACCTTACATTACTAATGTAATACTTGGAATAACAGGTGTTCAAAATATGACCACTGGACTAATGTCTAATGGTTCTTGGTGATAGCAAGTAAGTGAGGAGGACATCCAGCTCCCAGGTAGCTGACACAGAAGCCTCCTCACCACTGTGTCCAGGAGGATCCTGTCTTGTCCACTCCTTTGGGAGGTAACTGAGTCCATGTGGAGAAGACTGTAGAGGAACATGACTATGACTTGAGACTAATGGTGTGTAGGTTATTTGTTGCCTAATTAGGACACCACTGGGGTCAGGACCCCACATATACAGAATGATGCTTCCATTATTGGTAAAATCAGTTTTCGATCACTTAACGAGAGTAATAAGTCACATATTTGCATAGGCAGCTGACTTCTTTTAAATATATTTGTTTGATTAATATTAAGGCATGCTTACATTCCTGAATGCATTTTACTTGAATAAGGGGAAGGGGAAGTTATGAGAATTCTAGATGCTGATATAAAACCTGATTCACAATTAGGAATTTGTCATAGGTAATCCACATGTATAAGATTTACGAGGATAATTGACGACTTTAATAATTCAGCGATATTTCATTACTCATACAGCCATTAAGAATTGAGGTCAACATACCTGAATCTCTCAGAAGATAAAAAATAATCAAAAACTCAAATGTCACTTAAAAATCATGATTATTTTAACACAAATATATTACACATTTCTTACCTTTTTTTTTTTTAAAGAAGAACACTATGTAGAATTTTAATATTTTTAGTGATTCCTTGTCAAGGTTTCAAACACAGCTATTTTTCTCTTTGTAGTACATTTCCATGCTTATTTTTTAGTTTTTAAGGCTTTTTCTTTTGAGGATCTGTTATTTCCTCTGTCATTGTGTCTGTTTCTAAAAACTTCTCCCCCTTTAGAAAAGGTCCTTTCTAAAATGAAAAACATTACAAAAATTTTGTAAAAATTTAACATGACTAAACTTAAAAAGACTAGGTAAGGTATTTAATGAAGGCCTGAGAAGTAATATGCTTCATTTTAAGCACAGATATTTCAAAAACCTAGTAAGGAGAGCAGAGATTTAAATATATATATATTTCTATATCTTCCCTTCAAGTGTTCAGGTTCTTGGAAGATTACATGCACTTTTACTGAACTCAGCATTTTTATATCGAAAGTTCTGCACATCTTTTATCTTATCCTCGGAGGTGTGCCGTTATGATCTAAAAGCAATTAATATTATTTTAAAAGCAGGAATCAGAACTAAGGAACAGAGAGCTTAAACAACTTAATGAAGTTTATTGAGTTAATTATTACAAAGCCTGAACTGACACTTTTAAGAGCATTTTAGTCCTTATAAATAGAGTACCCCAAGTTAGTTTGTACCTAATTTTATGTTTCTCCCACATTCTTTATAGATTCTTTGCTAGAACACCTAATATTGGCTAGATCCCACGAATCCAGCCTTAGTTCCCTGTACTGAATCGAAACATCTTCCCTAAATCTGTGATGTATTACCCCCTACGGCAGTCCTCTTTTTACTTAATTTTTAATTCTCTCGTATATTTGAGCTTCTCTTCTTAGACCCTCATTATATCTAAGGCCTAATGCTTTGGCTGGGATGGAAGAGAGTCTCACTTTTCCAACTGTTATGCTAATGCTATGTCACTTCCCTAGACAAATGTCTGCAGCTGTTTTGTAGGTAATAGTAAAGGTCAAATACATATAAGAAAGTGAATCAAAAATGAAAACCTGGTCTGACGCTTGGGAAATAGGCAAAGTTCGAAGTGAGTTTAGATTCTATCAGTGCTTAAGCAGGGAATGGACGCAGCATGAGCCAGACCTCCAGGGGTTACTTCCTTGCTGACCCACGACTTTTGGTGTCCTCCACCTTTTGGGTTCATGTTGTTGAGGCAAAACTGTATAAAGACTTGCAAAATCTTAAGCAGAGATTTGAAAAATACCCCATCTTTCTGGCTTGCCACCGTTACCTCAATGTTTCAATAGGCAGAAATTCCATGGCAAGGCCTGGGCTGGGCATAGGGCAAACTGGAATCCTAAAATACTAAAACCAAAACAAACTCAACTAATATCGAGCCAAAGTGTAATGTGTGGCTTTCATTTTCGTACATTGTCTTCTTAGGTGGTGGAAGATATAGTTGCTAACGCTGTGCTTGTCTTGGCTTGGATTGTATAAACCACATTAGAAAAATAAGTTTTCCACTAAATGCATAAACATCCCTCCCACACAGGCATGCACACACCAGAGTACGTGTGTGGACACACACTGATAAAAACAGAAACACTTTTTTTTCAGATTTTTACCCCGCACAGGCATGTTTTATGTAAATAGTCAAGGGGAAAATGTGAGTTTGATTGAGTTCATCAGAAAAAGTTTTAGTTTAGCTTTGCTTGCTAAAGGTCTTACGTGAAGGTCCCACAGTGCCGCTCTGAACTGCGGAATATGTTTGCTTTGCTCCTTCCCGAGCCCACTTCCCACCCCCCATTTCACAGAAAAGCTTTTTCACAAGAGGATCCAATTTATGCAGAGCCAGGTAGGAAACAAGCCCCTTGTCATGGCCCCTTTGCCAGTATGTTAATAAACAATCTGTAAAACTAATCTGCCTTCAAATTATTCTGACAGTTTGGAGGCTTACAACAACTTGTCAATTAAATAGCTGCCTCTTCTCATTCCTGGGGAAGCTCTGAAAGAGGAGATGAAGGGATCCTACCTAGTCACAACTTGCGATATTTTTGTACCTACAATCTTAGCCATCCTTAATAAAATATGGAAGTTACCATGATACTTAAAATAGAGGATATCTATAAATATATAAATAAAAAAAAGGAAATTGATTTGAAAACATCGAAGCGCCAGAGGCTGAAAGTAACAAAAGATACAGCTGGACTCCATATTTAGACACTCATATCAGTATATTGTATGATGACACCGAAAATTTTATTTCATTTTATTTTTTGACACTGAAAATTTTAAAGCTTAGTAAAGTGAAGAAGAGATATTAGAAGAAAAAACTTAAGAATAGAATATAAAAGTTGACATTAGTACATATCAGTTCTAATCTCCATCTATGTAATCTTCCCTAAAGCGTTTTTTTTTTTTAATATGAAAACCTGAATAAATAACCTGGAGCTAATGAAGTTGATTAATATTACATATTAATCTAAAAACATAGGTCTGAATCTGTTTTGGTTTTTTTTTCCTTATACAAAGGAGGATTGTCTAGCTAATATTTTGGAGAGAAAGAAAAGTGAAGGCTTAATTTTATCAAGTGGATTTATTTTGCAAAGAAAGAGAATCTGTTTTGAATTCGAATTTCCACAAAGTCATAATATTTAGTCATGGTAAATGGCGGCTGTATCTTTAGACTCCAGATGGCTATCTCCAGGGTGGGGTGTACACTCACAGAAATACGTGCAAACTGTTCCTTTGGGGTATGGGAAGTAAGTGCTAGAAATTCCATTCTGACTTTTTTCCTGAACACGACGAAAGAATGAAGCTTCATTCTAATTTAATTAATGCACTGACCTTGATGTTCCTAAATGAAACTGTTTGTCAGAGAGTCACTTATCACCTCCATGCTCAAGTTTCGCAGAGGGAAGAAGGGGCTGGGAGGAGTGTGGAAGGCAGCACGCAGTCGCTCAGCCACTCCCCTCCAGTGCCCAGGGGCACACTGCTGCTTACCTATGCCAGTTTCTGGGGCTTCGTAATTCTACCAACCTAAATCATGGTATCCTCACAACACTGTGAGGAGATAAGGAGTGATCGTGTAAAGTTACATAAGGCAAGTATTTCAAGTTTCGTGGTGGCCAATAGTGGCTGCAGGGGAAGAAAATAGTTTCCTTCACCCACCTAATGTCCCTGACTGGGTCTGAAAGTTAAACTGACAAAGACAGAGTAACAGGAGAAAAGGGTATACATTCTTTTGAACTTTCACATGTTAATGGAAACGTCACAAGAGAATGAAGACTCAAAGGCATGACCAGAGCAGAAAGCTTTTATACCTTTTAAACAAAGAAACAATACGTTTGTAAAGAACTGGCAAGACAAAGGGTTTGGGGGAGGAGTGGTATATGGTGAAGAAGTAAGTGGAAAGATAAGAGTTAGTTTAACAAGGTTGAGTTGCAGCAGAGTCCTTGGCCCCCAGTACTCTATCTCTGGTGATGAAAATGTTTTCCTTCCTCCTGGTATAGGGAGGGGACCTTTCACATGGGAGTTTTGTGACCTGTTTGAGGGATGAGGGGCAGAGGGGCTGAGGGGGGGTGGTCAGAGTAACCTTGCTGTTTCTGCTATTGTTTTTTGTTTTGTTTTGTTTTTGTTTTTGTTTTTTTGTTGTTTGTTTTAAATTCCAACAGCTTAAGATACTTAATATATGCCAAGGAGCCATATTTTGGGGTAGCATGTCTTAAACCCCACCATATTGTACCTAGAAGATATTTAGAGAAAAGTCAACACACTGAATTTGCCCATTCAAGGTAAAAGCAATGTTTTAAAATGACAAGAAAGTAAGGTTTTTCCAAAACTATCCATGCTGTGAAGAGAGCACTTTGAAAACAGTTGTTTGGAGAAGTTTGCCTAGTTAGGTTATTAATTTCCAAGATTCACCTAAGGATGTCATCATTTATGCATCAGTATGAAACCACTAAAAACCAAATTTTTAAAGCGAGGAGTTTCAGAAGGCTTTAAACCCATTTGGTCAAAATAGAACCATTTAACCTGTTCTAAGTTGTTTGAACAACTAGTCGGTGGACATTAGGGAAGATTGACAAGCAGAATTTCAAGAAAATCCTTTCCATAATTCCTCACATAGATAAAATTTAAAAATAAATATTATGATTTGATAAGTGTCACTGTTGATTTCTTTTTGTATTTGGATCTTCATGTCAGGGTAAGGTTATCATTTTTAGCTATGAGATCCATGAAAACTAAGTTAACTTACAACTAGAAATTTTATTCAGCTGTATCACAAAGTATTATAGCAATATTTTCCAGAAAAAAGGAAAACGTAAATAATGTTTCTAGCACTAAATGTCACTTTGATTAGGTATCAATGGTGTTTTAAAAATGAAAACATTAAGGACAGAAATAAATAAAACATAATGTGGAATATCTCTCAGTTCATCTTTATCTCCTATTTTGATATTTCTATTTTGCCATGTGTTTTACATAATAGTTAGAACACACCTACATATAAAACATATCTAATTAGTAGAACACACCCATGATTTTTAAATAAATATGTATGCATATGTTGTGGGCTCAAAACATTTTAACAATGAAATGCTGTATTTTTTTTAAAGATTTTTATTTTTAAGTAATCTCCACACCCAACATGGGGCTCAAACTCACAAACCCCAGATCAAGAGTCACATACTCTACGGACTGAGCCAGCCAGGTGCCCCCTGGAATGCTGTGTTCAAAGTGTTTGGCTATCACTCCTTTCAGAATTCAGCTGTGCAGCCATCTGCACATCTAGAATTGAGAATTCATTATGCTACTAAAATAGAAAATATTATTCTCAAATATTAGAAAATAATATTAAGCCACTACAAATAGATTTTTATGAGCTTTTTTATCTGTAATACTTAGGAAAGAAATGCTAAATTCTGACAGATTTCTTTCCCCTTGTATCATGTAAACATCATTCATTTATTCATTCTTTCAACAGATATTTACAGTGTACCGACTGTACGCTGGAACGGTGGCAGATACTCTTCCAGGCTCTGAGGCTACATGAATGAGCAAGATAGAGCCCCTATTCTTATAGAGTTTGCATTCTAGAGGTAGGGGATCCAGATTCAAAAGTATCAACAAAAATGTTAAGTACATTCAAGGCTGATATTCTGCTGGGATGCGCTGGGATGGCTGTACAGACTGAAATATTGAAATATTTCTATACTACACAGCAAACAGTTCCCCAAGCGCATTCCCCTTGCAGTGGTCTCTCTCAACCTTCCTGGGGAATCTCCAGCTTTCCTTTTGATCTAGGCACTAAAGGCAGAATGTCTGGCCCAGTTGGAGCCCGGTGAGCATCCACTCTGATTGATGAGATCGGCATCCCTGCGCTAACCCTGATAGTTAAATATTTGACTTTTACCTCAGGGTAAAACATTTACCCTGGGCTGATACTCTATAAAAAGGGAGCAGGATAAGGGGTAAAGAATCCAGCAGCGAAGGGATGCTTTGTGGCAGGGTGGTTAGGAAAGACTTTGGTTGAGGTAATATTTGATCAAGGAGCTGAAGGAAGAGAAAGCATGAGCCACATACGTATGTGACTGAAGACGGGACAGACGGCAAACACAAAGGTTAGAGCTTTGAAGTTGAACGCTGAATTGTGTTCAAGTAGGGCTATTTGTCAGAATTAGAAATGTTAAGAGCCACTCCAATTTTGGAAAAAGAATCAGAAATGTGGGTTCAGGTATTGAATGCATTACAAATGTTCCCTTTCCCGTCAAGCCTAATCCGAATGGTGCTTTCATACCAAACTTTCAAAATCAATCCTGAGTGGACCTAGTATTAATTTTTTTAGTTTCTAGAACCTGACTCAAATTCAGAAGACCGAAGCTTTCTTTTATGAGACTTGATGTTTTCCAATTGCATCACTTGCATGGTTTCCTTCCTGGGAAAACACAGAACTGTTTAAAATGACCCAATCGTGTGCACTTCGTTCCATAAACATATATCGAGTACTAAAAGTTAGGAGCTGAGGGGCGCCTGGGTGGCACAGCGGTTAGGCATCTGCCTTCGGCTCAGGGAGTGATCCTGGCGTTCTGGGATCGAGTCCCACATCGGGCTCCTCTGCTGGGAGCCTGCTTCTTCCTCTCCCACTCCCCTGCTGTGTTCCCTCTCTCACTGGCTGTCTCTCTCTCTGTCAAATAAATAAATAAAATCTTTTTAAAAAAATAAAAATAAATAAAAATAAAAGTTAGGAGCTGGGAATATCAAAGATCCTTGCTTTCTAGGAGTTAACAGTTTATTTGGGAGATGGTCATGTAAATGGATAAAAATAGAGTAAAAATTGGCAAATCCGAAATGCACATTTAGAAGGCTGAGTAATACTCACATTCCTCCTTATTTTTTCACACAATTAAAGAATTTTTGTCACTTGTCACTATTTTCAACATAACGTAAATCTGAGGATTAATGCAACACACCAATCTCGTATTTTATTATATTGAACACCAAATCAAATAATTCATAGAGTTAATTTTTTTTTAAAAAGGGAGTGATCTATGGTGGTTTGAAATCCCTTAACTTTGTAACCTTAATTTGATTTAACATGTTTTGTTCAAATTCAGAAGCCACATACAATGAAATTAGAATGTGTATAGATTTGTCTCTAGCGTGGTAGTCTAAAACAAAGCAAACTGTTGAATAATCTGATTTTACCTGCGTGGTCATTGACACTATTCATAGGTTGGCTAGTCTTCATTTTCTCCCTCTCCCTGTTTTTCTTTCTTTCTTTCCCTCTCTTTTTCTTTCTTTCTTTCTTTCTTTCTTTCTTTCTTTCTTTCTTTCTTTCTTTCTTTCTTTCTTTCTTTCTTTCTATGCCCCTGTCTTCTAATGTAATAGAATCCATTTGCCACCTACACTGTAAGGTAGAATAAGAAGGAGGTTTGAACACATTTCACTGCATCCATCACAGTCTTGAATATTTGCAAAGCACACATGGCACATTATTTTCATGCCAGTCCTTTTTTCCCTCCAGCTGAGATATGATTGCATATGTTTTACTATTTCCTTTGGCATCTTTTGTACTTTACTTTTATCAGAAGCCTGTTGACTCCCAGAGCATCAACCCTGGCTTACAGAAGAGAGAGAAAGCACAGTGGATCTGGAGTGAAGCAGCCATTGCTTCTTAATATTCCACCATAACACTGTCCTACCTGTTAGAAAACTCCCTATTCTGTATGTGTTTGACTGGAGGGAGAAAAGAGAAAAAGAAATAGAAGTTTTCTACGAGAAATAAATTTGAGCTGACCCTGTGAGGTTAGTGCATCCTTTTGCCTCTACATCCACACTAATTCCAAGTCTATTGTCTCACTACATTTCCTCCAAAGCAGAATATCCTGGAACCGTAATTACGAAACTGTGGTCTGAGATCAGCAGCCTCAGCAGCATCTGGTATCTGTTAACAATGCAAACACCTCAGACCTACTAAATCAGACGCTCTGGGGATGGGGCCCGAAATCTGAGTTTTAACAAAGCCTTCCAGAGAATTCGAAGGCACACCAAAGTTTGAGAACCACTGAACCAACGTGTAGTAAGTAAGTAAGCATGTGTGTGTCGTGTCTGCCATCCTGGTGATTGTTTAGCTAATGTTATGGCACCTCATCTTTTAAGCAATAAATACATGAAGTTATATTCCAGGTAGCAGAACTATTATTATCCCTTACAAACTTTATCTTAAATCCTTTAGACTTATCACACAGGATCACCAAAGTGAATTATAATTAAAGGGGCTTAATATTCTTAACTTGACATTTTTCACAAAATTAAATGTAATTTATTATGTTGCATAATGGCCAGTGAATCAAACCTATATCATAATGTATAATTTTAGAATTTAGTTTAAAAAAATTTCTTAATCTAAATTATTGGTATGTTTCCATTGACCATAACATATATATTTCTATTTACTGTGGTTTCCAGGAAATTAAAAATTAAATCAAATGCTCATTGAAAAATGGAAAGTTTTAAACTAATTCTATATTATAATCAGGTTTTTTTTCTTTTTTTTTCCTTTCCAAGTTTTTATTTAAATCCCAGTTAGCTAACATACAGTGCAATATTAGTTTCAGGTGTACTATTGAGTGATTCATCACTTATTATTTTATTATCAGTTATTAAATAATTTTATAAATATACATGAAATCAACTTTTTAAAAAAAATAGTAAACGTGGTATAAAGGCTATATATGTGTATGTACATTTACTTGTATATGCTTATATATATTTCTATATACTAATACAAAGAGAGATACATATATATTACTGCATTGAAAAAAATAAAGGACCAGAAACTTCAGACCAAGATGATTTTATTGTTTTGCCAATCAGAGGAAAGAAAAGCTATAAGACACGGGTGAAAATTAAATGTTATACAAGAAAGTGAAGAGAAAAAAAAGTCACGGCCTAATTTTAATATGAACTATAGAAGAGTCTTATTGAACATCCTCCTTTCATTGGTCCATTTATTTATCCATTTGGAAAACAGCTGTAAGATTGTAAACATGAAAGGTATAAATCTTATTTCTCATGTCCTGTGCCAGGTGAATGCTGGTAGATATTCAACAGCACTCACAACCTCTCTGCTGGGAGGACCATACAGATTGCCCACAAGAGCCGAGTTTCTCCTAAAAGGGTTTTGCATTGCGGGCTCTCCTCTGATTTGGTGGCACCTCACGTGATGTGTCAGAGCTTCTCTCTGGTACAGTAATGCTCTCCCCTCATGAACAGTCCTCGACAACAGTCCCTTGAGCAAAGCCCAATGCCACTGTAGTGTATTCCTAGAACGGAGGCCAGGGTGCATAGAAATTTAGGTGATGAAAACTAGTGTCTGAAAGTAGTTTTAACACAGAGAAGGATTTTCTGTTCAGGGTCACTATCCGGCTCAAATACTCCTCCCTTTCCCCAGACTCAGGTTTACTCTAAGGCTTTGTATCTGAACATAGGATACCGATAGAGCGAACAGATGTAAAGATTATGCATGTACGATATTTAGAAGCAAGATACAAGTCAAGGTGCTATCTTTTCACTGAAGAAAGTAGCAACAGAGGACTTATTAAAATTATTCTATAATATAAAAAAAGACAAGGTATTTAAAAAGCAGATAAAGAACATGGTTTCTAAAAATATATTCAGAAATGAAAGTAAAATTCGATGGAACCACGTTTTCGCTCTAAGGAAGTAGGTACACATGATTTCCATGAAAAAGAGATTAGAACGCTTTGATAATGAATTTTTAAAATGGCTGAAAAAGTTCAAGAAAGAAATGGGACAATGTCTAAGCAGAACTTTATACATTATATTAGGAAAAGCATTGAAGGAATCGACCACGATTGAAAAAAACCCCAAATCTGTCACGTAGGAAACATGTTTAAGAAGCTTTTCCAAGATGTGGGAATAAAGGGTCACAAAAATGACAGACCTGAGAGCATGTGATAATGAAGTGACAAAAGAGATCCAACACCCAGATGGTCTAAACGTCTGAAGAAAATACAGAACAAATGGGAAAAAATTAATAGTCAAAAGAGAACAGGATCAAATTGTCCTGGGTAGGTAAGTTAGCTGAGAATGCAAGTTAAGGGAGCATGAAATATACCAGACAAAATCAAGCAAAAGACAAGATTATAAGATCAGGGTGCTGATCAAAGCACCATCAGGCTTCCTTCAAGGATGACTTAGTCACAGATAGGACCGTGCAGCGTTGTGATAATAAATACCAACTGTTGGAGTGAATAAACTAATTCAATTAGAATCATCTTCATAACAGATTAAGTGCCAAAGATAGTTAACAAAACAGAATGTACCACATAAAGCTGTTTTTGCAAATTATGTGTGCTCATAAGACAAAGTTATACAATGGGAACATCAGTGGTGATTTTCTATGGTAATGAGTAATCAGAGTACATTTTCCCTATTTTGTTCTTGTCTATGCTTATTAAATTTTTTAAGATCTATTTATTCATTTGAGGGGGGCAGGGGGAGGGGCAGAGGGAGAGAATCTCAAACAGACTCCCCATTGAGCAGGGAGCCTGACAGAGGACTCGATCTCACAACCCAGGAGATCAGGACCTTAGCCAAAACCAAGAGTTGGACACGTTTAACCAACTGAACCACCCAGGGGCCCCCATGTTTATTAAATGTTTAACAAAATATACATTGCCTTTGTAATAAGAAAACAAGGGTATATCTTAAAATAAATTGTCAGTCTTCATAGTGTGAAAATTACCTCATGTAGGGAAGAACTCTTTCAATCCAGCTAAGGCTGATAAAGACTTGAAGGGAGGCAAAATGAGTTAGAAATGTGTCTGAGTTGGAAACGCAGCTTTGTAGCTGTTACTGAGAGGAAAACTCTTATGTGATTGTGGCCAGTGGCCTTTGGACTTGTGTCTGTGATTTTTTTCTTCGTTTCAATTTGTTGTTGTTATTGGCTGTATCTCATTTAATAAAGGAAAAGTGAGGAGGAGTATAAGTTAAATAAAAGAAAATCCAATTAAGTATAATGGCTTATTTACAGAAACCTTTCATTTGTCCAAAAAAAATTACTTGGCCTATAAAATAATATGCTTCATGTGTATGTAAATATAGATTAGAATGAACCAAACACACACTATTCAACATAAACCAACAAAGGTAAATACCACTTACAAGATCTATTAGGTACCTGTTTTGAAAGTTTAATGAGATCCCTTTACATGATTTTTTACTTGGAGGGTAGGAATTTATATTAAAAAAAAACAAAAAAAAACTACAAATACTATCCCCAAACCTGCAGACCATCTAATGTGGTATTTTTCTTAGTATTTGTCTTTTAGATCGAAGGGACATTCTGAAGCTAACTTGGCAAGCTAACACAGCACAGGAAACTTTGAAGGTGGGATGTAAAAAGAGATGTTTGCAGATTCGGAAGCGGTGGACGAGACGGACGGTCAGTGTGGCCCTCATGTACACGATTCCAAAATCTTTCTGTTTGGTACTTTGATCTGCACCATAGTAACTGGGTAAAGTCAATGTTGAAATAAATTCAGTTCCTATTTTTAAGCCCATGAAACCAAAAAGGGATTCTAGGGAAC
The DNA here is from genome assembly GCF_024610735.1 of Ursus americanus. Classification (NCBI taxonomy): domain Eukaryota; kingdom Metazoa; phylum Chordata; class Mammalia; order Carnivora; family Ursidae; genus Ursus; species Ursus americanus. The sequence continues at coordinate 41,450,093 of NC_142145.1, forward strand.
AAAGGATCAAATTAAATTTCAGAATTTGAAGTCTTCCAGTGTGATGAAGACATAGAATAAAAAGCATCAGCGGCTCATTTGCTTATTTCTTGGAGCAAATTCAATTATTAAAGGTGACTGACACATTGGGCAGTACCTGAAAGAGTTGTTCAATTTGGAAATACAATGAAATTTTTAGCAGGGATGTGGGGGATTTAACTTTATTCCAGTATTAAGCATTCATTTTTTTAAAATAATTTTTTATTATGTTATGTTAGTCACTATACAGTACATCCTTAGTTTTTGATATAGTGTTCCATGATTCATTGTTTGCGTATAACACCCAGTGCTCCATGCAATACGTGCCCTCCTTAATACCCATCACTGGTCTATTCCAATCCCCTCCCCCCTCCCCTCTGAAGCCCTCAGTTTTTAAAATCAGGTGCTTTTTCATTGAGAGTCCAAGACATTCATCTGCAAAAGTCCTTCCTCATTCATTCTGAGAGCCTACAAAAGCTCTCACTTTCCTTTTTAGTGTTCTCTTCCCCCTTTACCCATTGTCACTGAGAACTAATTTGGTATATGAGGAGAAACACTTTTCTCACTCAGAAGTTATGGACTCAGTTATACTTTACATAATTTATCCATCACTTTGGAATGAGCAGACATTCTAGGTTTTAAATGAAATAGAGTCTAGTTATTCAACATGCATATTTCAAATTTAGATGTGAGACTGAAAATAGAATTAACTCCATGTGTCATCCTTAAATCGTTGAAAACATTTTGTTTTCTCAACAAATATTTGATAAACCACCTGGTAATACATGACCCCACATTTGATCTGGTCTTCAGTATGTTTGAATTTTGTCAGATTTTCTATATGTATCAAAAAGATTATTAAAACGCATAGAGGGAATACAACCCTTTGTATAATGTTACTATAAAAAGAACATTAACATTGGACATGAAAGAAAAAACTATTTCTCAGGCAATTATTCCATATTCTTTGATTTTCTTCATCTTTTGCAGCAAAGTTGAATCATTTCTTGCAGGTATATCAGCAGGGAGAGAAGGAAGGAAGAAAACCAATGAGAATCTGTTACCACTGATATATTTACACCCACCGGTGACTACATTACTAGTAAATACAAGTCAACCTCAGAAGTCCTCAGGTATCCACGCATGCATTTATGTAATTATATAAAACCTCCAACCTCTTCTTTTTTTGTTCTGACAGATGTTGGCATTAGAAACAACTCACACTTTAGTCATCCAGGGTTTCAAGTTCAGATACATCGCATCAAGCAATACAGGAAGCAAAGTGGGTAGGGTGGCTGTTCACATCTAACTTCAAACACAATGAGGCAGATTAAGAACCCACAACATTTCAAAGATCTCATAATTTAGAAAAAAATGAATTCTTATTTATCTATGCTTCAAGACCTTAGAGACAAAGCCGGTGAGAGGCCGGAAGCAAATTCTGAAAAGTAAAATGAATAAACAGCATATGACTATGTCCAGAAACGTTCACAGGATAAAGTAAGATAAGGCACATAGAAATAAGATACAAATATGCGGCATCGTTTTTATGTTATCATACTTGTTCAAGAACTATATGACAATTCTTCATCTTGTCTCCCGACTATATAGAGTAGTAGTAATATTTGAAAATGCACAGAACTTCCGAAACTTCGCTGGAATTGGGAATCTGAAATATGAGTCAGCTACACGTTGTCATAATTAATGGCTAAGTGAATAATAAGACTAGCGACATACGTGTCTCTTTGAGACTAAGTGTGCTCACATAGGTCACCGCACAGCTCTAGCAGGTGTGGCCTCTGATCTCTGCTAAGTGGAAACACATTTAACCCTGCCCGTAAGTTAAACCAAGCCTATTTTGATAAAATAATTTAAAATAGCAGTAAGACAGTTATTTATTTGCTACCGACAATGGGCCTGGCAGGGTTTTATGCCAAGGAAGCTGCATTGAACAAGAAAAAAGGTAGCTGCCCTTAAAGGGATTAGATTTTACTGGAGAGAAGCAGATGCTAAAACCAAAGAGGTAATACAGCTGGACAATTGTAAATAGTGAGTAGTACTCTGAAGAAAGCAAATGAGAAAAATGGCGACGAGGGATTCAAGGAAGGGGAGACTTTAGCTGAGGTTGTTGGATGAGGTTTTTGAGTAGAAACTGAGAACCGCTTTCTTCTCTGCTGCGCACCCTCTATTTTAAAAATACTCCTAACACACCGAAGAGGACTCTCATCGTCAAAAAAAAAAAAAAGTCTCGGTAGAATTTTCTGCCAAAGCTGTATTCATGTTTGAGAGTGGTAGATGAGTAAAATGAAATGATAGATGATAAGACTAGTCTGGCTCCTTGCTAAGCCCTCTGTTTGTTCCTTTATATCCACTCTGTCTAAACTTTTAGCAGAACCATATGAAATAGTCCTTGTCATCATTGTTTCTCGGAGGAGAAAACAGACTGAGATTGGTGCAGTGACCTGCCCCGGGGTTACAAGGCAACACGGATATGCACCTAGTGTCTGAGTCCCAAGCTTGAATTCCTGCTGGTGTTTTACAGGAATCATTCTCTTCCACATGAGTCATTATCCACAATACGTTGGAGAATGGGTCTGTATTTTTTTTTTTTTTTTTTTTAGGTAACACTGTTGTTACTCTATCCTGGCCCTTCTCTTGGGCTGGTGCACCCACCCCGTGTTTGCTCTGAGGGATGACAGCTAACTTCACACAACTGTACCCCTTCCCCAGAGACTTGCTGGATAGACTGAGATGCCTTGCTTGGAAAGGTCTGGGGTTTTTCATGTTCTCCCTTTTCCCAGGAGCCCCACAGCTAATAACAGAATGATATAGGGTACAGAAGGCCAACCCTCTTGCCTCAAGAGAGAACAACTGTGGGGTGTCCCTCAGAGAGCAGCTAAGGCAAGACCTGTACTGATCACATTTGCTAGTTCCCTTCTCTGCATCTTATCCTGCATTTGCACTTTGTCCTGAGACCTCCCCTCAGTTAACTATTGCACAATAATTTTGGTTTCAGGATCTGGTTCTAGCCAACCTGAACTAAGTTATTTATTCGACAAATATTTATTGAACACCTAATTTTGTGTCAGGTTTTAAGCTAAACTCTAGGGATTCAGAAACCAGTAAACTATGGTTCTTTCTTTTTTTTTTTTTAAAAGATTTTATTTATTTATTCGACAGAGAGACAGCCAGCGAGAGAGGGAACACAAGCAGGGGGAGTGGGAGAGGAAGAAGCAGGCTCATAGCAGAGGAGCCTGATGTGGGGCTCGATCCCATAACGCCGGGATCACGCCCTGAGCCGAAGGCAGATGCTCAACCGCTGTGCCACCCAGGCGCCCCTGGTTCTTTCTTTCTGAGATTGGGTTTGAGGGAGGGACAGTTTGTAGACAGTTAATGAAATATGAAAAAGACCATAATAGAGGCTCTTTATTAAAAAAAAAAAAGGCTACAGGATTAAAGGGAAGTGCAAATCTAGCTGAAGTGGAGAGAAAGATGAGAGATAATGAAAGACTTTGCAAAGATCATGAATGATAAATAGGAATTCATCAAGTTGATAAGTGTTGGATGGATTTAAAGGTAAGAGGGACAGTCCTGTGGAAAAGATGTAATGACTTGAAGTGACAAGGCAAGACCAAGAGAATCTCAAGTCATTTTGTATGACTAGAGGTTTTTAAATGAGACAGTAATGGTATTTGGCAATCCATGTTATAAGACTGATATGCCCAAGTATTTGGATTATATAAAATAAAAATTGTTAAAGGTGCAAAAGAAAAGGCAAAAACTATAAAGCTTGTGAATATCAGATTTGCTATTTGTGTGAATGCAATTGCTAACTTCAGTTATAACAGTATTTCATAAAATGTAATCGATTAATAAAGTAGATTTACAATTCCTAACTTCATATTAGGACCAGAACTGTGTCAGTCAGAGGCCTCCTAATTTTCCTATTTATCATTGAGCATACTGCATTTTCAGAATGTTCTGGTCGAGGGTGAGCCTGCTGCTTCTTTAATGTCTGTGTAGAGGTTTACCACTGTGGCTCTATAGCAAAATGCCTTTATGAATTCAGCACAAAATCATGTCGTTGCTAACTGGGCACAAATTATCTGTCATGTTCAGTTATTTTTACAGTCAAGTGTGTATCCTTTGACCATATGAATCAAGCAATGATTTGACTTGCTCATTATGAAGGCTAAAAATAACCTGTCTGACCTGCAGTGAACTATTTACTTTAATCATTAAATTACAACGATTGTTTCATTGCTGTTTTTCATTTTGTATATGAAGCAAGGTCAGCAGCAGGAAAAACCGTGAAGTATGCAATATCCTCATTCTCCCTGCTTCCGGTAGTCTTTAACCAGGCAGCTAGCTGTTCTGAAATTTTTCGTTTCCCTCTACTTTCATCCAAATACCATGCCCGGGCTTCATGAGCAGCAGAAGAAAACCTGTCACAATGAGATGGTTGTGTGAAGGGCTGGTAGGCCTGGAGGTTGTCCTCCCAGGAGTAAGTGGGATGGTTATGGTACAGTGAGTCTCAGAGTGCCCTGACATAGTAAGTTTATACAGGCTGCTTCATATTCAAGAGCACAAAAGAAAGTCCACATTTACTGAAGGTAGAGCTATAGAGGCTGGGGTACCTGGGTGGCTCAGTCATTAAGCTTCTGCCTTCAGCTCAGGGCATGATCCCGGGGTCCTGGGATTGAGCCCCACATTGGGCTCCATGCTCTGCTGGGAGCCTGCTTCTTCCTCTCCCACTCCCCCTGCTTGTGTTCCCTCTCTCGCTGGCTGTCTGTATCTCTCTATCAAACAAATAAATAATATTAAAAAAAAAAGCTATAGAGGCTGTTTATTTCATTTAGTTGACATTTTTTAAAATACAAAATCCATGGGGCACCTGGGTGGCTCAGTCAGTTAAGGGTCTGCCTTTGGCTCAGGTCATGATCTCAGGGTCCTGGGTTTGAGTCCCAATGGTTCCCAGTCAGCCAAGGAGTCTGCTTCCCCCTCTCCCTTTGTCCCTCCCCCTGCTCGTGCTCTCTCTCTCTCTGTCTCCAATAAATAAATAAAATCTTTAAAAACATACAAAATCCACACAACAAAAGGAAAAAAAAAAAAAAACCAGGGGTGGTAAAAAAGATTGAGAAAAACTTGTGTAATGGAAAGATCATTAACCTAGTAGCGTGAAGATGGTTGTCTTATCCCAGGGAGGTTATTTGTCAGGTCTGTAACATTATGTAAGTCACATAATGTCCCCAAACCTCATTTTTTCCCTCCCCATCAGTAACAGGAAGACAAATACCACCCACCTAATTTGATCCATTGAGTTGTTACAAGGATTATATGAACTCAAATCCATTTATTTTGTATACTGGAAAGCTCATTGAAAGTGTTATGGTCCATCCAAGGTTGGAACTTTGGCTGTGGTTCTCACTTACAGAAGACCTTTCCTGCCTACGGTAGAGCTCTGTGCGGTCATGTCTACACCCTGCCTGTCATGTCCTGGGTGATCACAGAGTTTATCAAAGTCACAGGCTAGCCCTGGTGGATGTGTATGAAGATCAGTGTTGAAGTTGTTTAGAGAACTCTTGCCCATGTGTAGAATTTTTATATTAACATTTTTTATTAAAATTTTTATATTAAAAAATTTCGATGAGACCATACATCCAAATTTTCTTTCATCCAGCATTTATTTAAAGTGGCGGTGCTGTGAAAGCCACATAGGCATGCCCATCCTTTCCGGCAAAATGATGAGTAAGTTTGAATATTCTATTGTTTTATCTACTTTATCAGTATACCCAGAGGAAGAATGGTAAATCAAGCCTATCTACATATAATTCTTAAAACAGAAAGTAAATATTTTTTTCCAGCTTAATTCTAAGCATAAGTGTCTGAATCATCCTCACACAGTTATTCTCTAGGAGTGTCAGATATTAGAAGATTTTAACACATCTCTCCTTCCCTCGAGTCTGTTTTATGTGATTTCAGATATCCTCCTGACTCTTTTTGTTGTTTTGACAAGAGGAATAAAATGCACTTTATGACCAAATCCATGTATGTTTTGGACTGCTTCACTGAGAGATGCTTGGGGGAACTTAATCAAGAGAGCTTTTATAGAGTTTAATACAGAAAATAAAGCTGAGAAAGTAAGCACTGAAAATAAATTACCTTGAAAATGGAGTAAATCCTTTTTATCTGTCTGTCTATATTTAATTTCTCTCATTTTCACATGAAAGAGGATGCTGCTTTGGAGAAAAGGATTGTATCTCAAGGTTTAACATACTTATTCTGATTTCCCAGGCACTGGGGTAATGTCATCGCTATAATCATTATGGTCTTTTGTTGTTCACCATCCAAACCATGCCTTTTGCCTTAGTTATTTTTAAATGTTTGCTGCAGAATCGCTCATATTTTCAGTAAATCGTCAATATTTCGAACGACACCATCTAAATTGTGTGCATAAATTAGAATATGAGGACAGAAAGAGTCAGTTGGAGCGTCCTAGATTCACAAATACATGGGCAATGATCGCTCTACTCTGAGAACTGAATATAAGACGCCATGATGGCGACAGAGTGTGAAAGCGATAAGCCAGAGAGGAAACTAGCCACAGACTTTGTTTTTTGGAAATAATTCCAACAGTTTTCAAACCTGCTTCTCAATATTTTTCTTTTATTCTTTTTACCTGTGAGAAAACTACAGCTATTATTAAAAGTTCTGAAAATCCAGAGCAACTTTTCATCTGTCTTTCCCTCAGAAGAGAAGGACTCTTTTGTAGGACCATCATCAAATTGGGCTCAGATGATCCAGTATGGCTCCACCTTGCATTTAAGAAGAGAGCGTTGTCACAGTGTAGCAATTTATATGGTTTTACCCTCTGTAGTACTTTAAACTTCAATTTCATCAATTGCTCCTTTTATCTCCATACCTGGGGTCTGTGGATTTGGGTCCATTTTCTTTTTTTCTTTTTTTTCCCCTACCAACAATTCCAGTCCTAGCTGCTGCCCAAATTCCTCAACATTTAGCAGAGGAGGCAGCATTTGCATGAGAAATACTTCCTCGGCTTTGAGGCATGCTGTTATTAAATTTCAAGCTGCCTAAAATGGCAAAGTAGGTAATTCAAGAAACAAGCTCTTCTCTGAAATCAGCCCCATCAGGGAATGGTTCAGCGCCATGGCTGTAATTTACACCCCTGTCTTTACAAATCCCTTCTATATCATTTTTTGTTTAGTTTAAAGGTCTAACGTGAGTTCTATTGAATTAGACCTGAATCCCTGGGCCATGGTGTTCTGCTCACATCTACCCTAAGCACCGCACGCCAAGCAGCTGCCACCAATGTCCACAGAGTCCTATAAAGATTAATGGGGCACCTAAAAAGCAACAAGGCCTTTGAGTGATTTCAGAGATTTCAGACTCTAGAAATCAATTTCCTTGAAAATGTGCTTGCTAATTTAACTGACAGTATTTGACACTCCTCTTGCATAAGACAAGCTGTAAGTATGAGAATCAACAATTTATTTTGACCGAGGGTATAAATTAATATATCAAGGCAAATGTGTATGTTCCAATATATGTGTATGTATATGAATCAATGTGGAAACTAGTCGTAAGTTTTCTCAAAACCAACTGTGCCTTTTTCTACAAATGTTTAAAGTATAATCGACCCTTATAGGGATGAAAGCATTCAAATTAGACAAGATTGAAGGAAGGCTACTGATTTTCATTGCCCATCAGCATAGAGTGTGAATGACGTTCCCTATTGTGAACCCTATTAGATTATGGAAACAAAACAACTTCGGAAGCCCAATAAAGAGGATTATATTACAATTTCATAACACATTGATAAAGGCCTAATGTAGATTAAAAACTCAAAGTGGGAGAGTAAAATCAAAAAAATTGAGTGTCTTGTGGAAATTTTTGGAAGTATTTACGTGGCATTTATATAAATTTTTTGAATGTTCCCAGTAATTTTGCAATGATTTAAAAATAACTATTGTCCTTTCATCTGCCTAAAATGAAAATACTGTGATTTTAAGTAGAGTTCTTCAAAAGGTCTTTGGAAAAATCCATATTTAGGAGCATTTTAGGTTGACTTCATCTTAGCACCTGGGTTTCATAACTGCCTCTTCTAATATTTGTGAACACTTTGTGAGAAGACGGTCCGAAATGAAAAAGTTGAGAAAAACAAAGAAAGTAAGGTAAAGCTTTTGAAGCCTTGTGGCCTTATGTGCCGCTGCCAACTCTTAATAAGTCTACTTTTTGAAGTCTCATTGATTCTTGATTTGAGTTCCCAGGTTTCGTAATAAAATATGACATGATTTCTCACTCTGGTGCAGGGCAATTTACTGCAAAAGAAAATGCAAAGTCCTGCCTAGTGCAGGGTTCTGACCTATTCAGAGAATTCATGATTTCTGTTATAACTCCGAACTCCCCATTTTCAATTTCGTGATGACATGAAACTAACAGAATGTGATTTAAGTGGCTCCCAGTCGTGAGGAGGTAATGCAGTTGACTGCTGAAGCAAGTCTGTGGGAGTGAAGGATGTGACTTTAGAGGACCCGGTGCCTGCCTCTCTGTCTCTCTCTTACCCATTATACAGAGACTCCCAGGGCAGTTTTCTCCTCGATCCCGTTATCAGCACGGCTGCTCTGTTCAATTACGCCGCCCATATCACAGTGGTCCGCAGGCCAACGCGTAAAGCTCCCCCAAGCAGCAAATCTAGCCAAGTTCTTTGGCTTTTCTGCTTCTTCTAAGGTTCCTGTGACTCGACTCCTCTGCTAAAAAGTGAATGGAAATATTTTAAAGGGGGGAAGAAGAAAAGCATTTCAGAGCAGCTAGACTTAGGAACTGTGGCAGCAGTAGAAAAAAGCGCCAAAGGCCACAGAAGCATAAACCATAGAGATAGTGAACTGAAGGGGAAACTGGGATGTTCACAGCCACACACCTGTAAGATTTAGGAAGGTAGCTTTTGCTGTTGTGATAGACAAAACGTAGCTGTTGCTTTGGTGTTAACACCTCTGCTTTGCTGGGTCTTCCCAGTTTTATCCTCTTAGCTCTCTGACATGAGCAGGGGACTTACTGTGATCAGCTCTGCCAGTTCCACGACGTGGGGAGGGAGCAGGCCCCCTGCGTGCCACTGTGTCTTGCATCATTACCGCACAAATTATCAGATGAGGAGCTGGGGTTGTTGCTATCCAGTGTCCTCATCCGTCTTCACGTTGGGTTTTAACAGTTCCCCATGCCTTCTCAGAGCTGCAAGCCACAGCCAACACTTCAGGTGACAGGTTTAATTCAAAAATGCAGCTATTACATATTCATGTCCCACATTTGTAGACAAGCCAGCTCTGAAAGGAGATTGCTGATAACAAAATATTTGGTTCACTAAGATATTTCCAGAATATACTTGTGCTTGGTGAAAGAAAAAAGAGCCAAAAAGACAAAAGAGCACTGAAACGATGCTGATACCTATTGCGTTTCTATTTTGTAAAAAAAAAAAAAAAAAAAGCATTGATTTCATCTTAATTCATTCACTGGCAACTTTTATTAATGATATATAAATTCAAATTCAGTATCACGTCCCCCCATACCTCAGTGTTTTTGCTCTGACACTTAACGAGTAGAAATTTGTTTTTGTCCTTTCCTTCTAGAAAATCTAGCATGAACTATAAATTCAAGGAGGAGAGCAAAAGAAGACTTTATCAGATATTCAATATTCCTTTTGAAATTTTGTCATCTTTTCAATTCTCCGCTTTGTGGGCAGCTTTCCAGGGGCAGAGGCCAGATGATTCAAAGGAGCCCTACTATAAATGAAATACGATCATCCTCAAGCCCTGGGTGAAATGACCCCTTATTATAATGGAGCTGCAGGAAATGTGCCCCAGCAGACAGAGAAGCTTCTGATAGTCCACAACATTATTTTTCTTGTTTTCCTTACTAATACAGACCTTGTCCTAACACTGAGGCTCTTTTGTGGGCATTATTTCTGCATCCATTCTCCCCTTTATACAACCACAATTGGCGTACGCATGGCTTTTCCATGCAAACTCTGCAGAGCAGACACTAATAGGCTATGAAATCTATGATATTTGAGAAGCTATAACTTTAAGCAGTGTCAGATAGCTAGGGATGTCCCCTCTATCCCTCACAATATATGATCATATCTTTGGTCACTTCACCTTTTTCCTGATCGCCTCTTAATTTTCTCGAATACATCCCTTCAATGCCTCAACAGCTTTCTCAGAAAAGACAAAAGAAGGAAATCAAGAGGTGCTCAGGAGGCTGGAGAGGAGCTCAGAGGTGTGCTGGCAGCCTCTCGGATTTTCAACTGCTGCTGGCAGTTCTGCCTTGTGTGATAAAGGCATCAGTGTGGGCAAAGCTTGGGTTCCGGCTTGTCATCTGAGTTCATCAGTTTTGTCTCTCACAGAACGCACAGGGATAAAACACCCTCTTATTAGTAATGTGGCTTTCTACCAAGGATCTCAGAATGGTTGAGGTGGCTTCTGGGGGCCAAGTATGTGGAATTTAGAAATTTGGGCCAAGCCAGCACTTCCCATAGCTGGGAGTAGAACACCTGGCTGTAATGCTTACAAATTTTATATATACAATATTCTTTATTGTCATTTCACTTGTTTTCCCCTTTATTTTACATTAAAAGATTACAACCCAATATAAAAATTTCGATGCTTGGGGCACCTGAGTGGCTCAGATGGTCAAGCACCTGCCTTCAGCTCAGGTCATGACCTCCAGGTCTTGAGATCGAGCCCCATGTTGGGCTCCCAGCTCAGCAGGGAATCTGCTTCTCCCTCTCATTCTGCCTCTCCCCTTGCTTGTGCTCTCTCTGTCTCTGTCTCGCTCTCTCAAATGAATAAATAAAACCTTTAAAAAAAATTTCGATGCTATTCTTTTAAGAATAAAGAGGTGATTACAAAGTGTTGTATGGAAACCAATCATGATAGATAACTTTGTTACTTCCTCAGGAAAACTTCTTAAGCGTGGGAGTTAAAGGGTAAAAATAATTTTTCAAAAGATGTCTATTCAGTTAAACTAGTCATCAATTCTCTATGTAAATTCACATGTGTATATGTTTACATATTAAATATACATCAACACAACCTAGCTATTACATACCAGTAATTTAAAAATATATATAAATGAATAGTTGTAACTAGCGTCTCCTTATGACATTTTTTTGCATTAATATACAACTAAAATTATGAATCTTTTTAATATGCTTACTCTCTTCGTCTGTGAGTTACTTGCTCATCCCTTTGATTTATTTGCCTATTTGTGTTTATTTCCATCTTATTGTGAGAAAATTTTTCACTCTTTATTGCTGAAGAGCAATGGTGAAATCGAACAGCGTGTTTTATATTAGCAACTTGTAGAGCCAGGAAAAATATTGCAAGAATTACGGAAAATGTTATACAAACTTTTCTCTAAAGTTCAATTGCTAACACTGTATGAAAAGTATATAAAACTGTTAGTTTTCGAAATATACAGATGACATCCATCATTATACTTTTTAATACTATACTGACCAGAAAGAGTTAAACACCCTTCTAGCGTCCCAGAAGGCAATTTGGATACTGAGATAAAGTAGTTATATTTTTATGCACAACGTGGAAGGAAATGAAATTAATTCAAAGTGTTTCTAATAAAGCCATTTGGGTGTTTTTTGCTACAAATTCATATTGAAATTTTTCTACTGAAATTCTAAAAGCTAAACTTCCTGAACAATGTCAAAGATTGGGTATCTCACTGAATTTTTATTGTAGCTATATAGCAAGACACGCTATATTAATTTTTCAAATTTATTTTCTGCGATGACAACTATATATAACTTTAAATGGTTTTTCTTACCTTATCTCTTGTCCTTATTTGTTCTCAATATATTTGAACAGATGGGTTTGAAATTTGCATCTCCTATCACACCCAAAACAACACACATATGTATATTTTCATACATTTGCACTGCTATAGAATTATCACATGATGAATTTGTAACCATTAGCACGTTTTCCTTTCTTTTTTAAAAAATTAAAATGTAATTAACATACAGTGTTGTGTTATGTTAGTTTCAGGTGTACAATAGAGTGATTCAACAATTCTGTACTTTACTCAGTGCTCCTCAGGATAAGTGTACTCTTGATCCCCTTATTTCACCCTTCCCCACCTCTGTTAACACCATTTTCAATATCAAAACCTAAAAAAAATGTTTAACTATTTCCTAACCTTGAAAGATGTAATAATATTATGCATATCGGCTCTCTAATTTCTACAGATCTTCTAAATCGGTTCAAGTTGTTTATATGAATACATTTTGCTCCCACTAGAATTTGGTCTGAGCCTTTTTTAATAATTAGTATATCTCCACTGATGATTATTATTACCATCTATTTTATACTTTCACACAGGCTGATAGCATTTGAAGATTAAATACAAGTTGCAAGTGCAAAACCATGCCTTCTAAAATTAAAAAAAAATGCATTAAATATCAAATTTAAATCTGCTTTGAAGAAAAAAAATAACACTATAGACTGAAAAAATCCATTTCTAATGGTGACTTTATGTCAGTCCACAGGGAGCCCTATCAAGGCACAGTTGACTAATGACTATCATTTTCAGTTGATTTCATTAGTATTTATGTTATAGTGTAAAGTACATTCCCTTTGGTGCTCTGAAAGTCAGTGATTTACATACACTTAGTGTGAAGATTTTGCTTGGGATAATACAAAAGTGATTTAAACCTAAGTAATGATTTTTCTTTTTGCCTACCTAAATCCACTTATTCGAAAATAAATATTAACTTTTAATAAAATAGCATTTAATGCACTATTGCCACCCATTAAAATAAAACACGATGCTGTCAGCTGACCATCTTCATTCCAGGATAATACGCTATCACAGCCTTCTTCTTGTCAGAAGCATTTGACCATTTTCAATGGAGAGTGTAATTTCAATGAATGATACGCTCTTTCCTAATACAGTAAGCTCATTGGATGATGTTGACCCACAATTAAAGAAAGCTGTTACACAAAGACACATAGACATCCCACCCCACTGGGTTTTCAAACAAACAAATAAAAAAAAATACGTGGTGCTTGGAATTTTGGCCTCAAATACAGTTCCACTTTTTGTAATGTGTGGTTTTTGATTCTAAGAAGAGATTAAAGGTGAAAAAAAACAAATTGTGGATCAGCAGCTTCACAAGAGATACTATTCTGTGCAAGGAGGGGTCCAGAGGAATCAGCACTTTGTTCTTGACATCAAGGAGGAGCCAATAAAGAACAGATAGATCGCAACGAAGTCTGCTTATGCTACAGGCCAAACAAGCAACATAATCAATAAGCGTTATGGGTTGGCAGGTGAGGAGACAATGGCTTGCTCTTAGAAGAAAATCGAAAGCATTGAAAGCTGATATCAGATATCTTAAAATATTCTGACATCTCGCTCTATAGTATAGTTTCCTTAAAGTAAGCATTCATGGCTGCAGGATTCATTTTGTAAGGCTTAAATGAGAACAATTTTAAAGATGCTCTGAAAAAAAGTTCTATCTTCTGAGACCAAATTCAAAGAAAAACATCAGAATGCTTCCTTTTCTGAGTAATAGATATTTTTTACCTATTGTTTGCTTTGGTGGAGAGTGGTTTTGGTACAGTTCTTCAGAAACTAAAATTAACATTTTAAAAAAGCCATTAGTAATGCTCAAGCCAGAGAAATATATTTCTAAAAATTCCTTCTGCTTTAAATAGGTCATCCTCACTGTGTTTTCAACACTGAATTGAGACTAAACCAGAACCCTAAGGATAGTGCATTAGAAAAGTGGTTCCTCAAATCGGACCCCCTAAGCACTAAAAGATTGTCTCTACATTTTTATTCCCACATGAGTAAAGAGATCGATTTGGCATAATCTGCTTTTCTTCTAAAACTTTGATTTCAACACACACCCACACAAACAGATGTTGTGGAATGCATTTAGTTAAGTTTTCTGCTAACTTATCCATGAAATGGGGCTGAAACTTTGCTAACCTTCTCCCATCACACCTCGGTTACATTCTGATTCTCTGATTTAAGTGCTTGATAGGATGGCATTTATTATATCTGTGCTTGTTTACAGCTTCTAATCAGATCCCTAGAGTAAAGTAGTTTTTCTGTGGGAATTATTCGCTGAGGAAAACAACAAGCAAAATGCTTTGAGTGAGACCAAATTTACTTTAAAATTTAGGATATTGAAATTCTACCCAGAATTTGCCTTAAGATATTTATGTGAAGTTCCAAAGAATCTCTTAACTTCTTCCAATTAACCATCAATCAAAGTTTTATGAGATAATATAATTCCAATATTCACCAAGCTACTCATTTAGATACCCCCAATACACAGGCTCATAATTGCCCCCAAAATATTTCAGAATCGCACCTGCATCTATCTGGCTATGCTTTCCTTTGGGAAATACTGGAATATAACCAAGGGAGCACCTGCCACAAGCCACAGGCTCGTTTCTATGACTTTGAAGCAGCCATGGCAGAGGTGAAGTGCTGTCTTTGTCACTGTCATGTTCTCTGTTAAATCCTAACCAGTGAAAAACCTACAGCTGTGCAACTACTTGTTGACTTTGAACTGCCTTTGCTCTGAAATGTAGACAACTGTGCCTACTTGAGAGCAAGTTTCGATCTTTTTTGTGGATAAGATTGATTGACTCCAGACTGATGGAATTCTCTTTCAAGGAACGTGTATTGATACCAGGGAGAATATTGATAAATGCTTATTGACATCCCACTTTATCATTTAGTCCAAATAAGCTTTCAAGCATCAATTGACAAATATGTTTACATCTTATTGATGTAAGAGAAGAAACCAAGATAATTTTACTGAGCTTCTGATGGCATTGATGTTTAAACTGGGAAAGAAAGTGCTAGTTGGGGGACACCTGGGTGGTTAGTCCATTAAGTGTCTGCCTTTGGCTCAGGTCATGATCTCAGGGTCCTGGGATCCAGGGCCCCATCAAGCTCCCTACATAGTGGGAAGCCTGCTTCTCCCTCTCTCTCTGACCCTCCCCCCCACTCATACTTTGTCTTTCTCTCAGATAAATAAATACGTATTTTTTAAAAAGTGCTACTTGGCCTGATTATAAAATGAACTAATGCCCAAGCATCACAAATTAAAAATCAGTCACACAGTTTTAAGATCTAAAGTTTTTCCCATAAAAACAAATGCATTCTAAGCTGTTGTCTAGCATCCTAAATGAGGTGCCAAAGTGTGAATCCCCATCTCTAATTTTATTTTTCTAATCTCATTTTTTTTTTCTCTGTGGAAAAAATAGTCCTCTGAAACAAAATGGTATAATGTTTCTGGTTTATAGAATTGAGGAAAAGAAATCAGTAATTTATGCCTTTTTAAAGAAATTCAGATACATTATGTTAAAAGTCAAAACTTGGGGCTTGTCCAACATTAGTGCTTCTGGTATGTGTTGATCTAAAATCACATGAATGAACTTATTCATTGTTTTAGCAATAATGTTCAGTATTATAGAAATTAAGGCAGAAAAGAGATTCAAAGAGCTTATACTGAAATGCAGTAAAGTTGATTGGTTATATATCAGTTAAAAAAACTCCATTATTAAGCAGGTGGAAAAATAAGTAAAGGTCTGTTTTGCAGAGGATGGAAATTAATTTTTAAAACTTCTTTTCAAGGGAATATTAAACGTGATATTAGCTAAGCAAATCCCATGCAAAATAATTTTAGCTAATGAATATCAATCTTACAGTTTAATGTCTTCTCCATTAGCCCCAAATATTTAATTTCTCAGAATCTGTCACCCTATTCACCTGTCACTGAATGAAGATTATGATTTAGAAGACAGTTATTATTTTACCAAATTCACTTAGCTGTCCTTGGAAAATGTTTGGAATAGATACCAATTTTTAAAATTCACACTTTACCACACATGAAACCTAAGTAAATTATCCCACAATAACAGGGGGACATATAGGAAAACAGTATTTTCCTCTACCAATTTCTGAAAATCATTTTATGAATTTTATGAATTTTTAAATTTACTGTTAATAAAATTAATACATGTTTTTTAAAGAACAATAAAATATGTTAATAAGAATATCAAATCATATCTTTCCATCCATATGCTCACACTTAGCAATATATTATGATAATTTTCCATTTTATTAAGGATATTAGAAAACATGATTTAATGCATAATATTATGTTGAGAGGGTTACCACAACTTTTTTAATCAGTCTGCTATTGTTGGACATTTAAATTTAGGAAAAAATATTGTTAATTAATTTATTAGTTTCACTAGACATTGTTGTATCTCCTGAATATGGCATGCAAAGAAAGAGGAAAATGAAAATTAAAAAGAACTAAGCCCCAAGGCAAAATTACATTCTTTGAGTTCAGAATATGACAAGTGAAGCAATAAATTTTAAAAATTGAGTTTTAGTAGAAGGACAGAAAAGCTGAGCAAAGGAATTAATTATAGAATTAATACAAATAAATTAGTGACACTAAGTAGTATGTCAAGTGCAAACTTATGTTTAATCATAAAATTTCAGTAGTTCCAAACTCTTGCAAAGCTTAGGAAGATCCTCTGCAATGATCATCTTGTTCTCAAAGTACGGCAAACGACAGAAAGACATATAATTTTACTTCTACACTAAAATCCCAAAGAGCAATCATGCTCTCTGACTTGTTTTCTTTTTTTTTTAAGATTTTATTTATTTATTTTGAGAGAAAGACAGAGATAGCGACAGAGATAGCAGGAATGGGGAGGAGAAGGAGAAGCAGGTCTGCACTGAGCAGGGAGCACATTGTGGGGCTCTATCTCAGGACCCGGATCATGACCTGAGCAGAAGGCAGACATTTAACTGACTGAACCACCCAGGGACTCCTCTCTCACTCATATTTTATTCTCATACTATAAATGCCATCTTTAGTCATGATCAGGACCAGACTCACAGGGAAAATAGCAATTATACTGAAAAGGCAGGAGTCAAAGATCTGCTACACAGATGAAACAGAAAGAGACAACCACGGCAGGGGAACCAGTGGGTTTGAAGAAGAATGAGAATTGTCTGAAACTAGAGTTGACTTCGAGATCACTAATATTAATGAGTTGTTAGTGTCATGTCAATCCCTGGCTATTTTAAAAATAGAGCACCCAGCAAAATAAGAGATTCAAAATTCAGGTAACATTTCAAGCTCAAAGGAGATGGGTAAAGAAGCGACGTGTCAAATTTCCTCAAACTTTGATATTTATTTTATTTAAAAATTTCACACAAAAAAATTATGCCCACCATAACTCAACTACCACCACACTGTACAAGAAAAATTAAAAGAATGGAGGACAATGCATCATCCTCACAGTAGTTTTGAATGTTTTAAAGTAGAAAATAGAAGAAGAGGAGTTGATATAATTCCAGAAATCAAAAGGTTTATATTAGTTTCTGCTACCACACAGAATGGAGTAAAAGAGACCCAGTCTGCCTTCCTGCCTGCAACAATTAATGAACCAGATGAAGTACATGAACTTTAAAACAAACAAACAAAATATATGAATATAAATAGCAGACAAAAGAGGCGAAACAATATATGGACACCAGATAACAAAGCAGTGATCCTGAGAGATGGAAACAAATGATGTGAGCCCCATGGTGGCCCCAGTTGGAGTCTTGGAGGACGTTTTCAGGTTGTGGTTCAGGCAGAGAGGCTCAGGTGGAATCCTGTGGTCACCTTCAGTTTAGGAGATGCAAACCGGAGTCTGGGGAGACCAAGGAAGCTAGTGTTAAAGGGCAGAGTATCAGTCAAAGGAGATCTCACAAAAACAAAATAATAGAGATCTGCAGTAAGGTCTTCAGCAGATTACTGATCATACGTGCCTATGAAGAAACTACCAAGTCTGGAAAAGAGCCACCTGAAAGAATTAGAAGCTTACACACGGCTGGGAATAGTGCCTAGTTCCACCAGCCATAGCACAAAAGTTCATACTTCAAAGGGCATCCAGAAGGGCACTCAGAAGGGTTTTACCTTCATAAGTGTACATTAGTTTTCCTACTGTATTTTCTATTCTTAGTTCATTAATTTTCATTCTCATTTTTATTATTTTCTTCCTTCTGGCTTTGGGTTTTGTTTGTTCTTTTACTTTTCAGTGTCTTACAATGGTAGGTTGGCTTATTAATTTAGGATTTCTTCTTTTTTTATTAGAGGAGTTTACAGCTATGAATTTCCCTCTATGCCCTACTTTAGCTGCATCCCATAGTTTCTCTATGTTGTTTTCATTCACCACAAAGTGGTTTTACTTGCCTCAAAGTATTTTCTAATTTCTCCTTTGATTTCCTTTTTGATGTACTGGGTTTTTTAAGGGTATGCTTTAAACTTTTTTTCATATCTGGGAGATTTTCAAATTTCTTTCTGCTGTTGATTTTTAATGTAGTCCAGTGCACTCTAATTCTTTGAACATATTTATCATGGCTGAAGTCTTCATCCATTAAATCTAGCATCTGGTCACTCTCACATGCATTTTTTTTTTTTTTGTCTGCTTTTTTCCAGTGCATGGACCAGACTTTCCTGTATCTTTACATATCTCTTTATGTTTTTTTGGGAACTGGACATTTAGGTAATATTTTTTTTTGTCTGCTTTTTTCCAGTGCATGGACCAGACTTTCCTGTATCTTTACATATCTCTTTATGTTTTTTTGGGAACTGGACATTTAGGTAATATTTAGGTAATTGTAGCAACTGTATGTACTGGTAACAGCACTCCCCCCTTCCCACCTTGTTATTGTTATTTTTTTGTTTACATCTTTAGTGATTGGTTGGATTACTTTAGCAGTTTACTTCCTTCACCACCTCTGCCTTATAGTATCAAACCTATGATGTTGACCTTTGGGGCAAGCAGCCATAGGTATACCCACAAAAAACCTGGAAAGACAAAGGCTTTGGCAGGGCTTTTTTAGTCCTATATTTTTATTACTTCTTCTAGCTGTGTGGTAACATCTCTAATTTTCACCATTGCTCTCTTGTTTGAACAATGCATTTAGGTCATAAATTGCAGGGCATACAATTCAATCAAACAGAGACAACTACAAACTGATGGTTCCACAAATCAGTGCTTGAGATTTCCCCAACCCCAGGAGGGCTATTTTTCCCAGTTCCCCCAGCCCACAATTCAGCCTATATCTCCAATGAATCTGTCAATCTCTTCTCAATGCCTTGCACCCAAATAGCCACTGTCTTTGAAGAACGCTCTTAAAGTTCTCTAAGTTCTGCTGCAAATGAAGTCAATTCCTTTGGTGAGGAATTTGGTGGTCTCTCTCCTACAACCTTTTCTTCTTCCAAGCAAAATCTATGAACCACCATCCTGGTGCTTGAGATGGTTCAATAATGTATTTCTGTCTGAGTGATATCCCCCATTTAGGAGCTGAGCTCTCAGTAGATGTAGGAGCAGAAGCCCCAGGTCTCTTTGGCTTGTGTCTCTCAAGATGGCACCCTGATCCCGTGATTCAAACCAACGGTGATTGGGGTCCCATTATTATCAAGTGCCACATCAAAGGTAGAGCCTCTGTCCAATCTGAGGGGGCTAGGGAGAGAAGGGAGCCCCTAATTTTCAGTTGCATTCCAACTTAGTCTTAGCAATATGTAGCTAGAGACAAGATAAGAAATCATGTCCTGCCACCCTTAGGAAGATAGCCTTCTAACTGGGAGCTGGATGAAGAATAATCACTGTGTTCTCCAATTGTAGTTCCATACCAATCTGGAGTGGACATTCCGCCTTATTGAGCAGGAAAGTGAGAGCTACTGTGTGGGCTTTAGTTCATACACCACTGACCCTTGCATTTCTTAACAAGTTGTAGTATATTTTCTTGAATAAATATTCTTCATTTGTTGTATGCCCTTAAGGCCATTAAGACTTCAAATTGTTATTTTTCAAAAAATAATTTTACCAGTTTTGATGGACAACATATCTGCAAAACTCCTTACACTGTCATGCCAGAAATGGAGCTCCCAACCTAGAATTCTATACCATGTAAAATTGTCTTTCAAAAATGAAGGCAGTTCCTTAATGACCAATGATGTTGAACATCATCAAATCACTTATTGGCAATTTGTATATTTTCTTTGAAAAAGTATCTATTCAAGTCCTTTACCCATTTTTAAATTGGATTGTCTTTTTGTTGTTGAGTTGTAAGAGTGTTTTATAAGTTCTAAATATTAGACTTTAGTCAAATATGTGATTTACAAATACTTAATCCCATTCTGTAGGTTGTCTTTTTATTTTCAATAATGTTCTTTTTTTTTTAATATTTTATTTATTTATTCGACAGAGATAAAGACAGCCAGCAAGAGAGGGAACACAAGCAGGGGGAGTGGGAGAAGAAGAAGCAGGCTCATAGTGGAGGAGCCTGATGTGGGGCTCAATCCCATAACGCCGGGATCACGCCCTGAGCCGAAGGCAGACGCTTAACCGCTGTGCCACTCAGGCGCCCCTCAATAATGTTCTTGATACACAAAGTTTTTTATTGGATGAAGTCCAATTTATCTATTTTTTTTCTGTTGTTTCTTGTGCTTTTGGTGTCAAATAAAAGTCCATTAAAAAAATCTAAGGTTGGGTGGCACCTGGGTGGCACAGTGGTTAAGCGTCTGCCTTCGGCTCAGGGTGTGATCCCGGCATTACAGGATCGAGTCCCACATCAGGCTCCTCCACTATGAGCCTGCTTCTTCCTCTCCCACTCCCCCTGCTTGTGTTCCCTCTCTCGCTGGCTGTCTCTATTTCTGTCGAATAAATAAATAAAATATTTAAAAAAAAAAACCTAAGGTTGGAAAAATTTACTCTTTTTTCAAGAACTTTATAATTTTAGCTCTTGTATTTAGTTCATTGATCCATTTAAAGTTAATTTTTGTATATGACATGACATTTTGTATATGACATGAGGGGGTGAAGTGAACAGGAAGAAGAAGAATCAGGAAGAAGGAATGACAAAGGCTGATGAGGAACTTTCTGGGTGTGATGGATATATTTGTTATCTTGATTGTGGTGCTGGTTTTATAGGCGTATATAGATATGTTAAAACTTACAACATTTATAATGTGCAGTTTACTATATGTTAATAAATGTCAATGAACCTGTTAAACAGAAAAAGTCATGGAAAAAGAAATAAAAACCTATACTTTTAAAGCTACCACAGTCCTCGAAGTAATCAAGTTGAAAGTAAAAATATATTTAAAAATTACTTCTTCTCAGCTTACATTGATCTGTAGCATGAGATCAGAGAACATTGTAATCATTAATGAAAGTGTTCACTACAGTTGTATCCTTTTAAGTTGGATTCTGATCATGTTTCTGTGGTTGCTTACCTTTTCAGCCTAGGTTACGTATGCACCTGTGCTTCTTTATTGATTCATACATAAATAGGATGAAAATTTATTGAGTGCATTCTATGTAGTTAATAGTGCCAGTGTCTGAAAGTGCTTAGCATATAGCAGTTATTTGATAAATCATTATTAATTGAATGAAGAAAGAAATTGATAATAGGCACTGTTTTTGTCACTTCAGATGCAGAGGTTAGAAAAATAGTCATATTTTCTGGTCTCTTGGAGCAAAGATCAAAACTTGTCATTCGACAGAACAGGTAGTATATAGACATTTTCTTATATTTGTTTTTTTAAAAGTTTACTTAGAGCATACTGAATCTTTCACATTAGATGTTCGAATCTCTTATTACCCTTTGAATCCATGCCGTGCTTTTGTAGCATTTTAAGAAAATATCTACTACTGAGAAATTTAAAACATAAATTCCTTCACCTTACTGAGAACAATTCTGTTCTGACAACTAGAAAATGGGCTTCTTTGAGCAATATGTTTTCCTTTTAAATATTTGTAATACCTCTGAGTGTCTTTGTTCATCACCATAAAAAGAAGTTTCAAAAATGAATTGCAGTACTTAAGAGAGATATGAATTAGAAAACAAAGAGGCTATCTACCGTAAACACTTAATTGTGTACATCTTTATAAAAGCGGGGTCCATAAATCACATTATTAAATATTTAAAATGTGTATCTTGTTTTTATGTCTTATATGGTTAGGCCTATCTGCATCTTCTAAACTAATATATTTAAGATTTCTCAAAAAGGAAATCTATTGATGATTAATTCAATAACTCACAATTATTGTTTCAGCTCATTTGTTACGGTATGAAGTCAAACCATGATTTCTACCATACTAATCTAATTATTGTAGCTTTATAGAAAGTATTGAAGTCTCTAGGATAAATCCTCCAATTTTTTTGGCCAAGATTTTTTTTTTTTAAGATTTTATTTATTCATTTGACATAGAGGGAGACAGCCAGCGAGAGAGGGAACACAAACAGGGGGAGTGGGAGAGGAAGAAGCAGGCTCCCGGTGGAGCAGGAAGCCCGATGCAGGACTCGATCCCATAACACTGGGATCATGCCCAGAGCCAAAGGCAGACATTTAACGACTGAGCCACCCAGGCGCCTCAGTCAAGATTGTTTTATCAGTTCTAAATCCTTTGCATTTCTGTATACATTTTATTATCAGCTTGTTGATTTCTATTGTAAAAAAGGGTCTTCTGTGATTTTTATTGAATTTGGGTTAACCCTATCGATCATTTTATCAGAACAGAGAAAAGTTCAAACATAAAACTAAAAATAAAGGAAATAAAATTGGCAATATTTTAGCAAAGTTGAACATTAACTAAAAATTCATTTATTTTCACTTTGAGTATATTTAAATTTTCATTGAGGTATAATTTACATACAATCAATTGCATAGAGCTATGTGTACAGTTAAATGAGCTTTGACAAATCCATATATCTATCCATCTAACCACACCCCACTAAGATGCAGAACATTTCCATTGCCCCTGAAAGTCCCCTTAAACACTTTCCCAGGCAATTCTACCACACCCCCCAAATAGAAACAACCATTCTACTCATTTCCATTAGGATAATTTGAGTGTTTAAAAATTTTATATAAACGGACTTATACAATGTTTTTGTCTCTGTGGTAGTCTACTTGAGCCGCCATAACAAAATACCATAGATTGGGTGGATTAAACAATAGGGATTTATTTCTCATAGTTCTGGAGGCTAGAATTCCAAGATCAGATTGCAAATTCTAGGAAGGGTTTTCTTCCTGATTTGCAGATGGCTGGCTTCTCCCTGTGTGCTCACATGGCTTTTCTTTGGTGCATATATGAGGAGAGAGAAAAAGATTGGAAGGGGGCAGGGAGGGAGAGACTTCTCTAGTGTCCATTCTCTTAATCCTGTCATAAGGAACCCATCCTCATGACTTCATCCAACTACTATTACTTACCAAAACCTCATCTGCAAATATCACATAGGGGGTGAGGTGTTCAACATGTTAACTTGGGTGGAAAGGGAGACACAAACACTCAGTCCATACCAGTCCATTCGTTCATCTTTTTCTTCCTCTCTGTCCCTGCTTCTCTTTCCTTAGCATATTTTTGCAATTCATCCATGTTATTGTATATATCTGTAGTTTGTTAATTTTCATTGCTGACTAGTATTTCTCTGTGTAAAGATTCCACAATATGCTTTCTTTTCCTACTGATGAACATTTTCCCCTCAGTTTGGGGCTTTAATGAGTAAAGCTCCTATGAATAATTTTCTGTACTCTTCTGGTCAGAGAATATCCTCTGAGTTATTTCAATGCTCTGAGATTTACTGAAAATTATTTATGATAAAACATATGGTGCACCATGGAGAATGCTCCATACAAAAATAATATGGAGTCTATGACCACGGGGTGAGACATTCTATAATGTGAACTAGGTTAAGTGTATGGATCATTCTTTCATTTGAAATCTTGAAATTTTAAAATCTAATTGCATTTGTTTATTTTTCTATTTCTCCTTTGACTTCTGTCAGTTTTTGCTTCAAATATTTTAAAGCTCCGTTTTATGATGAGTACACATTTAGGTGTATTATGTGTTTTTGAAGAATTGACTCATTTGCCATTATGGAATATTTTTTATTTTTCTCTGGTTATATGCCTTGTCTTGAAGTCTATTTTGCCTGATATTAATAAAGAGAATTCAACTTTCATATATTAGTGTTTTCCTGGTATATGTTTTTCTATCCTTTTACATAAAACCAGTCCTTGTCTTCATATTTCAAGTGTATCTCTTACAAATAGCATAAAGTGGTTCTTGCTTTATTAAAAATCTAAAATGAAATCTCTTTTCAGTGGAACATATAGATTACCTACATTATCTGCAAATGTTGATATGGTTGAATTTATGTCTACTACCTTGCTATTTGTTTTTTCCTTGTCCCATTTAGTATTTATATCACATTATCTCCTTTCCTATCATCTTTTAGGAGAATTAAGGACACACTAATACTGTTTCACTTCAGATGTAACATACTAATCTTACAACAGAGTAGTTCCATTTATTCCCTCCCACATTTGGTATTATTTCTGTCATACATATTTGTTAAATATATTATAACTCCACAAATACATTGATATCACATTAATTTTTCACAGTTGGTTATCTCTTAAATAAATTAAGATACAGGAAACAAATCTAAAAAATAAGTATACTCACATATTTAGAATTTCTGGCATTCTCCGTGCCTTTGTGTGACTCAAAGTTTTTATCTAGTATTATTTTCTTTAAGATGAATAATTTCTTTTTAATGTTTAACAATTTTTTTTAATCAGGTGTTGCTACTCTAAAATGTTTTCATTTCCTTGCCATTTTTAAAGAATATTTTTGAAGGATTTTTGCACAATGTGTTGAAGGATATTTTATGTAACATTTGTGAAGGATATAGAATTCTAGGTAGAAGGTATTTTGATTTCCCCATTCAGCATTTAAAAACATATGGTCCCACTGTCTCTTGCCTTGCAATGTTTCAAATAACTGGGTAGCAGTCTCCATATATAATGTATTTTTAAACTCTGCTTGCTTTTAAGATTTTTTTTTTACTTTTGGTTTTTAACAATTGATTATTATATTCTTGGGTGTGCCTTTCTTATTTGGGGCTTGCTGAACTAATTAGATAATTTTTCAGTCAAATTTGGAAAATGGCTATTATTTATTCAAAAAAAAATTTTTTTCTGCCCAAGTCTTTCTCTGTTTTTCCATCTGGACCTCAGTTACTTGTTTGTCAGACTTCCTGATGTTGTCTCAAAGTTCAGGGAGGCTTTTTCCCTCATCTTCTTTCCCTCTCTATGCTTCAGTCTTGATAATTTTATTTGACTCTTTTTAAATTCACTTATCTACTCTTTTGCAATGTCAAAGTTTCTTTTAAGCCTATTTAGTGTCATTTTTATTTCAGAAATTGCATTTTTTAGTTCTATAATTTCCTTTTATATAATTTCTATTTTTCTTTTAAGAAAACACATCCGTTTATTTATTTTGTATGACTTTTCTTTAAATCCTGGCATGTGTTTATAGTATCTGCTTTAGAGCCTTTGTCTTCAAATACCAACATCTGTATCATGCACTGATATGTTTTTCTTATTTTTCTTGGGTATGGGCCACATTTTCCTAATTCTACACATTTTAATTGTTTTTAATGTAACGTGGACATTGCACATGCAATATTGTGGAACATGTAGGTTTTATTAACTTCCCATAAACAGCTTTGCATCTTCCTCTGATAGCCGGTACATTCCTAATAGATCTGTTTTATGTTGTGGAGAGATGAGTTTTGACTTCAGAGTACCGGTATGTTGAGAAAAGGTCTTTCCTCCATGGTTAGGTATGATTTTTCTAGACACACCAATGAATACTTAAAAGATTCAGGCCCTCATTTTCCCACTCTGAATGGTTGGAACTCTAATAATTGTTAGTACTGTATGAAGTCTGGAATCTTGTCTCAGTCCACAAGACCCCCAGTAGTGGTTTTCTGGTAAGGACCATAGAGTTTCACATTGTCCGTGTGCATGTGAGTATCTGACCAAAAATTTAAGGAGACTTCGAAGCATATTGCTGGAACTTCTGTTCTAGACTATATTCTTCTTTTAAGCATTCTACTTGAAATTTTTAGTATTATGAGTATTCTACTTGAAATTCTACTTGAAAATTCCAGTCACTTCCTCAACCCTTATATCTGATCTCCTTTCTCTCTGCCCAACAAGGCTGTTACTCTCAGTTTGAATCCCCTATCCTATGCTGGGTGCGAAGTGCCTCAGGCAGAAAGTTGGGGGGTAGTGGAGCTTGCTTCATGTTTTCTCCTTCTCTCAAGGATCACAGGCAGGGACTGTTTGTTGTTACTGTCTGAAGATAGAAACTTCATACATTTTGGGGGGGAGTCCCAATTTAAAACCTATTTATTTAGAACAACATCTTACACCAGTTAATTATTTCTGGGACAGGAATTTCCATAGTGCTTTTTGGGTTATTTTTTTCTAAATGAATCTCTAAAGTGTTTCAGCACTATCTGTTTTAATCAGAGAAAAAAATTCAGATTCAAAAATTTAAATTAAACATATTTTCTTTCTTTACAATAGTAAAGCGTTCTATCTCAATGTAGAAGTAATTGATTAAAAACACTAACTACCGAGGGGAGGGGGATCTGGCTGGCTCAGTCAGAAGATCATTCAGCTCTTGATCTTGCGATTGTGAGTTTAAACCCCACATTGGGTGTAGAGATTACTAAAAAATAAATAAATAAACTAAAAACATTACCTGAATATCCTAAACCTGTGGTTGAAATTATTTTCTCCAGTAGTTCTCAATTCCATAACTTAAAATTACACATCTATTTGTTTTTATCTTTGACTTCCTTAAAAAAGTTTTCTTTCAAGCATTCAGAGTAGTAGAATTGGTATCATAAATAACCATCTATGTGCGTAATATTCTAACATTCACATGAAATTATGTTTTAATAGCACAAAGAGCAAAAAGTATGAGATGATAAAATATAGTATAAATAGCAAACATACCAAAGTCAATATTTTAAGTGACAGAAAAGTTGAATAAATTAATAATTGCCACAACTCCATGTAGCAAGTTGACTCAGTGACACATAGAAATGCATAAAGCTTTTGCTAAATTAACTGGCTCCTCTTGAGTAATCACAGTCAAACAGGTCTCATCAAAAGTAGGCAAAATAGTTCTGTTATTACCATTACAGACATAATTTTTACAGTGCAATCGCTTTGGGGTCACTAAAAATTCTTGTTTAATGAGGAAGGCTATTTCTCTTGTGACACATTTTTTTTCTTCCCAGAGAAGTTAAAGTTTTCGAGAATTTCAGAAAGTCCTAAGGGCAATTCCTAAAAGGACTGATAGCCTTGGACCTTGGCAGCTCTGGCAGCAAAGTATATGGATTTTGTACAATGCTTTATATTTCTAAGCCAAAATAACTATGTAATTATTTTGTAATTATAAAGCAATCATTTACTGGCAACTAGAAGTTTTTCATTTTTTATGGTAATTCCAAGTATAACTACCGTATAATTTGTAAGAAAGAAATAGCTGTGCAATTACTCTGTATTAACACAGTAATTACCAAATATGTCCAGACTTATTTGTGTCTTATGACATAGAGATTCCCACACCTGCAAACTGCAAATTACATAGCTGCTGTATATGCTTTCTTCATGTGGTCTACCCTAAAACAAAAGGCAGTGGGGTTGGATTTCATTTCATCTTATCATTGTATTAGGTTATCAGTTGAATGCAGTATTTTTTCACAGCTGTGTCTGAGGTTGCAACTGAATTGCTTCAACAGAGAAAAGGAGAAATAGTTTCATAGCTGCAAGAAAAGGATAGTACAGTTCAAAGTTTTGAAGTCAAACAGATATGTGCCTGACGTCTAGCTTGCTTACCTTCCCACAGAGTAATTCAGATTAATTACTTGCCCTAATTTTCTTCATCTGTAAGATAAGATTTCTAGATTTCTAAATTTCAGGGATGTTATAGAACTAGATAAGTAATATGCATAATTATCTATCATTATGATCTGTTCAGCCAGTCAACAATTCATTTCCCAAATATTTATGTGCCTGCCAGTCACCTTTTAGACACTAGGAAAATGATGAGAAAAACAGACATAATTCCTGTCCCCATGGAGTTTAGGTTCCAATAGCATACATTAACCATAATTGAATTATCACAAACACATAGATGTAAAATTATAACTGCGGTAAGTGCCATGAGGGAAAGGATACACTGCAATGAAAGCAAACCTGCCCTGAGCTAAGTCTTAACTGGAAGAGTTAAGGGCGGTCACACAAAATACCTGTACACGAGTGTTCACAATAGCTTTATTTATAGAAGCCCAAAGCTGGAACAGACCAGATGTCCAGCAACATATGAATGTTTAAACAAACTTTAATACATAAGTACCACTCACTAATAAATACTACTCAGCAATAAAAAAGAACAAACTATTTGATACATGTCAAAACTTGGATGAATCTCCAAGGAATTATGCTGAGTCATTCCCAAAAGATTACATAATGCATGATTCCATTTATATATTTTTTGAAATGACCAAATTTTAGAAATTGACAGCTGTTTCGCGGTTGCCAGGGGATAGGAGGAAGGTAGCTGTGTTAGAAAAAGACGGCACAAGGGATCCTTGTGGTGAGAGAAATAGTCAAGATCTTATCTGCGGTGGTGTTTACATGAACTTATACATGTAATAAAATCCTATAGAATTTTATATTAAAAAAGTAAAGAGACAGAGAGACAGAACTCCTCTGCCTAACCTATCTGGGATCATTTCCTGTTGTGGTCAAGTTCCAGCCAAGTATTTTACTTAGTATTTAAACACAGATCATTTAGGATAAGGAATTGGTTACCCAGGTGCTGGAAGAGCTAGGAAGCCAAGCTGGATGGTGAAGTGAGAGCCAGAAACCAGTGCTCCCACTAAGGCTGAAGGGGCATAAGAAGGGGTCAAACTAACTACCAAAAAAACAAAACAAAAACAAAAACAAAAACAAAACAAAACAAAACAAAACAAAAAACCCAAAAAACAAAAACCAGTATAGAATTAAATACATACACACACACACACACACACACACACACACACACACACAGGTAAATGAGCCTAAGTAAAACTGGGGAAATACAAGTAAGATAAGTGGACTAAGTTCAATATGGTTATAATATTGCACCTTACTTTATAAAATGTTGTAACTGGGAGAAGTGGGTAAAAGGCACAAAGGATCTGTTGTATTATTTCTTACAACTGCGTATAGATCTACAATTGTCTCAATAAAGATTACAATCAAAACACATTGTATTTCTGTAATCTCCCTTCTTCAAATACGTAGATAGATAGATGATAGATAGATAGATAGATAGATAGATAGATAGATAGATAGATAGATGATAGGTGAATAAATAAATCCCATAAAAATTCAAAGATGGAAAGAGCTAAGAAGAGCTATCTTCAGAAGGAATAAAGACTGTGGCAGAAAAAGCACAGCATATTGAAGGAACCCAAAAAGATCTGTGTGTGTGTGTGTGTGTGTGTGTGTGTGTGTGTGTGTGTGTGTGTCTGTGTGTAGCAGAGAATAGGGGAAAGGTTTGATAGGACAATGAAGAGAAGTCCAAAGTCAGATCGTTCAGACGCAATATTAAAAGATTTCATAAAAAAGAATGAAATCTTGCCATTTGCACCAACATAGATGGATCTAGAGAGTATAATGCTAAGTGAAATAAGTCAGTAAGAGAAAGGCAAATACTGTATGATTTCACTCATATGTGGAATTTAAGACACAAAACAAATGAACAAAGGAAGAGAGAGAAACCAAAGAACAGACTCTTAGCTATAGAGAATAAGCAGATGGAGGTGGGTTGGGGGGGATGGGGAAACAGGTGAAGGATTAAGAGTGCACTTATCTTGAGGAGTGCTGAATAATGTATGGAAATGTTGAATCACTATATTATATCTGAAACTAATATAACACTCTAGGTTTAACTACACTGGAATTAGAATTAAGTTTCTTTTTTTCACTAAGCAAAATGATTTAAGCTCTGAAACTATTATTCTGAAAGACTTAAGTTTGAAGGAAATGGAAAAATATACAATTGTTCAACTCTTTTCCCTACCAGAACTTTAAAGCAAAACTAAAGGAATTTGAAAAGTGCACAACCACAAGAACCAAGAAATGAGAATGAGAGACAGTAGCAGATAAGGTACCTCAAAACATGTTTGAAGCATAGACCTTTGGTGCATAGACCTTTGGTGGAGATACAGGTTTCCTCTTTAGATCCCTAGGACCTTGCGTCTTGGATTCACGCCGTCACACATGGGGCAGTGGCGAAGCTCTAACTGGGAAGAGAATGTATACAGAGAGAGGAGCTGGTTGCCTGGGTCCCCATTCCAAGCCCGCGGGGCAAGGACACCACCACCCAGGAAGAAGCCCCTCTCCCTCCCAATGTCTCCGGTCACACCGTCCACCTTCTCTCATAATTTCAGTTGTCAGACATTTTGTTCCATCCCAACCTACCATCACCCAGGCGTGAAATTCAAGGAGAGGAGGAAGGAAAAAAGGGAGAAAGGGGAAAAACAAAAGGCTTATTCAAAGAAACGTATAAATAGAAGTGAAAGATTAGAATTAAAATTATTAAAATAAGAGCAAATATGTTAAACATATTCTTCCCCCCCCTCCCAGCACAGTAAATAGTGGGTTTATTGTAGAAAGCTTGAAAAAGTAACAGTTTAAAGCCACCATTGGAAATACGTGTCAGAATCAGCAACAGATATTTAAAAATAAAAAATTAATGCTTTGGGCATCGAAGATGCATTGGAAACTCCATGCTGCCTTATTCTTGGCGACGCTGGCTTTCAGTGTTGCTCCGGACTTCCCATCTGAATGGAACCCCTTACTCTCTCAAAGTGTCCTTTTTGACAGATAAATTACATGAGTGCCATGACTATGTATAAACTCCCTGTAAAATGGACTATTTTACTCCATGTAAAATACATCGTACTGAGAGTTGAGTCCTCCATAGAGCCTCAAGGAAATTATAATCTTTTATTGGCCAGGGACCAAATATGGCATGGACAATGATAAATTTTGACAATCATCAATCTAAACCTATTCTAGCCACTTTACATGTTAAACAATTTTAAAAAGAAAAAATATATCTTAAAATTTTGAATAAACTCAGTTTTCAAGGACTTTATAAAAAGATAGGCATACCCTGACAGTTTTGAAAAATGTTTATTCAGTTCTCCTCTCTACATAGAACAATTGCGTAGGGAAAAAAAATAGGTCTAACATTTAAATTTCAGAGATCCAGTTTTAAAGCTCCTCCTCTTGCCTTTTATTGAGGTGTCAAGTACTTTTTTTTTTTTTTTGCATAGCTGGCAGAATGAAGTTTCTCATAATTTATTGAAATTCACTTAATGCTCTGTCAGCCATCACAATTTATTGCAGTATTGTCCAGACAAGCCAGAATACAATAATAGGATACAAGATGATGTATTACAGAATAAGCCAAGAAAGAAAAAACCTCAATTAGATACCAAAATGAGATTGTTTTAAGGAGTTAAAACTAAAAATGTGTCTATTTCATAATTTCTCAGCTGAAAGCAACCTGAAATTGCAAAGGAAAAAAAAATAGAAAAGATTATTTAAACTATTGTGTAGCTAGGAGGGCTTTGCCATCTCCTCCAATAAGTCTAGAGTGATAAATGTTCGAATCGGATTAATTGATGGGTAGCAAGTGTCAATACTCCCTCGAATGCAAGTGACTGCTGAAATAGAGCTGTTCTAACAGCGATCCTCACTGTTAGCTTCCCCAGCTAACAAAACTAGTTGAAAAGGGATGATCTGTCTTCAAAAGGAATGGGAAAGTATCAATGTAGCCATTAACTAGCATAGTCTTATGTCTGAAACTCCTTTTTTTTTTTAATGTGAATTATAAGTGAAAAAATACAACTCTACCAATTAGGAAAAGTTAACTTCTTTAAAAATATAAGCAAGCCATATGTTTATAATTTATTCAACGGATACCTAAAGGCGGTATCATGATACGTATAAAGATCTTCCATTAGAGGTAACCTTATGTTACAAGAGGTTTCCAGCCTAAAGAAAATTCAGTTATCTGGATTAGATTCCCTTCTACCTTGTTCTTTTCCCTGAATTTGGTAAGAGTCACACATCTCAAGCAATAAGAGATACAGAAGAAAATGCATACAGGAAAAGAGATATTGATGGTTTAAAGAAAATTTGGAAGGTTCATCTGATGAATAATACTGATATTGTAATAATAACATTTTGTGAACTCTTCTCTGAGTGTTCAAGGGGACAGTGTATGTATGAGTTTGCTTATTTACTCTTATTTACTTGAAGACGAGTCCCAGACCCCATTTCGAATGGTACTTCCAGCGTTGTACTAAGGGCATGGATTTCTGGAAAAAAATCCTTACATGGAACTTTATTATAAATCATACTGTATCATTACCAAATAAACTGATTTACTGAATAAAAATATCTATAATGATACTATGAAAAACAGAATTTTTCATTGTCTTGGATCTGGATGTCAGCTGCCATTTTTTAAAGTGACAATAAAACATTAGTTTTAGAAAAGAGTAAATCAACTTGAATACTTCAAAATGTCAGTCTGGGGCCATGAAGCACTAAAAGCTGAAACAAAAGAGGCAGAGAAAGGCATTTTACAGGAAATGGTCTATTCACAGAAGGCTTTAACGTCAACTTTTCCCTGTATATTCTTAGAAAAAGAACACAAATTTCCCACCCTTTGAAAACATACATTTTCCCGGTAAAAGCAGCCTTATGCTTCGTCTCCCCACTCCCACTCCACCTGTGATTTGGCTTTTGGGCCATCTCTGTGCCTCAGCATTTCTGCCATCCACTGAACATAGCAGGTGCAAGACACAATTTGATGGCATTTTCCTTGCCTCCCAGTTCAGCCCAGGCGTACAAACCACCTCCAAACCTCTAACAGAAATTGCATTGACTAAAACGCTAACAAACATTTCCATTTGGTGCCTAGAGCTTTGAATAGCTTAATCAACATACGAGTAGGAGACACTGGTGCGCACATTACCTTTTCTTCTCTTGCTCGGCTCCTATTCGTCTGTTATCTCAATTACAGATTTCTAGGGGCTGAGGGTAGTGCACACTGGCCCTGTAAAGCACAGTTATTTGCAGATATTGCTACAAAATTGGTGTCATTTCTTGCAGTAAATTTTAAGTATATCCAAATTCGCTTGATGAACGTGTTACCTTATTTCCACATGTTTTTGGATATTAGATTTGGGTAGAAAGAAACCTTGCTTGAAGTTTTTCTTTTTTCTAATTTGAGACTATGAAAGATATTCATTGTTTTTCTATACCATGGAGCTCACCAATGGAAGGGTCCAGCAGTAGAAACACAGGGACCAAAAGAGAAGAATGGGTAATAGGAAGAAAAAAGCAGGGAAAACAAACAAATAAACAAAACCCCAAACCTTGACAAATGTTATCAGTTTATTGTGATATAAACGCAAAAGAAGCTCATTTCTCCCTGCTGGCTGTCTTAAACATTCTGCATTGCTTCCTTTTCTTTATCTTAAATGATATCTTGGGGAGTTTCCTATAGTTTTAGGATCTCTTTCAGTTCCTCAGATCAGCCCAACTTAAAGTTTTAAGCTCAAACTCTGTTAAAATAATCTCCTTTCTTCCCTTCCCTCAGTCAAACTGGAGCTGGGATCCTGACTTCTTGCTGGAAAGGGGAGGGAATGTGCTTAATCTGGGCTTACACGATGGGGAGAAGTGGTAGTTTCCGAAAGGCGGCTGACGTCCTAAATTCCCTAGAAAGAGAGGGACCCGGATTTGGGGTTTCTGAGTCTTGAATAAATGTTCTACACATTTAGTCCACTCTGCCCTGTCTCTAACAACATGACTTTCAGGCACAGTTGCTTTGTTCACCTGCATTTTTAAACAAGTAGTTTTTCAAATTGCAGGTCCGTTTTGCAGTGTTTCCCAACCTTCTTTTCAGTTGCCCCCAAGGAAACTTTTCAGACATCTCTTTTTTCTAACATGAAATGTTAATACCACAGACAGACTGTATACTCATTTCTGTGCTGTGACCCTGGGGAGGGCCCCAAACCACATGCTGCCTAGGTTTCCCTTGCCCCCCAAAACCCATTTTTACCTCCTTGGGGACAATATCACTCCCATTGAGAAGGCTTGATTTAGGGGATTTCTATTAGCATTTTTTTCACATGAGCCTGAGAAAGAATAGAAAATGTCAGTGTGTATCACAAACAGTATAACAGGAGGTATTGTTTTATGAAATGTTCTTCCAAAATTATAGAATTGTGTGTGTGTGTGTGTGTGTGTGTGTGTGTGTGTTTATATATAGTCATAATATAAAATGTACTTCTTAATTTAAGCTTTGGTCAAATGTTGAAAGTCAATGTAGCAGATAAGCACTGGGACATACAACACACACACACACGCACACACACACACACACACACACAAAGACTAAACCATTAAGTAGGAAAGACATTTTCCCAACTTAATTTTCAAAGCATTGATCTCAGTTGGGTCACTATAGGATGACATTGTAATGCTATAAAGAGTAGTGGTTAATTTTTATCCATTATCTCCTTTTCATTCCAAATTCCAAATCATTCTTCTGTGAGCCTTGCTGAAAAAAAGGAGTCCGTTGCTTACCCATTAAATTCTTAGTCAAAGTCCCTTTTCTCTCCTTAGTATTTTTTTAGTGGAAAGGGTGATTTCTTCTTATATTATTAATTGACATGAACATTAGGTAATGTCATTTCTTTTAAAGATTTTATTTATTTATTTGAAAGAGAGAGAGACCACAGAGGGACAGGGAGAGGGAGAAGCAGACTGCCTGCTGAGCAAGGAGACCAATGTGGGGCTCGATCCCAGGACCCTGAGATCATGACCCGAGCTGAAGGCAGATGCTCAACCGACTGAGCCACCCAGGCGCCCCAGGTAACATCATTTTATCAGGTATATTGTCAGAAGCTAGACTACTTACTCAACGGTTGTTACTGATTGTGGTTCTGTGATGATTACGTTGCAGTATTGTTTTGGAAAATATGAAAGATTGGTGCAAACTGTGTTGGTCTCGCTCATTTTCTCTTTCCTTCTATTCATTAGAGTTAAGGAGCTGGAAGCAGCGGGAGCAGTACCACCAGCAATGCGTCCTAAAGCAGAATCAAGAGCCCGGTGGTGCTCAGGATGAAAAAGGATCACACCGTTGTTTAGTTAATTGGGTTCATGTTCGTGTGCTTTGTTTGGGGTAGGGGCAATTACTGCAATGAGGATATAAAGCAGAAAAAGACCAGTCTCCAGTGCTCTGGAATCGCTTCAAAAACCAAATGCTCCGGAAGGCAGGCCGGTAATCTTAATGGAGATGTGGGCCGGCTGGGTTGGGGACCCCATCCCTCGTGATGGGGACTTTGGCAAACTGGAGAGGAAACGCCCTGTCCAAAGGTGGCCACTGAGCCCTCCAAAGGGGATCCAGTTTTGCAAGATTTTTAAATAGAAGCCGGACATCGAGATTTTTACCTGAAATTAATTTGCAACTAATTTACATTGTGTAAACACTGGGCAGATCCAAGATGGGTAAGCCAAACATAACCTGAAGCTGGTCAGTTTGCAATTTCTGGAGCAGTGGCAACTTCATCTTTTAATAAGGCTTCTCCTAGAGAGGAAAACAACTAACCAAGCACAACCTCCAAATTGACTGGCATCTGAGGCAAGAGTAAGGTCGAAGTCTTATATGCCATATGTCTAAGTATTTGTAAGATATAAATAAAACTAATGAACTATTAAGTCAAGTATCTTCTTTAAGGCAGTCTTGGTAAATATACTCTTAAACAACACAATATTTTTAATATTCGTGTATAACTATGGTTTTTTTATGGCTAAAAGTAGCCAAAGTATTATAAGACCAAATTTAATTACTATTAGCATGTCTGTATGTTTTGCTGATGGATCACACTGTTCGGAGTAAAGATATAAAGACGTAATTGATAAATTACGTAAACGATAAATCATTTACACTGATTTAATAAAATAAAAGCAAAATTACTAATATATTATGATAATATGATTTTTCACATAATTTTTACCCTACTATGAAATGGACTAAAGCAATGGTTGGCAAACTCAAGCTAGTGGGCTGGCTGGCTGTTTTTGTAAATAAAGATTTACTGGAACACAGCCTTACCCGTTCATTTACACAACGCTTCTGCCTGCTTTTCTGATTCAGCGGCAGGACTTAGTTGTAACGAGACTAGACGACGTGCAAACCCTAAAATATTTAACACCCGGTCCTTTACAGAAAAAGTTTGTCAATCCTTGATCTGAAGAATGAAAAACTAAAATGGGATTTCATTAACGGTTACACCTTTAAATATATTCTTCATCAAAATATAAAGGAAATGTTAAAATTGAAATAATATCATTTTCAAAATCTTTTTCTTCTAAAATACTTAAAATTATATACTAAAATAAAAAAGAAACGTAATTATAATAAATAAACATCAATGTCTAAAGAAGAGTATTTAAATAAAACTGCACTATTTATTTTCAAAATTTTACTTAATTGTACAACGTATTTTTATAAATATATGATTATTTGCAATTCCAGTTTTCAGTGTCTACTTACTTGCCAGTGGCTGTATGCATGTTAAGTCTAGATCTACATAAATACAAATGTAAAAGAAATAGGAATTATTTAGTATCACTACTGTCTCTTCCGCCATTCTGTGCAACTGTTGGGACCCTGTCATACTAATTTATAATGAACTCCAGAATTACACATTAGACTAGGAAGAGAAAAAAAGAAAGCGGGTACTTTGCACTACTAGGAAGTGAAAGTTCATTACGTGAGAAATTGCTGCGCTCATACTTGAGAGAAAGGATTTGATAAGTGAGTTTTTCTTCTCACCTACCTGTACGCTTCCACCGCTCAACCGTTGCCACCGCAGCTTCTGTCTCTCACGTTGGCAGAAGCACATCTCTAAACGTTCAAAGGTTTGGACAACTGTATTTTGCTGTCTCAGGGCTACAGCAAAAATATGCAGCACTACTTCCTTGGGGCCTGACATCGCTAGGCACCCGAGCAGATGTTCAGCCTTCCAGGCGGTGCCTCACCAGTGCTGAGAATTGGATTTCAAGTGGCGGAGGGACTCGGGTCTTTTTTCATGATTTCAATTTTTGTGAATGTGTGTTGTGAGTGAGGCTTTGAAAGCATGGGGCCTGGAACAAGGACCCCACCTGCCTGGGTCAGAGCGCAGTTCTGCTGCTAAGGAATAGTCTAGTTCTTATTCAGGGATAAGGGAACTGTGTGAGAACCGTCGATTACGAACAGACATGTCTTCAGGGTAAAGCAATTCTGCTCTTTTCCGTCAAGTTCCAGAAGGTGTGCTCAAACGGGGAGGTTGAGGAGAGTAAAGTAAAGGAACTAATCACAGGGAGAGGTTTGAGCAAGATTCAGGGAAACAGCAAAAGATGTGCAAGCTTTCCCTCCCCCACCTTGGGCCCCCTCAGGGCAGACAACATTGGAATACTGTGAAACAGTGGGGGGAAACAGCTAACAATAGGAAGAACACCTTAGCAGCCCTTAAAGTTTCAAGGGGGAAGGAACAACTACCAAATCCCAAAGAGAAAGCTGTAGCAGCCCTGCACAGCCCAGGAGGGAGGGAGCTTGGGAAGGAACCCTCCAATCTCACTCTCCTCCCCTCTGGCTGTCTCCTCCCACCGCCTCTCCTGGGCCAGTTAAACCGAAGCCAGAGGGCAGAGTCCTCCGATGCCCTCCAGCGGGCAGGGAGTTGGTGCAAACTATTACACACGCACACGCACACGCACATGCACGCACAAGCAGTATTCCCTGGTTGTTGCAGACAGAAAGAAGCAGCTAAAACACTCTCAGCCTGGATACCATCCATCTTTAATAGGCTGTTTTCCAGATTTCGAAATGCATGTTTTTAGTCTTTATTTAGGAAATTGACACTTTGGCAATGTTATTATTATGTAGTTGCAGATCCAATGATGATTATTTTGGAGAAGATCTTATTTGCAAGGTCTCTGCTCTGCCCATTCTTTAACAGGTGTTTACAAATCCTGTCCTCAGCCATGGTCTGAATCGGACCAGCACACAGGATCGGGTAGAGGTATAGCAAGGAGAGCTGTTCACTGGAGATACAAAGCTGTTGGTATGCGTACTCTCTAGACATAGAGTTAGTAATATACTGCACTAGTAACCTTAGTTAGTAATAGCTCTAATTTCTCTAAGAGAGAAAAAATGCAGAACACCAGATTAAGGAAGCCTACACATTCTTAAAATGCCAGGGAGAAAAAGAATAAACTACTGCTTGCTCCTAAAAGAGCAGAAATTGCCATTGTCATTGGGTTTTTTTGGCTGTCAGGAGAGTTTGGGTAAAAATAGTAATAGGTATTTCAAATGAGCCGCTTAAGAAGTAGAATTAACTTCTCCCAAAGGATGCTATTTACCGCATACACTGTAGCAGCAAACCTTGCTGCCACTTCGACTCCTGCAAGTGAACCCTGCCTCCCTCTCCCTGTCTTTCCCAGTACTTCAAACCTCTCCATTCACAATTTTCCTAAGACCTGTTTCTACTCCAGGGCTGTTCATTATCATTTGTTTCATAATCAACCTTAAAAAATTTTTGTAGATTAGGGGAAAATTAAAATCTCCGGCACAGCTCTAGCCAATTTCTCTTAAACCATCTGGTGTGTCCATAGTCAGTGGTCCGCCGAGTTCCCCTTGGACCTTTTTCAGTGTTTCTCTGATTACCTCCCCTAGCTTTGGAAAATATTTGCTCCAACTTGCCTCTAGGACTCTGCTGCTAGGCTTGCCCTCAGGCTCCTGGAGCTGGCATTTCCCAGAGTCCCCAACCCCAAAGGGGCAAACTTTCCTAACCTGTGAGCAGGAGGTGAGGGAGTAGAAAGCCTACCTCCCTGACTTCAAGGTGGGGATCTCCGAGGATTAATGGAAAAGCCAGTTTTCCCTGTGGAGAACGGCACTCCCAGGTCACCCTCAGGCAGAATTTGCTAAACAATTGCACTTTTCTGGCTTCTTTCTTTTCCTTACCCAGCTTCAGCCCCTCCCTAACAGAGACCCCAGGAAGGAGTCAGGTGCTTAATGAATCTCTAGCCCATGGATCCTCATCTCAAGATCTGCTTCTGGGGAATCCCGCTCTAAGAAGCATCTTTATGGTAGGATGTAACATCTCTCGCAAAAGCCATCACTAGTTCCTCATATGCCATCTTGTCTCATTATTCATGAAAACATATATAGAATTCAGCATGGGTAAGAAATGACAAATTCATGATACAAACCCCAACAACATTGCCTATCTTTGGAGAAAGGTCATGGGTATTGCCTCTATTTTAATGTGTTTAGGAAGAGGTAAAGTTGGGGAGAAACTGGAAAAATTAGTTCGAGCTGACAACAAGCTCCCAGTTTAAAAGCTGACATTGATGTGTTTTCACCATGGGGGCTTCTCGAGTCTGCTCCAGGCTGTTCCCTGTCAGTGGTTAGCCAAGGGGACGACAGACAAAGGAAGGAAAATAGCATTAATGCTCCGACCTCCTGCTTTGTTTGAAATTACTAGTAGTGAAGGCTGAGTTGGTAAGAGCTTTTAAAAGCATCTGTTCACCAAATCTTTTGAAAAGTTCTGTAGACTTCCAGCTCAGACCAACAAATGATCCCTCTTCTTTTTCTCCCACTTCTAAAATAAAATCCTGCGTGTGAGCGTAGCAGCTCCTCTCCTTAAACCACCTCAGAGAAAGATTTTGTCAACTCTGCCCTGAGCATGGCTTTATTTAACATCTTAATCCTAACAAATCTCATTTTTGATTGATTTCTGATTTCTCTTTTATTAAATTAAGGCTTGCATCTGGCTATGTGCTTCCAGAAGCGACTTTGCCACTTCCATACAAATCTAATGTAGCCTTTAATTACAGGAAGCTCTGTTCGTGCCTAGTACACTTCACGGGCTCCCGGGAATTCCAGAATACATCTTCTTCCTTGTCAGAGAGATAAGATAAATGAAGCATTCCCAGCTTGTGGCTTCCTCTCTAGAACCTTTCAGAGATGGAAAAGCAGTTTAAAAAATTAACTCTCAATTTCTTTCCTCATCATAGAAACTGCTCGTCTTCAATTATTTTACCTACATCCTTGTTGTAGGTAATGTGGGATCAGGGAAAGAATCTCGGACATTGAATCAGAAGATTAAGATTCAACTTCTGGTTTTTTCGTCTAATAGCTATGAGGAAAATTCTCAATTTTCTTACCTATCAACATGCACATTAAAAAAAAAACAGCCCTGGGGCGCCTGGGTGGCACAGCGGTTGAGCATCTGCCTTCGGCTCAGGGCGTGATCCCGGCGTTATGGGATCGAGCCCCACATCGGGCTCCTCCGCTATGAGCCTGCTTCTTCCTCTCCCGCTCCCCCTGCTTGTGTTCCCTCTCTCGCTGGCTGTCTCTATCTCTGTCAAATAAATAAATAAAAATCTTTAAAAAAAAAAAAAAAGCCCTAACTACTAAAAATGGTTGTTTTGAGGATAACATAATAAAATCAACAAACACAATTTACAGTGAAATGTGGAAATATTTTTATACTATCATTTACTATTGAAATATAAGCCAATGTTAGGTGCTGAATTCAAGGGAATAACAGACTACATCCCTCCTTCCAGGATCCAAACAGTACTTGCAATGTTAATTAACAGACCAATGGAGCTTATATCTAACTTTCTTTAATCTTTTACCTCCAGTGTTTTAACCTTTTATGCCTTTGTTTGTCTGTTTGTTGGCCTTTATTTTTCCTACTCCAGGCGGAGCAGAAAAATTGCCTTGTAGTGTTTCCATAGTAAGAACTCCCCTCCATCAATTAAGAACATTTCATACTGCTCGTGTATCTGCTGGCTACCCTGAATGCAATAATGCGCATCTGAGGTCACT
The DNA here is from genome assembly GCF_024610735.1 of Ursus americanus. Classification (NCBI taxonomy): domain Eukaryota; kingdom Metazoa; phylum Chordata; class Mammalia; order Carnivora; family Ursidae; genus Ursus; species Ursus americanus. Next base: position 41,491,066 of record NC_142145.1, read on the forward strand.
CTGATAGGATGTGCACAAGATTAAACTTGGAATGAAAACCTCTGATCTTGACGCCTTTTTGTAACTTCTCGGCTACCTAAATTTCTCTATTAGCTAACACACTTAACCCTTCTGTACCTGCTGTGTCATCTATAAAATCTCAATAATATTATCCATTTATCAGGCTTGTCGTGAGGCTGAAGGATAATCACTCACCAGCTATTGAATACTATTATCAATATCATTGTTATTCTATCAACAAGGAGACCCTTAAGGGTTAATTTCAAAAAAAAACATTTTTATTACATTTCCTATCAGCAGTACATGTTTACAAATTCTTCATATTTATATATTTACATATTCATACTCTCTTTTGCATATTTTTCTTTCAGGGGACCCTATTGCTCCAGTGCCTACATTTTGTTAAGTTGTAAAATCCTCTTGGTGTTATATCCTAGTGCATTTCCCTTTACTTTGCCCTGGCCGGTCGCTCATAGTTACATTTTCTTTTCACATCTTTCCTTGACTAAACCATTGCAACAGCCTCTGCGCTGCTCCCCAAGTCATATTCTCTTTGCCAGCTCTTCGGAGCACACAGAAATGATCACATCCCTCCTCTGTCTATAATCCTTTCATTAATTCCCCATATCTACATGGTTAATCCCAAAAGCCTTATAATGACTTTCCAACCCTCTAACCCTTCTGATCTGTTTTATTCCTGCATCTTTTTTTTAAAGATTTTATTTATTTATTTATTTATTTATTTATTTATTTATTTGAGAGAGAGAGAATGTGAGAGAGAGAAAGCACCAGGGGGAGGAAGGTCAGAGGGAGAAGCAGACTCCCCACTGAGCAGGGAGCCCTACGTGGGGCTCAATCCTGGGACTCCAGAATCAAGACCCGAGCTGAAGGCAGATGCTTAACTGACTGAGCCACCCAGGCACCCTCTTTCCGCATCTTTATAGAACTTGACTTTTCCAGGAAACAGGAATTACTTGACATTTCCCACAACATCCCCTTCCTTACATTCATGCTTCCGCCCTCATTTCTCTTCCTAGGATTCCTTCCTCCCTGGCTTTCATGATCTTAGGTACTCATCAAAGCAGAGCACAAATGCCAGCTCCCTTCTGAACCTGGACCTCAGAAAGGATTAGTCTTTAATTCCTCTGCTCACACACAATACTTCAATCACTGTGATTTCATTGACAGTATTTCCCTCGTATTAGACACACACACACCCACAAATGAATTTACGTGTGTGTGTATCCTTTTATATCCCTATACATCTCATCTCTCTAAAGGCAGATAATATAAATAAAATGCTTTTATCTTCCAACACAACAGTGCCTTGAATGTCATTAAATATGCATTGAAAGATGAGAGTTGCATAATTTAGGGGCAAATGAAAGGAATGGAAGAAATGTTCTACCTGTTCAAAGACCTTTACCTGAATTTGGCTTCCTTGCACAGAATGTCCTATTTCTATGCCCTTCCGTTTCCTAATCAAAACTTACTTTTGTTGATATCTCCTTGTAACCCTGGCAATCAGATCATTGGATAACTTGATTTATAATGTTTTGATAGTGAGTGCTAAAAATCACATACAAATTAATACATTGGAGTACAATGACCCCTGCGAAAGTGGGAACTCTAGGAGAAGACATCAGCAAATGGAAGACATATCTGGAAAGAGAGGCCTTTGTGTCCTTCTTTTATCAGGTGATATTTACCCATCTACTCTGCCTCCACATGAACCATCCTGCAGCTGTGCACAGAGCAAGACTAACAAGTCTCTTGCTGGAGAAAAACAGATATGTGAGTTGCCAGTAGCCAGAGAGAAACCAGTATGTTCTAAGAGCCAAAGTATCTTTCAGGGAACAGGTCACTACTCTACCCATCTAGTGATGGAACCAGGAAGAAGCTGGTAACACGAAATTTGAATACAAAGGTGAACTTTGAGCCTCAGATGCCAAGATGGCGCTATTCTTTAGTACAGAAGCCCACACCTAAATTGTGTCTGTTTGCCAATAGGCTGTAACTCCTCATTCCCAATGTGCTGTTACAGCAAGTGAGTTTCCTCCATCTAAACGGTTGCCCTTAGCAGATCTCACTCCTGAATGAAGGTCGCCAGCATTATTTAAGAACATAAAACCCAGCTGACCCTAGATGCGATATTTTCGACTCCTCACAGAGTTGAATGGGAGTTGTTAAAACAGGTTTAAAGAAAGATTTAGATTCACACATTCAGTAATCCTTGATGTTTCCGGGGCCTTTCCTCTAACCAGGGCCAACACTGCATTTAGATTTTTACACGTGCCTGCTGAGAGGGGACATTTTCCTCAAATGTACCTGGGGCCAGTGTAAGGCTTTTGAAATGCTGCCGAGCCAAGTTCCAATTGATAGGTTTATTGAGACCATGTTATGTAGTAAGCTGCCGCAGTCCCACACTTTAAAACTCAACGATGTGTAAAGAATGCAAAAGCTGACAGATAGTCCTTTATAAAAGCCGTTAGCAATCCCTGCTTGGAGGGCTCGTCAAGCATGCTTCAAGTAGATGAAAGAAAGCCCGCGATAAATAGACTTTGCACAGAAAACTTCAAAAGGGAAATACTTTCACTTGGGCAAAAGTATGCAGTATGATTACGCTTCTGTGAAAAGCCCCAATTGCAAAAGGGTAGTAATAATAGTAATAATCAATGTCACAATAGGTCACCTCATGTCGACAGAGAAGAATTCAAAGTAGTTTCAGTGAGTAGATTCAATAGCCCTAAGACCTCCATTTTTCTCATCAGTCAAATGGGGATGATCAGATATTCCATTTCTTCTCCAGGGATCTCTTGTATGAACAACACTAAAAAGCAATTATAAAACTAGAGGCTAGCGTGTGAATGTTAGCTGATTATTACTATTACCTGCTTTTACAAGAGAGCTTGCTCTTGGTGGAACCACACTTGGCAGGCGTCACAGTGAATGAGGTGCACTCTGTGAGACGGATGTCGTTGGAACTCATAAAAATAAGCATAAACAAGGAATTGGACATGGCTAGCATCCACTTTATGGTTTTTGTAGGTTTTACAATTTGCAAATCATTTTTATTTTTTGGATCATAATAAAATCTTAAGATAAAATGGGTCTGGCATCTCACAGTTCTTAGAGGTGTCCTGGTAGTATTAAGCCAGAGCTGTGGTCTAGGCAGTTGTATTAAATCAACTTTTATAGCCTGTGCAGGAGTCAGCCGCAACAATGGCTGCTCCCGTCTTCCTGTGGCAAATGCCTCTCTTCAGAACAATGCCCTAAGAAAATTCCCAGCCGTGAAAGAATTGCAAGAGTCACCGGGATGGTATTCTGGCTTTAGCCTAGAGAAAACTGTCTTCAGGGCACCTGGGTGGCTCCGTCGGTTAAGCGTCTGCCTTTGGCTCAGGTCATGATCCTGGGGTCCTGGGATCAAATTCCGCATCAGGTTTCCTGCTCAGCAGTGAGTCTGCTTCTCCCCCTGCCTCTGCCTCTGCCTGCCCTTCCCCCGCCCCTGTTCGTGCTCTTTGTCTCTCACTCTCAGTCTCTCACTCTCTGCCTCTCACACACTCTTCTCTCATGCTCTCTCTCTTTCAAATAAATAAATAAAATCTGAAAAAAAAGAAAAAAAAAACTGTCTTCACTGAGAACACACACACCCCAGAAAAATCGAGTAAAAATTATATGTATATAATATATAAACATATACGTTATCTTTCTATGTGATGCTGACCACTATTGCTTCTCGAATGGCTAAAATGACCGATTAAATGACTGATGTCCCTGAATTCACTCTGTGTAGGATCATCACACAGTCACCTCAGTGTGACTCGAACACAGAAGGAAAAAATGGAACCTACTTCTTCTCCCAAAAGTGTATCTCCATTTGGAAAGCCATGGAGAATGTGATGGAGGTAATTGACCACAGTTTCAAACTAGAAGACTCCATGCCCCACTTTAGAGTGAGAGGCATGGCCAGATGTGCTCCTGCCAGGGTTTCCTTTATTCTATCTGCTCCGTGCTGGGACAGCTTCGCGGTCGTCATTCTATACATCCTGCCCTGATACTTCTGATTTCCTCCTTTAGAAAAATCAAACCAAACTTGAAGGTCCTAGTTTTAAAAATAGCAGAATACAAAGCCTTTGATGTCTTTTATTTTCATTGCTTTGGGCAGTTTGAAGAACCTCATTTTTTGAATGCGCTTAATAACTCCTCTAAGTACTTCTAGAAGCTACTCTTAAAAATGGGAACACACACCATGAAAACTGAAGGAAAATAAAAGTGTAAATGCCCTGCTTTAAAATACATTAAACACAACGAAGATGGACTGCCTTTTATTGTGACTTCTTTTGTAGAAATAGTGTGTGTAAGAGACAGAAAAGAGATGAGTGACTACTTAATAAGTAAAATAAACATGACACTATTTTTTAACATGAAACTATTAAATTTGTGTAAATATTTAACAGAAAAAGAAAATGTTTGAGATTATTACATGTATTTGCTGATCCTGTACATAGATGCTTTGATTTGTTATTTAATATGTGACCGGATTTAATAGAGTTCATATCCAGGTTAAATGCGTGGTTTGAATCTTTATAAAGAGGCTGGAAATTTCCTAATTTATTTACAGTTGAAGCTTCCAGATGGGTCAGGTCATTGCACCAACACACTGTGTGTGCTGTTCTCCATTCCCCACTGTTGTTGTTAACAGTGTTGCCGTGCAATTGTGGAAATAAACAGCTATGCTTTTGTCCTCTTGCTCAGGTACAGATGAATAGTGTCAGAAGAGATCTCCCATAATAGTAATCCTGAAATAAAATGTATTAAATGTATGTGCAATAAACCTAATGGATGTAGAGTCTAACTGAAGAATTTGTGATGAAAGCAATGTCAAATGTCCTGCTTTTATAGTACAAAGTGTCAAATGTCATATTTTCCCTAAAAGTTTTGCAAGTGTAATCAGTCTACTCTAATTTCAGGGTATTTTGTTAATCAATAGCTCAATAAAAAAAGAAGTGTCTTCCTTTTATCCTCCTAGGAACGTAATCAATCATCGGCCTCTGTGTTCTTTCCATCCTTACTCTTTTACTGAATAATTCCTATTGTCCCTTCAAATCTCCACTCAATTGTCACTCTGTCAAGGAACACTTTCTTAAAACCCTCATTATTTCAAAGTTTCCTAGAGTTCTCCCTGACGCCTCTCTTTTCTATTCGTTGCCCAGCCTAGCAGCTAACTCTGTTACTCTACCGCGAAATTATATCCAGAATGCAGCCACTCTTCAATACCTGTAATGCTGCTTCTGGTTTGTTCCTGGACTATCAAATTGACTTCTCATGGGTCTCCCTGCTTCTACCTTTGCTCCTTAGAGCCAGAGTCAACTTTTTAGGACATGTCAGACCATACCACTCCTTAGAGTCTGCCGAAGCTTCCCATCTAACAGGGGAAAAGCGAACTTTTGAAATCCGTTCGAAGGCCCTACTTCACCCATGCCGTTACCTTAACTCGGGACCTCTCTGACCTTTCTCTCCCCGCTACTCACCACACCTCTGCTTATTACATCCTTCCGTAGAATGTACCCATTTATTTTGTTTATTGCTTCTCTAAAAGGAAAGATTTTGTCTGTTCTAATAAAAAAAAAAAAAAACAGATTTTTGCCTATTTTGTTTACTACTATATACCTGCAAGGGGAAGGGCGCACATAATGGGCCCTAATATTGTTTAAATGAATATGTCACTATACTTGTCTCTCAAGGCATTTGCACAGACATTCCTCCATGTTTAGTGTGATTGTTTGTTTAACATTTGCTTTCCCTACACCCAAGGTTGACGTAAGCACCCAGGGTTCATAGACGATTTATGTTTTGTCTACCTTGTATCCTCAATGCCCGGCACATGCCAGACCTTACTAATATGTACCATTATATATATTTATTAAATGAAATCATGAAAGGAAAATAGTGTGATATCTTCCTCTTTGTTTTCTAATGTGCTCACAATATATCAAAATTAAAACATTTCTATAATCAATCATGTACTCACCACTTGATCTTTCTGTAATATCTCCATAAAGCGATCCAAATTTTAAGTTATCTGTCTTCCATAAGTACCTTATTTAAAAGATACTTGTGTTACTTCTTTTGCATAAATACCTCATTTAGAAGACCAGTACCCCTTTTTCTTTACAATAGGCAGAAACCTACTTAATTTATGTATTCCTTGCTTAAAGCTTAGTGTAATTTTGCAACTATCATTTTAATCCATAATGCGAGACAAAACAAATGTAGATGGCACCCTGTTCTGTGGGTTCGCACGAGCAGCAAAAAGAAAGTAGCATAATACATTCAGAGGAAGCAGCAGTGACTTCATGTAAATCAGAAAGGTCGATGCATGCTAGACATTGCTTAGGCCTGTTCCCTCGCCACCAGGTTTCTTACTAGAAGCCTTCAATTAAAAAGGAGTGTGCTGTTTTGTTGTTTTCCTGACTGAAGACAGACTCGCTCGAGTCCCTGGCCACGCCTGTGGTTGAGGTGCTTGTCAACAGGCATGCCCTCTGGTACAGCATAGCCACCCTTCCTTCGACTGCGCTTGGTGGAAGGGGACTTGAAGTTTCCATTAAACAACCCCGAAAAGCAAGCTGCATGTGCAAAAGTGAATGTGGTGTTATCATAGAGGCATGACACGTTTTTCAGACCTCTTCCAAAACGGGCTTTGGGCTATAGGTCTGTGTGTGGTTGGTGGCCAAGGAAGACAGCTGTGTGAGTCACGTTCTGCTTGGCTTGCCCTAGTTCAGGCAAAATGGGGAATTCTGATTCTGTGGAGTCCCATGGACCATGTCATTAAAACGTGGATTTTATGTTTCAAATTTGTTTAAACTTCCAGTTTTTGAATTGTGAAAGAAAATGCGTAATAGATCTCCACTTTGTATGGATCATGAATTTGTTAAGAAATTCTAGGGTTGTCATTGAAATTGAACTTATAAAAAGCCCTGTAGGCCACAATGAGAGAAGCTACATGCAAACCCTAACACATCTACCTAATTATATCTCATACCAAGGTTCTCATTCCTCACCCATGCACTTCTCTCATAACTGTTCAAAATTAGGTAATAATTTGCAACATAAAAAATATTTAGCAGTTTAACTTACATCTATCTCATTTTAACCCACACAGCTCTGGGCATGATCACTGGTTATCTGCATTCCAGACTGCTCTTTTTTCCTCAATTCTTCTGTGCTTCTTCTACCCTAACTCTAACATCTCCTGATATAACACTTTGTTCATATCTGAGTGGAAATATGATGGCCCCAAAAAGTTGCTACTATATATTTCAGACTTTTAGAAAGCACTCAGGAAAAACATTTTGAATGCAGGAATGAGCAGGTAAATTAATGGATGTATTTGAGTACATTTATAGGCACCAAGCCTAAAATATAGAACTAAATATCTTTCCCTTCCAGAGCATAAATTCATTTAATACATATTTTTGAAAACCTGTTCTAGGCTCTGAGAATGCAGTAGTGAACAAACAGTCAAATTTTTTACACTGATGCAAATCATTTTCAGTAAGAAAGGAATAAACAAATACTTGTTTGTTTACTAAAAATAGTAGAAGTAATAGTAATAATAATAGGCAATGTGTAATATGTAGTTCTTTGTGCTGAACATGATTTAAGTGCTATCTCTATCATCTATCTATCTATCTATTTATCCATCCATCCACCTATCCATCTATCTATTCCCTTATTTCTCACTACTACTCTTTAAGTTGGGTGCTGTGAGTATACCATTTTATAGATGTAAAAACTGAGGCACAGAGAAGTTATGTAGTTTGTCCAAGGTTTTATTCCTTGTGAGTTGTGTAATTGGAATTGGAATTAAGATAGTCTGGTCTCATAGTCCATATTCTTCACTTCACTATATTGCCTCTTTAAAGATGTATCATGTGTCATAAGTGGTATAAAGATAAATGAATCAGGGCAAGAGGATAGAGAGTCATAGGAGAGGTGGTATGGGGAGTATAGTTTTTGTCATGGTGATTTAAAAATATATCCACTAATTCTTTGATATTCTTTCTTTCAGGAAGTGGAGATGAATTTCTCTCCCCTTGAGTGAGAGCTGGATTTCATATTCTAACAAATTAAATAAATTGAAAGAAAAGGTGTGTTGACTTCGAAGATTAAGTTATAAATCTTGGGACTTGGCACTTCTTTGTTTTCTCAGTCTTGGAGCCCTCACTCTGGGGAAAGCTAGTTGCCATATTGCAAAGACACTCAACCATCTCTAGAAGATGTCCACATGGAGAGGAGCTGAGGCCTAAGCAGCATTAACTTGTCAGATCTGTGAGCTACCTTGAGAGTAGAAACCTGAACCCCAGTCAAGCGCTCAGGTGACTATAGCCCTGGCTGATGTGGCTGAAACCTCTGAGTCGGAACCACCAAGCTAAGCTGCTTCCAGATCCATAGACCATGTGATATAACACATAAGCATCATTTTAAGTCACTACATTTGGGGATACTTTTTACACAGCAATAAAAAACTAATAGAGTGGTCAAGAAAAGTTTCTCTGGTAAGGTAATGTTTGGCAGACACTTAAATCAAATGAAGCAGCAAACAATGGGAATATTTGGGGGAAAAGATTTCAGGCAGTGAATAAAACATGTACAAAGACCTCGAATGGAGTATGTGTGTTGTGTTTAAAGAACAGTAAGTTGGACCAAGAGAAGAGTGGCAGGAGTAAGGTCAGAAACCAAGGCGTCAGTGGTAGAGAAATTCATGTCATTGTGGAAGGATTGGATCTCATTCTATCTGGACTCCAAGTCAATTGAATGGTTATGAACAGGGAGTCACTTTGTGAAAAAGATCACTAGGGCTGCTGGGTGGATAACAGACTTATAGCAGAGCAGGAGTAGACTCATCGAAGCCACTTAGGAAGCTATTTTAATAACAATGGTGGCTTGGACTAGGGAATTTGTTGTGTAAATGGTGAGAAAATGTCCAATTTAAGGTTTGAAGACAGAGCCAATAGGACTTACTGATGGATTGGATGAAGGTGTACTGCTTGGATCCCTGGTGAAACAGTGATTTCAAGGCCCACTATTTCCACCATGAGAAAGTATTTTGGAGAACTTAAAAGTGGTAACTTTGGTGGGAATGTGCTAACACAATCTCTTTCCTGGGCTTACAGGGAAGATAATTAAAATATAAGGGTAAATAGGAACAAATACTCATTCTGTTTTCTTTTCATCCTCTTTCCAAGAATATTGCACTGTATCTTCTGGTGAGATAAATGGAATCTATCGCTCCAAAAACACCCTTATGAAATGTGTAATTAGAAAAGAAAAGAAACATTGTTATTGAGTTAGATTTCTCTTGTGTTTATTCAACATGAGAACAATGTGAAATTAGCTTACTTCTTCAAAATTAGAAACTATGATATCAGCAATGGGACAGCTTTTGGAATTGGAGAGACACGATTTGTGCCCAATCATGGTGAATTCTTCCCACAGTAAGTCCAGCTCTGTAAGACAGCCTTTGCAGAGTAAGACTGTGGCCACCACTCCATTCCATAGCTGTTAATAAGTGCATCAATTAATTTAAAAAGTTAACCAAAAACCCTAACTATTTGGCCAAGTGAGCCATGATGAGGGGTGGTGTCCCACAAGCATTGCCTGAGCAAGCCTTTTGGACATTTTTGGAGAGTCTTGAAAAGATCTGAGCAAGAAACATACACGGTCGCCTGTCATCTATTTTGCTTTTTAGGTGAAAGCTATTAAGCTTTCGTTTTTAAAAACAGCACGTAGTCTTCTCACATAGTCTACTCAGGAAGTTCATGCTCTGTACTCTTTGTTCCTAATTCTGTCTTCTTATTCAGCAGAGAAGAAAATATCCTTGATGGTCAAGGCTGACCCTATGACTCTTAAGACAAGACAGGTTACCCATTAAATCAAGACACTAGGAATCCGAGAGACAGGTCATGGGTGTTCCTCAATTCTTAGCACTCACTGGCATGTCTAAGACTGCTACATTTGTCCTTTTCCATTGGGACGCTTGATATAGATCCTATTTCACATATTTTCATCATATGATAGTGTTGTATTTCCCCATTCCCTTTGAAATTAATCCCAGTCATGTGACTTGCTTTGGCCAGTGAAACGTAATCTGAAGTGACATTTATTTCTTCCAGACAGAAGTTTTGTGAGCTGGTGTGTAATTACCATATTCCCTTTTCCTCCCCCGTGGTTATCATAAAAGCACACATCAAGATAGATCTTCTTCCAGCCCAGTCCCTAAGTGATTGTAACTAAATGGAAGCCTACCTTCCACCCTGCACGTTTGTGCTGCACAGGCGACAAGATATAAACTTTTGCTGGGCTTGTCCTTTGAGGTTTGAGGTTTGTTTGTTATTACAGCATGGCCCAGACTATCCTGGCTGATATGGTTCCCACACCCTATCGGACTCCAGACAAGGTGTAAGAGACATTAGAAGACTGGGGAAGGCTGATACATGTTCCAAAATATCCTAACGTGAATCCTAGGTGACCAAAGCACTCCAAGGAACAAGGAAGCAGTTTGTCTATATTCATGAGTTTATGTCAGGAACTACTGCCTGGCCCTTTTGGTTGAATGAGGAGCCTCAGGAGAATTCCCTGAGGAATGATCCCCCGCATACCGAGGATAATGGGAGCAACAGGACTCAGGCACTGGTTGCCAAATAGAGGTCTCCCGATTTTTCTGACATGAAGCAGGTTCTGTCACAGTTAACAGAGGCGGACAGAACTCCTAAGCATTTACATTCATCGTCGTTAGAGTGATACCTTTTGTGCTGCCAACATTGTCAGTTCCTGTCACTGTGTAAAGCATACAGCTCTATGAACTAACTCTCCTCCCTCAAAGATTTAATTAAGTAAATCACATGCCATGGCCCTCTTCCATTCTGCTTGATTAGTGTGTAGTGAAAAATTTATTGTTGTCAAATCTCAAAGTGATTTATTTCTCTCCAGGGTCTGTAGAGAATACGCTTTGCCTGTATTTAGTATCTTTGTGGGTGGGGGGTGGCAGTGGGTATTTTGTGGAAATAGAAACAAAGAACTTAGAATGCATACATATCCCAGTTAATTCTGTCATGCTGAATGTCAGAATTCCATTGTCCTATTTGTCACTAGCAACAATGTCCCACTGGGCTTTTCATGCCAAAAATTATTTTCGTTTTCCCTTTATTCCAGTGACACCCAATCAGATGGTAAATAAGCACACCAACTCTGAACCTCAACTTCCAGCGGGACTACCTATAAGCTGTGTGACTTGGGACACATCACCTAACCTTCCCGTGCCTTGGTTTTATTAGTTATAAAATAAGGTAATGATAGCCCTAGTTTCATAAGGTTGGTGTGAGGATTATATGTTAGTACACGTACAGTATGTAGTTCAGTGCCTAGGGTATTTTAAGTTCTAAATAAATGTCAACTCTTATTCTTTTATATTTAATTTATTGTTCTCATGGAAGAAATTTGTTGATCACATGTGTTGTACTTCCACTTGAGTTAAAGTAGAAAAGGAGGAAGAGTGGATTGGGAATATTAGTACTTACATCTCATGGTTTTTTTCAAAAAGAACATAAAATGTATGCATTCTTTGATGCTTTTTTCAATAGGTGTACATACTTATTTATGTTACCATAGCCCTTTGGTGCTAAAAAGAATAATACATATTTGAGGTCAGGAACCCTAATTTTTCCCTTTTGCATTCCCTGCCTCTACCTTATACTATCTACATGATAAAATAATTCTTCACTGAAAAAGAAAATGAATAAATGAATTAATGACTCTCTCCTTTACATTTTGCATCTCAAATTCCCGTTACAACATTGGACCTTAGTGCCCTCAACTGCCTTTTAAAGATATTTCCAAACTTCATTGTTCATTGTCTTGAGAACTTGATAAAAGTACACATTCCTAGGCCACATCCTGTCAGGATTTGATATAGGACGACTGGGATAGAACCCAAGAATGGACATATTTTAATAATATATAAAAGGAGATTCTGACTACTCGTTAGGCTCAGGGACCATTCTTTGTAGATCTCTTCCAACTCCAACATTGCATGAGACTAGTTTCAGCTGAACTCAACTCAAAAGATGTGTTGAGGTTTTAGAAATAGCAGGCCCAACTGGTTAATATCAGGATTGGAATTCCATACTCTTTTCTCTTTATAACATCTTTCTACAACAGGTTCCCATGTCAAATTGGGGTAAGTAACTCCACAAGTCTCTTAGGCATGCTTTTTTTTCCCCCTTTCTTAAAAAAAAAAAAAAAAAAAAGCCTATTACGAATTGAGCTATGTGTTCCACTTAATGGACCCATATAAATTATTACCTGGCTAAAAATAGTTCTAAAAAATCAAACAAACCTGCCGCAAAGCAGAAAGGAGAACAGTTTGAGTAGTAAAAAAATTATTTAGATGACTGGAGTCACCAACAGTTTATTCTTCCACTAAAAAAAAAAAAAATACGTAGATTCAGATATTTGCCAAGTTTCAGTCTTTGAAAAGTTGTAACTTACAAAGCAGACATTTCCTTTGACACATGATTCATAACCACATTTTGTTATGAATCACAGCAATCTGCAAACGAATCCCTGTTGCCCCAACTTTTCAATTATTTACCTTTCCAAGCTAAAATAATTAATCAAATCTGGACAGAGTAGGAGGGGGAGTGGTATAAGTTACGTGTTCATAACCAGCAATAAAACTAAGTCATTGCAACTGAGTTATTAGATGTTTTTTAAATTTTATTTATTTATTTATTCATTTGAGAGAGAGAGCAAGTGCGAGAGAGTGCACAAGCCGGGGGAGCAGTAGAGGGAGAGGGAGAAGCAGGCTCCCCGCTGAGCAGGGAACCTGATGCAGTCCTGGACCCCAGGACCCTGAGATCGTGACTTGAGCCAAAGGCAGATGCTTAACTGACTGAGCCACTCAGGCGCTCGAATTGTTAGATTTTTTGACCCAACAGACATTATCCAAGGCCAAACAGGTGGCATGTTATAATTGAAAAGCAAGGTAAATATATATATATGTATATTTACTTATTTAATATATACATATATATACACATTATAGATAGATATAATCCACTTTGCACTTAGATCAATAGTCAACTCTATGTAATTCAAAAATAGTAACCTTTTGATAGTAAGTGGTAAATTCAGGAAGCTTACCCAAAATATGCCACCTTCTGTTCAGCCCCTTGTTGTTTTTCTTCATGCAATTATTATAGCCTATAACTATTTTATTTGTGTGTGTGTGTGTGTATGTGTTTTCTAACTTCCAACTAGAACTAAGCTTCTCAAGGGTAGGTAGAATCTTATTCATTGATTTACCCCCATCATTGAGCACAGTATTTGGAATATGATAAGTAGTCAAGAAATATTTGTTGAAAGAGTGCATATAAGCTTTTTCTGTTTTAATGCACCTATGTTCCTGGTGTTATACTGGGCATGTGGATATAGCCCTATGAGTCTGAGAAATAGGCAAGTAGCCTATAAAGGAAATTATAATTCAACTGGATCTTGTAATTTGTCCAAGATCTGCTTACCTCCAGTCCACAGTCCTTCCCACTAAGCCCCAACAACCAATAATAATAACTAATATAAAAAAAAAAAAACTTGACATAACTTACGTCTCAGAATCCCAAAACACTTTTCCTTGATTCTTACAGATTTATAATCCATTTCCAAACTAGCAATCAGCAATGTTCCAAGCCAACACCAGACCATAAAACTTAAACTGAAACAGAAACTTGTATAGTTCATTCTTTTATTGAAGCACATAGCAATAGAAAGTACCAATATAAGAGCCCCAGGAAAACAAAACTTCTTAAGTATTATTAACCAAGCAATTTTTTTTTACATTAGTTTTGGACTTTCTACTTGAAGAATTTAACAACTCAATGCCATACATACGTTTTGGTTTTCTGAGTGTGGGAAAGCAGAAGCCAGTTAAGAGTATGCTGCCCCTTGATCCCTGGCTGAATCCCTTGATGGTCTGCCCTCCCCCATGTTACACACTGAGTAAAGCCCTTGGCTCCTTGGCCCTTTCTAAGATTTCTGCAAATTTCTCGGGCTGTACTTGCCCCTAGTCACCCTTGTCTTGGCTTTTAGATTGTACTTGGAAAGTAAGAATAAGAAATCAATAAATTAAATGGATTAGATTATTATTATTATTATTATTAAAAGTTTCTCAACCATTTCTATCAATTTGCATTACTCTACCCACAAACTCCTGTTTATGTCTTACTCAGAATTTATACCTTTGGTTGGTGGTATTATTTTTTTCTCATTCCTCTTCTTCCAACCTGTAGAAACACCCCCAACAACAGCAACAACAATAGTAACACCCATGTCATGTTTATCCTGTAGCCTGCACTCCACTATTTTCAGTAGTTCTCCCAGTGGTCTGTGAGGTAGAGAAAGTTAATAACTCTATTTTGCACAGAAGGAAGCAGACACAGATTGTAGCCTTGCTAAGTAGGCTAGCTGGATCTCGAGGTAATGACCTAAAGTAGGCTGTTCCTATAAGAAAATCTGATGACAGTTAATAAAAACAATCATTTCTCATCCCACTCTACACATATATTTGGCTAGCTAACTTGAGAAGACTTTTTTTCAGCCATGGTCTCAGCAGAGGGAAGATAACTGGCTGCGTGCAATCCAGCCTGGCATTGCCTGGACAGCCTCAATCTCTCAGCACACACACAAGAGAGTGCCCCGGCCTAGTCACCATGGCTCCCGAGCTTGGCCTTGCCATCTGTAAAGACTTCGAATATCCCCTTCCTGGGGCACCTGCATGACTCGGTTGAGCATCTAACTCTTGATCTCAGCCCGGGTCTTGAGCTTGGAGTTGTGAGTTAAATCCCTGCATCAGGCTCCACGCTGGGTGTGGAGTCTACTTTAAAAAAACCAAAAAATCCCTTTCCCTCTATGAGTCTGCATCTTTCAAACACCTGTTGTTCCACTACGCAAAGCTAGTGAACCCTTCACAACATACATTTAAAGTTCACAAAGCAAGAACTCCATCCTAGAATGTTTTCATTTCTACTTCTACTGAGAGTTTACTCACTCTTCAAAATTCAACTTCCTTGCTATCATAATTTCTTCAAACCTTCCTCAAACCCCCACAGCACTAACTTATTATTCCTTCTTCTGTAATGTTCCACAATGTGATTATTTCATTCTATTGTGCAATATTGCAATTTCTCAATACTTATCTCAGACTCTTCCTGGAGGTTATAAACACGTTGCAGACAGGGACAATGTTTTCCTTAGTTTTCTTTCCCACATATTACCAAACTCAGAATTTACCTATAGTTGTACCTCAAAGCATTTGATTCATTAAGCAAGCATGCAGAGTTATCCAGAAGCAGAATTTTTGCCTACCCGATCTTCACAAACTGATATCCAGAAACTCCACGATTCAGGCTGCTCAAAGACAAGATATTTGGCCCAACCAATCAATTCAATGACTTCAAATAAAATAAAGTGACAAGAGATTTTCTAGAAAACCCAAAGTTGGGAGTTGTGTATTCTCATTGAACAAAAAGTGTTTTCTCTTAAAATGTGCTGAACACTGCTCACTAATTCTGGAAAACATCAATTCTTAGTTGTTTTTAGTTATTTTTCTTCATTTGTGATTACATTCCATCTACTTTAGATAGAGTACAAATCAAGATGTACTTAATTTGAATGACCTTTGGAAAAGGCATAGCTATAGGCTGTTTTTAAAAACTATGTTCTAAACAGGATCTCAGGATACCACCTCTGAGTACATTCTGCTACTCTGCTTATGGTAGAGATATTAATCTGAATTCACCATACGATTTCCTGTATGACCAGCACACCCGGAGACTATTCCCCAGCCTCCCTAGCAATTAGCGTGGGACATGTGATTGAGTTCTGGCCAATGGAAGGGGGTGATGTAACCTCTTCCAAGGCTTCTCTTTCAAAGCTTCTCAGGCAATCCTCCAGCATTCTTCTGCAGCTGCTGCAATGTTTGGAGGATGAATGAACATGTGGTGTAGTTGCAAGATGGAGGAATTTCATTTGTCCAGCCTGGGACTTGGTGTGATTGACAAATAAACTTTATTGTTAAGCCATTGGGATTTTTGAATTATAGTGCAGAATCACCTAGTTTAGTGAGATGAACTCATGGATAACACCAACACATTTAAGGAGTGCCACTGCTCCTTGGAAGGTATTGAGTTTAACTAAGAAGTAGCCATGACACACAGCTTACAAAGTCCAAAATCATTTCCATGGCCCATATGGTCCCTGACGATCTGATTCTCTGCCTAGAATGGCTCTTTACCTTTCTTTACTGAGATAATGCCTAAGAATCCTGGGAGACTTAGCTCAGGTGTTGAGACTTCAAGGAAAATTTTCTGGACCTTGTCTGGATTAGGTGCCCCTCTAAGTGTCTCCAGTGTGGATGTGCTTCTCATCATTGTAACACTTACTTCGTGCTATTATTGTCTATTTATTTGCCACCTCCCTACCCCCACTGCAGACTGAGAGCTCCTTGAAGATAGGTAATGTGATTTTATTCCTTTTTTTCCCCCAATGCCTAGCACAATGCCTGTTGCATAGTGTTCAATAAGCCTTTGTGAAAGGAAGAAAAGAAGAGAGAAAATATGCTTAAGCAAAAGATCCAAACACAAAGATGCTTTTCCAAGCAGACCTATAGGGAGTGATTCCCTCTACCCAACTGTGTTTTATGAGTTCTCATAATAATAAAGTCCACTCTCCCCATGCAGGAAAGGAGAATCTGATCCATTATCTTCCTGTTTCCACCTCTTACATCATTGTCTCAGTATGCGGGTGTGGGGGAGGGGGGGAATCAACAGACAGTACATAATGCAGCGTACAGAGACCACGGACACCCACACATAAGAAAGAACATGAATAGAATCACTGCACGAAATTCTAGTTCTTGCCTACTTTGAAAACAAAAACAAAGAAAACTGTAGATAAAGTAGGCATGCACCTTTTAGTATCACTTGGGTTTTGCACGCATTTTTTAAGACAGTGTCAGTCATGAGTGTAAGGTGTACGGAGTTCCCAAATGAGAAATGAAATGAGCATAGGACTTATTAGAGAGATCTGGACTTTGCTAAGAGATTTACTCTCTCTGAGCCTCAGTTTCTTCACATACACAATTAGAACCAGATCTCAAATCCTCCAAAACACTAAAATTTGGTGAAATTTCATTAAAATATATTCATTTTGCATGTAGATCACATATATATTTTTATAAATGCTAACTGAAAAAATGACCATGGCTGTGTTTGTGATTATGTTTATACTTTCAGGCAACTTACATACATTACCATAACTGGTCAAAACCCCATTATCTCCTAACTAACTTGTTATTTGTCTTAAGGTTTAAGTGGTGAAATAGATGTGAAACTCATATATCCGGTTAATTCGATCGGCAATTAAGAGTTCAAAAGTGTGTCTGCAGGACATCCAAGATCAGTCAATTTACTCTTGAATTGATTATGTAGAATCCCTGTACTTCTCTGCGAAAAGAAAACATCAGGCCAAAAATTCGGGGATTAGGGTTAATGCCTTGAAAATATGCAAGCAAGCACCCCCACAACCATGGATACACACCAGATTTAAATCGCTGACTGCTATAGAGAGAAATTTTCACAATACTAGAGAAAGGAGACCCAAAGGTTAAAAACAAAAGGAAAAAAAACTGAAAGAAAAGGATATGGAACAGTTTAGGATTTAGTGCAAAATAGAGGCAAAGCAGCTCAGCTCTTGAAGACGGCACAGTGTGTGAATTTGGGGGGTGTGCTGGAGAGGGAATGGGGAAGGGGGAGGTCAAAGGTTCAGAAGAGTACCTGCACACTATTCTAGGTTCGAGGGAAGTGAAATGAAAAACAGCAATCAACCATGAATGAAAGCAAAATTAGAAATTGGTATAAAGCTGAGAGAATTAAAAAAAGAAGCTATAACAATGGGACATATAATGGGAGAATGGATAATGACAATTGTGGTTGCTTCAAAGGACGTGGATGGGAGCAGCCAGCTGGTCAGCCTCACTGCTGATGTGCAAAACTGCCCAGACTGCACCGGGTAGTAAGAGACAGCAGGCTGGCCAGAAACCAAACTGTCTGATAGACCCTCAATGCTGCGGCATACCCTGCTCCGCACAGCCGACGAGAAAACCCTTTGATGGAATATGGTGCTGGTTATGTTTTCGTCCTCATGCAGGTTTTAAGAGTGAGCATTATTGGTTTGGTATGCTAGCGTTTTTGTGATTTCGCTGCAACTGTTGATCGTTCCCTGGAGATTTTGGCCTTGTGTCTGGAATTTTACTGATTTCCAACAAAGGTTTATATAAAATTTCCCAGTTAAGAATGCTATCAGGGTGATTTATACCACCATCTGTCAGTCCTCGCCACGTGACAGAGTGATTTCACTTACATAATGGGCCTAATATGTCTTTTCTGATAGAGCATTTCCTGCAGCTCCCCGTCACAAAGTTTTAATTTAATGCTAACAAGGAAAATCCATATTCCCTTTCTCTCTAGGTAACGACTGGTAGGTTTTATTCTCTTCTCTATAGACACTTAAAAGGTAGCAGGTGACAGATGGAATGTTTTTCCCTGACTTAAATTGCCATCCTGAAAACTATGCCATTTTGGCCTGCCTCCTTTCTTCACGTGTATGGCGACGTTATTCACTCGTTCCTTTAAACTTTACACATATATTTACTGAGTGTCCCCACTCCCAGACAGGGACCTAGGCACTGAGAACACTAGCGGCCAACTGGAGCGGACATCCTAGGACAAATACTGAGCAATTAAGCAAATAAATAGACAAGATGATGGCAGATAGTGACAAGGCGTAGGAAGGAAGGCCACAGAGGAGGGAGACCTGGCTACACGCAGTAGAGAGAATGAGGGGTCAGCCAGGAGCATCGATGGCAGGAAAGAACTCTAGTAATTTTGGCTCTCTCGACAAAATGACAAAAATTTTCTTTAAAAAGACCAAAGCCTGTCATTTTTTTCTGACAATACAACACAAGTAGATATAGATTAAATATGTATTTAGATGGGTCAAAGTATAGAACTACTTTTAGGTCCTTTCTTATAATCCTTACCCTAGAAAAATAATGATTTGTCATTTTTAATTCATAAATAAAATGATTTTACTTTAAATTTATTTTGATACAAATTTGATTAAAAATTTGACAAAATTGGGGCACCTGGGTGACACAGCGGTTGAGCGTCTGCCTTCGGCTCGGGGCGTGATCCCGGCGTTGTGGGATCGAGCCCCACATCAGGCTCCTCCGCTATGAGCCTGCTTCTTCCTCTCCCACTCGCCCTGCTTGTGTTCCCTCCCTTGCTGGCTGCCTCTAGCTCTGTCAAATAAAAAAAAAATTGATAAAATTTATCTGATAATTTTTTTTTTGATAAAATTATTTGGCATATCTTGAGAAAAAAGGAGGTATCTTCAAGTAATGTTAAAAGCATTGAAAATTATTGGCCTACTGAACCAGGACATTTTCATTTTGCTGTCATCTTTGCAATCTCCATTATCAAGGAGCATTTAGAGTCATAGAGAAGGGCCTAAATTTTACTAATAGCTCATGGAAATGTAGACTTAATTCGGGCTATTCATAGGAGATGTACACAATTGACAATGTGAAGAATGCTATATTGTTTCATAGCAACAAGTGTAACAAGTGTTTTTCTTAAGCATATCTTCATAATCATTAATAATAAGGGTGAGTAACAAAGAAATCAATTCGTTCTTTGAAAAACAGTCATGGTAATTGACAGGATAACGCAAGGTACACTGGCTTCTGAAGAAACATGGTCTGAGAACATCCATTCACAGTTTTCTTCATGGACCGATGCAAATAATAATGTTCAGAACCAATCACTTATTTTTTGGATCCATAAGCATGTTTTACCAGCTCCTTTTCTTTTTCTAGTGTCTTCCAGTTACTATCCAGCACATAAGCAGCTGCCCATCATTTCTTCTTTGGATGACTTCAGTAGTATTCTAACTGGTGTTCTGGTTTGGTTTGGTTTTGGCAGCTCCAGAAGGTCTAAATAAAAGGGAGTTAGAGCGGAAATCCCTTTTGAAGGGTGGGGCTTGCCAACCGTCTTGAGGGGCGTTTCTGTAAGAAGTAAAATGCCACAAACACTCAGTTTACTTGGTTCTCTTGTTTTCTTGGTTTAGAGGTAAGGGATTACCATTGGAGACAGGCTGTATTTAGCAATCTCTCTTCACTTCTCCTTTTCCAGATCTATCTTCCCAAATGAAACGAGGTTATTCTTCTGAAACACCAACTGGATTTCAATAGTCACTGTGTAAAACAGTTGATAATCTTTTCCCCCTTCATTTTCTAGAGATTGGTATCCAACCTCCTCAAATGGATAAAAACCCTCACAATCTGCTTCTAGCTAGCCTTCCAGCTTTTCCGTCCACCACTCCCTCCCTGCTGTGCAGCCTCTATGCCTTAGCTGCTTCGCCACCCTAATTCCTCACAATTCTTGAATATTCCATGCTTTCTCTTAGGTCTTTTTATCTCTGCGTGGTCTCGTTTTCACTGAAGTACTTTTCACAGCTCTCAAACCTTATCAACTTCTGCTTAGTCCTCCAGACCCTTCCAATGGCTGCTTCCTTTGTGAAGCCCCAAAGAACTTCCGCAGCAAAGTTAACCACTCCCAAACCTGCATTCCCAGAGCACCAGTGAGATGCCTTTGAGTAATACCTTTCATAGCACTGATTTCTTCCACCTTGTCTTGATCCTTTGACTCTAAACTCTCCAGGGGGATGTGTCTTATTAATTTTGAATTTCTACCCACTTCTAAATCTTTCTACCTAGTGTGGAACAAAATAAAGAGTACATTAAAATAAAAGGCTTAATGACACAGGAATATTAGAAATACTTAGAAATCTTACATAAGTCAAACAACTGACATATTTTCAATTGTACTGATCTTTGTGAAGAAATATATAGAACACTGTGTGACTAGTTTTCACACAGTGGACACAAAATTAAATGAAGTTTAGGAGGCTGCCCGTGTAGGGACCCTCTCATGGACGCAGGCTGACCTCTCCAGCAGGCACCATGCCATTCCAACAGATGGGCCCTGAGAGTGGCGGCCAAGAGAACATGCTGTCTCTCAATCATTTCTTGTAATCTCTGCTCATTTGTGATCTCTTTGCAAGCTCTGTTCATTTTAAACTTTAGTGTCTGGGGTTAAGTGGTTGAATCTGGAAGTGTGATATGACAGCAATAAGTGTGGCTTGAGAAGAACTTTGCAGATGTCAAAAAATAAATTTTGGAGTCCATTAATGAGTGTATCTGGGAGCAAAATGAATTGAGGAAGGATGTGACTTATCCTCGGTGAATGATATCCTCACATAAATACCATATATCATCGAATATTAAGGCAATGTCTGTTACTCCATCCCTTTTATTTTTTTATTTAACCATTATAGATTTCAATTTACTCAAAGAGGCAAAATGAAATAGTAGAGTAGGTATGAGGCCAGGATTCTGAAAATTTGAGTCATGGCTCAGGTTGTTACTGGAAGGAAATAATTTCACTTCTTTATTTTATCATATGTGTAATGAAGATTATAATTAAGAAATCCTAAGAATTGCTTCCTATTCAAAAGACAATTAAATATAAAATCCACAAAAAGGTATGTGTGGATGTGTGTGTGTGTGTGTGTGTGTGTGTGTATACACCTGATACATTAAGGTACAATGTATTTGACCTTATTGTACCCTAATCACTGCTTTCTGACTTAACATTTTATTATCATTAGATTCTGGGTCCCCTGAAGCAGACATTACCTCCTACACAACTCACTTTTGCAGTTACTCTATCACCCAGGCAATAGTGTGTGTAGAGCTTTTTTAAAAAAATCCTAAGTTGGTGCTTTAAAACAAACTTTGTGTAGCAGATGTGTTTCATTAATGGCAGAACCAATAAAGTCATCAAAAATATTTTCCTATGGAAAGTATTCAAGCCACCCCATATCGGAATCCCTCCATTACCTCTACCTTCACTTCTTTTCATTCCTGTTCTACTTTGTCTTCACCTATTCTGCTTAATAATCTTTTGTCTCTTGACTTCACTTTGCCTCAGATAGGTTCCTGCACCATTACCTTAGAAAACGTATTTAATTTCGAAATTAAACCCTTCATGCAGACTGAGTCCTTTGGCTCACCTGAGATACCTGCCCTCAGTAAGTCTCTGTTCAAATTCTATTGCTGTCTGAATGAACTCAAATAATTAAAAACTCTAATAAGTAATTGCTCAATTTGGTTATCGAATGTAATAATACAGTCACCATTCTATTTCAGGAAGCTTTCCTTAAATGTTCATTGCGTGGCTAAATGCTTTTCAAGGAAGCTGCTGAATGGATCTCTGAATAACAAAATATCTAGTGGATCTCAGTGCTCATTTCGAGCTATTAAGGATTCTACAAATAATCAGAGGGACAGAAAAATGCACCTACTTTAACTTGCTAAAAACTTTCAAGGTAATATATACACTAATAAAATGAACGCTCAAGTACTTACAGTGTACTTTAACAAATAAAATTTTGCATCCCCTAAAAGCTCCTCGTGAGTCACCTGATTGCACACACTTTCCCTCCCAGAAAGAGACAACGGTCCAAGGAACCTGATTGCACAGCCAAAAATTACAATTAAAACACACAAAGAAACCAAACACTATAAGCTAGAAACAACAGAATGAGGTTCCAGATATGATAATTACCAGATAAAATATAAAATAAATGCATTTGTTACATTAAAGAAAAGGAGAAAAAATAAAAAAGTAGATGAGCGACAAGAGATTATAAAAATGACCAAACAGTTCTGAATAAGAACCAAAGATAATATTTTCATAGGAGAAATTAAAAATTCAGCAGAGGGTTAGAAAGCAAATAAGACACAGGCGGGAAAATTTATGTATGGGGATAATGATCTAAAGAAATTATACAAAATGCAGCACAAAGAAACAGATAGAAAATGAGAAAGAGGCTAAGAGAATGGAAGATGGATTGAGAAGGTTGACATATATCTATTTAAAATTGCAGATAGAGACAAGAAATATGATGGGAATGGTTGGGGCGCCTGGGTGGCATAGGGGTTAAGCGTCTGCCTTCGGCTCAGGGTGTGATCCTGGTGTTATGGGATCGAGCCCCACATCAGGCTCTTCTGCTATGAGCCTGCTTCTTCCTCTCCCACTCCCCCTGCTTGTGTTCCCTCTCTCGCTGGCTGTCTCTATCTCTGTTGAATAAATAAATAAAATCTTTAAAAAAAAAAAAAAGAAAAGAAATATGATGGGAATGGTCAAGCCTGGTCCAAGAAACCTTTTTTTAAAATAATATTTAAAATCATGCATGTGATTTCCGTAGGCAAGCAGCTACAAAATTTATGACACCATTTAAGCCTTGGTAGACTTTCTTTAATAAAAGCAACACATCTGGAGTTATGTTGATGCCCTTCTAAAAGCTTAAATAGCTGTGGAACTTAGAAAAGCATGAAATCTTTCTCTATTATATTTGGCAGGGAAGCACTGCGTTTTATACTAAATAGCACCTATCTGCTAAAATTATTAGTGGAGTAAGAACGTGGTGGTAGCAGCCTTGCTGTTATGAAGAGTAACCTGTAAGCCATATTACTCTAGCACACACTCCAAAATGTAAGAAAATAACAATATTTAGTGTGATGTCATCGGATTCATTCAAGTGGGTCGCAAAGAGCCTCATAAAAATGCATTCT
This sequence comes from Ursus americanus, assembly GCF_024610735.1. Taxonomy (NCBI): domain Eukaryota; kingdom Metazoa; phylum Chordata; class Mammalia; order Carnivora; family Ursidae; genus Ursus; species Ursus americanus. The sequence continues at coordinate 41,514,878 of NC_142145.1, forward strand.
ACTTTTCTATATTAGCATCAAACCATTAACCACAAGTAATACAGAAAAGAATGCTGATCATGTCCACTCATTCTCTACCCAAACTCAAATTTTTCTTTCCTGAGATTCCAGAGAAGTGCACTGTCCCATAGTGAAGTCTATCCCAAAGACACAAAGGGAAACATTCATGGTAACTCCCAGTGGTAGGCATGTCCACAGTCTATACCAGGCCACTCCGGAGTATTATACCAGCCTCCAGTACGGGTAGGCACTGTTCATGAACTCTTTTAAACACTCCTCGAAATTCAAAGATTGCTCCTAAATTCTCTACTGTGGCCTTCCAGAATTTCATCACTCACAATTCCAGCATCTAGCACTTTGCCTGGTCCGTTGTAGGCAGCATATCATGGGGCTCTGGAGGAGGGCAGAGCTGGGATGGAGTCCAAGAGGGCGACCCATAGCCACGTGAGTCTGAGTGGGTTAATCAACCTATCCGAGGTCAGCGTCCTAATCCACACTATTGTAATCTGTTAGTTCCCACCGCACAGAGTTGCTGTGAGGATTAAATAACATGATGAATGTAAAGGATTCACCACAGAAGATGCCACTGGTGTATCACGTTAGTATTTCAATAATGATCACCTCACTGTTCCTGAGTATTTACTGAATAACTGTATTACCTCCAGAGTGGCCGTTTGCTGTTTGCAATTAAAATCCAAAGTACATTTATTTAACTTTATATTGACAAGCAGTCATCTTTGAAAACAAAAAAGACCATCTCAAAAATATGTTTTTGTTTTCGTTTTGCACAGGTGAGACAGAATGAGTGTAAGGTGGCATTTGCGCAGAGCTCTAGGCAGCACTTCACCTGCTGGGCTGTGATTCTGTCCGCTTCCTCCACTCCCGTAGCCTCTCAAAGAGTAGCTTCCCGTCTGCGTGCATTTTCCTGCTCACAACCTGCACAGATCTTCCCTCTTCCAGGGGTAGTTTTCTCTATTGCCGCTTGGCAGTACCTGCCTGCCCTTCAAATCTCAACTCAAGGACGGTCCCTTCGAGGAAGCTTTTCCTGGTTATTCCACAGCCTCTCCCTGGCGGGCGCCCCTGACCATCACCTACCCACCTACAGCATAATTTCTGTAGCACTGTCAAACCACTCCCCACCTTGCCTTGTCGTGGCCTGTGGCCGTGTGGTTCAGCCGCGACTTTCACAAGGGTTTTATTCATCTTTGTATCCCCAGCACTGAGCACACCGCCTGTCACATAATAAATACTAAATATCGCTCAGACGGGTAACTGGCATCCGACAGACGTTCGGTTGACATTGCTTAGGTGGATAGATGGAAGGATGCATAGAAGGATAGAAGGATAGATGGATGGAATGAGAGAGAGAAGAAAAATACGTTCTTGTGTCTCTTCTAATTAAAAAATCATGCTACCACTAGACTAGAGTCTGATATAAAGATCACTTACAACATGATTTAAGACAAGTTTTACTAATTCTCCTAGAGTAATAAAAATAACAGTTGTTTTTGTTGAAGTTAACATGATTAATGAAATTGTGAAGTGAAGTCCTTTCCTCCCCTTGCCAAAGTCCCTCCCTGGTAGTGCGTTAAAGCATTTAGCGACGTGCGCTGGCTTTTTCAAAACCTCATTTAGTTCTGCAGCTGGCTCGAGCCAGGTTCTGGCACAATCACTTTCATCTGAGAAGTAATGCCATCTTTTAAATTAGAGGGTGCAGTGAACTGAGCACCATACCCAGAGGACACAAATGGACATCATTTAGAGTTGCCTGATCTTTCCTTTCACTCAAAACCAACACAAAACAAGCTAGTTCAGCAAATTGAGGCTATAAATAATATACAACACTTCATCATTTCAGTTACCTCTTTGTACAGCATCCAAGATGCCTACAGGCCTGGGTAGAGCAGCCTTATTAGACACCGAGAGGATGGGGTAGCCACTAGCCGGCTAATCACAATACTGTCAAATTGCTACATCAAACGACTATAATTCACTGAATAGGGCAGTTATTAAAATTCCAAGCTCTGTCTGTGATGTGACCAGAATGATAACGGCAATGCAGTCAGCCTTCCTTGCAAACAATGAAACACATTAGGAAAGGCATAGGTCCACCTATCTCCGATATCTATTCTGTGAAAGCTACCCTCTGATAAATAAATAACGTGATGAGTTTCGTGCCTCCTGTGATGTGACAGCATTTGTGCAGAAGAAAATGTCCCAATTCCACTGAAAGCCCCGGTATAAGTTAAGGTCATAATGTTCTATAAATCACAGCACAGAACCCTGCACTAAAACCACCTTTCACAATTAAGAAAAGCAACAGCAAATTGGCTAATTAGCATAAGAATGTACAAACACTGTTGTCTCTTAAGTGCCATTATTAAGCATTCTATACATAGTCATTTCAATTGTAAAATTTACGAATCATTTTCTTTTTTCTTATAATAAATCTTGGCACCCTTGTGACAAATGCTATAATCCTCACTAGGCAGAAAAGCCCTAAGCTAACATAAAATGAACTTTTTATGAAACCTATGAATCCAGAAAAGAAGCAATTGAATTAGTCTTGGCACCAATCTAAAACACACTTAGATTGGAAAATTACCAAATTTAACCCAACAAAACTCAGTTATGGTTTAATGAAAAGCAGTTAAAACAAGTTTTGAATTAATCTTTCTTCCTGATCATGAAAAAAAATACACTTATGAAAAAACATAAAACTTCATAACAATGATTAGAAAATTATTTCTTTCTGAAAACAAATGACTTAGAACATTACTACCTAAAAGCATAATTTGAAATCACTTAATAATGATAAGCTTCCATTCTGCACAAGGAGGCAGATTGCAAAAAGAAATATCAGAGCACTGCTTTGACTGGGCCCTGTTTCAGCTATGGAAAATGCAGGAGTGTGGATTCTTATTTACTGAAAAGGTATTTAAACCAATAAAATTGAATGTAATTATAAAAGCAGTGGTTGAATTGTCTTTTTTCTGAATCCTCCAATATAGATAGATGATAGATGATAATGGTTGATAGATAATAGATAGATAGATGATAGATAGACGAAACATAAGTAGATAGAGAATCATTAACTCCTAGATTTGGAAAGGTACCTTTTAACGTATCGTTTCTGTCAACATTAAACTTGACAGGAGCTGGATTAAACCATACTCTAATGGAGGGAAATCCCTCAAGGCCAGGCCACTGAACAAAGGTACAGAGGCATTCTAGACTTCTCTCACATCCTCAGATAAATTATAAGCCACAGAACAAAAAACAGACTCTTCTCTGATGGAATGGTCCCTAACCTGTGAGATAGGAACCACTAAGGGTCTTATGGTTATTGCAAAGGGCCTGAAAACTCCTCTCAGTTTCACCTAAATAAACTGCCTATTTTAATTGATTAAACGGTGGTTATATACTTGCATATTAACATTCTTTAAAGATTCTTAATGAAACATTCATTTGCAAAGGCAAAGACAATTCACAGGCTAGAAATTGCAATTCTGCAAAGATGACAATTCTACTCCAGTTAATTCATACACTTGCTGCACCGCCAACCAAATCCCGATAGACTTCTCTTAGGGGTAGTGAGAAGCACATGAACCAAATGAGTCTGAAATTTATTTAAAAGAATAAATATTTCTGAAGAGCCAGGAAGGTTTTTGAAAATGAAGACCACTGTGGAAGAATTTGTCTTGAATGAATTAAAAATAAAACACATTACAAAGATGTAGTAACTTAATAAGGATAATGGGTACTAAAGCCTAGATAGCCGGGCTCTCTATTCCTTCCTGGGTTTTGGACTTTGAGCCTTGCTTCAGAAGGATTTCTTAAGTCAAGATTTAAAAAAAAAAAAAAAAAGCCTCATTCTTTATTATATTTCTATAGTAATTTACTCTTTAATATTTGGTCCATGTATAATTTATTATTATACATGAAAGGAATATCATCATTTAAAAAATCAACCCCATTAATGAGTATTATATAATTTTTTGTTTCCCCACTGATTTAAAACATTATCCTTATTGTATACAAACTCCCATAAATGTGTAATGTCAAACAATGAAATTACCCTAAATGTCCTTAATAGAAAATTAGTTTAAAAATAATAATAAAATTTTAAGAAGTTTACCATGTTATAGGATTCTTTGCTGCTGCTAAAATGACCCATTTAGGTAAATATTTATCAATGTTCAATATTTCCATCATTTATTGAGTTAAAAAGGCAAGTTTCAGAACAAAATTTATGAGTCACATCTTATAAGATATTTTAGGTTCCTTTTTAGAGAATAGATAGAAAAATGAATTTGTATGTGGTTTTTATTTCCCTCTTTATCCGTTTCTGTATTTATTAATTTTTGTTTTTACTTTTTTGTCAATAAAAACTTCTTTTTTTCCATCGCCACATGATTCATTCCTATGCATGTCTCCTTCTACAACTTAACACATTTTTTTTTAAGATTTTATTTTATTTTATTTTTTTATTCGACAGAGATAGAGACAGCCAGTGAGAGAGAGAACACAAGCAGGGGGAGTGGGAGAGGAAGAAGCAGGCTCATAGGGGAAGAGCCTGATGTGGGGCTCGATCCCATAACGCCGGGATCACGCCCTGAGCCGAAGGCAGACGCTTAACCGCTGTGCCACCCAGGCGCCCCTACAACTTAACACATTTTAAGCACATCTCTCAAATGAAAGTCGGTCCCTATACCTTGACCTCATGGTGATGGGATAAACTACACAAATCTGTGCATCTGTATTGGGCAGAAGAATGGAATCAACCTGAGCTCTCCTGAATTAGAACAGTGGCTAACCAGTCTCTCTCCTACCTATTAACGTATCTGAAAAGAAATGCTTAGCAATCTCTTAAAGAAGAAAATTGCGACTCGACATTTTTATTTTTGGCATCGGCAAAATCCTGTCAAAAGGAAAGAAGTCAATGGCATTGAAAAATGAGGTTGCCTAGAATTGGCTTGGCCTCATAAAGTTTCTCATCTTTCAAAATAATAGTCAAGTATTAATCTTTTGCTTAACTTCTAGATACCATTTGTTTTATTAGTTTATACCAGTATATTGTTCAAAACATTGCCAGTATGAGATTTTTCTTTTGTGTGGTAGAATCATTTGCAAAAATTGGTCAACGTTCAATTACCTAACTCTATTATAAACAAGATGTTCAAGGTTCACAAACTCAAGAATCTCAAATTCAAACATTCTTCTCTGATCACAGCCTTCTAGTCTTCAATTTCTAAAACATGATTTTCCCCTAATTCATCTGTTCCTTAGAAGCTGGGTCTCTAAGTCTTCATTGTTTCCTTTTTCTTGCCTCAGAAGCCTAGGCTTTACTGTCAATCACTCAGTCACTCCCTTGACAATGTTCTGAACATGTCTGCTAATTCTTTGACTTTCTATCGTATTCAACTGGTAAAAATCACAATTCCGGAAAGTTCAAAAAGTCTGATTTTTTTCAACTGTTATACAAAAGATGCTGGATAATCCTAGAGGAAGAAAATGCATAACCTTGAAAATTGGAGGCGTTACAAATTCACTGTTTCCCATTTGAGTTGGGCCTTCAATGCATTTCGGTGCCATTCTGGGATCGAAACACTCTGCCATGTTTCTTCCATCATTGGCTTTCTTTCTGTTTCAGGCCCCCACAGTGGCTCTTCTGTATTATCCCCACTGCCATTAAATGTAGTTTACCTCCTTCCGCTTCCTCACAGGTAATAGCGTAGTCTCCTACCCCACAAAGAAAACTGGATCATCAGAAGAAGACTGCCTGCTTCCTCTCATCTCACCAAGTTTCATGCATGTATATTCATCATGCTTCCATTCCTTTCGTCAAAATTGTTTTCCTGTCAAAAGTGAACGTCTCTCCCTATGTTAAAGCTTCTACTTCCCTTTTTCCTCTTCTTCTTTCCTCTGGAAGGAACTTACTGCTATCAAAATTCCTTTCTTCCTCCTCTATTGGAAGCATCTTATCTCTAGTTTCTTCAATTTAGCATTTAAACATGCTTGAATCTCTTTCTCTCTCCTTTTTGTTTACTCCTCTCAATCCAAGTGTCTTGCTTTCTCTTCCTCTCAGCCAAAGTTCCTGAAAACATTTCCTATACTCTCAATGTTTTCACTTCTTTTTTTTTTTTTTATTTTTTAAAGATTTTATTTATTTATTTGACAGAGATAGAGACAGCCAGCGAGAGAGGGAACACAAGCAGGGGGAGTGGGAGAGGAAGAAGCAGGCTCATAGCGGAGGAGCCTGATGCGGGGCTCGATCCCATAACACCAGGATCACGCCCTGAGCTGAAGGCAGACGCTTAACCGCTGTGCCACCCAGGCGCCCCAATGTTTTCACTTCTTAATCTTCCATTCACTCCTCAAATTCTATAATCTAGCTTCTTACCAACATTTTACTGAAACTACCATTGCTAAGATCACCAATAAACTTGATGCTAAATTTAATGGATAAGGTTTATTATCATCTTTTGTGAAGCCTTGCCCCCTATGAGGCTACAGCATCACACTCTCCAAATGTCTTATTTCTTTGCCTTCTGTCTCTTAACTGTTTTTCCCAGGATCTTCTACTTATTTCTTAAATGACCATGTTTGTCAGGATTTACCTCCTCTACTCCAACTGTTTAATTACCAACTGTCTCTTGATAACTCCCAAATCTACATTTCCACTCCAGACTTTCCTCTTTTGCTTTGGCCCTGTATACTTAATTCTATTGAATATAATCTCTTCTACAGCTTGGAGGCATCTTACAACATTTCGAAAGCTGAATCTTTCTCCACAAACCTATCCTGTATCCTAAGTTCCCTGTCTCAGTAATGATCCCAACTTTCATTCAGTTGTTCCAGTGAGAGCTCTGATTGATCCATTTGATTTCTCCCTCCCTTAAATCTTGCCAATCCTACTTTCCTAATATTTCTGAGTTTCATTCATTCGCCTCCATTACTAACTATACCTTCACATTTACCCACTAAAGATAGCCTATCACACCTCACTCCAGCTTCTGTGCTGCAGCCATAGTAAATTACTGGTTGTTCTCTAAATAGCATGCTTACTTTTGCTTCAGAGATTCTGCATAACTGTCCCTTCTCTCTAGAACATACTTCCACTACCCTATCTTTCAGTTCCAGGTTAGATGTCAACACCTCCATAAGGCATTTCTGATTTACTTACCACTCTCCTCTTATAGAATTAGGTGCTTCCCCTAGATGCCCCTATCATAGTACTTATTACAATGTATGTTAATTGCCTGTTAACTTGCCTATTCCCTAAGTAAGACTGTATGTTCTTTAAGGGAGACACAATGTCTTTTTTTTTTTTTTTCTAATTGTATTTCTAGTGCTTACTGTAGTGCCTGGCTCCATGTAGATAGATGATCTATCAACATTTGTTTGATGATTGATGTTGGCCAGTTGCCCAGAAGTATGTCAGATAATAGAGAAAAGGCTTCTGACAATGGGGTAGAGTATTAGGCAGATCAGAACACCTGCATAATTAAATTAAATATTAATCAAGAAGTGTTATTGTAAGAGATATATTGACCAGTCTGGTGAGAAGTTATGCTGAAAGCACCTTGCTGACTGGGGATTTTTAACAGCGCCATATCTCCTCATCATATGGATTGTAAGGCCACTGTTTTGTGTCAAGTGGATAATGTCAGTGGCTCCTTCTCTGCCTACTCCAAACGGTTTTGAAAGGAGGAAAGAATTACCACATCCACTTATTGTATTTTTGTGTTTTTTAGTAACTAGCTAATTGATGGGATAGCTTGGACATAGTCTGCTTGCAACTGGGTTTGCAAATAGAGATAAAGCAGTGATTCTCAATTATAGTTGGCGGTTTTATGTCCTATTTTTTCGGTAGAGATGAGTACTGGTATCACCTCCAACTACCACATTCATGAGGAGACTTGGATCCTACCCATCGTCGCTGAATATCTCTGCCCTAGAGAACGAGTGTTAGTAAGGGGGGAGTGTCAGACGTTCAACACAGATATCTAACTGTTCTGGGTGGTTAATAATCACTGATTTAAAGTTATATATATTTATGGTCAACAGAATGTAATGAATTCTTTTTATAGAAATCATGAATAAATTAGGTGTTCTGCTTCTGAAAATTACAAATCTTAGCCTCTAGTTACAACAAAACTCAGGTTTTCTAAGAAAAATCACCATCTGGAATATATTTATGGAATTATTAAATTATAGATCAAGAATATATATTAGAAGTAGCTACAATAATAATACCCAAATCTAAGTACTTTCTCACATATTAACTCACTTCATTTTCAGAACAACGTTATCAGCTAGATTCTGTAATAGTCCCATTTTACATAGAGAAGGATTAATGTATCAGAAAGGCACTTAAGACACACACCTAATAAGTGGCAGGACAAAAATTTCAACCAGGAAACCTGATAATAACATCTCTGTTCTAACCAGTACTTCCCCCCCCCATTCTCCCATATCTTATAGTTTAAAAAAACTGAATTATAGAAATTTCAGAAACTGAATTCTTGTTCAGACAAGTTGTCCAAGAACTTTAACATTTCTGTGTTATTCATTTTATGCACGTATGTTACTGTGTGACTTTATTGGTAAACACTGCAAACGCTGTCAAATGCTGCCACGTTCTTTGGAAGCTCTTCAGAGAAGGACTAAAATTATGTGCATCTTAGTAGAAGTAAAGAGCTCGTCCAAATGGAAAAGTGACGTGGAACAAAGCAACACCTACCTCCGGATATTTTGAACTCCTTTGGCAATTAGGTGGATAAGAATGGGAGGACTTTGTGACAATTCGATTTCTTTAATCAGCTAATCAAGATTGATGGCTTTCTGTTTACATTACAAAGGGTAAGATAACTATTTCACAGGAAATGTTTCTACAATTGAATTCCACAAAACTTATGTCAAGTGCCTTATTACCAGCCAAACCTCTGATCTGGAATGAGTGAAATAGGCTACATAGAGAGGTCATTTGATAAAGTAGAAAGATCACTGGCCTGAACATCAAGAGGCCAGGCCTACGCTATCAGCTCACTTATTAATGAGCTTACACATGGCTTAAGCATTTTTACTTTGTTGAGTCTTGGTTTCATCACTGGTGAAATGCGCAAGGCACCTCAAGTTGTTTTAGAAGATTTAATAAGTTTCTGATCGTCCTCCTCTGTAATGAGAAGTGGAGGATAGCCATCAGCTCACTCCATCATCACATGACATAGATGTGGTGTCTGTCCAATGGGATGGGGGCCCCCAAATGTGGGGCGACCACTGGGTGTAAGCAGGTAGTGTGGGAGGTGAGAGGATTCACCTGAGGCAAAACAAAGGCGATAGAAGTTTATGGAATACACCAAAAAGGAAAAGCAGGGAAGACAGCAGAGGAGAGACTCTGCAAGGATGCAGTGGGTTGGGGCTGTTTTTAAGGGGGGGAAGATGAAGAGGTATGGTGAATATGGCGTATGGAATTTTTCCTTTTTTGGTAACTGTGCTTGGTTGTAAGTAGCCCATTGGTTAGTTATGGCCTCTGAATATTTTGAGGCGGGTCACCTGACTGGCCTGTCTGTGGGCCCTTTCTACATTCTGTTGCTCAAGCATTTGCCTAAAAGCAGCCTCTACAACCGACAGCCCCATGGTATTCCACAACAGGTCACGAGACATACTGTCACCTTTCAACACAGAAATCTTCTGGGAAAGAATGGACGTTTCAAGGCTCCTCAAAGACTTGAGCTGGCACATAGGAATATGGCTTCTTTCATAAAAAGGGCGATGGAGACAGGATTTGATCCACTGCATGAGTCTGAAGTCCATTATGGAGAAATTCTCACAATGCCCAGGGAAATTCCTCCTTTAAAAACTCTCTGGAAAGCCAGATTGCCTCTACCTGAAGCTTTTTCAGACCTATGAGGCTGGATCCCTGACTCGACCCCTCACGTTCTGGTGCTCTTCAGCTTGATTTGGTCTCAGTGCTGATTTCATTGACCCTTCATACCTGCCACTTGCTCCAACCCGCATTTTATTTAACTCTAACTAACCCTCAAGCTTAGGCTGATCCATATCTAGCCTTACTCAACTCACTTCAAAACTCTCCACTCAAGACCACTCCTATATTACCTGGTATACAACCATTACAACCCTTCCCGTAGCACTTGGCCTGGCTGTGTTTTACAACCACACAGCAAAACATTGAAACTCATTTTGGTATTTATATAAATCGGGGGGGGGGGGAACGTGGCTTAAACAATGATATTGGTAATGTGAAGATAAGCTACCACTTATCCGTTCTTTAAGAGCTCAATAGAAAATTTAAATATGCATTAGTACATTTGTGTTTTCCTTACTCTTTCTTTCTGATAGCGATGTGACGCTCCCAGCAACTGAGGTTGTGTGATTGATTGTAACTTGTCTGTAGCTCTCTGGGACCTTCCTGAAAATGAAATCGACCATCTTTGAGTGATAATGTCAGTGGGATAGAATGTGTCACTGGATAATGGTCTCCTGCTGCTGCATAAATGCCAAGGCAAGCCAAAGGTATTTGTAGGGAAAAAAGTTCACACTAAGCTACGATTTTTATTTTCAATGCAAAAGAAACTAAATCTGGAGTCTCACTACTCTAGCATATGCTAGATGCAGACATAATGGACATACAAGACAAACGATGATACGTAGTGATCAGTTTTTGCATAAATCCATATTCTAATTGGCTTAAAAACTTGAGTTCTTGCGCATTTAAGCAAACCCTAAATAAGATTAGTTTCTCAGAAATCAAACACTTCTTGAACTATGATTCTTTTTAACACTTAACCAGTTTCTCTTAGACTATAGTAAGCACTTTTGCCATTTATGTTTTTTATATACTAGAAGTTGAATAAATAACAGGCACCTAGAAACTACAGTAGTCCATTTATTCTATAATGAAAAGGTATAAGATATTAATATTAGTAGAACCATGCAAACTCCTAAATAAAAAATAATTTATATTTTGTATACTTTATCTTGTGAGAAAAGATGCACATACATTGCAAATCATTAATAAAAACCTTATAATTATAATTCATTAAGAAGATACTCTAAATTAAACATAGGTGATATGTATCAGATAGTAGAGTGGAGCTACTTTCCCTTCCCTAAATTTAAAAAGTTATACTATTAGTTTTGTGTTATAGTACAATCATTTAAGATTGGGTTTTCTCTGTAGGGAAAGCAGTAAAATGAAATATAGATCCATAACATAAAATATATTGGCCAATGAGAAGTAATGTGTAAATCTAGGTAACACTATTTCCTCAGAACACATTAGAGGAAGAAATTGCCCTGAAATGTATCAATACAGTGGCCTTTTCTGAGGTTTTTGCTGGTGGCAGTCATTAAAAAAGACATCGTTATAATTTGTAACAAGAATATATGGATATATAAAAAACACTATTTTGTGAACCATCTGAAAGAGGTTAGTGTAAGTTCATATACAGGCATGTTTTAATAAACCAAGGCCATAAAAGGAGAGGAGTTTCTAAATAATCAAAAATCATGATTAAAAAATATTCCCAAATATTTGGAATGAATAAAACATATTTCTTTAAAACACCATGCGATCGTTAGGAGCTCATTTAGTGTTCTATTTATGCTTTTCGTGAAAATTTGATTTAGTACACTCATTTAAATATATAAAAATCTGACCCATCTTTAGGTAAATATTAAAAAATAAACCCGTTGAAACAGTCCACTGCCTAGTTTTGGGCCTTAGCTGAGCTCTCCCTTTATGTAAGAGAACCTGAGTTAGGTAGATTCCCAGCCTTTGCTGCCCATGATGTTGTTCTTGCATTATTTTCTCACCACCCATGTTTGCCTGATTCTCAGTATTGGAAATCATAGTCACGCACACTCTTTGTTATTTCGTTGGTTATTGCTTTGTTCTTAGGAAGGGCTCTTGCCATAGGAAAATGTACACAGAGCCTGAATCAAAATAATCTATTGATCGCAGTCTGCAAGAGAGAGAAGAGACAGTATATATCAACATTACAAGATATATAATTGTTGGGATTATTAATATGATTGAAGTGTTTTCTCCGAGGACAAATTGAACAGTTTATCTATAGTTTAGGTGTTTGTTCATAGTATATGCAAATAAATGAAGAGTGCGATTATTTTGGGGGGGAGGGGGTCATCATTTACCCACTTTTAGGCATGGCGTAGTTAAATTATGAAGAGAATACTCAATGTCAAATGTAGAACGAATAACGTAAGTCAAGTTCAGTAAGTTTTGGAAATAAGATGGAGTTTCACTGGCTTAATATGTTCTCCACTGATATGGTAAGGTCCTGCAAAGAAATACTGACTCTTTCAACTAACAGTTGTATTTAAAGTAATACTTTAAAAAAAATAATAAAATAAATACTCTAAAAGAATAAATAGCTTTAAAGAATAAACTGTTCCATTAAAATGTACCTGCCTCACACTTAGATGGCAGAATTGGTCCAAGGGCCGGGCTTACCCCCCTGGGTGAAATGGCAGGGGGTTTGATGGTGAGATTTTTAAAGAGCGTGGGAAGGGTATCTTTGACCTGTCATTAGTGATAGTGATTAGTGAGTCACACCTTTGGATTAAACATTTCCTATTTCTCTAAATCCTCTTTTAAAATATAAATAACTCTGTGGGGAGCAATGTTAAATTAGTAATTCAGAATCTGTTCAACTTGTCAGGAGCTTTTCTTGTTGGCGTGAACTGTTGAGGGTAGCCTGGTAACCCTAAACCTTAAATTAACATTAGGGGTTGGGGAAAGAATGAGTGAAGGAGTAAGCAACAAAAAACCAGAGCGGAGGCAGGATGAAGAGAGACCCAGAACAGCAAGGCAATGGGGCTAAAGTTGAACCTCACAACTTCTCAATTGTGCCTTCGGTCCTCTTGGGTATTGCTAATATTCATTTCAACCAGATATACTGTTCAAAACCAGATTTCTAAAAACCATATTTAAGATTTCACGTTTTACCTTTTGTAGGTGTTTCTTCTGAATACAAGCATGATTGATAAGTATGACAATAACATGATGCAAGACATAATTTGAATGGTTAGAAATTGATTATGTACCAACTATTTTAAACTTGCATTTTGTGGAAAGAAGGCTCATGAGGATATATCCTCCTGGAAAGTTCCTGGTATCTATTAATACAGTGTTTAATATATAATCACACTGCATAGATAAGCACAATTTAATTACCATAATAAAAGTAACAACAGCTAATGTTTAATAAGCACTTACTTTGTACCAATTACTACTTTTTCCTTTTATGTTTTATCTTTTTTACAGGTATAGATATTTAAAATTCTCAATTTCACACAAAAATTACTTAAAAAATAAAACCTCATGCAAGAATGCCTCAATCCTGATGTCAGTGTAAACTCAATAGGCCTTTTAAAGGATATAGACTTTCTGTTAGTTGTGCCTTGTGGGTTTCTACACTTAAGCTACATATTCTAACACTTATGCTAAAGTCAAGCTGTTTCCATCTGTTTAGGCTACACATTGCATCACTTAGTAGTACAAAAAGAGCAGTTTTTCTTAGACTCCTGGGACAAAAATCACACAGAATTCATAAGAGATCCAATACATAAAAATTCATTTCCTGAGTGGAAGCACTGTGATGCCATGTAGCAAAAACGATTACTTTTTTCATTGTGTTTATAATAAAGAAGTCAAGCAGCCATGCGCTTCAGGGCTGGACACCTCCTCACCTGCCTTGAAGGCAGGCACAGCCCTCAGCTGCTGCACGTGGAGTTAATTACTCCGGGCATCGGGACGCTGAGCACCGGAGTGACCCTATTTGTGGCTCTTTGTATCATGTGCTCTGATGAAGGGAATTCTTTCACTAGCCACACCCTCGGGGACGCTGAACAGAGCGAGGGTTCGATGGTTCGGGGGCGCAAGGAGAACAGCTGAGCTACCATCTCACAGGGACACTTGTCTTTAACCGTTGGATAGAGACGACAAGTCTTCAGTCAGACTGTCATCCTTCCAGTTCAGTTGGCTCCCACATCCAAAGGTGATGGCTTCAGTGAGAATTTCGGCATTGTGGTGGTTCCTGCAACCCCTTGTGGATCTGTCGTCTGGGAGGCCGGCTCGCTCCAGGGGCAATTTCTGGAAGAATTGTGCAGCCGTGAAAACACGGCACGGTGCAGCTCTGGGCGTGTAGCAATCCCAGTGGCTGTTATCTGCTGGATGGCAGGAGCTTGGGCTTTATTAAAATTCCCAGGAATCATTCACTGACAAAGGGCTATATTTAACCCTTTCAGAAGTATTTTTGAAAATGCAGTTCTGTGATAAAATAATCTTTCTGCAGAAATAGAATGTGGGCTTGGGAAGCCAAGGCAGAAATGTAAAGTGGGTAACATGCTTCTTTGGTGCAGGGCTGTCCCCGCGTCTCTTACCTCCGAGTCATCTGCGTTCAGACCTCTGCCATCATCCCTAGGACCCCGATCTCACAGGAGTTAATGCGAACAACTAATTGACACTCAAATAGTAATGACGGTGTGTTGTGGTATATTGAGATATTTAAGTGGCTATATATGCTCCTTGTTATATATCATTTTCATTTGTTGTTATTTAAAAAGGCTCTACGTGGGGCACCTGAGTGGCTCCGTGGGTTAAGCCTCCAACTCTTGATTTTGGCTCAAGTCATGATCTCAGGGTCCTGAGATCGAGCCTGGGTGGGGCTCCACACTGTGTGGAGCCTGCTTGAGATTCTCTCTCTCCCTCTTCCTCTGCCCCTCCCTTCTCTCCAGCTTGCACACATGCACGCGAGCTTGCTAGCTCTCTCTCTCTCTCTAAAATAATAATAGATAAATAAATAAAATGAAAAAGCTCTAGAGTAGCCAATAAATGTTTTTGAGAAAGGAGAGAGAAGGAGAAAAGAACAAAAGGGGAAAAAAATAAGAAAGGAAAGGAAGAGGAAGAAAGGAGAGAGACAGACAACACACCATACACTACTGGTAGAATTGAGACTTAAAATGTTGGGTTTGAACTCTGCTTTAATACTTACATGTGGGTAAGACCCCAGTTCATGTCTGGGTACATATACATTTAAATGTTTCTTCTAATTCAACGTGAAAGGTTTTTGTTAGATTCATTGGGAAAAGTACCACCCAGAAGTACTTTTTATTTAGGGAGGTAAATTTAATTTCCAAATAGAGAACAGAACTTATTTATAGATTATTCCAATTATATGACAAAAAACTAGACTCCTACGTCTGCATTAGTATATGACTTGGACTACTACACCAATAATTAGTTGCAAATATTAAGAAGGTTCAGAGAGGGTTACACTGAAGGAGGTAACTTACATTTTATTTTCACTTATGGAGGAAAAGAATGACTGCAAGAAAATTAGAAAAGACAAATTAATATATATCTGTTGGACTTAATACCACAAAGAAATACAAAATATTTTATGTGTTTTATGCCTTGAAATAAGCAGTAATAATAAGCTACTTAAATCAGGGGAAATATAATTCAATATCAAATGGATTATGCAGAAGAAATGATGAGCATATCTTAAGGCAGTTATTAAAAGCATTAATCTGGGGGATAAAGAAAATGGAGAGAGAGAGAGAGAGAGAGAGAGAGCATGTTGAGAAAGGTGATGAGAAATACAATAATGTTTAGAATTTTCCATTCCCTTTCCACCAAGATTTTAGAATATGAATTCAGTTGCTGAGGTTTATTTATCAACCCTTCTCCCCCACCATGATGAATTTGTCTGTGTGACTTGGCCAATGGAATGTGTGCACCATGCCCAAGATTAGGCATTAATAAGCATGGTATCTTTCCATTCCACCCTTTAGGGAAGTGATCTTAATTTTCAAATATTGAGAAGATTTAAGGATTTTTTCCATTATATATCAAATAATACATTACCATGTCTATTTCTGTATGTGCTCTGAATGAATACATCAATAATCCATTACAGTATAATCAGATCAGTTTCAGGGCTTTAGGGATGGGGAACAGGGAATAAAGAGAGCCCTGAGTGGGGTACATGGAAGATCTGACATGCTTATATTTGAGGAAAAGAAACAATGAGTAATGAAACACACCTATTCTCTGCATTTTGCTTAATAGGATAATTGTGCTGTGATATATTACAAATTACCTCAACTTAATGTCTTGAAACAACAATCGTTAATTATCTCATATTTATAGGTCAGAAATTTGGGTGCAGTCTAGCTGGCTGGTTCTGACTCGAGTCCCTCATGAGTTACAGTCAAGATGTAAGAGGGACTGCATCTTCTGAAGCCTTGTGAGTCTGCTGCTAAGAAGACTGATTCACCCAGCTGTCAGCCGGAGAGCTCACCTCTTCACTGGCTGGAAATCTTCACTCCTCTCCATGTTGCTGCTCTCCCAGAGCTGCCGAATGTCCTTCAGGCATGGCAGCTGACTTCCCCAGGGAGACAGTGAGAGAATCCCAGGTGCGATTTAGAACCTAATCTAGAAAGTGACATATCATCATTTCTGCTATATTCTATTAGTCACACGGACAAACTTTGGTACATTGTGGTAGGGGACTACACAAGGGTGCAAACATCCGAAGGAGGGATCCCTGGGATCAGCCTGATGGCTAGCCACCACAGAATGGTTATATAAGCAGTGGGACAAGGAGTTTCCTTGGGGTGGTGATGTTGGGGTACATCAAAAGTAGCATGGCTAAAGCTGGGGAGAATGAAGTTATTTGAATGAAGAAGAGCAAACTTGAAAGTATATTTGTGTCTTAGGAGGTGGTTCCCATGGTTACACCAAGACCAAAAAAACAGACCCTATTTTTGGTCACCTGTTGATACCTGCTCCATTGTTTGGGCTGGTGCCTTTTTCTGGATCATCTAATATAATCTCCAGGGTGGAAACTTTCTCTGGCTTTTGGTCTCTGCAGAGACCTTTTTTCATGTTAACTCAGCAATACACTTTAAAAGATGTTTTATGATGTTTGATCTTACCTTTTAATTGTTGCAATTAAAATTGTTGCAATTGTTGTCTTTCAGGGTCTCTACTCTGCTATACCACCAGAATAGGAAGTCTACCTCTTCCCACCTGTAACATAGCATATTGAGTTAGGGCTCAGACACAAGAATGAAACTGGTGGATTTGAATTCTAGTTCCACCACATATAAGCAGTACAATTCCGAGTGAGTTATTTAACTTCTCTCTATCTTTGTTTCTTTAGTTTAGCAATATTAGGGTAGTAACTTATAAGGTATTGTAAAGTCTAATTTGCCTATCTATTTCATCTACTTAGAACTCTATCTGGCATATAGTAAACATTTAATAAATAGCTATCATTAAGCCTTTAATGGCTGTAAAATGTTAAATATTGTCTTCTATGTGAAGCCTAACAGAATTCTTTCAGGTAAAATTCTTTCTTTTTCTATACTCTTGAATCTCTTTTGTTCCAATGGCAACTGCAATATTATTTTTAAGTATAATTTACTTGTATACATGCCACTATTAACTTGATTAGCAGGTTTCCCATCTTTGTATGTGCTTTTTATATGTACCATGCAGGTTGCTGAATCGGATGGATGGATGGATGGATGGATGGATGGATGGATGGATGGATGGATGGTTTTTACGCTGCAGGTGGAAAGAATCAATGAATCCAGTTGGAAATTTGAAAACTTGGAACATACTGAAGTACTGAGGCAATAAGAAAAGATTTTAATAGCAAGGAGAAAATTGATGTGAAATTGTCGTCTCTTCAGGAAAGAGGGTCATAAACAATGTTAAAGGGCCACTAAAATCTCAGTAGTTTTTATATTTTCTTCATCTGTCTGGTTGCAGAGCAAGACACTGATTTATAATCCATAGTATTAACTTCTCTCAAGGCAGTAGAACTTTAATTCTTTACTCTGGTTACAGTGTCTATTTTGGAAGAAAAAATATTATTTTAAAAAGAAAAAAGTTATTAGCCTTCACCAGGACATCCTTCTGCAAACCAGTAATTTCTCTAAAAATGCAAATGTGATTCCATTTCTGATAGTCTATTGACTTGGCTATTTGAATTTTCTGAGAGAAAAAAAAAAAAAAAGATTTCTGTAGAAAAGTCTCCTGTAAGTGAAATGATGATAGCACAGCCAGAAAGATGATGATAACAACCCTGGCTGGATTGTTTGAGCCTTCATTCCTATTTACTTTTTGCAGTGACATTTCTGTTGGAAGTTCTAGTGTTTTTTAGGACCAGGTGAATTTATCTTTACAATGTGGCAAGTGGGACACATAGATGGGTTTGTCTTTTGCTTGTGCCAGAGACTGACCTCTTCATCGTTGGGTTGTCCCCCCATATTTGTTGTCCCACACCAGCTAACAATCCACATCTGGATACACTCTTGTGTCATATCTTTCAAGATGCTGGGAAGGATTCCTTCTGCTTTGACTGGCCAAGTGGCCCCAAATGATGTATTTTTCACTATTAACATCCATCCCTGACACAAACCCATATACACACCCATGTCGATCTCATTGGCATGACCCTTGTGAAAAGAATAGCATTTAAGACCCAGGTATGTCCTTCAATGGTTCATCAACTACTCTCAGCCTGCCTCCTAGAAAATAAAAAATCAAACAATAACAACAACGAAAGCAAAGGAGAAGACACCAGGCCTTGCTATTCTGAAGATATCTTTTTGGAAGAGTAATTTCGTAGTTTCTATGGGGGAAAAGCAGAAAATGGGACTGAACTACTCCTATGTAATCCACAGGGCAAGTAACACATAGATCAGTAATTAAACCTTTACTTGCTGGTGATCCAAAGCAGATGTATACTAAACAGCAGCCACCCTTCCACGCATTCTCAGAAACCAATGAGCTGAACGCTGTCCTATTCTATTGTGTGGCAGATGTGTTCCCACTCATCAGGAGCTGCATGGAATGGTTTTTTTTTTTCAACTTAGCAATTTTTCTATTTACTTCAATTTAAACTTTGCAATACCTCCTGAGATTAGCCAGCTTTTTCTACAAGGAAGAAAATGAACATGCTTACGGAGCAGGTTTTCCTAAGCTATCACAGAACGAAAAGGCAGCTGCCAGCTCCCCTGAAACAAAGGCAGAAGCAGAATGGGGTTGGGGGGGACACTTCAGAAAACCCTATATTCTGTTAGCACCTTCCCTTTGCAACACAAAAACCTTAAGCGTCAGAACAGACAACCATGAAGGTGACACTTCAAGAGAACTACAGGGGTGAGATTTTGAACGGTTTTGCTTGAATTGTCCGTTTAATGCATATTTGACCCAGACTAAAAGCAAAATATCAGGTTATCCTGACACAATTTCCCAAGTCACTTGAATTTTCCTTTAAAGAAATTTGAGAAACATGCATACCTTTAAGATGGGGCAATATATTCTTTTGTGCAGTGCTCAGGAATTTAAAAGGCATAGGTAGTGTTAAATGTTTAATATTTTGATTTCAATACATTATTTTCTATTAATTGCCCAGAAAAAAAACTATGTATTTGTAAATAACACCACTTTTATTTTTACTATTCTCAACCTTCCTACCTTAGTTGAAAAAGTTCAAGATTCTTGTAATTTATAATGGTATTTCTGTTCGAGCTTTTTTTTTATTTTTATTCTTTGTTTCCTCACAGTTTACAAAGCAAAGCACTTGCCATTAATCTCTCTAGACAGAACATGTGAAGGTCGGGTATTACTTCTATTAATATCAGTCACTATATGGAGAAAGGAGAGTGTGTGTTAGAACATTTACACCGATGCATTTGCTCCGCTAGGTATCTAAGTGGTGGAAGACAATACTTCTACATTATGGAATAGGATTAATAAGGCAAAGCATTCCAAGGATATTCAAACAAAATGAAAACTGACTGGTATTTGTGAAATTCACATTAAATCCAGTTGAAGCCCATGTGATGTGCGTGCTATCCTGAAACCTTAGAAATTCTGTGCCAGGTATAAAAATGAAGTGTAAGAGCGTGAGCTTTCTTCATATAGGGCCTTTAATTTATTGAAGAAAATATAATTTCCATATTGAGAGTCTCTTAATGTAGGAAAAATAAAATGAAAAATCTGAAAAATCTTTCCAACAAAAACTCTCTCTCAAGGTTGTACTTTTCTTTACATAGGTACTAGAATGGAAATGTATTAGTCTGTTCATAACCTTAACAAAGGTTATATGAATTTTCCTAATACAGACGTGCATTCCATGTAAAAGTTGTGAACTCCTTAAGAACTATTTCAATTCTTCTGTTTTGGACTATAAACGAGCATATCCTTCCCCATAGACCAGGATATTGAAATAGGTATTTTCCTGGAAGAAAAATCACATGAAACTTCATCATAGCCCAAATCAACTCATTAATATTTCTCTGCAATTATTCTACTTTGAATATTTTTGAATGTTTTATTTAAAAGCTAAGACGTGGAAGATGCGGTCGGTCATTCACACTTTGTATGCATATTCTGAATATATCATACATCTTAAAAACACTGATAAAACATCATTAACATTGAACTATTGTGACTTATAAGATGCTCAGATGCCAGTTTTAAATCTGCCACATGAATTTGACCTCACCTTGTAACATATGCACGACACATTTCAGAGATCGGAGAGTTAACTCTCATCTACCATATAAAATATAACTGAATTTGGCCATTTTAAAAGATTGGCTCTAACCCTGTTCCAGTCATCACTGACACAGAACAAACCATCCCAAACTTAAAGGCTTAAAATGACTAAAAATGGCTTAAAATTTATTTTGCTCATGAATCTGCAATTTGGGCAAAGCTCAGTGGGAAAATTTCTCTTTGTCCCATGTGTCACCAGAGGAGAAGCTCAGAGGCTGGAAGCAACTTTCTGATTGGGGCAAGAGTCCGCTAATGTCCAGGCTGACAAACTACAGCCCAGGAGCCAAATCTGACCTACCAGCTTATTTTTGGAAATAAAGTTTTATTGGAACACAGCCTTGCTCATTTGTCCATGCTCGTTTGTTCATTCTGGCTGCTTTTGCACTGTAACAGGAGAGCTGAGAATCTGTGGCACAGGCAAATCATAGCCCTATATGGCCTGCAATGAAAATATTTACTAGCTGGCCTTTTACAGAAAAACAAACAAACGAAAAAAACCATTTGCTGACCTCTGAGATAAAAAGCTTCTTCACTCGCAGATTTGGAGGTTGATGTTGGGTGTTGATTGGAACCTCAGCTTGGGCTGTGGCCAAAATTCCTACACAATCCTCACCATCTAGCACTTTGGTTTTCTTAGACCACGGCAGCTGGGTTCCCAAAGTGAGCACCCCAAGAAATAAGAAGTGGGAAAAGTTAGTCTCTTAAACCCTGACCAGTAACATAATCCAGTTTAAAGGAAAAGAGAATTCATACTTCTATCTCTTAAAAAGAAGAATGTCAAAGAATTTAAAGGTTATGTTTTAAAATCACCATAAACCCACAGCAACATTTCAACAATATATTCAAACATTTATGGCATAGGAATTACTTATATAGTCTTCAAATTTTACTAAACCCTTCTAATATACAATACACCTTTAACAAAACAGATATAATCCCTGCTTAAAGGAACATATACGTTAGCATGGGTGAAAGGTGAATAATAACCATGCAAAGACAAAAAAATGAACATAATAATTTTGGGGAACAATATGTACTACAACAGAGAGTGAACAGAATGGGTAGGAGGGGGACTACTTTTGTCCAGGGAGGGTCTCGATCCATTGATAACATTCTAGATGACAATAAATGGCTAATTCCAAAACAATAGGATTGCCAAAGACATCAGGAAAAAAGAAAGAGCAAACATTATTTCTTAAAACAAAAGCAAGTTTAGAATATTCAAGGGGCAGAAAGAAGACAAGAGTGACTAAAGCATAATTGGTAAGGGACCAAAAAGAGACCCAGTCAAACAAGTAGACAGGGTCAGACCACATAGATCTTACAGACAATATGGAATTTTGTTCTAAGCCTAATAAGAAGGCACTAGAGTGTGATAAGGGAGTGGAGTTCTCTGCTCCCAGTTTTAAAACTTATTCTGGTTGTTATGGAGAATGGATTATTTGGTTAGAGTGGAGGAGATAAAGAGGGCATTTAGCCAGAGATGAAGATGGTAAGCAGGTAAAAAGAAAGACCAATTGTAAAATAACTGCTATAGTCAAGGTAAGAGTCAATGATGATTCCAACTGGGGTGCCAGCAGATGAGATGAAAAGAAATTGAATGAAAAGAATTTTGAAAATAAAGCCAGCAGGACTTAATGTGTGTGTGTGTGTGTGTGTGTGTGTGTAGGGGGGTGGGTATGGAGAAGCAAGTTAGACTACATAGTGAATTACTTTTGAAACTCAGGTTTGCTTCGCTGTGACCTCAGCTGAGATGCAAGACTCCTCATTTAGTAGTTGGAACTCCGCTTCTCCTGGAGAGGACTTTCCTTCTCTGACAGTCTAAGTCTAACAAAGCTGAAGTTAATAATAGCCCTAGAGATACCATCTCTAATACACCAGGCTACCAGCAGGGCTTGCTTTATGTATAAGTGACACACATGTTGGCCCATATTTATGATTTCAGAGGGACTAAGAATGACCTTTTGGGAATTACTCAAATCTCTTCTACATGTATTCTCATCACATAAATTTTTCAGAGAAGAAATAGAAGCAGAATTTACAACAAAACTGAGCTTCTCAGAAAACTCTTTGCTCAACTAGCATCTGAACCCAGACTGGTTAGCGTCTGGACTTTGATTTTTATCTCTCAAGAATAAGGCTATTCCTGCGCTTGCGTCTACAAATGTAAAATGGAAGGACTCAGGGTCTCTTCCCCTGGACCATGGCCCCAGTGCACATGCCAGTAGCACAGTTGTATTTTGTGCTTCTTGGTGGGATAATAAGGAAAAAGGGGATTTTGTGAAACTTTGCCTTGAAATGTCCCTAATGAAACATATTCATTAGGCCGTATCACATGATACCAACCTCAACACAGAAAATGATGAAAAGGGAGCAATCCCTTTTTGATTTGAGCCAAATAATGCCATTTATTGAGATGGAGAAGAAAAAGAACAGCAGGTTTTATGCATGTCGATGGAAAGAGGAAATAAAGTGAGAATTAAGAATTCCATTTGATAGGGGCGCCTTGGTGGCACAGCGGTTAAGCGTCTGCCTTGGGCTCAGGGCGTGATCCCGGCGTTATGGGATCGAGCCCCAAATCGGGCTCCTCCGCTATGAGCCTGCTTCTTCCTCTCCCACTCCCCCTGCTTGTGTTCCCTCTCTTGCTGGCTGTCTCTATCTCTATCGAATAAATAAATAAAAATCTTTAAAATAAAAAATTAAAAAAAAAATAATTCCATCTGATCATACCAAAATTTGTCAGCTATTACATATTATAGTCACAGTTGGCAAGTAGAGAGTTCTACTGAATCACAGAAACTTTGAAGAAGACTAGAAAAGAAAAAAAAAAGATAAGTTTAATACCATCACAAATATACCATCAGTCATCAGACAGTCTCCATTGGGTGTAATAAGAATGAGAGTTCTGGAAGAGGCAGGTAGCTCATCATAGGCTTGAGGGCCCCTGATGGTCTCTGGTCTCTAGGAGCTCCTGCCTAATGGAGAGAAAGGCACACTTCCTGCCATAGCTTTGGAAAGTGATAACCTTGGAAAGAAAGAAAACTAAAAACAAGAGTTTTGAGATATTGGAAATATTTTTTAACTGCATTCTGCTCCAGAGTCTGGGTTCAATCAAAAACCATTATATAAAAAACAAAACAAACCCAACCAACAAAAACCCAATATACAGAAAATGTTTACAAACTTCCAACCCAATTTGGTCACCAGCAGACTAAGCATAGGACTCAATTTAAGAGAAATATAGAAAACTCTTCAAGAGCAAAAGCTACGTCTTATCACCTCACTGTTTTTTATTTCTTTGTTTGTCTTCCAATCTGGGAGAAAAGCTTGGAAGGGAAAACAGAATGAGGAAAACCCCAAGAGCAGTTATCTCCAACAGTGAATTCAGACTCAATAAAAGGCAAGACCGAAAAGGAATGAAAGAATGTCTATGGTACTAAAAGGTGAATAAGCTATATAAGAAAAAGTACATGATAGCCCCCATTGTGGGTCCCCCCCATCCACTATGGATTAATAATCCTTGGACAAATCCTTGGGTTTTCTGTGTTTCCCCTGTTTATTCAGAAAGAGAGTGGAAGAAGGTCCTTCATGGTGGCAGCTGGAGATAGGCATGTAAGCTCACATTCTGGACCATCTCTGAAATCCTCTGTTAAGAGTGTACTCTCACCTTGAAGTAGGAGAACCACACAAGTCCAAAGATAACTCCCATGGACTAAGTCACACCCAACTACGAGATATAATCTTTGATTTGTTGTAGGGTTAAAATGAGTTAAGGCGTGATCAAGTGCTTGGAACATTTCCAGGTGCACAGTAAATATTCAATAGCTGTTAGTTAACAGTATTATTTCTATTTTAGAGTTGCTCATGTCCTTGACTTCAATTATGTTTTCTCTTAATTTTATTTCTTGACAATGACACGGGCATTTACAACATCAAATCCTATGCCCTAGCCTGTGAGAAGTGACACTCGACTAGCAATGATTTTAGAGCTAGTAAAACAAACCCTCATGTTAAAAACAAATGTCTGAAGACAAGAATGTGTAATCGAAAAGACAGTTTACACATGTCTAAATTCAGCTTCTCCTCATCTCACTAAAAGTGGACACAACAAGTGCTGAAATAATACATTCAGATGCTTTCCCCTGAATGCACTGTAACATTGCATTGTAAATGCATTTCAAGCATTTTCAAAAATACTCTTTTTCTGTTTCAAGATATAGCTCCAAATTTTGATGACGAACAGAGATGCCAGTTTGCGTGCTTGGATTTCAGTGTTCACATTTGCTGAAACATGGCTAAATGAGATTTAGGAAGACACAATACAAATAGCCTTGCACAAAAGATTTCAAATCAAATGCCTCTGGTTCTATTTCCAGCTGTCTACATGTACCTTTTTACAGTTGTCAACTTTACTATTCCTTTTAGAAAAAGGAAAGGAATCCAGCTGCCCTGATTCATAGTTCCTCAGGCTTCACCCCAGGAATTTCTCTCCTCTGGCCAAGACTGAAAATGACTTGAGGGCCTTATGCCAGTAGCCTGTTAGTGAGCATAAATGAAAACCCTAGAGATACCATCTTCAATGGTCCAGGTACCAGGAGGCCTTGCTTTATGTGTAAGGGACATAGATGTTGGCCTGTATTATATGATTTCAAAGGAATTTAAAATGACCCTTTGGGAATTTCCTGAATCTCTTTTGTATATTTTCTAATTACAGAAATTATTCATAGAAGGAACAAAAACTCAGAAATGATAACTAAAGAATTGGGATGGGAAAGAAGCACGTACTAAAATTCATCTTATGGTCATTTTCCATATATATATATATATATATATATATATCACATAATGCTATATATATTACATACATACTACAGAACTTCTCCCTAATAATATGTATTGATGTGGGAAGCATGACAAGGGTCCCACATCTCCAGGCTAGAGAAATTGTGGGGAAGATAGCAAATCTCACATTGGGGCTAGGAAAGGAAGGGACAGAGGGTAGGAGGAAGAAAGGAAGGCACAAAGAGGGGAAGGCTGGGAGGATAGAAAACAGATTTGGCTTTCATGAGATAATAGGAAGGATATATTAGTCTTTGCCCCTGGTTCCTGGCACAGAGGTCCTGAAACCCTTGCGATTTCCTAAGTGATAAGGGCACTAGAAGCATCTTTTGTTCTAATATTTGGTCTTTCATCCTGGATTCCTGACAAAGAGCTCCTGAAACCCTTGTGATTTCCTGGATGATAGGAGTGTCTTTTGTTCTAATGAGGTGACTCTGGATGGGTTCCTGGATGGCTCCTGGATGAGGGATGGTCATTGGAAAAACCAAGCCATGATAGAATTTTCAACTCTACAACACATTCTCTTGAGAAGGAAGAAGAACTGAAAATGGAGTTACTGATCACCATGGCTGTTTGCTGAAGCCTCCATAAATCCCCAAAGTACAGGATTTGGAAAACTTCCAGTTGGCAAACACATCCGTACCCAGAAGGTGATGTACCCAACTCCATAGGGACAGAAGCTCTTGCTCTCGGGACTCTCCCAGCCTCTGCCTATGTGTCTTTGCATCTAGTGGCACATCTGTATCCTTTCTCACATCCTTTAATAAACTGGTAAATGTGTTTCCTTAAGTTCTGTGAGAAATCCTAGCAAATTAATCAAACCTAAGTAGGGAGCCGTGGGAACCTCCAATTGGTAGCCAAGCTGGACAACAGTAGTGACTAGCCTGGAGGTCTACTCCTTATGACAGGCATCTGAAGTAGGGAGGGACAGTCTCATGGGACTAAGCCCTTAGTCGGTGGGATCTGATGCTATCTCCAAGGAGACAGTGTCAGAATTAAGTTAAATCATAGAATATCTAGCTGGTGGTATGGAGAATTGCTTAGTGTAGGACCACACATTTGGTGACCAGAAGTGTCAGAAGTGCCCTGTGTGACTAGTAAAGAGTAGAAGCTTGGATGAAATGGCCCTTAGTACCAGAATTGAGAGCTGCAATTTGGGAAGTAATTGCACTCCCACTAACAGGTCAAGTGCGCACGTTTTCCATGGAACAGATGTGGAAAGAAAGAGAGGACAATGGCACCAGCACTGAGTCTTATGAATGAGGCTTTTCTTAAGATGGCCATGGGAATCCTTCTGAGGAAATCTGAGTGATAATGAACGGCCAAGTAACCAAGGGCAAAGAGAGAGGGCATAATTCTTTCTTTAAAAACAGCAAGTAACACTCTGAAAACCTCACAGAAATGCCCATGAGTGAAAGAGTGTAAAACATCCATTATGGCTGAAGAAGTCAAAGAAAAATCTATGGCATTCATGTTGGACCTTTACAGCCCCTTAACTTGCCCTTCCTTCCTCCAGTTCCCTTCCTTAAACTTCAGAAACCTAGGTTTGCAAGATGGAATTCCAGGGTAGGGCAAAATGTACATCCTATCACCCACTGCAAAAGTCCTGCTGCCGGTAGCTGGCCCAAGTTAGTGGAGAGGAGGAATTTTGACCGAAGTTCAGAATATTGATTATATTCTACTAGACATAATGATTATTGATCAAGGGCTAAAGGGACCTGGACACAATATATTATCTGAAAGTAATCACTGGATCGTTCCTAGATTTCCTCAAGGGATTAGATGCAACAGACCTAACAGTAAAGGTATTAAGTGGATGTTATCAGAAAAGAGTAACCTTGCTTACTCTCCCACTCTCGAAATTTTCTTTTAACATAACAGCCACAACCAATTTTGTCTCAGGCTTTGATGCTGACAATTCATTGCTACTCTTTTTCTCTAATCAGTTAATCGGGAACCCACTTAAGGATAGACTAGACCTCCCTAAGAGAAAGGCAGCAGTGGGTTTCATGGCTCAGTTCTCAGGGAAGGACGAAGGCACAGACAATAGCCCTGTGCATCATCTTGTTGGTGTTGAGTAATCTATGGAAAAGAGAAAGGCCCTCTTCAAGGCAGGCTAAGAGAGGCAGAGGGAAAGAGGATGGAAGGACTCATTCTTGGGGTATTATGGCAAAAATCCACATTGTGAGAGGTATTGTGGAGATTAAATGTGAATCATGCCATACTCTTTGAATTAATAAGAGCATTATCATACCAGCTTTGGTTCCATACTTCATCTGTTGAAGCCAGCTGCACAGTTAGAAAAGACAAAAGAAGGTTCAATGTCAGACAACATTTGTAAGAGACCATACTAGAGTATATGCAATAAATAGGTAGTTTGAAATAAAACTCAAATTCCCATGCATCCCGGACAGTGCTTTTTAATAATAGAAACAGCCCAAGGGATGCCTTCTCTATTCCTAAGTTTTGAAATTAAGAAACAGTTAGGTCTGGAAAAATATTTTCTACACAGTTCAACCTAGGAGTATGGAGTCCACGATGCCTGCCCCAAGCCATATAGGCTAATCTTATCATGAGGCTTCTGCTCACTTGTTTTTGTATTCAGCCTGCCAACCGTGACCTGGCCAAGATTCAAAGCTCATATTTACTTCCCGTCCCTGCCCAGCTTCTTGTCAATCGTATTCCTGCCCAGGCCACTGCGGCCACCCAGCCTCTCCTCTCCCATTTTTCCTGACCAACCTGCTACCTACTAATTGCAGAAGCCGCGCACATGACAGTGCAGGTCTGAAAAGCTTCAGCTCTGGCCACAGCTTCTGTCCTGGCCTCTATACCTGCAAATGGAAGAACTCCATGCTTACGGCCGTGGGGTCTCTTAGATTCGCACAAGTCTACTATACGGACTGAATTGAAAACGTTCAATCCTCTATGATTTCGAGAGGGATACAATCTAATCACATTTTTCCCAAACCAATTATCTTTTCACTAAGGCAGGAATCGGATTCATTGCCAGCGGGCTTAACATTTTCAGCCAAAAAGTATTTTTTTTTTCTCATTCCACATAAATCTTAAAAGCAAACCTGGGTTTTCCTTTGCAGACTCCGATCCATGGATCATGTGACATCGTCTGTTACTGCCAGTGCTACTATATGCAATGACGGACAGGGAACGGATCACTCGGTCTGGTAGGTGCTGGGTGAGCCAGGTGATGATTCACCCTTGTTGGACCTCTGCATCTCGGCTGCTTTAGGTGAGATACGTTATACACTTTATCTAATCAGAAAGGCGGCCGTGGAAGCAGGTGGTGGGTTTTGTTGAGGTTTTGAAACAGCATTGGTGCTTTTCAAGACTTATTCTGAAAACTGAAAGCTCTTCTTTTAATCGGATGGGAATTCATTTTGCCTCCTTGACACAAAACACAGTTGAGGTATCTTTAAAATAGAAGTTGGTGATGTCCTTTCACTTCCTGTTTCTACTGGTAAATATACATTCAATCAGATTATTAGCATGACAAATTTGAGGCTACACCAATCTCCTCACCTGGCAAAACATCCTTTACCAAGAAAATTTGGCTTATATCACTCATTTTACTAGGACCCCTAGTTCAAACATATATAGGTTTCATATGAATAAATTCTTGTTCTCAATAAATTTTAATGATTTTTTTCTAGCTTTACTGATAAATAATTGATATTTGGCACTATGTAAATTTAGAGTGTACAGCATAATGACTTTATTTATGTATATTGTGAAATGATCACCACAATAAGTTTAGTTAAATCCACACACAAAAAAGAAAAAAAATGTTTTCCTTGTGCTGAGAATTCATGGGTTCTACTCTCTTAATAACTTTCAAATACACCATATAGCTGTGCTAACTATAGTCATCACATCATACATTACAACCCTAGTACTTACTTATTTTATAACTAGAAGTTTGTACTTTTTGACCACATTTATCCAATTCATCCAATAATTTCTTCAGACATCAAAAATGTCATTGCACACTTTGGGTCAAATGCAATTAGATACAAATATACACATAGAATGATATCTTGGTTTTAAAAAAAATTATTCCATCCATAAACCTCAAGATGCTGTGGGCAGTAAGTTTTAAATAAGTTAAACTACAGCCAAATGTTCATTTGGATACTTTTTCTTTTCCTTAAAATCTTCGTTAGATTATTTCCTAAAGAGGAGAGGATTTAGTACTTTTCCATTCAGTTTATGTGCTACCCGATGAGTCTTTCCGTGACTTATATGAAACTTAAGAGCAATCTGTGTGTTGGATCATAATGATGACGGTCAAAGGCAACCAAAAATATCGACCAGCAAGTGTGTTTTCCACAAGTGAGCAATGAGAAGGAGAGCGTACGCAGCCTCGGCCACGGTCCCGGCGGTCACACCGGTGCAATGGCTCATCACATCGAGGGTGTGCCTTGAAAAGCCACGGAAAATGGCCCGACCTAACATGAATTTTCACTTCTCAGCCACAGTCTAGCCCCGCCCTTTGGAAGTAGTTCATTTAAGTTAACCTCTATGATTTTTTAATAGCCCCTCTTTTTAAAAATGCAGATTTCTCCTGCAGGGATAAAACCTCATGTCACTGACACTTCAGGAAAAACGAGTTTATGTAGCACTGCTTGTCATGACAGGGGAAACACAGGGGCAGCATTAGGTCACCAGCTGTCACGGGAGCATAAGTAGATTCGACAATGAAAAGCAGTACAAAAGCTGAAGATAAACTTTGCTAGCTTCACAGTTTTTCCCAGGATGGCCCTGGTCAGCTGACTATGTCTCTGAGGAAAGATCACAAACTGTAACTTGTGTCAGCCTATTTTTCTTTCTTAAAACTATGTTCTGTCTTGACTTCTGAGCAGTTTATCCATGACTCTTAAATCCTGACCCCAAGCTTTGGGTCACACCAAATGGATATGAATACCAACTTTGCCACCTGAAGACAGTATGACTTTGAACAAATCCTTCAGCCTTCCCGAGCACCAATTTCCTCAGGTATAATAATATCAACCTCTCTGGGTTGTTGTGAGGATTAAATAAAATGATGCCTATAAAGGGCTCAGTAGAGAACCTAGGGAACCTACTGGGAATGGTAGTAATCACTAGATTTATCAGGGTCACGGATGGAGTGGAGAGCAGGACAATGGAAGCGGTCAGGACAATGATCTGTGAAATCAAGAAGAGAGAGAGGTGGAGCGGACCCTCAAAAGAGGAGCAAAGACGTAAATCAGACTTGTTCACAGTATTTGTCTTGTCTGACAAATTCATCTCAGCACTCAAAATACTCTCCTTGTCTCCCCACATCCAAGGGCATCCCTGAAAGTTCTTAACGACAGGCAACATTAAAGAGGCTGACCCCCAACATGGCATGCAGGCTAATGGACCAACTGGAACATTCCGCTACCGAGATATCTGTATGTAGTGTTTTCCTCCCCACCCTCTTCTCTCTACCATGGAGACAATTGTTTCAGAACAATCTATCCGCACCCCTGTCCCTCACGTCACTACCACAAGTGCCAGTCTGAGCACCATTTTCAATTATTTTTCAGTGTAATTTAAGAAAAGGACGGAGGTAATTAGAAGATACATAAAAGCGTCATATCAAAATAAAGGCCCCATGCATTTTTTTAAAAGGTTTTAATGTATTTTTTTAAAGTAGGCTCCATGCCCACTAATGAGGGGCTTGAACTCAAGACCCTGAAATTAAAAGTCGCGTGCTCTACTGAATGAGTCAGCCCGCAGGCCCACGGCCCCACACATTTGATTAAGAAAAAATTTATTCTTCCAACCTACACGGAAATCATGATTAATTTATATTTGCATGGACTTGGAAATCTATAGACAGATTCTGCTTTAAACAAATATGTAATTATTCTTATCAGATTGGAAATTTCAGTTAAGCCACAGCATGATAAATTTTAATAATGTTACAATTTATATATCTCTGTGTCTTTTTCATTTGGATCCGAATGAAAAATATTGATAGTTTTCACCAAGATTTGTTTTTCAAAAGAAGGATCTTTCTAAGAATCAGTGTCCTGAGGACAATTTTGAGGTAGAAATATAGAAGCAGTAAACTATGTAGATGGCCCAAAATGGCGGTGTCCAGTTCTGAAGATCACGATGTGTAATACCAGACCCACAGCTCGCTGTCAGAGCGGCCAGCAGCTTAGGGACCCAGGAAGTATCTGTTTCACAGGAAGATTGACATAGTAATCACATATAAATTGACACTAATTGAGGTAATGATTACCTTTTCCTTTGGATTTACAGTAGCTTGTTTTCCTTCGTCCTGTCTCTACCCATTTAATTCCATCTTCACATCATGACCGCACTAGTTCTCCAAATAATGCATCTCCAACAATTTTATTTCCTTGCAAAAAACCTTGAGTGTCACCTACATAGTATTGCTTCAGTCTCCCTTTCTGGTCTCAAATACACAAATACACTCAACTATCAGGAATATTTAGGGGCACCTGGGTGGCTCACTTGGTTGAGCCTCGGACTCTTGGTTTTGGCTCAGGTCATGATCTCAGGGTCAGGATCTCACGGTCATGAGATTGAGCCCCTCAAGGATCCCAGCACTGGGCTCCACACTTAGCGAGGCATCTGCTTGTCCCTCTCCCTCTCCTTCTCCCCCCCCCAATCACTCTTTCTCTCAAATAAATAAACAAAGCTTTTTTAAAAAGAATATTTAAATAAGTCGTCCTTTTCCTTTTTCTCCCCTTCCGCCATTCTAGGATGCACTCTCCAGCTCCTACTTCCACTGAATAAAGTTGAATGGAAAGACAGTACAGGAAAGTAATTACTAGTGTGGTTCTCCCGGTGTTAGACACCCTTGCGATACATAGTGTTTCTACCTGATTACCTTTTTTCTCCTGGAGATAAAATTACAAAATGACTTTAGCACTTCCTAAAAGCATAAATTTGGACAAGTGGTAACCTCTGTATCTATGCATTTGAAAGAATAACTTGGACTATTTGTAAGATTGTAGGGAAGATAAATGAGCTATTTCATGCAAACCTCTTAGTATGGTGCCTGGCACATAGTAAGTTTTCTACTGATGTCAACCATTAGTAATGTTATTATTATTATAATTATTTATTTTGAAGCTCCCCCCCAAATCTTCTTCACTCACCACAGTTAGCTTACTCTTCCTTGTCTTAAAATGATAGGTTCACCTGCATCCCAAGAGCTAGATAAAGAAGCATTGTTGTCAGATTGAAGAGTTTGAACTTTTAATTTTATTGTGAGTCATTGAGTTTTCTGGTAAAAAGGGGACATCAACAAATCTGTAATCTTTAAAGGCAATACTTATGGCAGTAAATAAGATGTAGCAGAACAAAAGAGATTGGATGAAGGCACACCAGGTAGGAGGTCATCAGAAAATTTCAATCAAACGTAATTCATGTCTGTTTGTGGGCAGTGACAGAAGACATGGTAGAAGTAGATAAGATACAGAAGTGAGGCAGAAAGAATAATATAATTCCTATGTTTCAAGCTTGAATAAAAACAAAATGTCAGAGGAGAAGGTGATGGGTGTGTTCTTCATTGAACTAGAATTTAGGAGCCTCAGATTAGCAATGATGGGGGTGTGCAGCCAGCAATAAGAAACAGGATTCTGGATCCTAAGAAATCAATCAGTGCAAGAAATAAATTGTCACATGTACATATTGTTTGAAGCCACAGAAGTGAATAAAGCCATTGAGAAAACATAGCATTCTGTTGATGTAATCCAAGGCATCCAGCATATTAGTGAGAGACTGTAGAACTAAGCAGAAGAGCCGAGTGGTATGGAAGGCAAGCAAAAAGAGATTTTTCAAGGCACGGCAGAAACTTGGAGCTGCATCTCTAAACCCGTGTTTCTTCTTCATGGGCCCACATTTCCTCTCTCTGCCTCGCAGTTTAATGTAGCCATAAAACTGAATTCTGGATAATGGAATTTGAGCAAATGGGTATACACGACTTCCACACCTGGGTCATAAAATCTGCCACCTGTGTTTCTCTATGTTTGCCCAACTGAATGACAACTCTTAGAGCAATCTAGGCAACTTGTTGAAGATGGTAAATATTGCAGACAGCAGAGCTGCTCTTACACTGGGCCCAGCCCGAGAGTGTGGAGCAGACCACACCAGTCCCAAACCCCCGCTGGGTCCCCATGAGTCCATGACAGGAGTGAGAATTAAACATCTACAGTGTTTAACTGCCGCTGTAATTGTAGGGTTTCTTTGTGACAGCAGTGAGACTTCCTTAACTAATATTGAAAGGCCATTTGCAAGTCCTGACTGAAGGAGATGAGGGCCGAGGGGCCTGGAGTTGTAAGGTTCTTCAGGGAGCAGCTTCAGGAGAGCCAAGAGAAGAAACCTCTGTTTTTGCACGTTCAAGAGTGATTGGGAAACATAGAAATGGAAGCAAGAAATGCAGTTTTGGGAAGGGGAAAAGATTTCCTGCTCAATAGAAAGCGAGAGATAGTATAATAATAACCTGAGCAGAACAGAGGGTGAGAAAGGCTTTGACAATTTGACAGTTTCACTTTGGGTATCCCTAGGGATCCCACCAATATTTCTTGAGTGTCTACCATGTGTCTGATGTTAGGAGTACAGACATAGCTGTGAAAGAGAAAGAACAGTAAGTAAACACACAAATCATTACAGATTGTAAGTGCTATGAATGAAATGATCTGCTACCTTAAAGAGAGACGAAGAGGGGCTGTATGGGGAAAAATGATCTTCCAGCTTACCCACCATCCTATATCAAAACTGCTTTTTCTTGTAGAGGGATCAGTTATAAAGGGGGATAGTGAAGCTATAATCATTTCAATGATTTGTCCAACATTATAACATTTTGGCCATGCATCTTAATTCCTGGCATTATCATTATAGCAAATTTCATTTCAATTAGACCATGTTTGAATCTCTAGAGTATCAGGAAATAAAAAATGTTTAAAATTTGTTTTGCAGTATGTACCTTAATAAGGTATCTTGATAATACCTCATTGAGGTACTATTCCATTCAAACAAGTTGATAGTTTTATTCTAAGAATTTTGTTTTGATGGCATGTATTAAAATTATAGGCATGCACACACACATATGTATATAATAGAAACATGAATATATATTCATATTTAATAGTGACTATTTATAACAGCATGTAACAACATTGCTTGGACTGT
Organism: Ursus americanus; assembly: GCF_024610735.1. Classification (NCBI taxonomy): domain Eukaryota; kingdom Metazoa; phylum Chordata; class Mammalia; order Carnivora; family Ursidae; genus Ursus; species Ursus americanus. Next base: position 41,549,535 of record NC_142145.1, read on the forward strand.
TTTTTCACATCTTTTTTTATATTAGTGAACACTTAAAATATGTCATAACAATAACTCATACACTGCTCTCAACATACAAGTTTCTGAGAAAATTCTTTAGAAAGCCAGTTTTACAATGTATTTTTTACTTCATTGTTGAAATTATAAGAGATAAATCGCAACAAAGACAAAATAAGAAATAGATAATATTCCATGTGTGACTGATTTACTTTTTATCTCTAGAAGCACTATTTTTCCTTTATCTGCTGTGAAGCTTTAGTCAAATAGCCAGTAATATAAAATGTTTATGGTTTTCTGGATTAGAATTATAGTTTCTTGACCTATCTGATTCAGGCTAGATCCTTGTCACAGTTTTTCATTTTAAGGAATAGAAAAAACTTCTGAAGATGTTTAGATTCTGATTTCTTTTTTACACTGGAACCTCAGAGAGTTCGAAAAAACATTCCTCTTCCAAACGTAACTATGATTTCACAGATTATATTCATTTCCATAAAAGAATAGAGTACATTTCAAAGCAGCACTCTGACTTTCAATGGAATACAATAATGAGTTATTTTCAGACTATCTCCAGTTTTTAATATCATAAACTTTACTTCCTTACCAAGTCTTTCAAAATAATACATGAAGAAGTGAATATGTAAACAACTTCATCTGCTCTTTTCTTTTTCCTGTTAAGAATCTTCTCGCTGGTTTTGAAATACTGTATTTGAAGAAAATAAATCATGCCAGATTTATTTGCTTTTACTATATTTACTATTTTCGTTGAAATACGAGTTCCTAAAATAATGTCATTTCACTTTGCTTTTTTGTTTGCCATAATTGCATCCTCCTTCAGTACTAATTGTATATTTCATAAAATGACAGCTATAAGAAAAAATAGACTTGTGCGATGATTTTTACCAAATCTTAGGTCAAAAGATGGTTTTAATTCCCAATATATTTTGCCTTTTCTACCCTGAAATATTATTCTTTTAAAAATGTTCTTTAACTGGGATGACAAAAAAATGGTAATTGATGGAAGATGGAAGTCATAAATTTGAATTAGATATTATGTTAATGTTATATATTATGTTTTTACTAGTAAAAACTAGTAAAAGACTAGTAATACCTTAAATTATTTTGTGCCAATTCTTATTACTCAGACTGAATATATATAACATGTATGTATAATACATACAATATGAGAAACATATATATGATACTAATAGCAGAAACATCAGCAAAACTAAGTTATGAACATAACTTGAAATCCCTCAATCAGGTAAAACTCCTGTAAGCTTTCTCTAGACAAAACTAGGAGCTGTGACACACAGAGCTCTAAAAACAGACACAGAACTATCTTCTTGCAGCCTCTATAATTTCAAGACCAAGACAGAACTTGAAGTGGGGGTTATCATACACGCTGAAATTTCTTTTCATCAAGTTTTCCCCATCCCCTGACCTATCCTCAGTGATGTTGGTAAGTTGGAGTTAAAAAGTCTTTCATTAACTGCTCAGTGTATATGGTGCACGTATATAATGCATATTTAAAAATAAAATGTTGGAAACCTTTTGAATTCATCCCTAGATCGGATGACAACTGTAGTAAACTAGATCACTACGACGAGGATACTTACTTCACCTAACCACCCCGCCTCCATACTCCCCTGCTTCTTGCCTTAAAGATGGGCCATGAGATTTGTTTTAGCCAAGAAAATATTAGCAAGATTGAAATGACCTTGCGTGTTTGAGCTTGTATCCTTGCATTTTTGCATCCCTGTAAAAAAGAACATGCCCCAGATGCTTGCTGGTCCCAGAATTTTGAGAGATATTTGGAGCAGACCTAAATAGATGGCATAGCCCAAATGCCCAGCAGTCAAGCCCAAGCTAGACCTGTTGTACCACAGCCAACCTGCAGACCCATGAGTGAGAAATAAATGTTTTGCTCTGTGTACCACTGAGACTTTTACAGTTGCTTGTTATGCAGCAATAGCTCTTTAATAAAAGAACATTTTAGAAAAGGTGACTGAGTCATAAATTTCAAAGGAGAAGAATATAGGCAAAAATTATGGCTACTGATCTTCTGGATCAGAAATTTTCTTTCAAGTTACCCGTTATGAATGCTTTTGTTTCCCATACGTGTCACTGCCTCCAAGAAGCAGAGTAATGTTGCTACATATGCTCTCTCTAATCCTCACAAAAACGCTTCATAGGAGATGGCATGACTTCCATTCTGTAGAGGCCCAGAAAAGTTAAAGGAATTGCCCTTGTCCACACAGGTGACACGACACAGAACAGCAGCCCCAAGTGATCAGAACTCAGGGAAAATGCATGTCAAGAAGTTAAAAAGAGAGATCTAAGTAATTTATGCCAATAAGGAGAGAAGAACACTTCTGGATTATAATTGTAAAACAGTGCAGACCAGACAAGCATTTGTAATCTGGCACTTACCTTTCAGCCTAATGTGACAAATGAGAATATTTGTTCAAATCACTTTAGTGTTCATCACGCCATCATTGATATTCTCCATATGATATGTCGGTTTCATGGAAATGAGAGTCATGCCATGTACAATGAGAAAAATGATATTATTGCAAAGATACGTAAGGTGCAGAGAGCCATGAACACATACGGCAGTTCTAGAATCCCCTATCCTCACCGATTTGTTCTAATTGTGCATCTATCTTCTATCTGAAGATTTAGTTCTTGTTCTCAAACAGGCCAACCCATCTTGAATTCTCTGGTCAGAATTATGGAAAAATGCATTCTGTTTGCCTTAGTAATTTACTATAGGTTTAGAGAACAGAATTATTTATTATTATTTCAGAGATCAGAACTTCCAAGTACAGAATTATTGTACTAAGCTATTTTACAAGCTTGATCCTAATGGGTCAAATTGGGTTAATTAATAGTGATCCTTGATCAAAGAATAACCTTGGCAGTCTGTCTGAATGGAGCGCTGTAGGCAAGGCAACCAGGGGACCCTACTGGACACCACAAATATTGGCTACCATGCCTAGGACAGGCGGTTACATGATACTGAAGAACGGACCATCCTGATGAAAAGTAACTGACATTTATTCCCTTGTATCTAAGTGGGTTCTGGTCTAAGCAGTCTCCTGTAGATTTTGGTACATTCTGTATGTCTACATACTGAATAATCAGAAACCTGATGTCTTACTCTAGGCAATCATTTACCTATGGCATGTTACTCCTATTAAAATTAGAATTTCTAAGGGTACCTGGGTAGCTCAGTCAGTTAGGCATCTACCTTCCCTTCGGGTCATGATCTCAGGGTCCTGGGATCAAACCCTACATGGGGCTCCCCACTCTGAAAGGAGACTGCTTGTCTCTCTGCCCACCCCCCAACCAGCTCGTGCTCTCTCTTTCTCTCTGTTTCTGTCTCTCAAGTAAAGAAATAAAATCTTTAAAAATAATAAAATAGAATAAAATTGGAATTTCTGAACAAAACAAATGCTGTTCACTTCTGATTTTCAGCAGCTTCCAAAATGTACACATTTTCCCCAGAATCAGGATTTTTTCAAATACCATGCCAAACAAAACACTTTGATGGGCAGGACACCCGTTTGAGGGGGAAGAGACTACGTCCAACCGTGGTGTCAACGGTTCTACTGCTTGTTGTTTAAGATTTCTTCAGATGCTCAAAGATTAATTTGCCGTCAGAGCAACTGACAAGCATTCATTTACCGAATAATGATTTTCTAAATTTATAATTTATCTTGTTATGTGTTGTCACTAATTAGGTAAAACTATAATTTACAAGGGTGGAAATTCCTTTCAGCTAATCATTATCCTTGGTCTAGTAGTTGGAGGGGAAATGAATATTTCTGTAGACAATGCATCCTAGAGTTTAGAGACTGCACAAAAACAAAATCCAGGGTCACACCGATCCTCCCCATCATCATATAAACTGCATTATGAAGGACTTATCTATGAAGATGAGGCTGTGTGGAATACCACGGAAAATAGAAATGTGACCCTTATAGGTATTAGGAGAGATTGCATAAACTTTGTGAAATATGCTCTAGGAAGGGAAGATATCTAGGAACAAAAATAAACAAAGAATGTTGTGAAAAGCCAATTCAGAAAAGGAATTGGAGTGGTATTTTATCTAAGAGAGTTTTAATATATCCATAGCCCATGGTTCAGCATAGTCACAGTGTGCCTTTAAAACCAGCAGGAAAATGCAGTATGCTAAGAAAGCTAATACCCAGTGTTATAAAAGTAAATCTCAACCCAGACTCGGGGTGGCTTTTGCATAGTCTGAAAGTTCCGAGTTTTAGGAAGTTTTTTTTTTTTTTTTAATGTGCTGGTTTCAGAAAGAATAAAATCAAAAGATGCCATCCCCAAAGAACATACATTGTATGTATGTACAGATGTTGGTTTTCTTGATCAAACCGTAAAACAACACCAAAAGATGTTTGAAAGCATTTTCAAGACTGTGTGAGAAAGCGTGACTGGTGAGTTAACAAAAGATCTTTCTTATTCATTTATACATACCAGTTCCCATTTAAGAGGGTGAAAGACGACATATTTCCCCCAAATTGCTGGTAAATCATTTTTTGAAACTGCTACATTAAGATTTGTTTCTATGGATGTTTCCTGAATACTAAACTCCAAATTCATGACATTCGTGTCAGCATATACCTCAGGGCAAGTAGCAAATATTTAACTCAATCAAAATATTACATTATCGAGTTAATTTTATTCTTTAGGACATGATTCCTGACATTCTTGGTGGCTTTTTTCATAGGAATAGTTGGTAATCTTGTTAGTCAGTCCTGTTTTATGGGACCTTAATATGCAGCCAAAAAAGACCTGAGCTTTATGTTGCTCTTGCTTACTTGTTTACAGCCACACCCCTCTCAATATGTTTAGTTCGATTATAATACACATAGACTGAGAACCCTGTTATACATCAACATATCGAGACCTTCCCCAGCTTGAAACTACATGTTTACCATTTATATTCTCTAACTAGTATTCAGAAAATAGTACTTTTCCCAAACACCTATCATACTAATAAATTGCCCAAGTTGCACATATTGCTAATATTCTGATGTTCTTCTATTTCCTCCAAGGAGAGAGTTTAACTTCACAGATGGAAATCACTGCTTGGAGCAATGTTAAATGTTAAAGGTCCATCTGACTGAGTAACATTTATGGATACTACTTCTAGATGCTTAGACCACTTCTAAGTCAAATTATGTAGCATTAGTGAATAAACTACAGAACGTTTCTGGATGCATATATTGGCAAGTTTTACGAAGAAAACAAAACAATACAGGGAGATGCAACCTCCATCAAATCCAGTGAGGAAGACCGGATGGCTGGGTAAATAATTATAATACAATATAATACAGTTTACAGAAGACAGATGTAAGGTGTGTTTTTATTTATTTTTATTTTTTCCTTTAATATAATTTTTTTATTATTATGTTCAATTAGCCAGCATATAGTACATCACTGTAAGGCATTTTAGAGCACAAAGTTGGGTGCCCTCAACTCTGCTAAGGTGGGAAGGAGAGTTTCTTGGGAAAGCTTTACAAATGATATTTTAGCTGAGTTGGGAAGAGTCATTGTAGTTGATTAGATAGATAAGATGTAGAGAAGAAGAAATTCTGAGCAAAGAAAGCAGTCCATGGAAAACACAAAGGCTGAGGAGATGAAAGTATAAGCTTAAGAGGAAGAAGATTTGACTTTCATTCCAACCTCATCCACTTATTCTTTCTGACAACATGGACAACTAGGTAGTTTCTCAAAGCCTCTGTGTTTTTTCCTTTTAAAATGGAGATAATGATTATATTTCCCTCTTAAAGTTGAGCAAAGATTAAATGAGATAAAAATGTAATATATTTTATACATCCTCTGTAATGATTCTGCCTTCCAAATACTTCTTCCGGTCCCCTACTGGAGCAGGTAATAAAAGTAGAAAGCGACAGGAGAGGTCAGTGTACGTAGGTACTGTGACAAATGAGCATCGGGATACCAGGTATTTGGGTGTTTGTGGTAACAGATAGGAGCGCCTATGTAAGACTTCAAGCAGAGAGGAGATGTGATCGGATTTTTGTTCTAGAAATTTAACTTCACTGGCAGCTTGCAAAGTAAACACGTAAGAGTGGGGAGGGAAAGCAAAGACACCATTGAAATAATGAGAGACACAAACAAAGGACATGCACATCAAAGTAGATTGAGGTAGAATCTTCACAGGACTTAGTGAATGATTGCCTGAGAAGGGAAAAGAGGGGGGTGAGGATGGCAGGGAGCATGCTGAGTCCAGAAACACTTCCAAATGTCTGGATCTAGCAACTCGATAAAATAAGAAATGGATAATCATACAAAATAGAGTATCGTAAACTACAGACTGTTATGCGGTTCTAAGTACCAGGGTTATATAACCCAGGGCTGGAAGTTGTTGTTGAAAGCCAGAGCAAGAGGAGAGATGTCCTCTTAGAAGAAGCTGATCCTGAGCTATCTTTGATACACGAATAAGATGCACGTTGGTGATCAGTGAAATGAAGTCATCAGATGGATTCCAGCATAAATGTGCAAGGCTGGATTGACACAGCTGTGCAGTAGAGTGTCATCAGATAGTCCTGTGTGTATTTATTTATGTATTTATCTATATTACACTTGATTTCATAGACGACTGGAGACAGCTAGTGGTTCCTATATGCCAAACCAGTCTATGGCCATACCACCCTGAATGCACCCGATCTCCTCCAATCTTAGAAGCTAAGCAGGATCGGGCCTGGTTAGTACTTGGATGGGAGACCTATATGCCAAACCACAGTTTGGAAAGAGTTGGGGGTAACCTAAAATATTGTGAGGAAAGGATGCACTGAAACACGAGTTCACATAATATAGCCCAATAGCTATATTGGGTTTGCCAACGGTGGGGAAGTAAGTTATTTTGCACTGGTCATTCTGAGCAAAGATACTTGGCAAGTGAAAGGTAACCAAGCAGAGCTTCAAGTAGGTATCAAGTCTTGGAATAACAGATTCACTTATTTAATGAGTTCTATCAAACTCAAATTATAATTATAGATCTAGTCTTTGAAATAAAATTACCGACAGACACATTAATTTCCCAAGTGTTACGTTTACCATGACAGTGGTCGTTAAACTACTTTTTACAAAGAGTCATATTTATTGTCTTTGCTGTTCTTTTGGGTTAAATCTAATTATATTTTCATTAGTGGAGACTCTATATGGAAATATCATACTTATAAGAAGTTAAATGTGAACTGATTCAATAAACAATCTTACCAACAACAATGAAATGGAGATGCTTTTAGTCTATATCACCAAAACTAGAAGTGTGAGAAACTCAAGCCATGTGACATGCTGAATCGTGAAACACTAAAGATATTGCACTAAAGATAAACACTCAAGCAGAGAAGTTTACAAGGGGACATGGTAGTTGACCTTGCATATTTGAAATGATTTAGTCAGTAGCTGGGATTATGTACTTTATATGACCCCGAAGAGTAAAATAAGTTTGTGGTTGGCAGTTATAAACTGCTTTGCTACAATAAAATATGTAGAATTTTTTTAAGAAAATTGCCTCTATGAATGAAATGATTTGCATCATGTGATATTCATGACCACATTTCTGAAAGCTCAAGGAAAGCTGAATGACCCCTTTTCTGAGTGTTGTCGAGGAAATGCATTCCAACCTGATCCAAGGAGCTCCATCGCTCACCAGCAGGAACATTTAAGATGCTTTATATTCTTTTTGAGCTTCTTATTCACGGTAAAATAGTAAAAATACCACATATCCTGCAGGGTCGTTGTGAGGAATACATATGATTAAAGAATCAGAATGTGCCTAATGCATAATGGGCACTTGACAAATGTTAGTTGAATACAAATCTGAAACATTCAGCTGGGTTTATGTCAGGCATCAGTTAGAAGATAGCTCGAGGAACGAAGCGGTCAGGTTTAAAAATATCTATTAAAACATTTGCAGATAGAGAAGTCTGTATAGGCCTTTTTCATCTTCTTTAACTTTCATTAAGCTCTATAGTTTTCATATACATACATACTCTACCAGAGTTTTTTTTTTTTTTTCCTTCGTGTCAGTAAAAGTCTAGAGCAGAAATAGTATAGTCTCAGTAGGTGTTAAGTTCACCTGCATGCGGAGACAACAACTAACAGTTAATAAAATAAGGTGGTTGTTTATTTCCCTCTTAGATAAAAGAAATGCCTAGTAGACGGTCCAGTTGAGGTGTTCATCAGGGTCCTGGACTCCTTCGACTGTTCTAAGCATCGTTAGTGTACTGTCTCGTGGTTCAAGATTAGTGCTTATTTTTCTGGTATAAGTGTGGCATTTTAGTCAGTAAGAAGGAAAAAATAAAGGGATCTAAGAATTAGATATTTTAGAAGTTGCACGCAATGCTTCCAATTACACCTCATCGGCCAAAACTTGGTCATTGGCTATATTTATCCTCAAGTGATCCTGAGATATAAAATATTTCAGCTGGTGGGCAAAATGCCCACTTAGAAATTGAGTTTCTAGTTGGAATGAAGGGGGCAAAGAATACTGGATTAGCACTTCAGCCACAGGTGACTACACTCAAATACAGACTTTTCTTTAGAAAATAACTTTGGGCTTGTTTCAACACCTGAGTAAATATAGTCCTAAATTCCCAGCATTTTATATCATAAAGTAGGACCAGAATTATTTTTCCCTGTGAAGCTTTCAAAACAGGAGTGATCAGTAATCCAAAGAGACACTTGGAAATGTCAAAAAATTCTCAGTCGATCTGATGGTCAGAAATATGATTTCCACCATACCCACCAAGATGAACTAGCTTCAGATACCATACTCTCGCCTTGAAAACCAAATTAATTGACTTGTCACATGAAGTGATTAGACATAGATTATTTTGGGTTTTGAAAACCATCTGTTAATGATAATTCTGCTGGTTTTAAAATAGTAAGATATTTCCCCTAGCAATATTTAATTAATAAGATCAAATATTTATAGGTAGTCCATTCTTCATTTTTTTACAAACCCATGTCATTGGTTTACAGAAAATATTTTTTTTTATTTATTTGGCTGGAGAATAGTTCATTTCAAAATGGTTTCAATGGAAGTCATTAAACTATAGAGGAGAAAGAATAATTGCCCTCTACCCTTTAATTTTTCAGCTGGGAACCTTATAACGAAAGACCAATCGACAAGGGAAGAAAGTTTGTTAACATGTATATGTCATGCATTCATGGGAAATACTCAGGGGAAAATGAAAATGGTCAGAGGTATCTTAGAATTCAGCTTTAAATACTGTCTTCAGCAAAAAAGAGAAGAGTGTGGGGACCAGTTGTGGGGAGCTAACCAGGAAAAGTATGGTAAACAAGAGTAAGGTTCATTATGCACATTTCAAGTTGGTGTCTTCTCCACTGATAAGAATTTCTTGTGATTTAGTCATCCTTTTCTGCCTGATACAGAGACGGAGACATCCTTACTAATGGGGATTTCCCTTATAAATGGAAATTTCCCTTACAAGTAATTTCTACTTTTTTCTCAGAGATCATTCTGCGAATTCTTTCTCAAAATAATCAACCTCAAAATAATCCTCATGCCAAGGAGACATAATTTGAAGATGGCATGTTCTGCCACCCTTCATTCACATGAACAATGATCTAAAATATAAGATTGTTTTATAAGGTTCAAGATAGCCATTTTGTCTATTTGGTTGGTAATTCTTCTTCCCTAGTGTGACTCTTTTGCTACTGCTTAAGTTGCAATGTGCCTATACCCATGATTATCAAAGAAAAAAAAAAAACAAAAAAAACTTGAGTTTCTTTCCTCCAAAAGTAATGATTATGTGGTAAAGGAAAGCATTTTAATGTATCCATTTTTTTTAAATTAGCATTTTCAGGGGTGCCTGGATGGCTCAGTCGATTGGGTGTTAGACTCTTGATTTCAGCTGGGGTAATGGTCCCGGGGTCATGGGATCAAGCTCCGCATTGGATTCCACATCCAGGACGGAGTCTGCTTCTCCCTCTCCCTTTGCTCCTCCCCTCGATCACACATTCTCTATCAAATAAATAAATAGATCTTTAAAAATTAACATTTTCAGGTAAAATACTTTTTAATAATTTACACTAATTTAGAAGACATCAGTCATCTAAAAGTTTATTAATGAAGAAGCCATTAATTTTTGTTTTATTCATTTCATGAATTATTTTTATTTATTTATTTATTATTTATTTATTTTTAAGAATTGGATTTTCTTTTTTAAAGATTTTATTTATTTATTTGAGAGAGAGAGAGAAAATGAGAGAGAGATCATGAGCGGGGGGAAGGGTAGAGGGAGAAGCAGACTCCCCACTGAGCAGGGAGCCCAACACGGGACTCAATCCCAGGACTCTGGGGTCATGACCTGAACCTGAGCTGAAGGCAGATGCTTAACTGACTGAGCCACCCAGGCACCCTCATGAATTATTTTTAAAAATAAATCTGTACTATAGTATGAATTCTCCTATCCAGTACATTTTAAGAAATATTTATGAAATATAAAAATATCTTATTTAAAATTATAAAAACTTTTAACTTCACTTGAACTAATAAGGTAAATCTGACTTTGAGAAATAACCATCCTATACCGTGCTAAAAAGAAATGAGCTATCAAATCATGAAAAGATGTGGAGGAATCTTAAATGCATGTTACTAAGTGAAAGAAGACAACCTGAAAAGGCTACATATTGTATAAGCACAACATAGAACATTCTGGAAAATGTTAAACTAGAGAAACAGTATAAAGATCAGTGGTTGCCAGGGATTGAGGACCAGGGGAGAGGAGTAGAGAAAGCAGAGAGTATTTTTAGGGCGGTAAAAATACTATAAAAGTGGATGCATGTTGTTATGCATTTGTTGAACTCCATGGAATATACAACAGCAAGCGTGAACTATAATGTAAACGCTAGACTTTGGGTGATAATGATGTGTCAGGGAGGGTTCAGCAGTGGTGACATAGGTTCCACTCTGGTACCAGACATTGCTAATGAGATAGGTTATGCATGTGTGAGGGCAGGGTGTACGTGGAAAATCTCTGTACCTTCCCCTCAATTTTGCTAGAAAATAAATAAATAAATAAATAAATAAATAAATAAATAAATAAGTCTTAATTTTGAAAAAGTCCACATTGATGCCCAGTAATTTTGGGTTTTCTGTCCAATTCTCTCCTTTATTTCATATATATTTCAATTTATTTGTAACAGAAATTTTCATAGTGTAGCAAGATAACTTTAGAGGAGCTAGAAACATTCATTATCTGAGATATGAAAATGTCTCAGGACAAAAATATATTTTAAAAGAAGCTTTAGAAACATGCTTATCATAAATGGATGTTAAATCTGCATTGAACTCAGTGGTATTAGCAAATGATAAACCTCTAAAATTAACTATATTTGTCATCTGCTTAAAATGTGGAACTTCTAAGCTTTCAAAGTTTCCATTCTTTGACTTTAATGTAATACAGTGAGAACTTCATTATAATGTAATGTTCAAAACATTACCGAGATACAAAAATTATCCCCAAGTTAAAAAATGCAGTTTGCTGTTAAGCTGACATTACAGTTTATAAACAATTTCAGATGGGAGTTCTTGAAGTTTTTAATGGTATCCATCTTCAACACAGCTCCTGTTTATCCCACTGAACGAGGATTGTTTCAAAATCTAAAATTAACCAATTGAAAACATTTACAATTAACAACATAAATACACTTCCTTAAACAGAAGCTCATTATCTCTCAGGAAGACTTCAGTAACAGCTCCTAATGGATTTCCTACCTCAAACTCCCTGCAACTCAAAACAGAAAGTATACTAATAGGACAAAAATTTGCAACATTTAAGGTAATTTTTATTTGAATATGCCAAGTTAGTTGAGACAATTTTATTTATGTGTCCACTGTAGAAAAAGAAGTTATTTTTTTCTGCATAACTCTTTATTCATATAATGAAATTCTAACCAGGGAAAATCACAGTCACCATTATTTATTGAGCACCTACTGAATTCTGCTTTCTGTTTTAATCGCTTTGCTACATTCTTTCACCTCATTCTTACATTACTGTAAGAAAGCCATTGCTCTTCTGAAACAGAATTCTACAGAAGCTGTTAAACTGGCCTGAACTTTCTTTGCCAATAATTAATGGTCAACCATGATTTGAAGCCAAATATATGATTCCAAATGCTGTTTTTTTTTAACCATTATACTCAACTGCTTTGCAGATATTCCTGAAAAATATAAATATTAAAAACTAATCATTTAAATATATTTGCATATTTTGTTTTGTGAAAAGATTCTTTTGTCTTTAGTTATATATTTAATATTTCTAACCATTAGAGACTTGTAAGGTGTGGGTGAAATGGAAAGAAATTCAAATTTGTTTCCCTTGACGTGACTAAGCTTCACCTGCGTAAGAGATGATGGATGCTTTCACAAGATAAGAAGCTCTTGAAAATATATGAAACAAAATTAAGATGACAGAAATTTTGTGTTAATAATCAGAATTGTTCTCATTACAACTTAGCTTCCTCTGACAGACACGTAGTGCACCAATCCTATACCAGAGAATATCACACCATATGTTGTTCTTCAAATATTGGAATATTGTAAAAACTGCTCAGATTTTATAGATTTGCCATTTCTAATGGAGATTGGAGCGGATTTACGATCCCCTGGGGCCTCACCAAACATTCGTGTTTATTGTGGCCCTCACCTTTTTAAGCTTAAGACAAGAGGTTGTGCTTCTTTCTTTTGATTAAGCTTGAAATGCCTTTCCCATCTATTTTTATTAATTTGGAAGGAAATTGGATGAAAATGATTCTGTGATTTGGTTTTATTTTACCACCCTTTACTAAGCAGTGTGCTGATAGCATTTTAAACATGATTTACTGAGAAGGATTTATATTACACGTGACCAACAGAAGGGGGGAGGGCAAGCTGCAGCACGGCTAAGATCCCATTTCTGCATTTTCAGCTGTGTCGAAGCAGTTTTACTTACCTGATTGAACATTATCCTGAGAGAAAGCAGGCTTGGGTTCCTGTTAGTCTGCTGTTCGTTGGTACACGTCCTGTAATTAGAGGGTCAATTTTTTGGATCATAAATTTCTTAATTATAGATGATAGAGTTGCATGGTTGATCTATAAGGTATTTTCTTTTGGAAGTCATGTTAATATATTTTTTCTCATGCTTCAGAATAAAATAGATATTTAGTGTACTATCCTTTATAGGTTGAGTTTCAATTCTAGTCAATAAATATGTGTTGCTCACTGACCGTTTTACTAGGCATTATGGAGAAAACAAAGACAAGGAACTAGAGTCACTGAGGAAAGCAAAGAGAAGAATAAGACACGTGTTTTAATAACTAAATTGCAGGATAGAATATGATAAGTATCATAAGATACATATTTACTAAATGCATATAGAGGTTCAGATGAGATAGAGATCATTATTTCATATATTTTTTTCATGCTGAAATGATATTTGAGATAAGTCTTAAAGAGATCAAGAATTGAGGTGGAAGAGAAGCAGATAAACAGAAAAAGTAGGACTTGGTTTATGGATGTTTGGAAAATATTAACTAGTCCTCTGTTCTGCACTCAAGGAATACTCTGAAGACTAATATGAGATAAAACCAGAAGTCTTCACATTTTTTGAATGACGTAGTTTGACTTAAATTTTAGAAAGATCAATATGGCACCACTATGGGAACTGAACGGAGAAGGGGAGGGGTAGGAAGGTGGAATGTCAGCCAAGAGGAATGATCTGAGTCAAGGAAAGAAATAAGGAAAACATGAATTAGGATTAGTTTACTGGAACTCTAAGGACCAGAGGACAAAATTGAGGAAACCTGCCAGAAAGTGCAAAAACACAAAAGATGAAAAAAAAATTTAAGTAAAAAAAAAAATAAATAAAGGATCAGCCCGGGGTTTGAAAGTTCAGAAAAGAGAAATGGGACAGGGGAAAATTGGCACAGAACTAATTCATGCAATCTCATCAAGCCGAAGAATGTGGAATCTCAGAATGAAAAGTCTCCACCAAGAAGGCAACAAAATGAATGAAAAGAGACTCACAGTTAGGTGATGGTATAACTTGATTTTAGAATCTCTGGAATAAAATAAAGATCTTAATGGCCTTAAGAAAGTGAAGAGGGGGGGTGCCTGGGTGGCACAGTGGTTGGGCGTCTGCCTTCGGCTCAGGGCGTGATCCCGGCGTTATGGGATCGAGCCCCACATCGGGCTCCTCCGCTGTGAGCCTGCTTCTTCCTCTCCCGCTCCCCCTGCTTGTGTTCCCTCTCTCGCCGACTGTCTCTATCTCTGTCAAATAAATAAATAAAATCTTTAAAAAAAAGAAGAAGAGGGGATTTCAGTTTTTGAGGGACCACCATGGGCTTCAGGCTATTTGAACATTTGAATCCAAAATATGGATATCAGACCAAATCATATAATTGATATCAACAATATGAATGACAAAATTAAAAAAGAAGAATTGGTGAGCTCCCTAGAAGCCCTGTTTTCTCAATTTGGCCACGTGGTAGATATTGTAGCTTTGAAGGCTGTGAATATGAGGGGGTAAGACTTTGTTATTTTTAAGGAACTGGCATCACCCACAAATGCCTTCAGACAGTTACAAGGATTTCCATTTTATGGTAAACGAATGAAAATCCAGATTCTGTTACAATATCTAAAGTCCGTGGCACTTCTGCTGAAAAAGTACAAGGGAAAGAAAAAAGCGAAAACTGTAGAACTCTCTGCAACAACTTCACACAAAAAGCCTGATCAAGAAACACCAAATGCAGCAAATACCCAAGGAAATTGAACACCAGATCCTTAGGTCCCTGGTTACGCTCCACACTGTATTTTATTCCTTAATATTTTCTCAGAAGAGACTAATGAGATGATGTGATCCATGCTGTGTAATCAGTTTCCTGGTTTCAAGGAAGTCCTTTTGGTACCTGGAGGCATGACATTGCTTTCATGGAATTTGAAAATGATCAACAGGCTGGAGTTGCTGAGATGCTTTGCAGGAATTTAAAATCACACCATACCACGCCATGAAGATCAGCTATGCCAAGAAATCACATTCGAGATAGTGGTCTTTATAGGAGTTGGTGTTATTTATACTGTTTGTTTCGATAACATTTGGTTGGGCCATTTTACTAATTGGGGGTGAGGGAGAGGTTAAATTTTTGTGAATGGTTTAAAACAATACCAAGTCTTTGTTTTGCATTAGTGAACTATGAAATATGAAAGCCTTAATTTTGTACAATAAACTTTGATTTGTCTTCAAAAAAAAAAAAAGAAAAGAAAAGAAAGAGAGAAAGTGAGAGGAAACAGGTAACCAATAAAGGATCAGGATACAGAATTCCCATGGGCTTTATATCCAAATCACTGTTACCTATAGCAATGTGTAATGCCTTTAAAATTGTAAGGGAAAATGATCTCAAATTAGAATTTTCTATGCAGACTGCTAGTCACTTGTGAAGGATGAACAATAACATTTGTGATGTATAAAGGCCTCAAAAAATCTCTCTTCTGATCCATTATCAGTAAAAAGTTAACTGGAAGATTTACTACAGTTAAAATAGTTAATTTACTACAGTTAAAATAATTAATTGACTACAGTTGAAATAATTAAACTAAGGTAGACATAGACAGCACAGAAAGCACAGAATCCAATACAAGAAATACACAAAGGAAACTAATAGGAACATGGTGAAGGCAAATCCTAAGACAACGGTTGCAAAACAGTTGTCCTAGAGGACAATCAGTCCAGAGGTGGTGACTTCCAGGAAGGATACTGCCAAGAAGTTAACGTTCATGATAGAGCAACTAAGGTGTTTCAGTGTATTTTCTAGGTCATCAGTAAGGTCAAAGAGGTTGGTGATTAATAAATTATACAGGAAACAGAGAAAATGAAAAATCAAGGCAGTCATTAATTCCACGACAAATAAAACATTGCCTAAGAAAAGTCATTGTAATCACAGTACAATACTTCTCTTAGCTGTGAATAATATTTGCATTGTCATAAATTCATGAACATTAAAAATTAATTCAAAAAAAGAGTGATATATAAACTACATTAAGAACATCAGAGGAGAGAAAGTATTTACCTCAAAGAGAAGCAAATATAGATCTTTCATAATAGAAAGTTATTAAATAATATCTAAAACAGAAAGACCAAGAAATGATAATATAAAAATGCGACTTATAAAGGCAGAGCATAGGGAATATAGTCAATGCTATGGTAATGGCATCATATGGGGACAGATGGGAGCTACACTTGTGCTGAGAACAGCATAATGTATAGAGACGTTGGACCACTATGTTGTACACCTGAAACTAATGTTAACACTGTGTGTCAACTCTACTCAAATCAATTTTTTTTTAAACATGATTTACAATATGGAGGCAACTGGCAGAAGAAACAGCTCTCAGGGTTCAATATATGGCCTCAATGATTAAAAGAGGTCAGTAGGAAGTCTTAGGCTTTCACTGTAAGCACAATACGGCTATTTGACTTTTAAAATTATTTACATGTATAACTTTGTTTAAAGAAATAATTAAATAAAGAAAAGATTCTTCATGTTTCAGAAAGAAAATACACAGGACTGGTAGAAGAAAGGCTCAGATCTGTAACGGATTAAGAAAAGAAATTGTGGCCTCATATTTGCATACGACAGAGTCCTGATTCTGGTCAGGTAAACATCAGACATTCTCAAACACTCTAACCTTGAGGCAATTCACCACATATAAGGTCATCTTTTTTAAAAATTAATTAAATAGTAATTCATTAATTAAACAACCTTAACACAAAATGGAACCAATCAAAGCCTCAAATGTAATAAGAAAAAAATGCAAGGACTATGTTTATAGAACAGAATATAAATGCTATAAAATTGGACAATTAACATATATTGCAATTTTTTTAAATCGAGAGTTTTGGAAGGGGAGGTGGGAGAATGTATAAAAGTAGTAAATGTCCTTCAGTGCCTGTCTAAAACAGAAGTATGTGTTTCAGGAAATGAAACACAATGATTTCAACCTTTTAGCCTTTCTCATGTTTTTTTCTCTAAATTTAGAGGTATCCATAGAAAATATTTATCAAAGTGTTTGCAATTTCTTTAATTTTTTCATTTTCAATTATCAAGTTAATATAAGTTGAATAATCTTCTTAGATGAGCCTTCATGGTGCACTCCCATTTAGGAACATTTTCTTTGACTATCAGATGATGTCTTTTCATGTGTCTAATCTTAACTACACATATAAAGAGACCAATGTCTGAACGTTGTTAACTTAATAATAACCAGGGTTATTTTGAGGGTTGCTTTTCTTTTTGTTTGCATTTTAATTTGAGTTCTTTATAATGAGGCTGAATTATATAAGTCTAAACCAAAGAAGAAGAAGAAGATGATGATGATGATACAGAGAAGAAAAAGAAAATACTAATAAGAAAAAAAATTTCTCAAAGGAAAGGAAGAGAAGAAGCATAAATACACATTAATGAAGAGAGCCCAGCCCAACTTTTCTGTTACACAGGTTGGCAGTTTTTCCAGATATCTGGAATCCATGACTATGTTCCATGCTGACTGTGAGCAAGGCCCCCTCAGGTGTTGGTCTTAAATTTTATCCCCCTGTTCTCCCTCTGCTTATTCTATATGGCAGGGAACTCTGCTCAGGGCCGAGAGGACATCATGTCCTTCTCTGTACCCTTGAACTTCATCTTCTCAAGATGCTTTAAATTTTGTTTCCCCTTCCTTGCTATATGGTTTATTCTATAAGGCTAACTCTGACTGGTTATCAAGAGTGTTCAGACACTTTGATTTCATGCGCTTCTGCTATGGTCTCCAATGTTTACTGGACTAGCTCTGTGCGCCAATTCCAATCCACTGTGTCTTTGCCATTGTCTTTTGCGTTTTGCTGTCTTCCACCCCGCATCTCACTCTTGTCATATTGACCTGCAGGCCATCTTCTGATAGTGTCCTAAGGGGCCTTCTGCTTTGATAAGGAGGTTGATCTAAAGCCTAACATACACCACAGATTCGATTCTGGTGTTCATCCTGTTTCTGTACCCTGGCGAAGCTGGATGGCTCCACCACCTTCCTCACTGGTGTCCTCTGGTGCAGGGCACCAAGGGCAATTCCTGACAAGTTTACATGCCAAATAAAGATTTTTTTAAGATTGTATTTATTTATTTGAGAGAGAGAGGAATAGTGAGAGAGAGCATGAGCAGGGGGCAAGGAGAGGGAGAAGCAGGCTCCCTGCTGAGAAGGCACCCAATGCAGGACTCGATCCCAGCACCCTGGGATCATGACCTGAGCTGAAGGCAGATGCTTAACTGACTGAGCCACCCAGGTGCCCCCCAAATCAAGATTTTTTTAAATGTTATTTGAATGGTATTTTTAGAGTTAATAACCAAAGGCAAAAGTAGCCAAGAAAAGAAACTAAAGTAGGGGGCCAGATGAAAAGACATTAAAAGGCATAAATAGAAGATAAGAAGAGAGATCACTAATGAGAGAGATGGTCTTAGAAAGAAAAATGATTTCTACAGAGCCTAATAATCCAGGTGGTTAAGAATCTAAATTGGAAGCTTGTTTCAAGCCTTCAAGGGGTTACATCTGTACTTGTAGGAATGTAAAATACTTCACACATTTAAGACTCACTGGGTGAACCAGCTAAAGTATATCTTCCTCAGTTCTGGGTCTTGCTTGAGTTGCTGGAATCCTTATATATAACCAAGCCTGATGTCTGATATAACTTCTACAATGTAGAAAATATCTGTTATAGAAAGTATAATGGAATAAGCATGGTGCTTAGCCGTCAGGCTTTGTTGCTCTGGATGAGATCTCAGAGTCCTTGTGCCATTCAAGATGGGTCAGTGAAGGATCTAATTCCAGTTTCTGTACTTACTTCGTTCTTTTAAGATGCATCCTATGTCAATGAGAGCACAAGAGGAAGAGAGAGGCCCCTCAGCTCCTGGGGAGTCCTTGCACCAATTCATCCACTAACACACTGAGAATCTCCTGACCTCTACACGGTTTCCATCCCAGACCCCCTGATGAAGGGGAAGGGCTTAAGGATCCCTACCTTGTCATGTACCATCAATAAAGTATACTGTACCTAGTCAAAAAAAAAAAAAAAAAAGATACACCGTTTACCCATTTAAGGAATTAAACTCTCCTGTCTGGAGAAACACAGTACTCCTCTCCACCTGGTTCTTTAGATGGATCCATGTAAGTGGGGCTGTCCTAAAGACCAGCATATGCATCTCTCATGGACTCTTTGCTTTGCTCACAATCGGCTCCCAACACTGAAAGCAGCACACTCAAGCTTTTTCTCTAATACGACGAGTTTCTCAACATCTACGGTATGGTAAGGCTGTAGTCAAGAAAGTAGCTGGGGCTTCCCTCCTCAGGCTGATAGTGCTTTTGTCTTCCCTTGGCAGTTCTCCCAACTTTCTCCTGGATGCCGTAAATAACAACACATCGGCCTCTCGCTCTGAAATATATCTGCATTCCTCTACAGCAAATGCCTCACAAGCATTGTTTGCATAGACAGTCTGCATTTTCTCATCTCCCATTTTTTTCTTGAGTCTCATCTAATCAGGCTTTGTCTCCAGAATTCCGCAGATCACTTTCACTGAGGAAGCCAACACCTTCATATTGATAAATACAGTAGTCAGTGGACTCAACCATACTTGCCAGACATCCAGAGGGTTATTTTTATATGAAATTCAATGTGGATAGTGCCCTCAGAATGCTCCCAACACAGTGGCTCTGGTATAATTTTCTAGGACTTGATTTTTAAAATCGATATTAATCTGTTACGTTTCACTGATATTGTTGCAGATAGCTAGGTGTATTTATTTCTCTGTTGAATAATATTTAGTTGTCTGAATATACTTGGCTATTCATTCCTTTTTTGACTTTATTTTTTCTTGTTTTTGTATTAAAGATATCTCTGGTAAAATATTTTTGTATATGACCTCTGGTATATATGTGCAATGTTTTCTTTTGAGTCATTTGGCCTGTGGCTGTTCATCTTTATAAGATAACGGCAAAATATTTTCCAAAATGATTATTTATAACAACTTACAAGAAGTATTTTTTAATCCATATCCTCTCCAATGTGTTGTAGTATCAGACTAGTAATTTTTTGCAAATTAAATGGGTGTAAAATGGGATCTATTTACAGTCTTGATTTGCCTTTTCCTGATCACAAATGAAGTGGAACATCTCTCCACATATTTACTGGCCAAATGCAATTTACCTTTTGTGAAATGTATGTTCACATCTTTTGCTTTTTTTCCTACAGCTTGATATGTCCATTAACTTAAAGATTTTACTTGTATATTCCTGACATAAGGTTTTGTCAATCATATAAGTCATAAATATATTATCTCAGCTTGTAAATTATATTTTTAATTTATTTAAAGTGTTAGCATAAATTATCCAAAATTTAGAAATAATGCAAAAATATGGGCAGCATAACCTTCCAATATCAACAGGGGCAAAGACCACTCAATAGTTATCTAGGAGAATATGTCATTAGCTAAACCCACTATTTACCATTACTTGAAGGTCTGAGATTTTGAGGAGTTTCATGTTAAACTGTAGAACTTCATCTGGAGAGATGAAAATAATTATCAGTGAAACTGATAACACCCAAAACTATAGTTTTTTGTCCTGTTAATGCTTGGCATTAACCAGTTTTGTATCTAATTCTGCCATCTTATCCTAACATGTCTTTATTAAATCGCATGTTGGATTAGTAGGATTTAACCATAGAAGCAGAAACAGTAAGATATATGTATCACACATATATAGAAGTATTTTGTAGAATTCACCAATAATGGCATCTGGACCCAGAGTTTACTTTTTAGGAAAGTTTTCACTTATCTAAATTCAATTTCTTTAATAGATATATGGTTATTTGTGTTATCTATTTCTTCTAGAGAGAGACTGGTTACCGTGTATGTCATGAGATTTGTTCATTTTATGTAAGTTTTCAAATTTACTGGCATAAAGTTATTAATAATATGCCCTTTATCATCTTTTAATTTTTTAAAGAAATTCACCAATTCTTTTATTTGCAAAAGTCAAAGCATATTTTATTCAGTACTTCCTAGAAAGCTAAAATAATAAACTTTTGCTATTATTTATGCATTGAAATGACTACTAAGCATACTTAGAGGAAAAGACCTCCTTAAAAATTCAATAAAAAAAGATTTCCTTCTTTGAGAGCAATATTATTTTTTAATATCAGTTACATATGCATGAGATGCAATGTATAATTCTTCACATATAGTCAATACTTTTAAAATTTATATGAGAAATTAAATGCTAAGCCTATTCTCAGCCATATCCCTCTCCCTCATTAGCATCTGCCCCAAATCAGTGAAAAAACCTTGTCACTCTGAAAATGAAGCTAGTGTTTAAAATAGCCATGTTTCATACAGCACAGCCCCTACTCACCACCCAACTTTTCTTTTGGTGCCCAGCTAATTAATCAGTGATTGACTCTCCAGCAGGACTCTCAAGGGAATTGTCAAGAGGGTAAGGTGGCTCTTAGTATAGCCCATACTGGCCACCCTGATTTCTCTGAGATTCTATGGACACAGCTGACAAGGCTGCTGCAGAAACTCTCCTCCTAGGGTTGTCATGTGTCCCCCTGTTCCCACAGATCCACTTATGACAATTTCTGTGTATCAAATAAACACTGGGGAGGAGGGGGTGCTATTCAGTGGACTGTCTGGTTGAGCTGATAAAACTTCCTATTCCATGTTGCACTCCACGTTTGAACAGTTGTTGAGAAAGCCCCCCTGATGTTTCATTTATCTATTTGCTGATGTTCTTCCTTTATATAGACCAGAGTTTCTGATGTGTATAATTTGTCTTCTCTCCGATGAGTTTTTAACATTTCTTGCAAGGTAGATCTAGCAGCAATAATTTCCTGGAACTTTTTTTTCCGAGGAAAGTCTTTATTTCTCTTTCATTTTTGAAGGCTAATCTAGCATGATACAGAATTCTAGGTTGGTGGGATTTTTTTTTCTCTCAACACTTTAAAATATTTCTCTCCATGAGTTTCCAATGATAGACTCCAATAATTCTTCCCCACTCGGTATGTGCATGAGACAGCTCCTATCAAGTGGTGTAGGTTGTTTACCTTTCCCTTGACTCAGGGCTGGCCTCAAAATTTGTTCTAGCAAGTAGAGCACAATGGGAGTAGTGTTTGGGGACATCCATGCCTAGGCCTTAACAAAACAGGGAGTCTCCACTTTCTGCTTTTTGGAACCAAATCAGCAACTGCAAGAAGCCCAAGAGATGGGAAAATAACAGGAGAAGGAGAACCAAGGTGCTCCTATTGGCAGGTCCCACAGAGCACCCAGCACCAACTGCAAATCAAGTGAGGCATCTTCTTTGACCTTCCAAATCAGTTGATTCCCCAGATGACTTCGAGCAGAAAAATCATCAGACGTCAAACTACAGAATCAGAAGAGACAAGAAAATGCTGGTTATTTTAAGCCACTTGAATGGTTAGAATTGCTATATAACAGTAAAAAACTAAAATATAGGCTGACTTAACATATAATTTAATTTTTTTTTACCATCAAAGGGCTTCATATAGAATTCTAAAAATTCTGCTTCTTCTCCCCCACAAAAAATAAAGTTAAAACTAAAAACTGTCTTGAGATAGTTTTTGAAAGAGAATACGTGGAAAATTCTTTATGAATAGGCTAATATTTGTTATAATTACCTGTGCATTGCCAGGACTGTAGGACGGAACATGAAAGAAAAGATTGAGAAAAAGCCCAAGAAATAACTCTTGGACTACAATGAAAGGAGTCTTAATTACATAGGAAAGTACATAAATAGTTACATGTGTATAGTAACAACATATATTTAGGGTTTGGTTTCTTTTCTAGTACAACCATAATGCTTATCAGTAAGATGAATCAGTCATATATCAAAATTCACAAATATTTAATCTACTTTAGGCACAGAAAAATGAAAAGAGGAAACTAAAAAATTAGAATAGGCCTGAGGTTTGGAGGGGGAATAAAACAAACAAATAAATTCTTCTTCAAAATTTTATTTACTTATTTTATTTAAAATTGTAACTGTTTTAGAAGAACATGAGCAGGGGTACCTGGGTGGCACAGCGGTTAAGCGTCTGCCTTCGGCTCAGGGCGTGATCCCGGCATTGTGGGATCGAGCCCTACATCGGGCTCCTCTGCTATGAGCCTGCTTCTTCCTCTCCCACACCCCCTGCTTGTGTTCCCTCTCTCGCTGGCTGTCTCTATCTCTGTCGAATAAATAAATAAAATCTTAAAAAAAAAAAAAGAAAGATTGATTTTTGAGACACTCAATATTAAATTGAGAAGCCCATAAAAAGGAAACAGGGTCAAACATGCCATAGCACCATTTCCTTTAGACTTTATATAGACAATGCATTTACTTATTTGAACAATTCAATCTCATATGTAAGTCATTTCCAACGTTGACTGGCAGCACACGGACATGAAACATCCCAGTCTAAAATCTTTTGGCTCATAATCTGATGGAGAGGTAAGTGAAGGTTACCAAAGCAGTAAATTGTCATCGAGCTAGAGGGGATATGATTCTAAACAAGAAAAGCATATTCACAGTGAGCATAGTGAAGTGTTTTATGGCGTAGATGGGATAGGTTGGAAAAAACGAACAGCATGCCCATCCATTTAGATAGCATTATATTTAGAGAAAATTTTCAAAGAGCTTGTGAGAAATATTGGCAGGGCTGTACAAAGTGCCTTCAAACCACTATTCAGCCTTTGTTTAGTTCTGCTAGTCAAAAATGTTTAAATGCACACACTCTTTGACCTACATATTGGATTTCAAGGAGTTTATCCCAAGAATATACAGACTAAAGTTTTTCAGGATATCTGTATAAAGATGTGTATTGCAACACTTTTTGGATAGTATTAAAAATGAAAAAACAAAACATTCATCAATCAGGGGCTTTAAAAATAAATGGTGATAAATAATACAATGGAATAATGTGCCATCATAAAAAATGATGAAGTAAAGATATACGTACAGATATGGAACGTTATCTAACATTAACTCTAAGGGGAAAAACAAAATGTAGGAATACAGATATAGGGTAATCCTTTTGGGGGGAAAATGTAAATAAATGTATTAATAGATACATACACATGGGCATACACATTTATTTTCTAATGAAAATTGACTAAGAGATTCCTAATGGTAGTTGCCATTGGAGAGGAAGATTAAGTAGGATAGAGAAGACAGATGGAGTAGGGAATGTATCACTTTTCATTTTTTGCTTTTGTATATTGGCTCAGTATTTTGAACTATTAGCTGTATTAAATTTTTAATCAATAAAAATTATCTGGTGGGGAAAGAGGGGATTACATTTCTCCTTTGAAAATACCTATGTTAACATTTTGTTGAATTAAATATACAAACACAGGCAAAATTAGCATGAAGTAACCAGACAAAGAAAACAAAACAGGACAAAACCAGACGAAATTGAACTTTAATTTTAAAGCAGGAATACATAGGTAGTAATCCTATCAGACAAATGAAAGGAATGATAGCACAGCAGCCCCAGAGTTGCAGGCATTCTGGAGGAGGAAGTTAAAGTACTCAGTCAGGGAAGTGCATTCAAGAGGCTTCTCTCACACTGATAATGGTGTATTTCTTAACATGGTCAGTGGATGTACGGTTGTTCATTTTATTATTCTTGTTTAAATACTGCCTTTAGATTTTATGTATTCTCTTACATACATTACATGTATTATATGTTATTTGTGTGTTATATGTGTTATATAGGTGTACATGTGTGTATACATGTATATATACACAATTATAGGATTTACATATATGTACGTATTTGTTTTGCGACAGTGCTGTTTCAAAAGTTGTTGATGGGTTAGTTTTCATGACCAAAGTCGTATTGAGTACATATTGTTTCTCGGCATTATCTAAATTATCTCACTTCTAAACCGTGTCATCATGCGAGATAGAAACTATTAAAATCCTGTCATATAACTGAAGAAACTGAGGTTTAAGAGTAGAAGCAACCTGCTCAAAGTCACCCAGTAAGTTGTTTGTATTTAATTAAAAGTTGTTCCGACTTCAGTGTCCAATGCTCTAAACATAGGAGAGGCTGCCCCTTGAAAAAACAAATGCACAGAATGATTCCAATTTGCTATTTTTAACTTATTGTTTGATGCTTTATGGATCCCACATCTGGATAATCCTACCATCCGTCATGAAAAATTATATGTAATTTCATCAATCACAAGTTGGCAGTTAACCATGATAACATTATGTAAATAGCAAACATTTAGCAATCAAAGTACTAAATAAAATGTAAGAACCTAAAATAGAATTAAGAAAGTGCATTTTAACTTTTAAGGTAATGCTCTGGATCATAGAAAACTCAGATTATGCTTTGATCTCTCAGTGAACCAATTAAAAGAATATATCAAGGGATATTATTGGGACATACACAGAAAGTTATTTACTTCACTATTTGTAGGATTTCATACAGCCAACTTTTATTTTCCTTCAGACGGTCTCTTATCTTCTTTTCTTATCCACCTTCTGAATGGGCCTTTATTAACATCCTTTTGATGAAAATTCCTATTTTAGTTCAAACTCTCAGCTTCCTTACTGCCAGAGATATCTACAAATCAGAGTGGAAGTCACATTTACTCATTTGTACAATACCGTGCAGCACAGTTTTGCACGTAGGAAGCTACTCACCAGCTGCGTGACTTTGGATGTTTGCCTCTTAGTACAACTCCTGTGTTTATTTGGGTTCTCTCCAAATCCTGGCCCCTGCACGGCTCTCTGCAGCATCCAGAGCCCAGCCTCAGGGCCGAGTCATTGCTTTGTACCCTCCCGCCGAGGATTAGGGCATCTTATGCAAAATACTAATTCATCATCTGGGAAATACCCTTCTAGATGGGACTCCTGAGACCATTTATGGGCTGCATATATTTTAAAGATGTCTGTGTTTGTTTTTTCTTCCCATGTTAAAGCCAGTCACAGGTTTGCTTTATAACATTCTAAGTAAATTGTGAGATACTGCTGCGTTAAACAGTTAAAAGAAGAGCCAGGGGCCCCTGGGTGGCGCAGCCGTTAAGCGTCTGCCTTCGGCTCAGGGCGTGATCCCGGCATTATGGGATCGAGCCCCACATCAGGCTCCTCCGCTAGGAGCCTGCTTCTTCCTCTCCCACTCCCCTGCTGTGTTCCCTCTCTCGCTGGCTGTTTCTCTGTCACATAAATAAAAAAAATCTTAAAAAAAAAAAAATAAAAGAGCCAGACTAGAACTGTGACCAAGGGACCTTACCTGTGTGCACAGATTTCTGTGTGACCAAAATAGTTACGTTGCCTACCTTAGCAAGCCGTCCAAAGCTCCCCATGATTGCTTCAACCTTAGTGATTGGGATTGATTGTGAAAGCAGCTGAAGTTTTTCAGTCATTCCGCCTCCCACCTGGCTGATGACTTTTTACTGCATCATACATGCTCTAGGTCCAGAAAGTTCCCAAATAATCAACTGTTTCTCCTGTAGCAAATATTTATGATGGTCAGAGAATGTGAACATCTAGTGTCTAAGCACCCATGTTGTATAGAACACCAGCGGAGACACTACTGTGCAAACATCAGAGAGAAGGGGGAGAAAATACACAAAAGACTCCGTCCCTATCCTTCAAAATCATACAGTGTCATCCCATTGACAACTCGCTGTATCAGGATATGTTGTCAAAGAGCCTAGAACTATTTTTCTATCTTTTTCATATTAATCTCCATGATTCAAAGGTTTCATCCATGACATGCAACTGAACAAACAAAAAAATAGTGACAATGACTGGAGTCTTTATACATATGTGTGTTATGTATGTGTGTGTGTGAGTGTGTGTATGGGTGTGTGTGCGTATGAGTGTGTGTATTTACACAGTGGTTCACGTGATCATAAATAATGGGCGGTTTCACCATATTCATTTTCTCTAATGTTAGAAATTTTTAGTTGAGGAGTTCATACCACAAGATTGAGAAGCAGATTGACTCAAGTGTGATTAATGCATGTCTACTTATTGTTTTTCTGCAGTTTTGTAGTCAACTTTTAAAAAGCCTGCTTGTACAAACTGTTTTTATTTTATTTATTTGATAGAGAGAGAAAGAGTGAGAGGGAACACAAGTAGGGGGAGTGGGAGAGGGAGAAGTACGTTCCCTCTGAGCAGGGAGTCCGATGCGGGGCTCGATCCCAGGATCCTGGGATCATGACCTGAGCCAAAAGCAAACAGTTAATGACTGAGCCACCCAGGCGCCCCTGCTTTCACAAACTTTAGGAAGTCAAATTAAAATAGCTAAATAAAATAATAGACTTAATTCAGCTTCAATTAAAATTACTAATTACGGGGCACCTGGGTGGCTCAGTCTGTTAAGCATCTGCCTTCAGCTCAGGTCATGATCCCAGGGTCTTGGGATGAAGCCCCATGTCAGGCTCCTGGCTCAGCAGGGAGCCTGCTTCTCCCTCTCTCCCCTGCTCCTGCTCTCTCTCTCTCTCTCTCTCAAATAAATAAATAAAATCTTTTAAAAAATTACTGATTAATTTTCTGAGAAAACAGACTAATAATAGCTATATAGCAAAGATCAGGTGAGGAGCAATGTAATGTCTTACTAGCTTACTGATTCTTATGTCATGGCCATTAGGAGCTAACAAAATATGTAAAATCATAATTCATGCACGGACTGAAACACCAGGTCCAGCAGATTGCATTTGGCTGAGGCTCACCTGCTGAAAGCAAGGGGAGGGTTTACATACATTACTCAAGTTTTCTTAATTTAGAGACTGTATGATTGTATTTCTGTTGAGGGTATTTACCCCATTTTAGTTTCAATTACAACTTTGTTTTAAAAAAAAGTAGGAAAAAAGTAAAAAAAATAGGGTAGAAAAGCAGATTTTGAAATTCAGCTTTTTCGCATTGGGTCTACAGGAAAGGGGTGGGATAAACTAAAAGAAGATCTCTTCAATAATCTATTTATTTTTACATTATCCATGCCATTGTGTCAATTCTCCAACACAGGAGATAATAAGATGAGAAGTGTGATGGATCTCACCTCCATAGCTAGCCCCTCACACCTCTTTTTCTTTTCCTACTGAGACAGGAGATTGATCCTGACAAGATGAGGGGACACTCCTGCCCAGGGACTGCCCTTGTATTTCCCTTTAGCTAATTCTGTCTCTGAAATCTTAGGGCCCAAAGATAGTGAGGATGCTACACAGTATTACCGTGTCTTATTGATTTTCTGCTTGCTAGGTCTGTCAATTACTGAGCGAAGGAGGTGAAGCCTCCAATTGTAACAGTGGATTCATCTCTCTCTCCTTGTAGTTCTATCAGTTTTTGCTTCATGTATTTTGACAGTCTGTTGTTAGGGGCATACATGTTAAGGATGGTTTTGTCTCCTTGGGGAATTAGACCTTTATTATTATGTAATGTCCTCTTTATACTTGATAATTTCCTTTAATCTAATGTCTGCTTTGTCTGAAATAAATAAACATACTCCAGCTTTCGTTTTTATTAGTTCTTGCATGATGTGGCTTTTTCCATTAAAAGTGGGTTTCCTATAGAAAAAATACTTGGATCTTGTTTGTTTTCTTTTTAATACACATTTTATTGGTAGATTTAGACCCTTAACAGTATATAATTGGATTAATATCTACCATGATTGCAATTGCTTTGCATTTATCGCACTTCTTCTTTTTTCTTTTTCTTTAACTTTACCTTTTTTTTGCGTTCTTCTCTGATTTTAATTGAGCATTTTGTATGATTCCATTTTCTCTCCTCTCTTAGTGTATCTATTCTATTTGTTGTTGTTGTCGTTTAGCGGTTGCCTTGCAGTTTATGATATACATTTACAACTAATATAAGCGCTTTCATGGTAGTGCATGTACCTTATGAGACTATTTCTAATTCCACCTCCCATCCCTTGTAACAGTGCTGTCATTCATTTCACTTATCCATATGATATAATCATCCAGTATGTATTGCTGTTAGTGCTTTGAGCAGTTTAGATTAAATAAAAATAAGAAAAAAAGAGATTTTATTTTACCTTCATTTATTTCTTCTGTGATATTTTTTTCTTTCATTACATGGATCTGAGTCTTGACCTATATCATTTTATTTCTCTCAGAAGAACTTATTTTAACAATTTTTTGCAAGGCAGTGAGTAGGGAAAGAGTTAAAGGATAGGCAGGGAGAGACAGGAGGCCCCTGACGAGGCTCTGAGGGTATTTTAGGTATGCAGACATTGAGACAAAATAAAGACAGAGATCAGGAAAATTTAGACCAACATATCCCAATTACTAGGGTTAAAATGTTTTTCTAATAATTATATTGTGAACACAGAAAATAAAAATAACCACAAAAACTGATCAGGCCTCAGAGGAAAAATTCGCTATAAAGATTAACCAGACCTAGCAATACATATCTATAGATCACAGGTGTCACAGAAACAAAAACTTGCACACAATGCATGTGTCTAATTCCAGCCACTGATCTAACCACCGGCAAGTTTCCTGGTGAAGCCCTAATAAAAGGCCAGAGATGAAAAACCCTCACTGGCAACCCAGTTGGGACCCCTCTCACTCCTGAGAGTTTCTTCTGTATCTTTGCTTGATAAAACTCTATCGCTTTGCTCACCCTACTTTGTCCACGAGATTCATTCTTCGATTCCGTGAGTCAAGAACCTGGCTCTCCTGCTTCAGCAGGTCCATTGACGACAAATTTAATGCCTAAGAAAGTCTTTATTTCTTCCTCACTTTGAAGGAAAATTTTATTAAATGCAGAATTCTGGATTGGTGGGTTTCTTCTGTCAACACTTTAAATATTTTACTCGTTTCTTCTGCTTTCTTGGTTTCATGTAATTCTTATTCACATTCCTCTTTAGGTAAGTTGTTTGATCCTCTGGCTTCTTTGAAGAATTTCTCTTTGTTTAAATATGGTATGCCCAAATTTAGATTTTTGTTATTTACCCTGGTTGGTATTCTGTGAGCTTCCTGGATTTGTGGTTTGGTTTCTATCATTAATTTTGGAAAACTACAGCCATTATTAGTTTAAATATCTCTTCTGGTCCTTTCTTGCTGCTTCTGATATTCCCATTACATGTATATAGCACCTTGTGTAACTGTGCCATATTTCTTGGATGTATTGTTATTCTTATTTATTTTTTGTCATTTGTTTTTCTCTTTGCATTTCAGTTTGGGGACTTTCTATTGACATATCTTCAAGCTTATTGATTCTTTCCTTGGCTATGTCCAGTTTTCTGATGAGTACATCAAATGCATGCTTCATGTTTGTTATAACATTTTTGATTTCTAACTTTCCTTTTAATTCTTTTTTTTTAAGATTTTATTTATTTATTTGAGAAAGAGTGAGCAATGGAGAGAGCACAAAGTGGAGGGGGAGAGAGAGAAGCGGACTCCCTGCTGAGCAGGGAGCCTGACACAGGGTTCGATCCCCGGACTCTGGGATCATGACCTGAGCCAAAGGCAGGCACTTAACTCACTGAGACACCCAGGCGCCCCGCTTTTGATTCTTTATTAGAGTTTCCATCTCTCTGCTTACACTGCCCATCAATTCCTGCACAGTGTCTACTTTTTCCATTACTGCTTTTAGCATATTAATTGTAGTTGTTTTAAATTCCTGGTCTGGTAACTCTAAAATATCTATCATGTCTGAGTCTGGTTCTTATGCTTGCTTTGTCTCTTCCGAATTTTTTTTTTTTTTTTTTTTTTTTTTTTTTTTTACCTTTCAGCGTGTCTTATAATTTTTTGTTGGAAATTGGACATGTTGTATTGAGTAATAGGAACTGAAGTAACTATGTTGTTAGTATAGGTTTCGTGTTTATCTGCCTAGGAAGCAGGGTGTACTCACTGTTTACTGTAGCTGTATGTGTCAGACGCTTCAGTTTTTCTAGTGTCCCTGTTTTTGTCTCCCTTGTTGGCTTGGGGTTTTTGTTTGGATTTCTCGTTCTTAAATAGAACTTAAGCCTTTCAGTTCATTGTTGCAATTCTTTGTTGTTATACAGGAATCCCGTTGCTGTGTTACATTGTAGGGAAAGATTAGATCTCAGTATTTTAGTGGGTGTGTGCCTCTGAGCTACGACCTTCACAAGTGTTTCTCAGCTTTGCACGCCCCTTCCCTTGGGTGATCCAGGAAGGCTTACAAGGGCTAGAGTTGGCTCATTTGCTTTCCTTCACATCAGATTTAGCTCTGGTGAAGTTTTTTGCCTAGGGCTTTGTTGGGGAGAGTGCTCTGGGTTTATTTCAGAATGGTTACTTTTCCCTCTCTCTGGCCCAGCATGAGGAGAATTTTCTCCAATCTTTACCTGAGAATCTAGTGGGACTCCTGGAAGTAAAACCTGGGGAAGTGAGGGTGTCTCCAGAGCCTACACATCTGGGCGATTATAACTCTCATGTTACTATGCTCAGCCTCTAGGAATTCTTTGAAGCTACTGTTTGAGTAACTTTCAGTTAGTGGCTTCCACAACTTCTGATAAACTTGTCTGTATTCCCTGCATCTACCTATTTCTCCAATTTTGGGGAAGGCTGTTTGTTCTGTGACCTCAATTCTCTTATGATCTTAGAATACTCATTGATTTTCAGTTTGTTTAGCTTTGTTCTTGCTGTGAGAATAGGAGTGATGGCTTCCCAGCTCTTCACATGTTTGAGTGGAAACTGGAAGTCATCTTATTGTGTCTTATAATATCTTCTCCCAAACTGGATGCCATGTACTTTTGTTTTACTCCGATGATTTACTATGGTTGAGAAAGTGAGATCAATTTAATAAATGGAGAACAATTTTTGCCTATTCCATCCATCAAATTAACTCAAAATTGAATGAATGAATTCTTACATGACATAAAGATCTGATCACACGTGTACACACAATCATACACACAGAAACACACACACACAAACAGCTTAGGACCCCTTTTCATTCCAGAAAACAAGAAAGATACAAAGACTACTGGGATCAGTTCAAAAATATGAGAACCAACAGAAAGAGCTTACACTGGCCTAAATCGAGAGGCTTAGAACATGGAAGAAAATTATTAAAGTTGATTAAAACACATCAAACATATTTTAAAAGCTCTGACTTCATCAATAAAAGAAGAAAGGGGGATCAAAGAAATTGAGAAAGATAAAAGAAAGACAGAAAGTAGATGAAAGAAAGGAAGAGAAAGATAAAGGAAGAAAGAGAGGGAAGAAATAAGGGAAGAAAGAAAGAAAGACAAGAAGAGAACAGCAGAAGAGGAAAAGGTTGGGAACAACTCCATTGGAGATTGCTAAAGGCATCAACTCATTATTCTGAAAATTTATAACAAAATGTTTAGATATAAGCATCAATTTTGCCTTTCCAGGATTAACAATATTTCAGGGTAACAAATTAGCTTTAGTACATAAAGAAAATTTCTTTTATGTAGAATATTTCAAGATGATAAATGAAGCATACATAATGGATTAGAAAAGCATCACTTTGCAACTTCTAATGAAAGAGTTGCTTCAAGGATTCAAGCAACAGTCATCAATGGATAGTAAACCACTAGGGAAAATTTGACGTGAAACAAGAGCATAAACTGCCATAAGCACATAACCACATGAAAAAATACTTTTGATGATCTTAAGTATAAGGATAAGATTGCTTCTACCTGGAGTATAAATTCTAGGGCACTAGGTTCTGGTACTTCTAACCTAATTAAATTGTGCCGGCACATACGGCAAAGGCTTTTTGTCACCTCACTATTTTAGTGCTATACAACTTTTGAAGAATGACTGCATCATACTCCCCATGCATTCACTGAATATCCACTGTCTATAAATTTTTAAAAATCTATTTCAGGCTACAGGATGTTTAGATATGAATTGAGTTGGTAGAATTTGTGGTTTATGAGTAAAACCACTGTACCTTCAAATCTTTAAGATACTTTCAACATATTTCTATGATCATGCTTAATAATATAGTCTTGGTAAAAAAGTGAAGTGAGCAGATCTTTCATTGGTTTGCCAGGTCACCACTACTGTTCTGCTACTATAATCGTCCTTTTCCTAATCAGACGCCAAATATTAGATGGAGCCTGCTAACAGAGATAGTCTGAACTTTGCAGAGAGGAAATTGCTTTACCTAAAATTTTATAATTTAGTTTGCTGAGAGGACTCATTGAGATTTGGGGGGGGGGAAGTGTCTTGTTTATCCTCCTCTGAAAAAAACTTGTTCTTAAAATATTAATTTACCAAATATTTACTGAGAACTCAGTAACCCTTTTTGTTGATGGTGATGAGGAATAAAATATACACGTAAATGGCACACTAGCTGTTGACACACCCCTGTTTCAGAGAAATACTGCTACATCGCTCAAGGAAATGAAGAGTCCCATCTCAGTGAAAGTGTGTCAGAGTTATCATAACATAGTTTTAGTTTGTAATTTAAATGGCTAGGTTATCCTTAATCATAAATTCTATTTCTATTCCAGGCCTCTACTACCTACACAAACAATCTTTATCAGGAGCACATCAAACCCTATTAATCCCGATTTTCTTACAGTAGGATATGAGAACTCAAAGAAGGAAGAGAATGGTGTGGTAACAGGTAATCTTACATGTACGATTCCATTATTGGTTCCTCCTAATTTTGACACCATTGTTGCCCATGAGAAATAACTCCAGATACAAGTGTCATTCACAGTCAAGCGTTAGTATTAGCAAGTGATAAAGAAAGATAATATAATAGAAAGAAAGAAAGAAGGAAGGAAGGAAGGAAGGAAGGAAGGAAGGAAGGAAGGAAGAAGAAGAAGAAGAAGAAGAAGAAGAAGAAGAAGAAGAAGAAGAAGAAGAAGAAGAAAGAAAAGAAGAAAGAAAGAAAGAAAGAAAGAAAGAAAGAAAGAAAGAAAGAAAGAAAGAGAAAGAAGGAAAGAAGGAAAGAAAGAAAATTAATTAACCTTCAGGAACCTCTTTCCAAACTACACAAATATTTTTTAACAATAGAGTTGTTTGTTATATATTATTCTAATTATTTCCAAGACTGAAAACAAGCTACTCTGTGTCATTCCTGGTGGATCTTACTATTAAAATTGTCATCATTTTAGTCATTCTAGAAAGCATGAATCTCCTTTTAATACAGATATAACAAAAATTTTGAAAATTCTGTTATTTAAGTGGATAACACAATTCATCAGAGCGAGTTAAATGTAAATAGCTCTGAAGTAGCTTAACTAGTTATTATAAAAAAATATAAACTAATGTGGAAGAATAGAATATCCCCAAAGAATGCCATTATATTTTCCTTTTCAACTTACAATGTGTATATCCAATTGATTAAGTGGCTCATAAGAACTGTTAATAGACAAAAAAATAATTAGTGGAGGCTGCAGAAATTTCACAGTCACACATTTATGCAATATTAGCATATAATGACTTGATGCTCTATGAGCTGAGTATCAAATACCTATTTTTAAGTAGTGTAATCACAGTTTTCTAAAATAGATTCTAATGATACTAATCAATTGTGTGCATGCTGTTTGGAACTATTTTAGGGAACTATTAAAATACACATATACTCAGGGAAAGGAAGTGTGGTAACATGAAAGGATCTAGAAAATCTCAAGCTATTATGAGATAAGCTAAAAAGATAAGCTCTTACAAGACAAGGCTAAACTTCTGGGTATTGGCGCATTTGCAACTCTCGTAATATATAATTTTGAATTGGTCTTATAATGTTGTGAAGTAGGAAATATTTTTGTTCAATTACTTCTTTTCTGAAATATCACTTACATATATATATAATATATATCTATATGAAGCCACAGAATAATGTACATGATAAATGCATATCTGGAAAAACTTAGGATATATATTAATATGTTAATATATATTTTTATCCTAAATCGTTACAATTAAGTTGTTTTTTTTCATTGAGATAAAATTGGCATATAATATTATATGAGTTTCTGGTGTACAACATAATGATTCTATATACGTACATATTGCAAAATGATCACCACAATAAGTCTACCTAGCATCCATTACCATATGTAATTAAATATTTTTTCTTGTGATGAGAACTTTTAAGATCTAGTCTCTTAGCAGCTTTCAAATACACAATATAGTATTATTAACTATAGTCACCATGCCGTGTGGCCGCCTATTTAAAACTATATACCATCAATCGGACAGCTTACCAAATGCACTTGAGGCACAAATGGAAGTGTCTTACTGGCTGACAAATAATGGATTTATCATATCTTCTTGCTTCCATTTATGGGGGAATCCAAGAAGTGAAAATTTGAATGTAACCAATATTTTTATAATTTGGACAATAAATAGAGCCATTCAATTTGACTTTGGACATGAATCAAGTATAGTCCAAGGAATTTTAACCACAAAAATGGAATAAGGAACCCATGTGATTCAATGAACTTAACCATTAATTGAACACTTTTACTGGAAAATACCCCTGATAATACAGTACAATAAATTTTCTCTTAGGTTTGTTTTCATAATCTTAAAATAATTCAGTTCTGGTCTATAAGTAATACAGCAAAATCACCTGGTGGATAACACTCAGGTTTTAGAATCAGCAAACAGTTTCTGATAATTATTAGATGATCACATTGGGCAATAATAGATCTCTTTGACAGTTTCTTTATCAGGGAACTGGAGTAAATAATATAATATAATTTATGTGGTTATCATGAGGATTATTCATATACTTATAGTGCATATATAGTGCCTAGGCACCATGACTGGCAAATAGTTAGTCCTCAATTATTATTACCTATTAAATTATTTTGGTTCAGGCAGGTTTCAACACTTACTAAAGAGGAGGTTAAATAAAGTACAAGTAATATTGAAGCAAAATTCACAATCGAGTCTATTTTAACAAGCATTATCCACCTTATATAAGGGTGGTTCAAGTGAGAAACTTCACAACTGACTCTTCACCCACTCAATTTCTTTTTTTTTTTTTTTAAAGATTTTATTTATTTATTTGACAGAGAGAGAGACAGCCAGAGAGAGAGGGAACACAAGCAGGGGGAGCGGGAGAGGAGCAAGCAGGCTCCCAGCGGAGGAGCCTGATATGGGGCTCGATCCCAGAACACCAGGATCACGCCCTGAGCCGAAGGCAGACACTTAACGACTGAGCCACCCAGGCTCCCCACACTCACTCAATTTCTTATGCTCACATGTGGGCTCTTTACTTCATCCTGTGGTGGAAGCAGGCCGACAGAGTTAATGTCCAGGCTCCAAGAGGAGAAGGTTGCGTTGTATCCAGGAGCTATGACACACAACGCCTTGGGCAGGCTCACAGTACCCTTTTATCTTTACTCACAGTGAAAGTCCAGGCCACTTCTAAGTGTCAGTAGGGCCTTCTCCTGAGGACCCTACTCATCATTCTGGACCAGAATCCTGTCGGACTAACTGTGCTGTGGGAGCACGCTTGGAGGAGAGAGATTAATCCTACTCTCTTAGCGTAGGAAATGTTGCCTAGAGAAGTGAGCACATATCCTGAATAAGGGTAGAAAGTCAAAGATAATAGGTGGGGAAGAAAAACTCACGGAGGGAGACTATTGTGAGTAAAGGAAAAAGGGCAGAGATGTGCGCAGAAGGTGGAAAACTTCAGTGTAGCCGACAATTAGAAATGATAGCAGAGCAGAGTAATGAAGGCTAGAAAAGCAAGTCTGAGGACCTTTGAGCCACATAGCAAGATCAGCTGTATTCGACTGAAGATGGGCTACATTGGAAGATTATCCGTATCAACATATTACTTCTCAAATTGGGAGATGAAGTCTCCGTTTGCCTGTTAAGATTAAACAAACAATTCTGTTTAACCAAAGACCTTCACAAACTAATAGCTAATATTTGTGAGATCTGAATGCAATTTGTGAATTGTCTTGTGCTAAAAAATTTTACACATATTATTTTACTTAGTCCTTACAATAATCCCATAAAGTAGATAATAATTATATTCTATTTACAGCCAAAAAGACTGAGGTTTAGGGAGGTAATATAACTTTCCCCAAATTATGAGCTAATCGTGGCAAAATCATAACTAGAGCACTAGCTTATCCGAGGCCAGAGCTCACTAACACATTACTATCTACAATCTGGTAGAGATTTTGTGTTGGTGATTTGTTTATAAGTAGATCAAATAGTTTGATTTTAGAATTTATATCACTAAACTCTTATATAGGAACCATGAGTCTGATAATTTTTAGCAATTGGCAATTGGTACCTAAGAATTAATTTATCATTTTCCTGGTTCTTCTCTCTGTATATATACCGTATACTCAGCATTTCACATCTAAGGCACGTTGTTATAGCTTTGACTTAAGAGCAGATTTTTAAAAACTGCCTCCAAAAGGAATGACTAAGACAGGTATATTATTTTATGATACAAATGCACATTTTCCACTTAGAGCAAATAATAATTTTAGAAGTACAAAGGATTGACTGTCTTGAAAATGTAATCTCAGTTGGTGAAATTTAGGAAACCGTGAGAGGGACCACCCTTCACTGCAAGCATATTTCCTAGGCCTATAAAGTTTCACCTGATTATGAATGAAATTAATTTCCATTCACTTTCTGCCACTTTTTCTCTCATATTCAAGTATCAATTAGTCATGTTAAGGCATGTGCCTCTTTGAAATAGTCCATTTCATTTGTTCTGCCCTTAAAATACCTAATGTGCTGGAACATATTCTCGGTGATTTTTGGAAGGGACCTATTTATTTTCCTATATGCCTTTGTTCCTTCAAATATTAATCTGGCTGTTTTCTCAGATTCTCTTCTTGCATCACATCCCTTTCTCATCTGTACAGCCTCTTTCTATTTGCTGTGAACACATATTTTAGGAGTCTTAGGGGTAGACTAATCATATCACAAAGGCCCCAAGACTGAATATCACATGTAAAACAATTAACCACATAAACATTAACCAATGTCAATACCCCTTCAAAACTTCAATTAAAAATAGCAAAAGTATTTTTTCTAACATGTATTTATTGCTAGTATAATTTTTCATATACCTCCAACACTTTCTCTCTTGAACCTCAATAAATGCTCCTAAGTTTTACTATCCTTCCTCAATTTGTTGTAAAATAAGAAGCATATCCTCTTTTTGAATAAATTATTACAAAATAATTTAAACCAACAGAAAAGTTGAAAAACACTACCAAGAACTCCCTCGTCAACCTCATCTGGATTTCCTCGCCTTAAACATCTCGATTCATTAGTTCTCTCTCTGCCTCTTGCTCCCTCGCTCCATTTCTGTTATTACTATTAATGGTAATAGTAGTAGCCTTTTTCTGAATCAAATGAGAGCAAGCCCTAGATAGGATACGTTATCACTTCACTTCAGTACACTTCCTTAGCACAAAAATACCCTTTTTAATCTTCATACAACTCTTCAAGTCAGAAAAACAACTCTTAATATGACACCATCCAATCTCCATTCAAATTTCAATAACTTTCACAAAAATGTCTTTCTTTCCTTTCTATTCTGGGATCCCATCCCAAGAAATGCATATCATGTTGATTTTGCTTCCTCCAACCCGACAGTTTCACAGTTTTCTCCATCTTTCTTGTCCTTGATGATTTTAAAGAACACAGCCTGCACATTTTGTGGGATGACCTTTACTCTTCCTGATCAATCTGATAGCTCAGTGGTTCTCACCTGGGACAAATTTGCTCCCCAAAGGTCCTAAGTCTTGTCTGGAGACATTTCTGGACTATCAGAACTGGAGGATGAAGGAAGGTGTTGCTGACAGTTAGTGGGTAGAGGTGAGGGATGTTGCCAGATATCTACAATGTTCAGAAGAGCCCTCGACAAAGAATTATCTGGTCCAGATTGGCAGTAGTCCTAAGGCTGAGAAACCCTGTCTAGTTATACTATTCATAGATAACTCTTCAAGGACAGTAGGAGAAAGAAAAATCATAATACAATTTCACTATGAACATAGTATGTAAAATTTAAAATAAAATATTAGTCAAACAAATCCAAGAATAAATACAATTGTTAAGACCTCAAGACCAAGTTGGACTTCTCCCAAGACAGCAAAGGTAGTTTAACTTTAGGAAATATACAATTTCAAATTTATAAAGTATACAAACTTTGGAAAAGATCAAAAACCAATTAGATCCACCTAAGTAATATAGTAAAGAACTCTGAAGATAATTCAGTAGAAATTATCCAGAATTCAGCACACACAAAAAGAAAAGAAGAGCTGGAAAATACTGAGATGTTAAGAGAGAGAGATAAAATATGGAATGGTAGGGTCTAACATATCAAATCAAAGTTTCAAAAGTAGAGGAAAATTCATATTTGAAGATGCAGTAGCTGAAAATATTCCAGGAATGATGAAAGGTACTCAGATTCAAGAAGCCAAACAAATCCAAAAAGGTTAAGTGAAAAGAAATTCACAAAAGTGGGTACTGCAGAACATACACAAAAAAAACACAAAAAACAAAAAAAACACGAGTTCTCCAATAGCATGCTGAGAGGAAAAAGAGATAATCTTTCAAGGAGCAACAATTAGATTGCTGACTTCTCAACAATAACAATGGAAGCCAGATACTAAGAGAAAATTATTGTCAACCAAGAACTCAATAGCCGGGAGCACAATCATATATCATAAGTTTTCATATGCCTCCAACACATAGAAGAGCATAAGGGGGACATTTACAATCAAATGAAAGAACTGAAAAGTATGTCATTTCAGTGAAGAAGAAACTGAAATGCCAAAAAATTATTAATTACTTAGTTACTTAATTAATTAAAAAATATATTCAGACTTATTAGTAATAAGGAAAACAAGCCAAGAACAAAACGAAAAATCATTGCGTATGTACCAGCCTGGAATAAATTTTTAAATAATCAATGTAGCAGCGAAGGTATAAAAAATTAACAAATAGAACACTTATGCACATCTGGTGAAGGGTTAAATGTATACAAATATTTTGGAAAAATTTTCAGCCTCATTTTACATAAGTGAAGAGTCACATACTGCGTGATCCCACAATTCAACTCCTATGTTGGTAAAATATAGAAAAATTTTCAAATGGGCACAAGTGGATAGGTATACATGTTTGTAGGTTTGCTATCAGTAAGATAGCATAATAGAATGAATAAGTAAATTCTGGGATATTCCTTAATGAAATAGCAAACAATGGTGTAAAGCGATGAATTATAGCTACACACACAGCTGGATCTTAGAAAAATCTTACACAGGAACGAAACCCATGTTGCAGAAAAATACATTAAGTATGAATCTATTTAAATGAAGTTCAAAATAATCCAAAACTCCCCAACATATGACTAGGAATAGAAATACATGTGGGGAAAAACTCTGTTTTTTTTAAAGCAAAGAGATGGCCAAGATAAAATCAAGATAGTGGTTACCTCTGAGCAGGATAGAATAAGAAACGGGATCAGGAAGAGCACAATTGGCAACTTCAAAAGGAACTGTAATATTCCTTTTCCTTAGAGCTGCAGCATGGATGTGGGTATTCACGGGACCATGACACTTCCCGTCAGCCAGCGAGTGCGGGATCTCCAGACAAGGCATTACATAAGCAGCGCCCCACTTGATTTTCACAACCATCATTTTTCTTCCATTTAAAAAAAAAAATTTTCCTAAGGCTGAGGTTCTTTTTTTTTCTATTCCAGATAAATAAGAGAAATATCTTCTCAAATTTCATAAAAATTCTTTTGTTCACATTACAAATTGGATTTCATTGAGCAGATTGAGTTGGGGCAATTTGTCATTCCAACAATGTTCAGCTCTTATCTTTCTATTAGAAGGAGTCTGATTTCATTTTTCAATTCAAATAAATGCATTGATACAGGTCCCTTTGACAAGCTTCTCACTTCTTGGCTCTACTCTACTTCTACAACAGATAGAAAAGACAGGGCTGCAAAAAAGGTGCTGCAAACTTAGCATTTCTGACTGAAACTCTCCCCTTGGATCTCAGTGAATGCTCGCTTAGGAGAGATAAGTTCTTTGATCCTGTCGGGGAAAGAAAAAATAGTTTGACTTGCCACTTTATTGGTGGCCCCAAAGATTTTTTCACCCTGGGGACAATCCCCCAGAGTAGGAGTCAAGGTGAGAGAGAGTCCTGATTTCTAGAATCATCATAGTCTGCTTGTCAGGAATTTTGCAAGCCAACCATTAAAAAATTAAGTTAGATAAAGTTGCAGTTCAATACGGTATATTTTAAAGAAAGGTAGCAATAATGCAAAAGTATCGTTTTAAATTATTTTGCTACATTTCGCTGTATTCTATGCTCTTGCAATTATTTCTGCATGTTGTATCTCTCTAGCGCAAATGCCATGTGAAGGCATCTCTTTCCAACTCAAGATTCAGTGACTTCACCCTCGTCCTATCATTAATCATTTTTCAGTCTATTGCATCTATCAGATTCTGAGAGATGCGTCTTGAATTTCCCCAATACGACAATAACCACATTTTCCTCACATTATTCTCGGTCTTCATTTCATATATTTTGATGTTGTGTTGTTTTGTAGAGAATGATTAATGGTGGTTAAATCTTTTTGGTGAGTAAGTGTGAAATATAACTCTTTCTTATTTAATATTTTGCCTTACTTTTTACATTCTTTAATATTAATATTTCTATTTTGTTATTTTTAAAATATTATGTAATAAATTTTGTATAGTATAAACCACATACAGCTATCTTTATTTTTTCTCAATCTGAGAATCTCCACCTTTTCATCAGACCCTGTAACACTTTTACGTATATTTTCATCCCTCATATGTTTGATCCAATGTCTGCATCGATAATTTTGCTGCAATACATTTCCAGATGCTTATTTTGAAGTTCTTTTCAAGTTCCTTCTCCAGAATATGTTGTCAAATTAGGATAAGTTTCCTCATTATGCATTAATTATTACTGTGAACCATCAAGAAGAAAAACATGGAGAGTTTCTCATCTTGAAAACACATCTTGAAATAGAATGACAGTTTTAATTAACAGCAGAGCCCAAGTATCAATAATTCTCCAGAAACTCCTTCAGTCCCAACAATGATTGCTACCAAGAAAGTAACTGCTTAGGTTAGCACTACTGTTTAGGTCAATTCCAGAATTCTGACAGCATCTGAAAGCTGACAATCTTGAAATCAAAGCGCCGTCCCCGTAAGACCTCTTTCATCACTCATGCAAACCTTTCAGAGGTGCTGTATTGAAAACAGTTTTCGCAGCACATTAAAGCAGCAATGTCCCTCATCATTTGAACTGCAGCAACGCATCTGTTTTAAGGATATTGTCACTCTTTTGAGCTTTCCTGTAGCTTAATATGTAATCTATATTCTGAGTTTCAAAGACACATTTTTTTTTCTATAAACATGAGGTTAATCTCGCTGCTCTCTGCAGATGTATTATAACTGGCAGCATGAATTATATATTTAATCCTGTGACCCAGTAGTATTAATTAGCATTACATTTTAATTCACACATCAAGAAAATACCTGTACTGAGAAAAGCTTTTTTGCCGAGCATGCAAAAGCCTATCCTTCACAAACTCAAACTAAAGCCAGCTGACCACAGCCAGATTCTTCCCCCGTAATGCTATAAATGCGTTACTCTGCATACAGTTTATTACAGCGGTATTTCCATAGACCCCTTTGTGTTAGGGACTTACACAGTCAACAATAACCTGGGCGTCAGAAATCCTGGCACGTAGCCCCGACTTCAGTACTGGATAACAACGTGACCTCAGGGAACTCACTGAACTTTAAGTGTCACACCCATACTCCAACATGTATCGATTCTTCAGGGATGTTTAATTTTTCAAGGTTCAGGATGTTTTCTCTGTCTAAAACCTTCACGAATGCTTTTCTCTCTGCACCTGCCCAAACCTCTACCCCCTTACCAATCTGGATGACTACATCGTTGTTTTTAGCTCTACTCACTTACCGCCTTTCTGAAGCCCGTCCTTGTTCCACCAAGAAGTGATTGATTGATAGCCTGTTTCTTGTGATAACTAGAAAGTCCTTAAGAGCAGGTACTGTGGGGGCGCCTGGATGGCTCAGTCGGTAAAGCAGCCCAGC
The DNA here is from genome assembly GCF_024610735.1 of Ursus americanus. Lineage (NCBI taxonomy): Eukaryota > Metazoa > Chordata > Mammalia > Carnivora > Ursidae > Ursus > Ursus americanus. The sequence goes on from NC_142145.1 coordinate 41,592,692, forward strand.
TGGCTTTTGATTTCCACGGGTCATGATGCCAGGGTCCTGGGATTGAGCCCTGGGGGACTCTGTGCTCATTGGGGAGTCTGCTTAAGGATTCTTTCTTGCTCTCCCTCTGCCTTTGCCCCTTCCCCCCTTCTGAGGCTCTCTCTCTCTCAAATAAATATATAAATCTTAAAAAAAAAAAAAAAAAAGAAACAGGTACTGTGGATTCTCTATTTTACCTCTCTGGGGCCTAGCCGAATGCTTAGAACACAGCAGGCACTTGAAAGTATTCGTTGACAAATCAACGAATGCACGAACATAATACGTAGGCATGAGCGCCCTGTAATCAGGAGCATGTGACTAGGGAATCATTTTGGTTCGATCGTATATTTGTAGACACAGAAAAGCTCACCCAGTGGGCAGTCAGGCTTCATTCTGTGTTTATGTACATTTGAGAGATTACACTTTTGTGATGTTCACACACTAGCTTTGGTTTAACTAGCTGAGTGTGAAATCAGTGCCAATACAGGAGGAAACACTATAAACGAGATAAATGAACATGAGACAGTGGGTCCAGCGCTTAGAAAAATGGAAATAAGGCAAAGCTTGGATCCATGCATTCAGAGCTCCTTCTCTAGTTTTTTTATTACGGAAACTAGAATGAATGGCCAATGTTTGCCAACCTCAAACTAAATTCTTTAGTGCCAAGAGATTAAGGTGAGTGTATTATTAAATGTATTATTTACATTTTAATTAGCAAAATGAACTAAAGCCTTTGGTATTAAGAGGAATGCTGTGTTAATGGAGAAAAGACAGCTACCAGGTTATTATTTTATGTCAGGGAACTTGCCAGAAACACCCCCAAATTGGATACAGTCTGACTAGCTCACTGCAAAGTGGCTTCCAACCCAGACACAGGTTCCATTGTCTGTATCCGAGGAACTCATCAGGGGAAAAAAAGTCCAAGGTGTTATTCGATAGCAATATGAGATGCTGAATTACCCGGATGCCATCTTCATGTCTGTACCAAGTGATAAGCAGCCAAAGAAAAATAAGATATTTTATCCAAATAAGACTTCCTTAGTTCTGTTATTTTTCCTATTGATGTGATCTCTCTTAATGAGCTATAACACAAATAGATTATTTACCAGCTAATTAAAATAATTTTACAAGTATCATTTTGTGATAATTTTCATTCAGTTCATGTATGCAGAACAATTCTAATTAGTAGGGATGGATTCAACTTACTTGATGTTTATAGGACATGTTAAAAGATAAAAGTGATATGTTGAGAGTAGTTTTTTAATTTTTTTAAACCTTTTTGGATAATAAAGAAGTTCATTAAATAAGTTTAATAACTGTAAATGTACACTAATGAAGACATTGATAAAATGAGAAAAATGTGTAACATGCAAAGAAAATGTGATTATCAATGTTGACAGATCCAACATACTTAGATTATTCTAAGTATTTCAATAGCATTATACATTCTGATTGTTATTCAGAAGCATATTAATATTGTCATTAGGAATCACAATCTGACAGCCCCAGGAGAGGAGAAAATTATGCAGACTAACAATTGTAATAGAAAAAGCTATTGTCATGTTGATATCAATGGCAATATCAAATTAAAGTTACTTCTGGAATTTATGATTAACACATTGTTCACCTTTTTGGCAATTAGAATTCCAATTAACTGATGTTAATAATTTAATATGGAAACAATCAACACAGTTTTTTAATTACAACCTGAGAACTCATACCTTCGATTGAGGGACCCATTAAGAGAAAAAAAAAAAAAAAGACATTTTATATAAAAAGGTATTATATAGGAGTATTCATTCCCAAATTTTTATTACTACCTTAAGAAATTTATCCTCAAATTTTATTAAGGTATTTGGGTAGCTAGATAACAAGCAAGTTAAAGAATAAACCAATGGTTTGCCATTTATCTTCTGAATATTGGGATAATGGATTGTTTTTATGTCATTTTTAACTTCTTTTTGAGAAAGCAACTTTTTCTACGATGACCGTATGGTGTTTTATCATATGAATAAAATACTTTAAGATTGTCTTCTGAAATCTTGAAAAACTATGTACTTTTGGAATTTTTGCCCTTAGTTTTGCAGTGCCTGGATCGATAAGGAGAATGCTCTTCTCCTGGGAATGGGGATTGATGTTCCCATTAAACAAAGGTGTCAGAGCTACCGTGGTTCCGGTCGACTTCCCTACACTCACCTCATATTGCTTTTTAATTACAATTGTTTTACATATGTACTGATCTAGACACAGCCCATCCTTGTGGCTCAGTGCTCAGAGTCCCATGATCAGACACCAAATAAAACAATAGATTTAATGGTGCTGTTTGTCCTAGCCAGTCAGCATTCCCCTAACCAAGCCAGCAGTCTTGCTGTTGCTTTCATTTGCTCACAAGGAGGAACAGCAAAAATGAGGAGTCTAACCCTTTTCTGTCCAGAGATTGGGCTGAACTAGCAGGAGCACTATTTTTATGGTCCAGGATAGGAGAAGGTTTGTGAGGTCATTCTTTTGTAGCCCTAGGCTTTCAGAGGACAACTGCAAATCATAACCAAGTGACAAAGTCAAATATCGTATCCACAGAGCAAAGTAAAGGAAGCCACCGTAATAAGATAAGGGCAAGAAGTTTTCAGGGAGAAAACAGGAAAAGACCTGGAATCAAAGGGCAAGGGAAGAAAATCCAATATATCAGCTATAAAATATGAGAGGTACTGGGAACTCTTTAACTCTTTCTTACTAAACACTGACCTTGTTACCTGGAGGGAGCACTTCATATCTACAGGTGCAGAATCAGGCAGAAAATAGATGGGTTAGCACAAATCCGTCTCCATCCCTAGAGCTGTCCAAATCACTTTCAATTATGGTTTTTTATATTGGTACACAGAGCACAGAATTTAAATATGCTTTCAGATGGGTCCTTCAAAATCCTTTTAGTGAGCTATTTAATTTTTGAAGACTTTATTTTTAAGTAACCTCTACACCCAATGTGGGGCTGAAATTTACAACCCCAAGATCAAGAGTTGCCCCTCTACCAACTGAGCCAGCCAAGCACCCCTCCCCCCGATCTATTTATTTTTCTGCAATCCCACTGCATACGTAAGATGCATTTAAGGACAGGCGTGAGAATAAGAAATGAGATATTGTTTAACAGAAAATCTGTACCTATGAAATGATACTATAATTCCTTTAATCAACCCCATGCTTCACTCTTGCAACTGCCCAAGAATCTGCCACGTGTTGTGGAAAGCGTCTTGGATGAAATAAAGGTTCTAAGAATGAAAAACATATCCTGGAGGAAGCTTACTTTTGGAAAAAAAGAGTAGGAAAAGAAAAGTGCAGAATTGGGCCTTGGTGTTTGTACACAACATATGTATCAGTATCTGTATAAACAGTGTCAAATGCGGGGCACTGCTTCTGGCTTCTCAGAAAGGAATCTGAGAGAAACACTTCCATGCACTGGAGGTGGGGTGTGGGGGTCCCATACCAGTCATGGGTGCTGCGCTCACTCGGGAACACGAGGCACCTGGTTTGTATTACACTTTCTGCACAGTTGACTATACTGTCTTTCCTCCTCCACTGTAATGACTGCACCCATTTTGGTGGCTCTTAGTCACAAAGATTTTTTGTAGCAAGTGTATCTGCAACATTATGACGCAGGCGTACTGTCTATCGGCTGTGATTTCATTTGTTTGAGGGACAAAATAGATACAATTAAACTCTTGCTTCAAACCTACTCAGATTGCATTGCCCAGTGCCAGTTTTGGTGAGTCCTTCCTAAGCTTCAGCATAAATAAATACAAATGTAATCTATTTTCATGCAATTTATTACTAATATGATCGCAAGAGGAATAAAATTTCTCAGCATATCTCACACTGGGCTTTTTTAAAGTTGCCATTTACTCAATTATAAGATTGAGACCCGAGTGGGATCAATCTCTGATATTCCTTTCTCAGAAGGGTTTTGTTTTCCTTCCTCATCTTTGGTAATAACCTCTGATTCTATTTCATAATGGGATTGAAAGGAAGTGACTGTATAAGCTGAGAGCGAATGATTGTATTATTCTTTAAATGAGCCCATTGAAATGGCAAGGAAGGGACATTATAAATCTTTTTTACTGGGATATATATTGAGTTTTTATAGGCCCAAGTTTGTGAAATGCTACACCCTATTACCATTTTCAGGATCCCACCGAGGGCTACCACAGTAATAGTAATCACAATAATTATAGACGTGGAGAGCAACTATCTTCTAATCAGTCAGCTGTCTCTAAGCAACCAGCTTTAATAAGAATAACAACTGCCACCTCATATATTCATGTAAAAGTAAAACTCGCAGAATTTAGTCATTACAGAACTAATGCCTTAAACCCTCTGACCTCTAATGGATTTGTCATTTATCCCCAATGTCTGAGATCTAAACTCGCTTTTCCAATTCACAGTGTTGATCATTTGTTCCCTTTGTGCCAAATATTTGATGGTTAATTCAAATGTAATTTTTGCTAAAAGTCAGATGTGGGGCTTATTAAATTCATAACAAATTATTCTTCCCAAACATCAGATTTCAATTGGGACTTAGAATGTATATAACCATATGCCATGGAATGGTTACCATATGACACATAAACATGTCTTCCAATTTTAAGCCACGGGGACCTATTCTTCATGCCATGTCTCATGTAAAACTCCTTCATCAGTTTCGACTGAATTAACTGGACAGGTAGCCAAAAAATTTTAAAGGATGCCATTTAGACAAAGTCTGTGAGAAAGTTGTTAGCATATTGCTGACCAAGTACCTTCTGCCCTTTAAAATAAGAGTCAGAGTAATTAACCCTAGAAACTATAAGCATATTCTTTAATACCAGCTGACCTTGCCATGTAATGTTTTCCATTTTTCCTAGCTTTTTCACATACAGAATTCCATTGGATTCTTTAAAAAAAAAAAAAGATTTTATTTATTTATGTGACAGAGAGACAGCCAGCGAGAGAGGGAACACAGCAGGGGGAGTGGGAGAGGAAGAAGCAGGCTCACAGCGGAGGAGCCTGATGTGGGACTCGATCCGGAACGCCAGGATCACGCCCTGAGCCGAAGGCAGACACTCAACGACTGCGCTACCCAGGCGCCCCACCTCCATTGGATTCTTAATCAACCATCTACATCAAGCAGGGCAAAATTTTTTCTCTGAATTTTCAGGTAAGAAAAATGAGACACTGAAAGGTCATATGGTTTACCCAAGGTCAGCATGGCAGAACCAGGGCGAGTACGCATGGGGCCCGATTCCTGCCCATTCCTCTTCTGGAAATATCACATTGATTTATTGCCTCTGCAGTCAGGGGTCAGGTGTTGGGGAGAGGGAGTGGAGTCTGCGTTCTCTGAATTTACCAGGCAGTATTGCTGGTTTCTTCAAGGTTCATGCACAACCTCACTTGGTCCCAAAAGCTGTATGTCAGATTGGAAAACTCATGTTTTTCCCAATACCATGCCTGTGAGAGTCCCCCCTTTGGGTTACGTGTAATCCACCCAGGATCGTACTAGGTAGTGTCTGTGAAATCTTTCTTTGTTTAGTTAATTTGGACAGGTCTGCAGGGACCTTGCGTCTGATTACATGGCTCACTCGCTGCGAAACCATCTCTCCGATGGTGCGGCGGGGTTCATAGTCTCCTTAAGTAACAGTGACATTGAGTCGAAGAAAAGCATCCCTTTGACCACCCTCCTCTCTGTCCATACAGCTGCATATTCACAAGGGAAGCCAAACTGGGATTTATGCTCTGGGTCTACTCTCCCTTTTTTGCTGTTGAAAAATCTCGAAGAGAAAGGCGGCAAGGGGTCATAAATGCAGTCATAGTCCACATTTGTCGAGGTAATTAAATCTATTTGAACTAGCTACAGTCGAAATGCACTGAAGGTCAAGTTTGTGTCAGCAAATCTACAACAAGTCCCAGGCCAAACAGGACTGTGAGGGAGACAGTGTTTATCTGTGGGACTTTTTGTCGTTGTTTGGTCCCTCTACTCTGCTTAAATACGCTTCACTCACAAACGGTGCCTTTGGATCTTTCCTAATCTATAATGGCAAATAGGACTTTTTCACAGGGATTCATTATATCTACCAGTTTATCTAATTCTCGCTGAGGTCTTCATGATATCTCAGGTGAAATACTGGAGTTTTGATAGGGGTTTTGGAACTTGATCCCAAGATATGATTTCTAGTGATAGAACTTTTGGTGATCTGCCATGGAGCTGTCACGTATGTTCGGGCGCAGTCAGACCTTCATCCTTCACATAATATCATGGAGGTAGCTTCTTCATGACCCTATAATAAGAATCGTATTAAAGCTCTACAGTGTTATAAAACGAAAGGTTCTCATGGCATGAGAGAGAAGCACGGATATTCTGAGTACTGAATTGGAAAATTACATAGGAACTATTTGTTTCCTGCTGAAGCATTTTTTAAAGGTTTAGACCTACTTCCTCTTCTGTTTTTCTGATATGGAATATTTGGCGGCAAAATTAACCTACCCTCAACTTTCCAATTCTTCCTTTACTTCTTTTTGATAGGCGTAATCAGTAGTGAAGGTGAGTTTCCTTTGAAAGGAGGCAGCCATGGTAGCCAAATGCCTCTAACACGTTACATGACTACCAAAGCATATTACGTGTCCACACCCTATAGGAGCCCTACATCGGGTTTGCTGTCCTCGGGTGTACACGTCGTAATGATAGAGAAGCAGCCGGAGATTTCCTTTCAAATGCGCAAGTCTTCATCTTACCTGTTGAGCCTTGTCTTCGATCTCATTCCCTGGTGTCTTCTCCATGGTGGTGAATCCAACAATTGCTCATTTAGTCAGGACCCTTTGAGGTACTTTCGTGTGGTGGGTTCTTCAGATATGAAGTATATACCTTGGTATGCAGTATATACCTTGCTTTTGAATTGCTTATATCATTTAGTATTCATACCAGGTGAATACGGATAAATAAAAAATATAATAAAATAAAAAAGTGAATTACACATCCCATTGTCCTAGATCATGAACAAGGGGGACTTGGCATGGAAGAATATCCATAATTTTACCATAAGGAGAAAGTAAATGAGAAAAGCAGGCACAGAGAAACGATAAGGGAATACATGGATATGGGAAAGTGCATTATAAGTACAATGGCCCCCAAGCCTGGAATCCATTAAAAATGCCCAGAGAGCTTTTTAAAATTTAAATTTCTGGGTTCTATTAAAAAAAACAGTGAATCAGGAGCTTTAGGAAGATGGGGCCCCCAAACCCATATTTAATAGAAATTTTACTGCTAGCCTGACCAGCTTTTGGGAACCAATGATCTAGTTCCTTGAGACCATTGATTCTTTCCAAAAGTGTTTATTGACCTCCTAATACATATCAGACATGGTTTCAGATGCTTGGACAAAGTAGACACAGACCCTGTTCTTGGGTAGCTTACCTCCTGGTGGTGGGAGACGGTGTAATACATGGGTTAACTAAATTATTCTGTACTGAAACCTTATCAAGTCTTCATTACCCATATGAAGAAAGCTAAGGGACCTAGAGTTTAAATAATTTATCTAAAGTTACGAAAGTAGCAGGAGGGGGACGTGGAATTCTCATATATGATCTCACTCCGGAGTGCTCATGCGTGGCTGGCTACAGAATTTGCAGAGCCTCGTGTAACATGAAAATGCAGGGCCACTTGTTCAAAAAGCAGGAAAAACTGCTCTTAAAGGTACTAAAATATAAAGTGTTTTCCTTTCTTCCATGATCCCTCTCACAACTTGTGATGGTTTTCATTTGCGATATAACGTCATTCTGGGAAAAACAAAATTAGATTGTAAATGATGACATGACTGTTACCGTTCCTCTTTATATTGTATAATACCAATTTTCAATGCAAATATAAGAGGATTTAACTTATATGCAGGATCTCTGAAATTACACAATTTGTATTTCATAGCTTATACATTCTTACCAGAACCGCAGAAATTCTGCAGAAAACTAACTCAACTGTCTTTATTTCACCCCTTGATAGACACAGACATCCCACCAACACTCTTTATCTTCAACTTATGGATGAGTAAGGAAGGACCGAAAGAAAATGGACCTATGGAATGCCCTTTCTTTCTCTTTCCCTCTATGCATTATTCTCCGCGTAAGTGGTTTGCTAATAAGGGCAAGTAATTCAAATAAGGAAGAATATGTTGGGGGCCCTTTGTCACTCATGTGCTTAGAGTCATTGCCTTCTTTCTGTGTTTGGAAAAAGTTCTGGTTCAAATGGAAAGTGTGGCCTGCCTTAAGTGTCAGCACCCACATTTACTCAGTGGCAGACATAAGCAATATGCTTCCCTTTTTCTCACTTTGAGTCTGGCCGAACTTGCAACTCATCGTGGGACAACCAGGAATCTGTGCTCATGGTGCCTTATGAATGCTAGGTGGGAAAGGGAGGGAGAGGAACAGTGGACATGTACAATAGGCCTAGCTTCTCTACTTACACACATGCTTTATTATCCCACTGGACTTCAACAAAGCACCAGTTTAAAGATGAAATTGTGTAGAATTTCAAGATGGCTACAGCAGGGCACTGAACCAAGCATGACCCCCCCCCCCCCACCTCGCTCCGGAGCCCTTTTGTATATATATGTATGTATATGCACAGGGCACATACCCATGACGTCAGCCATACCTGTCCTTAACCACCACTCCCTACTGCATCCTGTGTGAGGTCATTCCAGCTGCACACACCATCTTTGTCATTCTCATCTAGGTTAATGCCTGTTTATAAATGTCCTTTTGTAGTATAGTGCCTGCGATTAAACATAGTTCTGTAGATCTGGTGTTCTCAGGACTCAAAGCATTATTATTTCCTTGTTTCGACACTCACACTAAATGCATGCCCAATTTCCTAATTTGGATAGCTGCAGTGTTTCATCTCATTCTCTTCCTTCAATGTTTACCCCCTCAACTTACCCTGATGCTACCAGCATTACTACGTGCAGGTACTCTTCAAGGGGCTTTCTGTCATGCTTCCTTGAATCCTCACCGCAATGCTATGAAAGACATATTATTTATAGTAGGCAGGATAATGGCCTTCCCACGATGTTCATCTCCTAATTCTCAGAACTGTAAAGATGTTACATTATATGGCAAGGGGGAATTAATATTGCATATAGAATTAAACTTGCTAACCAATTGATCTTAAAAAAGGGAGATGACTCTAGATTATCTGGGTGGACCCAATGTAATTACAAGAGTCCTTAAAAGTGGAAGAGGGGAACAGAGAGAGGGTTGGAATGATTCAATGTGAAAAAGATTCAGCTCATTATAGCTAGCTTTGAAGATGGCAGGGGGCCAAGAGCCAAGAAATACGAGAAGTCTCCAGAAGCTGGAAAGGCGAGCACACAGATTCTCCTCTGGAGTCTCCAGTAAAAATGCGGACCTGCCAACTCCTAGATTTTAGCCCAGTGAAGTCTGCATCAGACTCTGACCTATGAAACAAATGCCTTGCATTGCTAGCTCTCAGATACAGTCCTACTGGGCAGTGCTGATGGAGAATATTGCTTTATAAATGGTAGCTCAATGAATATTTTTAAATAAATGATTACTTTCAGCAAATATGAGTCTCTTCTGCGAAGCATTTATAACACAATGATCCCAACATTTAACACATACCTCTGCCTCCACTAATGAATTGGAGAACCTGAGCCCGATCGTATTTTTTGCAGTAACCTCAGACAAGCAGCTTTCTGGACACTTTGCGTTCCCCATCTGTTTGATGGTGGTTGTTGTTGCTTTTCAAATTATGCTCCCAGATGATACTGCATTTATCACTCTAAAATATGAAAAATATATGTCACAGCTATTGTCAAGGGGACGTGTACGTCTTGAAGATATTTGTCAGTGTGCTGTACCTTATTGCCTTCCTGATGCATTGCTAGAAAATGATTTTAAAGAAAGACAACAGAGGATGTAGGTACGGCTTTTTAGTACTTGCAAAGAAAACATCAACTAAGAGCTGTTAACTTTGTTGTAGACCAAGCAATTAGCTGAAGTTGATAATTATTTAAGAAGCTTCTTATTATACCTGCCAACATGGTAGCCCGATTCCCAAGTTAAATGAAATGGGTGTCTTTCCCAAGCCTGGCTTTCAACTTGCTTGTTTAGATTTTACAATCTTGCAGTATTCTGTGCAATGCACACAATTTTGTTACGTCCCTTGTTCCTTTATCACATGTTCTCTCATCCCTGTTAGCACCGCGCTCACCTCTGCCAGGGCCTGGAAGCGATAGGCAGTTTTCACTACAAAGAAGCTACCAAGGCAATATTCTCTGCATAATTTATATGTGAAGCGGGGGGAAATTACCAGCATAATTCCATTGTGCGGTTTCCACAGTTATACTCAACTGCTCTTCCCTAAAGGCACCAGCGTTTTCATTTCCAAACATTGCCTTCGCTGCCTCTGTTTTTCCTTCCCTGCTTATAGAGTGGGCTGCCTCCCCCTGTCCAGGGGGTCAGTCTGAAAGCCTTTTTGACCTGGTCTCTGATCTTCAGTCTTCTCGTTTGTTGTGACATCAGAGGTTAGCAAGAAACACAAAAGAAAACATGCTGCTCTTACCTTCAAGCTCTGCTTTTTTTAAAAGATTCACAAAATGTGCAAGTTCCACATTGCATTCCAAGGATAATTTTTTAATCCATCTTCTATAACTTTGGCTTTAGACATGGTTTTTAGCAATAAAATTATCTTGGCTACTTACCATCTCATGACTGAATTTCAATGCAATCTGATCTATATAACTGATCACATCGATCTTGCCTGTTGAAATCCTCCCTATGTCAACACTCCGTGTTTTTTTCTGATGATAATCCCCAAACCAGGTCATCTCTCTTTCTTCTGCCTTCCTATTGTCCTTTGGGTTTTCTTATTCTACGTCCAACACAGCCACCAGTGCACTGTGACTCATATACATGAAATAGTATTACTTCTTCCTGTAGAGTTCAACTGAGCTTCCCTCTCTCAAATTCCCCTTCCCTTAAGTTAATGGTTCTGTTCAATAAGTCTGCGAGATGCCATACATTTGCAGTTAGTATCATTACTCAGCATGGGCACATTTTGATACTTAAGACTCAATTCTTTCATGTAATAAAAGCTTCTACCTCAAACAATGGTCAAGCTCATTTCCTCCTTCCAACAACAAGAGGCTAATGCACTGACCACCACTTCTTCATAAAGACGGAGGGACGGGAGTGGTCTGGCTCTGAGAAAATTTCTCCTCTTTCCCTCTCCTGGGCAGTAATCCTTCCAGTGTTGGAGACTAGAAGGGACAGAGGGCGACAGTAGAGATGCACTTCTGTGGCCGTAAGCACTTGCTGAAGGAGGGATGTCCCTGGCCTAACTCTGCTTCTGGCAAATTTAATCTCATATCAGAGGTTTCCGCTGACGTGGAGGTCTATGGCAAGGACAACTTCATGGGAAGGTTACCTGTGCAGCTGCCCGTGCCTCCCCTTAGAAGGGCCTTTCACTTAATTAAATCTTGCTGTTACCATCTTGAAATTCTCAGTTTTTGAACAAGAGGCCCATATTTTCATTTTCACTGGGCCCTGTGAACTATGTAATTGGACTTTTCCCTGTGTAAGTGTTAGTCTTGCTTTTCTCTGAATGCTATTCAACTGTATTGGGCACCATACTCTATTAAGGAAATCCCTAAAGGGGGAAACCCCTTCCTTTGCCTATGCCAGCCATTATACTCCATTAGTCTGAGTTGGGCGTGCTATTTCTTGACTTGAGTAGCCATGAGGCTACTATCCCCAAGAATTCTTCTTCACATTAGCTATTGGAACTAAACAGTATAATTTTCTATAGCTTCTAAGGATCACTCAGAACTTGGATAGATGGGGGTTGTCTCCATTCTCTTTCCAAATATAATGTAACATAATTTCTTCACTTTAATAAGAAATAGGAAATTTAATCAACACAAATTTAAGTGTTTAGGGATTGAAAGATTTTTATTATGGCAATTTTAGCAAATTATTTTGATTCCTTGATAGTTATATGTCAAAAATCATGCCAACACTCTATCAGCCATAATTATTTAATAATCTATGAAATGATAAATCGCTTAGTTCTTTTATTTAGCTAAAAATGAAGACTCAAAACAGTCTAACTTGGAAATACATGTGTTAGCTGTTCATTAGATTCATTCACTTTTTTAACTTCCTCAAATGTATTTCAATGTGTCCCTTTGTTTGGTACCCTAGAGGAATTGGAAGCAAAAGCAATGCACCGTAGTAAGACACAGGGGAGCTTAAAGACATGCTTTCCTTTTGTAAACTTGGAAAAGGTGATTTGGTGTACTGCTGAATTAAATCACTGTGCTATATAGAACAAAAACTCAAATGGTAAGATACTTCAGAAGATTCCATAACTCGCTGATTTAACATGAAACTAATATTTAGTGAGCATCTTATACATCAAGACAGAGGGATTCCAAGATAAATGAGATACATTTACCGCATTCCGAGGACTTAGAGTCTAACGGGAGATATTGACTTTTTAACCCAGGCTTTCTATTTTACCATGAAATTCAAAGGAAGGATGTGGTCTCTAAGGATGTGGCTGTCTAAAACAATTGGCGATGCAAAATGGAGAGGCAGAATGCATACTGAAAACAAAGTAATAAAGTCATAGCACCTTAAAAATAATAAAAAAATAAAGTTATGGCACCTTCAGAAACCTATGTGAGCATATGACTTCTCATTCTCAATTTACAAATGACAGCACCCAGCTCAGACCTAAGAAAGGTAAATGGTTTTCCCAAGGTCCCTCAGTAAAATGGACTCCACTGTTTTTCCATGTCCAGAATTCAGTTCTCCTCCATTTAGTAATGACACCCTAACCTTGCTTTGTGGAGTTAGTCCTCACACACTGACTAATAATCTTGTGGTCACTGCCAATCAAGGAAAACTGCTCTACTCAGCTAAGCACAGGTATGCCTCCCTAGCTAAGACAAGCAACCTCTTCCTGTACTTGGTAATGGTTGGAAATAACTCCTCTCTATAGTTTTCCTAAGGAAATTCTATTGTTCTTGATATTTAAGTGTTTAGACTAAGAATGACCAAAAGTTATTTACAACCCCTCCAAATAAAAAGTCCACTCTTTGAATCTGGGCTGCCTTGTGATTTGTTTTGACCAACAGAACGTAGCTGAAATGATGGTGTACGAGTTACAAACCCAGTCACCACAGAACTCTGCAGCTTCCACTGTCACTGTTCTGGAATGCTATTGCCATTGAAGAAACACAGGGTATTGCCCTTGAGGATAAAAAAACTACACGGAGAAAGAAGCCCAGCTGATAGCCACCACCAACTCCAGACATGTGATGGAGGCCATGTTTTACTCAATCTACTCACCAGTTAACTGCAGCCACATAGGAGACCTCAGACAAGTCGAGAAAAAGTGAATGATTCTAATGAACAGCTAACACATGCATTTTCAAGTTGGGTTATTTCCAATCCTCACTTTCAACTAAATGAAAAAGAACCTAATCAAGTTGTCATCTGATAGATTATTAAATATTGGTGGCCAATAGATCATTAGTATGATTTTTGGCATATAACTAGAAAGGAATTTAAATAATTTGAGTACAGCCCAAATTACGGACCCATAGAAACATGGACAAATACAATGGTGGTTGTTTTAAGCCACTATGTTTTGGTACAGTTTCTGCCATGTCCAAAATGTTCTTCAATTATTCTTTCCCCTCTATAACCTGCTATACTTGTTCAATAAATTTCTTTTTTGGCTAGGAAGCCAGAGTCAGATTTTCTTGCTTACGATAAAATAGCCCTCAAGGTACACTTGGATAAAAGGAATAACCTCCTAGTTTTCCCAGCTGACAACCCAGGATTCTTTTCACATATTTTCTGTTGGTTTCCAAAAATTCACAAGTTTTGCAGAAATCAAATGCATATAACCGAAAGTGCTTTGGGGACAAAGTGAGAAGTCTGTCAGAATTGAAAGAGGAACAAATTAACATAACTCAGAAATGCAGTATGATAGTCTTGTGTCAACATGATCGCTCTAGGACTCTTTAATTTCCCCCGGAGCTGGCACTCCATGATTTTTTGAGGAATCCCATATGGAACAAATGTAGATGAAAATTTGATGCCTAAGAAAGGTTAATAAATTAGAAATACTGTGCTCCTAACATATCTACAAAACAACTCTTACATGATTTCTGTGCATCTTCTCTCTACAACTTTAGGAAAATTTAGGTTATGCTATAGATGATCTTGTTACCTAGAAATGAGAGGCCACTGGCCTAAACAATCCTAAAGGGACAGTAGCGTTTAATCAGTAGTTATTCTGTCTATAAGACACGTTCCATGTCAGCACAGAACATATCTCTTTCATGGATCATTTTCTCTCACGTGCCCTGCACAAGAGTGAGCACGCAAAATATATGCATTGAATAAATGAACTGATGCATTAATCATGTACCAGTTGTCAAATAACTGGCACGCTGCTTGGTACAGTTTGGAGAAATTCAACTTTTTAACATAAATAAATGAAAGAAGAAATTAACGAGAATGAAGAAACGAAATTATACGATGTTGGGGCAAGGCAGAGTGGGAAACTGTTGAACTGAGGAGTCTCTGTGAACCGTGGCAGGAAGGATATTTACATAGTTTGCTAACAAGTTGGCCTTTACATTTGTGCAAAATAGCCTTTCCAGACATCATTAAGCAAACTATAGAACAAAATTCATGGGAAAAAGTCTTCAAAGACAGAAAATTCAAATTTCTGGTTATGCAAAGTAAACAGCTGTACTCATTCTTCTCCACCAAAAAGCCACCACTAAATTTGTATTACAGTTTTCCCAATTTCTTGCTGTAGCTCTTAATGGACTACAAAATAAGGAAAACACCTTATGCATTTGCATGTGATGTGCAATTGAAGAGAGATTAGATTAGGTTAGATTAGATTATTTAAGTGGTCAAAGCCCCAGTACGCGAAGTTAAAATTGCTTATCTAAAGGGTATATGGGACGTTGCAGCAACCAAGAGAATTTGGTGAGCCATGCTCCTAAGATAATAAGCAATGTCTTTTTTTACAATTTTGCAAATTTCCAGCTCCTCTCTCTTTAAAGTGCTTTATCTAAATGCAGGACATGGTTAAAGTCCATAATGCAAATATCGATTGTACATATTCATATCTCTCACTCTTCATATGTGTTTAGTCCCTCAATTTTCATGAATTATATTACATTTTTTTTCCCCTAGTGAAATGCTGCAAAGCATAAGTGTCTTTTTGACTAAAAGCATAGGCTTTCATTTAAGGCGCTCATGGGCTAACCTTTCATTGTAGGCTGTTTTTCTAAGACTTTACCCTGAGATGTTTTCCCCAAGATATTATGTATTCTCCTAAGACATTATCTTTTCTACATACATGCACTTCACATCTAGCTCTTATGGTGAAATGTATACATTCGATCCCTGAGAAACCATCTACAAAATACAATTTAACACACAATTGCTGTGCCCCAAACAGGATCTCTCTGGATCTGACACCATTGATAGCTATATTTTCATTTTAGTTTTTCAATCAATTACTGCTTCTTTGCTGTCGCTTGTCACAACTAGTGTCTCTTCCTCTAGGAGCGAATTCAAAATGTCATGGAGTCAACGTAATAAAGAACATTTTAAGTTTTTTACTTAAGTCTAGAAGACAGCTTTGGGTACAGTAAAATCTGTCAAAATGCGATTTAAAATTATCCCCTCTATATCCTCAAATCTGTTGTAAAATTGGAAGTCGATATTTCATAATCTTCTCAAAGATCCTCCAAATTTTAAATTCATCATGAGTGAGACCACCGAATTCCCACCAAGGAAAAGAATAAAAATTGGAGTTTGTATAGCTGAAATATTTAGATAATCTAAATACAATTTATTTTACATCAAGGCCTAGACATTTGCATTTTCTTTTTTTTTTTAGTTCTTAAACATTTCAAATATTCAGAAAACTTAGGATAAAAAATAAATATCTTTGAAAAGAACTATGAGTTTCATCAAATCTTAACATTTCTCAAAATTGTTTCAGATTTTTAAGAGGGTTATAAATACAACCCTCTCTGATCTCATGCTCCTTTCTCCCTCCCCATGAAAATCGTTCTCCTAAAATTCTTTGAGAACAATTCTCTTGCTTTCGTTATACTGCTATTATTCAAAACATCGTGCAAAAAAATATTTCCTGAGTGCTTACAGAATGATGTTTTAGGTCCTAGGCAGTACGTAAAACATACAGTTACCCATAAAAAAGTAATATTTTAATATTTTGTGTTAGTATATTAGACATATAATTTTGTACCTTCCTGTTTTCATTAGCATATGGTTTTGAGATAAATGCATGTCGATACATACTCCTCTAGTTCATTTCTCTTGATCGCTGGCATAGTTTGCAACTATGTGACTATATGACCATTTATATATTCTCCTATTGATGAACAGTTAAGTCATCTCCAAAATTTTGCTATAAATAATGCTATAATGAAGATTGTTTTATTATCTTACATTTCTCCTTGCACACACACGCTTAAGAGGTTATAGACCTTGAACCAGAATCTGTGGGATGAAGAATATACATGCCTTGATATCTACTAGGCACTGCCAACGTGCTCTCCTTAAGAAATATAAGAATTTATTCTACACAGGTAGCAAATAAGCATTCCTCAGCAAAACTGCCTAAACTTCAAACTTTTTGATTGATGATTATAAAATGGTATCTAATTACTGTTTTAACTTGTGTTTTCCTCATTGCTAGCAAGGATGAACATAGGTTACACATAACATGTTATTGCCTGTTCAGTTTGCTTTGTCTGAAATTCCTTTGTGACTATTTTGCCATTTTCTTTAGATATGTTAATTTGGGGTTTTTTTTTTTTTCTTCTTGATTTTAGGAATTCCTTATATAGTGTAAATATAATTCCTTTTTGTGTAGCATACATGGAAAATATCTTCTCCCTATTTGATATTAATCTATTAATTGTTTATGGTGTTGTCGTTGAGTAGAAAATTTAACGTTCATTTAGTCAAATCAACCAAACTTTTTCTCTTTGCTTTTTGAATTTGTTAAATATATATTTTCATACCGAGGGCTTATTAAAACACTATCCTAAGTTGTCTCCTAAAGATTTTGACATTTGGATTTTTACATGTGGGTTTTTAATACATCTGGAATTTGGTTTTGTGAAGGATGCTGACTCAGCATGATTTATTAAGTATTCCATTTTTCTTACCAGCACTTGAGTGTCCCTCTTACATTTCAAGCTTCCAGATATGTGGGTATGTCATTTACCGTTTTCTGATCTTTTCTGTCTTTTTGTTTAATCTATATTTGTCTCCACATCAATAGCATATTACCTTAATTAGATTCATTTTTTGATACATCTTAATGTCTGGTAGGGTGAATCCCCTGGCCTTATTCTCCAATGCTTTTTTTTTTTTAACAGCTGTCCCTTTCTTCTCACATAGGAAATTTAGAATTGGCTTGTAGAAGTTACAAAATAACTAGTTGCAATATTGATTGGAGAATTTTGAATTTTAAATTCACTTTGAAAAGTTGATATACTTGCAACATTGAGACTTCTTATTCATAAACTTTATTTACCTCATTTTTTGCTTAGCTCCTCTTTAATGTCTTAGGAAAGAGCTTTGTAGTTA
This sequence comes from Ursus americanus, assembly GCF_024610735.1. Taxonomy (NCBI): domain Eukaryota; kingdom Metazoa; phylum Chordata; class Mammalia; order Carnivora; family Ursidae; genus Ursus; species Ursus americanus. Next base: position 41,610,407 of record NC_142145.1, read on the forward strand.
TCTTCTTAAGGAGTTTGCATGTTTATTACTAGGTTTATTCTAGTAAATAGTCTAGTAAAAAAATATCTTATTTTGCAGGGATGTTTGTTTGCTTTTTGTTGTTATTGCTTTGTTTTTTGCTATCATTGCTTTAGTTGCACTGACATATATGTATTAATTATCTTGTTATCGTGGATCATTCATAGACCATCATGTCATCTGCATATAGAATTTTTTTCCTTTTTCCTTTTAATTCTTACAACTCTACTCCTTTTTCTTACCTAATTTGCCTGCTCAAGACTTCCAGAACATGTAGAATGAAAGTCATATCAGAAAGCATCCTTGTCTTTTTCTTGAATGTAATGAGAAGGCTTCTAATCTTCCTCTATGAATGTTATGCGTGTTTAATAGTCTTTAAAATAGATACATAGATACTCTTTATCAGATTATAAAAGGGTCCTTTCTTAGTTTTCTAAGTCTTATTCTATTTTTGAAACTTCTGTTGTATATATGCATGTATCTATCTGCTACACCTCCATTCTGTCATTAAATGTTGCATTAAGTGAGCCATGACACCAGCTCAGTCCTGACCTTATCTATGAAAACCCCAATCCCAAGAATTGTAATTGCCGCTAGGTACGTAATAAGAAGAGGTGTAATCCTAGTTATTCATTGCTTACGACAATGGTGAGAATATGGCTAAGTGACTTAAAGAAAGTGCCTGATAAAAATCTGAAGACTTAAATAAATAAGATCCTTATCATTATAACTACAGTTTTGTTATCTTCAGTATGATCAATACGATTTTGTGATATATTTGCTTCCAGGAAGAATAAGCAAATACTTTTTTGGATAAGAATAAGCAAAGGAGCTTCTGTGAAGAATAAGCAAATACTTTTTTCCAGCTTAGAATTCATGTCCAAGTAAGAAACCATTGAAACAATAATGACTTACAGCTTAATTCATTAGGAAAAAAAATGCATCTCTGTTACTAAAAGGACTTAGAATTAGCAAGTTAGCATCATCCAATCCCTATAATTTATTGTATAAGTAACTCCAAGAATGTAACTATTGGCCCTATGAAAAAACTAGTAAAAACTGTCATTATAGAATTATTTCTTGTCTTTTGATAAATAATAATAACAGTGCAGGAGTCTTTTATCTCAGTGAAGCTAAGATGTTAATTTATATCTCGTTAATAAAGGGGTAATTTTATTTCTTGAGTGAATAAAGGGATTCGATATTTCAGGTTAATATCATTCTGCAATATTTCTTTTAGGAGACTCTCTGCACACCGCAAAAGCAGCTCATTTGAGTAAACTGAGTATGTGAATGCCCTACAGAGCCATCATGAAAGAAGAGGTAATTTCCCTTTGCCCTTTTCCACTATTCTTTTTATTATAGCTTTATGGAATGTTATAATATTCCTAAAGACAGAGAAAGATACTCTGAATAGCTTGAATTACTGAGCACATAAAGATTTAAAGGTTAGCCTTGAGGGACATTATTATACTTCAGGTCAATAATACCCACCAACCTTTCCCTTATCTACTGAGAATAAATAAAAGTTCTATAATACTGAATTTTGCTCAAACTAAAAGTTTCTAGAAAGTCTGCTTGGAGGTTAGGAGCTTGGGAAAGAGTTCCTACGGGAATTTTATATAAGGAGACCAAGAACATATGGAAAGCTAGCAGTTTCCCCTACCATGTCCCTGGCTTTAATACAGAAAGAAGGTGCTGATGGGGCTCTTTGCTCCCAGTAAAACTTTCCAGAATAAATCAGCTGCCAGACTGGTTCCTGTTGCCTTTTAAAGTGGTCCATTTTGGAACATGCTATTGATAAAAGAGCTCATTTTATGAGCTTTTTGAAAAATAGGTTTAATAAAAAGGAATGTTATTATAGCGCTGATGAGCTACTCTCTTCCGTATCCCAAGAAGCTAGCAAACAAGCCATGTTCTAACAACAGCACGACTTGCCATATTAATTGTGAAGTCATGTCAGGCCCAACAGGAGCTAGGAAAGATACACCAGAGGGAGGATGCTGATGCTGTCCAAAGGTGGCAGCCCTGAGCAAGGAAAGAGTAAGAGACTCGGTCCCCACTCCCTTGGCCACCAGCTCCAGACCATTCTAGTCCTCAGTTTCCTCCTTGGTAGAGTACCGTTGTCGGATAAGAAGCAGTTTGGAGACATTTGTCGTTCTAAATCATGATTATGTGTCTGCACAAATGCAGTACTTTTCCAGGTTTTAGAATTCTTACATGTACTCCTGCTGTTAATATAGTAGTTCCATATGTGACTGAATATGAATGTTACATAGGGGCCCATGGGACAAATCGGGCCCACGGTCTGTTTTTGTCCTGCCTGTGAGATGGGAATGGTTTTTATATCTTTAAAGATTATATATGTAAAATGAGAAAGAATCTGTGACAGGGATCATATGTGGCCCACGAAGTGCTAAAATATTTATTATCTGCCATTTACAAGAAAAGTTTGATGACTCCTGCTAGATAACAATAGCTCAGTTACTCTAATTTATCCACTTATCTCCACTTATCTTATTGTTATTTGGCCAACTTGTAATAGTTAAAAAAAATAAACGGATATATCTTTCTACTCTGTAGTTTATCTGTTTTGCTCCCCTTTTCATGTTCCTTGGTGAGCATGTAATAGACCATATATGTTTATTTCCTTTATCCTTTTTGCTTTTTAGTCTCCATTAAGAAATGTTTTTGGCCTCAGGTAATAGAATTATTTTCCTATATGGTTTTCTGAAACTTTCACATTTTGTTTTTCATGTCTAAGTCTTGAATCCACCTGGAAATGATACTCAGTTTTGGAACAAAGTAGGGCTTGGGATTCCATCTGGTCTTTTCTCTCTATGGTAACCAATTATCCTGCACCTTTTATTGGTCTGTGATGCCATCATTCTCATAAATCAATTTCTTATGTTCACATAGATTAGTTTCTGGACTTTTTGTTCAATTAGTCTGTGTATCCAATGCCAATACCAAAATCTTTTAAGTAACATTGCTCTGTGGGAATATGAACGGGTATGGTCATGTTGGAACATAAATTGATATTATCTAGTAAAGTTGAAAATGTGCCTATCATAAAACACAGCAATTCCATTCAAGAAAAGTATCCTAGGAAAACTCGTGTGTGTGTGTCTGTGTGTGTGTGTGTGCGTGTGCGCACATGTATATATAAATAAATACACAGATATAAATGAAACTGAAACAAAAATGTTTCTAGAAGTATTATTTGTTAAGGCAAGATATTGTAAACAACCTAAAGCCTTATAACAGAAAAACCAATAAATTTTTAAATAGTTGCATGCATCTTATAAAAAGTATATTGAGCAAACTTAAGAAGAATGCATACAGTATGCTTCTATTTATGAGAAGCATAAAAACATGCAAAACTAAATGATGCATTTTATAAAGATACATTGATAACAGTCTTAAACAAAAAATGAAGCCAAGAAAATAAAATAAAAATGAAACCAAACTAAAACATTCAGGATTATGGCTACCTCTGGGGATGAGACAGTACAGTCAGGGAGAAAACACGGGGGAGTCCAAAGGATTAGTAACATCCTATCAATTAGAAAATTTACATATATTTAAAATGGACTCTAAATAAATAAATAAACAAACAGACAATAAATTTTTTATAGAAAAGGCCACCGACTTCAAACCCAATGCATTCACTTTTATGTTAGATTGATTTTACTGGTAGATTAAAGTTTTATAAAGATCATTAAACTATAAAATATTTCATTTTCAGAACACTGCCATAACACTACACTAATTATCATCTCTTGTGTATGTATCATACACCATGCACAATGGAAAAGACTTCATAAACATCAACGCTGACCTTAATATCAGACATGCAAGGCAAGTAGTATCACTATTTTTAAAGATTGATTTATTTATTTTAGAGAGTGAGTGTGCTTGAATGCGGGGGGGAGGCAGAGAGAGAGAAAATCTCAAGCAAATTCCCTGCTGGGCACGGAGACCAATGTAGGGCTCAATCTCATGACCCTGTGATTATGACCTGAGCTGAAACCAAGAGTCTTATGCTCAAATGCCTGAGCCACCCAAGTGCTCCAAGGCAAGTATTATTATATACATTTATATATATTATATACTCAGAAAAATTAAGAATTTGCTCCAGGTATCCCAGCTAACAAATGGCATAATTGTCTTCTAAACCTAAGCTTATTTTGTTCTCAATAATGCGCTCTACACATTTCAAATATCTACTTCTGATGCATTATAGGACACAACGTGCAAGATTTACATAATATTGTAATAACTTATTTGAAATAGCAACAAAACTATTCCATGGGCCAGGGGAATTTGAGGAAAAAAAAATGGATTGAGATTAGAGTCGAATCTTCGGCAGAGTTTATTTTGATCTGGCCTCAGTTTGTTCCTTGTAAAAGAATCCTTAATTACCTCTACTGGCTCAAGTGAAATAATTAATGTTTGGTTGTAGACAATAACCTTGATTTGTAGTCATGTCATGTCTATGAATTCCTTCTAACTACCAACTTAAGTCTCAACTTAAATGGAGCTGAGAAAGTTCATCATTTCCATATTCCCAGTCTCCTTTGGCCATTCATGGCGATCTAAACTGTAGTATAAACTCATACTGAAATATAAAATCCATGAGGCTCTACACGGCTTCATCTCAAGCTTTTCCTGGGGAAGTCTTGTTGGTTAAGCTTTTGGGCTCTAAATCCCATTCTCATAGAACATAATCTATGAGCAAAAGAGGGAAAAAGAGGGGCACTTGGGTGGCTCAGTCAGTTAAGTGTCTGACTCTTGGTTTTAGCTCAGGTCATGATCTCAGGGTCCTGAGATCAAGCCCTGGGATGGGCTCTGCACTCAGCAAGGAGTCTGCTTAAGATTCTCTCTGCCCCTCCTCTGACTTGTGCTTTCTCTCTTTCAAATAAATAAATAAATCTTTTTTTAAAAAAAGGCAAAAAAGAGAGTGAATAGACCTATTTTCTTTTGATGCTCCTGTGTGTCAGGTTATCTGTCAAACCTTTCCCACCAGATACCTAACTTATCCCTCCCAGCTCTATGGGCCAACTTGAATCACCTTATTCTTACACTTGTGGGAAAAGACTCAGGGCAAACTATTGCCTGGTCGTGCTTCAGGTGGCAAGTGGTGGAACCAGGGATCAACAGAGCCCGCATTTTATATCTTAGGTTGTGCCGTAACTATTTTTTTAAGCGGGCTCCATGCCCAGCATGAGCCCAACCCAGTTCTTGAACTCATGACCCTGAGATCAAGACCTGAGCTGAGATAAAGAGTCAGACACCTAACTAACTGAACCACCCAGGCGCCCAGTGCCGTAACTATTTTTAAACTATATAAACCTGTAGGGTCAATTCTATAGCCACTAGCTTCTGGTGGCTCTTGAGCACTGAAAAGGGAGCTAGACTAAAGCGAGTTGTGCTGTTAGTACCAATTGTGCCCTGGGGTTCAGAGACTTCATAAGAAAAAAAATGTAAAATATCTCATGAATAATATTTTATATTGTTTACATGCTGAAATGAGAGTTTTAAGATATAGTAGACTAAGTAAAAATATTATGAAACTTGATTTCACTGATTTCCCTTTACTTTTTAAAATATGGTTACAAGAACATTTTAAATTGCTTATGTAGTTTGTATTGTATTTCTTTTGGACAGTGATGTAGATCTCTGCATAGGGAGCTGGGAAAATTAAGCTTGGGGAAACATTTATGGTCCTTAGTGGCTGAAATACTTTGAGCAGACTCTTAGTTTAATTGGGCAGTGTGTTTTCATCTAACAAACGTGGATAATAATATATGCCCTGCAGGGCTGATGTTAGAACAGGAGGCAAAATGCATGAGGTGTTCTCCAAGTATCTGAAACATAGTGGGCACTTGCGAAAGGGTAACAGGATTATATTAGTGAATTTTATAGAATCTCAAAATCTCTAATATTTTAATAGCCTGTATGAAACTTTAAATGCTATTTTGAAGTTTATTGTACTTCAAAAATTATGTTTTTTCCACTTCTTATATTGTTTCCATGGAAAAAAATGACTGATAGTACTTTTAGCAGCGTGAGACTCAAGAGGAAGGGGAAAGATGAAGCTATTGATATTTCAAATTAGCAAAAAATCATGCAGTGTGAGTCCTCAAAACTGAAAAATCACAATAAAGACAAACTTGGACATTGCTTTGAGGTTGTATGAATTGTTGACAATGAACTTGTCATCACCGTTTATCATAGATAATCTGCCCATAGATAATCACTATTTAACAATTTTCCCACATCTATTTTATGTACTTAATTGCATGCGAGATCATCCAAATGGTGGTTCTTACCAGTTACTAATGAAATGTCTATGTATATGTCACCCACCAATTCAAAGTCCACTTAGGCAGAACTACACAAAAATCTTGCTTGTAAGAGCCAGTTGGAACTATCACTATTTCTGTGGTGGTGGTCTTTGAAGTTCAAGATTCATTATATATTTTTAAACTCCTTTTTTTTTTTTTAGAGAGAGAGAGAGAATGTGCATGTGAGCAGCAGGGAGGGGCAGAGAGAGAGGGAGAGAGAATGTTAAGCAGTCTCCATGTTTGGTGCAGAGCCAGAAGCAGGGCTCCATCTCCACGACCCCAAGACCATGACCTGAGCTGAAATCAAGAGTCGGATGCTTAACTGACTGAGCCACCCAGGCATCCCTAGATTCCTTTTTTATGAGGATGACTGTATGTACTTTTTGGCCATACACCATTACAATAAATAAATATAAAATTGATACCATGGGTTCTGATATTAATCCACAATTCCTTCTCTTCAAGAAGTCTTGTGATAAGGTTAAATCAGTGTAGCTGAGAAAATACTTCTGATCTTTCCTGGGCTCTCTTCTTCCGTCCCGCATTATTCTTTTTCTGTGGAAAATTCTTACTTAGGATTCTATTAACTGCAGGCAATCTGTACATTCAAACAGCAGTTATGAAGGACAAGCCCTCATCGGTTGTGGCTGCTACAAAAGCCTTTGCTTCCCACCAATAAACTCCACCTAGTGCTGTTTACCTGATTTTCTTATTATCCAAATGCACCATGTGGTTCTCCAAGATGCCTCCTGTAATTGAGGCGCTCTTTATCTGCCTTCTTTCAGAGAAGCGAGTATGTGGTGCTGCTGTGATCAGAGAGGTATTTTAAGCAACTTTTGGCATGGAAAGTTATTTCTGGATTCAAATCTGAGCTGAAAGGGATCTGCCATTGCAGAAACGAGGCCCCGGTGACACTTCCTGCGCTACATCCTAAAGGATCTCCGCTAAAACTGCTGGGCGACATTAACCTCTAATTACTCTCTGCCCAATACTGCCAACGTTACCTTTGCAAACAGCTCTTTTCCTAGAGGTAATAATGAATGATGCTTTGTATCCAAAATCTTCGCTGCTTCCTTTATTATATCCGGGCTTATTTTGAAAGGGTGGTCCTCTGCACCTTGAGTAATGCTCCGTGTTGGACGGATGTTGAAGGAACCAGCTCCAGAGCTGACATTTGGCCTGGGAAGCCACAGTGTTGTTTTTGCTAAAAATGGTTGGATAATGTGCACCTATATTGCCTGAAGGGAAGATCAACCTCTAAGAAACTCTCATGACAGCACACACCTCAGCTGTTTCGGCTGCACGTTCTCTCCGCCCTCAATGGAAAGCAGGGATGCTTCTCTGCGATTTGGCAGGAATTCCCAAGACTAACACCACAGCGTGCCTGACTCCTGCCTGTGGATACAAGGTTCCATTGCAGAGCGCCAAGGGCTTAACAATAGTTAATCTCTTAAAAGAGGCAGGTGGCCCTGGCCACCACTACTTCTATTATTGTCTAAGTTCCCCTGGAGTCTCTGCTAATTGCTCACCTGTCAGATTTGGCAGAAGCCCAGAATTTGACCGACTTTGTTTTTATCCCTTTATAATTCTTTTGAGTGTTCATCTTTTTACATGTTTTTTTTTAATTGCCAATGTCCAAAAAATGCTTGAATGTAGCTTCAAATTTGAAAAACATATGTCTCATGGCTTTTCTTTTCTTTTCTTTCTTTCTTTTTTTTTTTTTTACTAGAACAACCCCAATTCAGCGTCCGTATCCTGTGTCTTTCACGTACACCTGGAAAGCTAGCCTAAGAGGCAGGCCAGCACCAACCCTGAATCTACGTATATCCAACTTCTGATGTTTTTTTATCTACATGGAAAGCCAAAAAACCAGAATGACCATGCCATATAAAATCCCCGGTTGTTTTTTTTCAGTTGAGTTGATGAAGGTATTATGATGAAAACATGTATTCAATTTCCCATTTTAAGGAATTGTCTGTGTGATTCTTTTTAAAAATGCATATTCCAAAAATAGATGATATGAATTTGCTCCATCCAACATTCCCTAACTATGGTAAAGAGTGGTAAAATTGGCATTTCATCTTTCTGCTTCAGCTCTTGGTTATAAACCCTACCTAAATACCTACAATCACAATCTATAGCTTTCTTCCAGAGCTTATTATAAACAGGCAGCACAACATGGACTATAATTTCCACAAGAAAAATGCACTGTAGGAGACACACCTAGTTTTCATTTAACTTCAAAAACATCAGGAAATTACCCAAGACCCTGCAGAAATTGATTCACTGCTTCGTGGGTAAGTAGAAATTGAATGGATCATTTCATATGTGTGTATTTATTCCTCTGATATCTAGAAAGGCTTTGGAATGGCAGAACCAAGTAAAAGAAAGAGATTTGACTGGAGAGTGTGAATTGTACTGCTGACCATTCTCCATCTGACAGTAAACCAGGTCCTTGGGCTCTCTAAACAATAGAAATTGACAAGAGGCCAAATAGGAGTTCCAGGCAAGGCTTTTATTGGGGCTTCTATTGGAGCACAAGGGAGACAGCACAAAGGCTGGCTCCCTGGTACAGAAAGGTCAGGGAGAGCTTTAAAGTGTCTTGAGGGGCGCCTGGATGGCTCAGTCGGTTAAGATCTGCCTTTGGCTCAGGTCATGATCCCAGGGTCCTGGGATCGAGCCCTGCGTCGGGTTCCCTGCTTCGAAGGGGAGTCTGCTTCTCATTCCCCATGTGCCTCTCCCCTTGCTTCTCTCTCTCTTTCAAATAACTAAATAAAATCTTAAAAAAAAAAAAAAAAGAAACAAAGAAAGTAGTGTCTTGAGAGGGTAATATTAAATGATTATGTATATACTTCCTTACTTATATGGTTTGTGTATTTATTGCCAGCCTGTTTCTTTGGTAATGATGTTTTTAAAGATATTACAATGAAAAATTGCATGAAAAATGTATCAAAAACTCAATTTGGTAATAATCACTCTGAGACATTTTCTAGCTGGCGGTCAATATGGAATACCTTAACTCCTACTTTTTTTAGACTCAAAATTAGACACTGGTTCCCATTCTTGTGCAGAATTTTAAAAACTGCCTAGCATCAAGTAGGTAGCCAATAAATGTTTCCAACACATTCTAAATGCCACCCTAAGTAATTGCCATTGGAAAGCTTTTCAAATTGTATGTAGCACAGATAAAATAAAGATGCATGTGCTAAGACCTGAATAAATAACAACAGATATTTCTTTAAGTTTAAAGTCTATGTATGGGTAAGTGAAAGAAATACAACAAGCTAACTTTGTTTTTATTATAATGCTGTAGATAAATTTGCACTACCACTTCTCCCCTCCCTAGTCTCATTTTTCTTTCTCCCTATACTTCTTCATTTCACACTCCCTAGGAGTACATCATAGATTTTGTTTATCCTTCTCTGTTCTTGCAATTTTACTGTTTATATAAATATACAAGTTGTGCATCACATACTATGAGTGTGGACTTTTATACAAATAATGTAAACAAAGGAAATATTCTGCAACTTATTCCTTGGACTCAAGTAATGTTTTAAAAATGTATCCACATCCATGCATTTAGAGTCTATCCATTCATTTCTCTGCTATATAGTATTTCTTCAATTACCCACTCTCTTTCTGATAGAACATATGAATTGCTTTCTATTTTCCCCTATTACAAAACAATACTTCAGTGAACATACTTTCATGTGCTGTCTTGAATACATTGCACTAAAGATTTCTAGATTATATGCCTAGTAAAGAATGGTAGGGTCATGTGGTATACACATTTCCTAGATATTGTTAAAATATAATTGACCAAACTTACACTCCTCCCAGCTGTATCCTTCATCTTTACCAATAGTTAATAATGTCAGTCTTTTTAAATTTTTATCAGTATAGTGGCTGTAAAATAATATCTCATTATTGTCTGTGACTGTGTTTTTGACAGTGGTATTATTAATAGGTTGATTTTTTTCCTTTTTCTTTTATAAATTTTCTAAATTGTCTTTAATAAGCATATATTTATCACGAAATAATATGGAACTTATTTTTATAAATCTGTATTTTTTTCCTTTCAATTCAATAAGTATGTATTTCAGCATTGTTTTATTGTTACAGACACACACATAAAATAGTATTTTTTAAGAAGAAATAATTCTAGCTATCAAAGAGCTTACAGTCTAATCAGGCAAACAGATATGTAAAAAATGACATTATTGTTTGGTAATCACAAAATAAAAATGTATGGGAATAAAGAAGTCACAGAGTATCAGGACTTATTAATACTAGGGGAGGCAATTCCAGAGAATCTTTCTGGATATATAATGGAAGAGTTCATATTAACTCTTCTTCCAGGATACTGTAGGCATCCACTTAGGTTAGCAGAACGGGTTAAAATAGTAATATGCAAACAGAAAAATGTGGGAAATGAATGAATATTAACTATTCATTACAAGAAACAGGGTAAGAATAACTGGTGCGAATGGGCTGACTCAGAATGCCTCCTCCTTTAAGGCCTCAAAAATACCCATTATATCAACATCTATGGCCAAGTTTCTGGGACTTTGATGTAGAAGCAAAATAGCGTGGGAAGAGGAAGCTGATCATGACAGCCTATTACAAGTGCCCCATGCTTGTGATCTGGAAATCACAATAAACATGATTACATGCCCTCCTGGCAATAATTGATGACAATCCCATGACACTATGGATGAACCAATGCTTTCTGGTTCACCAAGCACTTTCAAGTTATTATTTCATTTATCATATTGTATGCTCAATGAATGAAGGAAATGAGTCTCAGAAAAACTTGAGTGGTCCAAAAATTATGGAACTAATTTATAATTCAATTAAAATGAAAACCGCAGGACTTTGAACTCTAAATTCAGCCTTCATAGAAGTCCTTTCATTTTTCCCTCTTCTAGAACTTACCTCTAGATGCAGTTATTTGCCCATTAGTTATCAAGATAGATAGAGAGACACCAGCTCTCATGTAGACACACACACACACACACACACACACACACACACACACACACCCCACATAAGGGATTCTTGAGTATTCATTCTTCTATGGTGAGCATTTTGAGAGATATGAAGATTCCACATATTCTGTAGTCCGATTTTACAAATATTGTTCACTCCCTTAAATGTTAAATGTATTTTTTTCTACTCTTTGGAGATTGTAGGTATATAACTAGAGTTTAGAACTGTAAATGCATTTAATAAATTTGATGATTGACTAAAAACATTTCAACCAGTATTGGACTTATAGCCAAATTAATAAAGGTTACCTGGGAGAAAAAAAACATCATTGTCCTCTCTGTTTGTAACGAAAAGTGATTTAATGATGCAATCTGACAAGGAGATTTGGCCACGCATCCATTCAACAAATATTTGTTGAGCACTCACTATGTACCAGTCAGGGTTAAGTATTTTGACTAAATTAATCTCATGCTAATTATAATAACAGTTGTATGATATTGATATTATTAATTCTATTTTAAGATAATGAAATTGGAGGTAACATTAAGTAATTTAATCAAGCTTATACATCTTTTAAAGGGTACAACTAACCCCAAAGCTTATTTCTAATCCACCATGCTATACTGTAAATATGTTTTGTTATATTTTAACAATTATTTTTTAGGCTCCTGAGCTTCAAAAGCAGTAATTCTCTAGAGAATAACAAAGATGTTCAAATACCTATATTTCCAAAGCACAAAATTCTAAATGATCTCATTAATGAATAATTACTAATATTTTAATTAGCTTCTTTAAAAATGTAATGCTAGAGGCATTCACATACATTTGAATGAAGAAAAGACTTCGCATGCACAATGATATTTTTGTCAAGTAATTGCATCATTTTATATTTTTCAAAATGTCTAAGCAGTTGTGATTTCCTACGAGAACTGTAGCAATACTGACATTGGACCGTGGTATGGCTATACTTTGTGCCTATTTCCATGAAATCAATCCAATTTATGTATGATGAAATGGAAATATGTTATAAAACTTTGTAGATTTACCTCCCGTAATGGTATTTATTTGATGCCTTTGTTCATTTGCAATGTTCTACATATGCAGCTTACCATTTTCACATTGAAAAAAAAATAAAGCCACTGGTTGTTGTAAAAGGTCACCCTTCTAATTGGTGTAATAAAGCCCGGCTGGTGAGCCAATCTCTAGAATAACTTGGGGCTAGCACAGCCGTGGCAGCAGAGTGAAGAATGTACTTGGTAAGAAGGAAGCAATTTTAAGCATATGTCCTTTATTTCACATATTTGTGACTGCCAGTCACCAATATCTAATTTTATTTAAGGTAAAGCATCTTTGAATGTTCAAGTGATTTATACTGCAACCTGTGTCCTCATGCTAATCATAAAAGGACAGACTTATCATGATGAATATAGAAAGGGAAGTAATTGATTCTTTGGTCTGAATTTTCTTCTCCGTTAATAGATTTCCCCTTTAGCAACAAGGCAAAATAATAAGGAAGCATACGAGATAACTTAAGTATAGCTAGCTTTGGCACTGCCAGTCACTAAAAGCTTATCTAGCATTTCCAGCACTCTTCATGAATGCTCCTCCTGCTCTGTGCTTAGAATAATAAAATCTTGAAGTTCCACAAGTGTTAACTTCATCTTGTAGAAAAAATAATAAATATGAATTTGCCGTAATGCATAATTCCCTATTTTGCTTCTTGACATTGAAGAAAAATTTTAGAAGGCTATCTATTCTGAGATAGATGTGTTGCCTACTTTTAAAATTGTGATAAAACTTAACAATTATAAATATAATTCAATATCTGTATCAACTACTATCCAGGACTTTTACTGCTGTAATGTTTTTTAAGATGCCTCAAGGAATCCTTGTGATTTTATCAGCTCTGGAAACATATTGCCAGTGTTTGGACAATATAAAAAAATGCTCTAAAATGACATTACATGCATCTGATGCAAAAATTTGATTTTTTTGTTTGTTTTTAAAGCTTTTTTACCACTCCAGTAATATAGAGAAAATGAGTATGTGCATAAAAACATTGAAAGTCTAAAAAAACTGCAAATAAATGTAAACTCAAATGGCACAGTGAGAGCAGTCCTTCAGACACAGTGTCTCTCATTCATTATATATTGGCTATCTTGTGTTTGTGGCCTCTTGAGTGTTCCCCGGACCTAATTCGCCATAGCATGTATTCCCCTACATAAAACTACCATGCAATTCTTGGACACAGCAGCATTCTGGGAATTCCATCCAATTCTGACACTATCTAACCAGAGATAGCAAGAGATTCCACAGGCTAAAGGTTCAGTCCTACAACACTGTCTGCCCCTCCCCACTTCAGATGGCAGTCGAAAGCCTCAGGATGTTCCCTGTGCTTCTGACTGACTGGCTACAAAATGGAGGTTCCAATGATCTCCTCGTTAGTTTCGGTTAATTTGCTAGGGCAACTCACAGGGAAACACTTAATTTATATTTACCAGTTTATAAAAGGATATGATAAAGAACACAAATCAAGAGCCATCTGAAGAGACATGTAGGGCAAGGTCCCAATAAAGAAGCTGCTGTCCTTGTGGACCTTGAGGCCAAGTTGGGTGGTATATGAAAGAGTCTGATTTCCCAAGTGTGGAAGCTCTCCAAAAGTATTAATTAATTAATTAATTAATTAACAAAACAAACAAAAAAAAAACCAAGCAAAAAAGACCAAAAAGCTGTCCTCTTAAGTTTTTATGGAGGCTTCATTACATAGTCATGACTGACAAAGTGATTGGCCATTGGCTGATTCAACCTCTAGCCACTCTCCCCTCCCTAGAGGCTGGGGTGCAATTCAAAGTTGCAACCCTCTAATCACCTGGTTGGTCCTCTTAGCAACTAGCCCCCACCCTTGGGGTGGGGTATTAAAGCCACCTTCATTTATAACAAGACCCCTATTTCACCTTTATGGCTCTGCAATGTTTTCAGGAACTGTGGATAAAAATGAAATATACCTGAGAAATGTATTTTGGTTATCTGAATGACTAAATATATTTCTTATCAATCAATATATTGTACTGGCCATTTATGCAAAGCTACATGCTGCATAATGAATTTGAAAGTAAGTCTAGCTCATTATGTTATTGGCACAAAAAGTAGATACTAAAAGATTAATTTCCAAGTCATTTCATTCTCTTGACTATTTCAGTCGCAATTATTCTTTATTCCTCTACCTCTTAATCACAATTATTAAGTACTATTTCATTTACTAAACAAGTAGTATCTCTATTACAATTCATCTTTCACGTCCACGGTATTTTTTAACAAAAAAGAATGCTGACATAAAGAAGAGTACATAGGCTATTTTTCACAATATCTGTATTAACGGAGCACACCAGACAACTTAGACACACAGTGAAGAGAGAGAGAATTTTTTAAATAAATTTTATTTTGCTTTTGTCTGGATATTAAAATTTTAGTGATTTTTTTTACATTCATCTTTGAATTTTGAAACAATTTTTATAATTAAGATGTAACTTAAAAAATAATAATTCCTCTTAAAATTTTATTCTGACATTTCCCTGATACGTCAAGACCCCACGGCGGTAGCTTCTGAATGTTGAAACAATAGCAGTGGGAAATTTCAAATAGTGATTTTCTTCATGGAAGAGATCATAAAACTTTTTACTGTTCAATTAAATGCAAAGAGAAGGTACTTTTAAGCACAGGGGATGGGGATTAAGGAGTGCACTTGTCATGATGGGCACCGGGTGATGTATGGAAATGTTGGATCACTATAGCGTACACCTGAAACTAATATAATGCTATATGTTAACTAACTGGAATTTAAATAAAAACTTAAAGAAAAAGAATTGTAGCATATACTTGGGTGAATGACAAACAGAGAGCACTATACCAGATGAAACTGGAATATATTCCAGCTATTGTAGCCATTTACAGATATAATACTTTATGAATCTGTAAGTAACACCTTACGTTAAGTTGTAAGACTTACATCTACCATGAATATCTATGTAAGAGTGATTGGAAATCCATCTGTAGAAGATTCTGGAATACTATAAAAACAGATTTATATTCTGTATTTCTTGGCACAGGCAAGAGCGTGCAGGAGACAGCTGATCTTTCCTCAACGCAATTTTCCTTTATACTCAGTCACACTGATTCCCATATATTCATAGACTTTTCCATCGAATGACTAAAATCTTCATTTGTATATATCACATCCAAGTATGCATTCAAATATGACCAAAGAAGACGGTGTTGTGATATGTTGTAGATTTATGAATTTAAAAGTCTTGGTGTCTTTATAAATATTTTCACAATGTTAGGTTGTAGGATGACAAATATCATTTCTTCACTACAAGTAAATTATTAATAGTCCGGTGAATTCTCCCAAGAAGAAAATCAATGGCAGAGATTGCATATTATAGAAAGGACCATTCTATGAAGTAGGGAGAGCCATGCCTCCTCTTCAGTCCCATGAGCTACCTTCCTAAGTTATCCTACTTACCTCTTCCTTCCTACATCAGACCCAAGGAAAGGTCATCTACTCTCAAAAAATGTGATATATATCATTATCTCTCAGTAACATTCCCTTAAAATAATATTTCTGTGTTCTTTTTTCTTCTCAAAGGTGAAAAAGCATAACCAAAAATGTGCTTTGTTTTATCTGAAAATTTCACACTTTTAAATTTTATGCTATTAACAGTAGTGGAAATAGCAAAGGGCTTAGAAATGGTAGAGCAAATCTAACTCTAGTTCTGAAAACTTCCATTCCCATAATTATGCAATTTCCAAATCAGTATTATAGTTAAAATGCTATTGCATTTTTCATGAATATAATCATTTATGGAAATTAGAAGAATCTAAATCAACAGATCTTATGACATGTCCAAATAAATGAAATGTTCGGGAATATGTCCTAAGAGTAGCCACACTATAGCTTATAAAACAATGATCGAATGTGTAAGGGAAGGAGTATAAAGGAAGAAGAAGAGGAAGAAGAGGGAGTGTGCTGGATTAATCCTTTCATAACAATTGCCAGAGGCATGAACTTGTTGACACACGAGAAATTTCTTCCCTAATTGCTACATTTACGCTCAGGAATTATGACAGTCAGAATCTGATAGTTTCAACTGACTTTACAAGTAGGCCTGACAATAATATGTACTTAATCAACTTGATGATTAAAGTTGGGCAGCGTAGAGTAACAGAAAGATCACTTGCTTCAGAGTCAGAGAGCCCTGCATTCAAAACCCAGCTGTTTACTTTAGATCATTAAATCTTCTGAATCTCAATCTCACCCTCCATAAAATATGAATAATAAAGATTTCTCAGTTGTCTATTTTAAAATAATGTTTGTGGAATGCTTATCCCTTTGCTTAGTACAAAGAAAGCAAGAATCCAATACTACCATTGTTGTTGTCTTGGTTACTATGCACTTGACTCTCATTATTCATGGTAGTTAGGCTCTATAAAGTCACTGTAAGCATTGAATTAGTAAGTACTGATTATTGCTCCAGGGAGCTATGGGGATAGATTTCTGTGAGCTCCAGTCATACTTTTGTCAACCAAAATGCCATTTACATTGTATAGGATCATTTGCCAGCCTCCTTATAAAACAAGTCTGTCTCATCGATGTTGAAAAAATTCTTTCACGTATACCTTCTCCTATATGACACTTAGCAGGGATAGTCTACCTTCATTTTTAATGGATTCCATATTTGCACATTTTCCTACTAAAATTTATTCATACCTCCCAGTCAATAATCTCAGTGCATTTGTGATCATTTGAGGACATACCGAGGGGTAAAAAACTTGAGTCATCCAATGCGCATGTTCTCAGCCGAGGAGGTGACACTTTGCCTTTTTGTTTCAGCTCTTAAACTGTAAACAAATGTCCTTTTTGCTATTTAGTGGTTTTTTTTTCTGCATTTTTATGCTTTTTGTTAGTGATTTTGCTATTTACACTGGCCCCCAAGCATAATGCTGAAGAACTCTCCAGTAACAAGACTGTAATGTGCCGTATGGAGAAAATACATGTGTTAGAGTTTCCTTTTGATGGCGTGGTTCTGGCTGCTTGAGGCATGTACTTCATATGGTTCTATCAGAAACCTGGGAAAACCCATACAGCTTCATTCTTGTCCTGGGAATGTATAAGAAATGTGGAGAATTTGAATTCATTCAGACCTGTCAACAACACCTGAGGTAAATGCCATTTCCTCCATTTGACAGAGGAAGAAAATAAGAATTTGAACTGATATTCATCTCACTTTCTGTAAAAATTATTTTCCATTTATGAAGTGAAAAAAAAAAAAGACTGTGCTTCATGAAGTTTGCCTACAACCAGCCAAGACTTCAAATATCTGATGTTTCAGCTTGTAAGAGACTGTGGTAACCACTTCATTCAACTTTCTGCCCCAAACAAGATTTTGTTTCTATATCTTCATGATAGTTCTTTTGTAACTTCAACATCCATATTTAGGAAATATTCTTTCCTAAAAAGGAAACCCATTCCATTTTTAAATTATTTACATTTTTATAAAGTCATTTAAGAGTTAGCTGAAACATTTTAATGCCAAAATACACTCTAAAGTGGAAAATTGTATGTACGTAGAAGATGTTATTATCTTGTAAATTTCCAACCTCCAGATTACTCTAGGAAAACACCATAATCAGTGAAGGTAAGCAATCTGGTTTTATTCTCCATTGAGTTCTAACATTAGTCAGTTAGGGTTCTTGAGTGATTCTGATTTTGAGTGAGCAAAGAACCCTACAATTCATTAAAACTTAAAAGCGCATGCCCACAGAGTCTTATTCCCACACAATAAACCTCATCTTCTATGAGTTGTCCCAGAGACAAATATATTTATTTCAGTAAGCTACGAATTTAAAGGAGAGTCACATACAGCTGCATAGTTGATCTTCACCACGATCCTGGTAAAGACGAAGATGACTGTTTATTTGGCAAGTGAAGTGATAAGGAGCTTTAGTGAGTTGCGCCATGTAACATTCCCATAAAATAGTTAGAACTCAAAAATGATGAATTCTAGCGCAGCGTTCTTTGCTGTGTTTTTCATAATAGTGCTTATAATTATGAATAATGGGAGGCAACTCTCTGTCCAAGAATAGGGGATTGGGTAAATAAGTTACAGTGCATAACTAAGGTAAGATAGTGTATAGTCATCCAAAATGATAATGAATGACTCAGCTAATTGCTGGTTAGTTACATTCACAAGCATTTTATGCTAATTGTGAATATCCCTCCAGGAAACGACCTGCAGATCAAAAGGAATATGAAAATCAGAAAAGGCTACTATAACATTTTAATTTTTTTCCATTTTTTTCATTTCTCACTCTTATTAGAATAACGTTAATATTTATACCCATAAGTTTCCAAATTAGATGTTTTCCCAAAAATGCCTATTCTTGGCTGACTTTAAATTTTATGTAAACCATCTATCTCTTCCACCTGTGCTTTGGCATTTAGAGAAAAAACACTTTGCACAAGAATCCTTGCAGGAAATATTTCTCCAAGACAGCACAATTTCCAGCAAAATGATCTGAAATTAGTCTTCTGAGAAAATGTATATGAAAGGATAATGTGAGAGGAGAAATGTTCTTTTTATGGTTAATCAAGTTGTTTCAATAGCTGAAATCAATGCAGATTTCACTGAAGAAATCTAAAATCTTGTTCTTAAACACCTATTATTTGATTCTAACACAGATTGTTCTTAATGGGTCCATATTTTCTCGAGAAAGGTGCTTCTATTCACAGCTGGATATATCTCCGAATATGACTAATTAGGAGCTATCTCTTCTTCTTGCCAGTTTTGCCATCCTTTTCCACACTAGGCGGACATTGCCCCACCCAAAAATTGACCATCGACAGTATAAATAGCTGTTCACATTAAAATGGGGTTGACTGGCACAATAGATTTCTAGATCAAAATAATTTCCAGATCAAAAATTTGGGAGTGAGGGGAGGGGTTCTCTCTGTATTTTATATTTAAGACATGCATTTCATTGCATCTCACTGGCTTTTAAAGCATCTTGGGATGGTGATAAGCATGAGAAGGAGGAAGGAAGCATGGACAGCTTCACGTGTCCTTGAGATAGATATTACTTGATTTTGCAGCTCACATAATAACTGATAGCAGAGAACACTCTATTTTTTGAATTAAAGTAAGGAAAATGAAGCAAGTCCTTTTAAAAACTAAATATAAACTGTTCACCCAATTAAGAAAGTGCATTCACTTGCAGTTCCCAATGTGGTAAGGGACAGATAATTGCAGCTGTCTATGTCAACTTTGTAAAGAGCTTTCTAAAATCATTAAGCATTCAGAAATTTTATTCAGCCTGCGAAAATTTCCTTAACTGCCCTCACACTTATTAAAACCACTCCCTGACCATTTTCACCCACTCTTAGAGCCCTCCATATCATTAAGTTAAGGCCTGGCAACCATTTTCCCACAAGAGATAATGATATTTTTCTCACCAACATAAATTTTCATCAAAATCTAAATAAAGGACACTAGAAATCTGTCTCAGAGAATGCGAAATTTCCCTCAGGACTGCATCAAGATGGTATTAAAATCGCCATCTTTTTAATACTTTTTCATTTTGTACTACATATGCCATGTAACTGGTTTTATCCAGATTTCCACAGAAATGCTCATTTGCTGTGGTGTCACCTAGATACATGGTGCATTTAAGATCGATTTCTATTTTACTTCTGTTTTACCTTGTCCGTGCCTAAGTCTAAAGTTTCTTTTTTATGGTTAAGCCATATAGAGGGCATACTAGGAAAAAGTCATAAATAACTAAAGAAACAAATAGCTTCCCACACTACCTGATGGAACTCTTCCACTCCACCCCGACATCCCATGCCTACTAGGGAGTTCCCGCAGTGTTCGCCTTTGCCAGTAGGGTCAGCAGCTCTTTATTTTGTACTTGTTATGCTGCGTGGGGCCAGGAAGAGGAGGTTCCCATCATGGGAGTTTCATGTATTTTCTCCCTCTGGCAATAATCCTGTATCCAAGCTAACAAACATCTCTTGTTAAAATCAAAACTTGCAGACTTCAATTCGATGCCAGTTGTTACTCTGAAAGACATTTCCCTTCTAATACTGGTATCCTCATTTGTATTTCCCACATCAATTTGGTCATTAAACTGAGCCAGAAAACACTGGAACTCCTCTTACTGCAAATTATAAACTTTAAAAACAGCCAGGACATATCCCAGTGGCCTCAAAACTGCCCCGGGGCCAGTTGCCACTGTGTACAATTTTATTGTCCAACATTCATTGCCAAGCAGACTCCTGCAGGGCCTTGCCTGGGTCCTCCGGGCATCTGTGTGAGTAGTGACATTCAAAATTCACCTTCTGTACTACCCAGCATTGTCCATTACTGGAAACTCTGTTTTCAAACCAGACAAGGCAGTACACTAGAATAACGAGACATTTTCTCCCCCTTTTGGACTGGAAATGAAATCTGAAAGGTACATTTTTCTCATTTTCCAATGAGATTTTTAAAGCAGGCCACTTCTGCGACTCCTTAGTAATTCATTTAATCAGAGGCAAAACCCCCAACAACAAAGTCATACTTCCAGCAGGTGCTACCCAGAAATGGGGTCACAGAGCCTTCCAGCATAGCGTCGTGTGTCATCTCTGAGACGATGGTGGTGACAGGGCTCAGAGTGATGGTGGGGACTGAAGTGCGTCTTGGTCTTCTTTTTAGGAGACAGTGGTTAGGCAAAGAGAGCAGTTCTGTTTAACGTATGGTCAAGTTTCCCCCATCGAGGACTGCCAGATGGAATCGACAATTTCTCCTGCTTTCTCTCTGCGAGGCAGTCTACTTCCACTAGAAAGGCTTCATCAGTCACTTTCCATGGTCGTAGTGCAGCTTCTTACAACATAACTTGTAGACTTCGTATCCTACAGAAAGCTCAGGCCGAGCCAGCTGCGCATGAAAAGTGGCCGGGGTGTCTTCAAGATGATAAGCCAACAGTTTTTTGATATCCTTTTGAGAAATCCCATTGCCTAAATTCCCTTTGAGATGCAGTTCAATTTGGAAGACCCATAGTTACACTGCAACATAGTGAAGAGTCAAAAGATTAAAAAAAAAAAAAAATTCTCACCTCCACTCCCCAAAATGCAAACATTTACTTTGAAGAGTACCTGTTGCTTGCCCAGAGATCAGCAACAATTCATTTCTCAGCCTGATTTTATCGTCACTGGGGTCTGCTGCAATTGTTATAGAGGAATTGTGGTGGTTGTCACCACTCCTGGGGCCAAGAAAGAGCTCAGAAATTACTCTGTCAAGTGTGCTGAGGGCCAGTTTCAGTCATTTGGGCCCTGGACCAAGTACAGATTTGCGGTGTAACCTGACCTTCTCCGGCACAACTAGAAAACTGCCCAAACGATGTCTCCAACCTACAGGATAGAGGTCACATTGCAAGGTCATCAGCGGTCTTGGTCCTTAGAGACCAGCTGTTGAGTGTTTCTGGTCGCAGCCATGAACAGGAGGCAGTCAGTGCCAGAGATGATTAAAGAAAGGAAGTGCCAAGCGAAGCCACACACAACAGCTGGACAATGTGCGAAAGGCCTTTAGACTCGAAAGGCCTTTAGACGCGAGGGTTTTGATAAGTGCCTTAATAAAAGCTCATGGCCAAGCTTGGAACCCTAAAAGGAATGGAGGAATAAAAGACCAGGGGAACTATGCAACCAGCCTCCCTTTCAAGAAATATGTCAGAGAAGCCCATTAAGAAGTAAAGGTATTTGAAGAGAAGGTTTTTGTTGTTTTTTTTCCCCCCTCTTTCAAGGCCTTTTGTGGCTTTCAAGTTAATGTTCTCACATTGTTTTGGAGAACAGAATTGTCTCACTTCAGCCAAGAGAAGGTGGTTGCATTTCCTGTAAAAGCAGTAGATAGCCCAGAACCCCAGACGAGGAAGCTAAAGAAGGGTCTTGGGGCACACACGCATGCACCCTGGAATGAGGAATGCACTGGGGTCTCAGCCACAGAGGGCAGAATACGAATGCATCTGTGTGTCTCCGCTTGTGAATGGGATCCCTGCAGAAACAAGAGGGAGGGGGAAAAAAGGATCTTAAAATACTTTAACAGAGTTTGGGCTCACTTTTAAATTAATTTATTAATTTAGTTATTCACTCAATTTTACTTTTTGCTAAAAAAAATGTTCTCAACATTTTCCAAGTATGAGATGCTTTTTTGGCTTTTTGTTGCCACCTGACTGTGCCTTCAGTCTCACTTTAATGGGCTGGCGGACCATACCGACAGTCAACTCCGAACACCAATGGTAGCCAAATGTAAACACCTCAGGACACCCAATGTTCACAGTAGGGGTTGGATGTAATCTGGTTTTCCAACCCAAGAGGTGCAAACATTTGAAGTTTGTGAAGAAAATCTCCTTCTAGTTGAATGGTTTAACACCCTGTCACAGGAATCTTAAGTGGCGTTTCTATGTCTGGAACCTTCTCCCTGCTCCGTCCTCTCCCTCTCAAATCTAATACTTCTTCGGTAGAAAGTGTTATGTGAAACCTTATCCAATTTATCATACCTTGTTGGCTGACAGTCAATTTGGAGCCCACAGTACTTGGTAGTTAAGGTATGACTAAGGCCTATACAGTTTGGATTTCTAGACCAAGTGACTGGCCCTGTTTGGCAGCTACTTGCAGAGTTGCCTGAGCCAGGCAGAAGAGAAGGAACATCAGTCTTCTCAACCAGGAAAGATTACCTTCATGTGATTAGTCAAGACAAGGGAAACTAAGGTGTCTCTGAGACTCAGGCGACCTCCTCAGAAGACCTGGCACCATGCTCTGAGTACAAACGTTGGAAGTAGACTTGCTTTTTAGTTTAGTTTTGTTTTGTTTTTTATAATAAGCCAGGTAATAGTTGAGTCACTTGCTGAGAGTGTCTTTCAATCACATTTCAGAAGTCCTTTTCTGTAAATTTTGTTGATAAACACAATATTTGGGATATTCAGATATAGAAATATCACCTACTTGGGGCGCCTGGGTGGCTCAGTCGGTTGAGCGTCTGCCTTCAGCTCAGGTCACGATCTCAGGGTCCTCGGATCGAGCCCCGCATCGGGCTCCCTACTAAGCAGGGAAGTATGCTGTTTCATTAGAAATGGCAAATCAAATGTCACTCCCTCTGCTCATGCTCTCTCTCTCCCATATAAATAAATAAAATCTTAAAGAAAAGGAAAAAGAAATATCACCTACTACAGAGTCTGAATTCTACAAAAGTGCTATTCATTTTCTTTTTTGTGTGTACCCATTTTTCATCAAAAAGGACAGTAAGAGGGGTGCCTGGGTGGCTCAGTCGGTTAAGCATCTGCCTTCAGCTTGGGTCGTGATCCCAGGGTCCTGGGATCGAGCTCTGCATCGGGCTCCCTGCTCTGTGGGGAGGCTGCTTCTCCCTCTGCCCCCTACTTGTGCTCTCTCTCTCTCATTATCTCTCTCTCTCTCAAATGAATAAATAAAATCTTAAAAAAAAAGAAAAGAGGACAGCAGGAAAAAAAACAAAAATAAAAACAAAGCAAAAGGACAGCAAGTACCCTGAGCTAATAATTACAGAGGACAACTTTTTTCATCACTTCTGATAACAATCACTTTTCAATTCCTGGAAACTAAGGAACACTACCAAATAGCAATAAATAGAAGGACACATAGAGAGGCATCAGGCAATATGTGTCTTTTCCTTGACTATGTTTCTTATTTTCTAATAGCGGAGGCGGCCCCAGTGGATGTGCAGGGCATAATCTAGCTCGTCCCCAGGAGAAAGAGTGATTGATGGGAATGGAAAATCTAGTCTCACCTTCATCTTCAGTGTGTAGAGGACTAGTTGAATACAGCTCACCGCCAGTGTTGCGGTATTATACCTACTCATGGAAGGAAGGATCAGAACTCTGGGACATTTTGTGACGTGAATCTAAGCACAGATATCACCGCCTCAACTCACCATAATTGGAGTTCCAAGCGTGCCAGCCCATCAGCAAGGTGCAATGTGCCTAGCTCCTCAGATAGGCTGCAACTGAGCAGCCTGCAGTTTGAGTGCAGGCATGCAAAGTCCTCTTTGTGTTTAAAGTTAGCCTTCATCTGGAACAGCCAAATTTTCTCCAAATTCTTGCTGACTAAAAAAAAAAATTGCTGGGGTGCCTGGGTGGCTCAGTCAGTTAAGCATCCGACTCTTGACTTCGGGTCAGGTCACCATCTCAGGGTCCTGGGATCCAGCCCTGCCTCAGGCTCTACGCTCAGCGGGGAGTCTGCTTGAGATTCTCTATCTTCCTCTGCTCTTCCCCTCTGCTTGCGTGCTCTCTCTCTCTCTCAAAAATAAATACACTGTTTTAAAAAAAATTGCAATAGAATTAGAAATATTAATGGTGTCAATCTCTCAATTTCAGAGAGGAGAAAAGTATTTTCCATTTGAAGACATGAAGAATCATAAAGCTCTAAGACTCTTAGAGCAAAAATGTTGCTTACATATACTGATATATATTGCCCATAAAATTAGTCATGTGTTATTATACAAAATGCTGGGTTCTCTCTGAGAAGACTTTTCAGTAAGTTTGATCAAGAACATTAAATATGAAAATAAGGGGAAAAAACATTTAACATTGTTGAAAAGTAATTAAAAATATATCTCACCATATGTTCCTCTGCCATTAGTTCACTTCAGCCAAACAAATTCCTAAAGCATTTATTATCGCCCATCATTTTTTAAAGAGGCCTAATGTTCACATATGGCTCTAAAGCCAAGCAGATAAATGAATCAGCTCTGAAATGAACTAAAGGAAATTCATTTGTCTGAATTAAAGAGATTATATGCAATGAGTTAACGTACATAACCTTTTCCTTTTTATGAAGAAATTGCTGGAAAGGATCACCTCCTCACAGGGACCACTCAGACTATATTGGTGAAAGGTCGTTTGGAAAGCAACACACTGTGTATTTACTCCTCTAATGATGTGCAACATGGAAGTATGCTGTTTCATTAGAAATGGCAAATCAAACACATAGTTTTCATTTAAGACCCTGTATAACACCTCTAAAGAGATGTTCATTTTAGGAATTTGCCTGACATGATTTTTGAATTCATGGAGAACATTCAAAAGAAGCATTTTCTTTTGGTGACAATAAAGCTTCACACTGGCAGAAAGAACATCATGGGGGTGCCTGGTTGGCTCAGTCAGTTAAGTGTCTGTTTTGGCTCCAGTCATGATTCCAAGGTCCTGGGATCGAGTCCCACATTAGGCTCCCTGCTCCACGAGGAGCCTGTTTCTCCCTCACTCTGCCTGCAGCTCCCCCTACTTGTGCATGTGCTCGCTCTCTCTCTCTCTATCTGTTAAATAAATAAATAAAACTGTCTCTCTCTGTCAAATAAATAAATAAAATCTTAAAAAAAAAAAGAAAGAACATCATGTTTGTCCAGTGAAACAACAAAAGAAAATATGAAATGAGTAGCTGTTTCAAAAATATTAACATAATTTAAAACCTTCTGGATGGAAATAACATCTCCCATGTCGTAAGAACCAATACCTCATAATGAAAGGACAGAGACTGTGCCCTACCCCTGGGACGGCGTTTCAGCTTTCATGCTGCTGTCACCATACCCAGCTCTTGTTCAGCTTGCCTTCTGCTCTTAAGATTGACTCCTGGGACTTCAAGTGCCAAAAAGATAGAAAGATGGCTGCATGTATTGCAGCCATGTAGTAAGCGGTCAGGTCAACAGACATGACACAGAAGGGGGAAAGTTTCTTATAAAAATGTGGGTAGAGTAGGGGCACCTGGGTGGCTCAGTCATTAAGCATCTGCCTTCGGCTTGGGGCGTGATTCTGGAGTCCTGGGATGGAGCCCCACAGCAGGCTCCTTTGCTGGGAGCCTGCTTCTTCCTCTCCCACTCCCCCTGCTTGTGTTCCCTCTCTCGCTGGCTGCCTCTCTCTCTGTCAAGTAAATAAATAAAATCTTAAAAAAAAAAAAGTGGGTAGAGTAACCACTTACGTCAAGGAACACATCCAAAGAAACAAGTCGAAACTTAAAAATAATCATTAGTAAGTTAGTAAAATCCTCATACAGATTCATGCCATTTTGGACATGAAATTCTGAAGTTTAGAATCAGTTTGATTCTATCTTTTATAAACTCAAATTTTTTCTTATACATTGAAGAAGTTAAAAAAATATTATCTCTGTTTCTTTTTTGTTAAGAGTCTGCATTCCTTACGTTGTGGCTTTTACTCCCATGACTTACTTGTTCCATAACTGCAGCACTGTATCTCTCCCTCCCCTTCACCCATTTTTCCCAACCCCCGTTCCTTCTGGCAACCATCAGTTTGTTCTCTGGATTTATAGGTCTGATTCTGCTTTTTGTTCATTCATTCATTTTTTTTTTAGATTCCATTTATGAGTGGAATCATAAGCCATTTGTCTTTCTTAGTCTGATTTATTTCACTTAGCATAATACCCTCTAGGGCCATTCATGTCAATTCAGATAGCACAATCTCATCCCTTTTTATAGATGCATAATATTCCTCTGGGTGTGTGTATGTGTGTGTGTGTGTGTGTGTGTGTGTGTGTGTGTATACCATATTTTCCTTATCCATTCATCTATCAATGGACACTGAGGTTGCTTCCATGTCCTGGCTATTGTAGATAATGTTGCAATAAACATAATGGTGCATATATCTTTTCGAGTTAGTGTTTTTGTTTTCTTTGGGTAAATACCCAATAGTGGAATTATGGGATCATATGGTATTTCTATTTTTAATTTTTTGAGGAACCTCCATATTGTTTTCCACAGTGGCTGCACCAGTTTGCATTCCCACCAACAGTGCAAGAGGGTTCCTTTTTCTCCACATCCTCACCAACACTTGTTGTTTCTTATCTTTTTGATTTCAGCCATTCTGACAGGAGTGAGGTGATACTGTGGTTTTGATTTGTATTTCCCTGATGATTAGTACTATTGAGCATTTTTTCATGTGTCTGTTGGCCATGTGTATGTCTTCTTTGGAAAAATGTCTACTCACGTCCTCTGCCCATTTTTTAATTAGATTACTTGTTTTTTGATGTTGAGCTGTATAAATTCTCTATATATTTTGTATATTAACCCCTTATTAAATATATATTTACAAATATCTTCCCCCATTCAGTAGGCTTAAAGGAAAGGGCTTTTGAGAAATAAATAAAAAGAAGAAAAAATTGACATAAATTTGCCAGTCTTGTTTTACATTAAAAAAAGAGAGAGAGTGGGGCACCTGGGTGGCACAGCAGTTAAGCGTCTGCCTTCGGCTCGGGCGTGATCCCGGCATTGTGGGATCGAGCCCCACATCAGGCTCCTCTGCTATGAGCCTGCTTCTTCCTCTCCCACTCCCCCTGCTTGTGTTCCCTCTCTCGCTGGCTGTCTCTATCTCTGTCGAATAAATAAATAAAAAATCTAAAAAAAAAAAAAAAAGAGAGAGAGAGAGAGAAGGAAAATGTAATCCCAAATGATGTACCCAAAATTACTGGTGTACAACTCAGAGAGCCTGGAGTAGGATTTACCCCAGAAGGGAGATGTGAGAGGCAAGAGTTGGATAAAAGAACTAAATTCCAAAATAGAGTAAACATTAGGAGTGTCTGTTTTGCTTATTACTGTTAATAAAAGAAGAGTGCCTTTAACTTTAATACTCATGTTGATGAATTTCTAACAAAGTAGCTAAGAAAAATCAGTCTGCTCAAATACTGGTTTTTTCTCATTTCCCTATTATTTGCTGTTATAGACTAAATTATGTTCCCTCCAAAATTCATATATTGAAGTCCTAACCCTCAATATGACTGTATTTGGAAATAGAGCCTTTAAGGAGGCAATTAGGTTAAATGAAATCATAAACGTGGGTCCTACTCTGGTAAGAGTCATGCCCTTATTTTAAAAAGAGACATCAAATCTTTCCCTCTCTCTCATTCCATGAGTATGCGCAGGAAAATGGCCATGTAAGGGCATAACAAAAAGTTGCCCTCGGCAAGCTGAGGAGAGAGGCCTCACCAGAAATCAACCCTACGGGTGCCCTGATCTGAGACTTCCAGCTCCCAGAGTTGTGAAAAAATAGATTTCAGTTGTTTATGGTGCCTGGTCTATAGCATACACAACAGGACACATGTCGTATGCTAGCACTTATGTGAAATATCTAAAATGGTCAAATTCATTGAGACAGAGAGATTGGAGATTATCGGGGCTGAAGGGGCAGCAGCTAGGGGGTGAGAACTTAAAGGTCTCAGAGTTTCTGTGTGGGGTGATGAAGAGGCTTTAAATATACTGATGATGGTCACATAGCATCATGATTTTAATTAATGCCACTCGATTTTACACTTAGAATGATTTCTACAGTAAATTTTGTTACATATATGTTTTACCTCAATTTAAAAATAAGTAAAAACCAATGTAAAAATGCTCAATGTTTCGTCCTTTCACCTGCTTTTTTCCTCAAACCATTCTTACAATAAGCTCATCTTTAGAAACTGTATTTTAGGGTCACCTGGGTGGCTCAGTAGGTTAAGCATCTGCCTTCAGCTCAGGTCATGATCCCAGGGTCCTGGGATTGAGTCCCGAGTCGGGCTCCCTGCTCAGTGGGGAATCTGCTTCTCCTTCTCCTTCCGCCCCTCCCGCTGCTTGTGCTCTCTGTCTCTCAAATGGGTAAATAAAAACATTTTTTTTAAAGGAACTATATTTTAACAAGTAATGTCAATGAAATGTAATATTCCAAAGCTCTCAAAGTATTTATTTTCTACTTCTTTCCTATAGCAGATGAAGAGTCATTTTTATATGTGCATTATGACACCCAGCACAACTTATGAAGTAATGGAATTTTGCAGTGCAGTATAAGAAAAAGCAGTAGTCCAAGAAACACTTGTGCATTTAGCCATTGCATTCCCACCTTTTAGCAAATAGAAACACAGATCAGAGCAAGGCCTCTCTGGTGCATCTATTACTTTGGAGTTAAAATTATATGTATATTTCTATGATTACATTTATTTTATTGTACACTTTTATACACGAGTGATACCTACCTGCATTTGCATTGTAGAAAACTGGAACATTAGACCAAGCGAAGACCGTCTCCCCTCCAACCACATTCTGCAAGGCCATTTCTCAGAGGAAATCACCATTATCAGTTGGGTGTTTACTCTTCCAGATACCAAAATATGCTTGGAGATTTTATTATTATGTTTATTTGATTAATTCCAAGGAAAGCTATGAAAACAAAAAGCAGAGAAACCTATTATATTTTGAAGGCCTGCTATAGATATTCAACATTTTATACACAATGTCTTATTTAATACAGAAAAACTTCAAGGTGTAGATTGTTATTTCTATTTTAAATACGTAAAGATTGAAAGGGAGATCAAGTATATTTTCGATGGCCACACAGATAGTAACAGAAGCCAGTCTTTCTGATTCTAAACCCAGTGCTTGTTGAATTGCCCCGCAATAATCTGCCGGACCCAGCTCATCACTAGGGGCCTATTCTGCTATATTAAGAACAAAACTGAAAATGAAAGGTGGATAGGACAAAGAATGTTTTATTCCACTCCCACAATAGTTTCACATCTAGAAATGCCTTTCGAGGCATTTGCTGTTTGTTTCTGCTGACCAATTTTTGTGGGGCCTAGTTTTCTGCAACATTAACAGTCGTGACAATATAGTAGACGTTGTCTATAAATCTCACTTCTTCATCAATCTACTGTGATAAAATGAATGAGAGAGGATGTATATGGATAGGAGAAATCTGTTCCAACTACTTTATAATTTGCAATAGACAAAAGAAAATATAGAGGGACTTTCCGCTTGACCAGAGGTGGCCAAAGAATCTGATCATGCTCATTTAACGGAGAAGATGCTATCTTCGCTAGTCAATGAGAAAATAACAAAAGGCTTGAGCCAAATCGATCACACCGGGATTCCCCAGGTCTACACCATTCCTTCCGGCACGACCGAAGCTTCTGACCTTCGCTTTGAATGCTGGGAAGGGCGATCCAGGATAGTCAGAAGAGCCAGACTTTAGCATGAAATGGAAGCAGATCCGCCTTTGATTTTTAAAACGAGGTCACCACCTGGACTAGCACAGCAGGATCTTCTAGTCTTCAAAAATCTGATTCATCTACAGCGGAGTCATCTTGAATCCCCTGATTAGAGAAATTATTGGACTAAGACTTGCAACAACAGTGTTCACCCTATTCAAACAGTGGCCCAAAACGGGTACCGTTTCCCGCTGGTCTCCACTCGGCCCCTCTTCGTGCTTCACCGTAGAGGAGTGTGTGCCCTTTTCTCTGGGAACGAGATGTTCTGATGGTTAGTTGATGGTATTACACTGGCTGGGATTGTAGGAAAGGAAAACTGGTTCCTTCGTCCTTCTCTGTTCTTTGGCTGCTCTAATGATGAAATTCACGTAAACCAGATTAACAGAAAAACAATTAATTTCATGCATGCGGGAGCTCATAAAAACTTGAACTCAAAAAAGTGCCCCAAACAGGCAGTTTTTATACCTTGTAGACCAAAAAACAATAAATTTGTGAAGAACTGAAGGACAAACAGGATGGGTTTGGGGTAGCAGATTAGTAAAGAAGCAACAAGATTTGTTTATACAATCTTCTCCTCCCGAAATTCTCTATCTCGGGAGATAAGGATGCCTTCTACCTCCTGTTATAGGGACGGTACCTTTCCCATGGAGGATTTCTTTCCTGCTTTCAGGGGGACAAAGGAGGTCAGAGTATCCTTGCACAAGCTCTTTCTTGGGGTAATTCTAATTCAAAATAATCAATTTTGCAAGGTTTCATATTTTGGGGTGCCATATTCTGTTCCCCTGCAGTATCTTGCATAGTGACAAATGGTTGGAGGGCACCAAGCACTTCCAGGAAGACCATGCTACCAAGATTCAGTTAATCTATTTACCAGAGTGAATTTATTTGAATTTCAGATTTGACCTTGCCCTCGAGGTTAGCAAGGCCAGAGTTCCTTTGTATTTATAGTGCTCAATTAATCTTTTTTGAAATAAAAGGGTACAATTTACTAAGAAGAAAATGAAATTCCAATCTACAGAATTCACTAGAACTTTAGGCATTTCCTTGTGCTTTATTTTGTTGAAACATGTCATCGTTTTCAATAGCTTAAAAACAGTATTCCCCCAAAACTCAATATTCTCTAAATAGAGAATTTCTAGCTCCACTAGCCTCTAAGCCTGTGAGATGGCAGATGTGGCTAAGAAGCAATCAGACTTGTTTTTCAAAAATGTCTTTGTTCAGGAGACAGGATACATTTCCTCTGTGTACCTGCCCCTAGCCCAGAATGCTGATAGAACTGGAAGACATAGGACATACCCATCAAACACTTAATTATTATTATTAGGTTACAGAGATATTTCTTTGGGAAAAAAAAATGTTTTTCTTTATCATATATTGGAAGAAAATATTAACTTTCCCCCTTTGCCTCTCATAGCCAGGAATCACATAGCTAAATTTAATACTTAACTGCAGAGACTATATTCACCTACATCATTATATTTACCCTCTCTACTTTATATAACACTCATTTTCTTATTTTCATTCAAATAGTATTTTTGTATTTGTATTTTATGTCACTTCAGAAGATATTTTTAAGACAGATTATAAGTAAAAAAGACAGTAAATGGCCTAATATGTTATAGTTCCCCCAAAGGGAAAGATCCTTAGCAATATTTAATAATCTGCATAAAACAGAAACTTCAAGAAATAGTAGATCATATCATTGAGGAGATTAAATAATTAATGCCTTTTTTGAATAGCATACCCATGAGTGTTTGCTTCTGCTTTAGAATAAGACATATTTCAAAACATTGTCACTTTCTACTCTGTGATGGACCACCCTTCAATTCTCTACATTGGGTGATTCAAACCAAAACATAGGATGATAGGTGTGTCAGGCCCAAGAACAAAACTTTGGGTAAACTGGGGCGGGGGGGGACGCCTGGGTGGCTCAGTCTGTTAAGCGTCTGCCTTCAGCTGAGGTCATGATTCCAGGGTCCTGGGATCGAGCCCTCCACCCGGATCCCTGCTCAGCAGGGAGCCTGCTTCTCCCTCTCCCTCTGTCTGCCGCTCGCCCTGCTTGTGCTCATGCTCTCTCTGTCAAATAAATAAATAAAATCTTAAAAAAAAAAAAAACCAACTTTGGGTATACTGGAAAATGATGTTTCTTAAAGGGAGGAGTTTGTCTTCATGGATGACAATTATTATGAGGAAATGATGGCAATAAAGATACTTAGATCTATTTAAGTCTTTAAATGGATAATTTAGGGTGGTGACTAATCCAGTACCCCATCTTTTAGCTGTTCTTTGAATACTGAATTTAAAAACTAAAATAAACAACTACAGCAAAAAATTATAAAAATGTGCAATATATCATTCAAATGACTAGAATAGACACACAAATAATTTTTCCTTACTATTGAGAGTTCTTTTTTCTTAACTATAGCGTTACAGTATATTGTATTTTCCTTCGGAGATCATGCGTCATCTGTCTTCTCTTCAGTCCCCCATTTGCTTGGAGAACGGGAAGTGAGGAAAAGGCTGACCTCCGGTTTTTGCTCTTAGTGCTATATCCAGAAGTCCTCTCTTTTCACTGTAATGCAAGCTCCAAACAATGCGAAGAAAGCCCCCATTCACTCTCGCCCTTATTCATTGTTCCTTCCTCTAGCCTGGGACGCTCAGCCGCCATTCACAGTTTCATTATGTGCAAAGTCCAGACTGCTGCTTCCAACGTAAGGAAGAAGAGCACATTTGAAAAAGCTTTCAGATGACAGGGCTTTATTTCCTCACACATCATTTAAAAACCTTTTAAAGAGCAGTCTGAGCCTCTGATGGTAATGCCTTGCCTAGCAATTAGCGGTGGAGGTGCTGAGCTTTAAAAGGCTTTTAAATTATGTTATGAAAGGTCCTCCTACAATGGGCTTTCATTACCCAGGGTCAAGTCCGTGTACCCCGCCCATTTCTGGGGCACAACTCCTAAGCTCTTCTCAGGGAGTCACTCCCAAAGATTGACAGCTAGACACAAGATTTTCAGTACAACAGGGTTGCAAAATGATACCCAATTTCATATGGAAATTGCCTTTTTTCTTTTTTCTTTGAGTGGACTAACGAGCAAACTTCAAAAGTTCCTCAGATTTGACTCGGCGCTTATCTGAAGTATATCCAAGGGCAACCATAAGACTTTGAACCAAAAAAAAAAAAAAAAAAAGCAGTATCTTTTTCTTCAGTAATAGGCCCAAAGGGCTGGAAACCTCAGAACTTTTCCAAATGCATCTTTGGCAGAGAATGTGCTAGAACAGACTCACCTGAACTCTGAGCTGCCGCAGCACATGAATAGAAAGAGGAGGGTACCTCACACCCTCCAAGGAACAGCAGAAGCAGTTAAAAAATGACTAAGTCGCTCTCAAGCAAAACCAGTTCTTTTCACGGGTCATTCAGAGATTCCCCGCCACACTGGAAGAGGTGCCTGAGTGGGGCTCTTAGCGTCTCCTGTTTTCTCCAGTGGCGTCTTCACTTGCTACTTAGAAGAAGTAAACAATGTGCTCAATAATCGAAGTGTTAAAAGTAGATTTGGAAACCGGCTTTGCAGTCTACATGCAATGCCCTTAATTCTCTTGCATTTGTTAATGACCGTGAAGTTGGTTGCAAAGAGAAATACAACTGACTGGTGCTGACCCTTTCACGGAGCAGCCCTGAGAAGAAATGTTAAAAAAACCAGCGGCTCCAGGCTGTCGGAACCAAGGCTTTTTTTTTTTTTTTCTTTTTTCAGGGAAATCAATCACAGAATCCAATGTCCTCATCAGGCAACACTCTTAAAATCAAACCGAAATGGTCATCATTTCCCTTCACTCAGAGACTTCTCTAGTGCTCCAGGTAATGCAATACCATTTCCGCTTCTGATTGGTTTCAGAACTTTCCTAGGCAAAACTGATTTTCTACAGCCGCCTGCAAATTGCTGGATTTTATTTGCTTTCTTAAGTTTGATATTTAGGATGCTGTAGGCATTCTTGTTAACTTTCAGGAAACTAATTTTGCCTTCTGGGTGAGAATGTAGTAGAGGTCAGAAATTCTGAGGTTGTTTGTTTCTTTGTTTGGTGTGGGCGGGGGGGGGGGGGGGGGGGTTGTTGTTGTTGTGTGGTTTTTTTTCCCCAGACTCATGACTGACTGCTTTGGTGAACTTAGAATTTCCTGGAATTCTCTATGTTTCAGGTTTCATTTATGATTAGATCAAAATTATTACTATTTTTTAAAAATTTCCTACTAATATAATTTTGACAATGGGATTTATTGTTCAGTGAGGAAAAACATAGGAAGGAAATACATCGTTTTTTTTTTTCAAAACAAGGGATAACAACTCTTAAAATGTAAGCTCTATCCATTTTCTTTCCTCATATCCTTTAATTTATATGCACATACAGTATCTACTTTTCTCTCACTGTCTTTCAACAATTGTATGGGTAAAAAAATAAAACAACTCTATAATTTGAATAGAAACATTGGAAGCCTTAAAAATTAAACAACAAAGGTTACTGAACAGCAAATGATTTTATTTAGAAATAGCAGAGGGATTGCAACTTGGGACATGCAAACAATGGGAAACCAAAGGCAAATCAGAAAACAAAGGAGAGTGTCCTTTTTTTTTTTTTTTTAAGTTTTATTTAAATAATCTCTACACCTGATGTGGGACTCGAACTCAAGAGTCGCACGCTCTTTCACCTGAGCCCACCAGGCACCCCAAGAGTATCCTTTTATAGAGAAAAGAAGGAAATTGGGAGCAGTTGCTTTGAACAAAACTTCTTTGGAGGAAAATGCGAGTTCAAAGTGGTGGCAGCTTCTCATTGGCCGCAAGTGAAGGCACCTCACTGTTGCCCCAGCCTAGAGATCGTTCTTACTCCTGCTGACCTCTGGAAGCTGCCCGAAGTGGTCGTGTACGAGAGCTCCCCCTTCATGGCTTCCCAACTCCGTTTTGAATGAGGTTTCCTTGATTCATTTTCATAAAGTCAATCATGTTCAATTATTCCCAGGAGAAATTTGCTTAATTGCTGATGTAGATGGCTTTGATTTCAGAGCATTGAATTGACCTGCCTACTGTTCTTGAAATGATACAAATCAAAGACAGGAAGGACTCAGCCAATCCCTCCAGAGACTCAGACACTGAAGACAGAACCTACCAGAGTAAACATATGTCTGCCAAGGAAGGATGACAGAGCAGCGACAAGAGATACTTGCAAATTTCCATGAAAGAAGTGTGGGTTTTTTTTTTTTCTTCTTTCTATTCTCTTTTTCTGTTGTGGAAATGAAACAGTATTGCAAAGCTTATCTCCATAACTGACAAATTGTTTCGGCAATTCAAATTCCCCTTCCTGACTGAAAGAAAGTAGATCATTGACCACTGGGTCAGAAGTCAGTCACGTTGGTCTATGGCCCCATGGACAGGCACAAATTACATATGTGGACTTAACATAGGTTACTTGAATTTTGCCTTCTTCGCTTTCCTCATTTGTGAACCTGACGTAATGCTTTAATCCACTCTACTCTCAAAGCTTTTTAGGAAAATATATTTTTAAACTATTAAAATATAGATACGTATAAACCTTTATTATATAATTATGCAAGTGAACACATACATTGCAGAAAACTAAAAAAAAATCCTTTTACAGAGTGGAGAACAATTGAAACATATTCTATTGACATTCTTAATGTCAAGATTAGTCAGGCGTTAATTTAGGCTGGATATTCTTTGGTTATATGTTGGCAAGCACATAAAAACATTAACCAAAACTGGGTTCCTGTGTTTAAATTTTTAAAGATTGGGAAAATTCTCGTGAAAATTCAGGAATATTCATTTTGGTTACTTAAGGCACTATCTCTAATTAAAGAAAAATCACATGCTCTAATCATAGCATTGGAATTGGACTACAAGTATAATAACTTTCCAAAATATAATCATTCTACTTTCTTAGAGAAAAATAACAGCCAAGGTTGATCTTGCTTACTAGGGAAGTTTTCCCACAGCAAGAAACCTGACTGAATTATTGAGATTCTGTCCTCCACAAAATTCTTTTGCTTTTTTAAGGAGATGAACATTTACTGGAAAATAACTGACATTTTTAAGATAACTCCAGCACAGTTTTTTTATAAATTATTCACAATGGTGACGATATTGTGGGAGTATTATAGATGTTGGGATTTAATTTAACACGTGTGTATAGAGAAGACCCCAAAGTATGACAGTATAATAAAAGAAATACAGCTTAAAAAATAGAAGAGTTCCTAATGCTAATATCTTTGCTTACACTTCTTACAAAATTCTATTGCCTACCTTGAATTTGTCCTACCAGGTAAAATGACAGTCTTTCCTCAGCTCATCTGTTTTGTAGGATGTCACAGTGAGATCTCCAAAAACAGTTGTTTCCTGGCGGGTGTCGCTTCGGAAGGTGCTCACTCACCATGGCAGGAGCAGAACCACGAAGCGAGATGACAGCAAAGGTGATGCACAAGGAGAGGGTTTTTAAAATTACTTCATCCTCAGAGGTAAGAGAGGGCAGTGAAAACTGGACATGAATAATCAGGCAGAGCACAGAAATGATAAGTCCAGAGAAATACAAATTTGAACTCTTCTCTGTTGGGTTTCGCAACTGTTAATTTGTCTCCACCCAAATGCATTAAACCAAATGCCACTAAGCTCACCCTTCATACACTGAGATTGGATTTGATGATGAGAAGCATAAATAAATGTTGCTTCTTCTGCATCTCAAACTGAGTACTTAATACTGATGTTCAACAACATTATCGGTTCTTGCCGGTTTCTCAGTGTGGTCAATACCATTCTCAAAAGAAGCAGTTGTTTGGTCATTCACTCGAATATGGAGAACATACTATAAGCAAGGCGTCATGAAAGGTATGGTCTGCATCATGTCATTAAACAAAGCACATCTCTAAAAATGCAATTTGAAGTATTTCATGTATCTGAAGTACTTAATATACATCCTAATTTTTTTTCCTTTTTTTTTTTTTTTTTAAGGAATCCTCCCTACATATTCTTCCAGAAATCCTGCAAACCTTCTGCAAACTGGTGCTTAAACTGTGGGATGACTGGGGCTGAAAGAAGAAGAGTGGTCCTAATAGCTTGGAATGAATGAGCAAAACTATTGCTGTTGCCAGCTTGTGCTGTCCTGGCTGCAGACATGCCTAAGGATGATGTACTTCTCCAAGCAAGGCTTCAAAAGCACGATTTGAGCAATTTAGTCTACTTAGTCCATTGACCGGTAGAGGAGCTTTTGCAAACGTCGCTTCTGAGAAGTGGGGATTTCTTGCCAGAGGCAGGAGGTAGTTCAGGACTTGCTCTAGAAGTGACAATGATACACAATATTTCAGAGCATCATCTCTGATGCCTGACCATCAGCAACTGTATTTGGAAGATTTAGCACCAGAAACCTAATAAGACCGTCCACTGTGAATCCTCCCAAGGACTTCTATCAGGGCATAAGTGGTAGCAAGGATCTTGGGTCTGACTGTACATATGTCCCACTTATCACTAAAAGCCTGGAATATCATAGCTCAGCACTCCTTGGCAGATGTATTAAATCCAAACCCATCATAACCTGGCCAAGTATTTAAATGTATTAACCCAGACTCTCAATCCAGACCAGGGATCGGTAAACAACAGCCCACCGTCCACATCTGGCCTACTGCCTGGTTTTGTAAATGAGGCATTCTTGCGAAAGGATCACACACGCATTTTCATGTTAGCTATGGCTACTTCCGAGCTACCCCAGAGGAGCTCAGTAGTCAGGATAACTAGCAAAGCCTAAAATATTTACTAATTGGTACTTTGCAGAAAAGGTTTGCTAACCTTCTGGGCAACCCCTCAGGGAAAACTCAGTATCGGAACATCAGAAGGAAGAACTATGTTAATAGAATGGGCAACCATCCCATAAGGAGAGCTTGTGTGCCATCGAGTCGTCCTTACTGTCACATTCTTAAGTGTTGGGAAGGAAGAATAGTATTGCAACATTAGATTACTCTGGGAAAGATCTTCCTGGACAATTCTGCACTTTAACTCCTTTTTCATTTATATTATCTCACGCCCAACCATTTATTTAGAGACCACTATATGTTGGCCTTATAACTACCCAGATGACAAGGCATAGCTTTTCCGTGACTTCAGGAAATAATGAGGAGACAGATATATTAGCCAATAATTACAATGCCGTGCTGTAAGTATTGTCATAGATAAAGGGGAAAGTGCCGTGCGAGCATGGCAGGGACAGCTATGGATGAGAGACGATTATATACATGGGATAGACTATATCGCCTAGGTTTTGAGGAATGAACAGGGATCATTGAGGTGGATGCCGTGGTGAGGGAGGGATACCTGGCAGGGGAGTAGCACACGGAAAGCACATACTGCAGTTGAAGGAAACAAAATGTCTCAGCAGAATAGGGAGTGAGGGAGAATAGGAAAATGTGACCCTGAGGACGTACACCTGGACCAAATCAAAAAAGTCTTATGTGAGATGCTGAGAGATTTCGACTATATTCTAGAGCAATATTTCTGAACACGCCAGTGCATCATCTGAGCTTGTTCTGTGTTTCTTCAAGGAGAGGTGATAATCCTGTCTATATTGTGTAGAGAGAACTCTAGGGGCGGTTTGGATAATGAAAATGGGAGGGAGCATTTGAAGAAATGGAGACCAGCTAGCCGGTCTTTGGAAGAGCCGTAGGAAGCAGTAATAAGGCCCTGAAGACAGTGCCTGAGGGAACAGG
Source organism: Ursus americanus (assembly GCF_024610735.1). Lineage (NCBI taxonomy): Eukaryota > Metazoa > Chordata > Mammalia > Carnivora > Ursidae > Ursus > Ursus americanus. The sequence goes on from NC_142145.1 coordinate 41,649,593, forward strand.
TCGTAGGTTTGCAAGATATTCCTTAGGCAAAGTCAACACAGCCCATCGGTCAATGTGGAGAGACTGGAATGGAAGAGGACTCAATGAAAAGATGATTTACAGAGAAGTAGCAGTTATCAAGGATTTATTTCTCTAAATTACCTTATCTCCAAAAGGAAGATAACATGCTGAGGGAATAAGATACTGATTAATTTTCCACCAGTAACAAATAGGAGCAAAGTCATTGTGACAGAGAGCAAGAAATACCACTGGACAAAATGGGAGGCACTTGTAGGGACTTCAAAATGATGGAGACAGATTTCCCAAGGATGGCTGAAAACGGCACCAAAGCTATATTTCTCCTATTTTACCTAAATGTTGATTCTAGCAGAGACCAAAGGAAAATTTGAGAGCAGTTAAGTGGTAAATACTCCCTATAATTTTCAAATTCTTACTCAAAAAATTGATCCTGATAATAAAATGCAGTATTTAGTCATGACAATATGACAACTAAAGAAAAGCATTAAAAAGTAAATAAAATATAATAATTTTAAATTTAAATTTAAAGATTTATTTATTTATTTATTTTAGAGAGCAAGGGGGAAAGCACAAGTGGGAGAGAGAGACTCTTAAGCAGACTCCTTGCTGAGCACAGAGCCTGATATGGGGCTTGATCCCAGGACCCTGAGATCATGACCAGAGCCAAAACCAAGAAGTAGATGCTTAACTGACCGCACCACCCAGACATCCCAGATTTAAATTATATCTGCACAGAAGAATATCCTGCCTCTGCAGTTTTGTTTTCTGCTATTTTTCATGTAACATCTTACTTTCCTATATTATTAAATATTTGTTGGTTCAGATCTTCCAGTTTGCCATCCTTTTCCTTGTCTTTTAAGGTAAAATTGACTCAGACATCAAATTACATACAGTAGGAAATCTAACAAATGCTCTTCGTATTTCTGAAAAATTCTTAGAATTTTTCTTTCTCCAAGACAAGCAATACCTGCTTCCAGTGAATTCTTGATATCTTCTCTGTATTTTGCCACTCTTGGGCACATCCTTTTTTTCCATATAATGTCACTCCGAACAGCCTCTAATAAATTTATTTCACAAAGTTTACTGGCTCAAGACTGTGTCACTAGTATGCTTTACTAAAGATACAACAGACTGCACTCATATCACTGAGCAGTACAATAAAAGATGTAGAATTGAATATTAGATATTCCTGTTCTTTTTTTTTTAAGGTTTTATTTATTTAATTGAGAGAGAGAGCACAAGCAGGGAGAAAGGCAGAGGGAAAAGCAGGCTCCCCACCGAGCAAGGAGTCCGATTTAGGACTCGATCCCAAGACCCTGGGATCATGATCTGAGCCAAAGGCAGACGCTTAACAGACTGAGACACCTTGGCACACATAGATATTCCTGTTCTTAAAATCTTCACAACCATTAAGGTGTCTTTTTATCCAAAACTATGTTCTTCCCCAGAAAGAAACCTTGACTATCCTTAAAATGTCTTTTTACCATCTATGTAAAGATAAACAGATCATATTTCCTTTGCTGAAGAATACTTACACCAGAGCGTCGGATGGGTATAGAGAGAAGGTTTAAACATAATCTGAAAAATCGAATTATGAGGTATTCATGGGTGCCTTGGGAGGGCCACAGAAGAACACTTAGCTCAGCATGCTTGGGAGGAAGGACTGGCAGCTGATCACCCCAGACCTGAGCCAGGTGGAGTGAGGAGGTTTGATCTGGAAGAGCCAAGAGGAGGGAGCCAGCCAGGTCAAGAAAGCAGGGTGAGCAAAGCATGGGGAGCAGAAGACCACCTCGTGCTTTGGAGCTAAAATCAGCCATGCCATGTTGCGTGGACAAGTACGAAAGGGAGGAGGAAGATGACGTCTCAGAAGGGCTGTCGCTTGAGGGTGTCTGTGCCTTATGCTGAGAAGAATGAGCAATCATTAAAAAAGTTTGGAGAAGAAAGTAACACATTTGCATTCGAGCTGCATTCCAGTGGCGACATTACGGACTATATTTGAGGGAGGCAGGACTGGAGGCAAGTTTTGGAAGCTCAAGCAGCAGCTATTTCAGACAAGGGATGATAAGATCCTGACCTGGAGATCAGCAGTGGCTTGAACAGAGAAGAGAAGTCAAATTTGAAAGCATCTACGGCTGTGAAATTGTCAGTGCTCCGTGAGTGAATGGATATGCAGAAAGAATTCATAGACAATGCCTGACGGACTGAAGGAATAAAGTTGACAAAATAGTGGATACATTTCCTTTCTTGGTCAGTAGACTATAGAAACGGCTGGAAAGATGCATCCTTTTGCACCCATCTAGGATGCTGAGATCAATTTTAGTTGTTCTTAAAAATTTTAGTTGTTTTTAATCCCCAAAAGACATTTTGAAGTGTTTTCAACCATTTTAAAAGTCACTTTTCCCTTAATGGTAAATCCCAAAACCGTGTTTAAAAGTTGACATGAGTGGGGGAAACATGGAGCACACTTTTTTCTTGGACTTTCACACCTAATCCTATTTGTGTGAGAGCACAAGTCCTTCATGCTGCCAGGCAACCTAAGGGTGACCTGATATAGTTAAAATGGGTTTACGCTCCCCTGGCTTTATCACCTCTAATGGGACCCTCTCTTACATATTCCTTTTCATTCTTCGTTATTTTTTCCAGGAGAAGATATGCCTGAAGCACTTTCTATGCTCATACAATCTCTTCTTTCAACTTTATATCTCTCTGAGAAAGAACTTTCACAAACTAGGTTATATAAGGATATCTCAGATGTAAATGCCGAGAGAAAAAAAAGAGATACTGCAACTTGAGAAAACAGCCTTTAAAAATGCCCACTGCAGCTTCTTCTCAAGCAGGACGCTGGTATAGGATTCCAGGGTAATTACCCAGCAAAAGGATATCAACGTGCACTTTTCAGAAACGCAACTCCTCAAAACTAACCATCCCATGATGGGAGTCAATAATACTCAGGAAAATGCAAATTAAGACAGCAACAAGCTGTCACTGGCAAATGTTAGTAAAAGGGAAAATGTCAAGTGTGGATGGGAATTTGCAGCTCTAGGAGGCATCCTGCTCTGAAGTGTAGACTGGGGCACTGATGCCGGGGAGCAAGCTGGCCCGTGGTCTAAGTAAATCCAGCCCAACCCTCTGACCCAACATTCATAGAGCATGCGCATATCCCAAATTTACACCAGAGGCCACTCAAAGGTATACGCAGCGCTGTTTGTGATGGTAAGGAATCTAGAGTAACCCGGATGCCCAACATTCGTAAGTAGATGAATAAAAGTAGGAGGCATTCATGTGGAATGGCAGCACAGTTTGATTTTTACTTACTAAATTTATTTTACAGGTGTATAGTAGATTTTTAAAGTGTATTTGGATTTTGGTTTTCTGTTTGCTTGCTTTTCTGCCAAATATGAGTAAGATTTTAGTTGTGTTGTTTTTTTTTCCCAAAAAGCAGTTAACTTGAGACCCACCGTCAAAGCATAAACCAATAAACCATCCATGGTTTCACTTCCTGTGCCTTATGTTGGTTATTCCCTAAGCAAGAGTGCATGTGTTGTCAGAGATTGCCCTGTTATCCCAGAAGTTTCCTTATATTTGCTCTAAGCTATAATTATCTCCAAAAGCCTGAATTCAAATTTAGTGGAGTAACTGTCCTTTAGGAGAAAAAGGAATCTCATTGCTGTGTGCTGAGGGAGGCTCTCAGGATAGAAACAGGGACTTTCTATTTTTAAGCAATTCTCTTGAGATTTCTGTGCTCAGAGGGACCTTCTATGAAATTCCTTAAAAGAGTTGAGCCAGCTACGAATGCGAGATTCTACGCACTGAAGAGAAGTTAGCTCAACTAACTGTGGGAGATTAACAGAGGACATAAACAGCATTGAGAACTGTTATATTTTAACAAATACAGTCAGGTTAAAAATATACAGACAGTGTCTTTATAGGTTTTATCTGCTTTTTTTGTTTTAAGTAATAAGGTAATTAAGCATAATGCAACTGCTTTATTTTGACTCACAGGTTAGGAACTATAAAATGTGGTTCAAAGATAGCTGTGTGTTTGGAAAATATACGTAAAAGAAAAAATAGATATTATAGATATATATATATGCAATTCAGAATTAAAAGACGGTGTATTTAAGACTACTTGTAGATATACGGGGCGCCTGGGTGGCTCAGTCAGTTAAGCATCTGCCTTTGGCTTGGGTCATGATCCCAGGGTCCCTGGAGCCTACTTCTCCCTCTCCCTCTGCCCTCCGACCAGCTTGTGCTTTCTCTCTCCCTCTCAAATAAATAAAATCTTTAAAGAAAAAAGACTACTTGTAGCTTATGAATTAGGATTGCTAACAGTTTTAAAAAGAGGGAAAAAATTGATTAGATTTACTTCCACATAAGATTTTGATTTAAACATGTATCAATTCCTATTTTCATTCATCCTTCTACCAACTGACATTACCAAAAGAATATACAAATAGGAAACCCCTTGTAGACACCAAGGAGAAACTGATCAAGTCATACAAGACAGGGTAGTAATGGGAACAAATTGAAAAAAGTCTGTAGCTTATTCAAAACCCCTTTCTAAGGAAAGCACATTGGTGACATGGTAAGGAGTGGGTACGTTGTCACAACAGTGTTACATGTCCCAATTTCAAAAATTCCTTATCAACAGTCACCAATTTTCTTTACTATCAAATAATGGCAATCATTGAATGGATTAACTATTCCATTGAGATAACAAAACTGATTTTTCTCATCCTATCATTCCTTTTGCTATTATTAGATAGGATTTTTCTGTATAGGACTTTCCTTCATACAATAGGGCTATTGCTGTCCCTGAAATATTTTTCATAAAAGAAAGGCAATGTCAATACTTAAGGATTTCCTTCTGATGGAGTTCAGGACATAATGCCCAAAATATTTTCAGCTGAAGGAGTCTGAAAAGATCTTGAATCTTCTCCTCACCCTTCTCCCATGAAACAGAATATAAAACCCTTATGTGAGAGGTTTACTCCCAAACCTGGAAGAAAGGAGCATCTTTATCTCTAAGGAGACATGGATGCCAAGAAGAATCCTAGCAGTTCTTGCCAAGCTCCCCCATTTCACTATATTTACTCATCCTCCTTAACCCATCGTATTTCTACACCACTGCTCACTCTTCCTCAAACCTCACACAATAATACTCAGGTCTGGCTGTTTCTTCAGGTCTTCATTTCCTTATAAAGGCTTTTGTGTCAAGTAAAACTTATATTACGTAAATTTATACGCTTTTCTCCAGTTAATCTACTCTGTCAAGTTTAATTTTCAGACTCAGCCAGCAACCCAAGAGGATTGAGAAAAATGTTTCCCTCTCCTACACCTCTTCTCAATTTTCTGAGTAATGAGTTGGTACAACTTCCAAAGTGTCCAGTGAGTGTGTTTTGTGTGTCTCTCATTTCCCCGTCATGATTTTTTATATATGTATGCAAAGTGTTTTGTCAGCTGAAGCTACTTTAATTCTCCAACGACCCTGCTGTAGGCCAGCAGGACCTATTCCAAGCAGGCTCCAGGGTCTTTTTGGCACAAGCCTTTGTTGGATTGCGTATTTGCTTTCTAGCAAACAATCTGTCCTGGGATCAGTTTGTGTATTTCCTGCTTCAAACCCAGTATCATGTGGATCCAGACTTTGAGAGGCAGATGATACAATTGGAAGGTCCTCATTAAGGAAAAAAATGTAGAACTAATACAAAATACAGTATGAAAGTAAATACTTATTTAGAATGACAAAACAAATCACAACAAGCTACAATGTTCTAAAAATAGACATCTTACAAATATTGTAAAATCCAGTACAAAGACATACATTTTTTCTTAATTAACTATCACACCTCTGTAATACCTCTTCCTACTTTTTTGCTGAATTCTCTTTATATGCGAACAATTTTATGATATGAGAATAGAAAGGTAATGCCACCTTTCCTCTATAATGGTTGAGTAAAATTTGATAATAATGACGATGACGATGATGATGGTGATTAAGGACTGTTATCAAATTAGGGAAACTGCTATCAAGTTTCTTTCAAAATTGGACCATACTATTTGGAATTTCCACAGTTAGCTTCTGACTTTACGCATCTCCAATTCTGTTTCTTCTGGGTATGTTTATATTTTCATAGGACTTCAATCAGCCTTGCGTCTTCTTTTTATGACACTGAGGGGGCAGGAGGAGGGTAGGCACAGTTAACAATAGTGTCACTACATTTGAAAAGGACTGTAAACTACATAAGTATATTCCACTGAATGTGTCTCTGCTCAGATTTCTGTTAGCATGATCTCTAAAATGTCCACGGCCAACCCCAAACCACCCAACACAAGAAGGACGACAAAGAGAAAATCAGAGTATAGCTAATTGCCATTAAAAATATCTTGCTTTTGAGCGTTAAAAAAAAAAAAAAAAAAGTATGAGCATGAGAGCACATTACTCGAGTGCCCCCCAAGGATTTGGAAGGGCTCCTGCAAGTGAGGAGCCCTGCAGCTTAAGCATTTTAGATTCATGGTAATTCCACCTCAGTCTGGAATTAGCCATTTACGCAAAGATCTTAGTTTCCTTTTATGAATACTCACTGCTAGTGAGTTACTGCATCCAGATGTTTTCACTAGATAAATTAGAAAATTTTGATTTTATTTTATCTTATTTTTATAAGCTATTTTTAAAAGGAGGGAAATGTATCATGAATTTATGTTACTCTTTCCTATTCTAATTTAAAACTGCAGGGTTTTGGGGCGCCTGGGTGGCTCAGTCGGTTGAGCATCTGCCCTCAGCTCAGGTCATGATCCCAGAGTCCTGAGATGGAGTCCCGAGTCAGGCTCCCTGCTCAGCTGGGAGTCTGCTTCTCCCCCTGCTCCTGCTCTCTCTCTCTCTCTCAAATAAACAAAGTCTTTTAAAAAGATAAAAATAAAATTGAAGCTTTTTTACCGACATCTTTTTTTTTAAATTTTTATACTTGTATGTTTTTGTTCTTATGCTGAAAATCTTGGTTCCCCAAGATAACTTTCCAGATAAATTACTTGCTCTACTCTACAACTGACGTGGTATAGATTCCAAGAAGCAATAATAATATTATCACCAAAAAGAAGTTACAACTGAGTTGAAAAGCATGAAAAAATGAAGTAAGGTACAATCCAGGAGAAGAGTGGGAACTATGAAGAATGAAAAGAATATGTAAAGTGTAGGGGTCAATATAACTGGAATGAAGAATATTTCTGTAAGAGATACATGATACCAGACATGAAATTTGTCAAGTGTCAAGTTAAACAGCTTTCATATTATTGTGAATAATCTTAAAAGCAAAGAGTTGTTTTAATCAGGAGAATAAAATGATCTGATTTGAATTTTCAGAAAGAATTGGACTAGGAGAGACAGAGCCGATTATCAAGAGACCAGCATGGTATGAAGACTGCAGGAGGGGAGAAGCCCGGAGTGACTATGGAAATGAGAAAACAACTCAGTGTGAATGCTTCCTGGTGCTCACTGTAACAATAATCAAGGCGACGATGAACATCAGCTGGCAGAAAATGACTGGATTTATTCTCAAAGTTAGGTCATTATGGAAAAATTATCAGAAACGAGAAAGGAGGGAAAATAGCATTTCTCACTTCATCTCACTCCAATTAGTCAATAAATATTTATTGAGCTTTTTCTGTATGTTAGAAATTGGTGGAAATACTGCATTGAACAAGTTAAACGTTGTCCTTGCATTTATAGAGCTTTCAATCTTGCAAGAAAAAAGAGTAAGTGAACAAAATTGATGAGGTTCTCAAAGAAGCCTTTTAAATTCTAAGTGTGTTGGATAATTTCGCTATGGTTCTGGTTGTGGTTGTTATAATATTATGTTCCAGATGTTGCACAAGCGAAATAGCAAAGCCGTGAAAATCTTGTACCACGTGTCCCTTTTTCCATATGTCTATGTATCTCTCAAAATTATCCACATTCACCCTGAAAGTGATCTACCCCCTCTTATTCTTAGACCCACCTTGATAAGTAATTAAAATGATCAGATATTTCCCAAAAAACGAATCCTTTCAATGCTTATTCAATGTAATTCTCTTTTAGAGATGACTCGAAGATAAAAAATATCCCAACCTTGCGATCTAATCCTCTTTAGGATGATATGAATTTCAGACCAGAGAGTGCAGAAAGAAGAGGCGTTATTGTAAGTAAAGGGTGTGTTTTATCGCTCCTCAAAACACAGCAACCTAAGAAACCATTTTTCACTACTAGTGTGGGAATTATCTGGCTATTTTGCATGCCAAAGGTCAAAATCTGTCCTTGCATGTTTCGTCCTTGCTATAAAGACTCCTCTTGAGGAGACACCTTTCCTCATGGTTGGCTCTTATTTTTTACTGGGTCTAAGCAAAAATTACTGCTGTTTTTGCTTTACAAAAAGAAGTATGTATATAAAAATATAGTCACAAGACGACAAAAGATCATTTCTTAAGATGTCTCACTTGACATATTTTAAGGTAAAAATAATAAAAAAAAAATAAGGACATTTATGGCAGTTACCCTTGGTTTTCTGTAAAGCAAGAAGAAATTTGTCCCCTGAGCAAACAGAATTTGGAGGCTTGAGGTCACCCTTGAAGTAATTTGGATCAGGTGTTCAAGAAATTAAGCTATGGTTGCAGCAATAATGCATTAATTAGAGTGATCAGAAAGGGCTAATGGTCTTGATGTGGGAATGGGAAGTAATCGGGAGGCAAAAAAGGTTCTGAGTTTGGGGATTCTGGGAGAGAATAGTAGCTGCTAACATTTATTGAGCATATAGTATGTGTGAAACACTGCTTAACATACATTAGACCAATATATTCCTTAAAAAAATCAGCATAGTGGGTATTAAGATTATATCTTCTCAGCAACAGAGAGTTTAGGTACCTTAGCCAAAGCCATACAATTTGTGTGTGGCAAAACTTGGACTCGAATTCAGCTCTATCCTCAAAGTTAATCATCATAATGATTATACTCTCTTTTTTTGCTCTTGATTGTGTTGTTGATTATATTACACAAGCAAAGAGAGTCTTGGTTAAAATAAGGCGTGATAAATGTAAGATCATGTGTATGAAGTCACAGTTGGGAAAAAGAAGTTGAGTGGAAAGTGGGGAACTATAAAATTACTTATGAATTTGTAGTCAATATGAATTCATCAACAAATATTTTTCAAACATTTTTTTGGCAACAATTCCTGGCCCAATTTAAGATTTTGGAGGATTTCATCATCAAAAAGCATCTTTAAAAAACAACGTGTAAGAGAGACGAATAGGCAGAGCTCAGGGGCAGTGAAAATACTCTGCATGATACTGTAATGATGGATACAAGTCATTACAGATTTGTCTAGACCCATAAAATCTTCAGCACCAAGAGTGAAACCTGATGTAAGCTATGGACTTTGGACGATTATGATGTGTCGAGACAGGTTCATCAATAAAACGAATGTACGGCTTTGGTGGGGGGTTAGTTGATACTGAGGAGGGTATGCACATGGGGGGCAGGGGATCTATGGAAACTTTCTGTACCTTCCTTTTAATTTTGCTGTGAATTTAAAACTGCCTTAAGAAATAGAGTAGTCTTTAATATTTAAAATGTATAGGAGATAGGTCATAAAAGAGAACAAATGAACAGGGCCACAGCCTATACAAAACCTAATAGTTAAGGAACCACTGTATTTTTTTTTTCTCCTTATTCTTTGGCTAGATCTGTTGGACAATTCTTTTTTGCTTTGTCATTCCAATAATTCTGTATATTTTCTTTTCCCACTTTCTTTTTCATGATTTTCACCTATTTTAAATTAATTTTATGCAATGATTTTATCCTACTAATTTCTTTTGGCTTATTTTATTTTTCTCTATACTTGTGTTTTATGCTTAGTTCTTTTTTTTTAAATTCCTTGTATATGGGAGTGTGAATCAATCCAACCATTTAAATAATTTGGCAGATTGTATCTGAAGCCTTAAGAATGTTCAGAAACAATTAACTTTGCCATTTTACTTTTAGAATCCTCCTTCAACCTAGAAATAAACATAGAAGTGCACAAAGATTAAGCTTTGAGGATATGTATCAAGACATTTATAACAGAGAAGTACAGAAAATGTCTAATTGTTCAATAGGACATTGACGAAATAAACAACTAATAGGCAAGCCCTAACAAACACAGATCTTTCTTCCTAAAATGTCTGTTCTCCCAGTGTGAGGCCTAGAATATTCTCAAGGCTTTACTTGAATCTCTCCACCCAGAAACCTTCCCAGTTCCTCCAAGTAGGTTTGGTTCATCTATCTTTTATATTTATCCAACTCTGTCAAAATGTTGGCACTCATTGTATGGCATGATTATTTTTCTCTTTGTATGCCTGTTCTCCCTTTTACTAGATTATGAGGTCTTTGATAATAGAAATCATGTCTTACTTGTCTTTCCACGGACTTTACCTGGCAGTAGGCTTAGCATATAGTTGACGTTCAAAAACTCTTTCCTGGATGACTGAATGAAGACATGAGTGTTGGTTGAACAAATATTTTTGGTGACATTGAACAACAGCATAGCAATGTTAGAATACAAAGAGCTATTAAAAGAAACTTATACTGTTTAGCCCATATGCCAACATTGATCACCTTTTCACACTTAGATGACTACAAAGAGGCTTATTCTTAAAAAGTTAGAAAATAGACACAATCATAAAGAAGAAAATATAAATTTCCCATAATTCCAGGATACTTCTTGGTTGATTTCTCTCTAGCTTATTTTTTTAAGCAAAGATAAATAATGAGATAGAAATTGATGATGGATGGAGGGATGGATGAAAAGAAGGATAGATACACAGAAAAATAAATTGAATATATCTATCCATGCATAAATATATACAAATAATCCCTTTTTTCTGTATTTGAAGGATTTTCAAAATATCTATGAAATATTCCAAGATTTTTTGGTCACCATGTTAACATTTGGAAATGCATATTTCATTTGAAAATATTTACAAATGGCTTTCTTTTTTATTTTACACTTCAAATAACTTGCAATGTAGAAATATTTTCACAATCTAGAAATTTTCTCACTATTTATCTAAGGGAAAATGTTTAAAAATGTAGTTTGATGACTAAATCACAATTTAATTTCCCAACTTCATCTACGATCAGCTACTTAGTTCCACAGGCCAATGTGCTCGTAAAATATTAGAAGGGCCTTTATCTCATTAGTTATCTACCTAATAATGGAGGATTCAGGGATCATAGGCAAGATTATACTAACTGGTGTGTACACATTAATGGATTATGCATTGTGCTAAAATTTAACCAGAGAGTCAATGGGAGCCCTACCTATCTTTTGGTTTACAGAGTAACTGACGCCAGTGGGCTGGAGAAAACAAAATCCTCTCCAACGTTTCCAGGTCTACCTAGTGATTTAGATTCTCAGGTTTTCTAGCACCTTTGACTGCAGTACCAACAAAGACTGTTTATAGTTTAATTGGGTCAGGCCAAATACAAAATCCCATGTTTTTCTTTATGCCAAAAGAAAGTCAATTATTCAAAGCATTTTTGATAGTTACATATATTATTTAAAAATTGGCAAAGGAGATCACGGAGAAGGTTATAGTACTAGCAGATAAGTTGTTAATGATGGACTGGAAATTTAGACAGAGGCCAAATTACAGAGACCAACATCGCGCCGACACACTCTCTGTACTGGGATAGAACAAGGTATGATTTGCAGAGCATTTCAAAGACAGAAGCCAGATTCAAGAGCAAGGAACTGCCTTATAGAAGAAAGACTTCTAAGTAGTGTCACCAGATTTTCCAAATAAAAACACAGGAAGCACAGCTGAATTTGAATACCAGATACATAATTTTTTAGTATAAGTATGTCCCAAATATTATGTGGAATATACTTACACTAAAAAAGAAAAAAAGTGTGGCTTCTCTGAAATTCAAATTTAACTGGGCATCCTGTGTGTGTTGGGGTTTTTTTGTTTTGTTTTTAATATTTTATGTATTTATTTGAGAGAGCAAGAAAAAAAAAGAGAGCATGAGTGCGGGGAGGGGCAGAGGCAGAGAATCTCAAGCAGACTCCAACGCAGGGCTCAATCTCATGACCCTGATCATGACATGAGCCGAAACCAAGAGTCGGAACTTAACTGACTGCACCACTGAGGCACTTCTGGACATCCTGTGTTTTATCTGGAAATCCTCTCTCTGGATCCTATTCACCTTTAGCCCCCCTCACCCCACCCCCCCAACACACACACAAATTGTGGCTTAAATGACTGATTCTGAGATTTTAGTGAAATCACATTTGAAAATAATTTGACAGAGAGGCCATTTGGTTAATTTACTTTGGCTAGTTGACCAATGCCTTGAAAAATCTCTAAACTTTAGAAAATAATTTTTTTAAAAAATATTTTTACTGGCCAATAATTGAAAGCAAAGATTGAAAACTGCATACCCAAATTAGTGTTATAATTGTAAAGTGAGCCCACATCTATTGTGGCTTCAACTGTTTAACAGCAAAATCCCAGAGAAATGGCAAGTAAAGTACCTATTCTTTCTGAAGAGATATTGGAAATAATCATCACAAATTTCTTGGCAATGAAGGGGGCACACTAGGGGAATTCGACAGAGATTAGTCAGACTGGAAGTTATCATCTTTTGTCAAAGAACTCTCTTCAACTTGCCATAAAGAAGGAATTCCTAGGCTGGCTCAGGAAGGATCCGAAGGCACATTTTCAGAATTGATGGGAATATACACCAGAACTAGGATGGATCTGTTCCTTATCACATAGGAACTCTTCTGGAATTTATAATTATGCTTCATGTTCAATTTCTGCCTTCAAGTCTGAATGTTAGGAAACTATAGACACAGATTGGTAGTAGTCTAGAATTATTACCCAACCCTAATATGAACATTCATGTAGATCAATCAGTGTGTGTGTGTGTGTGTGTGTGTGTGTGTGTGTGTGCGCGCGTGTGTGTGTGGTGACCTCTACACCACCCAGATTCCCCTTCAGGAAGGACAGCCTTTTTCCCAGCCACTGGGATTGCTGGAAAGCACTCCTCAGTTGTCAGCCCTCTTTGGGGACTGCCTCTGCTGAAGAAAAATGCTTTGATCAAGGTTTCATTTTCTTCCAGCCGCCCCATCCAATCCCCAGGCCCTAACAACAACTCAAGACAATTCTTGGACAGTCTCAACTCCAAAGCTCCCCCAATGGGATCAGTGAAGGTTCTACTCTCCCTCTAACACATTCTGCCTCCACCTCTTCCTTTCCACAAATGTTGATCCCAAGAGCACTTCCTAATAAATTTCCTGCATGGTAATCTCTGTCTCGGTCTGTATCCCAGAAAACCCAACCTGTGACAGTGTGACCTGGGAATATGATAATTAATGCATAATTTGGAGGTACATGAGGACTGAACCAGAGAACTAAGTAAATAACCAGGACTAAGGTATCCCCTGGTTGGTTAGATGTTTTCAATATCTAGAATTTGAGAGTTGGTAGTTTATACCAGATCACACAGTGATGTTACCTTATATTAGAATTTTAAAGACATATATATGAATTTTTTAATTAATTAATGCTATTTAATTGAGAAATCACTATTAGGTAGACATAAAGTGAATGTGCAATTATTTCTTTTATTCCTTCCAATATCTTATAACCATCTAGTCTCATTGTCTGTAACTTACTTTAAAATATCTTAGTGTATATAGCATAATATAATTATGTGTTAATTTAATCTACACCCTAGGGGCTTTTAGTTAACATATGAAGCACACTAATCAGGTATCCACACTACAGGGACAATGAATAAGCATTTGAAAGACCCTACTCATGAGGGCACACTACATAGGCAATTTAGAACAAGATTTCATATTTCTCCGACAGTGTATGTATACAGGTTTTGTTAATTAACACAAGAGATGTTCAAATGTTTTTCAATGAGGTGTGTTTTTCACGATATACAGTTTTCTAGAAATTCTATACAGGTGCTTCTGCCCTTCATATAAATTAAAATAAGAATCTGACAAACCCCGCAGCCTAATACCTAAATAACACATAAAAAACTGCATTCTTTCTGTGTTGTATCAGTTAATGGAGAATTACTTCACTTGTCTGGAAAGTTAGCAGGAAGCTTGTGTGAGTGCCTAAAAGCATAGCTTTAGTGTTAAGTCAGGCACCTTCACTATTCCTTAAAAAAAAAAAAAAAAAAAAAAAAAAAAAAACTTTTATTGGCTTTTAGATATTTTTTCTTCCATGGGAATTTACTTTCATTTTATCCAGCATACCCCCCCCCAATGATTCCATACCTCACATTGACATAGATTGTGAGAATTGATTTAAGTTATCCTATTCGAAAAACATTACATTTATATGTGAATTTAAGAATTAAGACTATCATATGTTAAGGATTCCCATGCGAGATAGTATGTCCACTCAGGCCAGACAGAAGCAGTGTTGTTTAATGGTTAAGGGCATGAATCAGACCACCTGGATTCAATTCCTGGCTCTGACACTTTTGTGTGTGACCCTGGGCAAGTTATGCTGCCCCCTTTACTTTTGTTGTTTCACTTTTAAATAGGTATAATAATATCATCTGCTTCATAGGACTCTATGAGTCTCAGAAATAAGTGTAAAGCCCTGCCCATAAGTAGCACTGTGTATTTACTATTATTATTTTATTCTGTGTACTTTAATAGGATTTCATAACTTTCTTCATATGTATAGAGTATCATTCTTTTCAAATTTATTCATAAATATCCTATGGTGTTCATTGCTATTGTGGGGGAAATTGTCTTCCCCTTTCTGTGATTAGTTATTGTTAATATAGAAAAGCTCTTGATTTCTTATATTGATCTTGTCTCCATCATTTCTCTCAAATCCCTTTGATAATTCTAGATAATTTTGGCTACGTTCTATTGGATTTTTTGGGTATACAATTAAATCATCAGCAAAAAAATAAACAATTTGAACACCTTTCCTTGTTTATACTGATTGCTTCAAACACCCCAAACAATGGTAATACCTGAAAAGGGGTTTGATTTCAAAGAAATGCTTATCATATTTGGTTAGGGGAAAATAACAACTGAACGAATCCTAGTCATTTCAGTATTGACCACATATTACATAGTGGTAAGCTAATTCAATGACTAACAATGTCTAAATTTTTGTTTTTCATGTAAACAAGGAAACAATATCCAATAAAGGGCACTGTATTTGAGGTAAACGAGTTGGTGAACTTGAGCGCAGAAGTTTCAGCAGGACAATCAGTCAAACTCAGGTTGTTATTCAAATGCAGAAGTGTCTATTCAGAAATTGCTCAAAGCTACTAAAATTTCTGAAAATTTTCTCTTAATTTTGTGCATCATTAATGAACTGACAGACTTATGTACACTCCACGTACAACCAAAAATGATCAAAAGGCAGCTTTACAATGAAAGCTCAAGTATAATATCAAAATCATTAATTTAAGATCAAAAGAAAGGAAACGCACGAGCTCTCTGTTTGTTCCCATGTCCACAGATGCCATTGAATTATTTTTTGCCCGGGGTGGGGGTAGGAGTTAACCTCTAGAACTACATAGTTCAGCCCAAGGGTCCTTGAGCTCTTGCCTATTTTAGACTGGGAGCATCATCAAGAAAAGGACAGGGGAGAGAAGACTGAGATATTTATTTATTCCTTCCTCTCTCTCCCCGCCACACTGTGGTTTTGACCGAACTGCATCCCCATATAGCAAAATTCCCATGGGATTTTCCTCTTTCCTTGCAGCAGCTCCCTCAAACAGCTCTGGTTCCCTCATCTTGACCCTTCAGACCCGGGCATGGTAATGGCTGCTTGTCCTTCACCACCCCTGTGTGTCTCAACATTCCTTCTTGACTCCCTTACCACTGACCACTGTCAAACAAACAAAAAAAAGTCTGGACTAGGTAAGGAGAGACTTTACTAAAAAGCAAAAACAAAACAAAACAAAACAAAAACTATTGGAATAAAGGAGAAGGAAATGATGATTATTAAAATAATGTTCTTACAGTAAGATCTGCAAATCTCAGAGGTCAGCCAGAAGGAAGCTTCTTTGACAGGGAGAGGCAAACAAGGTGTGAGAGAAGCTGGTATGGGGAAGTGGGACGAGCTAGTGGTACAATCAGATAGTTTACAAGGCTGGTAAGTTGTTCCACATTCCAGTGCTGGCTCGGGTGGAGTGTGGTTCAAAGCAAAGTGGTCTGGGGGAACTTGGGAAGCTTAACTAGAATGTGGTCAAGTCAACTTAGCAGGTATTTTGTCCAACTGGTACCAACAGTTAATGTTTAAATTACGGAGAAAATGTTCTTCCGTGACAGAGGGAAAGACTTTTGGTTCAAAGTTTTGAGTAAAACAGTTCATCTTATTTGTAAGGGGCAATGTTATGCTGCTTTCAGTGGAATCCATTTCATTTCAAAATTAGATTTATTTTTTTTCCCCTCAGAAATACTAATTGCTGGGGCGCCTGGGTGGTGCAGTCGTTAAGCGTCTGCCTTCAGCTCAGGGCGTGATCCTGGCATTCTTGGATCGAGCCCCACATCAGGCTCCTCCCCTGGGAGCCTGCTTCTTCCTCTCCTACTCCCCCTGCTTGTGTTCCCTCTCTCGCTGGCTGTCTCTCTCTCTGTCAAATAAATAAAAATCTCAAAAAAAAAAAAAAAAGAAATACTAATTGCTGTCTAGAAAGTATATTAAATAGGATTACTTCATGGGTCCTCTGGTTCTGACTTTTAGAAAAAAAATAGAAATTACTGGATGTTTTGAATGCCCTTGGTCACAAACTACTGACTCACCATATCTCAAGAGCTAAGATTGAAGAAAATTTATCTTCAGTCAGTAGAGACCTTATCGTGCTTAGAGGAAGGAGAACACTACTATATTAAAAGTGGCACCTTTCAGGAAGGAGCAGATTCATGCTCATTCCAGCCTAAACAACTACTACTACGTGTGAGAAAAAGATAAGAACCTAAGGCAGTTAACATTTTGATGCAGCATCATGCAGGAGGAACTTTTTCAGACAAAATTTCAGTTCCTGCTCTGAATCTTGTTAACCGCGGGTATGTGGGCAAGTTCATTTAAACACCCCGACTTCCCATTTTATGTCTTGGAAAATAACTGAAGGTAATAATACATGCCCTACCAACTACTTGCAATTCTTGTGAAGATAAAAAAAAAAGGTAATGGAATTGAGAGACTCCTGTAACCTATAAAATTGGAATATCAATGCAATGTGTTATTATAGATACTTGACAGCATTCCACCAAAATGTAAAAAGAGTTAACGGAGGACACAGGACCCGACATAGCTCTGATTTGACTGCTTCACCTGTTTGAAATCTTAGGTAGTAAAGATTCGATGATTATATTCCTTAGAATTTGAATACAGACTTGAATGTTCAATTCTTAGAGTTGTTAAAAATGTTAACTTTCCCCTTCCTAACTCACTGTTCCACAAAACTTGCAGGAATCAAGGACTACCTATACAAATAAAGATATAATACAAATCGTATTAATAGCAAGTATATAGAGGTAGAAACATACATGTAAGCCCCTTAAAATAATTTTTTATTTAACTGTTTGAGATAATGGTAGATTCGTATGTATGAGACAATGAAAAATATGTATTGGTTTCTGCCCCTGATTCTTGAAATCCTTGTAATTCCTAGATGATAAGAGCACTAGAAGCATCTTTTGTTCTAATATTCGATCTTTGACCCTGGTTCCTGACCCAGTGTTCCTGAAACCTTTGTAATATCCTACGATATGAGCATCTTTTGTTCTAATAAAGCAACTCTGGGTGGGCTCCGAGATGACTCCTGGATGAGCTGTGGTCACCAGAAAGATCAAGCCATGATCGGAAGCGTGGAATTTTTAGCCTCGCCCCCATTCTCTTGAGACGAGAGAAGAGCCAAACACGGAGTTAACGATCATCATGTCTGTGTGGTAAATCGTCCATCAAATCCCCCAAAGACGGGGTTCAGGAAGCTTCTGGGTTGGTGTACACATGGAGGAGTTGGGAGAGTGGGGCACCAGGAGAGGGCAGGGAAGCTCCATGTGCCTTTCCACATAACTTGCCCCATGCACCTCCTCCATCCAGTTGTTTATCTGTATCTTTCATCATATTCCTTTATAACAAACCAGGAAAGGTAAGTAAACTGTTTCCCTGAGTTCTGTGAGCCGTTCTAGCAAATTAATCAGACTCAAGGAGGGGGTCCTTGGAGCTTCTAATATCAAAAGCACAGATGACAACCTGGACTTGGGACTGGTGTCTGGCCTGAGGGGGTGAGGACAGTCCTGTGGAACTGAGCTTTTAACCTGTAGAATCTGACACGATTTCAATGTGCAGGTGGCTTTTGGTGTGAAATGAGTCTCTTATAGACAGCATATAGTTGGGTCTTGGTTTGTTTTGTTTTGTTTTGTTTCGTTTTTTAATCCACTAAGTCAGCCCTTGTCTGTTGATTGGAGCATTTAGTCCATTTACATTCAAAGGAATTATTGATTGATTTGTGTTTATTGCCATTTTGTTACTTGTTTTGTGGTTATTTTTGTAGTTTTTCTCTGATCCTTTCTTCTCTTGTTCTCTTTCATGGTTTGTTGACTTTCTTTAGTGATATACTTGGATGCCCTTCTCTTTATTCTTTGCAAATCTGTTACTGGTTTTTGATTTGTGTTACCACTAGTTTTGCATATAACATCTTCGGCATATAGCAGTCTACATTAAGTTGATAGTTGCTTAGGTTTGAACCCATTCTTGTAGGTAAGTGTTGAATCACTAAATTCTACACGTGAAACTAATATTACACTGTAGGTTAACTAACTGGAATTTAAATAAAAACTTGAAAAAGAAAAAAAAAGATTATTATTAAAATTGTGTCACATCTGACTGAAAAAAAAAAAAAAGTTTGAACCCATTCTTTACTGGTGCCCCAACATCTTTTAGGTACATGATGTTAGATTTCACATCTTTTTATTTTGTGAATATCTTGGCTGATTTTTACAGATGTACTTATTTTTATTGGTTTTTGCTTCCAATTTTTTATACTGTCACTTTTGGTCTTTCTTTTCCACTTAAAGAGTCTCCCCCCCCCACTTTCTTCTTTTTAAGAAGTTATTCTAGTTTCTTTGCCTTTCCATAAATATAGTATAATAATCTTGTATGTATGTATCTATAAAATATCTTGCTGGGTTTTGATAAGAATCAAGTTAAATCACATATCTGTTTAGGAGAATTAAAATCATTACAACATTGAGATTTCCAATCTGTGAACATAGTATGTCTCTCCATTCACTTAGAATTTTTATTTCTCTTACCAACATTTTATAGTTTCCAGCATACAAGTCCTGTACATGTGGTGCTAGATTTATACCTAAATATTTCATTTTTAAGGGAAATGAAGTAAATGGTATTATATTTTTTAGTGTCCATATTTTCATTGCTAGTATACAGAAATACAATGGTTTTGTATATTTATTTTGTATCTTGGGGCTTGCTGAACTCACTTATTACTTCTAGAAGAGTTTTCTAAATATTCTATAAGATTTTCTATGAGGATAATATTGTTACCTGCAATTCATGACAGTTTTATTCCTTCCTTTCCAATCTGAATGTCTTTTCTTTTCTTTTCTTGACTTAATGTTAGATCTTCTAGTATTATGTTGAATAAGAGAGATGAGAAAGAACAATTTTAAAATATTCTTGATCTCCTGGGGGAAGCATTCAGTCCTTCATCATTATGTACAGTATCACCTGTGGTTTTTTTGTAGATGTTCTTTAACAAATTGAGGAAATTTTCCTATATTCCTATTTTTTTGGAATTTTTATAATGAATGGGTATCAAATTTTGTCAAATGCTTTTTCTGAATCTATGAATATAAGCATGTGTTTTTTCTTCTTCAGTGTGTTAATATGGTGGATTACATTAATTGATTTTCCAATATTGCACCAGTTTTCCATATCTGAAATAAACCCCACTTGGTAATGTTGTATAATTCTTTTATATATTGTTGAATTCTATTTGGCAACATTTTGTTAAGAATTTTGGCATCTATATTCTCTAGGGTTGTTGGTTTGTAACTCTCTCACTCACTCTCTCTTAACTCTTTTGATCTGGTATCAAGAACATAGTAGCTTCATATAACAAAATGGGGAGTATTCCCTCCTTTTTCAATTTCTGGAAGCAACTGTATAAAATTAATGTTAATTCCTCTTTGCACATTCATTAAAATTATTCATCGAAATCATCTAGACCCAATGGAATTGGGATTTTTAAAATTATAAATTCAATTTCCTTAATATTTATATTCCTGCTTAACCTATTTCTTACTGGGTTAAGTTGTGGTAGTTTGTGTTTTTCAAAGGAATTGGTCCATTTCATCTAAGTTGTCAATTTATTTTTGTAGAGTTGTTCATAATATCCTCTCATAACTGCAGCTTCTGTAGTGATATCACTGTTTCATTCCTGGGTATAGATAAATGGTGTCTTTTCTTTGTCAGTCTTGCTAGATTTCTCTATTCATCTTTTTAAAGAAACAGTTATTTGTTTTATGGATTATCTCTGTCATTTTTCTGTTTTAGGTTTGGTTGATTTATGTTATCTTTATTATATCTGTCCTTCTGATTGTTTTGGATTTAATTTATGTTTTTTCTAGGTTCTTAAAGTGGTAATCTTTTTATTTATTTGAGACTTTCTCTCCTTTTAGTGTATGCATTTAGTGTTATAAATTCCTCTTTTAGCATTGTTTTAGTGGTACTCCACAAATTTTGATATGTTGTATTTTCATTTTTAACTAGTTTAATTTTTAAATAGCCCCTGAGATTTTCTCTTAGGACCACTGACTACCAAAGTGAGTTGCTTTGATTCCAACTGTTTTCTGTTATCATTTTGTTGATGATTTCTAGTTTGATTCCATTGTGGTTAGAGAACACATTCTGTATGCTTTCAATTCTTCAAAATTTGTTGAGGTTTGTTTATGGCCAGGGTGTGGCCTATGGACAGTCCCTGATTTATGATGGTTTGACTTACGATTTTTCAATTACAATGAACAAAAGTGATATGTAGTCAGTAGAAACCATACTTCAAATTTTGAATTTTGATTTTTTTCCCAGGCTAATGATAGAAGGTAGGATAATTTCCTGTAATGCTGGGCAAGGATCCATGGCTCCCAATTAGCTACATGATCAGGAGAATAAACAACTTATATTTTTATATACTTAGAACCATTCAGTTTTTCACTTTCAGTATAGTATTCAACAAATTACATGAGATATTCAACACTTAATTATAAAACAGGCTTGTGTTAGATGATTTTGCTCAACTATAGGCTAATGTGAATGTTCCAAGTACAATTAAAGTAAGCTAAGCTAAGCTGAGCTCTGATATTTGGTAGGTTAGGTGTATGAAATGCATTTTTTACTTACAATGTTTTCAACTTACAATATCTTTATTGGGAAGTTGAGGAAGGTCTGTATTTTGTTGTATGTTATGTAGGCACTTGAAAAAAATGTGTGCTGTATTTTGTTAGGTTAAGAGTCCTATAAATGTGATTAGTTTCTTTCATTTGATAGTGTCGTTCAGTTATTTTCTACTCTTGCTGGTTTTCTATTTGTTCCATTAATTGTTGATAAGGAAGTGTTGGAGTCATCAGTATAATGGTGCATTTGTCTGTTTATTCCTTCAATCTCATAATTTCTAGCAGTTTTATTCACAAAACTATAATTGCAGATTTGTTTATTCTTTTTGTTTTATCAGGATTAGCAACAAATACTTTGATGACTCCTGCTTGGTAAATCCGCATTTAGGATTGCTATGTCTTCTCAATGAATTGACTCTTTTGTTAATTTATAATGTCTTTCTCTGACTCTGGCAACTATCTGATATTTATATAGCCACTCCTGATTTTTTTCTTTTTATTGTTTGCATGGTATGTTTTTTACTTTCTTTTTGCTTTCAGCTATTATATCATCATATTGAAGTAATTTTTTTAGACAGCATATAGTTCTGTCATGTTTTTAATTCATTCTTCCAATTTCCTTTAACTGGTGTATTCAAAGCATTTACATTTAATATAATTATTTAAATATAATTTACATATAATATAATTATTGATTATTGAGTAGGGGTAAATTCTGGCATTTTATTTTTGTTTTCTCTTATTCTATTTTTTATAAGTTTCCTGTTTTTTAACTTTCCTGTGGGTTACTTGATCATTTTTGAGAATTCCATTTTGATATAGTGTTTTTTATTGAATCTCTTTCTATAGCTCTCTTAGTGATTGTTCTAGGTAATCCATTATATATTTACATAATTTGTCAGTTACTGGTGTCATTTATCAATTCAAGTGATGTGGTATCTCCCTTTATGTCCATTTACCTTCCTGTTTACAATATAATTGCCTTAAATAATTCCTCTACATGCATTTAAAACTACATCAGAGAGTTATTATAATTCTTTATTCAATCATGAAACATAATTTAGAAACTTAAGAGAGGAAAGTCTGTTGTATTTACCCGTATTTTTGCTTATCCTGCTTTTTTTTTTTCTTTCTGATGTTCCAGGTTTCTTCTTTTATCATTTATTTTCTGTCTAGATGACATCCTTAGTCAATCTTTCAGAGCAGGTCTGCTCACAACAAATTCTTTTTGCTTTCTTTCATCTGAGAATCTTTATTTCCCCTTCAGTGCTGAACAATATTTTCACTGGATATAGAATTCTGAGTGGATAGATTTTATTCTTTCGACTTTAGATAAATGCTGCTTATCACTCCTTCTAGGTTCTACAGCTCCTGATGAGAAATAAGTTGAGATTCTAATTGTTTTTCACCATATGTGAGGTGTCATTTCTCTCTCACTACTTTTAAAATCTTTTGCTTTGTCTTTACTTTTCGGAAGTATTACTGTCATATATCTTGGTGTAGATTTCTTTGGGTTCTTTCTGTTTGGGTTTCATTCAGCTTCTAAATTCCATATGTTTATATATTGTGTCAAATTAAGGAAATTTCAGCCATTATTTCTCTGCATACTTTTTACCCTCCACCTTCTTTCTTCTCTCCTTAAAATGTCACAAAATGAATTTTTAAGTTTTTAGTTATACTTCCATATATTCCTGGGGCTCTGTTTCTTCATCTTCAATCATTTTTTTTTTTTTTTTTTGCTGTGTTGTTTATATTGGGCACTTTCTATTGTTCTATCTTCAAGCTAACTGATTTTTTTCCCCTCTGTTTTCTCCATTTTGCTTTGTGAACCCACCCAGTGAGTTTTTATTTTGATTATGTTCTCAGTTGTAAAATTTTCCTTTGGTTATTCTTTGCATCTTCTCTTAATTTGCTGAGCCTTTCTATTTTCTTATTTATTTTAAACATGTTCAAATTTGCTCATTGAAGCATTTTTATGATTACTGTTTTAAAATCTTAGATAATTCTAACATCTCTGTCATCTCAGTGTTGGCATCTATTGGTTGTCCTTTTTCATGCAATTTGTGATCTTCCTGGTTCTTGTTAAGATGCGTGATTTTCAACTGAGACATGGGCATTTTTATATTCTGGCCATTATATTCTGGGTCTTATTTAAACCTTCACTTTCAGCTGCATTGTTCTAACATTACTTTGGCGGAATAAGGGAAAGTGGAGAAAGGGGCACTGCCTCGTTCCTGCCAGGTGTGTTTGTGATATAGGCTCCCATTTGTCTTTGTAGACCTCCAAGGGTGCAGCCTCTCCTTATCATTGGGTGGGAAGGAAGTCCATATTTCCCATGTGGTCTCCACTGACACTGAGGGAGCCTGGAGGATCATTACCTCTTGGTGGGGATGCAAGTCCAGTCTCCCCACTCAGTCTTTTCTGCCACCACCCCTGCAGAAGGCTTTAGGTGCTTCATTGCAGTCTGGCAAGGGTGGAAGCTGAAGCTCAACCTTTTCTGGGGATGGGAGGAGAAGGGCATGGTTTTCTGTGTTATTTGGCAAGAGTAGTGAGGTTGCTGTTTAAGAATGTTCTATTTTATTAGGCTGCCTTTATCCTGGTCCTTTGGCTAGACAGATTAGGCTTTCGTTGGGGTTTTCTTTTGGTCTGTGCCCTTCGCTCTCTAGGTTGCCAGCTTCTCCAAGTCCAGGTCTTAAATACATGAGAACTCATCACCGTTTTGTTCCTTAGATTCTGAGGTTTCAAGGCAGTTTGCCTTCTTTTCTCCACGTTTCAAGGGTTTCTTGTGTTGTTTCAGAGATGATGTCCAGTGATTTCAGTTGACTTAGTGGGAAATATAGGAAAAAGTATATCTGATACAAATCATATTTATAATCTGCATATAGATATACAACCATTATATAACTACATGAAATAATGCCTTTTAACATGTGTTTTATAATTTATACATGCAGTTTTAGCCAGCCACCTCACAAAGTGAAGAACCATGTCTGGGGCTGCTCAGTCCACAAGTAACATTTCTAGAGATATTAAGGCTGTAGAATCTTATCTCAAAAGACCAGTTCTCCTTGAGAGGGAGGGAGAGTCCCAGGTCCGCCCAGGCCACAGTGCTCTCATCTGCTGCCCCCCAGGGCCCACCAAGTTCCTTCTCAGTTGGTCATGTGAAAAGAGAATGATCAGCTATTTCTCAAACTAGCCTACAAGGAACTTACATAAGCTTTGAAGCAGGAAAAGAAATATGTGGCTTAAAATTAAATTTCTCAAATTCGAAATAGGAGGATGTAATATGATACCTTTTTCTTTGTTTGTTTGTGTTTTGGCACCATATGTAACTTAACTTTTTTATATTTTGTATTAACTAGACACACTGCACACAGAAGCTGACTGAAAGACAACATCCCTATTTGCCATCATGATGAATAATCGCACATGTGGCCAAAGGATACAAGCAGCAGTCTTTCTTTCTGGAAGCAATCTTTTCTTTCGTCTCCTCTGCAGCAAGGTTACCTGCCTCTGGCTTGAATATAAGAACTAATCTAAAATGCATGTATACCGCACTTACACACAACATACTTTACAAAAGCACCTGAAGTAATTTATACTTTTTAATTATGCCAAAGTTTAACAAGGAATTATAAACTATTTTGAGAGACAAATTACTAGGGGGAAAAGAGAGGTAAAATAAATAATCAGGAGTATGTAAAATTATAAATCCTATAATTAAACTGTTTCAATTAGACCGATTAGTCAACTGAAAGGAAAATCAATTATTCTGGTAAGGAAGGGAAGAAAGGGAAGGATCATTTGCTGTGTACCTCCCATGAGCTCAGAGTGAACAACGCTCCTTCACATTCATTCTCTCATTTAATTTTCACAAGACCATGAGGTAAGCCTTATTATCGCAAATGTACAGATGAAGAACACAGAGGTTTAAATTCACATAAGTAATAGGTGGCTAAACTGAATTCAAACTCCCTTTTACCTGATAGCATTACTTATATGCTTTTTTCTTATATTCTATACTTATATTCCAAATTCTGCCCATCTCCAGAAAACATTACAACAAACTTAAATTTGGATAATATAGGAGGATACTGTTTGTTCTTTCTTAAGGGCCCCTCTTAGTATTATAAACATCTTTCACTATTTAGTCCTGTCTAAGGGTACGATCCCATACTTAATGTTTGGGGAAAGAGAAACACCCATGGATTAAAAATTATTTCCCAGTTCATTGAACAATTTAATCATGGAAGGTCAAAAGGAGCAGGACATTAGTTCTAATAAACATATATTAGAAATCAAGAACAAATATTTGATAGTTTCTCTAGCCAGTCCTTCATTACCATGCACAAAATAAATAGATCATTTCTGAAGAAAATTTATCAAAATGGGAGAAGAAAAGAAGCCCCAAACCCAGCTCTTTCTCCTGGGAAATTAAACAAACAAACAAACAAAAACCACAATATTAAGAAGGTCATCTTTCCCTACAGGGTTCAATTTCTTAACTGGTAAGAAATAATTATTCTTCATGTTATAACTGTAGAAAGTAAGCCAAAGAAAATGAGTTTTCCCAGAGTTGTACACAATGTCATTGATGAATAAAATAATCTTTGTTTCTGGATTCCAGTTTCTTTTCTATTTAAAAACTCTCTTCAATTTGGAACATATTAGGTTGACAGATATTACCTAGATTTGGCCTGATGTATCAATATGGCTCTCAAATAATCACCACGAGGAAAGCATTTTTAAGTTAAAAAAAAAAAGTAGATCAATCATTACATATCACTCATATGTCAATCAGAATATACACCACCTGTTTACACACACACACACACACACAATGGATATATGGTGAGTGTGATTTTACAACAGTGAGGGCAATACATTAAAAATCTATTTTATCTTATCATTAAAAACCCTAAATTAGATTTAGATTGAGTTGTAAACACAGATTTTTCTAGGAGTCACCAAACTCAAATTACTATTCTAATTTAAAGAAGCTTCACGAGCTGTAGAGAATATGGACAGTATCTCAGGGAAGCAGCAAAGGAAAAAAGAAGAGACACTAACAGTTATCTTACACGACCAAGTGAAAATTATTCAAGTCTCCTTACTGTTCACACTTACTCATCTTTTCTCTACACGTATAGATACAGTATGCACGATGTGATGGCTCACGGATCTAGTAAGGAAGACACACAAAAACAAGATCTTAATCCCGTTAGAGCATATATAACTATCCCATACATTAAATAAGCAGATATCCTGGGTGAAATCAAAAGCACTTGTTCTCTTTTTCTCTCTCTCTCTTTCTCATGTTTTCTGGGTTTTTTTTGGGGGGGTGGCATTGTTTGTTTGTTTGGTCTCTCAATATTCCTATCAAAGTTGTTCTAACTGTGGATGAAAGCAACACCAGTGCCACTACTTTTCTCATCACTTTTAGGTCATAAAATACTGCTTCAATTTCACAATTATAAAGACCAGTTCTATTTAATAAAGACTAGTTCTACTTAATAGTCAAAACTATTAAAATTCATTTAATATTAAAACTTTGTATCCCAAATGTGTGTCTGGGATACTCAGGAAGCCTGCAGCTGAAGATGAAGGCATAGTCATGTGTTTTCCCAACTTTTGCTTGACTTCATCTTCTTTAGCAAATCTCTAAGGGATACTTTTTTTCATTTTTTATTTAAATTCAATTAATTAACACATAGAATATTATTAGTTTCAGAAGTAGAGTTCAAAGATTCATCAGTCTTATGTAACACCCAGTACTCATTATCACTACCACGTGCCCTTTTTAATGTCCATCACACAGTGACCCCATCCTCCACCCCCTTCCCCTCCAGCAACCCTGTTGTTCCCTATGATTAAGAGTCTCTTATGGTTTGTCTCCCTCTCTGATTTCATCTTGTTTTATTTTTTCCTCCCTTCCCCTATACTCCTTGGTTTTGTTTCTTAAATTCCACATATGAGTGAAATCATGTGACAATCGTCTTTCTCTGACTGACTTATTTCGCTTAGCCTAATGCCCTTTAGTTAAATCCACATTGTTGCCAATGGTAAGATTTCTTTTTTTGATGGCTGAGTAATATTCCATTGTATAAATACCACATCTTAGGTATAATCTACCCTCCCTGCTCTCAGAAATTGGTAAAATGTTTCAAATGTACTCTCTCTCAGTGAGTATTCAGTGGATTCTTTGTGTTTAACCCCATTTCTGCCTTTCACATGCAATTTCTGAGAGCTGAAATAAACTTTCAGTCCCTATGTAAAAAAATACAAAGGAAAACATTGTTTAGCTGCTACTTCAAATGGTACTTTTTCCCAAAAAGATAAACCAATGAAACCAGATTACTTATCTAGGTAGCAGCTTACACATCAAGACTATTCCAATATGCAGTTTGCACATGAAGATTTGCTTCGCTCCTCCAACCCGAAGCTGTTATATCTCCTCCTCGTTTTCCTCTCCAATCCAAAGCTGTTACATCTGCCCAAACTCAGGTAGCTGTTGCCATAAAATCATCCAGCTTCACACTATACTTTCCAACTTTCCCTTTGGGTGGACAATATTAAGACTCTGTCAAGATGGTCTCCTCTCTTGCTCCAATTAGTTTAATAAACTCAGCTTTGCTTGATCAACAGGGTTTTCTGGAGATCTGTGCGGTAGACACATGGAATTTTGCCATCTCTTTGACTCACATGAAGGCAGCTGTGCTCTGAGTGGTTACCAATTCCTTCCTCAGCCCCTCTTAACCTGGTTTATCTTCAGCTTCTATCAGCTCAAGTCTTTTAGTCCTCCTAGGCAACCCTGTTGCACAGAACTTACACCTGTAACACCTGGGCTTTTTTTCAGGTGTGAATCACCTTTAGTCTCTAGGAAACACCTTTTTCTGGACAACCTCAAGTGTGCAAAACAAACTTTAGGTGGAAGTCTACAATGTTCCCAAAATAGTAAAGAAGTGTGAAGCTCTCTAATCTCCTAAAGTCCATTTCACAAGTATTGGGGCCAGAGGTTAGCAGCAAATATATAACCTCCTTCTTAGGATTTCACAACTTACATGTCTTAAAAGAAATAGTCCTGACAAATCCTATTTAATTCCTAACACATAAACTCTTATACCATCAATATGAGTGAGAATTTAGGGAGGCCTCCAAATAGTTTAGGCTATCTGCATTGTGTATATTTCACAACTCATGGATCATAGATAACAAAGTTATCTATAATCTTAGAGTCTTAGCCAAAGTATCCATTTTGATATAAATGTTATGAGATTGCTCATTTCTCCTGATGGCATGTCTCCTCTTCTTCATGGTAACATAATTTAGGTATGTTTCCTGAAGACCCTGCCAAAGACTGAATATCCTATCTTTTTTGAAGCTGTTTGTGACTATGTATTTTTCTTCTATCTAATTAAATTTTAAGGAAATATTGTGTACCACTTCCTTATTGCCTATGGAGAAGAAATTGTTTATCCTCCACTTTTTCTTTTCCTTCTTTTAAAAAAAACTGGAACATGGGCTTGGCATGACCCTGCTTTAACCAGTATCCTAGAGAATGGTACAACGATTGATGAAAGAAAATTGGGTCTCTAAAGAACCTGATAAAGCGGAAATTCTCAGCCCTAGATCACTAACCTATGTGAGAAAAAATAAAATCTCTATATTTTTATCTCTGTGTTACAACAGCTCAACCTGCATACTAAACAATAAGCCTCCTACTATACATATAATAGTAGAGTTAAAACCTAAGTATAGTGCTGTCAAAAAGTAGGATAATGAATGTATGGAGAACACTCAGAAATTATCAACATAAATTATTTACAATAGCCAAGCTATGGAAGCAACCCAAGTGTCCATTGATAGATGAATGGATAAAGAAGATGTGATATATATATATATATATATATATATATAATATACAAATATTATATATACACACACACACATATATACAATATATGTGTGTGCATATATACGCACAGTATATGTCTGTGTGTATATATATGTGCGTGTGTGTGTATAAAATGGAATATTTTTCAGCCATAAGAAAGAATAAAATCTTGTTATTTGAAACAACATGCATGGACCTAGAGGATATAATGCTAACTGAAACAAGTCATATGTGGAAGTTAAGAAACAAAGTAAGCAAACAAACAGAGAAAAGGAGACAAATAAAAAATAGACTCTTAAAAAACAGAAAACAAATTGATGATTGCCAGAAGGGAGGTAGGTGGGAGATGATGAAGGGAATTAAGAGTACACTTATCTTCATGAGCCCTGAAAAATGAATAGAATTGTTGAATCGTTATATTGTACACACTTGAAACTAATATAACACTGTGTGTTAATTATACTAGAACTAAAATAAAAAAATGAAACTGTCACACAGCTTGTAGAAGAAAGAAAAATTTGATTCCGATTTAGGGGATACAATAGCTTCTCTGGCCCTTACTTTCATGAGATTTCACTAGATGGCAAAGTGCTTCTACTTCCAAAAGTCTAGAAGTTAATTTCAATATTACAGCAGTGTTGGGAATCGTGGCCTATCATCATTCTTAGGCCCTTCTACATACACCTTCAGGGTTACAGTTTGCCTGTGATTATATGGGGTCTCTCCTCCTAATTTATTTTATTGGGCATTATTTATTTAACAAGATCAAGAAGAGAGGATCCACAGTTCAGTTTGTCCTGTCTCTAACTCACACCTATGGTGTCAAATACACGTTGCAGAAAATAACGTCCAGTTGACCACATGCTAGCAAGAAAAAGAAGAAAAACAAAAACTTCTAACATTGATGTTTCTTTTCAATTCTATGAGCTTAAGTGTTCCACTAGAACATAAACTCAGATTCAGACATATTTTAGAATATCTGATGAAACAGAGGACAGGTGTACCGATGTCAATTTGCTTAAGAATGTTGTGCTGAGGGGCGCCTGGGTGGCACAGCGGTTAAAGCGTCTGCCTTCGGCTCAGGGCGTGATCCCGGCGTTCCGGGATCGAGTCCCACATCAGGCTCCTCTGCTATGAGCCTGCTTCTTCCTCTCCCACTCCCCTGCTGTGTTCCCTCTCTCGCTGGCTGTCTCTATCTCTGTCGAATAAATAAATAAAATCTTAAAAAAATAAAAATAATAAAAATAAAAAAGAATGTTGTGCTGAAAGAAAAAGAGGAAATGGGATTGCTTGGGGCATCTCTGGTAGGAGTGGAAAGGTGGGATGCAGAAGGACAGAGTTGGTGATGTGATGTCTATTCAAGATACTGATTGGCCTGGCTCAAATTGAGATCTGACGTATGACCCTTATGAAGTGAAAGAGTGCAGGTAAACTCCAGGGGAGCAGTTTTCATGGAGTTGTCATAAAACGTTGGAACACAGGCAAGCAATGTTGCTTGAGTGACCAGACAACGAGACACAGAGGAGAAAAACAAAGCTCCATCATATTGAGGACACCTGGGAACACAATGCTGCTTTGTCAGCTCAAAGGCTTCCAATCTGAAGCTTTGGAATTGTTGAAAATCAGAACTTATCAGGCTTTCTTCAAGAATCCCAATACCCATTTTCTCTTATTCTTTAGACTAGTCCATAGGGAGAGTGTATCTAATTCAACATAAGCAGGGGTGTTGGTTTAAACTGCATGGATGCTATGTTTCCACAAAGTAGTTGGCACATTCATTATGACCAAGGAATTCAAATATTATTATAATACTGGTCACCCCGTCAGAAATGCATGATGGAGACAGTGGAAACGTCAGTCAATGCAGTTGGATTATAAGCAATATAATTCTCTGAAGTTGAAAGCTGAGCTGCCTAAAGCTACGATCATTATTTGGGTAGTTTTCAAATACGGACTCATGTGCCAAAAGGTCTTATTTAGTTGCTGGGTTTTCCCCTTTGGTTTTTGGCATAGCAAAGATATTGATGAATGCTGCGGAGCAGACCTGAGCAAACAAGTGTGAAATAAAACAACGAATTTGAATGTAGCTGAAACAAAGTAGAAGATGTATTTCTGAGGCAATGAATTGTCAGTTGGTTCCTGAAAAGTTTGCAGACAAACAGGCCTTAAATAATAAGAAGGTCCCAGGTCCTTCCTTAACATTAGCCACAGAGTGTCAACAATGGAAGTTCAGGTAGCTTTTTGCTTCCTTTTTAATTCTCCACTTGGCATACACAAAACTGTGTCTTCTCACTTGTAGTCTAAGGTTATATTTTCTGTAACTTTTCACTTCAGCAAATTCACAGCACTGAGATGAACAAAATCAAGATTTGATCTCTGCCTTTTGAACCTATGCCCCTGTAGTAATAGTTTTTAGGGAGCTAGAGTACATCAATATAAACAACTTTAAAAATATCATAATTTCATGAGCTGTTAGACTTTAGTTTTATCATTTATTTTCTCACAAGTATTCATTTTTAATATTACGCCTAGAAAATTATCTTTGGCTGGTATTGTTAACTCATCCTTTCTTTCTCGCAAAGAATCTCTTATTCAAACAAAGAAACCTTATTTCTAAAAAAAAAAAAAAAAGAAACCTTATTTCTGAATGATCTCAATGGTACTTAATGTTCATCCATGCCCCGCTCTGTAGCTCTGAAGCATCGTGCTTCTAAATGACAAAAAGAAAGTACATTTTCTCACAATTTATGTAGAAAAAATCTAAAGGTTTGGGTAAGCACAATGGCTGTGCGAAAGTATGTGATTCATTGAATTATGAAACATTTAGAAAATGCCTACTTCTTCCTGCGCTGCCTTTCTGTTATAGTGACACATTAGGACTTTGCTTCCCTATAATTCCAGAATGAATAATAGGGGAACCTCAGGTAGTCAGGGATTATCATCGTGCGGCCGTGCCAAGGCCAGTGCAAACCAATCGTGTCTAATAATGCCACTTTCATTTCAGAAGACATTTATGGGTCACACCTATGGCAGCTCCTTCCAGGGGCATCTAGAAGGCAGCACAGAGCTCTTCATAAATAACAGAAAGATCATGGATTATGTTTTAGTTAACTTTTGCTACAAAACAAATTATCCTAAAACGTAGTGACCTAAAACAACAATAATCACTTTTCAATCTTTCACAGTTTCCAGGGGCCAGGAATTCAGCAGGGAGCTTCTGGTTCTGTGTCTCTCACAAGACTGCAGTCAGAGATTGGTGAGAAACTATAGGGTTTGTTTCCTCGGCAGCCCACCCACAGGGCCAGCTGGTTGATGCAGACCGTTGGCCAGGAGCCCCAGCTCCTGTCCACTGGGGCTCTTCCACATGGCTGCTTGCAGGACTTTGCAGTATGACTATGGCTTTCCCCAGAACACATGATCAAGAGACCAAGGCGAGAAGCTGTAATACCTTTTATGATCTTGCCTCAGAAGTTACACGTCACATTCACTGTGTTCTACTGGCCACAACAGTCACTCTGATTCTGTATGGTAGGAGACCCACACAAGGGTCTAAAGAGCAGCAGGAGAGGACCATTGGGGGACATATCTAAGACAAATTCTCTGAAGTATGTTGTACTTTATAATTCTTAAGTTTTTAACCACACAAATGTAGAACTGTCTAAAAACCTAAAAATTCCTATCACATGAGTTCTTCTCCATAGATTAGAAGGAATATATCTTCCAATGTATACACTTCGCATCACTTGACTGACTACAGGGAGAGAAATTGGCTCTCCCTAAAACAAATCACAATATATAGAGTTCTACAACAAACACTTAAATTTTATTAAGAAAGGCAATACAATAGCATTACAGAAAGTTTTAGCAGATCTAACAAAAAGTTACCAATCATAATCCTATGCAACACAACTTCACTTTATGTATTCTCAAAAAAGTGCCTAAATATGTTATTTACATGTTCACAGTAATAATATAAATACGATTTATATCCTGCCTTTTTAACTTAACATTTACTTAATATTTTCATGTTCCACAATTATTATTAGATTAGCTGTATAAATTTCAGATATTACTAGAAAAGTTTAGTATAGCCATATAAGGGGACACTTGTTTGATTTAAAGGATTAGTCAGTGAGAATGCATGTGACCACCAAACTATTCACTAGCTTCTCCTCTAATAACGTAGAATTTCTCATGAACGGCAGTTACACAGAAAGATGTTTACTACATTTAAATATGTAATCTAATAGATAAGACCCTGATCATGGAGTAATATAATTTCCTAAAATTGTTGCTCCTTAATAAGGTTCCTTATTTCCAATTGTTGAAATACTCATTAAATACGGCAATATTTGCTTAATAATATTCATACATATTTTCATGCAGATGAGCATTTTAAATCCCAGATATTTTCTTAATTTGCTGAATGATAAACATAGGGATTCTCAATCTCATTGGGAAGACAAACAGCACATTCTACAGACAAGTGACTGAGACAAGAGGCTTTATGCCAGCAGGGAAGAAATAGGGTAAGAAGGAAAAAAACTCCCAACTTGACCTAATTTAGAGCCCAGAAGAGCTCTAAGAATCTCTGAGAATTAATCTTTCTATTTATCCAGAGTGAAAGAAGACAATTAAGGTTACAAAAAATAAAATGTAAATGAGCAGATTTTTTTCTCCTCAGCAATATTCTACCCTGGTTCCTAATAACTGAAGCTTTGTAAGCCAAACTTAGCATTAGAACTTTTTATACTTCTTTCTTGCAGAAAGAAGAAAAAGTGATTTGAGGCTGCATATTTAACTTAAGATTATAAAATGATGTTTAAATTAAAATACAAATGGATAATCATCAAAAAATGTCAAACTTGAAAATGAGATTTTGAAATTAAGATGATGTATTATAATGATTAGTTTATGTGTCTTTCTTCCCTCATTAACCTGGGAGTTCCATCAGAGGAAGATTCACCTTGTATTTCTGTCACCAAGAACACTGTCTATCACATAGACATGCAAGGAACACTCACTAAAATAATTTTTTAAAGTTATTTCCTAATTTAAATGGAAGTAGAGAGTCTCAGCTAACTGAATATGGAACTTGCCTTTCTCCTAAACTACTCTTTGATTCTGTTAATTTCAAAACGTTGAATATTCTGACTTTGACTATGGACAAGTTTGGTTGTCTCTTGTAATTGTTAATGATATTTCTGGTATTATTTTCTATAATTACTTAAAAATATATATCCAGTCTAATATTCAAAAAAGCATACCTCCACACATATATGCAAGCATGTACATATACGAACACGTATATGTATACACCAATACACAGGAACAAACCTACATAAAACTGGATAGAAGTCATCCTCTCTCCCACATCTTCAATCTCACTTTAAAACCAATCTCTTTTCAATGTTTATATTTTTAGTTCCATTTGATGGCTGTCTCCATTTCTCTGAATAGAAACTTTTCTTACTTTTCCCAGATTTGTTAATGTTAGACCATATTTATTTGCCATCATGAAACACTGGGATATTACATTAAAAATGGAGATAGTATGCCATTCAGATTGCCTCTTCAGGATTAAAGCATTATGATTTCTAGTTTTTCCATCGATTACTTTTGGAACTTAACTGATAGTCTTATTTTCTAGTTTCTGTTTCTTTAAATTCAATTAGTATCTTGACTCCTTGTAGGGATATTCTGAAAGTCTTCCATGAGTTTCTCATGCTATACTTCTGTTGGGTATGCTAAAAAGGCAAGGCCCTGACTACTCATTACTAGGGTTGTACTCACAGTGAGCAACCTTGAGGGAGGAGATAATGTCTCCCTCTGGGGCAAAGAGCAGTCTTGCTTAATGCCTGCTATAAGAGATGTGGATTCACCAAGCTTAGTGTCTGCGCCTGTGATGTAAACCCTCTGTGTATACAGCATCCTGCTAGATCCATCTACAGAGCCCTAGGGAGGAAAGAAAAACTGACTCAAACATGATGCTCACACTGCTTGCTGTGCTGTGAGAAATAAGTCCTTTGTCTCTGACGCAGAAGACTTGGGTCTTCTGCCAGAAACAGTGACAGGCATACGTAGCATTGGATAGGAAGCACACATTCCTCCTCAGCCAGCTATGCTCTAATTTTTACATTATTGAGGGTTTTTTTTTAACATTTTCTATTCTAAAACTTTAAACTATGCTCTTCATCTTAAACTTGCTGTATAATCTAAAATCCAATAAAGTTTACATTATTAATAACTATTAAACATTTGGTGTACTAGGATTTTATGTCTATGAATCCAATGTTATACTCCTCAAATCACCCTAAAGAGAATTTTCAGAACATCAAGAGCTCCTTTAGTGTGAAGAGTGTCTCTTTTCTCTGAAGGAAATCTTTTATTACTTCCTTGATATTTTCTTCCATTTTCTTTCTCCTTCTGTACTCCTTTTAGTTGATTGCTATAGTGACTAACTACTCACCTATTCGCCTATTTTGGCCTCTTATTTTTTGCTCTACATTGTTAAAGATTTGTTTAACTTACTTTCCATAATTTTAATTGAATTTTTATACTTATTTTCATATTAATTTTTAGTCTATAACAACTCTTTCTTCTTCTAAGGTAGCCTTGACAATTACCCAGTTCTAGTTTTTTTGATATAATGGTCTGTTGCATCTCTTGGCTTATGGTAAAGTTTATTTACTTGTTTGTTCTCTTCTACAAAATGTTTCTTTTTTCTCCCAGGGTAGTAGTTTTCATTTTATTTAATTTTTTGCCTTTCTTTTTCATACTGAGATTTTCCATATACATCCGTGGTGTGGAGAATGCCATGGTATGCCATTCAGATTTCCTCTTCAGGATTAAAGCATTTATTTGTCCAGTTGCTGGGATGGTTGTCAGCTAACTACTCAGTTCAGTCTACTGCTTTAATTACGTCAGCTGGGTGTTCAACTCAGCCAAAGGGCATGTGCTTTTCCTGAAGCAGCTCACATTCAATGTCTAATCAACACTGGAACATAGAGCCCCAGAGCCCTTGCTTCAAAACTTTGGACTTTTGGGCTACTGGGATAGAAGGACCATCCCAGCTTCAAAGTTTCCTACAGGGCCAGCTGTGTCCACATCATAACTGTATCACAGTAGCATTTCCCCCTTTATCCAATCCTACTGCCTTTCCCCAGGCAACAGATGTTGATCCCAAGACCAATCCTCATAAACTTTTTGCATGCTCTACATTAGATTGGGCTTCATAGGAAACCCCAACTGCGACAAGTAATTGTTGGTTCCCCAATAAAGAAGAATTAAAAATGAGAGTGTGAGCACCCTCTGCTACTACATAAAATGGTACGTGTTCTTACCTTTCCCCGGAACAGCAAACATTTCCGGAAGA
The DNA here is from genome assembly GCF_024610735.1 of Ursus americanus. Taxonomy (NCBI): domain Eukaryota; kingdom Metazoa; phylum Chordata; class Mammalia; order Carnivora; family Ursidae; genus Ursus; species Ursus americanus. Next base: position 41,686,302 of record NC_142145.1, read on the forward strand.
GCTCCATGGCATCTCACTAGTAGGTTTCAACTTAGCATCAGGGGGCTGGGAAGACAGCTATCAGCTGTGTTAACCCTCGGGTGCCAGGTGAGGAGGGCTCTACTTTGGGCACAACAACCACTCTAGAGGTCTTAATCCCCCCAGATTATTTTTAGATAAAGTGCCAAACAATTATTTGTTTTGGGATGCCTGGTAAATCCCTGGGACATAGAGGAATCGACATTTCTATATAAAGCACTTCAATTACAGTAGACTTCTCTTTCTCCATGGTTTTGCTTTCCATGGTTTCAGTTACCCAACATCAACCATGGTCCAGAAGGTCAATAGCAACCTAACACGACGTAACAGTGTCTATTTCATCTCATGATATAGTCATTTTATCTCATATCATCACAAGAAAAAGAAGGGTGAGTAAGATATTTTGAGAAAAAGACCACATTCACATAACTTTGATTACAGTATATTGTTATAATTATTCTATTTATTGTTAGGTATTGTTAATCTCTCACTTGTGTCTAATTTAGAAATTAAACTTATCGTAAGTACGTATAGATAGGGAAAAAAACATAGTATATATAAAGTTTGGTACCATCTGCAGTTTCAGGCATCCGCTGGGGGGTCTTGGGATATATCCACTGTGGATAAGGGAAGGCTACTGTAATTTCTTTATTTTCACCTCAATTTTTTATGTGTTTCTTTACTACAATTATTTCATAAAGTTTTTCTATGCTTCTACCAGAAGGTATGTTCTCATTTTTATTGTAATCTCTCTAGAACATTCTGGGCTCTGAAACCCACTGTCATGTTTTCTCCATTAACATTGTCTCATGCTCTAACTTCCAAAAATTTGTTGAAAGAAATACATCATTCCATTATAGCACTCACTCATTATTCTCTTTATTGTATTAGCCTTATTTCTACATTTTTTAAAAATTTTAGTGAGCTCTACAAGTGGAGAAGTAAAAAAGTACTCACTCTGTTATCCTGAACTGAAATGGCTCACCCAAATTAAGCACTACATTACTAAAATAAAATTTCATGTGTTGTCTAAAAATTGGATGGGATATGTGTAATACATGTTAAGATATAGGTAGCAGTAGCACTATCCAGAAAATCAGAAGATTTGAGTTCTATTGCATATTTCAAATAATTAACCATGTGGCATTGGGCAAGTGATTTCTTTGGATTACATTTTTCCTGTCCCAGATCTTCATTCAAGCAGAGCTATTTAAAATTTGGGGAATGTTTTTAAACATCTGTGATGATTCTAAATCTAGATACAAATCTATAGAGAAAAAAATTAACAACAAAGCCAAAAACTTCAGTTATCTGTTCCTCATGTGTCCATGAGCCAGTTATTGATATGTCCCTGGGAACTCAACTCTCTCTAAACTCTGTTTCTCAATCATAAGTGACGTTCTGCATTTGTATATGATTTGGTAGAGACGAAGGACATTCTATAAGCTTCATTTGCTCTTGATTTCGGCATCTCGAAAATGTTCTGGCCAGATTCCCTCTTAAATGCCAATTAAGCTTATTTTGATGAATATGAGTCATCTGCAGTTTATTGAACATAACATGGAAACAAATTATTTTTTAAAATGAGCAAAACTGGGTCACAGGTCAAACATGAATAAGGTCTTTATCATCTTTCTTGGAACATTTTTGTCATTTAATAATTAAAGTGTCTAACACAATTCCAGCCTTTTAAATGTTAGTAATCTATGTTGGATCAGGGGCAGGGAGGGAGGGCAGGAAACACTGTAAAATTTCTGTTCCAGTATATTTGCTGCAAATTATTATAATATGGTTTTAGATTTTTACTGTGAATAGACAGGATTTCCACCTAACTAGAAATAATGTTACAAAATTCCATCAAAGGGAACTCATTTATGAGCTGATAGGGACTAATAATGACCTCTAACTGTGTGACAGTATTAAGCATTTGGGGCTTTCAAATTTACTTCCTAGGAAAATCTTTGCATATTCATTTTAATTGAATGTCATAATTATTTTTCTAAAATAGTCAAGTAGGAAATATGTAGAAATATCAAATGCCTATTTTTAAAAAAAAGCTATAAAGCATGGATAATCCTAAAACTGTAGCTCTCCATAAAGATTTCCCTGGTCATCTACTTCCAGATACGCTAACAAGATTCACAATATGCCGTTAAAATCACCCTCAGAGCCTGACACCTTTGACATTTGAAAGTAAATTTATTTCTAAGTAGAATCTGCATTTTTACAATTTATTTACTTATGCCATTGACCATGCAGCCACAACTAGGTTCTCTACTACTTGGTAAGTATGTGACCCTGAGTGAGGAACTTAACCTTACTGTGCCTCAGTTCACTCATCTGTAAAATAAAGATAATAATGTTTCTTACCTCATAGGGGTGATAGAGAAATTCAACAGGTTTTAACAAATTAAGCGCTCACCAAATGCCTGACGTAGAGTCAACATACAGTGATCATTAGCTATAATAACAATAATGGTTACCATTATGGTAAATAAGTTACACATTTTTCCTTTATCGTATATTTTTTGATGTTTATTAAATCACCTTTACCTTTTCCATTTCCAAATTAATACTTCGATATCTGCAACTTTTCATAACATTCTACTAATTTTCAAATATTTAATCATCTGAATTGTATGCAAAATAATGCTTATGTAGTGAATTCTATGTGCCAAAATGTACATAAAAACAATATGGGGAAGGTAATTATTAATATGGACCTCCTCACCCTTATAGCACTTAAAAGTTGGCAAACTGCTACCCACAGAAATAGAGCCAAATGAATATATGGACAGTGCCTTATTTTTGGTATAGAGATATCATAAGAGCACAGAAAATAAAGGGCTAAAATTCCACTAAACATGTCACCTAGGTGACACCGGGGGTGGACCTTGAAGGATGTGTAAGATTTCAAGAAATGGAGACAAAAAGAGGGTCATTCCAGTAGAATTAAAAATAAAAACAAAACAAAACAAAAATCTAGAAAATACATAATACAGAAGGCAGAGATATATGGAACTGCAGACAAGTCATATAGTGGTCTAATCAAACTTGAGTTCAGCCATATTTAAAAGGAAAAATTCTCACAGTCACAAGGTTAATTAATTCTTACTATTTTAAAAGTTTATATATTTACATCATAAAACTAGTTTGAGTAGCTTCTGTTAGAATTCTTATCCAAATATGAAATTACAACTTTTATAAATTAAAAACTACCATACCAGTAAAATTCATATCAAAAACATTAGTGCAATGTAATGAATGACATATGTGCAAGTAAATCACTCTTCAAAATATAAAAAAGTTAAAGCCCAGATCCTTTGGGCTTTGGCATGTCTACACATCACCATATGCCTTGTGAAAACTCAGACCTCCCATCATTCTTCTATGCCCAAACAACCAGGATACCCTTATTTGTAGAGCACAAAGACATCATCTAGCAATAGTTGGTACTATGACATTATTTCTGTATTAATCCAACCCCTCTTCTTTTTTAATTTTCTCTCAGCATTTAATATACAGTTGACCCTTGAACAGCACGGGGGTTAGGGACGCCAACACCACTGTGCAGTTGAAAATCTGCGAACAACTTTGACTCGCCCAAAATTTAACTAACAGTCCATTGTTGACTGGAAGCTTTACCGATAACATAAACATTTAATTAACACGTATTTTTATGTTATATGTGCTATTTAATGTATTCTTACAATAAAACAAAGAAAAGAAAATGTTATTAAGAAAATCATTAGGAAGAGAAAATACATTTATGGTACCGTACTGTAAAAAATCCGCTTAGAGATGGACCGTCACAGTTTAGACCTGTATTGTGCAAGGGGCAACTGTAGCCCTACTTGGTGCTGATATAAGCATGAACGCAAATATAAACAACATATTTAAAAAATGCAACAGGTGATCCTAAATATGGTTGCAGAGACATGTACATGTATTTAGAGAAGGTGAAAGGAACACGAAGCCCTGAGAGCTGTCAGCTGTCACCCACAGGTAAGGCCATGGCTTCTCCTCCTGAATATAAATCATTTCACAGACCACCAGCATCAGAAAAGCCTTCTCTATGACCATGATGGAGTGAGTCAAAGAAAGGACCACTTCATAATTATGTATAAGCACAAATAAAACATAAACACATATAAAACCAACCACAAAAAAATGACCAAACATGACACTCTCCCAACTAACATCAGTGACTGCTGTTCCCTTACCAAAGAGAGATTTAGCCTCACTCTGGGCCTCCTACATCCCAATAAAACTTACTAAGACATCAAATTATAGAATTGCCCCCACTTGCTTAGAGTACTTTGTCGGAAGCTTCACTAGACACTCAAAATCCTAACACAAGGTGTAACCCTGTAATAAGCAACTCTCCCTCACTGCCATACTCTTTACTGGTCCCTATCTTGTGATGGTCTCTCTTATTGCAAAAGACACCAATAAACACAACTTAACTACAGATGTCCTTCTGTGGTCTTTGACTAGTGTGAGTTAAATTTATAGACGTGTAGATAGATGATAGACACATGCATGAGGACACACATATATATATATACACATGTATGTGTATGTACAAATATACATACTTGTCTGTGTATGCATATTAGTTTTCATCTAAAGATTTCCATTCTTTCAAAGCCCCAAGTGAAAGAGGACAGTAACTTACATACTTAGAGATATTTGGTTCATATCATGTCACTTACGGACTTTAAGATCAGGTTAAAAACTTTATGCCAGAGGAAATGGGAAGGCAGTGTTTGAAAGACAAGGGGCAGAACCAAATGTTAGAAAAGTTAATGCTTTATGTATTCTATCCATGCAAAATTTATTCCCCCAACATTTTCCTACATGTGTTTCAATTTCCATGCAGTGTGTAAATGTGTTTTCATAAGTCATTTCAATATTAAGGTTGTAGAATGCTTCCCACATATTATTGCATCTTTTTTGACAAAAGATATGAATTAATATTTTGCGGAAAATATGACTTAAGTGACATTTTTTTACACAACAGGTAGCATACCATTACCCCAGTATGAAAGAAAAATGTAGATATAATCTCTTTCATTTAGTAACAAAATAAACACAGAACTTTGAAAGATGTTGGATCCATGCAAATTATACTAGACATTTTACCTCTTTTTCCAACAACCTATTAGTCATAGGCAGTAAATGACTGCTTTCCATACATGATGATTTAGCAATAGCCATCTATTAACAACTCATAGTCTACTTTAGAATATAATGACCCTGAGTTCTTATATCAGCTCTTTTTGTTTATTATCCATCATTCGCATTATGTTATAAATTAGGTTAACCATTCCATGTATATTAATATTTTTAAACACTACATTTGAGACTTAAAATCTGCTCCTATATATAATATTGAAAAAAAGTCCTACACCAGGAGAGAGTGATGTTTAAAGTCTGGAGTTATATTATGATGTTAATAATTTTACATAGTACTTGTAAAAAATTGTAGCATTCCAAAAGACCTACTAAGTTGGTCAAAGTCTGAGTGCAAGAAAATATTGTGTAGGACATGGATAGACACTCAGAAATAGAGGCCTGGCGATACATCATCAAATCCAAAATATCTGTGTATAAGAAAAAAGCAAGACCAGAAAAACAAAACCAAAAAATTCTATTTGCTGCAAGTCAGTGCTAAGACCAAGATTCAGTATTCTTACTCCAAATAGGGAGTGGGCTGGTGGTTACAAAAATTCAAGTGGCAGACAATCACAGCAAATCCAGGGAAGCTCTTGACATCTCAAAGGTCTGATATCAGGCAATAGAGACAAAAATGATGGGTTCAAGGGGAGGAGGCATGTTCTCTACCAAGATAAGCATTAGAGTAATGATGTTAAACCAGAAATTTCCTGACTATACTCTTTCATAGTCACCTTGGTCTTTGAGTCAGAATTGGTTCCAAAGCCTGCATCAGGGTTAAACTTCTAAGTATGGATGAAAGTGATCTGGACCATAACAAACAGAAAATACAAGGGCAGAGCCAGACACCCCCGTAAAATATAATTAGGATTTTTATTCAAATAACTATTATAATTATACACACAATAATTTGCTGCGGAAGTATTCCAGTTTAAGTGAAAACAGCAGGAATTAATCTGCGTAACTCAAAATTATAAGATTTTACTCATCTGTCCCCTAATTAAGATTACCAGCTGATCTACCTGGCTTCATTTCAAAGGAAGTTGGTATATTATTAACTAAATACCATAGATTTTCTCTTTCTCATGTCTTCTACTAACAGTGACACAAATTTGGAAAAGACTAATTAGCTGAAGCATCAACATATATCTCAGAAGAATAAACTTACCACTTCATTTTCTCAGCCATATGGCTGAGAGATCACACTAGGCATGACCTTTCCAGCAGCGAGGTCAGAATTTCATTTATAAATAGATAATTGGAAATCCATCTATCTGCGGTTCCACGGTGCCGAAGAGCTAAGTTTTTCAGAAAAAGCTATTTAAGGACCAAAAGGACAAAACTGATCTTTTTTCAACACCATATGAGCAGGCTTGGGGGGGGCATCTGAAACACTTAAGTAAAAATTATATGAAGTTATGTGTTTGTGTGTGTGTATGTGTATACATGTGTGTATGTGTTTCTTTCTATTTATAATCTGTGAATGTGAAAACTAGCTGTAGAAAAACTAATTAAAATATGTGTTCATAGATATCTTATCATAAATGAATTTCTCAACAACTCAAGTGGCTTTCAAAGATAGTTTTTTTTTTCCGCTCTTATTTTTAGAAGTTCCAAAAAATTGCCTCCTTCCTCAGACATGCTCTCAGTGATTCTCAATCCTGGTTACACATTAGAATCACCCTGGGAATTCTATTAAAATGCTAATGTTATGTCCTACCTTAGAGGTTTGGATTTAATTAGACTGGGGTACAACCCTGGTACTGGTCTTTTTCAAAATTTCCCCCACAGGATTCTCATAAATGGTCTAGGTTGAAAACTGGTCTCCATGATAGGCGTGGTAGACACAGAGATGGGCCCACCCCCCTCCCTCCAAGAGAGAAGCTCCTGTCCAGCTGCCAGAACTGGGGCCAGCAGGCAGCCTCTAGCTGATGGCTCCTTTAGAGGCCGCCTCTGCGGCCGCCAACCGCCTTGCCTGCATTTCACCTCAGCGGCTGAGTGAGTGAGGTGGGGCTACTCAGGTCCCTCTATATCAGGACAGTGAAGGATCCTTGGGGGGGCAGAATTTGCTCCAGATCCTCACTAAGTAGACCAAGGCATTGGCAAATCTGTATCTCTTTCTGCCCAATTCTGTTCGCTTTCCCTAGCTTTCCCGGATGTTGCTTCCTAATAAACATCTCAAACTCCATCCTAGCACCTGCCTCTGTAGATCTCGATCCGTGACAATAGAATGTAGCACGCTCCTGGGTGGTGGTGGCTGCCCCCGTTTTCTGCCCCAGCAGCACTTGATGGTTAAACAGGTGGACTCTGGAATCAAAATGCCTGGATTTACATTCCACGTCTCGGTGGTTTTGTTTCCAGTTATTTATCTCTCTGGCTCTCAGTTTCCTCATCTATAAAATGTAGATAATTATTGTTCCTTACTTGTAACATAATTGTGAGAATTAAAAAGAAATAGCTCAGGGACACCGGGGTGGCTCAGTCAGTTAAGCGTCTGCCTTCGGCTCAGGTCGTGATCTCAGGGTCCTGGGATCGAGTCCCTCATCGGGCTCCTTGCTCGGCGGGGAGCCTACTTCTCCCTCTGCCTGCTGCTCCCCCTGCTTGTGCGCTCTCTCTCTGACAAATAAATAAGTAAAATCTTTAAAAAAAAGAAAAAAGGAAATAGACCAATGAAGTACTTGGCACAATGGTGGACACGTATTAAATGCTTCCTAAATTTCAGCCATTTCCCAGGGAGACGAATTCTATGAATTTGAGGGGACCATCCTCAGGCCATCCCTAGACTCAGAGATGAACATGTGATTCAAGCCACTGAAAATTCTTCCTGGGGAAGAGCTTTTTTTGGGGGGGATGGGGGGAGAGGGTAGCGGTTTGCTTTGTTTTGCTTTTCATTTTCTTTGGGGTAGAATCTGTGTAGCACACTGAATAATGGCCCTGAAGTATCCAGGTTCTAGTCCGCGGAACCTCAGATGGCAGAGAGGACTCTGCAAGTGTGGGTAAAAGAAGGACCTTCAAATGGGAGATTGTCCTGGATTACCCAGGGGACTCTAAATGCCATCACATGTGTGCTTGTAAGAGCGAGGCAGGGGGAGACTGGAAAACGGAGGGGAAAGGTCTGGTGACAATGGAAATAGAGCTTGGAGGGATGTGTTCTGGAGATGGAGGAAAAGGCCACAAGTCAAGGAATACCAGGAGCCACCAGAAGCTGGAAAAGGCAAAGAAATGGAGTGTCCCTTCAGAGCCTCGGAAACAACCGGCCTGCTATGTGAAATGGATTTCATACGTCTGACCTCCAGAACTATACAAGATAAATTGGTCTTGTATTAAGGTATCACGTTTGTCATGGCAGCCATAGGAAGCCAAGACAGTTTCTGACCATCTTAACACCCTTTTTGTTTTAGAATAATCCCCCATTGTGTGGAAATTGTTGGAAAGCAAAGCCCTGTCTCCCTTTTTAGATAGCAAGAGAGGTATTCCTTTACTCCATTCTGGGAGCTAAATGCCTGAAATACTCAGGATTCTTGATAGTAAACCACAGAGACTTACAGCAGTTAGCTTAAGCAGATAGGAAGTTAATTGAAAGACTGCAGAGAAGCTCATAAAAATATGTTGGCAGGACTTGGCTCAACAACATATAAATCCTGTCATATAAGCTGATTTGTCTACCACCCCAGTGAGAGCCTAATACACAGCTGCAGTGACCAAAGTTGAGCCCCCGATCGAAGAACAACCAGACACCTCAGGACAAGCTCGTTCCCTTTAATGTGTTCCACCTTGGAGAGAAGCAATGTGTCATCACTAGAATAGAAACTGATTCTAATTTGGATTTCATCATTCTGTAAGCCATACCCACTATAGTCTTCCGTTCCCCTTTACTTTGGGGGAAATTTTTTTATGTTGTCACTTAAATATATACCAGCACATACATCACACACACACACACACACACACACACACACACACACATCTTTTCTTTACCATACGACTAGGATGTAAATATCTACTAGGAATGGGCAATGTGCTGCTTCTCAGCTTTGGTAAGGTCATCCCTGTGCAGTAGGCTGACACGCAGGCCCCAGGGTAAAGAGCTTGGTCTGAGTGTGGGGTTGCAGGGACCTCAGCTGTGAATATCTGCCTGAATAGGTGATGTGCTCATTCTTGTATTTCCCTCCTCAACTATCATACACTTTGTGGGTGTGAAAAATAAGAGTTTCAATGACCGAAATATCAGGATCACAGTACCTATCAATTGGCAACTATTTTAAATGTTCAGATATGGGTTTTTCATGAATAGTATGTCTATATGTTAAAATCATAGTTATATTTGTCCTTCGTGAGCATGTAATAATAAGGCACTTTTACTGGCCATCTTTGGAGTGTATGGCATTTATTAGGTGCTAACATGCAGAAAAGGTGCCTTCTAATCTTCATGATACCATACTGAGATCTGTCGGAGCCTCCTACCCAGTTGCTAAGCACTGTGCTGTGTAACGTTTGAGTCCTTTTACCAGCTGTCACAGTTAACTTTCATTGACTTTTGAACACAATAAGTGTAAATTTGTGTGCTTTTTTTTTTCCCCCTAGCTGCCTATAGGTAAATCAAGGTATTAGAGGAGTTACAGAAGTGGTTCTCGACTTGGAACAATTCTGCCCCTCCAGGAGCTACTTAGCAATGCCTAGGGACATTTTTAATGGTCGTGACTGCGGTGCAGGGTATTATTGGCATCTGAGGCCAAAGATGTTACTAAACATACCAATCCCTCAATGCACAGGACTGTGGCCACAGACAGGAATTATCTGGTCCAAGGTGTCAACAGTGCTGAGGTTCAGAAATCTTGGGTTCGAGTAAGGAGGGATATACAATAAATATGCTGTTGTGATGAAAAATATTTCTCGGTCTGGTGATAAAAGTGATATCGTTATTCAACCTTTTTCTGTATGCATTCCCTTGACTTGCTATACTGATTTCTATTTAATTCTTTTTTTTTTAAGATTTTATTTATTTATTTGACAGAGAGCAAGAGCACACAAGCAGGGGGAGCAGCATGCAGAGGGAGAAGCAGGCTCCCCCACTGAGCAGGGAGCCTGACATGGGCCTCAATCCCAGGAACCTGAAATCATGACCTGAGTCGAAGTTAGATGCTTAACTGACTGAGCCACCCAGGCACCCTGATTTCTATTTAATTCTTAATGGATTTTTCACATTAATTCAGATTAACTAGGTCTGACTACGTGTCATTTAAAAATTCGGAAGACAAAGGCAGCCCCTAAATAAAAACAGAAAATCTTCCTTCAAATACAAAAGATGAGATTTAATGCTTCAACTGTTACAGAAGGAAAGGTGGAGAGAAGGTACCTAGAAGAAACAGGTGTTTAAGAAGAGCATGTTTTCCTTTTGTCAATAGGAAATAAAACATGTCTGCCTAACAAAATTAAATGATCCAAAGAATAAAACGCATTACAAAGATCAAGAATTGTGACACTATGGTACAACTCAATCCGTCACCAAAACCAGTTAGAAACACCCAATATTTATATTAAGCAGTTCTGTTATACCAAGAACGGTAAACCACTGACATTTCCCAAATGTGTCCCTGTATTTCACTGCATATGGCCAGCATAAAAAAAGTCTGCTATGTTATCATGAAAATGGATAGGATTTAAACCATTTTAGTTTACACTCTACTTTTCCAAGAGCTAGGATAGGCTGAATAACTATATAATACAGAAATAAGCATCTTATTATAATATTACCAACAAAATTACAAGGCCATCAGATAAATGTGGTGAGCCACAATAGGAGTCAAAATATCCATATTCGTCAAAGAAAAGTCCAAACAGTCTTAGTAGTCATTGATTGTTTCTATGCCTAAAAATGTTTGAATAATTATAAGCAGTATGAAGAGTTTGAAAGATATTATACATCTTAAGTTGTACAGTTGACTGTGCCCTCTCTAATTCAAGAAAAATACAAAAGTTGTTTGGATACAAATATTATGATTGTGGAGCCCCAGTTACACATCAACCGATTTTAAAAAATAGATTCAGTTAATTCAATATGCTTTACAATCTTAGAGATGTCTTTTTAGAATCCTATTTTTTTAAGTTTTCATAGATCTATTAGAATAAACCATGTGAAACTGCCATGTTTATAGTCAATAACATCCAAAATCAGCAATTTCCATTGGTCTCACCTGTATTTCCATATTACTAGTAATCCTATTCTGTTTCTCCTTTTATTTTTGTACACATTTGATTCTAACAAATAGGCTAGTGATTAAAAATAAGACTATTGTATACTCTCACATTTTGACCAGATATTTTATTTTGCCATTTTCAGGGAGAAAGAGATAAATGGTGTTGAAGATTTTGATGTACAAAGAGAAGTAAGCAGAAGCCCTGCGATCTATTTTGATATTTGCATAATGAATAATGTACTTCTCTGAGCTACTACAATCTACTTTTTTTTAAATTTTATTTTTTTGAACATTTTATTTACTTGCCAGAGAGAGAGAAAAAGAGAGAGCACAAGCAGGGGGAGCGGCAGGCAGAGGGAGAAGCAGGCTTCCTGCTGAGCAAGGAGTCCAGTGCAGGACTTGATCCCAGGACCTGGGGATCATGACCTGAGCAGAAGGCAGATGCTTAACCAACTGAGCCACCCAGGCATCCTTACAATCTATTTTTTTTAGATGATCTTATAATAAGGTACTGAAATGTCTTTTTTTTTAAAAAGATTTTATTTATTTATTTGACAGAGAGAGAGAGACAGCCAGTGAAAGAGGGAACACAAGCAGGTGGAGTGGGAGAGGAAGAAGCAGGCTCCTAGCAGAGAAGCCTGATGAGGGGCTCGATCCCAGAACGCCGGGATCACACCCCGAGCCGAAGGCACATGCCCAACGACTGAGCCACCCAGGTGCCCCAAAATGTCTTATTTTTTATTAAAGATTGGTTTAATCAAAATCCTTCAGTTTTCCCAATTTTGTATTACAGAGATTTTGTATTATAGAAGTTCGAACCTATAATCATTTGGATCTTTCTCTGAAGGTGTTAGCATTTTTCCCTGTTATTTTTTTATTGTGATAAAATCTACATAGCATAAAATTCGACCATCTTAACCATTTTTTAAAAGATTTTTATTTATTTATTTGAGAGAGAGAGAGCATGAGTGGGAGAAGGAACACAGGGGAAGGGAGAGAATCTCTCAAGCAGACTCTGTGCTCAGCGTGAAGCCTGCCGCAGGGCTCGATCTCACAATCCTACCAAGAGTCAGTCACTCAACTGACTGAGTCACCCAGACGCCCCAACCATCTTAACCATTTTTAAGTGTACAGCTCAATATTATTAAATTCATACACAGTATTGTACAACTATCACCACCATCTATGCCTTTTTCTCATCTCGCAAAACTAAAACCATATACCCATTCAACAAAGTGCTCCTTCCTGCCTCCAGCCTGCCTTTGGCAACAACCATTCTACTTTCTGTCTCTATGATTTTGGATTTTGACTACCCTAAATAACTTGTATAAGTGGAATCACACACTATTTGTCTTTTTGTGACTAGCACATTTCTCTTAACCATGTCCTCAAGGTTCTTTCATGCTGTAGCATGTCAGAATTCCCTTCCTTTTCAGACTGAATAATATTCCACTGCACGTATACCACATTTTGTTTACCCATTTACCCACCAATGGACACTCTGGGTTCTTCTACATTTTAGCTATTATGAATAATGCTGCTATGTACATGGCTATACAGATACCTTTTTGAGACCCTGCTTTCAATTTTGGGGGGTAAATACCCAGAAGTGGAACTGCTAGATCACATAGTAATTCTATTTCCCATTTTTTGAGGAATCGCAATACTGTTTTCTGTAGTAGTTGCACCAATTTACATTCCCAGTACTAATTCACAAGGCTTCCAATTTCTCTACATCCTCACCAACACTTGTTGTTTTCTGGGGATTTTTGAGAGTAGGTATCCTAATGGGTGTGAGGTGATGTCTCATTGCAGTTTTGGTTTACATTTCCCTAATAATTAGTGATGCCAAGCATTTGTTCATGTGGTTATTGGTCATAGGTATATATTTGGAGAAATGTCTATTCAAGTTCTTTCCCCATTTTTAAATTGGTTGTTTGGGATTTTGTTGTTAAAACAGTTTAGAAGTTCTTTATATATTCTGGATATTAGGACCTATCAGGTATATGATTTGCAAGTATATTCTCTGATTCTGTGGGTCGCCTTTTTACTCTTTTGATGCATAATTTTTAAAATTTTCTTGAAGTCCAAATTGTCTATTTTTCTTTGTTGGCCTGTGCCTTTGGTGTCATATCTAAGACATTATCGTTAAATCCAATGTCATGAAGCTCTTGCCTCTATGTTCTCTTCTAAGAGTTTTAGTTTTAAATCTTACATTTAGATCTTAGATCCATTTTAAGTTAATTTTTGTATATGGTGTTGGGGCCATATAGCATTTTATTATTTCTCTTCTATTACGTATTTCATTGTCTAATTGCATTCTGTTTGCTCATCCACGTAGCTTTTCTCTAGTCCTAGATTGTAAGTTTCACCAAGAGAGCGTATTTGTTTCAACTTCATATCATCTTTCACTGCCATAAAATGAAGTGCATAGTTATTTAAAAAATATTTTTTTTTAATTAATGAAGGAATGAGTGAATACATGAGTGTACTACTTCCAAAGATGGCAGACCTAAGGTTTTTAAATCCTATGCTTTGAAATCTATTTAGGTTTTAACTCCTATTCTATGGATCTATTCATGAACTTGTCTGGGGGAAGTAATGGGCTAGAGTGTGAACCAACACTTCAGTATGTGCGATTCTAAAGAACACATCTATTATGGATGATATTGGGATATTTTTAAAACTTGATGTAGAGAAAGTTATATCAAGGGGAAGCTTTTCTCACTTCCCCCTCCTCTGACCTTAAAATCTGAGAGAAGAGAGATGTTGAATTAAAAGAAAAGTTCTAAGGTAACCGAGTACAAAGCCAAGAACTTGTTCTCTGTGAATAAAAATGTTTAGCTCTCTCTGAGACATATAAATAGACTGGAGACTTGTTAATGGCTAACAAGCTGTATTTTGTCATATGTGCAGAATCTCTTTTAAGTCATGCCTCTCATTTAATTTAAAATGATTTTCCTGATGTCTGCTCATTACCTGAAATTAAGAAAACAAAAGTCCTGGGGCGCCTGGGTGGCGCAGTCGTTAAGCGTCTGCCTTTGGCTCAGGGCGTGATCCCGGCGTTATGGGATCGAGCCCCACATCAGGCTCCTCCGCTAGGAGCCTGCTTCTTCCTCTCCCACTCCCCCTGCTTGTGTTCCCTCTCTCGCTGGCTGTCTCTAACTCTTCAAAAAAATAAAAATAAAAAATCTTTAAAAAAAAAAAAAAAGAAAGAAAACAAAAGTCCTAAGGAAAGAAGTGAAGACCGTGTGTAATCCCAACAATGGACTCTGTTAACACACGGCTGCAATCCCTTCTCATCTTTCTCTTGTGTAGATAGGTACACGGGTGTCCAGTAAAAAAAATATGTAGAAAAATAGATACAGACTGAGTTTGACAGTGTGATCACCGCAGAACAAAAACAAGTTAGGACAAGAACACACAAAAACGTTAATGCAAAAGCACAACATCTTCCTACCACAGGCCTATGTTTTGCTTTTTCAATTTAACATCATACTTTAACCATTCCCTTTGTTGCTGAAAAAAATTTTTGAGTGGTCTCAAGAAATTCCTTTTCGTGTATATATAGTACTTAATTTAGCCACTTGTTTATTGTTGAATATATAATTTCTAAGTTTTTAATATTGAAACTCCTGTTACAGAAGCTTTATACTTAAAGCTTTGTTTGCACAGTGATTATTTCCATTAGTAAGTTTCCTATAAGCAGAATAAATGGATTAAAGCCTGTGGACTCTTTCAAAATTTTGATAGTTATTACCAAATTTTTTTTAAATGATGCCAATGTATACTTCTAAAAGCAATGTGTAACCTTACCAACATTAACTATTATTAGACCCTTAAAAATATGTTTGCTCACTTGATTAATGTAAAGCGCCCTCTCACGGTTTTGGTAATGCTATTGTCTTTGATTAGAGCTCAATACATTAAGAAACTGCACTCCAGCTCCAGAATGGAAGAAGCAAACACTAAGCCTTCTTCCAGAAACCCTCCACATCACTTCACCTGTTGTCCCATTACCTTCTGAAAGTTGTAATTTTCCACTGGATGGAGAGGTTTTGTGTCTGTGTTTCTGGGTGGGAGAAAGCAGAGAGAGAAAGAGAATTCAAACTATCACAGTTAATGTATCCATGTTATAAAATTATAATGGTCTGGTTTTATGAATTGCTTAGATTACCTGGGACAGAGAAAGAGGGACAGATGAGGACAAAATATCCTTCCATCTTATTTCTGAGAGATGTTGCTATTTTCTTGAAGTGAAAAATGCCGGAGTGGGCCATTATTTGTTTAATGCCATGTTTTGGAAATGTTGCTTTTAATTTTCTGTGCTGTGAATTTCAATATTTTCTTATCTTCACAAGAACTCTAGTGGGAAATTTGAAGATATTGCATATAGGCTTTGGATCAGCAATATGTTCATCTACAAGTAAAAAAACAAAAAAAAACAAAAAACAACTACAATGACTTAAACAAATACAGCCTAATTTTTCTCCCATAACAAGAAATCCAGACTTCTGTAGTTACCGACAGTTGTTCAACTGCTGAATGATATAAAGCAGGGATTGGAAAGCTACATCCCATGGGCCAAATTTGGTTCACCAACTATTTTAGTAAATAAAGTTTTATTGGAAGACAGCCATAGCCATTCATTCAAATATTGTGTATGGATGCCTTCATGATAGAACAGGAGAATTGATATGTGTGACAGAGATGGTATAGCCCACAAAACCTAAAATATTTATTACCTGGGATTTTACAGAAAAACCTTATAAATCACTTATATAAGGTATGGAGTTTCTGTAATTTTTCGACTTTTCCCTGAGGTTGCAAGGTGGTAGCTATGGCTGATCCCTCCCCATCAGGGAGAAAGGAAGAAGGAAGGAAGGAAGGAAGGAAGGAAGGAAGGAAGGAAGGAAGGAAGGAAGGAAGGAAGGAAAGAAGGAAAAAGCGAGGAAGGGAGAGAGCAGGGAGGAAGGAAGGGAAGGAAAAATAGGTAAAACTAGCTGTATCTGGCCTTTATTATGAAGAAAACAAGCTTTCCCAGAAGGTCCCATCAATACTTATGTCACATTAGCCAGAACTTAGCTATAGGAAAGGATGTAAAAGTGAGTATCTATATTTCTAACCAGTAAGAAAGGGTTGGGAACTCCTGTCCGCTCAGTCCATAAACAATGCCTACCATAGGCTGTTAATACATTTAAACAAAAAAGTTGTTGGAGATTTCAGTTTGGCTTCTGCTCATTTTTTTGCCTCTGTCTTTGTAATTACTAGGGGAACAGTATTAGCAAAGAGAAACAGCTAAAACATTTTAAGTGCCAGAGATGATCAGTACTGTGTTCCTGTTATTTTCGGAATTATTCAAATAAATCATGTAAGACTTCTGCTTCCTTCTATAAGCCCTGGACATTATATATAGAATGGACATAAGAAGATTCTGAAAAATGAAGAGAAAAAGGCAGACCAGCTAAGAACCTGGGTACTCAAAGAACAACATAGCAGCAAGTTCTCTGTTTCCTTTTTGTCTCATATATTCAAGATTAGGTGCTAAAGAAATGGGCACCTGGAAACACCAATAGGCACAGACAGAAAGGAGCCCCGGGAAAGCCTTCTCTCACTATTCAAGGGACCAGTAAACAGGCAGCTTAGAAAAACAGAAAAATTTTAGACAATAATTGTCTTATTCTAACCAAATACCATAGAAATGCTTCCACCCCACCTGCCACTAGCCTAGACTTCTCCTTCTCCAGGTTATAATGAAGCATCATAATTCCTCTGCCTTTGTGGTGTCACCAAAGGCCAAGTAAAGATTGGGACTTTCATTCCCCCTGAGCAGTAATGAAGTGCCAAATCCATGGTGTCAGTGGAGACCACATGGAGAGCCTGGACTTCTATCCCCACCTGCGGGTAGTGAGGTGTCCCACCCCTTGCATGGTGGGGTGGCATCAAAGAAAAAGTAGTGGAGAGTTTGGATTTTTATTACCACCCAACCAGTATCATGGGAGGCTACATGGGGAGCAAAAACAAGGAACTCATGTGCCTCTCAATCAGCATGGTATCAGCAGAGACCTAGTGGAAGCCCTGAACAACCATAGCACCCCACAATATGTAAGAGATTTCCCCTCCCCTGGTTATAAATGGAAGTTAAGTAAGGAACCTAGACTTCCACTTTCATGTGTTAGTAAAGAGATACATCCCTCTTCCCCCCTAGAGCATGGCAGAAAAAGTCTGCTATAATAGAGCCAGTCACACAACATAATTCCCAAGATGTCCAGCTCTCAGTCACAAATTACTTGTCATACCCAGAACCAGGAAAATTTCCAACTGGATTAAAAAAAAGAAAAAAGAAAAAAAAGCAAGTCAACAGTACTAATACCAAGATGCTGCAGATTAGGAATTATCTAATAAGAATTTTAAAGTAGCCATCATAAAAGCATCAACAATCAATTACAGATATGTTTAATACATATGGAAAAAAAGAAAGTCATGGCAAAGAAATCAAAAGACATAAAGAGCCAAATATAAATTTTATTTATTTTTTAATTTTTAAAATATTTCCCCAGATTTATTGAGCTTTAATTGGCTATATATATATATATATATATATATATATATATATATATATATATATATATTTTTTTTTTTTAAGTATATAACATGATGATTTGATAAGTACACACTGTAAAATGATTACCATAGTCAAGGTCATTAACACATGTATCACCTCACATAGTTACTGTTCTGTATGTGTGTGGTGAGAACTTAAGATGTACTCTCCTAGCAAATTTC
This sequence comes from Ursus americanus, assembly GCF_024610735.1. Classification (NCBI taxonomy): domain Eukaryota; kingdom Metazoa; phylum Chordata; class Mammalia; order Carnivora; family Ursidae; genus Ursus; species Ursus americanus. The sequence goes on from NC_142145.1 coordinate 41,704,481, forward strand.
AAGTATTCAAGGCACTATTATTAACTATAGTCACCATGCTGTACATTAGATCTCCAGAATTTCATTTCACAAATGAAAGTTTGTACTCTGATATTTGTTATTTCTTTCTTTCTGCTAACTTTGGGCTTGGTTTGTTTTCATTTTTTTTAATCCTTGAGGTGGAAAGTTAGATCGTTTATGTGAGATTTTTCTTTTTTCTTAATGTTAGTGTTTATTCTATAAATGTCTCTTTTGGAACAGCTTTTGATACATCCCATGGGTTTTAATAGGTTGTGTTTCCATTTTCACTTATTTCAAGATTTTTTTTCCCTTTTGATTTTTTCTTTGATCCATTGGTTGCTCAGGAGCATGTTGTTTAATTTCCATATATTTGTGAAATTTCCATTTTTCCTCCTACTATTGATTTCTAGTTTCATACCATTATAATCAGTAAGGACCTTGATATGATCCCAATCTTCTTAAATTTGTTAAGACTTGCTTTAAAACCTAAGGTATGATCTACTCTGGAGACCATTCCATATGGGTTTGAGGAGACTGTGTATTCTGCTGCTGTTAAATGGAATGTTCTGTTTATGTCTCTTAGGTCCATTTGGTCTAAATGACAGTTGAAATCCGACGTTTCCTTATTGATTTTCTGTCTTGATGATCTGTCCATTATTGAAGTGAGGTATTGATGTCCCCTTCTAATACTGTATTACTATTTATTTCTTATTTCTGATCTGTTAATATTTGCTTAAGATATTTACATGCTCCAATGCTATGTAAATATATACATATAATTGTTAGATCTTCTCGATGAATTCACCCCATTATCACTATATAAGACCTTCTTTGTCTCTTGTTACAGTTTTTTTACTTAGAACCTACTTTGTACATGGGGTATCTTTTTCCATCCCTTCACTTTCAGCGTATTTTGTGTCCTTAAGCTGAAGTGAGTCTTTTGTAAGCAGCAAATAGCTGGGTCTTATTTTTTATCCATTCATCCACTCTGTATCTTTTGATTGGAAAATTTAATTTACATACATTTAACGGTAAGGACTTACTATTGCCATCTTACTAATTGTTTTCTGGCCATTTTTCAGTTTCTTTTTTCATTCTCTCTCTCTTGCTGTCTTCCTCTGTGATTTGATGATTGTCCCTGTGGTATGCCTTGATTCTGTGTGTGTGTGTGTGTGTGTGTATCTACTATAGGTTTTTCCTTGGTGATTAACATGAGGCTTAAATAAAACTGAACTAATAAGTGAAATTAACAATGTCACATGTTAATGTATAAAAGCAATATACAAATATTAATTGTGTCTATTTACTAACATCGAACACATGGAAACCAAAAAACTTAACAGTTACAGTAGTTTGAGAGAGAGAGAAATAAATAGGTCTAAATCAAACAGATCATGAACAGGACTATATGCTAAAAACAACAAAATTTTAATGAATAAAATCAAAGAAGATTTAAATAAATGGAAAGACAGAACATGTTTATAGACTGGAAGACTCAACATAGCAAAGATATCAATTCTTGCCAATCAGATAAACAGGCTTACCTCAATTCTTATCAAAATATCGGTAAGATTTTTTAGATATATGCAAGATTATTCTAAAATTTATATGAAAATACAAAGGAACAGAATAGCTAAAACAATTTTGAAAAAGAAAAATAAAGTGCTAAAGTTGGTCTACCCAGTCTCATGACTTATTACTTAACTATACTAATCAAAACTATGTGGAATAGTCAAAAATATAAGCCTCAATCTAAAACTCACACCTCATACAAAGATTAACCTGGATGGATCATAGATTTTTATATTAAACATAAAACTTTAAAACTTTTAGAAAAAAAAAATGAGAGAAAATCTTCAGGACCTAGGCCTTGGTGAAGAGGTCTAGACTTTATACCAAAATCATGATCCATAACAGGAGACGTTGGTATATTGGACAGTATGAAAATTAAAATAATTTGCTTTGTTATACGAGTGAAAGATATAGTTTGTAAGAAACCACAAACTAGGAGAAAATATTGATAAACGACATCTGACAAAGGATTCATATCTAGAATTCATAAAGGACTCTCAAAACTCAACAGTAAATAAAAACAAACAATTCAATTAGAAAATGAGCAAAAGATACAAAGAAACATTTCCCAGGAGAGGATCTATGGATAGCAAATGAGAACAAGAAAAAATGTTCTACATCACTAGCCATCAGGGAAATGCAATATGAGTTAGGACTACAATGAGGTACACCTCTATCAAAGCAAATAAAATAAAAAATAGTGACAATACCAAATGCTGGCAAGGATTCTGAGAAACTGAACTTCTCCTACATTGCTTGTGGGGCTGTAAAATGGAAAACAGAAGTTTCTTTAAAAAAAAAATGAAACATACATATAACACAGCAGTCTTACTCCTGACATTTATCTCAGACAATGCAAACATATATCCACACAAAACCTGTCCGTGATTGTTCATGCCAGCTTTATCTGCAATAGCCAAAAACTGCAATAACCAAAATGTCCTTCAGTGGGTGAGTGGTTAAATAGTGGTACAACCATATCATGGGATAAAAAGATGAACCATACAAAGCAATAAAAAACAAAAAGAACTATCGATACATGCAACAACTTGGATGGTTCTCAAGTACATACTGAATTTAAAAAGCCAATCTCAAAAGGTCATGTCTTCTATGATTCCATTTGAATAACATTCTTAAAATGATACAATTATGGCTATGAAGAACAGATTAGTGGGTATAGGGGTTAGGGATGGTCAGAGGAAGATGGAGGGGTGAGGAAGGGGGATGAGTGTAAAGGGGTAACACACAGAAAACCTTTGTGGTGAGGGAATAGTTCTCCATCTTGATTGCAGTGGTAGTTACACCAATCTGCACATCTGATAAAATGACATAAAACTATGAACACACAATTTACGAATGTCAATTTCCTGGTTTTGATATTGTACTCTGGCTATGCAAGAAGTCGCCATTGGAGGAAACTGAGTAAAGGGCACAGAGTACCCGTCTGTACCATCCTTGCAAATTCTTTTGAATCTGTAATGATTTTGAAATAAAAAGTTTTGCAAAAATCATGTGGTCTAAATTGTCCTATGCCTGTCCCTATTTAATTAAATGCCACTCACTTGACACTAAAAATTATCTACATCCAGATAAATAAAGCAAAGAAATCAAATTTTCTGTTTGATTTTTTTTAATAAGAAAATGAGGACTTCAGAACATGTCTATAAGTGAGATCTGGGAAAAATCTTTTGCTCTCAAGGCCATAATGTTGACATATTTTAAATGAAGGGTTTGGATTATTAAAAACATAAGATGTTTGACGGTGAGTACTTGAACAGCTATGTATATAAAGGCAGATCATTTTATAGCTTATATAATGATGAGCCCAGAGTATATGTGCGGAGCATAGACATGAGACAGTTAAAAGATCAGCAAAGTGCACATGGAGGTTTCTGTAGGCCTACTTATTTTTTTCATAAATTCTTTATAAAATTCTATTAAACTAAAGCACATAATAATTACGACTTACTATTTAATTTACTCTCGCATTAAGCAATTTTAAATGGTTGATATAGGTAGATGGTTAGGAATTCCTAGCCTACTAGCACATGAATGCTAATTCATATAATTTTTAAAAATAGAGAGACTCTCAGGGAAGCCACAGCCAGGACAGCAGACTAATTTGGTCAGCGAGCTATACATTGGATATTCAGGGACTCAACAATCTCATAGGGCCTTCCAGCTCTAAAATGCTGTGATAAAGACAGTGCAACATCAGATGACATTTTTGTCTCAACAGGACAATTGAGAATAGCTTAATTAGTGAATAGAAATCGTCATGGTTTGATATAATTTTACTTGTCAGAGACTCTCAAATTAGTCTTTTTAATACAGCTCTATGGTATTAACAAGAGATATAAGTTAATGCAAAAGTAACTATATTAGTTACTGCAAAATTGAAAATATCGTAGATCCAGATGACAGACTACATACATGCATTTTTTTCCATGTCCACCCAAAATCCAGCTGCAATACAAGGAAGATGTATAGAAGAAATCTGTAACAACACTGAAAATGGGAAGGTGCCTTTAGCAAACATGACTTTTTTTTTTAAGATTTTATTTATTTATTTGACAGAGAGAGAGACAGCCAGCGAGAGAGGGAACACAAGCAGGGGGAGTGGGAGAGGAAGAAGCAGGCTCATAGCGGAGGAGCCTGATGTGGGGCTCGATCCCGTAACGCCGGGATCACGCCCTGAGCCAAAGGCAGATGCTTAACCGCTGTGCCACCCAGGCACCCCAGCAAACATGACATTTTGACAAATATCTGGACAACTGAACAAATAACAAAGAGAGGCTGAAAGATACACAGGAAAAAGTGGAAAGACAGAGCATCCACTTCATACTTTTTTGTTTTCAAATACGTTCATATTTTCCTTGGTTTTATTGTTACATTTAAATTTTTATCTTTTAGGGAATTTGTTTATGTGTAGAGATATATCTTTATTCTTTTTCCCACTGAACAGTTTCTCAAAAACGTTTGTTGCATAGTCCAACCAATTTAGTCTAATTTCTTCCCCCAAATCAGAGCCTGTGACAGAGGTTGCCTATGTTTTGAGAGCACGTTCTTAAGGGGTAGGAGTGAGGGATGGGGGTCAACAGAGGACTAAAAGCCAGCTCAAATATTATGTAGTGTGCCACAGGTTCGGGTGGCTAGGTGACTCAGTGAGGGACATACTCAGGCTTCTTGCAACATGTGACTCGAAACCATTCACTAGAAACTCAAAAAAGAAGCATTCATTCATTGTCTCCCGTCCCTCTTCACGTGGCACAGATCAAGGTCAACTGCACTCAAGTAGGACTATCATATAAGACTCAGGAGAGGAAACAAGAGATACTCAGCACACACTTACAAAAAGGAGCCAATATCAAGAAGGTCAAAACCTGTGCAGAACAAGGCACCAGGAGTTGGGTTGGAATCAGAGGTCAGGCCAAGATGTAAGGCAGGGCTCCAGTGGCATTGGGCACAGCTTCCTTCAGCACTGATTGGAAGTACTCACTTAACCATACAATAAATTTCCACAGATATATTAAGTCTCTTCCCAGAGCCTTTATTATGTTCCACTGGTCAATTTTATTATTCCTGTGCCAATAAACCCATTTTTTATTATCATAGCTTTATAGTATAAGTTGATATCTGCTAGGGGCATGTCCCTCATGATTGTACCATTTCAAACATGTAATGGCTCTTTTCCATATTTTATATTCCAGATGTACTTCAGAATCACTTTGTTTTTAAAAAAATCCTGTTAGGAGTTGGAGTTAGATTGCTTTGAACTTAGAGACTAATTTGAGGAGACTTAAGAACTTTATGACATTATGCTTTCCCATCCAAGAATATAATATTTTGCCCCATTTGTTCTAGTCTCCTTTTATGTCCTTCAGTTAAGTTTTATATATCTCTTTATACATATATTGCATATTTCTTCCTAGGTTTATATTCAGGTAGTTAACTAGGTAGTTGTTATTAGACTTTTTCCTTTTATTTTCTAATTGACATTACAGCATGACAGAGCTATGAAATTTTATATGTTGATTTTCTGCGTAAGCATCTTATTAAATGAACAAGAGTTATCTGTTTTCACCATTTTCCATTTTCTCAGTTCACTGGGAATTCTAGGTATCCAACCATAGTCTACATCTCGTTTATACTAAGTCCATTTTAATTCCAATATTTTAATGACACTGTTCTTCCTAAGGTCACCAGTTGCTTCCATGTTGTAAATTTATGATTCCTTTGTCAATAGTCCTCCTATTTGATATTTCAGCTGAATCTCACAGAGATGACCACTTCTACCCTCTTGAAATACCCTATTTAATTTGTTTCAGTGATACCTCTCTCTTTTGATGTTTCTTTTATTTCTCCAGTCACTTTTTCCTGGTCTTCTCCTCCATCTTGCTGATTGGAGATCCCCATGATTCTGTCTCGTGCTACATTTGTTTTTACTAAAAACTTCCTTGAAAGACTTCTGTAATGCCCATGCAATTAAACACTCTCCAAAGTTCGTTAATTCCCAAATTTATATTAGCAACCCAGTGACATACCAAAGCTGGAGTGGCAGAGAACCTGCCCCAATAGAAGTAATAAAGAAATGCTTCACCTGTAGATAATTCAAAATAATATCAAAACGGAATAAAAGTCAGTCTGCTATTTAGCATCATTTGTTGGAAATTTTAAATAGTATCAATGATGAAATACTCCTCCCTGGGGGGGGAAAAAAAAGCTTGCTATATTAAGCTCTAAACAATTGCTGTGATTATTGTTGAGTTTCAATAATATATATGTAAGCTTCAAACTAATACATTTTAATTTTATACCATTTAAAAAACAATATTCTAATGGAAATTAATTGGGGAAACTCTTAGTTATACAGTTGGCCCCTGATTTACTTGGACTCACCTACACACATTACCTTCAAGAATAATTTAATGAAGGTTAAATATAGTTTGAGCTCGATCCATGTACACTGTCCAAATCCAAAGGGACTGCATATTCTTGATTTTAAATAGCAGATTCTAAATACCCAATGATAGCGCAGTAATTGTAAAGATGAAAGAACAGAAACCGAGTTATTTCAGTTGTCATCCTGTGTGACTACGTGGCATTTTAATTTGTGCTTGAGGTTTTTCGACTGCAGAAACATGTAAAAACTACTGGAATTAATCTTGAAAAAACAAAGACATAAACATTATTGTAATTTCTAGAATTTATTATGAAATGGGATTTTTATGAATCTGTCCCAAACTTACCATTATGTTTAAGGTTTTCTTTGTATATCTTTTGCTTCCTGTGAAAGAAACTTTGTGATATTAAAATGAATAAATCATCTAGGGAGGAAGATATATTGATAAATTTCCCCCATCCTATTCTCAAGTGAAAAATACGTGATAAAAACACATATTTTCATAAGATCACTGATAAATTTACAGAAGGCTCAAAAACAAAAACTGTAATATTATTATCCATTATGGTAACAAAACAATAGGTAGGTATAATTTATTCCCCTTTGTTTCAAAAAATGCATTAGTGTAATTAAAAAGTATTGTCCCATTACTTTTTCCTTTTGTGCACTAGAATATTTAATTATTTTTACTGAATACCAACACTCAATAAAAATGAGGGGTTTTGTATTTTTTGGTTATTTTTATTATCTGTTTTGTATCAGAATTATTACTAAAAATAATTTGCTTCTATAGAGAAGAGGGATGGCTAGGGAGGTGGGTATACCACTGTAGGATTCAGTACTTATATCTGGGCTCCAGACCTTAGTATCTAATATCCCTTTTTGACATTTCCATTTGAATGATTCTAAATCATTTTATTTTTTTTAAAGATTTCATTTATTTATTTGACAGAGAGAGACAGCCAGGGAGAGAGGGAACACAAGCAGGGGGAGTGGGAGAGGAAGAAGCAGGCTCTCAGCAGAGAAGCCCGATGCGGGGCTCGATCCCAGAACACTGGGATCACGCCCTGAGCAGAAGGCAGACGCTTAACGACTGAGCCACCCAGGCGCCCCAATTCTAAATCATTTTAAGTCAAACATATCTTAAAGTGGACACTTGATATTCTCTTCAAAACCCACTCCTCCTATGTTTTCTCTTATCTCAGTAAGTGATATTTCTATCCTCCCCTTTGTCTATTTTTTTTATTTAATTTAATTAATTTATTTTTTAAATTATAATTTTTTTTTATTATATTATGTTCACCATACAGTACATCCCTGTTTTTTGATGTAGTGTTCCATGATTCATTAGTTGCATATAACACCCAGTGCACCATGCAATACGTGCCCTCCTTACTACCCGTCACCGGCCTATCCCCTTTGTCTATTTTTTTTTAAAGATTTTATTTATTTATTTGAGAGAGAGAGTGAGAGAGAGAGAGATCACAAGCAGGGGGAGCAGCAAAGGGAGAGGGAAAAGCTGACCCTGGGATCATGACCTGAGCTGAAGGCAGACGCTTAACCGACTGAGCCACCCAAGCATCCCTTCCTTTGTCTATTTTAGAAAGTGAGGAAGCACATCTGATTCCTTCCTTTTTTTCATGACTCCTCATTTATGATCCATCACTAACTTCCGTGGCTTCTTCCTCCAAAATACCCCTGGGCTTCTGAACTCCTATCCCCTCTGTCTCTACCCCTCTAGCTCTAGCTCTGGATCTAGCTCTGATAATTCTAATCTAAAGAAATGGTGGTGGTGAACTAAAATACAGGTAAAAGAGAACAGCGTATGGTAAGAAATTGTAATCAAAGTCATTTTTCTAATTTAACATTGTTTGAGATCCATAGCAATGAGAGACCTATAAGGCCACACATGGAATACCATCAATGTGGGTGGTATTAAAAAGGTGAATTTTCCTTCCTAAGATGCCCTGCTCTCCCCACTCCTCAGATCCCCCTCTACCCACCCACATATATCTGAAGCTTAGACTGCTTTCAGATATTGACATAATGCCCACTGGAAGACTCTCTCAAGTGACATGAACTAGAGAGGAAGGAAGAAATAAATAGAAACGAGGATACACAGAACAGTTGTGACAGATGGGAATATAATCCATGATATTGTGGGGAAAGAAAACTTTTTAGAACTAGTGATTTGTGCAAGTGATCTGCACAGCAGGGCTGGATATTGTATATAACTTCAGAGCACTTCACTTGTATGTGCGTGCTTTACTGTTATGCTTCTGAATTAAGGGAAAAAGCTGAGTGGTATTGAATGCCTTTGTGTTTTGCTAAATCAAAGAAATAAAACATTGCTAATTGGTCCTACAGATACCTTACATATAACTGGTTGTAAGCATCAGTCTTTGGGCTGAGCTTTTTATTCTCATGCATTTTTTTTTTAAGATTTTATTTATTTATTTGACAGAGAGAGACAGCCAGCGAGAGAGGGAACACAAGAAGGGGGAGTGGGAGAGGAAGAAGCAGGCTCCCAGCGGAGGAGCCTGATGTGGGGCTCGATCCCAGAATGCTGGGATCACGCCCTGAGCCGAAGGCAGACGCTTAACGACTGTGCTACCCAGGCGCCCCTATTCTCATGCATTTTGACTCTGCTTAGAATTTAGCTTCATAAAGCTCAACTGGACTGAAACCAGGTTGTGAGTGTTGATAATGAGTCTCTGAAAACTCATGAACAATTACCAAGACTAACTTTGTTATACTTCTGACCCAGACATTAAGCAGAGGGCTGACTTTGAGGGATCTGGGATGGCTTTCAGAAGCTTTATGTATTTATCCACCTTTCCCTGTGGACCCTCATTCAGACAGAACAGCTGCATGAAATTCGAGAAAACAAACTCCTAAACCATGAAATCACTAGACAGTGAGTTGGGCCAACACTCTATTTGAAAGAGAATTATAAATTCAGGCAGCTTTGCTTTGGTACTATTCAAATTTGATGTGTATTTTATGGTCCATAATTAAGAGCAACCAAATACATTTATGTCACCAAAGATCACATGTTCAATTTTTAGTAAATGTTGGCTCCTAGAGCTTGGATATACTAGCAATATATGTGAAATACATTAAAGCTGTGACAAAAATGGCCAAGAAAATGTTACTTTTTTTAGAGTATAAATCACTTGACGAGAAAGCCTCAGAGGACTCCTGAGTTCCTTTTCTGTTTCTGTTAAAACTTTGCTAGATATTTGTGTTAGTTTGCAAAAAAAATGACCCAAGTCTTCACCCTTTCAGGTACTCATGACCTTCACCATAAACTCTTCAGGGCTCTCCTGCTCTGACTCTGGGTTTAGCCACCTAAATTGGTTTGGCCAACAGATTTTAGCAAATGTAACACAAGCAGAAGGTTGAAAATTGCTTGCACGACTGGACTTTTCTGCTCCTTGCTCTTCTAAGATTTTCATGGGAATATTTCCAGGCCTGCTGGATAATGAGAGTCACCATAGCCATTCCAGATGAGACTGTTTAGATCTGCTAACAGCCAGCCAACCTCCAGATACATAAGCTAGCCCAGGCAGGATGAGCAGAGCTGCTTAGACGACCCACAGCTGACTGTGGACAAGTGAGCCAACCCACCCCAGATCAACCAAACCCCTCAGACTCATGAGCCAAATCAAAATTTATTGTGCATGTCGCTGAAGTGCTGTGGTTGAGTGTTACACAGCGTTATTGTGCCATTAGATAATGATACCACCTTCTCATCTTTTGAGCAGATTTCAAAGGGCCTACTGCCTTCTACAAGGTTAGTATGATGCAATAAAAATATAGGTATCATAGAAGAATCCAAAGGATCTTCAGTGAGAAGACTGACTTTGAGTGCTGAATCTGTTACATACTGATTTTGTGACAATGCCAAATTATTTAAATTCTCTGCACCAGCCAAGTGGGTAATTGTGGGGATTAAAAGCTGTGTTATGTCAAACTTGCCGTGTGACCTTGGGCAGGTTGCTTAATCGCCTTAATCTCAGTTTTCATTAGTAAAATGAGGTTTAGAACAATTGTTTTCCCTCTAGAGTAATTTGAAGGTTAGAAAAAAGGATATAAAGCATTTAACAGAAAGTTGGGCAGTTAGGAAATGCTCAATATATATGAAAAATTAATATTTTTACTATTAGTTACACGGATAATTTTGACAACAAAAGTAGTGCACTATAGCTCAAAGACTTCCAGGAAAGGGCACCTGTTACTCATGTAGGGCTTCAGGGCCCTGGGTGCAAGAATCTGTCTTCTGGGGCTTCCTTCTATTAACACAGAGTTGTTTCATGACAAATTAGCTAATCGTCCCCTTAGAAGGTGAAAAAGTCTTCGTGGCAAAATGAATTTAAAAATCTGGAGGTGTAAATGTAAAAGGTGAAGGAAGCAGAGAGGCAAAGTACTTCTTAGCCAGAAGGGCCATAAGAAATAGCTAGCAGGAAGCCACTGGGGGTGGTGGGAACCCTCTGGGTAAGACTCAAGATGGAAAAGGCCACCCTGAGCAGGAGGATGCTAAAGCGAGACGAGGGCTGGAATTAAATAATCTTGGGGAATTATTTTAATGAAAGTTTTGAAGTTGGTATTTCTGAAATTGTGTGCCTTTTTCTTTTTATCTTGCGCGCGCGCGCACACACACACACACACACACACACACAACTAGTTCTCCCATGAGTTGATTGGTGCTACAAGTAACATAGGATGTGGGCATCTGGAAAGCCTATGCTGATAGCAGTTCAGATTGCAAAGATGAACGTCTCAAATCAAATATAGCAGAGAAGGAAGAATGAGAAAGAGTACAGAGCTTAGTAGAAGCAGAAATAGGAGAAGAATTCTTCTTAGCATAAAGGCAGAGAAGTGTTACAGCATTCAACGGCTCTAGGAGCCGAAGGCAGACAAAATGAAACAGTTGGCAATCAAATGACAACAACTGAGCACTGAGAGACTTTTAGAAAGAATTTCTCCCTTTTTCTAGTATGGAAATAATGAATCTAAATATTTCAGATTCTTCCATTAGTATGTGGCAATATGAGGAATAATGCCATTTGGAAGAAATAAATATCCAAGAGAACATTTTTTTATACCTCTGAAAGCAAGCCTGAGATTTGCAAAGCCCTCCAGCAAACGATGCCCCAGGCACCATGTCCTTCCTAGATAAGTGGAAAAAAAGACAGCTCTGGACAGCAAGAGGCTGACTCCGAGTTAATGTGCACAGACACGAGCAGTCCAGAGTGAGGATGAGGAAGAGAACAACAGGACTGATGAGGAAAATTTTGTTCATAAGAGCAAATTATAAGGTAGGTGTCACAGCAAGGTAGATGATTTAAGAAAAAATAGTCACACTTTTCATAAGTTCTGTTTCATTTGTGAAATAAAAAATTTTAGTCTGTTACAGCTGATCAGTGATTTGGTGTACCAGAAAGACATTGTCCCCACCCTCACCCAAAAGGGGACATGCCATTATCACCTAATTGCTTCCCTGAGAATTGATTTTCTGTGTCTGCCTTTAGAGTTCCCTACTAAATGGGTCTAAATTTTCCTGAAATTTGATGGAGGGAGCAGTTACAATCAGAGAAGCTAAAAATAAACAGGAAAGGGTCCTGAATCCTGGTCCCAGAACAGCCACCAGCCTGAACCTGGGCATTTAATTCCTCCTCAGCAAAGGCAGGGAGGTTCAATTAAAGAGATGTTATTTGTTAGCAGGTTTCTGACCAGAAACACTGCTCTAAAAAAGTGTTGCAGGACAAGAGTAAAAAGCAGCACAGAAACAAACATCAAGAGAGCACAGGAGTTTCTTTTTACAAAGAAATGGACAACTCAGAAGTTATTCTTTGCCTTCAGCAACAAGGTGGCCCTAAAACGTTAACACAGATCTCCATATGTGGATGCCATACATGTAGACTCATACTGCCAAACTCACTGTCTTCCAAAAGGGCTAGGATATGGAAAGTATCATATTTCCTAATATCATATACAAATTATTGTTCTGAGCTAATTAATTAATGAAACATACGTTTTTGAGCACCTGCTACATAGCAAGTATTGCTCCAACTCCTGGGGATAGAGCAGTGAAAACAAATACACAAAAACGAAAAATCTCAACTCTTACGGAACTTGCTGCGTTGTAATGGAGGAACCTGAACAAATATAAACAGACGATTGATAGATAAATAGATAGATTGATAGATAAATAGATAGATGATAGATAGATAGATATGTGTGTGCACATACACATATATTAAAGATGAAAGTGTTTTGGAGAAAAATAGAAAGAATTCAGGAAGTTTCAGAGGAAGGCTCCAAATTGCTCAGGGTGAACTTCATTGATCTTTGAGGGAAGATCTACAAGAGGTGAGGGCATGGACTTCCCAAGCAGAAGGAACAGCAAGAGGCTGTAATGACTCTCAGGCAGGCACATGCCTGTGTGTTATAGGAACAGCAAGGAGGCTGGTGTGGCTGGAGCGGACTGGGTGAGGGGGAGAGTGGCAGGAGATGAGATCAGAGAGGAAACGACACATCGGATTGAAGTGATCGGCCATTTTAACATTTTTGGCTTTAAGTCTGAGTGAGTTAGCATGTCATGCAGGGTTTTAAGAAGGGAAATGACAAAATACGACAGATTTTCTTTTCAGGTATTCCCTGGCTGCTGTGGTGGTGAGTATAGACTGAAGGTAGGGAAAGGGGTGGCAAAGACAGAAGCAGTTAGAAAGTTACTGCAATCACGTAGGCAAGATATGAGAGCAGAGTGGCCTGGATGAGAGCAATGATCATAGGAATCAGTGCTTACTTTCTGGACAAATTTTGAAGGTAGAATTCACAATCGGTTTGCTGACAGATTAGGCCTGGGATGTGTCAGCAAAAGATGACTCTGCAAAGGTTTTGACATGAAAACTTGGAAGGATGGGATCACCATTAACTGAAATGGAGGACATGGGGGGCAAGAACATGCTTGTTTGGTGAAAGGGGGACTGAAACCAATGTTTGGTTTTGAACATGTTAAGATCAGCATGCTTATTACATATTCAAGGGAAAAATCCAAGTAAACAAGCAGCCTCAAAGCCTGGAGTTCTGGGAAACAGCAAGACTAGAACAATAAATATTGGCATCTTCAGAATAAGTTGGTATATACAGCCATAAGACTGGATGACGTTGGCAAAAGAATGAATGAAAGCAGAAAAGAGATCCATGGATTGATCCCTTAAGCATTCTAATGGTAAGAGGCTGGGCAGTGAAGTGGTACCCACCAAAGTGACTGAGGAGGAGTGGTCAGTAAGGTTGAAGGAAAACCAGGACAGCATGGTGTCTTGGAAGTAAGTGAAGGAAGTATTTCCAGAAGGAAGTTCTCAGGTAGGTCAACTGAGAAATGATGATCGATTTAACAATGTGAAGGAGGTTGAGTGTTGATGAAGTACTATTTTCTCAGTGAAATAAGAAAGATGATCAGCTGGGACGGAGGAAAGGGGAGAGTGTTCAGGGTTCGAGAGGATGAGGAGGTATAAAGCAGTTGCCTAGGAAGGAGGAAGAGGAAGTGGGCAAGGGGCATACAATGCGATTCCTGAGTTCATGATTCCTTCTGTGCCTACAATCATGAATTTCAAGTGGGATTAACCCACCATGGTGTGTTTTCCTCCAGACACATTGAGCTATGACCGGTACTGCCACAGAGTAAGCAGAGTGAGATTTAACCAGAATTGAGGTGAGTATGAGAAAATGAGAGAGACCAAGGGCATCAAACATACACAACAAGGGGGTGACTATGACTGGCAATGAGATTTAAGCTGGACAGAGAGGAACCAGGATGAAGAGAGCTGAAAAATCAATGTATTTTAAGCACCAATGAGAAAAAAAAAAGAGAGAAAGAGTGTTGAAATAAGGGCACCAGGGGAAGTGAGCTGGGAAAATAAGAGGTGGGAGTTTGAATATGGAATTCTTCAAATTAGAATTATGGAGTCACATGTATTGGGAATGCTAAGGCCCAAGGTGTGATGATGAGTGCAAGAGGTTGAAGGAAGTTGTTGGTCAAAATCGAAGGAGAGAGGTTCAAATAATTAAGAGTCTAGGGTATTGAAGGAATAATCTACATGGATATTGAAACCGTGATGAATTATGCCAAGAGCAGTGTTAGAGAATACCAACTATGTTTGGGGGAAGAAAAGCACATCAAATTCTTAAAATTTGTTTTCTTATGTCTGCCTAAGAATTTGTAAAATGGCTTATGGGAATAGATCAACAAGGAGTACACCCTATACTTTATTTGAATTGATTGACGGCAGAAGCTTTATGTTATACTCATGCCTCACATTACTAAGCATTTGAATCTCTCTTGCGCTTTCCTTTGTGTGCTCTGGGCAGCATGTTTTATTTTATTGACCAAAATCTCATTTACAGTTCAATTAATGCAGTGGAGAAAACATGGTACATGCCAAGCCCTTCCATTCTTTATGGTCTGCACTGTGATTCTGGCAAGCCAAAACCAATTAATTCAAAAGAGAGAGCAAAGGAGGGAAGAGATTTAGTTCATTTTTATTAAGAACCAGTTATTCCTCCTGCTCATACAAAATCTGCATGGAAATGTTGATACCAAAGTAACTGTATCTTACCATTCAAGACCCTTTTTAAAATTTTAGTATCTTTTAGCTTACTTTGAGATTTATTAAAAACGCCATTCACAATATTTAAAACTCACATACATAAACAAACAAATATGGAGAGCACAATTTTACTAGGAATAGGTCATATTTTGCTCTCATAAGTGAATAAACAGGTTCACCCACAGTCTATCTACTTGCTAATATTTCCTTTCAGTGTCAGTTGCACGATCTGCTATGCCATCCTGTTCCTAACAAGTACATATACGTAAATCAATCCTATTTCTAAAGTAGAGTGTTGAGAATGTGGACGCAGAATATGGTGCTTGATATCATTTCATATTGTTTGATTTTATTCATACTTCCTTCACTGGAGATCGTAATCTACTATCCACAGTGTACTATCAATTTTGGTGCAAAATTTCTTGTCAAGATTCTTCTTACAAACTGATATTGTAATATGACTGATCTGTTTTCTCTCTACCAACAACTACCTGAAATAATAGATTGCTTTGCTTCTCTACTGCATAAAGGAAAAAGATATGATTTGGCACAAACAATAGCTATCTTTTATTAATGCATGTCCTCTTAAAATAAAACCAGCGTAAGCCGTGGATAAATAAATATGTTAAGGCTCTACATCCTTGAACTTTAAAAGATTGTTTGACATCCTATAACAAACGCTTGTTTTCAAATGTTTCTTTGTCATATAGACAGTGTCACATAATCTTTTTTTAAATGTCTTAAAAATAAACATGTATCAGGTCCAGGGTGAAGGTGTTGTAATATCTTTTCTTAATTTATTTTTGTTTGTCTGAAAGAAGGGCTATTTAACATCCGGATATAGCTGTTGATATGGGAAGGCTATGCAATTATAAAAAGGATTTGAGTTGGTCAGGAATACAAAAAGAAAATAATCAATACTGAATTTCATCATATAATCCATAAAGTAAAAATCTGAACAAACTTCAGAAGAACAGAAATTTTATTTAATAGGCAAAAAGGATTTATAATATCATATGAGATTTAAAGATGACAGCAGAAAGTGAACTGAAATATTTATTTGGAAATAAGGGCAGTGTTCACTTTTGCTTTTTTTTTTTTCCCCTTAGCAATGATTTATATGCATCTTTAACTCTCTTATGATTTCAATAAGACTACTATCCAATGCCTAATTAAATGTAAAATTCTCAGTTTTGGATGTTGCTTCCCATTCACCATCATTACCCTACCTTAAAGTACAAAATAACAACAGAGGGTGCACCCTAAATTCTCAGGAATCTCCACTACCAGTTTCCCAACCACCCTCTTACTTTCCCTGACTCAGAACTCCATCAGGCCCTAGGCTACTGCATGTTTAATTCATGCATCTTTGGCAAGGATTATCTCATCTGCAACTTGAATAATGCATTCTCCTACAATTCAAATTTGTGTTACTACTACCAACGCGATAATAATGTAAGTTCAACATCTGGTGTATGAAGTGGAGAGGCTCTAACAAGGAACAAATGAAAAACAAAAGTACGAAGCAAAAGATCTCTACTGCTTCCTGGAATCTGTGCCAGGTCTAACACTGGGTCAAGTGCAGCTGCCAACTTGCCTGTTTTTGAAGTTCCGCAGCATTTTATCCCTTCTCTCTTTTGGTGGTAAACTCTGTTCCATCTCACAGCTCCCGCAATGGGAGTAAAGCAAAAATGAAAAGAATCTCTATCACTCTCCAAGATGCACTATCTCTTTGGAATTCTACAGCAAGAACTCCACGTGGAGCCCAGGTCTGCATAGAACATGATTAGTTACACTCGTAGTCAACTGAAAGTTCTGGCCAAACCTTCCCAAGCCTGCTATCGCTTCCCACCAAGAGCTGTGAGTTCAGTGAAGCTAGGAAGTGGGCATAAAATGCACCAATACTGATGCTCATTCCCTCTCGAAGTGCTACTCCATTCTCAATAAGAAGCTAGAGAAGATATTCTAGCTCCAAAATATATATGCATTCCAAGGGAGTCCTTTTTGATGTGGCGCATGGAGTTCCCAATTCCTGTCCATGCTAAGAATTGCCAAAAATAGAAGGAAACCCCAAAACAAAAGGGAGGATCCTCCACACAGCATGGTGAAGTATGTAAATCGGATAGTCATGTGGTACCAATTTTCCTCTTCTCACTCAGAAATGGAGCCCCCAACTGTTAATCGAGTACACAAGTACCCGGAATAAAGACCACATAGACTAGCCTTCATTGTACGTATCTACATTCTGGCCAATGGAATACATCCAGAAGCGGTGGTGAAACTTTTAGGGAGAGCTGTGCTGCTGGCATAGAAATGAGATGGTTTAAGCTGGAGGAAACAGGCAACTTGGACCACCAAATGGAAGTCAAACATTGAAGATGATGCAGAAACTATGTAGAACCCTAGTCCTCGAAGGTCATGCAGGACCTGGAAACTCTTATTCAGACTTTTACCTAAGAGAAAAATAATTGCATCTATTGCAGCCACTGTTATATTTTTTCCTGTCATATGCAGATGAAACTAATCATAACTAATACATTAGAGAAGGCTAATTGTCTCATTTTATTAGAAGCATTCAGAAACAATTATGAAGAACTCCTTTTCACAGGTGTTCCTATGAGATGATTTCAACATTATATGCATTTCAAGAAGCATAATAGCATTGGATAATGTAATTAATTCAACCCATTTTGCTCCCTCATCCAGTTCCTCTAAATCCCACAGTTCCCTTTTAAGCTTGTAAGGCAGTGTTGTAATCATTACAAATGTTCACAAAATTTCTGGTTCTCCTTCCAGGCACCTGGCAGAGTTGCCCTTCCATGACCACTTGAAGTCAGCTGGCTATGTGACTAGCTTGACCAATGAAATGTGAGCAGAAGTAACATATGTCACTTCTCCGGGGAAGTTTTCAGAACCCAATGTGAGATTCACAGTTTGTGTGAGATGCCCCCCTCTCTCCCACAGTGGTGATTATGAGTACTTGCCAAGATAGAGCCCCTGCCACTCTGGGTCCCTGAATAAATGTTACGAATGCCCCTGACATTCCACAAATAGCATGAAGCAGAACAAAGAAATAAACGTTATTAAAACACTGATTTTGGGGGCAGGGGGGTTGTTTCTGCAGCAGTGATTAGCCTATCCTAACTGATACGGGTAGCTCCCTGAACAGTTCTTATGATCTAAATCATCCTGTGCTGGACATTATACTGACAGAGAGAAAGAGAGAGAACTTAACAACTTTTAAAGATTGAATCAATGGAAATATCAAAGTTCTCCTATGCCTGAGGATTTTCTCACTCCATAGCATTCCCCACATACCTTCTGAAAACTTTCAAGTCTCTCTTCCTTTTCATGGACTCTTTCTCCCCATCTGTGATTTTCAAGATACTGTTTCATGTGTCTCCTTGATTCTGTTTCCAAACATCTATGAAGGGTGAGTCTATACTACCTCCTTCTACCTGTTTATACCTCTCATCATTGATTTTGGTGATCACTCCTGAATACCCTGCTGGTCTGGTCCTGACCACTCTACTGGAACTGTTGTCTGTGAGTATACCAATGGCTTCACAGTTACCAAAACTAATGGCTTCATCCTCCTCAACTACGTTGCCCCATGGGCCCCTGATGACACTCCTCCATAGCTTTAATGATTACACTTTTCCTGGTTGTCTTCTTCTCTCTAGCCACTTTGCTCCATCTCCTGTCCTGACTACCTTTCTAACTTCAGCCACCACCAAGAGTCTAGCATCAATCTCCTTTCCATTACTCTTTTTTTTCTTTATTTGTCCAGGTGAGCTCATCAGCCCTACAATTTATGAGCTAATGTCTCAAAATCAGTACCTACAGCCACTCAGCAATTACTCAGAAACCTCAGAGAACTTTAGCTTCTCATAACCAAAACAGAAACTATTACCTTCTGCCTCAACTTTGGGTTGCCTTTTCTATTTTCCACCATATGTCAACCCTTAAAAACCTCAGTCATTATTGACTCCTTTTTCTCCCTAATGCACACCCCATCAGTGCCTTCAGTCTATTTCTTTTTCTGTTTCCTTGGCAATTCCTTTGTTCAGATTTGTATTATCTCTATTTGCTCTTGGAAATAGCCTCCTTACTGACCTGCCTGCTTCCTTATCTACTCATGCCAATCTTTCACTCATGAAATCTCCTAAATTATCTCTCCTAATAATATCTCTATGATGTTCTTAATCATATCTTGACCAGATCATCCCTACAAAATGAAGTATGGATTATCGCTGCATTGAAAAAGCCTTCTAAATCTGACTTTATAACTTTTTAGCTTTATGTCCTACACTACCCAACTAGCACTATAATCTAAAAACCTCAGGTGACTCTATGTCTCAAATCTTTTTCTTTCTCAGGTTTCTTATTCTTTGTTACATTTCTCTACTATGCTTTATGTTTCTATATCCTCAAGCAGACCATGAACTACCCTAGAAATTATAGGTAGCGATTGAGATTGAGATTTTGTATATATAATATATATATATAATTATTTATCTATATGATTAAGATAATTATAAGTATTTAATAAAATTAATTATATACAATATATGCTGAGATATATTTTTATATATACTTTTAAGCAACAAGAAATTCTAAGCTTGTATCTTCTTTTGGTAAAAAAAACATCAATAGGCCTGCTATAGTTTCTTTTAACTTTACTACTTGTTTTCCTTCCAGTCAAGCTCTGTGTAAAAACTAGTTTTCACTCTTCATAAAAGTTCATGTTATCAAAAAGCAAATCTTTCATTTAGGCAAAAAGTATTTTATGATCTTTTATAGAAGAGGAAAGTCAGTGCTAAATTACTTAGAAATAGTTTCAGAATGCTGTAAAGTAAAAGCTATAATGAATAACTTGTCCATACTTTGTATGCCGAGACATTTTTGAGCAAATCTTAAAAGCAATGCATAGGGATTTAGTCATGAGACTTTCAGCAAGATTAATGGAAGCAATGCTCCTTAAATCCCCTGGCACCGCTTTGAAAATTTCCCACGTGCTATCAGTGATGTCTTTGTGACTTAAAATTCTGGCTTTAGTTTCAGGTTGCAGATTTAAGGAAGCAATGGATGTGTTTGATATTGACAACCTTGTGGCCTCAATTATATAATAACAGGATATCAGGTTTTGATGATAACCTAGAGACTGATCTATCTGATACTTGAATTCTCTCCACAGTGCTGGTCAAATAATCATGCTACATCCATTTGAGCAGGAAAATCATTGCCTTCCAAATGTCCATTTCATTAGACAAACCAGAGACAAAGATTAAAGTAGCTTAAATTATGATGGTGAAAGATATGAATTTTAAAACTTTACAGAAAGAAAATTTAATCATTGCATAGCTTCCCAAAAACCTTACTAAAGCTTGAAGTTTCTAATGATAATTGAAGGACATTCATGGAAAAGAAGCTTCATATTTATTTAGTATGGGCTCATTAATGTTAGAACATTCTTGAAAGTGGTCTTTCTACAGTTAGCTAGTCATGGAATAGTGCTTGTTCACAGGTATCCTTAGGATGGGACATTTGTGGAAGTGTCCCTCCCAGACAGGAAATTTTAGGGCAGGGAAAGTAATATTCAGGAGGTCCAAGATTAAACTTAAACAAGCAAACGAAAATCCTTATTTTGAAAAATCAAAATTCTCTGGAGGTTTCTAAAACTAATCTTTTCCTTTCAGGGATCTTCCACATCACCAAAACAATGGTGGGGAGTTCTGCAAACTCAGTGTCAGTCTCATCCTTTAAATCTTCAGAGTGGTCCAGCCATTGTATGAGGCTTAACAACCAGCATTTTGAAACCACATTCTTCTACCTCTGTAGTCAAGAGCTGAAATACATTAATATTTGAAAAAAAAATATTTGTTATAATATTTATGACACCATTTTTTCTTGTCAAAATCATTTTAAGCAACTTCTATAACACTTAACTTCCCCTAAATGTGTCACCAGTTTAAGCCAAAAGGATGTCAACAGCAAACATATTTTAACATGAACTATAATCTATGTCTCCATAGAGATCACTGTTTCTAATGCAAGATTCTGCCAAAGTGCCAACCTAAGAAAAGGAAAATCAAATATGTTTTAAGGGGAAAAACCTAGAGTCCAAAGAATAACAAGCGACAATCTAGGTATTTTACACTTCGATTTATAAAGTAACTACAGAATATGCATGTGCATTGTGGGAGAAATTAACACAAAGTTTGCAGGATGAAAAAGAATGAAATGGAATTAAGATGGATGTGATTAGTTTCGTTAAACTGTGCCTACCCTAGTTCAACAAAGAGAGAGAGAAACACAAAACTTCTGTTTGTGCCTCCTTGACACACACATGGCTATTTCGTTGCTGATGTTACGTAAGTGTCTTCATATGTTTCAGTGCTTAGAAGGATGACCAATAGGTTTGTCTTGGTGAAGAGCTAAGTGAACCGTGGGGAAAACATTTTAGGCAGACCCTCCAAAGAGAGGAGATGAAGTGGCATTATTTCAATATTGATGACTTGAGTGAAAGCTGGACATCTGTTCCCTAGCTTTATGTGGGAAACATTTGGCTTTCCTTCAAACATAACATTTATCCTCCATTCTAGGCAAATCATGAACCTTCAATATCGGAGTGCTGTATTTATATTGGCATGTGCTCTTAGACTTGTATGTCTGCTTTGCCGATTGACCACACTCTGAAGAAATATATAGATTAAAGCATAGCAAAATTGCTATTTGTCCATAACCTCAGTATACTCAAGTGGCCCTTACATGCTACCCCATTTTAGCAAAGCCAAAGTACAGAGGTTTAAAGAAACCTTCTAGCATGTATAATTATCTTTGTTTGCGATTACACACTCATCATGACATAATTCATCACAATGCTCCACATGGCTGTGATAGAGAGACATTCCATCTAAAAAATACCCAAAAATCAAACTTTCTCTAGCCACTCTCCACAACCAAGCAGGAAAGTTGTATAATTTACTCTAGGCCGTAGCATTCCGGGATAAAAATAAACTTCTCTAAGCCATAGTTCTGGAGGACAGTATTCTTCCCCAATTTACACAAATGGCACCTTTTCATTTTTATTCATTCTTGGCTTTATATTCAGTCTGATTCAATTAGCTGGGTTCCTTAGACTGTGACACTATGAATATTGCAAAATAAACACTCAGGAAGAGTTTAACCCACACCCTTTTGAGAACCATATATAGTTTCTATGCCTACTTAAACAAAGTGAACCATAAAGAATGCACTGAAGGTTTCTACAACAACTTTCAGTTCCTCTTGCCTAAAATAGAGTAAAATATTAAATCACATGGTTAATATCTGTACTATGTGGATCGTCTGTGTTTATACGTACTGGTCTTCTCCCTTGGGGTCCACTCTTCTCTGAAATGGAAACATTATCATTGACTGCAGGCATGATACAAGTAATTTGTTAAGTTCAGGAATAAATATGTATGGCTTGCATCTTTCTGTAGCTTCATTGTGTGTTTCTTTGGTTGCTCTGTTTGCTGCAATTGCTACTCATAGTCAGTCACTGTATTTGGTGAAATGGGCAATCTTTCTTTCCAGAGAAAGAGTCACTTTAAAATTTGATGTGGGAAATGGAAACGAATTTCCATGTAAGGCTGTTCTAATCTTTACATTAACATATCCCAGCTATTACTCTTTCTAAAGAGAATAAAATGAGATGACTCATCTTTAAAGAATATGGTGAGGTGGCAAGGTACTGTGGGAACCAGTCATTTTGCCTCCTTCACATTCACCTCTGGGAATTCTGTTCACACACATACATTTTATGATTCCTAAGACAGCTTACCTGCATTTTGTGACCTCATGCTCTTGTCATAGCCATTAATTCAGAGGTGAGCACTTGACTCTAGATGGGTCAATATGAGAACTTGGCTGAAAATTTTGCAACTTGGACCTCCAATCTCTCCTTGGGTCCCTGACTTATGTGCTGAAAAGTAAGGGAGCTATCAGATGCTGGTACTATTGACTAAAGAAGTAGAGGAAAGGGGATTGTAATGAAAGAGAAGAATAAATCAAACCACATAACAAAGCAAGGACATTAGAATAATGTTTGATTGTTTCAAATATCTAGGTCCATTCCTCTCCTCAGAGGAATTTGGAGATGCCCTGATAGTCTCATCTTCCCCTAGTATGGACTAGTTTAACATTTCTAGTAAACAAAAGTGTCCTTAATAAAACACTAGAATATAGCTCATATAGCCTTAAAAACCAGGATGTCTTGTTTTCAGGCAAATGGTCCCCCCTAGTGTATTGGATTCTAAGCACCCTGGACCTCCTTCTCCCTAACTCGGCAGATGCAGTCGATTCGCAATGAGCAGAGCACTGGATATGCTGTCAGCCTCTGGCCAAGTGTTATCCCTAGGGGCTGAATTGTATTGTCTACCAAGAGGCTGTGGCAGATGCTTAATGGTCCCATCAAGTCCAATGCTTCACTCTTAGGTTGACAATGCTTACAATATAATAATTTACAGTTCTTATCAAGGTAGCCTGAACCAAGCAGCTAAGTGAATTCTGGAAAAAAGCCCTAGGCAATCAAAAGGCCTGATGGAAGATAATCTGATAAAATAAATTTCATATAAAGGTGTACGTGTGAGACACCGAGTATCACAAGCAAGTTTTACTAACAAACAAAGGATAATACTTTTAAATCTCTTAATATCAAATATTGTATAGATAAGACCTGCTTGGCCTTTTCTAAATTTTCTTTTCTTACAATTGCTCCTGGTTGCCTAGCTACTAGTTGCTTAGTTTTCAGCAGCACTACCCTATAAAATTTTCTACTCTGAGAAATTTAAGGTGAATCCCTGTTTTATGAGGCAGGGCCCAGAGCAAAATCCACTCAATCCCAAGACTCAAGTGAATGAGAGTCAATTCAGTGTGAACATAGAATGCTTGCCATGAGGGGTGGAATTGACTTACACATCAAAGAAAGTTCTTACACGATATGACTTCAGGTTGTGAATACAATCCTTAGTGTTCTCTCCATTTATCTTCCTCTTCCATTGATTTATATAAAAATTCAACCATTCTCTTTAAAACATTAATTCATTAAGAATGAAACTCTCCAAGAATAGGTAAGGTTTTACACTGTTTTCTCTAATGCATACCATGATGGAAATAAATCATTTGAGCAAGTAGTTGAGGAGTGAAGGGACGGGGCCATATACACATATGGGGTCTGTGGGGTGGTAAAGCAGTACCAAAGAGGAAGACTGGGCTTGCTGATCTTTAATTATTTTTTTGCCTTGCCAAAAGGGTCTCAATAACATTCATGATCATTTTAAAGACATGAATGAAGATTATAAACAAGATTATTTTTGTCTTAAGTACTATGTCAAAAGTTTCAGCAAACTGGTATCAAGGGGGCAGTAGGTCAGAACTACTCGTTACTATTGCCCAAATGACTTTTTGTGGGTGTGATTACATGATCACATATTCTAATACATGTTATAAAGGATGCTTTTTTGATGATTTCAACACAAATATAAGACCACTACTAATCACTTATTAAAATGTTATATCCTTCAGAGGAGAAACCATATAAAACTTCATCTCTGTATCTTCTACAATGCCTAGAATAGAACCTGGAAAATATCAGACATGCTAAACACTTCAACTATTAAAAGTTATATAAAACAAAATACAAAGAAATCTAAAAACTCTAGGCTCAATTAGTTGACTTTATATTTAGTCTCAGTTCTTCTTAATCATAATCTTAGATTTCCTCTCCCTAATTCTTTAACAAATGACGAGTCATGAAAAATCATGCTACCCCTTGGCAATACAGACAGCTATCATCTTTTTTTGAAGATCAAATAGTTAATATGTGCTCTTTTACCTTACACTTAACACACAAAACCTAAGGTAGTATTTCCCAAACTTAGATGCAATTATAAACACTTTGAACACAGAATATGGATTAACCACTCATGAAATTCATGCTTTCAGGAACACAGTTTGGGGAAATACTGGTTTAAATTTCCCTATACTTTTTCACCAGGAAATTTATCCATATATCTCAACATTTTCTCTCCTAATTTTCAAGGCTTCCTTTTAGTAATTGGAAGAAAAATTACCATCATTATTATCTTTCCATGTCACAAAGTAACTCCTGATGGCTTGCCTGACCAGCGCTATGCCTCTCAATAAAGAGCTTACATAAAGCTTAATTTAAGTAAATGTTTCACAAGTTAACATTAAAACAGATGCCTTTATTAAAGGTTATAATTTATAAATCTGCTTCCAATTTTTAAAGATCCACAGTCATTTTTTTGCCGAACTGTTAAAAATATATGAAAGTTACAAACCAGAGTGGCTAGCAATCTCACAAAAACTCCAGCATTGGTGCTGTCTATACCCACCCATCCCCACCCACAGCCACCCTTTTAGAATAACCTCTTTTCCAAAATATTTGTTGGAAGCCTTTTATGAGTCCAGCAATATTTTCTGTACTGAAGATACACAAGTGAGGGAGACAAGCAATTAATTCTCTGCCCTCAAATAGCTTATAATCATTAGTAGAGAGATAATTAAAAACAAACCTTCTACCATAAATTTTCCATCCTAAAATCTACTTTCACGGTGCCCTCCTTGCCTCAAATGACTAGCTGTCACTTGGCCTCTACTTTTTGAAGTCTTATCATTCTCTTTGCTATCAGCGGGCCTCCCTTACTTACAGTCTTGGCTTGGAGAAGACACCTGCCACTTACCTTTTTGGTGAGGCATGTGCCCCTCCTACTAAAGCATTCCTCACAATGCTGGCAGATGCTGTACCCTCCCTTTGAACACAGCCATCTGGAAAGAGATATCCAGCCTTACTTATTTAGGCTTTCTGAGCCTCCTTCTACCAGCTTCTGCAGCACTTCTGGCATTTCTATTATACTTAGAGTGGGCCAGTACTTTCTTCAAAATTTCAAAAGTCAAAGTAGCAACATGTTAGCTCCAGAGCCCTTGCTGGGTAATTAAATATTTTAATATTAAGGAGTGCTTCCATATCCGCAGGAGTTCCACAAACTCTTCCCACTCCAGTGTTCTATAATGGTCCTTTTGATCCAGTACTCTCTTGATCCAGTCCTACAAACACATATCTCCAGACTCTTCCTGTGGCTAGGTCCTTTGGCTTTTTATTGGTACAGTATATTTCCACCCATTGCAGGCTCAGCATTTCATCTCTCCAACAAGTTCATGCTATAATTTCACTCCAGTTACAATTCTCGTGGTCAGAAGGAGAGGTCTGGCTCTATTCTAAAAATGGGGGTGGGGACATGTACTATTTTGCAAAGCAGAGGCCCTTCATCATCTTCAAGCACATGGGAATCAAGAAGGCGTAAAGTGCCACTGCAAGGGCAGATGGTTCATGCAAATCTTGAGTTACAGTGTTTTCAAGTACATCCATCCAGGTGTCTCTGTCCAAAGTCTCAGTGTTCCACTTGTTCCAACTAGGTCCCTGACTTTGGCATAAGACTTGCCAGGGCTAAGAATGCCACTTTCTTGGGAGTTCTGTTGTTCTTATAATTAGGTCCTGGTTCCTGGTCCTCTGCTTTTTTTCTCCCTGCTAGCTGCAGGAGATTGAGTTTCTTCATATGTTTCCCAAGAGGTCCTCTGGCTTCCACACTTAACCATTAATTTAATTTATTAAATACATGAATAGCTCCCAACAACAACAACAAAACAACAACAAATTCCATAATCCTTATAATTACCACCTCTCCCAGATTTCTAAGGCACCTGAGATATTGCCTCCCTGAAGCATTTCCTTCTATGGGTATACTGTCCCAGTTCATCATAAATGAAAATGTTTAATGACTGCACCACTACGGTGTACTAAGAGCTTCCCGTATTCTACCTACCACAAGTGATGGGCCTCATTGCAACTGGCCAGTGGCAGTTAAATCTTATTTTAGATTCAGACCCTCAGACCACTCCAGGCACCACTTCTGTTAGGCCAGATTCCCTACAAAACATTTAGACAGATAGATGCCCACAAGAACCTCATTTAAGAGTACCCTTGGGGTCAAATCTGTGGGGTGCTGAAGAAAGTAGGACTAGACTGAGGGAAGAGCTGAACATTGATGCAGCCACAACAGAGGTCTCAGCCTATCCTGCGGGTGCTCTGGCTCTGGGAAAACCCTCCAGAGCAGTCTTGTTTGGGAAGAGAGGGCTGAGTTGTTACTTCAGGCTGAGGGAGTAAGTACTTTAATCTTGAGAGGTGGGTCTGAATAGTGCAACACAGCATTCAGCACAAGCAGAAACCTTTCAGACACGATTAGCAGAAAACAAAACCACATGCACAGCCCCAAGGCAGAATATGGCAATGCCGACACAAGTACGTTATTCGATTTGATGGAAGCAAGATAAAGTAGTGATTTTTAATTTTTTCTTTCCATGAAAAACAAAATGAGATAATTAGTTGAGGATGAGTAAACAAAGTTTGAGGAGAAAAAAAATACGAGACGGTTCTTGAGGATGATGGGACAACAAATTGACAGAAAAGTAGGATAAGATGGCCTGGGACCCCTGAAACTTGCTTGAGATATACTGTCATAGATTTAAGTGAAACCAAACAGCATGTTGGAGTGTTATTCCTCAACAACATTTGCTTTCTCAAGAACAAGCACCGAGGAGGCAGAAAGGTGAGTTTAATGAGGTTGAGGCTCTGCCTGTGAGTACAGTGCTGGGAGGGATAATGGAGTTGACGTTATAGGGAAGGGGAATTATAGCATCTAAACTAAGGAGAGATATTAAGGACAAGAGGAGCACTAAGGACAACAAAAACAAAAATGATAGTCAAATGACTGGAAAATCTTCAAGAGCTAAGTATTTGCAGGAGCAGGTGATACTACACTTGATGAACTAGAAATACAGGGAATGCTGAGTTTATGGTGGATTACATTCAAGAGAGAATCAGGTACACCTATCAGAATGAAAATCCATAGAGCACCTCCATAGGCTTGGATACCCAAGTTGAGGTTGTGGGAGTGATCATTATTAGTGAGAAACTCAAAGATGTGAAAATCCAGAGTGTGGGTTGAGGAATTCACATGACACCGAAGTCATCAAAAGAAAAAAGAAAAGAAAAAAAAAGGTAAGACAGAGGTGGTGAAAAAACTATAAGAATCATGTTAAAATTATCAATAAATAAGGCAGTGACCACACAGTTGGCAGATACCACAACAAGGAGGGGAAGTCCCTTCTTTAAAAAGTTAAACAAAAGTTAAATCACCCCTAGTTTTAGGGGAATGAAGGGCTGAATAAATTTAAATGTTAATAAAAGACAAAGAACATTTACACCATCTTTAGGCATTGTGTTATATGGGGAGTGAGAGAGACAAAACAAAACAGTAGAGGAAACCAACATCCTCAAGCTATGGTCAGGTTTCAATAGAACCAGAAGGGGAAAGGAATGTTCGGAGAAGTTAAAGATCACGCACAATTTTACTGATAACAGAACCTTAGTTCCAGAAAGCATGTGTGTATAGGCAGGGAGGGCAGGGAGTGGGGAGATCAAAGGAGGAATCAGGGAGCTGTGTGAGATTATATCAGATCAGAGGGCGTCCAGAGCCAAATAGAGGTACGTAAAGACAATCCTGTATGTCTTGAGGGGTTTGGACTTCTGGTGAAGACGAGGATCAGAGATATGCACAACATGAAGATATTGATCTCGATGGACTCTTAGGAAAAAAGGAATATTCAGTCTTAATTTTAATATTCCTAAAACTGTCTCAAGGCCATTTGTAATGGTGAAAACATTCACTTGGGAGCTCGGGTGGGCAGTCTCAGGATCCCAGGAATCTCCTTTTGTTTTTCTTAATCCTGGTGTGAATGTGGTCATGACCAGTGAAAGGCCCATGACCCAGGGAAGTCAGGCTTAATTCTACATCTGCTGGCTACAGTGATTGCTTCTAGGATCAAGCTGTGCCCAGGGTTTCTAAACAGAGCGGGGTGCAAGGACTTCTCTTTGGTGACTGAGACATCAGTTTCTGGACCCATGTTCCCTTCCATGTGGAAGAAGTCCACCTGCTGAAGAGAGAATGAGCAACCCACAAAGACAAGCAGAGAGGAAAAGGAGAATTTACTGCATTCCAGTCTTTGAATCCCGTTGTTTCTAATGCCCATGCTGGCCACACCCTTTTATAAGTGGCCAATACATTGTACTTTTTTTTATTACTGATTCAAGTTAGATAATGTCACTTGCAATCAAACATACTCGACTTGTACACACATTAAAAATGAACACTTTTTAAACAGTGGGACAGTTCCGCATCAGAACTCTTGGAAGTTCTAAGTAGAATGACCTTGAAAGGTCGTCTAATCCGTTTCTTTGCCTTCAGGCAGAATGACACTTAAACCATCCAAGAATGCATGTGGATTTTTAATAAATACCATCTGTTGGTGACATATGCCTGTGGGATTTGTATGTGTAAATTACAATTATGAGACACTCAAAAAACTAAAAAAAAACCAACTATACGTTTCTATTGCCTTCTCTGGAAAGTGATGAATCATGTTACAGAGTGCATACTTTGTTTCTCTTTTTGAAAGGGCATTACCAATTACTTCAGTGATTTGATTTTAAACAAAGTAGAAATCGCCTTAATGAGACTATCTCAAAATTTCTGCTTCTTCAAAATATATTCAACTACCATAAAATGTTTAGTTTTAGAAAGTCTTACCTTCAACAAATAACTTGTTTCCTGCCGTTATCAATGCTGTACGGAAGACGAAACACAAGTTCATGAAAAACACACTCCTCCCAGAACAGTAATGACATCATTTCTGACATTATCAAAGGTGCTTCCAGCAAACATTCCACAAACCAGGGCAATGTTGAAGTTTCTTCCATGAGAGCCAGGAACTGTGATCAATGCTCAACAAATAATAAAGGATTTCCTAAAGGTAAAGAGAAAATTTGTTTAGAATCTTAAGATTATGACCAGTAATAGGGTAAAAAAGAATTAAATCTCTATCAAATAATAACACATTAGATAACTTACTATTCCATTATTGTCAATACCATATGAGACTGTAAGTAATATTTGAAATCAGAGTCTATGTAAGGATTGCATATCCAGACATGAAAAGATACCTATTTCAGGCACAACTCTTAAAGGGGTATATATGGCCACTATTCACTCTGGAGGCAGAAAAGTGATCAAGAAATCAGTGGCATCCACCCCGTTCAGGTCCTTCCCATAATGCAGTGTTCCCATAATGCGCAATGGTGCCTTAGGATTTTATAAAGTCAAAAATACAACAAAACAAAACAAAAAGGGTTAAATGAAATTGAATTTCCACGTTCTGTACAATACACAATTTATGTTTCAAATTTTTAATTATGTGTGTTTCAAAATAAGTGTAAGTTTGTCCATGTGTATATCTGTTTATGTACCTTGTGTATGTCTGTATAACTGTATAGCCTGTATAACTATTTTTGTAAAATATCATACTGGGAACACTGTTACAGACTATTTTCCTTAGAATTCTCCAGACCAGAAAGGCACTGTGACACTTCATCTATAATAGACACCAGGCACTGGAATGACTTTGCAGGAATAAAATGTGATATTCAAATCGAGTAAGGAAACTAGTGTCTTTGTGCAATCTACGTATCTCTATATAATAAAAGGAATCATATTTTCTTCAAACACTTTCCTTAACTCAATAAACAACTCTCTCCTACTTCTGTGAAGCCAAATTATTTCACAGTCAATAGTTTCAAGAAATAGCATTTTACATTTACTTTTCATTTTCATGTTTTATATACTATCCATCATTTGTTTAGAATTTAAATAATAATTTAAATAATTTAAATAATTTGCATATTTTGAATTCTCCTTAATTACACATATTAAGATATTAACAAGTTATTTGGAAATTTATCTTGCAGGTTGTAACTTTATCTGTATTTCCCAAATTGGGATCCACTGAACTCTAGTCATAGGAAATATTTGGGAGAGTTTTCGTGGAGAATACATTTGGAAAATGTTTCCATTAATGTATTTAAATCCCTGAGACATGCACACACATAAATTTATGTAATTTTATTTAATCTAACTTTCCCCAAATTTATGCTACTCTAGACCACTCTGAGGGAAACACCAGAGAACGCAGAACTTCCTCGTGGAAACACCACAGGCTACCTTGAGGGAGACACCATTTCTTTCTTTCTTTTTTTTTTATTATTATAATAATAATTTTTTATTATATTATGTTAGTCACCGTACAGTACATCCCTGGTTTCTGATGTAAAGTTCCATAATTCATTAGTTGTGTATAACACCCAGCGCACCATGCAATACGTGCCCTCCTTACTACCCATCACCAGCCTATTCTCTTCACCATTAACTGTAAAGAATAGTCTATTATTCATAGAAATGAGTCAGAAATGAATGTCTGCAGAAGTACTAAAAAGCCAAACAAACAAAAACAAACAAACAAATAGAAAACCTTCACATATTCACATAAGGCTGTGTGAGCATTCGTTCCTCACTGGGTAATTGGAGAAAACCCAGCGAGAATGGCTGGGGATGGTGACTCATCCTGTCTCTTATTTTCCTCCTCACACCTCTTCCCCACACAACTCCGCCACGGTCACTTCTGTGCATCATACTTGATGTACAAATTGCAAAGAATTCTCAGACTTGAAATCCCTAATTGCCCTGAATCCGGTCTGTCTTTGACGTATGTTTTCATTAATTTAATACCCATTGGAGGAGAACAAAATGGAATCCTAGAGAACACTACACTAGGTTTTAGGTGAGATGCTTAGTGCAGGAGCTGCCTTGGCAACAAGCAGCAGCTTTTATGCATGCAGAGAAAACCATGAAGAGAAGACTATAAGTTGAACTCTTCTTGTTCCAAAGAGACCGTAAATGCCTCCCTAAATGCACCTTCTATTTTTTTCTTAGCATTTATCTAAAGTATTTCCCAGCTCTGAAAAAGCCCAGGCCTTGTAATAGTCTGAGTGTATCACAGATAGCTGTTACACTTTTATCTTTATCCTTGCATTTTTCTTACCAGCTTTTAAATATAAAGTTTTCAAATATCTAATCGTCTGAGAGCAAACTAAACAGCCAAAGACCTCATCAAATACTGCACTTTTGTCTTCTCATCAGTCCTTCGTGATGTGTATCACTCCCCCAACTATTTCGAAGTGGCTCTTCACCAACTTCTGCAATTTTTAATGCCTACCCATCAAACTTTTATTTAGACCTTTGGTTTACCAGCAATAAAAATCTGAATAATTGAGGAAATGAGGAGTACTACAGAAATAAAATAATAATCATCTCTAAAGGCATTATAAAATAAGGGGAAATGTCCCACACCAGAACCTAGAAGCTTCAAAATTAATTTTCAGGTTCTGTATTACTGTATTACTCCACTGTTTTACATTTTTAGACTCCATCAGCTACCTCCACAGAACAATAAAGGGAACTGAAGCACTGGATCAATACATAGTGATTACAAAAAATTAGTTCACTACATTCTAACAGGTGAATACACTATATATATTGGTTTGATTGGCTCATATATTAGTGCTTTGCTAAGAGAACAATATTTTAGATTCAAGCCTTACAAGGGGTCAAGTAACTATAGGGAGTTTCCTAATCAGAAACAACAGCCATAATCCAAGCCAGCCATCCCCTAATAACCCACTTTGCTGCTTGGATGAGTGAATATGGATGGATCAACATAGAAAAAAAATCACTATAATAAACAACTCAGTGAATGGCCAATGTCATTTTCATACATATTTGCAGAGATTTTATTCATTCAAATTAGACACCTGCAAATGGCTGGCACTGCCACAAAGCCAAGAGAATTTCTGCAAATTCCTTTTCCTAGTAAGTCATTTTCCCTTCCTTCTTCAAGAAAGATCTAGCCTCCTCCAGGAACATATTTATCACCTGCTCCCTGACTTCATTTAGGGTTAGGGCATCTTCTTCAGGTAAGGGGAGGCTTCACTGATGTGCTCCCTCCCTCTTCCTAACCAGCTCTGGAATAGGAACTTCTCCTATATGCCCTACACTTCATTTCTTCAATGACATTTAACAATAGTATCATCATGACTCAGTGACATATCAACTTGTATATCTTCCCCAGAAGACTGTGCTTTCTGGATGGCAGGACTGGATATTTTCCTTTAATACCGTCATAAAATAGAAATGAATTTATCTTTTTAGTTTGCAAAATCCGATTGATCAACTCTAAGCCTCCATGCACACATCTGGTTGACTGAAAATTAACTATTAGTAATTTGTTGTGGTGGGAGAACTCTCCACCACTCTGATGTTATGCAAGAGTCCCAGGGGTTTTAAGGGACCAAAACATGCAGGTATACCCTTCTGTCCAGTCTACTTAGGACAGTGTTAATATTGTCTGAGCCACAGCACAACTTTCTGTTCCCAGGCCAGTCCTGGGAACAGATATGTCACCAGAAGTCTCAACGTCTCAGCTATTAGAGATCAGCCCACTGACATCTCTGTGTCACACCATCAGAGGCCCATTATCCCTTTAGAAGCTGAATGGGAGCCCATCCCATGTACCCAACACGCATCGAACACATCCACCTCATCGGTCACCCAGAGAACTCTTCAAACTCCCTCGCTCCAAGCACTAACCTTGCTCACTCCGTTCCCTTCGCACTGTCCTTGCTTTAACTCTCTTCAAGGTGAATTTTCCCCAGCAGGAGGAAAAGTAGAATAAGGACAATTTACCTTTGGTCCTACAATGCTCGCCTCTCTTTCCTGAGGTTCGCGTGAGAAAGGAGATGTTAACAACAGTTTCTTTTTTTATTTTCTATTAGCTGACTTGTTAAGCATTCTTCAGAGGAAAAGACTAGCCAGCCATATCAGCAAAAACAAGGAGTCACTGAGGCGAACATGGTAGGCATTAATTCAAGAACACACCTGGGAAGAGGCCGTCTTAGCTGATGGTTTTCAAGTGTTGTAGCCCCTCTGCGGTGCTGACACTGTTGCGAAGATGGATGCATCCGGGTACCTTCCCTGCACTGGGTCAACATTCAAATCTTCCATTTCCTATGAATCGAGTTCCAGATTCACCCCAAACCTAACTGTAGCTCAGCTTCCTCTGTAGTTCTGTTGATAAGGATAAATGTAACAGACGTGCCCGTTTGCTGTGCGCCAGTCGTTTTTCTTACTGAGAAGTAATAAAACGGCATTCTGGTTTTGTAGATTAGTCTCAGGAGCTTTAATAATGTGGATCTTTGGCTAAAGAAATGGATTGTATATAAGCTGACAGTGTGTAGAAGGTGAAAGACCAAATCAGGGTCATACTACTACGGACAGCCGTGGGAGCCCACCAGAAAAACGCCCCATTACCTCTCCTAGGATCATCAAATGCGTTCTTCTCTTCTTGCAGCCTGAACTCACACAAGGGGCTCAACAGCTCACTGTTCAATGGTTAAACCTTTTACATTTTGATAGCATTGTTTAGAGTACAAAAGAAGCCTCCAAGAATTATCTTTCTTAATTCTTGAGAAAATGCTAAGCGCTGCATAGGGAAGTTTATAGGTCTGTTTTACAAGTGAAAAAACTGAGCAACAGAGTTCTGGTGACATTTGAGGTTACAATGCTAGTAACCAGCCAAGCCATAATACGCTTAAAAAAAGTGACTGCAAATATTTTTAACCTGGACATGACATTAATGCCTTGCTACCGAAACTATGCCCCTGAGACACATATAGAAAAATAATAGTTAACAGTTACACAGCCCTTATTATGTACAAGGTACTGCTCTGAGTAATTTACATACATCAACTTGCTTAGTCTTTATGATAATCCTATGAAGTTAGTATAAGTTATTATTCCTATTTTACGGGTGAGGAAAATAAACTTCAGAGAAATTGTGTAGATTGTCCAAGGCAGGAAGTGGCAAAGATGGGAATCAAAGCCAGACGCTGCTCCCCAAACCTATGCTCTTACCCTATGTTATATACTGTGAATATATGAAATCCTTTGTCTGGTTGGATACCATAAATCTTGGATTCTACTTGCGGCTTGATTTGTCATGTCCAAAAGACACCTTTTCCACTTGGTTTAGTAGCCGTGTTTGAGATTTGATTTCTATATTCTTATCTCATCAGGCTTGTACTTGGAAATCTGTCACTTTCTCCAACCCCACATCTGCCAATTTATACTTTCTAACAAAAGGAAAATCCCAAGAACTGACACCTATATTCGCATTTCTAGATTTCCCCAGTCTGATTCAAACTGCTTCCAAATATACGTCCAGTTATGATAGACAAGATGAGATGACATTTTACTCTACTGAAAGACAATTCCTTTGGAATACCAAATATATTGAGTAACATTCTGCCCCATACCTCTCAGACTTCAGATCAACTTATTAAATGCCAACCTGTATTTCAATAGGTATCTCATTCAACTGAATCTTTTGTGATATTTTGGAGAGTATTCTCTCCTTAGGTCCCCCACTATAATTATCCATGTTACCCTTTCATTTGAGAAATATTTATCGAACCACTAATATGTGTAAGAAATAAGCCAAACTGAATCCTCTGAGAAACAAGGCCAAAGTCATAGTCCTTGTTGTCAAGGAGCATACTATTTGTACAGAAATGAGTCTTAGAAGAAGAGTATTATTAGTTGCAAAAGGTTTGTTTTTGAAGAACTCTGAAGGTTTAGAGGAGAGATTATTCCATTTATTTTAAGGCGTCAGGAAGTATCAGAAAGAAAGCACATTTCAGTTGGAGTTGGACAGGAATGCCAAGGAAAGGGGCTCCTCCAGGTTGAGAAACTAGTAAGATCAAAGAGCAGGGGTTCAGACACACCGGAACATTCATGTAGCTTGGCCGGAGCACTGTATGGATCAAAGGATGTAGCAAGAATCATCTGGAAAGGCAGATTGGGGCCAGAGTGTATGCACCTTGAATGTACAGCCTTCATTTCACTCTTAAGTAACTATGGAAGTGAGTAATGCTCCTTTTGTTACATTGCATGGTGACAAAAGAAAGGGAGAGTGGAGTCAGATAAAATTTCCAGCTTTGCCACTTGCTAGTTTGGTGACTTTGCGTAAGTCATTCAACCACTGCAGGTCTCAGGCTCATCTGTGAAATGATAATGAATATAAGAACTACACGTCAAGGGGCTATGATGGCAATTAAATAAAGCAATGCTTACAAAAGAAGATGGTGTGGAGGCTGGCAATAGTAGATACTAGGAAGCACTATTAGTACCGAATAAGCATGTAGTGAAGACTTTAAGAATTCACGTAAGTCACTTTGCATGTCTTGGAATGATTTCTAACTCATCTGTGCCCCTCTGTGACAAAATGGATTTGACATCATATTTCACACGTGTGCAGATGAGCACTTCGTGGATGCCTGCCTCCCCCCTGTTGTTTGCTCACTTCTGTGATGGCATTGGCCTTTCAGGCAGACACAGCACACAGAGAGTTTATGTTAATCTTCTGTTTAGATGAAACCTGCAGGACGTTGTCGCATACACTACAACTGTCATGCCAAGCCTCCTGAATCCTGTCCTCATGCAATTATTTTTTTCCTAAATGTAGGACTTTACATCATCTCTACTAATTTAGTCATATTAATTTCAATCGAACTTTTCCTTGTAGAAATTTTTCTAAAAATACTAATTTTAATCTAACACTTTAACTATGAATCACCTGAAAATTTGATAAGCACTGAACCTATCACTAAAAATATCTAACTAGGTTAGAACAAGAAAAGAGTTCTGAATTATATACCTTCAGATGTCCCCTCTAGTTAATTAATTCTTAATCAGCACCGTTAGGCTATGGTAATTCAAACAGCTAGATTTTTCTTAATATTCCTATGTATTTTTTCCTAAAAAGGCTATCTTCAAATATTAGGTCAAATATCCTGCCCCAATAGGATATAATTTCTCTGCCACATTTTCTATAGTAAAAAAGTAAATTAGATGTTGTTGTCATGACTTGTCCTTTGTAAACACATACTGTTTTTACGTAATCGCTACTTTCTTAACACTCTCCCCAAAGTTGGTTTTTTTCCGCGCTTTTCTCGAAGTTCTCCATGCACATGTAGAAGATCTGCTCACCAAGATAGATGTGGTCAAATGTCCTTACAGGAGCTTTCCCCGGGGAAATCTGTATGGATTCTTAAAGTTACACATTAGTTGAGTGGGTAGGTAGTATGAAGATAGATCGATCAGAAGACGGAGCAGAGCAAGACTTGTAGCTACATCTATTTAATGTTTCATGAAATGTGTTTATTTACAAAATTCTTCACAAGGCAGATTGAGTGGCTTCAATCTATGTTATATACTATTTTTAAGGCACGTTTTAATAGATTTCGCAAGCAGAGAACCTATTCTGAGGTCTTTCATTTAATTTTTTTGTGGAACTATCACATATGCAAAGGCAGAAATTCACCAGTTAATTTTGTTTCCGATGAATTTCGTTTTCCGAAGTCATTTTGTTCCAAGACAACAGCTGGAAATTCCCTTATTTCAAATAGGCATTCTCAATTAACGGTATAAAAAATTAACAGAATGTGAAGATTTTAGTCTGCCCAGCAATCCAAAGAAGTTGTTCTATCAAAAGGGGTTGAAAGGGGCTTCCTTTGACCTGACCACTGGCTCCATTTGTAGTTCATTGTCCCAAATCTCTTGTTCTAAAAAGCTTTCACAGAGCAAACACCTCCGTAGCATGTTCTGTCACCTCTATTGCACTTTGTCCAATAAATTGGGTCAATATACTTTCTATTCTCAACCTTTTCTTCTGACTCCACAGGATGCTGGCATCATTCCAAACCTGCTGGGTCCCCAATCCTGGTTTAATAGAAATTAAAAAAAAAAAAAATCAATGAGAGAAAAAATGTTTCTGGATGGCTCCACTGACATAGCCCCAGGCAGGAGCTGGCTAGTGCTATTCAGCATTATTCACGTGACCAGCCAGACAGAGACTTTGTTATCTCACAGTTCACCCTGCCAAC
Organism: Ursus americanus; assembly: GCF_024610735.1. Taxonomy (NCBI): domain Eukaryota; kingdom Metazoa; phylum Chordata; class Mammalia; order Carnivora; family Ursidae; genus Ursus; species Ursus americanus. The sequence continues at coordinate 41,742,585 of NC_142145.1, forward strand.
CAAGTCACTCAATTGTTGCAATCAGTGCTAATGCTTTAGGGTAAAAATAAATAAATAACACATGTGGACTAGCACACGCACTGGCTGGTGCTGTGAATACACACGGAACAGCGATATAGGTAGATTCAGTCTGCCCAGGTCTAAGTCAGTTCATCAATCCCGGATTTTTTTTTTTTTTTCTTTTTCTTTTTTTGTTTATGCTTCGTCAGTTAACAGGTTGTGACCCATTGAGTTTCTTCTTTGGAAAGGAGCTTGCTTTTAGGTAACACACCTTTTTCTAAAAGAATATCTACTGACTATGGCATCATCGGGTGACAGTACCTAGCATGAGCTACCGCAAGTCAAAGGGAAAAGGGAAGGGCTTTCTAGTTCAGTAACAAGGAGAGATTCCTTGCTTTGAAGTACGTGAAGTCCTTAAAAGGCTTTAGAAGCTACCTTCCCATGCAGTAGCCTAGGGATGCTATAATTCATCCGAAGAGTCTCATTCAGAATGGGGAAAATAGAAATATAAACCTATCCAACTTGGCATGAAAAACTTAAATGGGTTTGAATAATTGAAAGCAAGCAGACTTTACCATATTGCAGCCAAAATTCAAACAGCATGCTGGCTCCTGCTACATAGAAAAGCAATCTAGGGCATTATCTCATGTGTCATTCTTTCTGCTTTTCTTTAAGAAAACTATAGCAAGAGGATTTGTGTTTTAAAGATTAATGCCAGATATGAGCACCATGAAGAATGAGTATCTTTCAAATGCTGAAGAGGCAGAAATTTAGGAGAAAATAGATCTATTCATAATTTGGAATTCTGTCTTTCTTCCTTTGGCTGAGTAACAGGCTTTGTCATGCATTACAGGAGCACAGGATGTGTAAATGTTGAAGGAGTGGGAGGGAAGGAGGTGGCTATAGGCAATATCATTTCTATTATCTGTATTAAAAGATAAAGAGCATCGTGCTCATAAAGGGAGGAAATACCTGTGTTCACCAGCAACAACAGGATGTCATAGTTCGGCTGCACTATTCTAATCTCTCCCAAATTAGCTCCCATTCCCTACCACTACCCTCCAGAATAGTCTAGACTTTGTGCAAAATATAACATACAGATAATCCCCTGTGCATGATGTCTGAATTAAAGTCATAATTCTATAATAGTTTAAGTCAGGCAACCAAGTAGGATTTCATTTATAAACAGAAATTCTTGTCAGTTTCACAAGATAGGAGGAAAAATATAAAAAGAACTGGTGAAGAGATAAAAAGACTGAACGGTTGTCACTGGGACACAGATTGTCTACAGGAAAAGGTTAACTTCGTCAGTAGAAAAATTACAGAGTAGAATTACAGCAGTAATCAAACAGAACTGAGTAGTGGGGGAAACACTGAAAAGCAATGGGACACTGGATAGAACTTGAGACAACTAGCAGATAAAGACATGTTTTTGAAGGAGGCTATATGACAGAATGCATGACCAATAGTTTCAAATTTGATTAAGAAGGTTGTGCGAGAGGGGCACCTGGGTGGCTCAGTCGGTTAAGCATCCGATTCTTTTTTCCGACCCAAGTCACAATCTCATGAGTCGTGGGTCCTGGGATCGAGCCCCGCATTGGGCTCCATGCTCAGTGAGGAGTCTGCCTGAGATTCTCTTCCTCAGCCCCTCCTCACTCTCTCTCTCAAATAAATATATAAATCTTAAAAAAAAAAGGTTATGAGAATCTGGGGAGGAGAAAGATGACACTTTACTGAATGTAGAAGGTGAGATTGTTGATTGTCATAGCCTTGGAGCCTGTCAAGTGCCCTGGATTTAACAGAATATTTTGCCACATGACCTTTCTTTCTATTAAATGTCAATATCCCACCCACTCCCTCTTAATATAGGTACAAAGAGTAACATGGCTCGTTTCTGAAAGCTAACCACATGAAATCTGGATATAGAAGGGTGCACCTTAAGTAGCAAAATAAACCAGATTTTCTCCTTTTATTGAACAGTTTGCCTCGATTATTTCCTGAAATAGAATCACCTCAACAACACTACCTCTGAAGAAGAAGAGTGTTCATCCATCTGGGCCTGACGCTATCTGGCAATGCAGCTCTGATCACTCCTTACGATGGGGAGGTCAACGGTTCCCAGTGCAGAGGGGGGGCCAGATTCAAATCACTGAAGAGGTATTTCAAGCTTCACAGGCCCCCCACCTTACTACAACCTAAGAAAGTGGTTGTTCCATGGGTCGATAAATCTCCCCTACGGGGTATAATTAGCTCAATCACATCCAATGCTCACCTTCATTCCAAAAAGAGAAAAATCACCTGAGACTGAGGCTCTAAAAGAAAAAAGACTGCAAGGGAGTTCATATTAACTGAATATTAGTTTTTATATTTTTGAAAGTTTAAATTTATAAAATTAATTGATTTTAAGGGGCTACTTTGCTTATTTGTTTTGTAGACTTTTTTTAATACTATAGGTGTATTTCCTTTTTATATGAATAATGTCAAGTAAAACAAATGTGAAAGAAAAAAATATTTAGTATGGATTTAAAGGGTTTTTTTTTCCTTAACTGACATTTCAAAAAATCATAATCTATATAAAAGGAATTTTACTTTATGTCTTAGTTGTTTTCGACATCATTACTGTCTATCATCAACTAATTTCGTTAAGAATTTATAAGGTCTATCAAATGGGATCATTACACTTCAGATTGGATTAGATGGTTTCATGAGATAAGATTTGAAAAAATATTTAAAATGAATGAATGAATGATTTTACTGGTTACTCTATGAAGCCTTGAGAGTTCTGCCACATACATAACTTCCTGAGAATTCAACTTCCCTATTCCGGAGCTTATGCCCTTTCAATTCCATCTCCAAGTAGGCTGAGAAATCTATCACTGAACCAGAGCCAACAGTATTTGTCCAGATGGGTGGATTGACATTTCCTGCTTTTGTACCAATATTTTCATCAAAGATAGCATACTGGCCTCAGGGATCATTTAGACACAGATGTTATCTTTCTACACAGTTTTTCCTCCATGATTCTTCAGTGTAAACTGTAAACCAGATAACAATGGCTCCAAGCCAAATGCCAATTTACATATCAAAGGTACATTGTGTTGTACATTTGTGTTGACCTATCCATTGTGTTGACTTGAAGAGAAAATAAACTGTTAGTGAGCATTATTGTGTTAATTTAGAAGTACTGAGAAAATGGGATTAGAGGTGCAAGAGATTTATTAGGGGAGCGAGCACAACGCAGGAGAAAGAGAAGAAAGGACGATAGGAAAGACTTTCCAATGGCAACAAAGTTCCAAGAAAGTGTCAGCCAGGCTGACTGGGGAGTTCTTACATCAAAGTCACCCATGGGAGGAATCCTATGTTTTAGAGAAAGGGGCCTCCTTAGTAGCGCCACTCTCCTTGGTCATTGGCTGGGAGCGGCCCACCAGAAGTATGGTCTCAGGCAAACAGGATGGGTGATCCCGAGGGGCTGCTTCTGAGGCTGTCAGTCAATACCTGCCCCTAGCAGGAGATCTGATTCCTGTATTTTCACAATCACCATAATGAGTGTATTGTTGCAACATTTTATTCTAGCTCAAATAAAGAGACTGACTACATCACTGACTTTAATTTATTTAAAACATAGGTGATATCAAAGACTTGTAAGAGTAATTAATTTCTTTCATAAACTTTTATTAAGTACATACTATATTTCAGGTACCATGCCAGCTGCTATAGATGGAAAAGTGATTAAAACACGATACCAGCTTCAACGGACTTACAAATAGCTTTACACGAGAGAAAACAACAGGTAATGAATGTGCATTACATACTAAAACCAAATAAGACCTATTTTATCATAATATGGAAATCCTTTAAAATGTTTATGATATGTTCACCCAGTAAAGCATTTAAAAAAAACCCTTCAGTGCAAAGAAAATAAACTGTGGCCAGTCACTTCCCAAAGGCAGGCAGTAAAGCAAACAGTACGATACGTGAATAATTACCATCTTCATTTTTAAACTTAAAGTATTTCAGTAAAATAATGTAATATTTTTGCAAATAATACAAAATTTCTTTTTTCTACTAATGAGCTATTTTCTGTTAATTAGATCTGCTTATAACAAACATACGATCTCAGTTTTCCCTTTTTCCATAATTTCAACTATGTTTCTGAAAAGCTAGAAATTCTATGATTTCAACTGAGGACGCCTCACATTTATAAGAATGAGGATCACGAAAATTCATTCATAAAGGTGAAATTCATAATGGATTATTATCCATTAATTAATGGACTATTACTAATGGAAATTGATAATTATCCCAAGATTTCACTCATTCACTGAACAAATATTTATTGAATATCTATTCTTTGCCAGCTTCTCTAGGTACTAGGGATACAGCAGCGAACAAAACACACAAAATTCCTGCCTCCCGTGAAGATTACACTCTTGTTAAGAGGGAGGATGGAGAGAAAAAATAAGTAAGATAAGTAAGATACAACATGATAGTAGTGTATTCTAAGAAGAAAAAGAAAGCAGAAAAGGGTGATAGAAATTTAGAGGGGTGACAAGGTGTATACTAAAATTGTGCAAAGGCGGACCAAGAATAAAAACTTTATTGAATGAAAATAGGAATTCATTAATCAAATTTTTTATTCATTTTTTCAACAAGTGCTTACTTGTAGGTGCTAGGGGACGAGAACAGAGATGCAGGAGACATGGTCACTGTCCCACACAAAGTAGTGGGAGGGAATTATCAACCATGGTATTATATTCCATCAAGTAAACGTCAATATATCTTTATTTTCACATTTCTAAACAGACATAAAAACACTGATAGGGTTCACTACATAAACAAAAAATTAAGCCTCTTAATATTAAATAAATCAATAACTGGCAATGGGATGGCCATGAAAGTACAAGTTTTTGATTACTCCCCAAACGCTCCTAAATAATAAATCAGGAGTGTTAATAAATAAGACAAAAAGGCAGAAACTTCAGATACAGAGTGGAGGCACCCAAAGGAAGTGAATCCTGGAAAGGAGCATGTAGGCAAAATGATGAGAGTAGGTCTCATCAAAATGATGAGAAGGGAGCATGTAGGCAAAATGATGGGAATGCAAAGCCTACGTAGCTGAGGGCCGAAGCATGCAGTTGAAGACAGAAATTATTTCTAATCTAGACTTACGTATAAAAGACACAAAAGCAGCTACATAGAGGCTGTATTCTGAGTATTTCACATAACAACAGAACAGATATTCTCAATCCAAGGAGCTCTGCACAGGAACATCCTCCCAACAGCCCAAGAAAATCCACAACATTGAAATATGGGAAGGGCTGGGAAAGGCAATATCATCTAAACCATATAAAGTTATTGATCCAAAAAATGATGAAAATTAACCTAATGACATTTCAATAAGCACAGAGTATATGCTAGGAAAATCTGTCAAGAAAGGAAGTAAAAGCAAGGTAAAAGATACCAAGAAAATTAAGAACATAACTGCAGCTTTGAAAATAGCACAAATCTTAATAGAAAAGCTCGGAAATTATATGACTATATATCAAGAGGATAGGAAGCCAAATCTCAAGGGAAAAAATGGGGAAAAAATGAGGAATAAAAACTGAACTAGAAGGAATATAAGAGTGAATATACAAAAGCCAATGACTGGCCCCCACTGCCGGACGGGGCTGTAGGCTGGCTTCTCAGGCTTTGCTCTCTGCCTCAGTAGGGCTGACGGGTGGCCTCCATGGCCGTTCAGGTTCTCTGGCCAGGCTTCCAGACTGGGCAGGACCGGCAGCTACACCCAACAGTTTTCTTAAAAATTCTTTTACTCTTTTTAAAATTTGTTTAAATTTTTATTAAAAAAATGATTCATTTTTTCTAGATTTTTCCATTTGTTGCCACATAATTTTCCCATTATTTTTATACAGTGTTTTGATCACTTCAATATTAATAAATAAAACCTCTCCAATTTCTAATTTTAAATAAATGTATATTTAGCTAGATCAGGCTTGCCAAAGTTGAATTTGTTTTATCGGTCTTTTTGAAGAACCTATTTCCATTTTATGGTTTGGAACTAATTCACTATTTCCTGCCTGTATTTTTATTAATTCCTTCATTTTATTCTCTTCAGCTTTATTTTATTATTTTCCTAGCATCTTAATTCATATGTTAATTTTTAAAAAGTTTTTGTTATTTTCAAATGTATATATATGTGAATTTAATTTATATGGTATTTTCAAAGTTTTATCTTTCTTCTTAATAGATTTGGAGCTTCTTAATAGCAAAATTGCCTGCCGATGACATCTGCGTTTTGATATTTACACACAATCTGAGAGTTGCCTATTATTAGAAAATTTCAAAGTATTTAAATTTATTTTCATGATTCATATGTCTGGTCTCCTCTAGTCTAGTTTTATGCTTTCTATTTATTATACTTCCCTTATACTGTACTTTATTTGATTTTGCCCTTGTGATTTAAAAGTAAATGTCCCGGTTTTGTTTTATAAGTGTTAAATTTACATTTTTTATATATTGAAACCTGGTGTCTCTAATTATGAATATCAACCGTTGAAGAGCATATCCTGACCTCTTCTATGTAGAATGAGAAAACTGCAACATTTTATTCCACTTAGACTCTTTCATATTTTCATTTTTTGTTATAATCTGTATTTAACCTTTGCTTATCCTTTTAAAGCCATTATTATTACAATTTTGTTATAATAATTTTTCATTTTTCCATTACTTTTTTTCTTAGCGCCACTTACAAATTCATTGTTAAAAGGCTGCTCATTTCCTTGTACTTCACTGAAGTAACTTGAATATTACTTTAAAAAATTTTTGATAGTTGTTTGCTTTCAGAATGGAATGAATACTAGCGTTTTAGTCTTTGTTTCCTTTACCTCCTGTAAATCGGAAACCACCCTTTCCCTTACAACCCCTGATAAAAGATCTCCAACCCGGTGTGCCAAGAATGGATTGCAGGAACGATGACAAGGGTGGGAATCACCCGGCCCCCTGGGTGGTTAAACAAACAGCCTGATCTTGGAACTCCACTCTCGTCACCTGGCTGCAAACAGCCCTGAGCAGGTCCCATGTCGAACGTCACTTCCTCCGTGTGCCGCATTGCAAAGGCGCTGGGAAGGCCTGCTGGCAACGCTGCTCTATTGCTTTCTCTTCTTCAAAGATGTGGAAAAGTTTGAAATCCACGTTTTTTCTTTATTGTATTTAATGTTTTTCTATATCCTAGATATGTGTAGGTTTCTTTTTTCATTGTTAAATAGCCAAACTTTTATCAGAATGTGTGTAGACTCAGTACCTGCTAGTTACACTTGACAACTCAGGAGCCATTTGAATTTACAGAGTCAAGTTTATTCTTTAGTTCGGGATAATTTCTCTCATCGTCCTTTTGCATATCCTAGTAGATCATTTGTTCTCGTTCTTGTTCAGAAAAAGAGTAAGTTTCCATATTTTGTTGTTTGACTTTTCTACTTGTCATCTTTCCATTAATTTGTTTTCACCTCTTTTTTTTTTCCTCTGCATTCTAGGCAACTTCTTAAATTAACCTCTTATGTGATTCTTGACCTTCTGCCATGTCGGTTCTGTTTTTTACTTTGTCTACAACAGGTAAAAATTTTATTGCCACTTTTTAAAAAATTATAACATTTTTATTTATTGTACCTAACAACTTTTATATTAGTTCATGTGTCTTGGTCCACATACTTTTTCATTTCTATTATCTCATGTCATCTCTTTCTTAAATTGTCATGTATATAATATTTTATAAAATTTAATTGGGTTCAGAAATTTTTAGTGACTAAAGCTACGATGAAATATGTATGTATTTATTAAGTGTGTATTATTTATCCCTTCTTTTGGTTACCAAATCTCTTCATAGGTTCCACACTTTTGTTTTTCCTTTACATTTGCCAGAATGGTGAGAATTCTATGCAGGCATCTATTTTTTCCCCCCAAACAGAGAACTATATGATTTGGACACCTCTCATTCTCTGATGGAAACCACTGATTTCCTCTCATTTGATCTGAAGTTGGAAAATTAGTTGAGTGGTCGTTGTTTTTTTTCAGTCAACTAGAAGCCTGAGAAACACAAAGAATTGTGGCCAGTGGAAAAACTGCCTTTCAGTGTTTCTATAAATAGTAAAGATAAAAATATCTTATGTTACAGGCCAGATCCAGCATCCTAGTGCTGTTACCAACTGCTTCAAGAAAGAATTTCTGTACTTGGAAAAAAAGAAAAAAAAAATCTGCCCAAATCTGCTGTCACCCTCTGCTTCTACCCTCCACCCAAGCTCTGGCCTCTGGCATGTCTACCCCCAAATTTCACCTGCTCCCCTTCAAGAGGGGTCCACACCAGAGAAGAGCCTTTGGGTAAATACTTTTTTCCTTTCCAAAATTAAAGCCCTAGAATTACATTTATCAGAGCCCAAAGTCCCTATCTTTCTCTACTACAGACAACTGCTCCTTGGACTCATAGGAACACCCTCCGAATAAAGACCACATCTCATCTTCTCTCCCCATTGTGCCCAGACATTGCTCAACAAAGAGTTGTTGCTCAGTATTTGCTTGCTCGCTGCCTGCACGACTGCTGAATTGAGTAGAGGAACCCCGATTACTACAAGCAGTCTCATGTTTGGGACCTCCCCTTCAAATGAAGTTACTTCCTGCTGATCTTGGAGATTCCAAAAATTTGGGAGCATGGGTGATTATATTTCAGTACACCAGGAAAAGAAAAACATGCATCCCTATCTCAGTACAAATTCCAACTGTGTGTTCTAGCCAACCAAGAAATACCTACTACATTTCACTCTGTTTCTTTCAAAGTGATACAAAGATTAAGTGATCAGTGGGGAATCTGTAGATATAGTTTTAACATGATGGTAGAAAGAAAGTATGGGCACCAGGTCAGACTTGTGTGACCCATTCAGGGTGCACAAAGGCCTTTCATTAATTATTAGCAATTCTGCCCACAAGATCTAGTTCAGCGCTGGCCAATAGAATTTTGTGCAATGATGGACACGTTCTATACCAATACATTTGACACAGTGGCCATTAACCACTGGTGACCCATTGAGCACTCGAAATATGTCAGAATGACTGAGGAACTGTATCTTAAATTTAATTTAATTTTAGTTAATTTTATTATAAATAACCACATATAATGTACAGCCCATGCCTAGTCAAATCATTGACTTACTTTTAGCCAAATTTCTCCCGCAAATCCAATCTCCCAGTTATCCCCAGAGGCACTGGAGTTCATTTCAAGGAGATTTTTTAAGCAAATATTGCCTTTCTTACAGTTTGCCCTTAAGAGATCACTCTCAATTTTAAAGGACCTTGTGTATTCGGTATAGAAAGTTGAGGAATCATTGACCTCTTCTCTCCAGGAATTCTGAGTCTTATCTCTGAGTGAGAACACAACCTATCATCAAATAGGAGTTAGCTGGAGGAACAGGAGCCCTATAAGTTTGACAAAGACTTTAGGAAGCCACTGAGCTCTTACATCTTCACATTGTCTTTTCTTCCCCTTCTGGAGCCCCTTCCATTCACGGAAGAGTTCTGAAGAGTCTACCATCTGGAGTCCCTTCCATTCATGGAGGAGTTCTGAAGAGTCTACCATCAATGATAGTGGTCCTCATCCTCCCTTCCCAAGAACCAGCAAGATCTATTCTCATAAAAACAAACACCTAAATCTCATGCTATTTCTTAAATGTGTGGGAAGTTTTACTATAGCAGATATTCAACTGCTAATCTCACTGTGTCTGTAAAATAGTGGATTTTCACTGTGTCTCATCATATTCCACTTCTGAGTTGAAAGACAGAACAAAACAAAACTTTTTGCCTAATGACGTATTTTATGCACAGCATGTGGTTAAAATTAAAATAATACTGTTCATTCTACATACGAACTATTTTTCATCTTGGGAAAAACACTGATTACTCTCAGAGAACACTGCTGCATAGTAGTTATTACCTCACCATTTCACAGATGAAAAGTGGGAGGAGGAAATAAATACAGACTAAAAGGAGAATATCTGTGTGGAGCCCTAGCAAGAATCAAAATTGGACTTTTAAGGTGTGTGATTTTTCATCTCAACCTCAGACCTGTCCTCTCTCCATTTAAGGTTATAGCATAAATCACCCTCAATTAACTGTGAGCATATTTTACATAATAAAACTAAACTTCTACCAACAAACAGCCTTCCCCTTACCAGCAAGGAAAAAGGAAGGAAGGAAGGAAGGAAGGAAGGAAGGAAGGAAGGAAGGAGAGGAAAGAAAGAAAGAAAGAAAGAAAGAAAGAAAGAAAGAAAGAAAGAAAGAAAGAAAGGAAGAAAGAGGGAGGGAGGAAGGAAGCAGGGAGTGGAGGGAAGAGAGGGGAAGGGTAAGGAAGGGGATGGAGGTAGGGAAGAAGGAAGAAGGAAGGAAGGAAGAAAGAAAACCATAAAACTGTTATTAGCCACATTATCTTCTTAATTTCATCAACTATTTTGTTGCCCGGTTCCATGGGAAGGACTCAGAAGTGGGTATTTGTGGAACAAGGTAATTGCTACTTACTCTCTGACCTTAGTTTAGTAACCTGGAAAATATCATGAAACCATAAAGCCCTTACATACCACCACACAATTTACCAATCATCCACACATAAAAATGGCTGTCTCTGCCCCCAAATTTATATCACTTATAGAGCTTGCCTCATCACTAAAACATAACTATACACGTTGGTAGTGTGGATGGGTGGGGGGCTTGTATCTATTTAGGGAATCTTTTGGTTCATAAAGAAGAGAGGAAGTTTTCACAAAAGCAACATCAAATTTTCTTTTCTCATAAGAAAAGAATATCTTTGAAGATTTTACGTTAGAGGAGAATCTCAGTTATAAAAATCCTGTCCATGTGGTTGCACCTATTCCCAACATATTTCTTTCCTTCCTAAATATACTTATCTCAGAAACTCCTTCTCTGTCCTGATGCCCAAAATTCTGCCAAATAGAGTTGTATTTCAGTTAACAATAATGTTCTTTTAAAATCCAAATATTTTTGAAACTATTATACATCTGTCCCTTTACCAATACCTCACCAAGCTACGTTAGAGAATTAGATTTTAAATGTGTGGGGCTGTAGAGCAACAATTATGTGCAGTAGCACAGACGTATATAACATGCCAAATGTAGCCTAGTGGTCCCCAGACTTTAATGGATGCAATAGCACATTCTAGAATTTGAGAGAAATGCAGATTTGGGCTCCACCACAGAGATTCTAAATCAGTAGGTTTGAGACAGTTACGGGCATTTGCATTCGGATAAGTTTCTTAGACGATTCCATGCATGTCGCCCAATTCCAGGAAATCGGTGCCCTGGAGGTGTGCACAGCATGATCTGCGCGCTCTGTACGGGGCCCTGGGCATCACTCCTTTTGATACGGGCTTCGGTAATTTGAAAACATGGAACATTGGGGATCATGGCGGAAGGGCTAAATGGAAAGATAGCTGAATATTTCACAATGGCTCAGTGCCAAAGCCATATTTTACCATTTCGAAATTTCATCAAAGTTTGACTTTGCACCCCAGAGAATAGCAACCTCCTGTTTTCTTCCTCCTCTTCCTCCTTCTCTTGCTTCTCTCCTACTAAATTCCCTACTCTCACAGCCTGGAACCTGTTTGATATAGTCCAGTATCACATACACAAAATGATTTTTTTGCGTTGCCTTAGAAATCCAGCTATCATCTTCAATATTGCTTCCATAAGAAAACTTGTAAGGTACAAAGATCCAACACAGCCCTTCCCTAAGATAGAAACTTAAATGTGTACCAAAAAGAAACCAGACAAGACAAGATTCCAAGAGAAAGATAGTGCGACTCTACATTGTCAAGAACCAGTATGTAAATGGATTAAATTGCCTCTCAAAAAAAAAAAAAAAAAGAAAGAAAGAAAAATCAGGAGGAGCATGTTGGGAGTTATTGCCACATTCTAGGGCTTCCCAAATCTTTGTAATTGTTCCTCAGAATGTTTCAGTTAAAGTGTTCTAAATTTTTAAAATGTAATATAAACTCATAATCAGATAAGTACAAAAGCATATTCTAAAGGCAATTATGAATGGATTTTGGATTATTCATCTGCTTCTTTCCATTAGGACAGCCAAACTGTAATTAATGCCTGTATTCCCTTGTTATGTAAAGTGTGGATCTGAGACTTGCAGCATCAGCATCACCTAGAGCTTGTTAGGAAAGAAGAATTACAGGCCCCACCACACACCAACTGAATCCAAATCTACATTTCAACAAGATTTCTGGTGACTTGTATGCACATCAATATTTGAGAAGCACCATTTTATTTCCCATCCGGACTTACCTTTAAGGGAACTCAGAGCCTGTACACTATGGATACTCTCCGATGTTGGTGATATTAAGAATCTTGACACTGGATCTGAAATATTCATAGGGATTGTGACTTTAGAATGGATTTTCAGAAATAAATCCATTTTTATGAATGCAGATCTCTACAAGAAAATTTTCTTACATTTCAATTCCTACTGAGGATTCTATAAAACAAGGCTGAAGTCCTCAATTCGGTGGTTGACCCGTGGGTAGATAATGACAGAGCCTCATTTAAAAGAGAGTGGGACCAAAGGTTATACTAGCTCAGATTTCTTAATACACGTTCAAAAACACATGACACTCTAAAAAAATGTTTGTTCCAACCCTTTTCAGTAGTAAACCTAATAAGAGTGTCTGATGATTGGCCATTTTCAATGAAAACGCAGAAGAGAAAACTGTTACGCGAAACACCAATAAATTTCTTGGGTTATGAAATCCAGAAGCAAATTTTAATTGTTGGCTTCAAAGCTCCCCATCTCAAACATCTCAAACCCTCAATAAAAGACATCAACAAAACTATAAAAACACATACAACGAAATGGTGATGGTGGGTGAGAAAGCAATGGATCAGAGGGTTCACCCATAACTGATTTTTTTTTTTATTTCTCTTTTTCATTTAAACTATTTATTTTGCTTGGTCCCTGGCTTCCTAGAAGGTAGGCTCCAGATCCTCAAGACTAGGATTTGATTTCTGATAACTTAATCCTATCATCAGCTGTGATAAATAAAGTAACTAGTTTGTTATGGGTCAAGGACAGAGTTTCTGTCTTTTGGGGACTATTTCCTTCATTTACTCCTTCACTGTAACTGTAGCCCAGACCCAAGCCAATCAGCATGAAAATATTCAGAATTTTTTAAAAGCAACGTGCAAAAGTATAGGTAAAGAAACACAAAGCCATCAGCATAATCAAACAATTTAAAGCACTTTCCTTTAGTGAATTCATTATGTATTTGATGAAAAAGCTTATTTTTATTCACCATAACAAAACACAAAAAGATGATTCTGATGACCCAATTTTTGCTCATTTAAATTATTTTATCTTTACTTTGATTTACTGATTTCTTATTGCTAACTTTAAATTATTCCAATTTATGACAATCTGATTTCTTCTCCTATAATTTTTACATCGATAATTTCATCCATTTTAATGGTCTTTTTTCTAACATTTGATATTTCCTAATCAACTATGATATTATAAGTAACCAGTTTCTCACAGACAGGACTTGGCCCTACCATTAGTATGGAAATGTCATACATTCAGCAGAAAAAGGTCACTGCTAGTATTATTTTTTGAAAAATACATACTCCTACTTCGATGAATAGAATAAAAGAAGATAGATATTTGTGATTTGGCTTTTATAACTCAAAATCTTCATTTATGGTTTACAATTACATATATTTAGTTTGGGTGACATATAGCCATACGTGTTATATCTAAATGTAGCAACATTTGAGCAGAAACAAATATAGCTTGATTTTATACAGCAATGCTTTTGTTGGGAGTTGAAAGCCCAGCTACCTCTGAAAATATACAACCAGATATATACAACCATGTGCAGTGGGTGTGGAGTCTACCAAGTAGCTTAATGCTATCAAAGTACTCCAGCGATAATGAAACTCAAGCCTCAAAGGACAGTAAGAACATTATTCCATATAATGTATTATGCATCAAGAGTTTCAGGCAGGCAAATCCTACCAGCCACTCAGGCCACCACAACAGTTAGTGAAAAGAATATTAACTGATTCACGAAATGAAAAAATAGAGAGAAGAAAGGGAAACCAAAAAATACACACCCCTTTTTTCTTCCTCCTGGCCAACTTTTTCGATCCACCCTGAGTTCCATGAATGTACTTTGTAGACGCTATGCTCCTACCCCCCACTCTCCAAATCTGCATCTGACCCTCCCTCTGTCTCCACTTCTTCTCATGCTCTTCGTTTTCTTTATTTCCCATCAAAGCTCAAAGCCAAGTATACACTTGCCATTCAGCCCCAGATATGACTTGTTAAGTTAAAGCTTCTCATTCAAGTCAATCCATTATTATGACCACATTCTAATTCCAACACTGATTAATATGTATATCTCACAGCCCATGACACTAATTCTACCTGAACAATATTTTTTTTTCCTGCGTAGAAAAAGTACTCTGTCACAAGCAACAAGTTTTAAAAGATTTGCTGAAGTCCCTTTGCCCTGTAAGAGTTTATCTAGCTGTCATTTCAAGAAAGACAAATTGGGTCCATTATCAGGAAATAGTTGTTATTGCCAATTTTTCACACCACAACTGCACCATGATCTTCAAAACCCCTTTGATCGCTCCCATATCAGATTATGTGAGACAGACATATTTTAGACAATTTAAGATCATTTCTCATCACCGCATAAGAAATCAAATAGTTTTTATTGATGTTTAGTAGGTGACATGTGCTTCATTTCTTGTGTACCATATGAAAAATTAACATACCCTTAATATCAGGCAGATTACACAAATTTGCATGGGTATTTTGAAAAGATATTATCAAAGGGGTTCAGTTAGCACAGAGAGATGGCTTTTTTCAACTTCATTATTTTCCAAAGCAGCAAGATTACCAGCTCTGCGAAACTTTCCCTGTTGAGTTTAAACATACTACATGCTCAAGTGTTTTAATTTATGAATTTTTAAAGACGGAGGAAGACTTGCTCCTGAGTATCAGGAATTTGTCAACTTAAACAATCCCAGTACTTTTGTGAAGACACATTAGTAATTTCCTCCTGGCTCTGCTAGCCTCTTGCTTCCCAGCCATGTGTTCTGAAGGTCTCTTACTATCTGCTTTTTGCCTCTTTGACTTACGGTCTCTGCTCACAAGGAGTTTCCTCATCAGACGCACGACATACAGATACGTGCAAATGTCTGCTCATCATTTTATTGCTGCTGTTTACCTAAAGACAAGAGTCCCACACATTAAAAAAATGATTGCAGGAATATCTGTCAAAAATTAAATGTGCAACAGGAATGCTATGGAAATTTTGTAAAATAAATGTGGTAGGTGGTAGGGGGGGTCTTGTTTGTATTTTATTTTTTTGTTTATTTGAGGCAGAGAGTGAGGGTGCACAAGTAGGGGGAGTGGCAGAGGGACAGGGAGAAGCAGGCTCCCGGCTGAGCAGGGAGCCCGATGCAGGACTTGATCCCAGGACCCTGGGATCATTACCTGAGCTGAAGGCAGACGCCCAGCCGAATGAGTGACACAGGCGCTCCTGTATTTTATTTTTTTAAAAAGCCTTAACATTTCAGGCACAGTGACCCAATGAAACAATGCCACATGATATATGTCCATATATAAGTGTGTAAATATATATATGCATGTATGTATACAATCATTCAATATGTACACATTTTTTAAGGGTGAAGAGAAAGAATTGAGAAGAAAGGCTTCTTGCTCCTTCAGCTTTCCAGTTAGAACCTACCTCAGCTTGCTTTCCTCTACCCTCTGTCTCCTAATAGCAGGTTTTGTCCACTCCCCACCAGCCCCTTAGTGTGACCCAAGAAACTAAATGCCACAACCCAATAATATGCTTCACGCAGTCCCTGTCACACAAATAATGTCACAGGGATCATAGGAAAAAGTCATGAAAAATATAATTAATTAGCCTCCTTTTGTCACTGCCATAAAATGACGTTTACAGCAGTCTTTTTATGATAAATAAAAAGCATTTAACCCATACCTATTTTTTTAAAGGGAGAGTAAAAGTCAATACTTGATTGTTCAAACTTTAACAAGCTTTTGCAAGCTAGACCTGAAATTATACGCTGAACCTAAGTTATGTTTGAAATAGTTTCCTTTATATAGTTTAGAACAAATGATTTCCAGATGAAAGTCAAAACTCAAAAATAGAACCTAGAATTCAGAACTGCTCTGTTGGATTACAGAATTTGTAGGCTAAGGCAAAATGAAGGCTCAAAATCTGCTAAAAGCATATTTTTGGTCTCTGCTCCTAGGAGAATGTTCATGATGGAGGCTATGGAATTTCTGTCAATTCCTAAAATAACCAAATATTCTACTTTTGGAAACCTAAATAATAAGAATAAACACAGCGTCTTTCAGCATAAAGTTAAAAATCAAAGTTTGGAGCTAAATCCATTTGCTGGAACAGTTCAGAGCAGATCTAGGCAAATGGGCCGCATTGCCTCTATGCTCCCATTCCTTCCACGTTTTGGATTTTTTCCCCTGTATTACCAGATACAGTCTCCTGCCTTGGGAAAGGGAACTATGAAAAGAGTGCATGTGCTTCATTCTTTCACAGAATGATTTTCTTTTTCCAAACTGGAAAATGTTGGAGAATCACAAAATAATTTCAGATTCACATTTTGGGTGACATTATCTATCTTTGTTTCAGTGCACAGAATGTACACAGCGGCTTACTGACATAGAGACAATGCAACAAAGAAGAAAAAGACCAGAATTTTGATTTGGGAGAAGTGGAGTTGAATTCCAACTACATTGCCTCCTAACAAGTAGAGATCTCACTGAGCTTCAGTTTTCTCCTCTGCAAAATGGGAAATACTACCAAGTTTTCAAGAATGTTGAGAGACGGGCGCCTGGGTGGCTCAGTCGGTTAAGTGTCTGCCTTCAGCTCAGGTCATGATCCCAGGGTTCTCAGATCGAGCCCCACATGAGGTTCCCTGCACAGCAGGGGAGTCTGCTTCTCCCTTTCTCTCTGCCCTTGCTCTCGTGTTCTGTCTCTCAAATAAATAAATAAAATCTTAAAAAAAAAAAAAAAATGTTGAGAGGGTCAAAAATAATGTATATAAAGTCAATAACACAATCACTGACACCTAATAGGTGGTCAGTGTGCCAGCTGTATGTTACTGGTGTAATAGGAACAAACAGAATTCCCATGCACTCTGATTTATTCTGCACTGCCTCCCTGGATCTGTCTCTATCCAGGAGACTCAAAGCTATCTATTATAATTGCTAGTTATCTCTATTCTCTGTGTCAGAAGACGCCCTGTTTCACTATAGATTTAGGTCGGCTCTGGAAGTTGGTAGTCACAATGCTGGAATAAACGGAAAACTACTCTCACATGAACCAGCAAAGCCACACATGCCCTTGTCCACCTTTTCCAATACATTTTCTCGTATGCAATGTTCCTTTGACAAACCTTCATAACTGGCATTTTAAAAAGTACCACTAGTTTTTCGTGCCTCCGCCTCGTTGATGGTGCAGGTGAGCTGTACTCCCATGTTGCACCCAACCACCTACCCGGACCTTAGCCCGGTCTTCCAGGCGGCGGGGGGCGGGGCGGGCCTCCGGGCTGAGTGGCCCGGAGCCTGGGGCAGCTTGTTCTGCCTGGGGTTCAGATCTCTGAGACACGCAGGCCAGTGCGTTCCCACACCACCCCATGAGGCCACACAGCCCCGGGGCCTGTCCTCCATATCACCTCTGCTGAATGTGCCACAAAGCCGATCCTTGACGGCTTCCGTCCTCCCCCATCCCCCAGTCCTACACACCCCTGCGAAGACGGGCAAGTTCACCCCCTGCTCCACCTCCCTCTGGCCTTATGACCAAGCCACATTTTTCCATACAGCCATCCAGATGGAGGAAGACCCGGAAGCTTCGGAGCCACGGGAGCCACGGCCACGGCCGCGTGGCCTAGCACCGGAAGCCCCCGGGAGGCCGGGCTGCTGCGGGCGGCATGCATGCGTCACCGCTGGACCGGCTTCGACAAACATCACCCAGGTCACTTTGTAAAAGTTAGTATGAGACGTTACTGCTTGAAGAGGAACCAGAGCTTCTGCCCAGCTGTCGACCTTGACAACTTGAACCTCGGTCAGTGAGCAGACACGGGTAAATGCTGCCAAGAACAAGACTGCAGCTGCCCCTACCACTGATGTGCTGCGCCCCGGGTACTGCGAAGTTCTGGGGGAAGGGAAAGCCCCCCAAACAGGCTGTCATCTTGGAGACCAGATTCTTTGGTAGAAGGGCATAGGAGAAGATTAAGGGGGGTGGGGGAGGGGGCTGCATCCTGGTAGCTTGAAGCCACGTGGAGGGAGTTATATTAAGTGCTAACGAGTGCTTTTCAATAAATAGAGAGATAGAAAATAAATAAATAAATAAGTAAGTAAATAAATAAATAAAATTTAAAAGTACCACTAAATTATAGATCATTATGTACATGTGGTGTAAAGTGTGTTTGAATAAAACTACTCTAGCACACCCGGAAATCAATCTGACAGATCTGTCTTCTCCCCACTATTTCTCCTGTCCTCTTCCTTGCCCCCCTCTCACCCCTGGAAGTCCTGATTCTAACCACACTCCAAGTGTCAGCTCAAAGGTCACCTCTTCCTTGAAGCCTAGAGAGGCAATCCCAGCCTCCTTCATGACTCTCCGGATACTACAGTTGCCTATTTTTCGCTGTACATAGTATTATCAAACAAGGGCAGAGCTGTTGCCTCTGCCATTACACACGCCGGAAAGCTGGGAATGGCTTTCATCCTCTTCACCGGTAACAGCAAGTCCTCTCCACAGTCCCGTGGGAGGCCACGCACTATCTATTCCTCCTGTCGTTCCCTTAATGCCTGACCTTCCTGACCTGGCAGTCCTCACCTGGCCCATTGCAAAGCCTCTGAATTGGTCCTTCTGCCGCCAATCCTGCATTTCCCCTATTTTTCTCCACCCTATTAGCAGAATGTTGTTTTTAAACCGCCCATCTCATCATAGCACCAACTTTGTAATTTTTTTCCCCACTATCTACTTAATAAAATCCCAAGTCTGGGGCATGGCCTCACGTTCTTTCCTGAGAGGGGAGGTTAGGGTGGGGGCTGAGAGCTTGGGGTTTAGAATTGTGCCCTCCTGGGCTTGCAGCCTGGATCTGCCAGTCACTAGCCACATGACCTGGACACTTAGCCAACTTAGCCAACTCCTTTAGCTTCAACTTCTTGCTGTAAAATGAGGATTTGTGGGGGAGAATTAGGCACAATAATGAAGCTATAGGGATGAGCTGAGGATCTTCTGCGTATAATTCACTTGGCAAATGGTCTTCATTGATAATGCAGCCCTCTGCTTGCAGCCCTACCCCGTCTTCTAGTACACCAGCATCAGAGGCACACACGGCCAGTTCCCACGTGGGGTTCCAATCTCTCGGGCCTCTTCATCTTAGAACATACTGGAACCTCTGCCCAGAGGGCTCTCCATCCCTGCTCACTTCATTAATAAGACTAATAATAACACGTAGCAGGTATGACTCAGTGCCTACAGTCTTGCGCGTGCAAGAAAGAAAACTTATTTTGTTACAACTAAAGATAACTTTTTATTTTGAGCTCCATTTCTCCAGGAAGTAAAAACTGACTATCAATCACTTCATGAATGCACCTTCCCTTTACCATCTCCTTGGGGCTGTGTGTAAGTTCCCAGATATTTGCCTAGCACGAGGGTATTCGGTGATGGTTCGTTGGTCCATGCTTGCATCCCTGATAGTTGTACTGTCTTCATCTAGCCTCTGGCCATTGATCAGGCAATTCTAGGAACTTTCCTTGCTATTTCCACGCCCTTCTTGACCACTCAAGCATCCATCTGTTATTCCTCCCTTGCTCTAAAACTGTGAGACCATCTCTGACATTTCTGCCTAGACCTCCCAGACAGTGATTTCTTGTCTGGGGCCCAGTGATCTCCCTGAGTATAATCGTGGTATGAAATCGTGTGTGAAAGCCTCAGGTCGTCTGCAGAGGCTCTGGTCTCCCTCTCCTAACCCCTGTGGTGGTGGGAGTGGGGGAAAAGTGCAGTGTCCTTTCTGAGCGCATCCAGGCGGAGACTCCCTGACTCCTCCTTCTCAACTTCGTCTTGTCTGACTTGGCGTTTGTCCCGAATCTTAAGTCCTTTGGAGTCTATTCATTTTACACCCCAAAGTTTTTTCTCTGCTTATGGCTGTAACAAATCTTTTGAAGAAGTGGTAAAATCAGCAATGTACCTGCTCCAAATTGGAAAAGTAAAGTGATAATAGGCAATATTGGAAGAAAAATACTGCTTACATTTCAAAATATTATCACAACGCAGTATTAAAAATAGCTAACATTTATTGGGTAAGTTAGATACACCCTCACACAATTTACAATCTGTATCAGTCAGGGTCCCAGCAGGCAACAGATGGTGCACTCAAATTAAGATACTGTGAGTAGGGTTTAATCAAGGGACTATTTGCAAACGTGTGGGAAGGGTGTAGATAAATCAAAAGAGATAATGCAGTTCCCTGGGGCTCGGGATGGTGTGAGTTGGGTGACTCCGCCTAGACCCAAAAAGACAAAGATAGGGAGAAGTTAGGTGCAAGCCAGAAGGAGAGAGTCCTGGAGAACTGCAACCTTCGAGGAACAGTGACCTGTAATTAAGAGACAGGCAGCCAGAAGTAACCTTGCCGGGGGGAAGGCCTATGGAACAAATAGCACAACCTCACTCTCTGCCCTCCATCACATCTCCTTCCAGAGCTCACCAACAGGAAGTTCGAGCATCAGGGAGACCTACAGATGTAGCCCACGCAGGCCAGCTTTGTGGAGCAGGGAGCAAGACAGAGAAGAACAGAGAGCCGTTTCGAAGGGTCAGGTGGAAGACATCCAGCACACAGTCCCTGAGAAAACCCCCAGGTAGTGGTCAGCTCTTCTTAGTCGGCTCTGGCTGCTCTAACGGAACACCATAGGCTGGATGGCTTAAACCACAACATTCCTTTCTCACAGTTCTGGAGGCTGGACGTCTGAAATCAGGGTGCTAGCATAGTCAGAGCTCTCTTCCTGGCTTGCTGATGGTCCCTTCCCTTATTCCTCCTCACGTGGCCTTGCCTCTGTGCATGCATGTAGAGAGAGAGAGAGAGATGTCTCTCTCTCTCTCTCTCTTTTATAAGACCTCTAATCCTGTTCACAAAGGCCCCACTCTCATGATCTAATCTAACCTTAATTACCTCCAAAGGCCCCATCTCCAAATACCATCACCTTGGGAGTCAGAGCTTCAACATATGAGTTTAGAGGGGACACAAACATTCCGTCCATAGCAAACCCAGATAGTGCTTTCTTAGTGACGCCTTCCTCATCTCGCAGAATCGACTCTTCCTGCATTCACCCTGTGCTGCAGGATTCGGTACATATCTCTGTGAAGCACGCACACATGTTGTACTGGACTTGTGAGCACCTGTCTTTCTCTTTCACCAGACTCGGTGCCTTAGGAAGGGGTAAAAGTTTTGCATGTGCGTGTGTGTGTGTGTGTGTGTGTGTGTGTGATACCAATGACAGGTGCCTAAAATATATAAAATACGGTGTGCTGGCTGAATGAACAGATAAATGAATAAATGCCTTTTCTCCATTGCTCAGGATCACACTCCTTAAAGGACAATCCTTTCACAGATAAATAAACTAATTCATGATATCTTGCCTCTTTGCCTGATAAAATATGTGTTATTTAATCACAGCCTTCTGTAGGTAATACCCCAGCCTTTGTCAAATACAAACCGATTTGCTCTGATATTGTGAATTTTAGGCATAGCAAGAGAAAAGGGGAGGAGATGTTTGTGGCAGGGTGATAAATATATACTGTATCTATTTGGAGGCAGGCATGTCTATGAAGTTCCCTAACTTGTCAACTAGAGCTTACTGGAATTGAATATAAAAGTTAGCATGAATTCAGCAGGAAGCCCTTATACATAAGGCCATCTAAAATTATAGTAAACTTAATGTTTGTTTGGTTTTTTTTGCCAGAATAAAGTTCTCTGGTTTTGAACAAAGCAAATATATATCAATAAATTGGTGTTACCTATCAATGACCTACCTAAGTGTAAACACAACTGTGCAGTCAGTGCACTGCAAAAAGACCCTGGATCAAGAGGGGCAAGAAGGTGACTCTTCTTGCTAAATTTGGCCCTTGACATGGACTGCATGTGCCTGAAGAAAGGGGATTTTTTTTTTCCCTTCACCTGAAGATGTAATTAATGGACCCAGAAAGGGCTGACCTAGAGAGGGCACCTTTTTCAATTTGCTGAGAGGTCTCTCCATGCCAGCAGCGGTCCTGACCCCAAGCTCACCGCAAATTCAATATATCCAAATAAGCTCTCCATCCTATGCCTCTCTCTTTTCACAGCACAATCATTATCTTCAATGTGTTTGTTCAAGATCAGGGTATTATTTTTGACCCTATCATCTCCTTTAACCCCTCCATCAATCACCAATTTAAATGCTCTTCGTGAAATGAGGAGGGATGTGAATAAATAAAAGTTATGTTGTATACTGTGGTGTGCCAGGGATTATAGTAGCTGGTTAGGAAGAGTAAAAAAGAATACAAGACAAAGATGGGGCTCTCAAAAATTGAATCGTTTAGTTTGGGAGATAAAAGATGAAAGCCATGGAATGGTGCCTGGGTGACTCAGTCACTTGAGCAGCCTACTCTTGGTTTGGGCTCAGGTCATGACCCCAGGGTCCTGGGATGGAGCCCAGTGTCGGGCTCTGTGCTCAGCAGGGACTCGGCTTGAGGATTCTTTCTCTCCTTCTCCCTCTGCCCCTCCCACCTCTCTCGGTCTCTCTCTCAGATAAATAAATCTTAAAAAAAAAAAAAAAGGTAAAGCCATGGAATGACAAATAATGGAAAACCCAAACCCAAATGATAAGTGCAGACATAGTCATTACGGTCCCTGTGTGCCCCTGGCTCCAATGCCTCTCCTTTTCCTGCCCTCCCTGTGCCTCTATTGATCTCCAAGAGGGGACGGAGGGGATTTAGGAACCTTGGGCACCAGCAGCCATCCTCCTCTGTTGCCGGACGGCCCAATCATTGATATTTTCTAAATCTTTCACAAGAAGTGAATGTGGGTATTTTTAGAAAACCTTATTATTTTTAATAATGGAAAACGTACAAGCTAAGTAAAAACAAATAACGTGTGTGATATGCAAACGTATTTTTAGGACAAGCCTCTCCAAATATTTTACTCACGTTCTTCCAAAAATAATTTTTTAAAAATATACAGCTCTTCACATTTTTCAGTTGACATCTGAAGTTTTTCAACGTATCTTTAGGTAGTTGCAAAGGATGTAATTTCGGGCATATTGTAAATATTGACTTGCTTAAGGAAAACGGTTATCTAGCTCATTTCAAAATACCCAATGGAAAGTTACCATAGCAAACTGATACCCTCTGACATCTATTTTAAAAATACATGAACAAACTGTTTTTACATCATCCCTTTTCTCCTTGAATTCATATCTGCATTCCATTTCACTGCAGAATTTTATCTTATGTAATATATTTTTATGCACCAAGTCCTACACTGGTAACCCGTCCATATATTTCTGTTTTCCAGAATCATAAGATCTAAATATCTTAATGAAATTAATATTTTGATAATTAGTATATAATGAGTCAAACCAACATAAACACATCTGATATTTTGATAACTGGTGAATATACAATGTTGAAATTACCAGAAATACATAACTTGGTGAAAGAGATGAAACTTTTAAAAAAAATTGGTTCATGTATCACAATAATTATTGCTAGAAATGATGCAGTTCTGTAGCAACTCTATTCATTTTACTTCTACGTGGAAGTGAGCATTTGTCAGTCTTGTTCAAATAAATAAATAGTTGGGAATCAAAGTCTTTTTTCTTCTCTGTAGTAAATCACTCAATTATTTAAACTACCTCCCAAGTTTCACGTAAAAAAAAAAAATCACACCTTATCAAAATCAAAAGTAATAATCAAGTGTCAGTCTGGTTGGGTTCCTCTTTATATTTTGTTGAAGGAAATGCATTGGAAATCACTTGTCTTGTAAAGGATTCATTACGAGTTTCCTCCTTAGGAGCTCTCCCTTTCTTAACATCCACAGCAATATTTTGGATTGCCTCCTTGTTTGACAGGAGATTAATGCAGCCCAGAGCAGGACACCAGCATGAGACTCTGGTCCGATGAGAAGAAACATGCTTTTTGGGACAAGGGGGGAAGGGTCATGGTCCAAGGAGAGGTAAGAGCTAAGAACCTGCATGACATCTCAACCACATATGAGTTTTCAGAAAAAAGTAAAAATGAAAGTTGAGGATTTGGAAATTAATTCCCTTAGCACCATGCCCTTGAAAAACTTGTATGGAACCTTCCACTTCAAAATACCTCATTTTAAAGATTGCTGCCCCAAACTACACTTTTCCAGATTAGGTGGCCTAACACTTTCTTCCGAAATAGATTTCAGCTGGCCACACCCGTGCTCTGTAACTCCCAATGCCTCTTCAGTGTGTAAGATGTAAACACATAGACACATAAATCCATCTAAATGTGACCAGGGGCCCTCCTCATCTGTCTTCCCACCTTGACCTCCTTCTTAGGAATCTAAAACAAGCAGTCTGCTTTAGTCACATGGCTCCCTCCCCATTTTACGTACATATTCTGCTCACTTCTAGACTGGAATGCCTCATCTCTATCATCCTCCCAATCTAAGTGTGGGTATCTTCTTGATCCCATCACCCTGATTTCTCCTTCCCACTGTGGACCTAAGTGATCTCTGAATTCTGGTGAACTTAGATACAAAACATAGCTATAAATATTGGGACTACTTTTTCTGAGGGAGGAAAGATTAATGAAAACCAGTTGCATTGCCCACACATACATTCTTTCTTGTTTGTTACTCTTGCATATTTATTAATTTTGCATTTCCAATCAAAAAGTGATTGGACAATGTTTCAGAGCATTGTTACATTTCTGTATCTCTCACACTAACAAACTAGATGCCCAAAAAAGTAAGTATAAAAAGTGTTGTTTGATTTGACCCAGATTCAACCATCACACATAAAATAGTCTTTTATTCTCAATCATTTTGGGTCTTTCATGTGTCTTTCCAAAAGTCCTTTGGGGGCGCCTGGGTGGCACAGCGGTTAAGCGTCTGCCTTCGGCTCAGGGCGTGATCCCAGTGTTATGGGATCGAGCCCCACATCAGGCTCCTCTGCTATGAGCCTGCTTCTTCCTCTCCCACTTCCCCTGCTTGTGTTCCCTCTCTCGCTGGCTGTCTCTATCTCTGTCAAATAAATAAATAAATAAAAATCTTTAAATAAAAAAATAAAAAAAAAATAACAAAAGTCCTTTGGACATCAAGTAACCAATTAACTTTTCCAAAAGAACTGTGACAAGTAAATTAGTTAAGACCTTACTTGCTCCAAGTTTTAGTGAATGAGGACAAAAACATTTTCAACAATGTAAGTTAAAATTTATCTGTTAATCCCCCACTACACAGTGTAAGCACCTACATATAAGTGAGCTGAAATTGTAGAATTCTACCAGAAGAATCTCTACTAAGTAAATGGATTCATGGGTTGCAAAATGCATTTGCCCCATACAGAATCAGAATTCACTTGTCACAATAATACCTTGGGTCACTAGTCCTGGTGAAGAAAACCATGCTTTATTGTTTCCTACATGCTGTTGCCAAACAGACTGGAAAATGACAAGAGATTGAATTAAAACTATGGACTCTGAGAAACAAACTGAGGGCTTCGGGGGTGGGGGGGGAATGGGATAGACTAGTGATGGGTAGTAAGGAGGGCACGTATTGCATGGTGCACTGGGTGTTATACGCAACTAATGAATCATCGAACTTTACATCAGAAACCAGGGATGTACTGTACGGTGACTAACATAATATAATAAAAAAACATTAAAAAAAAACATTGAAACCTAATTAAAACCTCAAAACCAACGTTACTAACCTTGGGGGTGTTTTATTTGCCACAGCCAACTAATGCCCTCATATAAGGTGAATAGACTGTCTAAGAAAAGGTCATATGGAGTTTCTTTGTGAAACATAAATAGAGTTATGGCATCCATCTTTAATTATTAATGTGCGTTTTCCCCACGTAAAAGCTTGGATTTACTGAGAGTTTTAATTCTAACTACAGTTCTTATATGTAATGCTAATTTGATTATGATTTGTTATACATTATTTTGATAAACATTTCATTGTATATATTTTTCTCTCCAAAGAAAACATATAGATTACATAAATTTTCTCTTACGCAAAGTTACCACAGTGATAGCCACACACTCTGATAAATCAGTGTTTCCCAAGGAGTCACAAGTAAGGTACAGCACAGTACCAAGTATTCTAATAAGATAATTTAATTGCCTTAATTTACAAAAATTAAATTTGAACTTCTTTTAAAAAGCATTCTATGAAATTATGTAAGCATTTTGGGGTTAGATGTATGAACTTCTCACAAAGGATGGAACAGATGATATGTCTGTAGGAAAATGTAGAGACTAAGTAAACTTTGTTGCTAAAATTCGATGCTGATGTGCTTGTGGAACTCACAGAATGTGCAAGAAAGAGGCAAAGGGTTAACAGTGATTGAGATGCTGAAGCATGATCTCAGAATCATAGTTCTGATAAAATGAAAAAAAGAAAATTAACTAAAAGAGATAAGTTAGTTTTTTCCCTGATATCCAAACAAACAGATACAAATACACTGATAGTTGACAACTGACAACAGATCAGTATCATCAGGACAGATCAAAAAGAGAAAAAGAAATTCGTGAAGTTTAAAGTCAAGTATGAGGTGATGACTCAGTTTCTGGGAAAGGATTCTGGGCTGGAAAAGGAATTATTTGGTCAAAAAAAAGGCAGCTTTAGGAGATGGTACAAAACATTGGTATTAGAAGGGAACAGTAGCCTAGAAGAGTATCATGCAATGACAAACATGTATGAGCAGTTATAAGGATGAACATAGAACACGTCTTCTCCTACCATAATCTTGTCAGCACAAGAACAAATAGAATCCAAAGAAATAAATCAACATTGTACAGAATGTGCTGAATAAAGAGAAAAAGAATCTCTTGGTTGTAAATCCAAAATATTCATTATCTTAATTTTATTTGATAACGCTTTTCAAAACATATTGTTCCGAAAAAAAAAAAAAAACATATTGTTCCGTTGATTGCGTCCACCTTCTCGAAACTCCCTTTTCTTTGTTTCTGAGACACGCTATCTGACTCTCCCAAGGGTTACTCCTCCTCATTCTCCTTTGGAGGCTGCTGTTTTTCTTCCTCATACATTAATTTTAGGTTTCCTCCATTTTCTGCCCTTGGTCCTCTTATCTTTTACTCCATCTGATCTCCCAAGGTAATCTTACCCATGACTTCCACTATGAACTGCCCCCAATAACTATGAAATCCATCCAACTGGATGATCTATAAACTACAACATGTATAAAGCTAAATCTTCCCCTCCCCAACCTTCTCCTTCCTCATGTAAAGAAATGTTACCAGCATACACTCAGTTGTCCAAGATGGAACTCTAGAAGTTATCATCTACAAACAGTATGTGCCCTGCCCAAATCCCCTTCACTGACACTGAATCCATCCCCAAACTCCTGGGACTATTGGCCCATTACAATTCACAGCTGTCACCTTTCTCTGGAAAATTTTCCTTAGTTGAGGAAAGCCACCTCATGTGAACTTAGCCATTCCAGAGTGGCTCACAGCCCAACATTGACTGTTACAGGGTAAAAAGCCACCTCTTTTATCTCGATGCTGTGGTGCACTTTATGTACCAAGAGTCCTCCTCTTGAGGACAGGCCAAGCCTCAACTTCACATGAGACCACGTCTTTGATGGGCTCTTTCCCCTTCTCTACTCTGCTTGAAGAGTACTCATTGTCTTAAAGCATAAGCACCTGATGCCCTGTCTCAGGCTCTGCTTCAAGGACATCTAACCATGGACATTCCCCATGCCCAATATATCAGAGTCCTATCCATTCTATCTCCTTACAAATCTTCAAACACATACCTTTTCCATCAACACTGCCACTGCCTCAGTTTGGGGGGCAGGGTGTTTGGTTTTGCTGTTTGTTTTGGGTTGGGTTTTTTTTTTTTTTAATTTTCTTCTCTTTTTTTTTTCTTTTATTTTTTATTATGTTATGTTAGTCACCATACAGTACATCATTAGTTTTTGATGTAGTGTTCCGTGACCATTGTTTGCGTATAACACCCAGTGCTCCATGCAATACATGCCCTCCTTAATACCCATCACCGGCCTTTCCCAATCCCCCACCCACCTCCCCTCTGAAACCCTCAGCTGTTGTTTTTTTTAATCACATTCTTACTTTGTCAATTTTAATAGAGTACTAAGTAATTTCCCTTTCTCTTGTCCTACTCTTTCCAATCCACTCTCATCATTGCCACTACAGTAATCTTTCTAAAACACGAATTTAATCTTTTCATTCCCCAGCTTAAGTTTCTATTGACTATGAGACAAAGTTAGGTATTTTTTCATCATGGCATTCAGGAGCCCTCACATTATGTCTCTAATGCACACTCTGACATTCTATCCTTATCTCCACTGCTAGAGCCATAATGGACTCCACACATTTATTCCAACCTTCCATTTCCACAACTTTTCCATCGTGTGTAATGACTGTTCTGACCCAAACTAACCTCTTCACAGGATGAATTATTCCAAGCTCACCTTCAAACATGCTCAGACACCAGACCCTCCAGGAAGCTCCCCTTACTGTTCACACTTTTCCCTTTTCATTGGTCCTTAGCTCAGGTAGTTTCCATGTGGTCCCCTGTGCATATTTCTCTACAAATACTTCTTACCATTCTGATTACTTACCCATTTTTTTTTTTACTACTCTGTAGGCTCATTGAGTACAGGAGTCTTTTCATTCCTTCTGCCTAGCCTATAGGTATTTGTATTTAGCAGACGTTCAGAAGAAATTTAGAAGGTAGTAGTAGTCTTAGAAAGAAAACAACAGCAGAAATATCTGGCCACTGAGTAGGGCAGGGAGGCTGAGCTCCTCTCAACAGCTCACAGCTACAGCCTGTACAAAAGTGAATTGCAGCCCACCTGGGAAGACAGAATGGGTTTTTCTAGAAGTACAATTCAGTCAGGTCAAGTAGCACAATAAGGAAGAGGTAACTATACATGTTTTACTAGTTCCTAATGAGTTGGAATTGGAAATATAATGAAAATGCACGTAGGCATTCAGCGTCAGGTTTAAGAGTATGTCACCTTGCATGTGCACAGGGCTGTGCATTTAAAAGAACCCAAGCGTGGTTCAATGCTCTGCTGTCACCATCTTGAAATTTTTAATAATTCTTGTAAAAGGGGCCCCACATTTTTGTTTTTCAGGGGCCTCACAAATTATGTAGCCAGACGTGTACATTATTTCCAGAACTAGTAACACATAAACTCCTTAGTGGATCTGTATAAAAAGATTTGTGGTCATATAATTACTTATTTCCAAGTATTTATTTTCGCCTTACTTCCTAAAGTGAGTTTTTTCCTCCTGTACTCTCTCTTTTCTTAGTTGTCTCAGCTGAGGTTTCCCTGTTATCAGAGCTTGGGACAAAGGCTTAAGTGCATGGGCTTTATTTGAGGGTCTGGCCAATAAAGCTGGGAAGGATGGTAGACAATATAAGGATATGTTATTGAGTTGCCTACACCATAGAATGCTCATCCCACAGAACCTCCTGAGGAGTTTAATGAACTGTCTGCCAGAAGGAGGAGAGGTGTAACATATATCCATTGACTCTCATCCCCCACCGGTCAAGGATAGCCCCACAGGATGTACTGCCCCTCCTGTTACGCACACTTGTATCAAGCCGGTTCCTAAAAGCATCAGAGAAACCAGGACAGGTACAGTGGTCCCCAGTGAGGCACTGCCAAGTCGTACTTGCACAAAGCTAGTCAAAGACCGCACAGAGCTGGTTGATACAGCAGTGGCCAAAGTGAGAAGCAGGGCTGAGGAGACATGAGAGACCACTAAAGAAGTGTCTAATACCCCATGATTCTGTTCTGGTTTTGTTCTTTTTTTTTTCCTTTAACTAGGCTCCCGCCCAGCATGGATCCCAACACGGAACTTGAACTCACGACACTGAGATCAAGACCTGAGCTGAGATCAAGGGCTGGATGCTCACCTGACTGGGCTACTCAGGTGCCCCCACAATTCAGTTCTTTTGACTTGTATTTTTATTATCTGTTTAGATGTCTGACTCAACCGCTTACAATGAAGATTTCTAAGAAGCAGAAGTTGAGGCTTCCTCTACTTGTACCTCCAATGTGAGATGGAGAGGGAATTTTACTATTTTAAGTAAGTAAAAAAGATGTCCAAATGCAAGTCACTCTATTTCAGATTAGTCTTACATCCCCATGCTTAGACAGAAACAGTGACAAGAGCCACAGTGTTCCAGGGCACAGTGTCATCCTCTCCTGTGAACAATGCTTAGGGAATTTGATCCTGTCCCTCATACATGCTGCATTCCCCAACATGTGATGACCTCCAGCCTCAGCCAGGAGAGAATAATCCTCTATAAAATCATTTTGGGGACACCAGGAATCACTGAAAGCTAGCATTATAGGTTTCCAGGCCCAAAGTAGTAGTAACCTAAGGCAAGGGAGCAAATCAGAGGAGTTAAGAATTTCGAGTTCTAATTATGACACTGAACCAAACAGACTGATTAGTAGAAGACGATTGTTCTTAGTTCAGAAGATAATAGAACACCTTTATTTTTTTTTTCTTTTTCATCTCAGAGTAATTAAAAAATCTACGTGACCTCCCTGACATTTCATCCATTGGGTAGAACATCTCTAGTCTAGGGTTGAAATAGGTGGAATCTAAAACACAAAACAAACACACAAATAAAACAGACTCTTAAATACAGAGAACAAACTGGTGGTTGCCAGAGGGATGGTGGGTGGGAGATGAGTAAAACAGATAAAGCGGATTTAGAGGTACAAAATTCCAGTTATAAAATAAATAAGTGGTGGAGATGAAAAGTACAGCATAGGGAATATAGTCAATAATACTGTAATAATGTTGTTTGATGACAGATGGTGATACATTCATGGTGGTGAGCACTGAGTAATGTATAGAATTATTGAAGCAATATGTTGTGCACCTGAAACTAATATAATACTGTGTGTTAATTATACTTCAAGAAAAAAAGAAAGAAAGAAAGAAATGGGCCATGGGGAAACTATCTTCTGCTGTCACTATATTGAGTCCAACAAATTCAATATATCTGTAAGAACTCTTTAATACTTGTTTGATGACTGCATGCATGAATAAATTAATTAAGTCCCAGTTGAAGGCTTCTGCTATTGTCAATGTAGGAATTCACTGAAGTCAGATTCCAATAAACTCAGTCAGAAATCCCTACAAAATTGGCACCTTAACTGGAATGATTATAAACCTGGTAGCCATGAAGACATCATGCCTTCATAGACCCAAAATTAAATGCGTGTATTTCATTAATTAAGCAGGGGTATATCTCAAAATGTTAGATACAGGAAACACAGGCAAATTATGCAATTATTCTGCCTTTCTCCTAAAAAGCACTTTCATGTAAACAGATTTCATTAAGAAATGGTAAAGGGAAAGGTATAATGAGTAGAGGAAACTTTATGAAATCTAATCTTTTTTTTTCCAAATGAGGAATGATTTATAGATTGAGTAAAGTCAGATTAATCAGAAAACAAAACTGAAAATAGTGAGTGGTTGAAATTAAAGATAAAGGGGCGACCAGGTGACTCAGTTGGTTAAGCGTCTGCCTTTGGCTCAGGTTATGATTGCAGGATCTAGGGATGGAGCCCTGACTCGGACTTCCTGCCAAGCTTCTCCCTCTGCCCCTCTCTCCCATTCATTATCTCTCAAATAAATAAATAAAATCTTTAAAAACAAAAAAACAGAAAAATTTAAAAAAAGAAGGAAAGGAAAATAAATTTGGAAGAGAAAGTGGTGTGCAAATTATTTTTCATATTTTAGCTGTAATTTCGTTCCTGTATCGACTGTAACGTTTCCTTCTGCCACATCCCTTGGACTCCATTTCATTTATTAACTCCAAAAGAATCAGCCACTCATTCATTCAATGTACCATGTTATTCTCTGTGCTGACTAATTAATATTCATTTGAACATCTGTTGCAGAATTATCATGTAACAAGAACAAAATTATTTATATGTAAGCATTCCTTGCTTTTCCTCTCCCATTACCTCTTGTTCCCCTCCCTTTATAAGGAAGAAGGATACCTTCTGATTAGTTCTTGGAACATCTTTTGTAGCATTTAAGTAATATGTTGACTTTCCTGAGGAAGGCTGTCAGAACTTAGGAATGGATTTTATTTCTTGGGGGGTCCCTGTTCAGTTCGATACATCAAACGAGGTTTTTGAGAAGGAGGCAGTAGACAGGATTATTTAGTGGAAGGCAAGATGATATGATTAGAAGATATCAGTATGGCTGTGATTGTGTGGATAAAAGAGAGGGAGGGAATTGGGGCAATTGCCAAGAGAGAAGCACGGGGTTTCAGCAAAGAGAGAGTTGGGTTTGGGTGGGAATCTGAGATTGAGAGACAAAGAGAAAGGCTGTATAGTAACTGTGAATCTGAGAAGACTGAGGAACAGGAGAAATGATGAAAGGAGCTTTGAAAAAATGTTGGTGTGGCTTATGAAGCTACTTCTATTAATATTCTCTGAGAGGTGAAAGTTGTGACAGTTATTTCCTTCTTTTTTTCTCTGAAAACAAAACAAAACAAAACAAAAACAGCAGGTAGAGGAAGATCTTGAACTGAGTAGCTTCACCATCCCCAAGACACAAATCATGACCCGATAATTGGTCCCTGCACTAACATTGCTGTTGGCCAGTGATTGCTGTAAACTTGAACGTTGAGTCCTGGGTCTGACTAATAGGTGTAGTGGGAAGTCTGACTAAGACAGGAAAAGGGCCTCCATTCCTGAATAAAAATACAAACTTATTTAAGAAAAAGACATTTTCCTCCTCTTTTTCCTTCATTTCTTGTGCCTTGAAGGAGAATTGATGGCTGAGGCTGGAGCAGCCATCTTGGGCCATGAAGATAAAGGCCAAGAAATCTTAAAAGACCTAAGCATTGACTAATTATTGAGTTAACTGATTAGTTATTGAGCCACTGAACAAATGCCAGTGACCACTACTTCAGGCTCTTCTGTAGTGTAAGAAAAATAAATTCCTATTTGTTTAAAACACTGTAGATTTGTTTTCTATTACTCGTCACTGAGTGCATCCCTAGCTAATTGAGTAAAGATCCCACTTTTGATAAATGACAGTATTTCTAGGAATGGACAGAACATCACCTGAAGGCAGAATTGCTAGCAACCCTAGGATTTATTAGCATGATTATCACAATGCATTATAATTAATTATGTGCACATGTATACCTCCCATTATGAGACCCTCAAGAAGGATTGCATTCTGTTAATCTGTCTATCTCCAATCTTATCACAAGTATGAGGCACACTATGGCAGCTTATTAAATGCTAGCTGAGTAAATGGATACAATTGAGGTTAACCCCAGGACAGAGTAATAAAAGAAGAACCAACAATTATGGTATAAACAAGTTCTTCAAAGCCAACTCAGAAAAGCTTTCATTTCAATCAATACCTTTCTTCCTACCATTAATCATTTGAATTACATAAATTTTGAAATAAATTAACTGAATTTTCTAACTCCTAGGTTTCCAAGTCCATCTTCCCTACACACCAATACCAACCACCCAACCCTCCCCCCATTTAGAGTTGCTTAGGTGATAATTCAAACCACAGGATAAATAAATAACAGCTTACATCATGCTTTTTACATACTTTTTTTTCCTATGTGACAGGATGCTTGAATCAAAATACTGATTTGCAAATTCTGCATAAATTTACATATTATGTTCAAGCATCCTTAACACTAAGCTTGTAAAATAAAACCCAATTAATTAATTAGTGCAACCTACTGCAATTGTATTTAAACCCAATATTCACAGCATGACACACAGTGTATTTTTAAACTGATTAATTAAATCACATTCCAGTTCTGAAAAAGCAGGCACATAAAGACAAAGAGCTAGTGATAGACATGGAAAAAGAAATAGAACCAGAGGAGGCTGGGACTCCCCTATGGATTCAAATTTAATATCAATACTAGAAGTCTAAAATCAGAAAAATGCGTTAGAATGTTGAAGATCCTAATGTCATCAGCAACTGTTCTAGTGTAATAAGAAGAGGTCTATTCTGGATAAAGCAAGGCACAATTTACTCTCAGTGCAGTTCTACATAAGTTATATTGCTAGATATTATATAAGAATTGGGTTCTCTCTCCAGATACTACTATAATTGCTGCTGTGACGACAGCCCACATGAATGCCTCTCTTTCTTGAACTATTACCCTTGCAGTTACTATCACACAATTTCCCACTTAATCATTCTACAATTATTTTATGTATGCTGTAATCTCTCGTTGATTTAATCGTAATCTCCACAAAGTCCAGGATCGTGCCCTATGTTTCTGTAGTCCCATGACTCCCTGGCAGTGCCTTGAAGGGCAAGTGTGCAATAACTTAAATCAGAAAAGCCTTCTTGAGCTATGAAGAATAAAACATTTAAGAGCCACACGGAGAACATTAAGTGTTGTTTGTAAGTGACTGATATTCTAAGAGACAATACCATAGGATTTTTGAGGAAATCACACTGTAGAAGAAGACCCGCCTATTGGCCATTAGTGGAACAAGTGGAAATGAATAACTTCAGAGTTTAAAAAAAGCAGAGGAAATGACGGACAAAATGATGAAAGATAAAGAATTATGAGGCAGAATTAGGAGTTATAAAAAACATTCACAATGAGCATTCCATAACAAAAATTCAAATATCTAAAATTAACAGCTCAATAGATAGGTCGATAGCAGTTTGAACACAGCATGTTGAATAAACTCAAAACAAATAAAAAATATCAAAACCGAAGCACAGAAAGAAAATAATGATAATGGAAGAGAGACTTCAGGACATGTCGGGCAAAATAAAAATATATAATGTTTATGAATTTAGAAAACAAGAAATGACTGAGAAAGGAATGGGGTAGAACAATTATTGTAGAAATAACAGCCAAGAATTTTGTTTGATCTTTGAAAAGTCATAAACCTATAGAATCATGGAGCTCAGCAAACTCCAAGATAAATACAAAAAACAAAACAAAACAAAAACCACATACCTAGGCTCATCTTGGTAAAACTGCTAAGCACTTAAGTAAATGAGAAAAAACTTTAAAGCAAGGAACAACCTTCGAAGGATAATAATAAAACTGACTGACTACTTTCAGCAATAATCAACTTCTCAACATTAAAAATGTCTTCAAAGAGAAGACAATGGAATGACATCTAAGTATTGAAAGAAAATAAGTGCTAACCTAGACCTCTGTACTCACCAAAATATCCTTTAAAAAATATTTTTTAAAAAGCTCCAGATTTTTGGGGGGCACCTGGGTGGCACAGTCGTTAAGTGTCTGCCTTCGGCTCAGGGCGTGCGTGATCCCGGCGTTCTGGGATCGAGCCCCACATCAGGCTCCTCTGCTGGGAGCCTGCTTCTTCCTCTCCCACTCCCCCTGCTTGTGTTCCCTCTCTCGCTGGCTGTCTCTATCTCTGTCGGATAAATAAATAAAATCTTTAAGAAAAAAAAAAAGCTCCAGATTTTTTTAATGATAGATTTCGTTGCCAACAATTAAAAGGGAATTGCTCAAAAGAAAGAAAACTTTCCTAAAACGCTTCCCCAAAAAGCAGGGAAATAATGAAGCAGTGCAGAAAAGGCAAATATATGAAGAATTAGACATAAAGTACTTGTGATTACCAAAAACAATATCTGTAATGCCTTACAGAATTTAAAATATTTTTATGTGACATTATGTGTCAAGGTAGTACAAGTGCTGTGAAGGGGTTAAATAAAATTAAAGAGTACAAATGTTTTAGAACTAGAAAGTTAAAAATCAGAATTGGTCTGTAATATGACAAGGATGCACACAGGAATCTTCAGGATAACCAGAAAAAAAGTATAAATAAATAAGCAAACAAATAAATATCCACCTAACAAGTTAATAGAAGGAAATAATAAATAATAGCATTTTGATTACACACAATGAGGTCAAGAAAGACAAGGAACAAGATTATAAAGGAGATGGCTAAGTACAGGCATTTTAAGATGACAGACTATCTTTATTGCATTAAAGGCACATGAGTCAAACACTCTAGTATTACAATGAAAATTTGAGTGGCTGATAACGATGAACTATATGCTACTTTACAAGAGACACACCTAAAATATAACACAGAAAGACTGCAGTAAAAGAGTGGAAGAAAATACACCACACAACACTTCACAACAATGACAGAAAGATGATTTATCTGGCTTAGATAAACTAATATTGGACAAAGTAGGCCTTCAAGGCAAAAAACATTGTTAGGATTAAAAATAAAGACATTATAAAATGATTAAAAGTCAGTTCAACAAGAAGATATCAGAATCTTCAATCTATATTCTCCCAATAACACAGCTTCAAAATATGCAAAGCACATACTGACAGAATTAAAAGAAGAAATGGATAGAGGCGCCTGGGTGGCTCAGGTCATGATCTCAGGGTCCTGGGATCCAGCCCTGTGTTGGGCTCTGTGCTTAGCGAGGAGTGTGCTTGTCCCTCTCCCTCCGTCCCTCCCCCAACTCATGTAAGCACCTGTGTGGGTGTGTGATCTCTCTCTCTCTCATAAATAAATAAAATCTTTAAAACAAAGAAAGAAAGAAAAGGATAAATCCATGAGACCTTAACAAAATGTTCAGTAGCTACTAGAAAAAAAAAATTTTAATCATAAAAATATAACCAATGTAAACAAATTTAACAAAATCAATCTAACAAACACATGTAGAATAGCGCACTCAACAATAGCGGAACTACCTATTCAAGGGCATGTGGAACATCTACCAAAACAAACCACAGGTTGAGCCATAAAAAAAAAAAGCATCAATAAATATCAAAGGATTTAAATCATGTAGAGTGTATTTTCTGACCACAGTGGAAATGAACGAGGAATCAATTTAAAAAAAAAGATAACAAGAAAATCTCTAATTTCTGAATAGAAAACAGTATTATTCTAAAACATCCACAAGTCAAAGAAGAAATCAAAAGAAATTAAAAAATATTTTTGACTGAAAGATAATGAGGATACAACATATAAAAACACATAGATGCAGCTAAAGCAATGTCCAAACAGAAATATATGTATTAGAAAAGAAAAACATCTAAATATCAACAATTGATGCTTTCATTTCAAGGGACTAAATCAGAAACAGTGAGTTAAGGGGTGCCTGGGTGGCTCAGTCAGTTAAGCATCCGACTCTTGATTTTGGCTCAGGTCATGATCTCAGGGTCCTGATATCCAGCCCTGCATCCAACTCCACACTGAACATGGAGCCTGCTTAAGATTCTCTCTCTCCCTCTCCCTATGCTCCTTCCCCTGCTCATGTTCTCTCTCTTTCTCTCTCAAAATTAATCAACTAATTAATTAATTTTTTAAAAAAGAAAAATATTTAGAAATGTTAAAAACTGCAAATTCAATACATATTTTAAGCATGCAATATAAAAAATAATCAACAAATCCAAAAATTTGTGTGTTTTTTGAAAACCCTCCAAGACTAACTAAGAAGAGAGAAAATACAAATTACCAATAGCAGGAATTATAAAAGAAAAATCATTACAAATCCTGGAGATACTACAAATTATGTTGTAAATAATTTTATGCCAATAAAGAGCAATTTGGATGAAGTGGATAAATTGTTTTTGAAACTATTTTATTTTTAAAACCTTTCCCTTAAAAAAATCCTATACCCAGATGACATATTTTGTGAATTCTTCCAAATACTTAATAAAGAATAACAATAATTTTACCCAAGCATTTCCAGGGAGTAAAAAGAGAGAAAACACTTCCCAACTACTTTAATGAGGGAAACATAATTTTATACCAAAACCTGAAAAGGGTATTAGAAATAAAACAAGATACAGATTTATGCTTCTATAAATATAGATGCAAACATCCTGAACAAAATACCAGCAAATGGAACAATATATTTAAAAAATACATCATGATTAAGTGAAGTTTATCTTTTAAAATTAAATATTGTAACATACCACATCAACAGAATAAAGAACAGTAAAATATATTACTAATCTGTACATGCAGAAAATGCATTTAATTGAATTTAACACCCCCTTCATGATCAAAACTCTAAGCAAAATAGAAATCAATAAACATACCTTAATCTGATAAGTAGCTACCAAAAATCCTACAAGAACATCATATTTAACAGTGAAATATTGAATCCTTCCTCCATGAGATTGGAAGTGAGTTAAATTAAGGATACCATGTAAATTCAACAATCTACTGCCAGTGAAATAAAATAAGAAAAAATAATCACTAAGAGAGATTTGAACTGGAAGGGAAGAAAGAGGACCTTTATTTTTTGCATAAGATATGATTATATACCTAGAAAATCCAAAAGAATACAGATAGTCAAGTATAATTAATAACCAATCAGTACAAAGTCACTGAACATCAAATCCATTAAAAAATTAGCTGTGTTTCTATAAACCAGCAATAAATAAATTAAAAATGGCATTTTAAAACTGATATTATTACAATAACACCAAAAATATCAAACACTAAAGTATAAGTAAAATGAAAGATGTGCAAGACTTCTACACAAAAAACTCTAAAATATATATATATATATATATATATATATTTTTTTTTTTTTTTATGTAGGCTCCAGCATGGAGCCCAGCATGGGTTTTGAACTCATGACCCTGAGATCAAAACCTGAGCTGAGATCAAGAGTCAGACACTTAACCAACTGAACCACCTAGGTGTCCAGCATGGAGCCCAACATGGGGCTTGAACTCATGACTCTGAGATCAAGACCTGAGCTGAGATCAAGAGTCAGACACTTAACGGACTGAACTACCTAGGTGCCCCAAACTATAAGACATTATTAAGTAAAATTAAAGACCTAAGTATCTAGAGAGATAGGCCACCCTGATGGATTGAAATATTCAATTTTTAGAAATGTAAGTACTCTCCAAAATGCTCTATAGATTCATGCAATCTCAATGAAAAACCTAGAAAGTTTTGCTTTTGCTTTTGTCTTTTTAAAATTTATATGGAAATGGAGAGGGTCAGGAATATCCAAGGAAAATGTTTGAAAAAGATAAAAACTGAAAGATATATGATACCAAATATAACATCAATTAATGAAATGTGGTAATGGCACAAAGATAGACAAATGGAAAATTGGAAGAGATGAGTCAAAAAACATATATACACATACATAAATGATTGCTTTATGACATAGATGGTATTGCAGTGCAGAGGGGGAAAGACAGGTATTTCAATAAATGGGTCAGTTGGATATACATATTTAAGTGCCTTGACCTTTTCTTAACATCATATCAGTTCCAGATGGATTACAGATTGTAATGTGAGAAGTCAAATGTTAAAGTTTTTAGAAGGAAATATAGAAAACCAGTTCATGACATTAGCATGAGCAAAGATTTCTTAAATAAGACAAAAAGACAAATGCCATTTAACAAAGATGTTAAATTGTACTATATTGAGATTCAGAACTTGCGAAGACACCATTAAGGGAGAAATAAGACAAACTACATAGTGGAGGATGTTTCTAACTGGTATAAATATAGGACTTCCTCCAAAATACGTAGTAACTCCTGAAAGCATTAACAAAAGGACAGTAAACTGGATAGGGAAAAAAATGGACAAAAGAATAGAATCTTTATAAAAAAGGATATAAATGATCAGTAAGTATATTATTGAAGTTGCTTAACTTTATTAGTCTGCAGGGAATACAAATTAAAACCACAGAATGTCACCAGTCCACCCCCACCAGAATAGCTAAAATTAAACAAACCAAAAAAAAAAAAAAAATACTCTCCAATATTAGCAAGGTGCGGAACAACCAGAACCCTCATGCACTGTATGTGGGAGTGAAAATTGATGCAATGACTTTAGAAAACCATGTGGTGATATCCACTAAACATATGTGCACCTTTGATTTACCAATTTCGCTCCTAGAAAATATCCAAGAGACATGTATACATTCATTCTCCAAAAAAGATAAGTATGATAATATTCATAACCTGAAATAGCCCCAAATGCTTATCAGCATTAGAAGGCACAAAGAAACTGTGGAACATTCACACAGTGGAAGACTATACAGTAATAAAAAGTGCATGAACCGCAATATGTAGAAGAATACATATTGTTTGATTCAATTTTTATATAAGTAAAAAATGGGAGAATTAACCCTTGGTGTTTACTTTGTTAAGCCAGTTCACTTGCTAGATTCTGATTGCATGGGTGGGTATGTTCACCTTATAAAATTCATTTATGGATGGGGGCACTTGGGTGGCTCAGTCGTTAAGTGTCTGCCTTCGGCTCAGGGCATGATCCCAGTGTTCTGGGATCGAGCCCCACGTCGAGCTCCTATGCTGGGAGCCTGCTTCTTCCTCTCCCACTCCCCCTGCTTGTGTTCGTTCTCTCGCTGGCTGTCTCTCTCTGTCAAATAAATAAATAAAATCTTTAAAAAAAATTCCTTTATGGATGTATACACTTTCCTGTTATGTATGTTGTAAAAAAGCTCAAAAAATCGATCATAGCACATATGTAGGCTAGTATTGCAAGAAGAGTACATGAATAATTATAATGATTATACTCTGTCCAATACTCCTGGGTAAGACACTCATAGAACTTTATCTACTTATATAATTTAATTACACAAAAGGCAAGGGAGTTGAAATTGTTACCCCCAAGGTTTCCAGTGAGACAATGAAGTACTACAGAGTATAAGAACCTTACCAAAGAGCACATAGTTAATAATGAGAGCTGTAACTCAAAGTATATGATCTTCCTACCATGTAGTTCTCCCTCCTAAAAGTTATGAAATTCTAGAGCTAATCGATGGGACAATAAACTATAAAAACATTAATTCAGTGTTGTCACAGAGTGGGTACTCTAGAAGATCAAAACCTGTGAAAGGAAGGGGAAGAAGCAGCAGTGGACAGAGGGAAAAGATGAACTTTGATGCAAGCCCAACAAGGCCTCAGCCAACCTGGCAGGGAGGCCGTCATTGTATCCATCCACCCCTCACTGTCCCATCACTATCCCTCACCAATAGACGTTAAGACCCCTCAGGTCCCAGATGCAGGCTGCCCTAAGAAGGATATGATGTTGGGGGCTTGCTGTGTAAGCTACTCTCTGTAGCTGAAGCCCCTCCCATAAAAGCAGACAGCTGGGGTCCACCTGCTGACTACTCTCTCCACATGGAGCAGCAAGTCCTTCCATGAAGGAGGAACTAAGCAGTTCATTTCCAGGCCTGCCAAAAGGGTTTCAATGACCTGTTCTCTTTTCACCCTTACAACCATGCATGTGCTCAGTTCAAGGTCTTTGCCAGGAACCCCCTTCCCTCAGTGACTCATCTGGGTCTTAACCTTCTTCAAGTATTCCCTCAACCATCACCATCTCAATGGGCCCCAACCTAAACATTATATGTGAAATTGCAACCAACTCCCATCCCTTGCTCCACATCCTTTTTACCTTCTTCTGTTTGCCTCATTCTTTTGCATGTATGTGCATATATGCATATATACCATCTCTTAGCATATTCCACCATTTACTTCTGTTTTACATTATGCTGCATATTATTGGCACCTCCTTGTCCTAAAACATAAGCTCCACAAAGACCAGAATCTTTGCTTTGTTTACTGATGTGTTCCTAGAACAGCACTCAACACATAGTAGGTCTTAATAAATGTTTGTCAAATTAAATGAGTAAAGGTATAGCCTTACCCCTTGAACATGCACCCACTAGTAAAACATGATTAAACTCAACATCAAAAGAAAAGGAAATTATAGCTTCCAGTGTGAGGAATGAGGAGGAGGATGCCTGCCTGTTAGAAAGAGGAGGTGACGTGTTAAATAATTGTATCATTAATTAGGGTTTCCTTCTCTGTTTTCCCTAAGAGAATCTTCACACTGTGTGTCACTGACTAGGAAAGTAGGAAAGACATAAAGGACTGTCACAGCAGTAGGCATAATATACAAGCTACTAAAAATCTATTCCTGGACATTTTTTTTTTTCAGCTTAAGATAGAGCAATTGCTATCTACAATCAGAGTTAAGTAAGAGATAATAAAACACAGAAATATTGGTATTGTAGGAAAAGGTTAAAAATACAAGTATCTAGTCTAAGGAAAATATAATAGAGTAAGTTTATTATATATCAGTTATAGCGTTAAGTCCTTTTCTTAAATTATCTCATTTAATATTCACATTTCTATGAATTAGGTACTATCATTATCCCACTGCTATTTATATTATCCTAACATTATAATATAAAATTATTACTTTCACAGGTTAGAAAATCAAAGAGTAGAAAGATTAACCAAGGTCACAGAATTAGTACCTGGTGAGCCAGAATTTGAACCCAGGCACTCTGACTGCAGAGCTCATAACCACCCTGCTTTGTCCCCAAACCCTCTCCACGGTCCACATCACTTCCAACTGGACTTCACATAAATGCAAATCTACTTATCTTATGATAAACCACTAACATTCTGGAGTGTATCTGTTTCACCATGCAGTGTTGCCCAGAGAGAAGTTAGGAGCATTTTGAATACATATTTCTAGACTGTGATTTGCCCACACAGGAGTGAACCAACCCTGCCTGATGCTCCATTTATTAACTCCCTGTGCTCCCCCCCCCCCCGCCCACTCCACCCCTCAGAAATGGTGCGAATCGAGAGCACAGTCATGAAAGAAAATTGTGAAGGGGAAGACTTGAACCTAGCCCAAGCTTTACAGAACCTGAGAAACTTCTGCTCTTGCTCAGTCCTGGGTTTCTGGTTCCTGGGGTTTTATTCCAAGCAACAATACAGACAAGACCAACTAGTAAAGCTATGTTGGTTTTTACTTCCCATGACTGGGTCAGACCTGCAATATGCAGAAGCTGTCTCCAAGCTATAAGTTCAAGATTAAATGCTTCATCTGACCTTGACCTTAACTCTTTGTGGTACAAACTCCTTCCAAACTCCTTCCAGACTTTCCTCAAAGGTGCAACTAACTAGAACCATTGACATTCAGCTTCTTAATTACTGTGGGTTTCATTTGCATATATATTTTCTCTTTACATATCATTATTGTTAACGGTTATTTTGCTCTGAATGAGGAATTCCCAGTGATTGTCCCAAATATAACTCAGCTTCGTGAGATCCCTACTATGATGTAGGCTTTCCTCATTCTTGAGGTCAAAAGAAAGCAAATCATTAGACAGATTCCCCATGCTCAACTTCACATGCATCCAGTTACCTTGCGCTTAGTCTCAGGGTCACAACCACTGTAACACAGCCTGGGAAATGACAACTTTGGCTGGACATCCATGGGCCCAGCCATCACTCAGGGTGCTCTTCAAAAACAGAATGAGGTGTGCACATTGGTCTCTGATATGAAGTAGAAAGGGGAGAACCAGTTTTAGAGTTAAACCCCAGTCTCTGTCATCCTTGCATTTACCTTTTGGGAAATGTTTGTTCATATAAAAAGATGAACATTCCTTCCTCCCCTCACCTTCTCCCACACCATTGACTGAGAATTCTCTTGTGGAGCAGTAGATGGTCTAGTTTATTTTGCTTAGTTTCATCTTTCCTAATGCTGTTGAGCTGCCATGATTTGAAACATTGTTGAGGGAGCAGGGAGGGATGGTTGGAATAAGCTTGACTAGTTTGAAGAGTTTGGAGGTAGGGGGAGAAAAAGAAAAGAGAATGAGGCAGCTATCCTAGACAGAGGAAAGCTGGACAAACAGAAATGGTTAAAGGGTTGTTGTTTTGTTTCATCTGTTTTTGAAACTGTACTGTGCAAGCTGATATATGATTATTTTCTTCATCTTCCGCTGAAAACAAATGTAAACTATCAATAGTCCTTTTGGATTTTTTTTTAACTAGAAAAGGTTATTTTATTTATTTATTTATTTTTATTTAAATTCAATTAATTAACATATAGTGTATTATTTGTTTCAGAGAGAGAGTTCAGTGATTCATCAGTCTTATATAATACCTTATATAATATCCTTCTGGACTTTTAAATATTCCTTTGTGTTTAGGGAGAATTTTACAAATGTGAAATTGATTTTAGGAAAGTTGTGGAGCATAAAGAGTTAAGTCACACTAGCTACATAGAAATAATATGAGAACATATTTAAGTAAAAAAATCTCTTATACCAGCCTTTTGAGGGTTTTTACACCATTTTCTTAAACTATAATTAACCAAAGGACAGGTGCTGTTCTGTTTTATGTACATTATTTTAATATACTTATTATTCCAACGACCCTATGAGGCTGGTCTTATTTTATCCTATTTTATGGATGAGAAAACTAAAGCTTCACGATGAAGTAATTAGCCCAATATTTCATAGCCACTAAGTAGCAAAGCAAGAATTTTAACCTAGGAGCTGTATAATGCCTATAACTTTCTCTTCCTTTGTCTTCCACGTATACAAGTCAACAACCTAATTAACTGACATCATATTGGTGGGTTT
This sequence comes from Ursus americanus, assembly GCF_024610735.1. Taxonomy (NCBI): domain Eukaryota; kingdom Metazoa; phylum Chordata; class Mammalia; order Carnivora; family Ursidae; genus Ursus; species Ursus americanus. The sequence goes on from NC_142145.1 coordinate 41,787,364, forward strand.
TATTTCCATTCACACTAAATTAATGAAAAGCTGATATATATGTCCATATATTACTGATACATTTCAGCAAAAATTAATAAGCAACTTCTGTGTGTCAGGGACTATGCTGAGGTCAGGGCAAAGATAAAGAAGACATTGTCTAAGACCTTGAGAAGCTCACAATTTAGCAGAAATAAATTGAATCATATCTTGCCATTTTGCCATTTGCTATAACATGTTATTTTTCAAAAAGTCCACTTGAAAATATAATTAATGGTAATAATAACTGTTCACAAAACACAAAGTGAAATGTAATATAAAAAATCATTGACCTGACAATTCTTAGATAGGTATACAACATATTTTGTTGGGTACAAAATTGTGACTAGCAAAGTTAATTTTGTTCTATTACCACTAAAAGATGATAGTCTTGACAAAAACACATAGTTCAGAGTATATACATATTGCCTTCATCAATAATCTTCCAGAAACTATTCAATCAGCAGTTAATTCATCTATGAACTAAAATATGTAAGCAACACATTAGCTGGAATGCTAAGTAGCCCTGACTAGTATGAGCTCACATGTCACACAGATGAAAATTCAAAATGTCCCAAAGTCCCAGAGAAAGGATAAGCAAGAAGTACTTAGCTGGCTCTATTAGACTGTCCTTTTTGATTAGCTATGTCAAAGTACTTCAGCCAGGTTTAATCATATGCTTCTCTTTGACTCTACTTCTTAGCTTGCAGTGCTTCACCTGGACTTAATATCCCCTCTCAAATCACTTTGACATAGTCACTTCTGTAATGTTTTCCAAATATATCACCACTGATATCAGTAGTAGCTATTATCCTTACTAAAAAAGAAAACATTGTCTGTAGCACAAGCAATAATGCCCACAGTTAGAGTCTCCTTGCAATTTAGCAACATTTATTCATTGTTCTCGATTCTGGTTCATCTTAAGGATTTCATTTGGCATTTGCTGGAAGTGAACTTTGAAACTAATGCAACTTCTATTCAAGAAAGTTCCTTCCCCTGTTTAAGCCAACATTTCCTACTTTGGAATGTCAGGTTTTCTTCACCAAGGTCTTCTAGTACTTTTCAAATTATGTGTAGTGGAATTCCTTTTCTCCCCTCCTTTAAATACAATTCTTCAAAAGCACCCCACATACCATATATGAAAAGATGAACTGTTTACTAAAGAAGTTGAACCGTTTATTGTTTGTTGGAAGATTCAATCATTGTAACCATAGGATTCTATAAAGCAGTCTGATAATCACTTTTTTAGATATTTCTTATATAATTTGTGAGAAGTATCACACTATATTTGTATTGTGAGTTCCCCTTTAGATGCCAATACTCTCCAATTTATGGATCTTTTATAACTTTGTAAACTTGGGATAGGTGGAGTCAGATGGAACTAGACTCAAACTCTGATTCCACTGCATGCTCACTGGGTGACCTTGAACAGTTTACGCAAACACTGTGTTAGAGCATTTTTACCACTATTGTGAAATGAAAAATCCCTGTGATATATGGCAGCTTTGAGGAGTAATGAGGTCAACTTCAGTAGATCTCTGACACCCACCAAAGCTATCTGGAAAGACCTTGTCTTCTCTACACTACTGTGTAGACACAATACACACTAAGGGATTGTTCAGACCACAAAATGTAAAACAAAACAACAAAAAAATGTAGCTGCTCTAGTGTCTTCACTAACCTATTGGGTCTCAGAAATTGGTTGAAAGCCATTGGCTTTCTCTGAAGCACATTTCCATTGAAAGTTACAGTTTTTGCCACAAGTTAACTGCCTCTTCAACTTTCACAAAAACTTTATCTCACTTGACAAGAAATGTTTGAAGCTGGTATAGCCACTATGGAAAAAAGTATGAAAGTTCCTCAAAAGATTAAAAATAGAACCACCATATGATCTAGCAATCCTACTTCTAGATCTATATCCAAAGGAAATGAAAACAGAATATCAAAGAGATATCTGGACTCCCAGGTTTATCCAGCATTAGTCACAATAACCAAGGTATGGAAACAATGTAAGTTTCCATCAATAGGTGAATAAATAAAGACGTGGATAAAGAATGGATATAATAGAATATTAATCAGCCATGACAAAGAAGGAAACCTTGCTATTTGTAACAATATGGATGAAACTTGACAGCATTATGCTGAGTGAAATAAGTCAGAACAAGAAAGACAAATATTGTGTAATATGTGGAATCTAAAAATTTCAACTCATAGAAACAGAGCAGAATAGTGGTTACCAGGGGGCAAGGCAGGAGGTGGGTAGCTGGAGGAAATGGAGAAATATTGGTCAAAGAGTATAATTCCAGTTACAGATGAGTATATTCCAGAGTATATTCCAGTTACAAGATGAGTAAGTTCTGGGGATCTAGTGCACAGCACTGTGATTATAGTAAACAATACTGTATTATACACTTGAAACTTGCCAAGAGAGTAGATCATAAATGTTCTCACACTGGTAATTATGTGACATGATGGAAGTGTTGGCTCATGCTTCACAGATAATCATATTGCATTACATAAGTGTATCAAATCAACATGTTATCCACCTTAACTTACACAATGTTATATGTCAGTTATATCTAAATGAAACTGGGAAACAAAGACCCAAAGGGGAAAGTTAGAAAGAAATGTTTGCATTGTTTGAACCATTTAATGAAACAGTTTCAAAGTAACTTTTAATTCATACAAAGAAATTGATATATTTTTATGTCACATTTACATTCTTCTCTCTAGCCTTTAAATATAATACAACTTCTATATTATAACAGCACATACCTTATTGTAGCTTCTTTTTTTCTCTATGCTTTTATCATCTATCTACTGTGGTCTTCCTGTAATCATGGCATTTTGTAAGTATCCTATGGTAGTTTGGATATGTCTGTACCGAAGGTATTTATGTCATACTTGACATTTTTGAAGTCAGGTACACACTGGTTTAATAATTTTATAAAATTGATACCAAATCTTTGTCTAATCTCAGTTGAGTTCACATGTTAAAATGCTGAAATGACAATATAACTTTCAAAGAAAGAAGATACAATATAGATCAATACGCAATGTCTTTCTTTTGTTGTTGTTTTCTCTGCCATTTTTTTTGTTTGTTTTGTTTTTTGTTTTTAAAAGATTTTATTTATTTATTTATTTATTTGACAGAGAGAGAAACAGCCAGCGAGAGAGGGAACACAGGCAGGGGGAGTGGGAGAGGAAGAAGCAGGCTCCCAGCAGGCGAGCCTGATGTGGGGCTGGAGCCCAGGACCCTGGGATCACGCCCTGAGCCGAAGGTAGACACTTAACGACTGAGCCACCCAGGCACCCCTTCTCTGCCATTTTTATTGCAGGATATCTCTTGGAGAGTATTTCATCCTAATGTTTTCAGAAAAACCATATTCTTGTTTTGTTCTGTTTTTAATTAAGTTTATATTTAGAGCAGTTTTAGGCTCACAGCAAAAATGAGTGGAAAGTGGAATTCCCATACAACCCCTGCCTCCCCTCATATTCACACAACTTCCCCCGCTACCCCTCACTAGAGTAGTACGTTTGTCATAATCAGTGAGCCCACACTGACATGCAATTATCACTCATATCACTCTATAGTTTACATTAGGGGTCACTCTTGCTATTATACATCTTATGGGTTTTGAAAAATGTATAATGACATGTATCTTCCATTGTAGTATTATACATAACAATTTCCCTCATTTAAAAATACTCTGTTTTCTGTCTATTCCTCTTTCTTCATCTCCCAGCCCTTGGCAACCACTGGTCTTTGTACTGTCTCCATAGCTTTCCTTTTTCTAGAATGCTCTATATTTGGACCATACAGCATGTAGTCTTTTCAGATTGGCTTCTTTCACTTAGTAGTATGCATTTAAGGTTCATCCATGTCTTCCATGGCTTGATAGCTCATTTCTTTTTAGTGTGGAATGATATTCCATTGGCAATGACATTCCATCTACAGTTTATGCATCTATTTACCTACTGAATGACATTTTGGTTGCTTCCAAGTTTGGGTAATTATGAATGAAGCTGCTATGAGCATCTTTGTGGAGGTTTTTGTTTGATATAAGTTTTCAATTCATTTGGGTAAAAAGCAAGAGTGATTGTTGGATCAGATTGGATTGTAAAAAAAAATGTTCAGTTTTATAAAACAAAACAAAACAAACAAACAAAAAAAAACCCTGCCAAAACGTTTTTCAAAGTAGTTGCACCATTTTGCATTCTGACCAGCAATAAAGAAGAGTAACTCTTGCTCCACATCCTTGCCAGCATTTGATGTTGTCAGTGCTTTGGGTTTCCATCATTCTTATGTGTGTAGCAGTATCTCATTGTTTCAGTTTGCAATTCTCTAATGACAATATGATGTTTCTCAGATTATTATTTATCTATTATTATTTCATCTGTTTTGTATTATTTCTCATATCTATATCATTTATGAAGTGTCTATTCAGGTCTTTGAACCATTTTTTAATGTTTGGTTTTTTTAATTGTTTAGTTGTTTCCTTATTGTTGAATTTTAAGAGTTTTTAAAGAGTTTCTGTGTATATTGGATAACAGTTCTTTATCAGATCTGTTTTTTTGCAAACATTTTCACCTCACCTGTGGGTTTTCTGCTAATTCTCCCAACATTGTCTTTCACAGAGCAGAAGTTTTTAATCTTAATGATGTCTAATTTCTCAATTATTTCTTTCATGCACCCTGACTTTTGTGTTGTATCTAAAAAGCCATCATTCACCCAAGGTTTTCTGGATTTTCTCCTATGCTTTCCTCCAGGAATTTTGGGTTTGTCTTTTACATTCAGGTCTATGATCCATCCTGAGTTAACTTTTGTCAAACATATAAGGACTCTGCCTAGATTTAGTAGTAGTGGTGGTGGTGGTGGTGGTGGTGGTAGTGGTGGTGGTAGTAGTAGTAGTATTTTGCATATGGATGTCCAATTATTCCAACACCATTTGTTGAAAAGACAATTTTTCCACCATTGTATTGCCTTGACATTTTATCAAAGATCAGTTAGCTATTCTTATGTAAGTCTATTTCTGGGCTTTCTATTTTGTTCCATTGATCTATTCTTTTGCCAATACCACAATGTCTTGATTATAATGTCTTTATAGTAAGTCTTGAAGTTGGGTAATGTCAACTGACTTTGATCTTCTTGCCCAATATTGAGTTGACTGTTCTGAGTCTTTTGCCTCTTCGTATAAACTTTAGAATCATTTTTGTCAGCATGCATAAATTAACTTGCTGAAATTTTGATTGAGATTACATTAAATCTACTAATCAAGTTGGGAGGAACTAACATCTTGACAACTTTTGAATTTACTTATCCATGTAATGACATATCTCTCCATTTATTTGGTTCTTTGATTTCTTTCATCATAATTTGTGGTTTTCCTCATGTAGATCTTACACATATAAATTTTGGTAGATTTGGTTTTGTTTCTATAGACTAAAATAATCTCAACTTTTTAAATTTGTAAGCAACCAGATGGGGATAGTCAGGAAGTCCAGATCAAGGCTATAAAATCCTCCAAAGAATATATGTATACCCCAACCATAATGAAGATTATGGTAATAGATGGGGCACAGAATATAATACGAAAATGATAAGTTTAAATTCTAATAATATCTTTTATTAGCCACATGACCTTGCCTGAACTACTCAACAAATCAGAGTCTTAATAATATGGGAATAGCATTGCACCTTCTATTTGATGTATAATACTTTATATTTTGTAAAGAAATGCATTTTATAAAAACAGGATTGAAACATGTGGTTTTGAATGAATGAATGAGGCCTAAGTTCCAATGATCACGTAATTAAGTCTAGGAAGAAAGGAGTAGAGAATAGAGAAAATAACATAAAAACACAGTAAAAGATTTAAATAAAAAGTCCATATATCAATTCAAAGATTCTGGGCAATAAGTGATCAAAACCTAGACCACAATCTATTGAACAGTTTTAGAGCTACTGCAAGAAAAATTGATTTTGAGCTAGAAAGTAAGATACAGTGCCATAAACACTTTTTAATTGAAACCTAAACTATTGGGCAAATTGGTTGTATTTAGGAACATGAGAATCCAGTCTCCATTAGTGCAGTGCGTTTTTCTATTTTATTTACTATTACATATTCAGCATATAGAAAATTACCTGAAACATTTTATACACTCAAAGAATTTTATTGAATGAACACATAAATTAATGAACAAAATAACATGGCCAAGTTACTTTTAGAAGCTGGAAATGCCCATACTCTATTTTGGGTAAAATAAATCCAACATTTAGCACAGAATAAATAGGATGATACTTAATCAGACCGGGAATCTTGACAGTCTTTATTATCAATATACTGATTGACTGATGGCTCATAATATATCTATCTATGTGTCTATGTGCTATAATTTAGAAGTACAACAGTTTGAATTTGCCAAGTAAAAGTAAAAAGCAACTAGTAAAGAATAATCCTATTCTTCTCCCCTTGTGCTTCTTTCAGGCCCTAATGCATTACCTGCCTTTGGCTTTTGTTTCCTTCCATTATAAATATATCGGTTTCTTTGGCTGCAAGCTAACATCTGATTACTTCCTACCTTTGAATAGCAAAGATAGTATTGACTCCAACCCAGGATAATGACTTTCCTTGTGTTTTTTTTCCTTTAATTTTCTTTATTAAGTTAAAAAAGAGGTCACAATTTTAGTATAAAAAAAGCAGCAAGATATAAAATACTAAAGCTATTGCAAATCTTTCACAGAACAGCAAACTGAATAGTGGTATTTCTTAGAAATAATGTGACAAAAAATGAGAGTTTTGTTAAAGACAGTAGACTAAAATGGGTTATCAACATTTTAAAATTTCTCCCTGAACAATAAATCTAACATTTTTTTAAATAAAACTAACATTTTAAAATTATAAACACTCATTGAATGCTATATAACAATTTGTTAGGTTTGTGCTATATGTCTATTTTCATAACCAGTCCCTCTTTCTTTAAAGAGAGACAATCTAATAGGTTTAAAGTATTTCTAGGGGATGGAGGGAAAGAGAAGATACCCTATACTGAACACTAGATGATCTTATGTTAGTACCATAAAGGAATGGTTTTCATTAAGGATTTCCCATAAGAAATCATCAAGTAATTGTAATACCTACATGCATTTCTAAATTGCTTCTCCATTCTGCCTTCCCTCACAGGTGCTTCCCACCACATGTGGATTGCTATGCTGATTATAAACCACTAATCTATTAAATAAACTGACTTTATGAAAAACTCACACTGAGAACTAAAAACTCAGAACTAAAAAGTTTGCATGCAAAGACTGGGCCAGGTGTTTGCACTGTGTGGTGGGCTAGGTAACAGCCTATCTACCTCATGGTTGGATCAGTTTCCAATGACTATATACCACTGCTCTATCACAGGAGACATTGCCAACTGCCACGTCAGTAATTTCTGGGAAATTTCTTCTTGAAAATTAAGTTTGGCTTTAAGAAAGAGAGATTTATTTAGATTGGCTAATTCTAAAACATTCATTATCTCTTGTAAGTTTCAAGTGACCTACCATCCTTTCTCCTTCCTTCCTTCCTTCCTTCCTTCCTTCCTTCCTTCCTTCCTTCCTTTCTTTCTTTCAGATTTGTTTATTTATTTGGAGGGGGGGGGACACACTGGGGGGAGGGCAGAGAGAAAGGGAGGGAGAGCAGACTCCCTGCTTGAGACCTATGCAGGGCTTCATTTCAGGACCCCAAGATCATAACCTGAGCCAAAACCAAGAGTCAGATGCTCAAACGACTGAGCCTCCCAGGCGCCCTTATCACTGGCTCTTCGTCAACACATCCAGTTCCATATTGCCTCTCTTTTTCAGTCACATTATGGAAAAGTCATTGTCTCTGCTAGAATCTACTGTTAATCCTCCCACCCCAGTTTGGAGTCATTCATTTATATTTGAACATAATTAATGCCAATATTCAAGACTAAGAAAGACAAAAATTGCGCAGAGAAAATGAAAAATAATTGTGCCTCCCAGAAGTACCACAATAGTATTCGAATACTGGTAGGGGAAGATACATCTACCAAGTGTTGTAATCCCAATCTGGTATATGGTCCACCTATGTCTTGAGCTCCCATTGTTCAAAATTTGAGGATATTGAGGATATTGCCATAACTTTCTCCAATTACTTAACATAAAGACTTCTCTTTACTCAGAAAAGGGAGTTGTATGTTGGCTCCAGTTATAATTACTCTATTCCCAACTCTATTTTGCTGGGCAGAAAATTTCAGATTATGAAATGTGATTAGTATATCATAATTTATCTTTTATTTTTATCAACTTTCTCACACATATACACACACACACAGAGAGCTATACTGTTTATTCTTTTATTTTTTTCTTACAATTTTCACTGGTCTTTTGCTTCTTTTTGTTTGATTTTAGTTAAACTACTCCTAATTTTTACATGACTAAAGCACAGTGCACACTAGTTTAAACAAATAAATGCATTTGCTGGATTTTCAGATGCAAACACAAAGAATTACGGCCAGATTATGGGATTTAACTATTTTATCATTGATAAACACTATCTCACAGCTCTGCTTTGATTATGTTGACTTAATTTAGGGACAGGCTTTCTCCAGTGTTCCAGGTCCCAGGATTTCAAGCTTATGTATCCCTTGCAATTAAGGCAAGAGTATCTCTTTCTGATGGTTGCTCACTCTGCTCAGAGGTCATTAAGATTAATTGTAGAATTTGTTTGCCATCTTGAGGGGCTAAAAGTTTTTTAAACCATCTAGTCCTGGTTCCTTTTTGCTTAATAATTCTTCCTTCAAATTATCTTTCTCTTTTCACATTTTACTGTAAGCAGCACGAACAGTCAGTACCTTCAACGCCTTGCTTGGATATCTGCTTATTTAAATAACCAACTTCATGACTAATGTGTTTTCTTTCCACATAACCACAGGTAAAATTTTACTAAACTTTCTGCAACCATATAACATGGATTGCTGCTTCCACGAGTTTCTAATAATATGTTTCTCATTTTCTTTAAGCCCTCACTGGAAGTGTCCTCAAAGTCCAAGTTTCTACTAAGTGTTCAAGATAACTTAGGTTTTTTTTAGCATAGTCCTCAAAATCCTCCCAGTCTTCCTACTGGCTGGGTCCAAAGCCACTTCCGTATTTTTAGACATTGATACAGCAATAACCACTGTTCTGAGTTGAATGATGTCTCCCCCCCCCAAAAAAAACCCACAAAAACAAAAACAAAAACAAAAAACAACGACGAAATCTTAACCTCCAACCTCTGAATGTGACCTTATGTAGAAAGAACTTTATATATGCTTAAGTTAAGATGAGGTCATTAGGAAGGGCCATAATCTAATATGACTGTGTCCCTATTTTTTTTCTGATTTTATTTATTTATTTATTTATTTATTTATTTATTTATTTATTTATTTATTTATTTAGAGAGGGAGAATGAGCAGGAGGAGGAGCACAGGGAGATGGAGCAAGAGAATCCCAAGCAGACTCTGCACTGAATGCAAAGCCCAACACAGGGCTTAATCTCACAACTCTGAGATCATGGCCTGAGCTGAAATCAAGAATTGGACGCTTAACCAACTGAGCCACCCAAGCACCCCATGACTGTGTCCCTATAAAAAAAGAAAATTTGGACACAGAGACAGACATGCACACAAGGAGAACACCATGTGAAGATGAAGGTAGAGAACAGGGTGATGCATCTACAAGCCAAGGAATGCCAAAGACGGCCAGCAAACCCACAGAAGTGAGGAAAGAGGCCAGGAACACAGTCTCATTCACAGCTCGCAGGTGAAACCACCCTGCCAACACCTGGATCTTGGGCTTCTAACTTCCAGAACTATGAGATGACAAATTTCTGTTATTTAAGCTACTCAATTTGCTGTACCTCATTTCTGCAGCCCTAGCCAAGTAATATACCCTATTTTCAGGTATCAAAAACTGGATTTGTTATCTATTACTGTGTAACATTACAATCCCAAATTCATTAGCCTAAAATAATACACATTTAGCACCTCACACTTTCTATGAACTGGGTGTCCAGGCATAGCTTAGCTGGATCCTCTGCAAGTCTGTCATTAAGGTGTCAGTAAGGGCTGAGTTTGCATGACAAGCTCCAGTGGGAAAGGACTGATTCCAAGCTCATGTGACTGTGGACATAATTCAATTCTTTTCAGGCTGTAAGACTAAGGGTCTCCGTTTCTTGATAATCATTGGCCAGAGGCTGCCATAAATTCTGAACTATATTACCCTCTCCCTATAGCTGCACACAACATGGCAGCAGGTAGCTTCAAAGTCAGCAAGGAGTGAGAGTCTCCTAACAAGATAGACATTATAATCTTATTTAGAGTGATAGCGTACATGTAATAACATTCATCTAGTGACCTATATATACCATATTATAAATGGTTAGAACCAAGTTATAGGTCTTCCCATACCCGAGAGTAGAAGATTACACAAGGGCATAAAAATACAAACACATTGGTAAGGGCAAGAATATAGTGAAATTCAGAATACCCCAATACTGCAATGTAGTGATGTATTAATCACTTAATGCTAGTATAAAAGTTAAGTGAAAGAAGTAATAAAAATACCTATGGCTTTAATAATTTGTTAAAAGATACACAAGATAAAAAGAGGTAAATTAGGGGCGCCTGGGTGGCACAGCAGTTAAGCGTCTGCCTTTGGCTCAGGGCGTGATCCCAGCGTTCTGGGATCGGGCCCCACATCAGGCTTCTCCGCTATGAGCCTGCTTCTTCCTCTCCCACTCCCCCTGCTTGTGTTCCCTCTCTCACTGGCTGTCTTTCTCTATCAAATAAAGAAATAAAATCTTAAAAAAAAAAAAGAGGTAAATTATGACATCAAAAACATAAAACAAAAAAAAAACAAAAACATAAAACATACATAAGCTGAAAATGAAGAGACAGAAAAAGATATTCTATGGAAATGGAAACCAAGACAGCAGGGGTGGCTATACTTAGACAAAATAGACGTCAAATCAAAAACTGCAACAAGAGACAAAAAGGTCATTATATAATCATAAAGGGGTCCATTCACCAAGATTATATAATAATTGTAAAAATATATGCATCCAATATTGGAGCACTTAAATAAATTAAGCAAGTATTAACAAACCTAAAGGGAGAAATAGATAGCAATACAATAATAGTAGGGGACTTCCACTTTTATAATACCCCACTTTCACCAATAATAGATCACCAACAAAAAATGAGTAAGTTCAATCAATACTGAACTCAAACTATACTCTAGACCAAATGGACCTAACAGACATATGCAGAACATTCTATCCAGTAGCAGCAGAATATACATTCTTCTCAAGCACACACAGACTATTCTCTAGGACAGATCAATGTTAGGTTATGAAAATTTACCTAATGTAAAAAGTTTAAAATCAAAATGGAATTAAACTAGAAATCAGTAGGAGAAGGAAAGCTCACAAACATATGGAAATTAAACAACACAGTCTTGAATAACCACTGGGTCAAAGAAGAAGTCAAAGAGGGAGTTAGGAAAAAACATCTGAAGACAAATGAAAATAAAGATAAACATACCAAAATTTATGGGATACAGCAAAAGCAGTACTAAGAATGAACTTTATAGCAATAAAGCACCTACATTAAAATAGAAGAAAGATCCCAAATAAACAACCTAATTTTACACTACAAGGAACTAGAAAACAAAAACTAAAACTAAAACTAAACTCAATATTAGCAAAAGGAAAGAAATAGTAAAGGTTGAAGCAGAAATAAAGGAAAACAATAGGAAAAAAAAAAACCCAAAGAGTTGTTTTTTTTAAAAAGATAAAATCAACAAACCCTTTGTTAAACTAACGACACACAAAAAAAGAAGACTCCAATAAAATCAGGAAATAAAGAGAACACATTACAACCAATGCCAAAATAGATCAAAAAGACTATTATGGACGATTATATAACAATAAACTAGGACAAACTAGAAGAAATGGATAAGTTCCTAGGAATATATGACCTACCAAGACTGAATGAAGAAGAAATAGCCTGAACAGACGAATAAACAAGGAGATTGAATCAGTGATCAAAAACTTCCCAAAGAAACAGTCCAAAAAACTAAGAGGCAGCCCACGGAATGGGAGAATATATTTGCAAATGATGCTACAGATAAAAGACTGGTATCCAAGATCTACAAAGAACTTCTCAAACTCAATATGTGAGAAACAAATAATCAAATCAATAAATGGGCAGAAGATATGAACAGACACTTTTCCAATGATGACATACAAATGGCTAACAGACACATGAAAAATGTTCAAAATCATTAGCCATCAGAGAAATTCAAATCAAAACCACACTAAGAAACCACCTAACACCAGTTAGAATGGCAAAAATTGACAAGGCAAGAAACAATTGCTGGAGAGGATGTGGAGAAAGGGGATCCCTCCTACATTGTTGGTGGGAATGCAAGTTGGTACAGCCACTCTGGAAAAGTGTGGAGGTTCCTTAAAAAGTTAAAAATTGAGCTACCCTATGACCCAGCCATTGCACTACTGGGTATTTACCCCAAAGATACAGACGTAGTGAAGAGAAGGGCCATATGCACCCCAAAGTTCATAGCAGCATTGTCCACAATAGCTAAATCGTGGAAGGAACCGAGATGCCCTTCAACAGATGACTGGATTAAGAAGTTGTGGTCCATATATACAATGGAATATTACTCAGCTATCAGAAAGAACGAGTTCTCAACATTTGCTGCAACATGGACGGCACTGGAGGAGATAATGCTAAGTGAAATAAGTCAAGCAGAGAAAGATAATTATCATATGATTTCTCTCATCTATGGAACATAAGAACTAGGAAGATCAGTAGGGGAAGAAAGGGATAAAGAAGGGGGTAATCAGAAGGGGGAATGAAGCATGAGAGACTATGGACTCTGAGAAACAAACTGAGGGCTTCAGAGGGGAGGGGGGTGGGGGAATGGGATAGACTGGTGATGGGTAGTAAGGAGGGCACGTATTGCATGGTGCACTGGGTGTTATACGCAACTAATGAATCATCGAACTTTACATTAGAAACCACGGATGTACTGTATGGTGACTAACATAATATAATAAAAAAAAATTTTAAAAAAAAGGTAGTAAATGTGGGGACGCCTGGGTGGCTCAGTCGTTAAGCATCTGCCTTCCGCTCAGGGCGTGATCCTGGAGTCCTGGGATTGAGCCCCGCATCAGGCTCCCTGCCCCGCTGGGAGCCTACTTCTTCCTCTCCCACTCTCCCTGCTTGTGTTTGCTCTCTCACTGGCTGTCTCCCTCTCTCAAATAAGTAAATAAAATCTTTTAAAAAAAAATTCCCAAAGAAAAGCCAAGTACTAGAAGATTTCACCAGTAAATTCTTCCAAAGATTTAAAGAAAAATTAACACCAGTCATTTGTAAACTCTTCCAAAAAATAGATGAGGAAACATTTTCACTCAATTTGAGGTCATCATGACCCTGATAAGAAAGACAGACAAAGATACAAGAAAACTATAAACTATAAATGTACAAAATGTATAAAACTACATTCCCCAATGAATATAAATGCAAAAATCTTCAACAAAATAATAGCAAACTAAATTCAACAGCACATTAAAAGGAATCATATACCATGACCAAGTGGGATTTATTCCAGGGATGCAAATCAATTAATGTAATTCCTAAACTGCATTAACAGAATGAATGATTAAAATCACAATTCTCTCAATAGATGAAAAAGAACCTGACAAAATTCACCACCCTTTTATGATAAAATCTCCCAACAAATTAGCTCTAGAATGAATGTACCATAAAATAATAAAATCCTTTCATGAAAAGCCAACAGCCAACATAACACGGAATGGTGGAAAACTGAAAGCTTTCCCTCTAAGAACCAGAACAAGGCAAGGATACTTACTCTTGCTATTCAAATAGTACTGGGAATGCTAGCCAGAGCAAATTAGTCAAGAAAAAGAAGTAAAAGGCATCCAAACCAGAAAGGAACAAGTAAAATTATCAGTTTACAGATAACATGATCTTATACAGATGGTCTCCAACTTACAATGCTTAGACTTAATGATTTTTTTTGGCTTTACAATGGTGTGAAAGTGATATGCATTCAGTAGACACCATACTGCAACTATAATTCAAATTTTGAATTTTGGGCTTTTCCTGGGCTAGAGACATGCCTACAGTCCTCTTTCATGATGCTGGGCAGCAGCAGCCCTGAGTCAGGCACATGATCACAAGGGTAATTAATCAATATACTTACTACCATTCTGTACCCATACAACCATTCTGTTTTTCACTTTCAGTACAGAATTCAATAAATTACATGAGACATTCTACACTTTATTATAAACAGGCTTGTGTTAGATGATTTTGCTCAACTGTAGACTAATGTGAGTGTTCTGAGCACATTTAAGGTAGGCTAGGCTAAGCTGTGATGTTCAGTAGGTTAGATGTATTAAATGCATTTTCAACTTACGATGGGTTTATCAGGTCATAGCCCCATCATAAATTGAGGAAGATTTGTATGAAGAAAAACCCAAAGAATGTACACACACACACAAAGAAAAATCTCTTAGAACTAATAAATTCAGTTAAGTTGCAGGATATGAAATCAATACACAAATTTAGTTCAATTTCTATACACCAACAATGATATACCTTATGTTGTGTTCTTTCACACAAATAATAAAGACAATAATAGTAGTAATAGTAATAGTAATAATAATAATAATAGAGGGCAGGAATAAACTTTCAGAGCTTACAGATATGTTTATAGCATAGACTCATGATGGTTTCATGGATGCCTACTTGTCTCCAAACTTATCAAATTTAATATATTAAATGTGTACAACTTTTTATATGTCAATCATACCTTAATAAAGTGATTTAAAAAGTTGTTGTCCTCAAATAACATATCGAAAAATAGTTGTTCTGGGGCACCTGGTGGCTCAGTGGGTTAAGTGTCTGACTCTTGGTTTCAGCTCAGGTCATGATCTCAGGATCTTGAGATCGAGCTCAGTGTGGAGCCTGCTTGGGATTCTTTCCCCCTTCTTCTCCCTCCCACTTTGGTCCTCCCCTTGCTCGCTCACTCTTTCTCCCTCCTCTCTCTCTCAAAACAAACAAATAAATAAATAAATTTTTTTTAAGAAGGGGCACCTGGGTGGCACAGCAGTTAAAGCGTCTGCCTTCGGCTCAGGGCGTGATCCCGATGTTCTGGGATCGAGCCCCACATCAGGCTCCTCCGCTATGAGCCTGCTTCTTCCTCTCCCACTCCCCCTGCTTGCATTCCCTCTCTCACTGGCTGTCTCTATCTCTGTCAAATAAATAAATAAAATCTTTAAAAAAAATTTTTTTTTAAGAAAAAGAATAGTTGTCCTGAAAGGACATATGTGTGTATGTATATGTATATGTATGCATGTATACATACAAAAATTTATTTTTTATATTTTATTTTTTATTTTACATGTTTTATTTTATTCATTCATTCATTCATTTATTTATTTAGAGAGAAGGAGAGAGAAAGAGAGAGAGAGAGAGCGAAAGGAAGGGCCAGAGGGAGAGGGAAAAAGAGAATCTTAAGCAGGCTCCATGCCCAGCACGAAAACCAACACAGGGCTCGATCTCACGACCTTAATATCATGATCTGAGCCAAAATCAAGAGTCAGAAGCTTAACCAACTGAGCCACCCTAGTGCCCCATACTCTTTTTTTTTAAAACTGCAATAAAAATGCATGGCGACAGAGGTGTTAGACTTGAGATGATCTATCCTTCAGAGAAATATCCTTATACTGAGTTATTATTTTATCAACTGTACTACAATTTTACTTAGGCAATGAGGAACAGTGAAAAGTGCCATAGTTCGTTGACTTGTCCAAGCAGTAAATGCTATAGTCAGTATATTATATCCTACTGCTCTTAAACATGTCAAAATGAATTTTGTCCAAAGCCTGTGCATGAGACCAGGATAAACTAAATAAAAATAACTGTCAGGAGGACTGTCTTCAATCATTTTCTCTCTCCTCCTTCTAAGAGTATTAAGCTGCTAAAATATTATGTTATCTTAGACATAATTTTCTGAATCTTTATCTTTTATATACTTTTGTGTATTATAAGGCTTTCTTTGCCTTGCTGTCAACGTAAACCCTGTGTACACATAGGGAGGTTCAGAAAAGACATGTCAGGTAGTTTCCTGTAGGTATATTTTAGCTAGCAGGCCCTAGGCATACATCAGCTTTTCCATTTGCTTGTCTTTAGTGAATTAATTGCAGTGCATCCAATGCATGTCCTTGCTCTCAACATTCTAACCAGAACAGAGATCTTAATGGGATGCATACATTAACTGATTTGAGAGACTTCCTTAGATGCTGTTAGTTCATTTTTATATCCAATCTATCTAGCTACTTTTTTGATTAAGCCTCATAAATGCAATATCTATTATATTGGTTAAGAATAGCATATTTGTGAGGTCATACCAATTTTACTTACACATTAGGCTGCCAGCTATTATGGATATAACTTCAAACATTTCCGATTATGCTTAGGAGCACAACTGTGATCTGAAATTAACTTTTAAAGAATGTGCAAGGAAATAAAATACTTGCAGAGCATGAAATTTTAGTCTGGGTCATGTTCCTTTCTGCCTGAACCGTTTACATAATATAAATACTTTAATACTTTAATATAAATACTTTAATTTAATTTCCTTAGCACATTGCTAACCTTTCCACACCAACATTCTTTCAACCTGCTTATGAACTGAAGAGTCAGGGACAAAGACTTAGCACATTCCATTCAAGTTCCACGAAAAACACCATGAGCAAAAAATGATGGCTGTACTAAGTCATGAGCCATAGCAAGGAATAGATGGCCAGAAAGGTAAATACCTGAAGAGACAGCCAGTAGGATGAGCCTACACGTTGACAGTACCAGAGGCTAAAACAAACAAAAGTTTAAGAATCAAAGAGGCTGATCCAGAAGCCAAGTGTTAACCTCTGTTGGCTGTGTGCTAGGATTCACACGCAGATCTGTCCAATTTCAACACTCTACTGCCATTTCCATTCCACTGCCCTGCCTGATAGAGTTAGCAGATGGCAAGGACAAGCACACTTTCCAACAGTCTTCACTGGAATCAAAAATGTATTCTTCCAAATGATAATACAATAAAACACTAACTCTAAACTATGAAGAGAAATGCTTAAAGCATATTTCAACAGTAACAGATACATTCTAAGTTAATTTAAATGACTAACAGAACTTGTTGAAATTTGGCTAATATGTATAGCCTTTTCAAACGTCAAAGCAATCAAAACTAAATTTCACAGTGGATAATACTTATGCCGTCATTTTTTTAATACACGAACTAAGGCAAGTGACATAGCAATGGGTTATTGCCTAGAAAAACACATTAAAACTAAAAGTTAAATGAAACAATTTCATAACTTTGTTATCTACAAAGAAACAAGAAGCTCAAGAACTATAATTGGCACTTTGACTAAAATTAGTTGACTGGATATTTTTATGTTGTACTAACACAGCAGTGAAATTTTTATTTCTAGAAAATCAGACCACTGATTTCATAAATCAGTTATAAAATTCAGCTAACAAAATGAACTAAAACTTAGAGTACCTTCTATTGGCCCTAATATTTCCAAAGATCATGAAACATTGAACTATTCTCAGAACCCAAAATTTTCTCTTCAATGAAACAGGGGAAACTGACAGATATTTATCTCCCTCATAGTGTTATGTATTCATAAAAATTATTTAAAAGTATAAGAAATCAATATAGAGTAAGAACCCGCTGTGTGCTCAGTGTTCTGCTAGGTGCTAGCAGAAGTAAAGAAGAGCCTCCATATTCTCCATATTCTGCAACTTACATGTTATCGGAATTAACAATTCATGAATAATTCAGGAAAATTTAGTACTAATCTAGTGGATTCTTGACTGTGAGGATTCAGTGAAAGTGAGACCCGTATACACTTCAAAGATATGGCATGACTTCATAGGAAAGGTGCACATTAACAAGGCCTCAACTATGACTACGGGTTTAAGTAGGTGAAACAAAGGAATGGGTATTTTTCAGGCAAAAGAATTAGTAATAGGTAAAAAAAACATAAAAAATCGTGAACTTATGGGGCACCTGGGCGGCTCAGTCAGTTAAGCATCCAATTCTTGATTTCGGTTCAGGTCATGATCTTAGGGCTGTGGTATCGAGACTCACATAGGGGTCTATGCTCAGCCCAGAGTCTGCCTGAGGTTCTCTCTTCTTCTCCCTTTGCCCCTCCCCCTGCTTGTGTGCACACTCTCTCTAAATAAATAAATTAATTAATTAAATATATTTTTTTTAAAATCATGAACTCATAAAATGGTGTGCAAGGGTCACAGTGCTGCTAGCAGAGAGCCCCGTAGCAATAGTACTGCTTCCTTCCTCTTCTGAAAAGCTCCATATTTCACTGATAAGGAAAGATTTTATGCCAAAAGAGCAGGGGTAAAAGAGTCGAATAGAAGACACTCATTTGGTGCAAGATGCACTCAGCCTGCTGCTATCTGTTATGTCATCACTCTCATTCTGATTCTTTCTGAATTATAACTTTCCTAAAGGACGGAAAAGGAACCCCAATGATAGTAAGTAAAAATCTATATATCTAACTGGAAAAACAGTAACATTAAGTAAAAGATAGTATATACCACTTTCTAGGCAAGAACACAAAATATACTATATCATTTTGATATAGTGCTTAGCATTTAGCACTGAAAATCTTAAAAATCAGCATGCTTTTTATCTACAGCTTCCCAAATATAATTGGGTTACATGAGGAAAGGAATAGCATAAAGCATTTTTATTTTTATTACAAAGAAATTTATGATATTATTTTGGTCAGTTCCTGACACCTACCATGACAGTCATTTTCAATAGACAATCAAGTTCTTCTATAGTGAATCTTAAGGACAGATGGAAAAAAAAAAAGTCAAAGGATGATAGGAAATGTGCCAAAAGGAATATGTAGCAGGGCTTGCAGACCTACAGCCACCTCACTGGCCAATCCATGCTTTAGATATTTAAGAAAACACTTTATTCCTGAATATCATATATTTATATGATAAAGCATGTAAACTAAAAACAATAATATGATAATATGAAAGGACAATGTATCTAAAATCCAAGATAATAGAAAGCAATACAGCAGTTATTGGGCAAAGGATAAACTATAATTATATTAAATCATCATCATCACCATCTGCCACAGTGTATATAGACAAATTCTGAAGTTCTTTTAGGCAAACTTAAGTCATATACTAGAAATAAGTAGCAATATAAATGGGTAATCCCATCCCTAAATGACTGAGCAACAATCTCTATAAAGGGATATACCCACAGTTATGAATGGTAGATATGCTAGGATGTGACGTGATAAGGGCACTAAGAAACACAGGAAAAACAGAACAATATGAATTCAAAACTGATAAATGTAAAATGAAATAAAACCAACATTCAAAATATAGTGAAAAATTCCAGAGATGGCAGGTCACCAACACCCCTCTTCTCTTTTTTCTGAAAGACAAAACTTCCAATTATATAAGATACCCTGTACAGAAAATGAATTCAGTACTGACTTGATGGAAAGAATGACATTTACTAAAGCAACACTAGCTTCTCCTTCCTAAAGATCACAGATGTTCCTTGGAGATTTATACACAAATAAAATCAAAGATTAACTTCGATTTTAAAGATTATTACTTGGTCACTTTTTCTTAGTCATTAGACTTTGACAAAAAGTAATATGTTAAATGCCTATAATAGAAAAATCCTAATCTTTACCATGGATTAAGATGACCACAAATGAAAAGCACTTCTATTCCTTTGATAGGATTGTAGAATATAAACACATACATACATATTTGACAATACATCTTAAAATAATTTTAAATTATTGAAGAATAGATTAATGCTTTCCAAGAACAATACAAACCATAACATAAAAGGTAAGAAATGCGAGATCATCATCCTTACTTAGCAACAAAGGTAAAACAACAATATGGGATATGTCATCTTAAATCCAATGATACATTTGGGTTCCTTTATGTTTGTAACATATAGGGCTTGGAACACATATTTCCAGGACTCTTCAAGTGTTCAGGACAGAAATCCAACCTAAACTGTCTTAAACAAAGGGAGAAATATTAATTCAAATAACTGAACATTCTAGTTGCAGATCTCTCTAAGCCAGGGAAAGATTCAAAGCTCGAACTAGATATTTAGGATTTGGTCTTCCTCTTTCTCTTGGGTGTATTTAAACTATGTGACCTCAGTTTCAGGCAGTATTTCTCTTCTTAGGCACCCTTCTCTGCCTACACCTCCTAGCCTAACTTCTGTATGAGATTTTTGGATGAAGAAATTGATATACATATAGCAACATAATAAGATCTAGAAAACAAAGTATTGAGTGAAAAGGAAAAATAAGATCTATAGCACAATGCAATAAGGTGAATTAATAACGTATACACAAAAATCAGTTTACAAGAATGTATATATACATATAAAATCAAATATGTTACAGTGAGTATCTATGGAAAATGAAGGTAGCAAAATGAAAGTAGGCTATGAAATGAATGGGGAAAAAATAAAATACCATAAAGCAAGGGAAACCTATGCAAAATACAAACCAATGATTCAGTTGTGCAATGAACTGAAGTGAAGAAAAGAAGGAAAGATGGAAGAAAAGAAGGAAGGAAAGGGAAGAAAAAGAAAGGAAAAACCAAGACTATTGAAGTTTGTATATGGGGCAATAGCACAAGTAGTTACCCTCATCAACCTCCAGCTTATGTCCAATGTCATGCAAAGCTCAAGCATCAATCCCTTAAGTCCAGGCCATAAAAATAAAAGATAATCTCTAACAAAACTGAACAGTTTGGGAAAATCTGGTGTGAACACAGATGTTTCAGAGTAAAGCCCTTCTCATTCAACCAATATTAGTATCAATAGCAAGAGAGTTGGCTCACAGCACCCTCACTCTAAAGGCAGAGCGAGTCCATCAACAGTGTGCCCCACACACATGGGGTTCCATTTCAGAACCTCACACTCAAGAAAAGACCTTGAAGAGACCTCCAAGAAGTGCTAGAAAAGACACTTCTATAGCAAAAGAAACCCTCAAGAGCAACCCACTCCTTTTGAAAGCATGACCTGAAAACCAAACATTCCCAGACATATTTGGAGACCTAACCACACGAAAGAGAAATATCAAACTGACCCCTGAGAAGGAGAGATAATTAAGGGCACTGGGAGAACGTGAAACAACTCCAGTATGCTCAGAGTGATTACAATGAATCACATCCTTAAAACAAACATCCTTTGTGAAAAAGGAAAAAACACAGAAGAGGAGCTTCTGTTCCATGGCCAAGATTTTAAAAAACAAAACACACAAACAAACAAAAAAAAGCAGTTTCTAAAACAAATAAACAAACAAAAAACCTACAGAAGATTAGAAAATAGTGTCTAATAAAACTCCCAGAATAAAAAACGAAACTACAAAGCATATTAATTTCCCATTGTTGTGTAACATATTACCACAGACTTATGGATTAAAACAATACCCATTTGTGTTCTCACCATTCTTGTAGATTGGAAGTCCAGGCATTGTATATCTGGTTTCTCTGCTTAGGATCTCAAAGGTCAAAAATCAAAGTTACAGGGGTGCCTGGGTGGCTCAGCTGTTCAGCGGCTGCCTTCGGCTCAGGTCATGATCCCAGGGTCCTGGGATCGAGGCTGCATCAGGCTCCCTGCTCGGCAGGGAGCCTGCTTCTCCCTCTCACACTCCCCTTGCTTGTGTTCCCTCTGTTGTTGTCTCTGTCTGTCAAATAAATAAATAAAATCTTAAAAAAAAAAAAATCAAGGTTACAGCCAGACTGTGATCTCATCTGAACTCGAGATCTTCTAAGCTCATACAGGTTGTTGGCAGAATAACTTCCTCATAGTTGTAGGACTGAGATCTCAATATTCTTATTGGCTATTGGACCAGGGTCACTATCACCTACTGGAGGCCTCCCTTGGGTTCTACCCACATGGCCCTCTCAGAACAAGGCAGCTCACATCTTCAAAGCCAGAATCTCTCCCCAGTCTGTAGGAAGAATTCTTATATAATGTAAATGTAATCACAAGGTGACTATCCTAACCCTTTGCTGTGTTAAGAAACCTAATCGAGGAAGTGATTATCTCATCTATTCATAGGTCCTACCCACACTTAAGCAGGAAGAATTAACTAAGACATTTATACAAGGTGGATGGAATCTTGGCAGCCATCTTAGAATTCTGCCTACCAGACATGGGTAAAGAACTTATAAGACACAGAGAAGACCAATATTACTCTAACAGGAATTTCAGAGAGTAAGAAGAGAGTAAATGGAGGGAAAAATATCAAAATTTTCTGAGAACTGAAGAACATAAGCCCTCAGAATGAAAAACTTACTGAATACCAAGTGCAAAGGAAATAACAGATCTATATCTACACATGTCATGTCATCAAGGAGAAAAAGAAAACCCTATAAGCTTCCAAAGAAGAATCAAACAAGCCAACTAAGTAGCATCTAGCTTTGTAGTGGCAACACCAATGGTTGAAAAACAAGGAAATAAAGCTCTCAAATTTTTAGGGGAAAATTTTTCTCAATCTAGAATTCTATAACAAGTCCAGATACCCATTACCTATAAAAACAAAATAAAATGATCTGATATGTTCAAAAAGTATTTATTTTATATATAATATTTTAGAGACCTCCTTGAGATTCTACTACAACAAATAAGGGAATAAAGCAGGAGAGAGAGAGAGAGAGAGAAAACAAGTGACTTACCCAAGAAGACTAAGGAAATTCCAAGATAATAGCTGAGGTATGAGATTCAAAGTGGAGGGCAGAGGGACAGATATACTCTACAAGAGTCATATTTGGTTGGGGAAAGAAACCCACTTGAAAGAATAAAGTACATAAGAAGGAATCTAAAAATATTGAGCTTGTGATAAAGGTAAACGTACAAGTCTAGCAGAAATGCAAGGAGAAGCAACAGCAAAGGCAAGAACAAAATTAATGGTACAGTTATGAAGCTAACTAAAATGTAGCATGATTTTAAGCAATTGGTAGAATATAAGAAAAGAGTCTCCATTTGATACCATTAGTGAGAAGATTTTCCTTCAAATGGCTCTACACTTAGGGAGAAGATAATGTCATCTTAGCAATCCACACCCAGCAATGTCAATCCACACCCAGAAGTATTTTTATGGTCATTATATGCTGATCATAGGTATTTAAACTCTGGACCTGCTTGTGGTTAAGTATACTGCATAATGTAAATATTAATGGCTTTGACAAAGTAAAAGGCTCACTGACAGAAGGTGAGGTAGGAGGATGGGAGAGGGAGGAAACAAGAAAGGTGGAGGAAAAGATTGAAACACAGTAGTTTCACATAAGAAGTGGAAACCTAAGAGATACCATCAAATCCGACCAATCAAGAACTAGATACGTATGTATCGGATTTAAATTTACCCAACAGGACTAAAAATAATAGTCAATATTAAGATTTGGGAGTAGAGGGGAGATGGAGAGAGTGGGAAAAAGTACTCATCCTTCATAACACAGAGTCAATATTCTCTGAATTTCATTCAAGAAATAGACAAAGAAGTATGTTATCTAGAGTTACAGAGGAAACAAAAACAAAACAACGTACAGTAAAAGAGTTTGCCTTTATAGCGCTTAGGGTTTGGAAGGAAAGGAAGAACGCAGCGGCGTGTCATCATGCACAGATTTTTCTACTCTATTTGACTGTGTTATGAAATGCATGTATTGTTTAAGGTTTTTCTTTTTTTTTTAAGATTTTATTGATTTACTTGAGAGAAAGAGAGAGCACAAGCAGGGGAAGTGGCAGGCAGAGGGAGAGACAGAATCTTAAGCAGGCTCCACACTCAGTGTGGAGCCCAACTCAGTACTTGATCTCACAACCCCGAGACAATGACCTGAGCTGAAATCAAAAGTCAGATGCTTAACCAACTGAGCCACCCAGGCGCCCCTCAAATGTATGTGTTAATTTGCTTAAAATGTAACATTTAAAATTTATTTAGGAACAATATTGTTCCTGTTCAGGAAATAGCAGCACTTGAAAAAGATTATTTGTAATTTGTTCTGAAATTCTGTGAGCAATTTTGATGGATTCAAACAAGAGAAAGCTAAATTTTTTTATTCATCATTTAATTATTTTGTAGAACACTAAGATAAATGTTATAGTTAAGACTTACTGAGTCTTTACTTAGTCACATCATCAAATTAACATGGCATTTGTCACAGTCTGTCCAAAAGAGAAAGACTGGGCTTTGTTGAAACTATGTGATATAACTTCCAAAAGCACAAAGTTCAGGAAGTCTTGCCTAGTGCCATTC
Source organism: Ursus americanus (assembly GCF_024610735.1). Classification (NCBI taxonomy): domain Eukaryota; kingdom Metazoa; phylum Chordata; class Mammalia; order Carnivora; family Ursidae; genus Ursus; species Ursus americanus. The sequence goes on from NC_142145.1 coordinate 41,811,831, forward strand.
TGTTCCCTGGCCATGCCCATTTTGCTGTCCTAAAAGAAGACATAGCTTAGCTTGAAAAGGCTTGCTTATTTAAAGCCTAGATGAGACCAAAGACAAAGAATTTAACCTAATTTAAACTTTTTCCCCCAAACATAAAGTATGCATTGCCACATTGTATTAGCACCCTGCCATCTTTCCAACTGGAGTCTAACTGCGATTTTTTTTTTTTTTCCTCGAAGGACATATAGTCATGAGGAATCAGAAATCCCCAACAAATGTGGCTAATAGCTGAGGAAGTAGTATTAGGGGAGTTCTGATTTCAATTCAGGAGTAAGAAAAGCACTGGATCAATTGTATATGTCAATGTCAATGTCAATCCACATGTGATCTTCTTGATTATAAATGGAAGTTAGTGATCATAAAACAAAAACAAAGATAAGTGACACTTCTATCAACAAATAAAATATCTCCACTTAAAAACACACTCATGTACCCACTCACTTCCAAGTCTGATGGCTTGTCTTTTAGAGCAATACTTCTCAAATTTTGAAATCGAACACTAATCACTTGGGAATCTGTGATGGGGTTGAGATTCTGCTTTTCTAACAAGTCCCCAGGAGATGGCTAAGCTGCTGGTCCTTGAATCACATTTTGTGTAGTAAGGAAAGCTTCTAAATCAATATTTTATTCAATGACAAGTACACTGAAAACGTCATCTAAAGAATAAAATGCAGCATTATTCACAAAAACCAAGATATGGAAACAATCCAAGTGTCTGATGGATTAATGGGATGAAGAAAATGTAAAATGTACATATACAGTGGAATATTATTCGGCCTTAGAAAAGAAGAAAATCCTGCCATTTGTGACAACTTAGATGAATCTGGAGGATATTATGCTAATTTAAATAAGCCAGTCACAGAAGAACGAATCCTGCATGATTCCACTTATGTGATGTACCTAAAATAGTTAAATTCATAGTAGCGAGAATGGACTGCTATTTGCTCGGGCTGGAGGGGAGGAGGAATGGGAAGTTGTCCTTCAATAGTTGTTCTTCAATGACTTTCAATCATACAAGAGGAAAAGTTCTAGAAACCTGCCGTACAACATTCACCCTGTAGTTAACAATACTGTATTGTGCATTTTAAAATATGTTAAGAGGGTAGGGGCTCCTGAGTGGCTTAGTCCTTAAGCGTCTCCCTTCGGCTCAGGGCGTGATCCCAGCGTTCTGGGATAGAGCCCCGCATCAGGCTCCTCCGCTGGGAGCCTGCTTCTTCCTCTCCCACTCCTCCTGCTTGTGTTTCCTCTCTCGCTAGCTGTCTCTGTGTCAAATAAATAAATAAAATCTTTAAAAAAAAAAAAAGTAGTTTGGTAATTAGATTAGCAGTAGAAGGTATGAAACTAATACCCAGGGGGAGAAAAGAGAATAAAATGACTAACAAAGAACAATAGAACTTTGAAACCAGAAAAAACTCTTTAAGAAATCTGTTTCATATTTATATATCTACATTTTCTGTTGCATTATCAGAATACCTCATTAAACTGCTTTTCTTTAAGGATTTTATTTATTTGAGAGAGAGAGAGAGAAAAAGAAAGAGAGCATGAGTGAAGGGCGGGGCAGAAGGAGAAGGAGAAGCAGACTCCCCGCTCAGCAGGAGCCCGAAGCTGGGCTCCATTCCAGGACCCTGAGATCACAACCTGAGTCAAAGGCAGATGCTGAACCAACCGAGCCACCCAGGAGTCCCTCCTTAAACGGCTTTAAAATGTATGAACTATATCATCTAAATTATCACAATAAAACTATTAAGAGTTTACTAAAATCAAAAAAGGGATTTTTATTCTTAAAGCAAATCTATTTTCTGCCCGCACATTTCCTTAGGTTGTGCTATGTTCCAATAAAGTAAAAAGTGGATGATCTGGAATTTTTTCAGTCAGTTCTAAATGTCACGGATTACTGATCAGTCATGGCAAAGAGAAATCTGTAAGACTAAATATTATAACAGATAAAAAAGGGGAAGGAGGATGTGGTCTTGTAATTACATTCTGGAAAACAAAGCCTTTATTTACCTCCTGAGGAATACAACTCACAGGAAATTACAAGTCATTGAGGAATAATGAAGAATGAGCAGATTCTTCTATTGAATCAGAGTATAGCTGGAAGGTCAGATATGTTTAAAGTAATGTTCACCACTAAATTAATTTCCTCACTTTGAGATATAATGTCAATTATGAATCTCTTTTTCAGATCTTGTCTTTCTTTTTTTCCTGAGAAGTTCTATATTTTAACAACATGCTAATGCCTGTAGATTTAAAAAAAAAATAGGCATCTAAAACATGTGTATCTACTCTTTTATTTACTTATTAAAAAGTCTCACATATACGACTAAAGAAAGAATACTATCTTAACGAACCAAAATAAAAACATGTTCTCAATGACTGAGTCCATTGCAACGAGTAGCACCAATCTAAATAAACCTTACACAGAATTTAACCTTGCAAAGCAAAAGAAATATCAAGCTGTCAAACACATTTCTACTTGGTTTAAAATATTTAAATTAGTAAAAATATTGCTTTTGTTTCCAGAAAAACTATTGAACTAAAAAACTTCCTGGCTTTAAGATTATTAAAAAGATTGTCCAATATGTGACTGTTATGAGCCCACAAAAATTCAATTTTTATTTGCCAAGTTAAATCTTCCAGCAAATTGTTGGCAGTGTGAGGTTGGATACTCATATCACAATAATCCTGCCCAAATAGTCATGTTTGATTACTCCTTGTTCTGTGCTGAGAGGGAAAAGTCCAATAAATTCTCACTACTACTTTTCAAACCAGACAGTAGCCACTGTAAACATAAGAGAGTAAGACAAAATGAGTGCCAGCATGAGCACACCTTTTTTCCTACACGTTCGATTCTGAGAGAAGTATAACAATAAATGCGAAGGAAAAGCCAAAAATATAATTTTTGGAGAGCCAATGGAGTAGGAACATTTCAGTAACACCCCTCACTATTTCCCTTCCTATGAAGAGACACAAAAATAAATATTTATCTTAATTAATATGAAAATTTTTTAAAAATACTCTTTAAGTCAGTTTATTTTAACTATTGAGAGCTCCCAGCTCCCAGGATATTAACCACTGTAGAAAAAGGAGCCTCTATCTATAAGGCATCGTAACAAATCATTGATTCATTAAAAATGTCTCTTGTGTTCAGTAATCATTTCAGTAAGGACATGAGCTTAGCTGATGTAAATGAGACACAAAAATAATAATGTCTGAAATATGAAAGTCTATTTCTCTCACACATAGGATCTGAGCTGATGAGATGCTCCATGAGGTCACGTGGGGCTAAGGGTTCTTCCATCTTTCTACACTGGCATCCCTAGGACCTGACCTTACCTATACAGCCTAAGATAACAACCTCACATTCCAGCTATCAAAAAAGAGGAGAAAGAGAAGAAGGCATCCTTTATTAATGAAGGTAAAATTTGAGAGTTGAAACCATCATGTCTTTCCATTGGCCAGAACTTTAGTCACGTAACTACATTTAGCTGTAAGGAAATCTGGAAAATGTAGCCACTAACTGGACAACCACATATCAAAATAACACTAATTCTATTTGTACAGAATAAGGGGGAATTGGATATCGGGGGACAATGAACAGCCCCTGCCAGTGTCACTTTTGGGTATCTCAAGACATACCTGCTTCTTCCCCTTAATGGTAAGGACCAAATGAAATAATAAGCACAAAAGTATTATGTAAACCGTAAAGCAATGTATGCATGGAAGACATTATTTATACTGCACACATTTTAGTGACTAAATGGGAAAAAACAAAGCAGAAAGATAAAGCACAGCAGATAGGGAATTATTTAGTGACACAAGGAAGGAGCATAAAGAAAAATCTGTTTTAGAGACTGTTTGAAGTACATTCTAGTTATCTGTGATGTGTTAGATTCTGGATGTGTTTAGAGGGTGAAGGTTACTGCCATTATTTGAAACGACACCTATTTGCATCAGAACATTTCAGATGACTTTCCAGTTCATGCTTCTTTCCACAGGAACTGCTACCATGTCAACTTTTCAGAAACCAACCCCGTGTGCCAGGAACCGTGCTCAGCACTAGAGATGACGATGAATGTCGTTAGGGTAAGAAAGACATCTACCTGCAGGGTTTGTTGTGTTTTTTTTTTCCTTGCAGGTTTAAGTCAGAAAATTACAAAGAAATGTCGTAACCGAAATTATGCTGATTTTTCTTCAAATCCTGTGGGAGGAGCCTACAAAGGAAATTTAGGCTAAAAGCATGGCATTTTGGTATCATGCTAACAACGCTTTAAAATGTCCACATATCAGCAGCATGTTTCTCTAAAGTTAAAACATTGAGTAAAAAATCATTGCAATTTTGGGAAACAATGGGTATTACTCAAAATATCTCCTATGCTACTAAAGTTCCTGAAATTTTTAAATGAGCAAACCATATATATATATATATACATATATATATATATATATATATATACATATATATATATATATATATATATGTATATATATATACATATATGTATATATATATATATATAAAAGCTTATTACTTATATTCTTTTATGTATATGCAATATAAATACGGGGCTGTTTCTTATATTTCTGTCTTTACTGAATTTGTTTCTTGGAAGAAAGTAGAATATATATGGAATAAAAGAGATTTTATAATATTGATTTTTTTTTCTTTGAATAAAATTGTCTTTTGAAAACAAAACAGGGCAAAGCAACCCATCAAAACATAAAATTATTTCTAGTGTGAGCAATTTGGGGCATTATTTTAAAAGGATTTATAACCACCTCCCTATATGTTTGCCTAGATGATGTTTAAGGCCAGAGTGATAAAATGGTAATATTGTTAGACACTAAATATTCTGGCACTACTAAGTCTGTTATTACATTTCATGTCATCATTAAGTCAAAGAACATCCAGGATGTAATTTTGTCTGGGATCTCTTGCTAGCTAGACAGTAAAAGTAGAACTCCGAGGCCAACTCAAAAGTCATCTTGAGGTATTGGTTTATAGCTTAATGGATGTCTTAGCATAAAATATTTGCATACCCACGTTAATTCTGTTTGACAATTGTATATGCAATCTGAATACAAGTAAACTTTCCAATTTATATTTGATCCTAACGTTTAAGATATTTTCTGAAATTAAATATTTTAGCAGAATATTGTATTTTATTATGCATTTTGTATTTTTTAGGAACTCATTTGTTTTCTGGGTCATTTCTTTACAATTAGACGCTCATAGCTATTTCACTACTTGATGAAATGTGGATTTTTAAACTTTTTTAATTATAGTCCCAGTGTGCTCTAAACTTATAAAATTAAACAGTAAAAAAAAAAAAATAGAGTTCCGTTATTCTTCAGGCTATGAATTTTTGTGATTAATTGAGGGACCTCAAGATCTCAGTGACCAAAAATATCTCCCACCCTTCAGAAGTCTCTCATTTCCCACCCTAAAGACCCATTTGTTCTTACTGGAGTATAAACACAAATGTCATTGGCTCCTCTCTGCCAGTGCATACCATTAAGCTAATTATCAGTCATAAACACATGACCATAGATTGGGTTACTTGACACCTGGCAGCCAACTGAGGCCTGGACTGCGATGAACCACAGAAGCATACCGTGGTGATGGAGAAGGTAGGCATCCACATCCTGCATGCTGTACCTCAAGTGAAAGACACACCAGGAAAAGGTGTCAGTGGGTATGACTCTGGATATTCTAAAGCAAGAATCAGAACATGTGATGTCAAGAGACGAGCTTGCGGAAAGCAAGGAAACTTAATGATGATACAGAAAAGCATTACAAAGAGTGATGGGAATATACCAAAGGCAAAAATGGCCAATTTCACCATTTCGCCAAAGACCCGGATCTCACGTATTCTCAGAGAGAAGAAACATTTTGGACAAGAAAATATTTTTGTAATACCTTCCAAGCAACTAAACTGTGCAGGTGTCAGCCAAGCTCTCTGGCAGGTAAGCCTTAAATACTAGAAGTTGGCCGGGCAGATGCTTAATCCAGCACTCTCCAAAGTGTGGTCTGATAAGATGTTCTATTAAAAAGGATTTCTATAGTCAAAAAGGTCTGGAGAACTCAGCATCTTCTAATTCCCTCTTAGAGACCCAAAACCTGTATTAGCATATTAAAGGCTTTAGAAAGTTTTAGAGTAGAAAAATCTGTATAAAAGCCAGCATTTCCTAGAGCTTTTGATCGCATAACCATGTTTTTAGTAACACCTATGAATATTTTGCTGGAAATGTTGAAATGATTACAATCCCTTTCCATATGTGATGAGGTGAATTTGTTCCTAGTTACAAACCATGATAAAGGAAAGACAACTCCAATACATTGTGCCCAGTAATGACAGCCACAAAATTACGATTAAAATATATATCTTTGCCAGAAATACCTCTTTTAATGAAAATTTAGCATGAAAGAGTGTCAAATGGCCACTACTAAAAATTCAAATCCTCCTTACACCTGAAAAATAGATATTTTGTAAGCAGTAATCAACCAAACATTCACTTCCCGACAGTGAGTGGACTGATATAAAAACGGAATGTAGATTTGACCAGTTAATCAGCACTTCTCCCCAGGACCTCCAGAAGGGTTGTTAATTGTTTTGACATGACCAACAGTTGACATGAGGCACAGAACCAATCATTAAAGTCATCTTATAATTACGAACCGGGTCAAATTTTAACAAATTGTCTAAGAGAAAATCTAGATCCTGTATCTAATCTCTTCCAGTTTCCTCATACCCATTTCCAAAATTAGGCAAATGCATTCAAATACACATATACAGTATAGAACAAGAAGGGGCCAGGATCTATCCTGGGACTACTTCTGAGGCCAAGGTCATTTCTCAACACTGCCCCAAACTCTGGACTTCTCTGTTAGTCCAGGTTTCTAGCTTAAGCAGAGGCAAATAAGATCTCCTCCTAAATAGTAGAATTTGAGGGTAATTTGAAGGTCTGTGTCACAAACACTCCTATTTTCTTAATCTGTAGCCATACTGCTCTCCCCTCCATCTGAACTCTTGAAAGGATTGCATTGGGGTTACACAGAAAATGTCATCTGGCCGCCCCACTAACACATTCCTTGCATAGTTGGAATATATCTCTTACAATGATAAAAAAGAAAATGCAGTTTTGTTTTAGTAAGCAAGTTGAATAGCCTGTTGAGTAAATACATTTCTAATTTCTGTAGAGATCATAGCTGGCCCAATGGAACACCTGGACGATGAATTGGTCAAGCAAACAGAGGAGGAAGGAAGAAAACTGAGGAGATACCTAAAGCAGAATGGGACACTGAAGATCCATGTTTCCTACTTCAAAATTTTGTCTCTGGTTTGTTGCTAAGTTTGTAGAAAAGAGGTTTCCAGGAAGCTTTCCGAGTACTTTAATGTCTATGGTGCTGAGTTCCTCCCTTAAATGTCTATCATTTCATATATGAATGCAATGTGCTATAGTGGAAGAGTTCAAATTCTAGCTCACTAATATTCCGTACCAAGGCCCCAGGCGCCCTTCCCATGGCCTTACTACCTATCGTCACACCCGTTACCCAGCTCTGCAGCAGGAAGCTCAGTGCATTCTGCAGCCACAACAAAATCTCCTGCCTCAGACTCGCCCAGCTATTCCAAATATACTATCTCTCTAAGTTCTTGGGGATTTAAAACCCTATTTTGGACTTGTTTTACTTTGTTTGGTTTCTTTTCTCCATTTTTTACTGATATTTTGAACTTCTTTGCACATTGCTATACCAACCTGGAAAATAGCTATTTTTTTTCTGCTCAATTATTTTCCCTGGGAAGGCAGGAATTATGCTTGCTGACCATGCTAATATAATAGACCTTTAATAAATAATCATTATGCACTTTTGAAGAATATTACTCAACATCTCAGCTCCTCTTTTTCATCTCCCCTGTAAAATATGGATACTAGAAGTAATAGGACTTTTGCAAAAGTTAAAAATGAGATGACTTATACATATAGCTCTCTTGTGCATAAAAGGTAATCAAAAAATGTTAACTCTCTTATCCATGCCCTTTTTTCTAACATGTACAGCCATGGAAAAGACAAGAAGATAGCAGGGGATTGGGAGTGGGAATCTCTTTATCCTTTATGGCCATTATTATAGAGATTTTATCCAAGATGATGTAGAAAAATTTGTCATGTCTCCAACATACTTGATTAAAACGTTTTTTTCAATAAACTAAATTCATTTCATTTTTTAAAAATCGATTGTGCCTATTCATGCATTGTTGCTCCCATATATCCATATAGGTTATTCACAAATGTAAATGATCAGGCAAGGATTGTGGTTGTGTAATTAACATCCCACTACTGAAATTAAACAGTGATATTTACAACTTGCTAGGTAGGGAATGAGGAGAGAAAGGGGATAGTTAAAGAAGCTCAACAGGATATTGCAAGAAGTCCTTATTTCTGACCATGAGGAAACTGTTTTCAGCTCAGACTCCTCTCAGAATATTAATCTTCCTGCAAAAACATGTGTAAGATAAAACCCTTTCTCCCCTGAGCAATCAAGGACCCAGGAGCAAAACCCAAAGTGCTAGAAAATCATGCCAGCAGAAAAAGAAACCATTTCAAGATAATAAGTAATTAGGGCTACATTTACAGAGCATAATTGAGAGATGATACCTCCTTAAAAGCCCCCATTGATTAAAATTCAGTATTTAAAGTGAACTTAGTGAGCCCTTATAAGCAAAGACTAAGAATTTTCTGTAAATAGTGAAAATGGTCCTAAATCAAGAAAGGGAGCTCCCACCACAGACCCATGAGGAAGATGAACATGGAGTAGCGGAGGAAAGGATAAGCAGAATTTGCAGAGAAAGGCCAAAGTTTGAAGAAAAAAGTATTCCTTTATCCATACCTGTTCTAGTGTTATCCTTGGTTCCTTAGTGAGAGGGAATTTGAAATTTACATCAGAAACATATAGTTTATCATTTATGTTACACTGTAAATAAGTATGTTTAGCTTTACTATATGGTAAAGTATCTATGGTTCTCAACTCTTGAGTCAATTCATGCTCAACTAATTCTTTTATCAACTTGATAAAATTCATGTATTGCTATATTTTTCAAATAGATGGACTATACCTGATTATTGCAGTCAGACTTAAGAACCACTGGGGGGAAACCTAGTAAAAAATAACATCAGTTACTTGATTTTCTGGGTATACTTCTGATTAGACTTGCATATGAAAGATACAGAGAAGGATATAAAACAATCACGGTATCTGACAGTCCTATGTACAGTTTCTTTCCCACTCCTTTTTAAAATATATCCTCCACACCATTGGCAGAATCAATTTAATTAAACACATATTTATGGGACACATATGTACCAGGCAGTGTACTGGGCACTGTGATATAATAATGAATGACAATTCCTGTCCTCAAATTCATAGAATTCGCTGGGAAAACAAATAAATAGGAAACTATCTTGCAAGTGATAAACACACATAATGATGGGTGAAGACGAAGACACTAAGAGAGACACCGAACCCGACTATTGGTTGGGGTAGCAATACACAGAAGGTGATTTTACCAGAGATGATTTTGGTTGGCCAGGTGAACATGGTAAAACATGTTCCCTAGAGGGTCACTGAAGATTTGAGAGATGAGATAAGAGAAATAAAGGTGGGAAAGGTTGTAAAAAACCTTGTCAACCATTTTAGGAGCAAAGAGAAGCCATCACTCAACAATACAATCAAATGTTCCAAGTTAAACATATTTTCAATGAACCACTTGATATTCATTCTCCCTACTGATGCTGAGATCCCCTAGCCCATGAAGGGACTCTTGAACCAGAAAATGGATTGGAGAAGGGAAGATCTGGGTAAAACTGGAAGCAGGAAGACTATCATTGTCATTGCAGTAATCAAGGAAAGAGATGATGTTGGACTGAACTAAGTTACTAGCAATAGAGAGGAGGAAAAAATGGACAAAATACAGAGATAGTTAGGAAATAAAAACAGAATCAAGCGATTGATTACATCAGGTTTTAGTGAAGAAGACCGAGGAATCAAATATAATGCAGATTTATAGCTCAAGCAACTGAGTGCACGGCACTGCCATTCGCTTAGTTATGAGGAGTTGGTTTGTGAAAAGGAAGAATAGCAAGAACTGAATGGCTTCCATCTTGAATTTTACATATTTTTGTGATAGTCAAGTATAAATGTCCCATAGACAGTTGGATATGCAGGTCTAGATCTCAGGGGAGAGATATGTGGAAGAGATCTAAATTTGGGAGGTCGCGAATCTTTACATAATCTGTAAAGACCTTTACACATCTGTAAGAATTTGTACAACACTATGCCTTTGTTCTTCCCACTCCTAGTTATATATGCACTTTTGTACTAGATCCCAATGACTCCCACCTGCTCGGGGACCTATCAATTATCCATTACTCCCTGTCTACAACCTCCTCTCCCCTGCTGGCTCCTTTCCATCATCACTTATATATGCTAATGCTTCTCTCATGTTTATCAGCAAGGAAGCAAACAAGCAAAACTCTGTCTCCTAGCCAACATTCTATATCCCTCTTCCCTAACAGAATTGCCTATGTTTCCTCTTTTCATGTCCTTCTAAAGTCTGGCTCTGTCCTTTGCCCCCACCTCCATCACCATTAGTCCAACAAAATTACCCTGTCCATTTTCCCACCAAAATTTTTCTGCTTGCTTTACAGTGAAATTCAGTAACTATTCTCAGTCCTTATCTTCAGGGACTCTGAGCATCACTTGACTCTCTTGACTACCCCCTCTTTCTGGAAGCCCTCTCTAGATTTTGTGACTGGTTATTCTCCTTGTTGCATCTCTTACATCTCCTTAAGAAGCTCCTCTCCTGTCCCTCAAGGGCTGGTACTCTTTTCTTACTCTACACATATCCCCATATGATGTCATCTATTCTTGTTGATTCTTATTTCATATCAATGACTCCCAAATATATAGCTCCTGTACGGAATTTTCTCTGAGGAGAGAGTATATGGCCACAGGGTGAAATTCTATCTCCCTAGCTAGGCATCCTCTAGTCTAGCAACACTTTGTAATGCTGCCAATCTAACTTGTTCACTCACTAGTCCATGACACACCACAAGTGAGGTTCTTTGTTCCCATCTGTTCTCTAACCCAGAATGCCCTACTCCTTTATTCTATTAATTTAACACTCTTAAGTACAAGCTCAAAACTGACTTATCCAGGAGACATTTCTCTAAGCACTCCATCCTCTGGATTCCTATCATATCGTTGTATCATCCCCAGAGTATAGGAATGGCAAATAGGTTCCATCTTGAATGAAAATGCAGGAAACACAAACCTAGAGGTCGGTACTAGGGAAGATTCACTATTCTCCATGACCATACACAGCATGAAAGTCTCATGATTAATTATCAATGCCTACTATCAGCCCAAGAGAGAAGGAGCAGCCTCAAGTCACGTAGTTACCATCCATGTTATGATTCTTAAGATCCGCTTCCTTGAATTCTTATTTATTTTGATTGCAAGTGCCCTGTCCTTACAACCAGATTTGAAATCACCAATTAAAGACTGGATTTTACTCTTCATCATATTCTCACACACAAAAAAATTAATAATCAATAAATTTTTGACAAGAAGGAGATGCCAGTAAATTTTAGAAGGGGAAACAAATGTGGCATACCAAAAAAGTAAGCCTTCTAAAAAAAGAAATTGATGTCTTATTACCTAGTCTCTAAAAATGCATTCCAAAATTAAATCACCTTACTCCCTATAGATCCAGATGGGATAATAATATTTTTAGAAAACATTTTCCTTTTCAATCTCATGCAATCCTTTTTTAAAAATCTATCAGTTCTAAAGTATATCCTCTGGTTTAAATGACTCTTACAAAATTATGCACATGGCCTCTATTAAATCCGAAGTCAAGCCTTATTGTTAAATATTCCTATTCATTTTCCATTTTAGCAAAACAATATCCTGAGACATACAGTGCATTCAGATTTTTAAACATATTTTGGAAGAAATTTAATATGTAGAAGGTGTTATACTAAAACAATGCTACAAAAACGAAAATGATAGGGGCAAAAATATCTGAAAAGGAATATTCTCTCTTACCTTCCTTTTCCCACCACCCCCTGGGATTCCTCCCATTGCATGTATTCTTTGGGAAATGCTCTCACAACTACAACATATAAAATACATGCATCATATCATAGATTGAGAAGAGCTCTAGACACATAGGAAACTAAATCCATGAATCAAACATTCAAATATCTAATATTTTAATTTAGTTTTGCAGTTTAAATCCATTGGTGCCTTTAACACCTTTTGTACATTTTTGTCATATTAATGGCTGATGGGCTAAAACCTGTTTCCAGTAACAAATCAGAATATCCAGTTTCCAAATTTAGCTTTTTAAATTACTCCTCCTTCATTATAGGCTGTATTACTTCTCCTGTAACACTGGAGAAAGAAGTGTTGTCTTATAGAGACACAGTTCTGAAATAATGCTAAGATAAATGTGTATCAAAGTACTGTGCTTCCTTGATTAAATAGTAGAGAGAACACAGTCTCTGGAATCACACAGGCCAGATTTGAATCACTCTCTAATACTTACTCTATTTTCTCAGGTAAGCTGTTTACCCTCCATATGACTTTGGACACGTGCCTCACTTGTGAAGTAGGAATAATACCTATCCCATAGAAGGCTGCAGTCAAATGAAATTATGAGTATTGTTTAAAAAGCACAATGCCTAGAGATGCTCTGATTTGCTAGCTCTGATTATTTTCTTTCGCATGTTCCAAAATAAAATTATAAGCTGAAAATATGGATTTAACCACCTACTATTATTTTTTTCTTCACATATTCATTAAAGCATGTGCTTCGTTGAAATAGGAAAGGACAGTACTAAATTTTTAGTATAAAAAAATTTATAGTAGAAATGGTAATACCGACATATATGATTTACCATGCTGTCTGGGTTGGTACAGATTTTTTTCTCTACCCCTTTCTTGCTACTTTAGAGTTAACAAATAAACAAGCTAATATAAAAGTTATCTTAATGTTATTGACAACACACTTTTATAAGTAATCTGTGTTGTAATACTTTTACAGCCCAATAGATACTATATGGAAAGAAACACTTATGAAAGAAACTGTGCCATTTATTCTCAAAAGACGTTCATTGAAAAATAACAATGTTTCAAATGTTATTCAATTTTCACAACTCTTGATAAATTCCCAAAGTATCTCTTTTTTCTCTCTTTTTCTCAAAAATTAGTAAGGAAGTAGGAAGAGCAGAATTGATATCAAGTAGATTCACTTTTTTTTTTTTTTTTTTTTAATGGAACTACTTTTACCCTTCTGTAAGAGGCTTTAAATCTCCTTGTTTGTGCTACCACTGACTGATCTGGGGTTATCAACAGGAGATGTTAAGTGATGCCAAAATTTGTAAATAGCCTAGGAAATAGTATGAAAACAAACAAAGAAAGAAATACTGGAGCTAAACTGAGGCACTTGATCATTTGGTATACTGTGGCCACCCTTCATCACTTCTAAAACATGAAAGAGATTTTACAGAGATTTTTTTTTTCAATTATTGTGATACAAATTTTGACAATATTCGTTATATAATATAGTGATCTCTGGAGAAGCTGTGAGGACTCCCATGATATCATGAAGCTTTAAAACTAATAAAGCAGGAGAGAGAAGCTATCACTTCATGAATTTCAAGAAAATGGAATACAAGACAGTAATTTGATATTAGTAGTTTATATGAAATAATTAATAATTATAGGCAAATTTTTTTTGTATTTTACTGTCTTCCAGAGTAGGTATACAAAACAGTATCTTGGAAAATATTTAACTTTACTGTTATCTAACCTATCTAAGAAAAGCTACCATGTTCTAGTTGGCAGAATAATAGAATGGGAGAACGTGGGTATTGCAATAAATAACGATCATCAGACCCCATAGGATTTGGTTGTTTACTGAGCATTAATACTCAAGGAAATCACAAGCATTATGTTCTTTCCATTAAGTAATAATAGGGATAGTGATCTCAAAATACGATTATAAGAATTAATGTGGCAACACATTGCAAGGCCCTAAAAAAATGATAGGTTTTATGTAAGACCCAAAATAGTAATAACATGTTAAAAACCTGAGGACTGCTCTTGAAGGTAAAAGACAGGACTTTCTGTATAAAAATAACACTGCATTATGCTCTTTGAAGCTGCAAACAATTTGAGAGGGTGAAATTTTATTTTCTCAGATGTTCCAGTAACACATAATTCAATGAAAAAAAAATTAGATCTAGATATGAAAGAGAGGACACCTGGAGACAGATGAATTGAAAAGCTAAATTTGAAATGAATCATTGAACTAATGCATAAAAGCTATGGGTTTAAATGTTTTACCCATGCTTCCTTTGCTAATTGCATTTGTTTCCTGCTGCTGCCCTTATTGTCATGATGTTGGTAATACTAAATCTTTGTGTGTGGAGAATGAGGCCTGTTACCTTTCATGTTCAGAGTTCCTGAAGAACAGGCGCCTATATTTAGTTCAATGGTGAAAAGACATGTGAATGCAGGACAGTTCCGATGGTCCACCTATCACCTGCCAACCATTTCTTATCAAACCGAGGAAATACTGATTGACAATCTTGATCTGAGAATCCACATGCCCTTTCCTCTTCCCTCTCTCATCTGCCCCAAAGTAGGGCGGACATGTGATGATCTGTAATATTTCGGTCATAAGGTCCAAGTGTCCATCAGCTCTCTGTTTCAATGCCATTGTATCTTCTAATTCTATGAAGGAAATAAATTCTAATTCTAATTACATGAAGGAAATAAAAATCTCACTACACCCTTAATAGATATTTGGGGAACCTATGACCACTCCATTATGTTTTGTACCATCCCAAAGTAGAGCTAAATCCTGGGAACAAAATAATCAGAACACTGAAAGTCTGCAGTAAATTAACTTAATACCTAACTTGCAACTAATCATGAAGCTATTTTTCTTTCTGTCAGTATAGATGACAGTCAGACAACCAATATAGTCAGTGTAACCAATGTCCATTGAAGCCAATGATCCATACTGTTTATATAAAAGATTGAACTGGGTTTGTACTGATGTCAGAGATCATTTGGAAATTTTTAAAAACAGATACCTGATTTAATCCTCATTTTTACCTCTTTTTCCTCAGAAGTTTTCAAAGGAAGAGAGAGAAAAAAATGTCATTTGGAGTAAAAGTTTGAAAACATTGGATTCTAGTTTGCATACTTCTGCAATAAGAAATTACTAAACAAGGTGTTTATATTTGTCACTTTCAATTAGAAGAAATATGATGATGATCAAGTGTGCAAGGAGTTTAATATACATCCAAATAATTCTCGCAATTTAACTCACTGAAGCTATAATTAACATGCTATTCTAATGCCTGGACAGGTTAAATCTACCCACACAAAAGGACCCAAACTTCTCTCAAATGTTTGAACAAGGTTAAGCTAATCCCCTGAGCAATCTATAATTTCATAGATCTTTTTTATTAGTTATTTTTAACTTTGTGTTTGTCTCCTTTTGTATACTCTTCTAGACTACATAATCAGTATTTCTTTCTGCAAGTAACACTATACAACCATACAGATTGTGAATCCCACATTTTATGAAGTATAATAAACATAAAATGGTCTAAAACAATGAACCAGAAGTTTAGTACACTTTTCTTTCAGACATGAAAAAAAATCTGAAATGATGCTTTAACTGGAAGTCCAATACTCTGCACATAGTAAATGTTCTTTATGTGCCTTTTGCTACTGAAAACATCCAAAGTATTAATTGATATCTGTCTTAAAACAATAAAATATGAATATATTAAGCATATTAATAATATAAACTAATCATATTCATATTGACATTAATAACATGAATTTGACATATTCTCAATATGGCATATTCTCAATATGCCAAACTCACATTATTAATGTTAATATAAATATGATTAGCATATTTATATTGTTAATATTGACATGATTAGTATATTAACATTAATGATTATTATTAATAATACAATATAACAAATATTAAGGAATCTTAAACTCTTTAACTCCTATCATATGACAATGCCTTGTACGTAGTAGGCATTTAATTGTCTTAATAAGTAATTAGATAAATTGATTCTTCATAAAACACCTTATTAAACACATTTGAAATCCGTTCATATATTTGACAAAATATTATATTTTGGACTCCATTTATTATTTTTATTAATTCATGAATTGTTTGAACCAAAGCTATTTTATCTGTCGGAATCCTAACAGAAAACAGTTGGCATACTCAAATAGGGCCATTGAGGTGGTTTTGTTCTGCTTTGCTTTTTAAGTTTTTACAGCAGTATAATTACCCTTATAAGAAACCAACAAAAGATGGCCCAGAACCCTGAACTAGGAATAGCAGAAAGCCATTACTTCCCAGGCCTGAAGATGAAAAGGGGGCGATCTGTCCCGGAACCCAAGAGGGGAAGGACGTGCCAAGAGAAACGGTGGCCTTCAGTGTAGAGATGCCCTTAATGTGGGGTCATGAGAAAGCTGGGAATAAACTTCTTGCTGAACATAGCCTGCTGCCACCTTTCAGAGTTCCTATTGGCTAAACCCACCTGAAGCCAGAAAGCAGGAGCACCTGCTGCTTCAGGCCATAACAGCCAGCTTCCACTGGCACAGACCCAGATGCGGGTCCCTAGCAGATACCTCAGAGAAGCCAACAGGACACAGCCAGTACAGCTAGAATGAAATTCACTTTGACTCCTCATAAAAAGAAAAAGATTTGCTTAGACGATTAACAGTAAAGCAAGATGTGCACATGACAATTAAAAACACTTAAAAGGAATTGATCAATTAAAGCACCTTTTCCTTAGGAAAGCACTATTCAGGAAAAAAGAATTCTAACTACAAATCACTCTTCGAAAGTATAGTAATTGTCTCAGGAAGCTTAACAAGATTCATCGTGTGGTTATTGTTACAATAAATACAGAAAAGAAACAAAACTGACTTTTTATAAATATTTCACAATCCATAAATCTAATTATACAGATTCCAGTCTCCCCCAATTTATCTGAATTAGTGAGGTTGTAACATATATCAAAAATATCTAAAAATAATCAATGTTATTCCTTTTAAAACTGATAGAACGCACCAAAAGACTCATAAGGTTTAGTGGCTTATCAGGAGAACGTGAATATACGTCAAAATTCTTCAAAATTTCTTATCTGACTGCACTATGCATTATTTTGAATTATTTGGGTTTTTTTTAAGATTTTATTTATTTATTTGACAGAGAGAGAGACAGCCAGCGAGAGAGGGAACACAAGCAGGGGGAGTGGGAGTGGAAGAGGAAGAAGCAGGCTCCCAGCAGAGGAGCCTGATGTGGGGCTCCATCCCAGAACACTGGGATCACGCCCTGAGCCCAAGGCAGACGCCCAAGGACTGAGCCACCCAGGCGCACCTATTTTGAATTATTTGTTATCACTCCTCAGCATGAACCTTTAGAAAACTTTATCTTTTATTTCTTTTTCTCTACTACCCTTGTCCTATACCACACACTTGTTAAGTCACCTGCCTGGTCTGATATCTCTGGAATTTTCCTCTTTTAAAACTCATCATTCTCATTTTTTCTCTTCCAACCGACACAGATTCTTTTCTCACATGTAGTTATAATATTCACATAACTCCTCATTTGCTTATATTCACTGTTATACAGTTTTCCAACTGTTGTTTTGGGGGAGTTACCTAAATTATTAAATCTTCAGTCAGACTTGATGCTGCTTTATGTGAAAAGAATGACTCCTACGTTTTTCTTATACATTCTACAGCATCTCCAGCTAACGTTCAGCTCATGGATATCTCATTTGAACGTTGCATTCATGAGGAAATCATGTCTATTTCTTTTATTCTTATACATAATGATGTATATATATATATTTTGTTTTTATATCTTAATAAAAGCATTTCTTAATCATTTAAAAAACAGAACACTAAACATTTTAGATTCATCAAATTAATGATTTAAATAAAGATCTCCAAAAGTACAGTGGTACCATGTGGGAGAATTATAGGATTCCTTGCAAAATGGGATTTTTTTTTTTTTTAAATTCTCGTGTGTTTTAGGATTTCATTTTAGGGCCTAAGTCCCCAACTCAAATACCACTTTCCCACTTTCTTTGGTCATTGTACTGTTTTCTAAATTACCTGAGGCATTTGGGCTTTAAGTATTAAGTAAACAATGCAACTAATCTCTGTGTTAGAACAATTGGAATTTAGGCACAAAGGCTATGTTTGAAATAGGAGCATGATGTCTTTTAAACTGCATGTTTTATAAGGTCTGCGGTGTTATTTCTGCCTTTTGCCACTGTGGACAGATTCGC
Organism: Ursus americanus; assembly: GCF_024610735.1. Lineage (NCBI taxonomy): Eukaryota > Metazoa > Chordata > Mammalia > Carnivora > Ursidae > Ursus > Ursus americanus. Next base: position 41,830,284 of record NC_142145.1, read on the forward strand.
AGCGGCACCCAGGTGACCCCATAAACAGAAAAGTTCAAACAGCCAGTTCCCAGCCACTGCTGTGCTCCAGGAGAGTTCCACTGAGAGGAACCTGATCCTCCCAGGGCAGATGAAAGAGGTCCTTGGAAACCAGATGACTGATAGAACAATTCCACTCCGCCCCCTCTTCTGCAATTAGATTGCCCATCATTTCTTTACTAGAAATTTCACAGGCCTGCCTATAAATCAGGTCTTTTTTTTAAGATACATGAGCTGAATGCAGAGCCCTTCCCAGGGGTCCATCCCAAGACCCTGAGATCATGACTTGAACCAAAACCAAGAGTTGGGAGCTTAGCCGACTGAGCCACCCAGGTGCCCCTAAATCAGGTTTTAAATAAGTGAGTTTGTTTAAATACGTATCTTGAGAAATGTCAGTATCAATAGATATGAAGGGAAGGGTCTACATCCTTACAAGGTTGAGATATGGGGTACATTATCGCTCTTGGACGCTTACTGCACATTTAACTTAGTGAAGACTCTAGAAGATCAGTAGTAATGGAATCTGCTTATTAAATTTATCTAGTCCCTTCATAAACTAATTTGAAGTTGGGATTCTTTCATTGTTTTTTCTAGAACATCTATAGACATTTCTTAATATATCCATGTTTCACAGAACACATTTAGGAAACATCGCTTAAAGCACTTGAAGTTTTAAATAATGTTTTATCAGATGGGAAATATGGTCCGCATCCAATAATATTTATCAAAGCATGTACCTACAGTCCTTCTAATTAAATATTTTTGTAATTTCTCTTTTTATATCCATATTACTTATAATTTTTCTTCATCAAATTGAAAGGTGATAGATGAGAATTACTCTCTATTTTGTTAAAGGATAGCTTAAGACAAAGGCATAACTTTCAGGCAAATATAAAATGAACACATATTCAAGATGTTATTTAACCAATGAATGAGGGAACTAATAAGATGTTGCAGTCAGTTCAAAGAAGAATTCAAAGGATACACATATAAAGGCAATTATAAATGCTAAAGTGAATTTACCAGTAGAATGCATCTTCTTTGGGCACAATTCATTGGCATTTTTATGAACAAGAATCATTTTGTATTACGAATTTTTCTATAATTTACACAGCTATAAAATAACTCAAAGACAACTTAAAAGGGTGAAGGGTACTCAGGAACATGAGTGTCTGTGTGTGTGTGTGTGTTGTCTTGCACAATATTTCCTACCACTTTTTAATGCAAAACAAACCCTTTATTTTAACCACTATTTTTAAGTGTTTGTGTTCCTTGCTCTTTTTAAGACCTACTTTCACTTTAGTATACTGTTATCTTCTTTATTGAGTGATTACTATATACCTAAAATAATGCTTGTATGCATTATTCCATTTAAACCTCAAAATATGATAATATTTTAGCATCAGATGAGGATATGGAGACTCAGAGGGATTAAGTTTTGAAGCACAGGAAATACAAAGCAAAACTAGGCCTCATAAACAGTCTGACTCTAAGGTTCATGCTCCAAATCAAAGTACCGACCTGAACACAGTGCTTGACCTACGTCCTTCATTTGAAAACAAACTCATCTTAAGTTTAGCATGGACATTAGTCTTACCAAGTAAAAGTGTCTCAACAAGAGCCTGATTACCTATCCATTCCCAGACCTCACCTCTCCCTTGAAGCCAAGACATATATTCAACTACTTCTTTAACATTTCACTTGACTATCTAATGAACATCTCAAAATTAATTTTTCCTTGGCCCATATCTTATCCATCAGCAGATGTCAACATCTCTTCTTCCAGCATTTATTCTAAACTTGTCTGTTCTCCATTTTCCTTGCTGCCACTCTGCTTCACTCAATTATCATTTCTTACCTGAACTGCCTCAATAACTTCTTTTTGTTAGCAGTCAGACTATACCTGAATAGTGGAAAAAAGAATGGACCAAAATAAAACTCTTTCATTGTTTTCAACTGTCTTAGATTATTTGTTCACATTGCCAAGGCAACCAGTTAAAAATGAATAATGAAATAGTACATGAAATAATTATTCTTTTGGAGTTACGTGAATCCAAATAATGGCTATTCCCACTGAAGAGCATGAATGCTTCTTCAAATGGGTCAAGTGAAGTAGTTATCATCCGGAATGTGAGTTCCTTGAATTTAGGAACAACGTCTTATTCTTAGTGTCTTTTCATTCCCAGTTCCAAGTTCAATGCAGAGCATAGATGGGATAGTCATTAAATAGCAATGATAAATGAAATGTCATATTAGATGCAGGTGCAAATGATGGTTTATATTGCCACATGGTACATCTAATCAATTGTAATGTGTATAATAATCAAACACTAATGCCAATGAAAAGAAAACTCAGAGGCTGATTTAGTTGTTTCTCAGGCAGCCACAGATGTTAAGAACTAAATGGTAGGTAATTTTAGATCATTAAAAACATTAATCCACTATTTCCAAAAATTGCCAGATCTAATTTCTAACCCCTATGATGGAAGATGTAAGTATACTGTTTTTATTGAATGATGGATGAACTTCAGGAAGAGTAGGGGTTGACCCGCTTTTAATGAGACTGCTGGCTTAAAAATCTGCTTGGGTTGCTGCAAGAAATTAAATTTCTAGTTTCGCAAAATAATTAACTCCATCATGGACATTTAAATAGCTATTTTGAGCAATGTTAGATACCTTCTAGTATGTTTCTATGCAGGTTCATAAGGTTTCTCTGGGATATTTTGGTATATTTTTCAAATCTTCGCAGTTGAAAAGGGAAAAACTATTCAAAAAACAGGTATGAACTTGCTAATACTGAAAGCAAGCTGAATGGAGAAACTGAGACAGGAAATCAAGTCAAGACTCAAGGCAAAGAGTATATCAGCGTTGAGCCCCTGACTCCAGGAACAGGTCATAACATGAAGCAATGAAGAAGCCACAAAAGCAGAGTAGTATCAGCACAATGATTTCATGTTCAAAACCAGAAAGCATAATACAATATCACAAATTTGAGTGTGCTTCAGGGGGCACAATGGGACCAAACACTGGAAACTAAGATTAGTTCTGGAAGATCTAAATGTATGGCTATCCTATGTATAAAATCAACACTTTAAATAACAGAAGCGAAGTTAAATTGCCAAGAGTCTGCAGTCTGTCTCTGGGGAGCTGACACTGCAGTCTCAGCTTCCAAATGAGCCTTCTAGAAAGCAAGAAATCTAGAAAGATTATACAATCCTTATCATTCATTATCTGTATCTAAAAGATCAGCCTTGTCAGTTAATCAATCACTGAAAATAACTTACTTAGTAATAATGAAGACTACTAAGTGGTAAAGACACTAAACAGTTGATCTAAAGGGAATATACGACCCTAACAACTAAAATTAAATTTGCATAAATTACTTATTTACTGAGGGTGTCTGGGTGGTGCAGTTGGTTAAGCAGGTGGCTCTTGATTTCAGCTCAGGTCATGATCTCAAGGTTCAGGGATCAAGCCCCACGTCAGGCTCCACACTCAGCGGGGAGTCACTTCAAGATCCCCACCCCGTTCCTCTCCCCACTTACACACTCACGTGCTCTCTCTCCCTCTCCCTCTAAAATAAATACATAAATCTTTTAAAAAATTGTTTATTTACTGTATAAAATGGAGTTCAATTGTACCAAATGGCAACCACCTGACTCAAAGTAATTAATGATGGCAGGAGTAACACCTTCATCTGGCCTTTGGTATGGGCCAGGCATAATGGTGCATCCATTATCTGATTTACTCTCAGAGCAGCCCTGCACATATGGGGAAACTAAGACTCAGAGAGGTTAAATAATTTTTCCAAGGTGACACGATATTTAATGATTACTGAAAGAAATGAATGCAGGTCAAACTAGGACAGTCCAACAGAAACCAGGACATATGGTTACTCTAGGAAAAAGGCCTCTGCAAACCTAATTTTCATTCTAATGGATATTACAAGAAATCAAATTATGACTTTTTACAACCAACAAGATTTTACGGAGACAGGAACCTACTAAAATTGTTATTTTTTTTAATTCAATAAAATCATTGTACGTGATTACTGTAAATATAACACTGTTTAGCCTGGAATGATGAACTACATTCTGCATTAAAGGACCATAAAACCTTCAATGACTGCTGTAGTGTCTGGGTCCACTGTCTGCTCCAGCATCTGCGGTACCCACAACCCATGCCATCCATCCTCCATCCATCCTCCATCCATCCTCCATCCATCCTCCATTCTCCTCCATCCACCCTCCATTCTCCCCCATCCATCTTCCATCCATCCTCCTTCCATCCTCCATTCTCCTCCATTCTCCACTAACTTCCACCTGCAGGTATGTGTCATCACCTTTCTCACTAACAAGAAAATAAATATCTAAAACAACAAGTCCTTAGCATTCTCCTTCAGAACACAGAATCATAAGTGCTTAATAAATAAGTCTTTGTTTTTATTTTTTTAAAGATTTATTTGTTTATTTTAAGGGCGGCTCAGTTGGTTGAGTGTACAACTCTTTAATTCAGCTCAGGTTGGGACGCTCAACAGACAGAGCCACCCAGGCACCCCAATAAATATGTTTTAATAGAAGAAAGAAAGACAGAGAGAAAGAGAGGGAGGAAGGAAGGAAAGTAGGAAAGAAGGAGGAGGGAGGGAGGGGTATAGCAAAGAGCAAGAAGTAAGCAGGGAGGTAGGGGAAAAAGGAAGGGGAAAAGGAAGGAGAGAAGGAAGGGCTATAGTTTACATTACTAAAAATGTATCTTGAATTGTTAAACCCATTCGTTAAAAGGGAAGTTTTCAACAAATATTTCTAAGGAGCAAGAACCAGTAAAACTTATATATAGTTAATAGGCAAAATCGAAATAGTTAAATCTGTGCCGGATAGCCTTGTTAAGTATTAGAAAGATTTAATCTCAAATGTGAAGAAATGTAAAGACTTAATGTAGAATTTAGAATGGCATCAAATCTAATGGGAGAATATTATTTGTTATATTTGTATATCCAGCAATATTTGTAAAAGGAGAACAAAATTAGATTTTGTTATTTTAAACTGACCTTGGCAGCTTTGAATAAACTTTCATTTGAGTTAGCAATTATCTTATAGTGATAACATGAACTTTTTTGTAGTTTCAAATGACTTTTTACTTTTTTTTTTAAGATTTTATTTATTTATTTGAGAGACAGAGCATGAGAGAGGGAGGGAGGAGGGGCAGAGGAAGAGGGATAAGCAGAATCCTCTCTGAGCCACAAGTCTGTTGCCCGGCTCAATTCCAGGACCCTAGGATCATGACCTGAGCCAAAGGCAAATGCTTAACTGACTGAGCCATCCACATGCCCCTTAAATGACTTTTTAAGAGTCCTTGCATACCAATTTTTGGGCAAAATATGTTATAACAAATGGTCAATTTATAACAAAGAATTAAAAATGGAAAACTATTCATTATAATTTCATTAAAATTTAATATTTAAATTGGCAGACATAGGTCCTCTGCTTATGTTATAAAAAAAAGAACTCAAATTTTAAATTTTTATTTCTAATTTTTTTAAAGATTTTATTTATTTGACAAAGACAGACAGCCAGCAAGAGAGGGAACACAAGCAGGGGGAGTGGGAGAGGAAGACGCAGGCTCCTAGCAGAGAAGCCTGATGTGGGGCTCGATCCCAGAACGCCAGGATCATGCCCTGAGCCGAAGGCAGACACTCAATGACTGCACCACACAGGCGCCCCTTTATTTCTAATTTTTAAATTTTATTGAAACTTTACTCTCTGTGTACATCCATGAAGCCATCAGTAAAATCATAATTATTAGTATATCTATCACACCCAAAAGTTTTCTCATGCCCCTTGGAATCCCTTTTTCCTACCCATCCCACTCCTCCTCCTCATTCCGTTATTGCTGATTTTCTTTCTGTCATCATAGATTTGTTTGAATCTTCTATAACTTCTAATGATGAAATAATACAACAGTCACTCCTTTTTGTTATGGCTTCTTTCACTTACCATAATCAATTTGAAATTTATCCACATTTTTCCACATATATCGATAGTTCATTTTCTTCTTCACTAATATTTTTATTGAAGTATAATTAACATATAGTGTTATATTATTTTCACGTGTACAACATGATTCAACAATTCTTTACATTACTTGGTGCTCACCATGGTAAGTGTAGTCACCATTTGTCACCAAACAACATTATTACAAATGTATTGACTATATTTGCTGTGTTGTACTTTTCATCTCCATGACTTATTAATTTTATTAGTTGATTTTTTAATTGCTGAATAGTGTTCTATTGTATGGATATGTCACAATTTCTTTATCCACTCATCTATTGATGGACAGTTGCATTGCTTCCTACTTGGGGCTATTAAAAAATAAAGATGCTACGACCATTTACGTACAAGTCTTTGTGTGGATACATATTTTAATTGATCTCAGGTAAATACCCAAGAGTAGAATGGCTAAATCATATGATAGGCATATAATTAACTTCATAAGAAAATGCAAACTGTTTTCCAAAATGATTGTAACATTTTATATTCCCACTAACAGTGTGAGTTCCAACTGCTCTAACACCCTCACTAACATTTGGTATGGTCAGTCTTCTTAACTTTACCAATTCTATCTAATAAGTATGTGATGATATTTCATTGTAGCTTTTATTTGTGATTCCTTAATGGCTAATGATGTTGACCATCTCTTTATGTGCTCATCTGCCATCTGTGTATCCTCTTTGGTGGTACCAAGCGTCTGTAAAATCTTTATAGATTTATAGTTTTAGCTCTTACATTTAGGTTCATGATCCATTTTTAGTTAATTTGTGTTCATAATGCAAAAAAGTTCATTTTTTGCATGTATATCTAAGTGTTCCAGTATCATTTGCTGATATTCTTAATTTTTTTAATCTTTTAAATCATTATGAGGGGAATAGTATATATCCTAAATATATACTATATATAATAATGAAAACTTATAGTAGCTTTTTATCTATAAAGATAGAGAATAAAAATTTACCTTATATTTCTTTCCTTATCATTCCACCTGTCATTCCTTGGAAAACGACTTGAAAATAGCAAGGAAGTGAAATTAATATTTCCTATGTAAATACATCCTTAAAACACTCAAGCAATTATAGAGCTCACTATCTTAGGATCCATTTTTAATTATTAACAGAGGTATATTAAATTCAGAACATAAAAATTAGAAAAATCAAGAATCAATAGTCAGTTTTTTATAGTCTTTATAAATTGATTAGCCATCTGTTAATTCTTCCCCCATATCCATTCTCCCCCTCTTCCTTTCAGAAATGGATCTCCTCCCCCACAGAAGCACACAGTCATAGCGATTCAGCCAAGGACTACAATTCCTTTGCAGCAGTGATGGGGTTTGGACCAGTACAAATCAACATGGGCAACTCTCAGATCACACTTTCACCGCAAAGCTGCTCTTTCCTTTCCCCCTTCTCCTGGCTGATAGAGAAATGGAGGCCAGATGCAGGGATGAATTCTGGGGTGATGTTCAGGAGCAGAGCTACCTACCTGCGTTTACACCCTCCTGTCCCTGAACTGTTTAGATGAGATTACATCCCATCTCATTTGAGAGACGTGGTCTCTGTTAGAGCGTCATGGTCTGTATTCTAATACTAGTGTTGGTGCACAACCCTGGGATTTTTTGCTGCAACTTGGCAACTGTATCAATAAGCTCGGTGGGAGTATATTCTCTCCTCATGAATGATTCCTGAATTGGGGGCTCCTCCACTGGTTGGGGTAATGGTTGCTTTCCTTCGTATTAGGGATCAGACAACACAGGGTGCTTCGTCTGTTTCAAGGTCAATCACTACAACACCGTTTCCATCATTCTCCCCACATTTCCAGGGATTCCACCTCTTAGCATCCTGATTGGGTTTTGTCACAATCAGGTCTTGTCATAAGCATTTGGGACCTTGATGGGTGGCAAAAACAGCACGCTAAGGGCGCCAGACTGTTAACCTACTCTTCCACCTTGTCTGCCAGACCGGAAGCTGGCAGAGTAGTGAATCCCCACCTATCCTCTTCTCCCAACTTTCCAAGTCAGGCTTGGTCTCCAGCTGCGCCCGGATGGCCGGCCAGCCTAAGCGCCTACAGGAAAGGCCAGCCCACCCGGCCACCTGCGCTTCCCCGCTCCGCCTCGACACCCCCCCGGGCTCCGCCCAGTCCCTCCAACAAGCCCCCTGTAGCAGCCCGCCTTTTCGCGGTGCCCCAACTCTCGCGGGATCCACAAGCATCTGACCTACAAGCCCCGCCATACACGCAAGGTCTGATGGTCAACTTGGGATTGCCCCGGGACGCCTCCTTCTTAAAGCCCATTTCCTCTGTCTCCTGGCTGACTCACCGTTGTTCAACAACCTCCCAAGTTCTCCGCATGGAAGTCAAAACCGCCCGCAGGGCAGGGAGAGAAGGAAGAAAGAGGCAGCCACATCGGACAGTGGGGTGGCAAGTTTAATAAGCAAGGAACTTACCGCTTGTCGTGCGCTGCCAAGAGGAGTGGATTTGCGCCCGCGCCTGCCAGAATTGTGAGAGTTTCTAGAGTCCCTAACGTGGCTCAGTCCCGGGCACAGAGCAGACAATCTCAGCAATAGGTTCTTCTCTCAAGGCTGCACTCTTGAAGCAGTTCCGCTCAGGGTGGTCTGAAGGAACATTCCGAGGGGAGGGGAGGGAGGGAGGAGCCTCTCTTTGCCCCAGTCCAGCTCGCAGGTCAACCAGAGGTCACGTTCCCTGGATGACCTCCAGGGCGTTTGGTGCTACCCAAAGGGTAACTGAAACTATGTGGCAATGCTGTATTGGTAAGATCAAAAAGATGATGACTTACGTCATGCCGCTACAAAAATTTGGTAAAACTGTTACCCGTGATACTTGGAAGACAGACGGTTTACATAGGAAGACTGTGGCTCTACGAGACATAGTTAGGCAATGTCATTGTTGCTCACTGCCTATGCCGTGTGACAAGGTACTAAAAGGAGAGCATTCAAGCAAAAATTAACCACTTTACATTTCACAAGCAGAGAAGGAAAGAAAAAAAAAAAGTTCTGCTAAGGGAAGTTCTCTATGAATCTGCTGAGGGCCCGGGACTTTGGGGCAGGGCAGGGTGGGATTGGAAAAAAGCAACTGCTCTGTTCCCCAAACAGATAGGATGGCTCTGCAGAGCCTTTCCCCAGAGGCTTGGTTTAAGTATTCCCAAATGTAAATCAGGCAGTGGCAAAAACAGATGAAGAGTTGCCTCCTCACCAATGCCTATTGTTTCAAATAGCCTCAAGGTGGCAAACAGTGATTGAGGGAAAGGGGTGGTCAAGAGCAGCAACCAATAAACAACTAAGCATCTGTGCATCCAGAAGAAAGGCAGAGATCTTTGACCATGGTGATTCCCAAATGGAACAGGGAGCATTCAACTAAAAGTCTGCCTATTGGAGGCAAGTTGGCATTAAACGTATGCCTTCCTGGGGCCACAAACCTTTCACAGCCTGCTCCCTTAGAGATCCAGCTAGGAGACCTAGGTACTGTTTTAGGGGTCAGTACATTAACCCCTAAAGCCTTTGCCACTCAGGCTTGTGGTGTCCTTCTTTTGCAAAGCAATTTCCCCAAAATCTTAGTCAGAAATGAAAAGGCGAATATGGGAACCATAGAAGCAATGACCTACAGAATTTCGCTGTTGCTATGGATCAATGGTGTCTGTGTCTTTCTCCATCTTCCATTTTCCAAACAAACAAACAAAAATTGTATTAGACTCTTCTGATCCTACTGTACCATTCTTAACTGGGAAGGTAGAAAAGTGATCTTTTTATATGTCATTGGACATCCAGGAGCCACTTCTGAGCCTATCAGAATACACAACATATAACTCAGAGATTCTGGACATTTAGCTGGTTTCAATTTACTGGATGGGACGTTCATTTTTCTTACTTGAGGCAAGAATGACGTGGTCTCTGTGGGAAGAAGGGTGCCCAAGACAGATTGGGTGACCATAGCAGTGGATTTGGGTACACAGTAGGTGTCTCTAAGTACTATTTCTCCTGTTTCAAGAAACTTCCCTTGTGTTTTAGTTAGGCATGTGGCTGCTCAACTTCAGACTACATTTTCCAGCTTAATTTATATCCATTTCCTTTATTCCTATAAATGTCAAGTTTATTTATTGCACTTAAATACACATTAAGATACCATTCTCAAAGGACCATCAAAGCAGACTGATTAATATATGAGGCTGTCTGCAAGGAACGGGAGAGTGAAGAGTTTAAAAAATTATTTAGATAACACAGGCTGAAGTAGTATCAACAGGCAAAAAAAAAGACAATTGTTTATCTGAAAATCTTCAGTAAGTTTTTTAGATAATCCTTCATTTAATTTCTCTATGAAGCAATCGCTTTAGTAATATTGCATTGGCCTTGATAAATGTGAGAACTGATCCTATTTTGTAAACAATGGTCACTTAGAGATCTAAAAATATGTGGTTTTCTCAGCATATCTAAACTTTTGTTAGATCTGGCTTACTGTGCATGTGTGCATATATGTATTTACAGATGTTAGAGTTATATATGTATGTTTATGTGTAGTAGATATATATATACATGTAAGAGTTGTAATTTATTTTGAAAGCCAGCATAATTTTAGCTAGAAATGTTAATATATGATAAGACAGTTGATACCTCAATTAAAATAAGCAAAATATTAGAAAAGAGGGAAAGGTTATTTCAAATGGATTCATAAGAAAGGCCCTAGCAACTAATATCATGTGCTTTCCTCAGCTTTCCTTTTTGGAAAACAATGAATGAATATAATGTCATGTCACAATTAAGTATCATGAAACTAACATTTAATGTTACCACTAAAACAACATTAAGTAGTTGTGGAGGAAGAACAGGGAAACTGAGGAGATCCCATCTGCACAGTTCGGATGGTAATGTTGTTTAATATATCTAAAGTGCAAAGATTAGGCAGCCTGAGGCCCATGCTTCCACAATGCTGAAGGAGCTAACCAGTGTTATGTATTCAGTACGAGAGGAAATAGAGCATTTATTAATAAGCAAATCAAAGCAAAACAAAACTGGTATGGACTGTTTTTAAAGTGTATGACATAACAGTTAAGAATTTTAAAAATCATAAGATTGCAGCTAAATAGAAAGAATGACATTTTGCAAAGACATAATTTTCATGAGACAAATACATTTGTATCATCTTTTATGTATAATGTGCTCTAATGCTCTTTCAACCCAGATGGAATGTGGAAGCGTTTTGTGATTCTGATTTTACTAAAGCATTTGTTCCACGAACAAAGAAAATAATTCAGGATTAGAAAGCTGGTAAACTATTAAGGTGATCTGTGGTTAAAAAATCCATTTTATTAAATATCACATCATATTTATTCCTTTGCAGAACTTCTGGATAGAGTATGAAGGACAACATTTCTAAAACTGATTGAGTATTAAATAATTCAAAACCCAAGAGTTGTGATCAAACAGATCTGTAGGCATATGTAAGTACCACTGAGGTGAAAGTGCCAACCAAAGCAATTAGACTGAAAATTAATGTCCGGAGGTAATCAATGGAAGAACTGGCTGTGGGTCTTCACATCTGCATCATCTTTGTTTATTGCTGTAGCTGGGTATCACAGAAAAACCAACTCATTTTTCAAAGACAGAGAAAGGATGTTTCCCTCAATTTAGGCATTCCTAAATTAAATTGGAATCTATAGGAAGTGATTCTATGCTCAGATCTTAAGCTGATTTTTATTAATGTTGCTGGCCAGTAATGAAGATAAATGGTAGGCATATTCCACTTAAGTCAGAAACTACAAATGCAAAGTTGGGGCAGTTGGGAGTGATTAATTATATTCTCTCTGCAAGGGTTCATGGGGGACTAGGGTTACCTCTTCCTCTAATGATGTCTCTTCCCCTGACATGAGCAGCACTGATGTAGGAGTTGGATATTTGACATTCTCTTCAGTATCCAAATGTGACTTAGAGGCATCATAATGAAAGTTTCAAGGTGAGTGCATTTTGGACATGTTCTTTACATTTCTTACTATATATTATACCAGCTGGTAATTAAAATCCCAACACGACCCATTTTGGCAATCATCTGTATGATTAGGGAAACTGTGTTAATGTCTCATGAACAGAATTTTTCTGGATAACTGAAGGGTTAAATAGAAAAACCTGTTTTGTTTCGACCTAAGTAGCTAAAAAAAAAAAATCTTTGCAAAATATATTAGTCCACTTTACAGCCTTGCTAAGTAGGTATAGTAAAGATAATTTAATATTTCTTTTATGATTGATAACTTTGCCGTGCCATGGGGTCAGTATGAATTGTTGTTGAGGTAATAAGCTGTAGTATATTGAACTCTGAATCTGAACTGACCAGATATTGGTTTATTTCATTGTGCTTTGCTGCTTTCTTCCTAAAGCAGAATAGAGAAAAGGAATTCACTGGTGTAATAGTTCTAGTTAGAGCTTTTTACTGTATATGTGTCACACATTGTGTTTCTTTGGACAGATGTGGCCTGTAAGCCATTGACTGTCCCAGTCATATCGCCTTAAATGGACCTCCCAGGACCCTGCTCCTGAATCTGGGACACTCTTCCCAGCCCCGCTCAATTTACAGGTACTTCAGTACTTTCATATCCTCTGAAATTGCCATGGTTCTAATCAGTGAAGAAATAAGCACAACTGTAATTGGACTGTCAGTATTGCTAATGGCTCCGTGGTCAAATTGGCAAGCATGACAATTGTGCTCTGAATTCTGATCTTTTAATAAGGAGATGATAATAATGATCTACTGTCAAATTATGCTATCAATATAAAATACCATTCTCTGTAGCAGTGGTGCCCCAATGCAAATATGCAGGTCTATACAAGCTTCCTCACCTTATTTGAGAAAGATTATAGAAACACAGCATGTAGGACTTTCCCTAGAACTTCTTCGGTAGTTTAGGCGGGGGTCCCATCACTCTTTCTGTTTTTGTTTTAGGATCTTTCCACTTTGGTCAAAGGAAACACGTCTCTAAAAAAAATTCTTAGGGAACAAATATAGAAACTACATATTGGAATAGGACTCTTCGGGAATACCCTTTATAAGATCTGAAGGGTCAATTCTCTTTGCACCATTGAAAATCTAAGACTGAAGTAGCACCTGGGTGGCTCAGGTTAAGCATCCAACTCTTGGTATGAGCTCAGGTCATGATCTCAGGGTCCAGAGATCGAGCCCCACATTGGACTCCCTACTCCATGCTCTGTGCTCAGCAGGGAGTCTGCTTGAGATTCTCTCCCTCTCCCTCTTTTCCTCTCCCTGCTCTTGCACACGTTTCTCTCTCTCTCAAATAAATAAATAAATAAATAAATAAATAAATAAATAAAATCTTAAAAAAAAAAAAAGAAATGAAATGAAATGAAAATTTAAGACTGGAAATGCCCATGGGAAATTATAAAATGCTGCTTGGTAATGGTGAAGGGAGATATAAGAAGGTTATTCCAAATGTTTCCATAACTTTTCTAACCTCAAGATCCAAAGTCCTCAGGCTTTCATTTTTGCTAAAGTTTCCACAACAGCACAACACACTCAGGAGTTGGGGAACTTTTGGAAATATCTCTTTTGAAAGAACAAAGAAATTTCTCCTTTGTTAGATCAAGGAATAAGATGTGGGAAAGGAAGCGAGGGAATGAAGGCTAAAAATCATGCGTGGAGCCCCTACTCTGTGAAGACACTTTGATAAGAATTTTCTATCTAACTGAATCTTCTTTTTAATCATGTGAATAATGCAATGTTAGCCCTTATGTATGAAGAAATTTATATACAAAGAAACTGAGATTTAATGGTATTAAGTAATCTGCTCAAGGTAATAATTTCTTTTAAATAGCAACAATAATAATTATTAGTAGTTACTATTTATGGAAAGCCTACTATATATCAAGCATTGTGCTGGGTCCTTTATATACATTACATAATTTCATTTCACCACAACCAGATGGTGTAGATGTTCCTCACTTCTTACAGAAGCAGTCTGAGGTTCAGATAGTTCTACGTGACTCCCAATATCAAAGTAAAAGGCAACTGCAATTAAAATTCAGATTTGTCTGAGTCTAAAGTCTATTTCATTTCTACTATACCAAGTTCAAATGAGAGAGATCTACACACCCTGGTTCCTATAAGTATTAAGTGAGCCTTACAGATCCAATTAGGTGCTAAATAGGAAATTTTGCCTATCAATTAAAAAAACAGGATTTTCAAAATATATAACGCACAACTTTAGGCATTAAAAAGTATATCAAGATGCATACAACATAGTCTTTACCTTCTAGAAATCTGTGATCTGTAAAATACCCAGAAAAAAAGACTTGTCTGGCAGTTTATGATACACACCTAATGGCTTTTAATAATAGCAAATATTTACTGAGCACTTATTTGGTCCCAGACATTTGTTCTAAGCTTTACATATATTAGCTAATTTATTCTATAAGCAAGATAGGTAAGTAATATCATTACTCCATGCCTCCCCACCCCCCATTTTACATAAGAGAAAGCTGAGAATCTTCTCTACAACATAAGCTGCGGAGATATTCTGAGGTTCAAACGGTCAATTTCCCTTAGCTAAGGTCATCAGTGAAAGACTTTTGGAAGTGGGAGACGAGGTAGGCAGAGCTTTGCAGAGACTTCAAAATGGATAGTGCTTCACACAATAAAAATTGTATCACCTTCAGTAGCTTGTTAAGACCTTCAGTAACAGTAGAAATTTCCATGATGAAAAAATTCTGATATCCTTATATTCAAGTGGACAGTAACAAAGGAACAACAAGAAAAGACAGTTTATATAAGAATCACTTAAAATCCTACATATATACAGAGAGAGAGAGGTTGAGAGAGAGACAGAGAGCAAGCGAGCATAGCCCCCCAAAATCCATTTTTATTTAAGGTTTAAAGGAATTATGGAAAGAACCCTTAATAAAAAGACTGAACTTTTGGTTAAGAGGAGAAAAAAAGAGGTGGGAAGAAAAAAATATAGATAACTTGAAATCATAATAAAATATCCAGGGGAAAAATCGAAGAAGCAGCTGAAGTTCCATTGTTAGAACCTGGCCATGGAGAGAAAAATGGAAAACAAAGACAATGGTAGGTAAAACTCCCAAATCTACCCCAGCCCTAAGCAGAGTATCTTTTTTTACCAGTCCTGTCTAGGGGATGACATGGGGTGGAGCTGAGTATGAATCAGGATTACTCTGCTTTGCCTAATTTTATCGGGTCTCATTGAAGAGTTAAGTAGCATGTTTCATTTAATCTAAGAAACTATCCATTGAAAACACACCATTAGTTTAAATGCCATTAAGGAAAATTAAACTATCATAATCGAACTATGCCAAATACTTTCTTATCATCAATTATAAAGCCATACTTACTGCAAAGATGATAAAATGTGAACAAACGAGCATATTCTAATCAATGAAATATTACACTAGCCAATTCTCAACTAGGTCTTAACCTTAGTTAGTCTGCAAATCTATTCTGGATTAATGGAAACCTGACTATATGACCAGGCATAAATTAAGGCTGGAAAATCAAATCGATAATCTACTTTGAAAGAATAGTAGAACTAGAAAGAAATAGCAAACTGTTGTAAAGAGCATGGATTTTGTAATTAAACATAGTTGGCTTTTAACTCTGGCCCCATTCTGTATATATAAAATGAAAAAATATTTAATCTTCTAATCCTCAATTGTCTAATCTATAAAATGAAAGTAATACTTTCTGGGTCATCAAGGTTCTTGTGAGGATTGAATGAATTCATTTACATATAGCACCTACCACAATTTCTGGCACAGAGAACCATTCACTCAATAGACCCCCAGTAAAACAAGTGAGGATTTACAGGCTATTAAATCATGCCATCGGGTGACTTGTCAATATTAATATTAAAGGCACAGGTTCTTTCCAATCCTATGAGTAAATTAACTGTCTCTTCCTTCCTCACTGATACCACCATATATTTCCCTAGTGATAGCTTGACAAGCTTTGGCACCAATGGGAATAAACATTGAACAAAATAATGAGTAACTTCGAGGCTGACTAATTTCTAGATAAACTTGTGAAGTAAAAAAAAAAAGGTATTGATTATATCACAAATGAAAGCAAAAGCGAAGTATAAAATATGACAATTGATTTAATGAGTTCAAGATTTATGGATAATATTTGGTACCACATGCATGGGGAAAAGAACTATTAGTGGCCACAGATTTTAGTATATTGGTTTTTCTGAGGAATAATCTGCTGTAAGATGGGTTTTGTTTGTTCACTTGTTTTAATTTGTTCATGTCTCTTATAATGATCTTTGGACTTAGATTTTGTTTCTCCCTAAGGGTATAATAGATTAAACTTTCTTATACTGCGGTGATTACATTTGCCTGCATTAAATTCATTCTGATCTCTGTTGTACTGGACTGTAACTTAGAAATGCTCTAGTGGATTTAATATTTTTTTCTTTTCTTCATCAGCAGTAGGTGCTTTCATTTTGACTTGTAGCCAATAGGAATAAGTAAAGTTTAGGGGTGCCTGGGTGGCTCAGTTGGTTAAACGTCTGCCTTTGGCTCAGGTCATGATCCCAGAGTCCTGGGATCAAGCCTGAGCATCCATTGGGCTTCCTGCCCAGCAGGGAGCCTGCTTCTCCTTCTACCTCTGCTGCTCCCCATGCTTGTGCTCTCTCTCTCTGTCAAATAAATAAATAAAATCTTTTTTTAAAAAAGGAATGAGTAAAGTTTAGAAAAATCAGACCAACAAAATTCTGGAATGTCGAAAAAAATTAAACAAGCAAATTCCCATCTCAAAGAACATGATTTTATAAAAATAAGGAGGGTCATTTCTTGGAGAACCCAGCTTTAAAAACAAGAGCCCTGAAAATTTTAAAGAAATGTCTTATTTTCGATTATATCATTGAAGCAAGGTTCACTTATTATATTTTTATATCCCTAAAATGAATAGCTAGCTGAAAACTTTAATATATGTTTAAGTTTTTAGTACTTAGAATAAATCTCACATTGACATGGTTAGAAATCCTAATAATAATTTTGTTTATATAAAGCCAAGTCAATCCTAGGCCTAATGGCTATTTCTGGTGACTGTTTAAAACAGGAATTAATTAAAACCAAATTAATCCAAAATGAGGTAGATTATGTGCATTGGTAGGGATTACATGTAGTCACATCCACAGCCTTTGTAGGAAGGATGGTGAATTAAAATTAAAGTAACTACCATCATACAAAAATCACCTAAAGCTCTATTGCTTAGAACTTTTGTCATAATCATTAAGCATTTGACATATATAAATAAAACTGACATGAAAATAGATTAAACTCTGATTCTTGGATCCAATATGACATGTTGATGAAATCAGGGCTTTTGCAAGGATCAAAGAAATGATATAAAATGACAGAGAAAATTATTCCAGTTCAAGCCTTGCTGGGTCAAACTGGAGTGTTTATGAGCCCCATGCCCCCAGGTGCATAAAGAAATGAAGCTCAGCTATCAGGACCTTTTTTTTTTTTTTTTAAAGATTTTATTTATTTATTCGACAGGATAGAGACAGCCAGCGAGAGAGGGAACACAAGCAGGGGGAGTGGGAGAGGAAGAAGCAGGCTCATAGCGGAGGAGCCTGATGTGGGGCTCGATCCCAGAACGCCGGGATCACGCCCTGAGCCGAAGGCAGACGCTTAACCGCTGTGCCACCCAGGCGCCCCTATCAGGACCTTTTAAACAGGGGGTAACCTGGGTTTCTGAAAGAAGATTCTCAAGGACTTTGAGGAAATCCAACGTATAGTTCCTTACTTTATTTAAAAAAAATAAAAAATGTCCCCATGGTTGAGAATTATCAGAGCAGGCAATTTGCCTCTCTTTTCCCCTAGTTAGTAACTACAACTGTGAGTATTACTTGGAATGGACCTTAAACTAGTCTACACCAATAGAATAATGCCTGTCTTCTGCAGCCATCATAGCCTTAAAGGATGGTGGGAATGCGGTTTAAGATTATCCAACTGGGGGGCACCTGGGTGGCACAGCGGTTGGGCGTCTGCCTTCAGCTCGGGGCGTGATCCCGGCATTATGGGATTGAGCCCCACATCAGGCTCTTCTGCTATGAGCCTGCTTCTTCCTCTCCCACTCCCCTGCTTGTGTTCCCTCTCTCACTGGCTGTCTCTATCTCTATTGAATAAATACATAAAATCTTTAAAAAAAAAATTATCCAATTGGGTATTTTATTCTGTGGACATGAATGAGGAAACATGTAGTCCTAAGGTGATGCTAAGTAGTCCTTTCATTTATGCCAATTCATTGCAGAGGGCAGATCCAAAAGCGTCAGAGAGATGCAAGACCTCACCCAAACCCTCCTCTATCTTAGAACATTTTAGTTGCATGGTACAACAAAGCCCCTTTAGTATTCAAGCCAATTAGAACTTAAAGCATCCAGATGAGGCAGAGGGATGAGTTTATCTGTTCATCCAGAACCTGGCTAAAGTCAGTAGGCATGTTTTCTATTTTCCAAGACAAGAGGTTAAGAATTACTGGCCCAGGACATGTTGTGCCCCGAGAGCAGCCACTAATTTATCATCCCACTAAAAATTTGCACATATTGAGCTACCTATTTGTGTCCTTCTAGCTTCTGCTACCTAAGCAGTCTGCTTTAAGTGATCACATAAAGTTGTTAACATGAAGCAAAGTCCCTTCATATCCAAGCCGATCTAGATATACTCTCTCAAAACAGCCAAAGGTCAATATGGAAGTCAGGCTCCCCACCTCCTTCTCATACTGCTCTCCTCCATCAAAGAAAACCTTTGTGCCAAAATGTGAACATACCAGAAAATAACTCAGAATGGCTCACTTAATTATTTTTCAGCCAGACTACTGAGAATAAATAGAACACCTGGGACTTTGTGCCTTTAGTTCCTCTCTGTGTTTCAAGGAGATTTAAGCTTAATCAGCTTTCCAAATAAGAAGGAGTGTAGCCAGGAAGAGAAAAAAGAAACACATAGACTTCTCCCTTCCTTCGGGATCACTGAGGTGGCTAATATGGTCACCAGCACTGGAATTCCACACCAGCGAACATGGGCTTCCTTCTACCCCTCCAACCTCAGTTACCAGGGCAGACTAGGAAGCTCCAAGAATCTTTTGATAGTCCCAGATAGAGCCACTGATCCCAAAAAGACCCAACGAGGAGAATTGTGTGCCTTTATTTTCGTAAATAAAAGTATACATCGATACATAAACAGCCTCTCCTTTAAGCATCCCAAACTTCCCTTAGTCCTCAAGGGAAGAGAGAGAAAGATACCCTCCTGTGCTGCAGCCAGAACTCTAACAGAACGTTAAACTGAAATCTGACTGTGGCGCCAAGATGAGCAAATATGAAAATCTAAACTGAGTTGCCAGATGAAGATACACATTTCTAGTAAACATTTAAATAAATATGTAAAACTTTAATATAACTCAAACTCAATCACAGAGAAGGCATAAAAGTAGAGAGTTGTTCAAGTGCTGCGAACCCCGTTTCTCCCCAGAAGGAAGTGGAGGGGGGCATCAGCTGTTCATCTCAATCTTAATAAAAGGGCTTCAGAAAGATTGCTGGTAAGGAAGCAAACCAAAATTCAAAGTGTCTAAAAAAAAAAAAAGTCACTGGGAAATCTTGGTGTATGTTCGCTTTAATTGAGAAACACAATTGCTCACTGATTATTACCTATACCCAAAACTTCTTCCTCAAGAGGAGAGGACAGCTTGCTGCTACATTGAGCAAAAGGTACATATTTCCCTTGGGCAAAAAGTAGTTCACACACACAGATAAGAGTAGGAGGTAGGTCATACTCAGCCCTAGCAAAGAAGGGCCACCTAAATGATGAACAGTGCCTGACAGAAGCTGAACCAGATGCCTACCAACTGCAGAAAGAGCAGTGGTGAGCCAGAGGAGAGAGGATTAAGTGTGAATTTCCAGCAATCTCTTGATCGAATCCCAGATGGATCGGAAAGCCAAGTTAGCAAGCTGGAGGAGGATCTTGGAAAGAAAGAAAATACTGGCCATGTCCTCCTCCGCCAACAGCTTTCCAGTTGTAACAGGCCCCAGCTGAGAACATGGGGAAATTTTGAGTTTGGGAGTTTGGGGAATTTTATGTGAGATATGACATTCTAATTTCAGACTTTGGTAATTAAGAGGGACTCTTGGATTTTTTTCTTCTTTTCTCTAAGAATGATTATAAAAGTCATGGAAATAACCAAATTTTCAGTTGGAGGACTGGGGAGGTTAAAACTTTTCTCATTGAACATAGTTTAAAGGAAAGACAGAAGTCAATATAAAATTATTTAAACATTACTGAGGATTTTAAAATACACTCATATGATCAGATCCTTGGGGAGGAGGAAAAGCTCTCTGTTAAGAACACCTCAGCACTACCAAGAGGTGAAGAAGTAATAGAAAGGAAAGACCCCTGGGAACAAAAGGTTGTCCTTTAACTGATGGATAAACAGCTGCCCACTTTGGAGCAGCAACAATGTCCTACCAGCTGATGGTAGAATTCAGATCTGGGCAAGATACAAGAGCTGTGGAAGTGAAAGACAAAAGGAGGCTTTAAACAGACTTCATAGTAAGAGAAGGTTTGTTGGATACATGAACAATGTTCTGTATTTAATACTTAGGCTTTTGAAATTTATTGTAATCTAAATGTTTCCTTATATTCATATAATCGGATTTAGTTAGCAGTGAAACCTCACTAATATATAAAATCACGCATGCTCGTTTACTACTACAAAAGTCTAGTATTGTTATCAATATACATTGTAACGCTATAGTTCATGATTCCTCCAGAGAGCTCAAAGCAAAGTAATTATTTCAAGGTGTTTCTGTGAAGTAGGCAGGAAAGCTCATTATTGTGAAAATAAATAAGGATTTCAACAGACTTGAAATGATTTTCCCAAGTTCACACGATGAATTGACTCATGGCAGCTAAAATTAACTGTCTCTTTTTTGATTTCTAGCTCAGTGCTTAAGAATATTAGTATGCCTATTTACCATTTTTTGGTATAATCTTTAAAATGTACAGTCTACATTCCCTTTCATTAATTCAGCAAATTTTATTTGTTGTTTACTTGTTCCAGGCACTGTGTTAGATGATGTCATACAGATTTAAAGATTATAAACTATCAAAACAACCATCCATATTAAGAATGCTGGTAATTGTGAGAAATCTCATTAAGTGATTTAATTTTGTTACTAATACAATATTTCAATTTTATGTTTCCTAAGGATGGAAGAAGGGAATATGGAGCCATGGAAGATTTTGACTGATTCACTTTCAGGTTATATTCAGCCAACATATGCTCTATCTCACTGATTATAAACAACAGAAATGTTTTATTTTGGATGCTAAAGGCTTATTCTGTTTCCATTCAAATATTTAATTCCTTATTTATTCTATTATGTTATTTTCATTTTTAAAGGCCATAACTAAACTTTGCAAACGTTCTAGTGGCATTGCATTGCTCTTGCTTTTTGTTTTTGTCTGCTATACATTGATTTATTTTTTTATATCACTGTAATCGGCCAAGATGTGATTCTTTCCATTTTCTTTTCTAATTACAAAATAACGTTAGCAAAAATCAACCTAGAATGGATGCGTGTAGTCACTGATGCCTCTTGTTCCGTGTTAGTTGAACCGTGAACTTTCAAATCAACATCCACTGTGTGACATATAGGTAAAGATGTAAACACATAAATACCTTTCATTGTTCCTTTTTATACAAAGTCATCTAAAAAATCAGATTCATAGACTGTGTCAGAAAGGCTGATTCTGCTGTCTCTGCTGTTTGTGCAACCCAGCATGGTTTCCCCAGCCTGACTCCCTGCATTCTCAGTGGCTCAAAGCCTGACCACTGCATTTCTCAGAATCCCTTGCCATTTGGATTCCAGGTTATATTTTGCCAATGAGAGGCATTTGAAAGGTGCAGGAGAGAAAGCAGAATTCATATTATTACTCTTACGTCAGGATGGGCAGAAATATGGTCTTCAGTGGATTTGAGGTTTTGGAGTGACTTCCAGGTGTTTCCAAGAGAAGCATCTCCTTTCATGTTATAGAAACCTTGTATGATTACTAGTAATCTTCCGTGCCTTTTGAAATTCCCTGCCTCTCTGTAAGGTAGTGGTGAAGCTGAGAGTTCATAGAGATCTTCCATGACGTTTGCTTCTCCAAGTATTCTCACAATTAGGAAAGCTTCTAATGCCCTCTACTAAATCCTCCCCTGTCTAAAATAGTTCAGATAGTTGCTCTTGTCCAGGTAGGAGCTTCTGAGAAAATATTTGATACTGAAAGTGGTCTTAAAAAAAATAGACTCTGAAGATGAGGAGGATCTGGGCTAGTTTGCGCCTAGTTGAATTGGAAGATAAAATAACCTCAACGTCACGGTCCATGACATTCAAAGATTTTAAATAATCATTAACTTATCACTATAGTTGTCTAAAATGAAGTGGCTATTAAAGACAAGGATTTGGGGTGCAAAGAGGTTGCTATAATAAAACAATGGGTTATAAATGATGACCACAGGGACTGTGGGGTAGCCTAGCTGCTTCTGATGCATTACTTCTTTCTACAAAGAGAAACTGAAAAGCTCTGGATTTTAAATTTTCAGCTCACGGCATAATCAGAAAACAAAAGAGCTTCCAAAAATGTCTCCTATTCTTGTAGCTGAATATATGGCAGATGTTTTTGAAAAACTGAACTCAAAGTCTTAAGATGTATATTTCAGAATTGCAAAGCATATTACACTTACAGCCTTGCTTGGTATCATCTATGAGAGTTAGGACACTTACTGGGAAAGAGTGGAGATTTGAGGTGGATTCTGACAGATCTGAACCTTCAAATTCCATTGAACCTTCTTGAAAGTAGAAGGAGCCCTTCCTCTCCTGTCTGAAGAAACCATCAGGGCTGTACTTGAGGCAATTACCTTGCTTGGGGATGCTGATCCTCCATGAGATATGCCTCAACAGCTTGCACTGTTTCCTGACCCATAACTATACTTAAATCACAGAAGAATGGGTACAAACTGTGACTTCAGAGAAGATAGCATATCCTTCAAAGGAATTGGAAGACTTTGCTAATTTATATTGATGAAATCTGGGGAGGAATACTATGGATGGATTCTGAGGGTCCTAGAATAGGGAGAAAGAAACAAGTTGTTGGAATAAGCCACATTTATCTGCATGATTGCACTTTCCTAGATATAGTGGATTAAAGATGCTTCATGTTTGAGTATACAGTTGTGGTTCATCAGATTACTTGGTCAGTAGACTGAAATTTGGGCTCCACGGTGGCCAAGGCTAGATGAAATTGAAGTGCAAGGGTTTCTAGGATATAATGTAGATGAAGGTACACAAAGAAAGATAGAAATGCTAGTGCTGATTTATCTAGTGTGACCTGCCACTCATCTTCTCATTGTGTTACCTGGATGGGCTCCAAGGACATTCCTTTGCCAAAGCACTAGAACACCCTGTAAGTCCAGCCATGATTATAAGAAGTAACTTAATTGAAATGGTCTTCCTAAATTCAGTGGGGGATAATGGGATCCTGGAAAATGACAGAGGCCAAGTGGTTATTCTTTAGCTCAAAGACCAGAAACAAGCGTGCATGATTCCCCAAGTGGGCAGGCAGCAGGTTAAAACAGTGATCAGAATGACTTAAGCTCCAGAAATCATTGGTGGAGTCAAATAGATCATAGTGTCCACTGGACTGAAGCAGAACTGTTTCCTGCTACCTACTTGATTTTTATAACTTAAAATATTTTAGTATCATTTTCAGATTTGAGGCACAATTGAGAGTTATGACCTCTCACCCAATTTCGATATGCAGAGCCCTTAGGGATGAAGAGTATACCAGGTTCTTTTGAAGAAATACCCTGCGTCAGTATCAAAATCATAAACCCTGAACCTTCCTAAAGATTGCTCAAAGGGATCCATAGTTACCAAGCAGAGTAACTGTACGTTATATAAAATGAGGTATTTCCTCATGTTTTGAAAGCATGGTAGGCAAAGATACACCTTGCCAATGCCAGAATCCCCACATTAGTTCTTTGACTTATGGGATGATTATCAGTCCCTGGAACTATCTCCTCTCTTCCAAACCATAAAGTAAATTAAAGGATGGCACAGATTCATGCCACCCAATGAAGACTGGAAGTACGCAGGCGTCAGATTCCCGTCACATCTACATTTAACTGGTCTGTTTGACCAGGGCTTGAATAGATGGTCATAGAGAAAGACAGTGGATTATTATAAACATATTCAGAGAGTAACACCAATTGCAGCTGTTTTTCCAAACGTGATCTCTTTTTTGGAATAAATGAACACATCACTGAGATCAGCTATCTAGCTATTGATCAGGCAGATGCTTTTTCAATTGCTATTAAGGACAAAATACAGCAAAGAGATTTGGTTTCTCTTAGTAGGGCAGCAGTTTATCTTCACTTCACCTCAGGAATAGGCCACCCATCTGCCCTTCTGTCGTAATCGAATCCCCAGGACTTGAGCATTTAGACATTTTGTTTATCCACTACCTTGATAGTGGTGGATTGCATTTTCCAAGATGGAAAAATGGTCTATGTAAACTTTGCTTAACCTCTGATGAATCCTTTCCAAAAGACTTGGCTCTTCTGTTGAAACAAACACTGTCCTGGGACTTTGGGTTATGAAAGGATACTAAAATGAGACCAAGTAAGATAAATGATTTGTTTTAACTTTTCAAAATCAATGTTTCCTTTTTCTTTTGGTAGCTCAAGACAGAAGAGTTTTAGAGAAGCCCCTGGACTTGAGGAAAAGAGATGACAGAAAGAGACTTCGGTAGAGAATGAGAACTTGAGTCAAACACAAGGCACAAGGCTGTCCCCAAAGGAAAGCTGGATCTCATGAAGGGAGTCCCTGTGGCTTGGAAATCATGATGTCTATTACAGGTATGTAGGACTTAGTTGTTATTGCTCTCTGCTCCCGTCGTCATCCATTAGCTTCCCACATTTGGGGAAAATCTCCATATTTCGTAGAAATGTGCAACAGTACAGCTGTCTGGGTTTTTTTAGTGCTGTATCCAAGGTCTAGATCATCACCTGGCACATAGTAGCTACTCAGTTAAAAAAAAAAAGGATGAATGACTGGATTAATGGAGCTTTTGGAAATGTCTACATGGTGTTTTGTCTATGCCTGGGATAAAGTATGAGGAGTGAAGACTGCTAGGTATACAGATAAAACAACTATAGACTAAAAAAAAAAAAAAAGCAAAGATTCGGAGTTTAGAGTAGGTGGTGTAGATAGCATCACGCATTTAAACATATGTACCCTGTACCCTTTGAAGAATCCTTAGAAATACTGGGGAAAGAATTGCATTGATTTTCCATCAATTACTTGGGATAGAGGCTCACGTGATTGTATATGAGAGTATCAAAGGAAAGGTTGACTTCCAGAGGCTGAAGGACGTGGGGATATTAGGCAGCATGTACTAGATACATTTCAGCTAAATCTCATAAATGTGCATTCAGCTTGGTGCGAGTTATAAATTACTGACCTAGCTCTTGTCTGCAAAGGGAAAATGCAAAACCAAAGGTGCACAGTCCAATTTTAGGTCAGACCAGTGTGCAATTGAACAGAGAAGCCCTACCAGCTGCCTATGTATAAATGCCATCTGACAGGCTCTTACATTTTATGCTGGACCCTTGAAAGGAGAGGATCCCACTCCACAGGAGACTGAACGTTGTTATTTGCCATGGGTGCATGAGGACCCGGAGCAAGTCATGAATGGGGCACTAAGTCTGTTCGTGCAGGGGCCCAGATGGAGAACTATGTCTGTGGGAGTAGTGTTCCCAGGCACACAGATGTTCTGCCTTCTCGTAGCTCTCAGAAGGGCTGTCCACTCAGACATAGCCCCTATTTTCTCTGTTCTCTGAGGAGGCCCAGGGGATGAGTAGCAGAATGGTGGTACCAGGACTATGGAAACATCTTACTTCTATGTAAGTGAAAAAGCAAAATGGTGTATGACAAAGCTTCATTGTAACAAAGGACCAAAACATCCTTTCTGAATGTTTCCTCTCCAGGAGTCCTAAATTTGTATTTATATCTCAGTATAAAGTTTGTACTACATGCTAGCAGACAGTGCTCGAATTTTCATAGGAACAAAACTTAGGTGTACAAATAGTGAATTTCTTTATTTCTCCACAACTGAACTGAAGTTAGTTCCCAAGCCCCAATTTCTGTTGATGGTGGTGAATTTTATGTGGGAATTGAGGCTCACTCCCTCAAATCAGTGATTACTTAGTACTTTCAGTTATAAATTCTTTTTGGTAATTTCTCAGACTATCAGAATGTGTCCTCTCCTCCTTCTCTTTCACCTCGCTCCAGGGGCTATCCATATTGAGGGTATGTGTTGGGGAAGGAAGATATACCATCTTCTGTTTGGAGGAAAGACATTGATCTAGAATAATGTTTTCAAAAACGAGGTCCTCTACCAACAACATCAGCGCCACCCAGGAACTTGTTAGAAATGTCAGTGTTTGGGTCCCATCCCACACAGACCTACTAAATCAGGAATTCTGGATAAGGGGCCCAGGAATCTGTGTTCTAACAAGGGCTCCAGGTAATTCTGATGTACGCTCACCTTTGAAAAGCATTGGTTCAAAGTTATCAGCACCCCCCCACCTTGATTTCTGTTGAGAGGTACGATCATTTTGGTTTTGTGGCACCTAGCTCATTGCATGCATGACTCTGTGCATGGATGCCCTCCTCTGTGCATGGATCAGGTCTGTGCTCATTCTGCTCTCTCCTTAGCCTGACCAAAGTGCCACGTTTGCATGGCTCAGAGCTTGCTATACTCTTGCATAATGTTCTCTAGCCATTTATACTTTACAGCTTGTGTTCCATGCTCAAGACAGAGTTTCTCTGAAGAGTTGAGGTCTGGAAGGGGAATATATCTCAAATCTGGGAGATGCATCTCTTTCCTGGAATCCCCCAAAAAGCAGTGGAGTTTCGATCATCTTTACTCATCAGAAACTGATTTTAGGAGACAGCAGGATGGATGCCCAGATTCTCAGGCTCCTGAGCCTTAATTTAGTCTGCTACTCTCTTCTTTGCCTTTCTTCTCCTTCTCTTCCACAGTCAGGAAGTTGTCTTGTTTTGTTTTTTATTTTGTTTTGTTTGTTTTTTGTCTGTGTTTCCTGTGGAAAGGAAAAGAAAATCCTAGTTAGACACATAGATTTCTAAACCTACCATTTTGCTGTTTACACAAACCATATTTTAAAAAATACTTTATCTATTTAAGAGAGAGAAAGAGCACACAAGCAGGGGTTGCTGTAGAGGGAGAAGGAGAAACAGGCTCCCCACTGAGCAGGGAGCCCAGCGTGGACCTCAATGACCCTGGGATCATGACCTGAGCCAGAGGCAGATGCTTAACTGACTGAGTCACCCAGGCACCCAGTACACAAACCTTATTTTCTTATCCTCTGATAATGTCCACTCTTGTCATTGAAAGCCTTAACTTGCAATTCTGCTGGCCCATAAAAAGTTTCAAAACATTAGCATCGACTGGTCCTTTGCATCTTTGTCTCAATAATCCTAATTCTTTTAGCCAATGATACCTCCGACTGACTAGAGGGAGATGATGTCTAAGGATGTGTATGAGAGCAAACACATTAATTAAAATTTTAAGATATTATCACACCACACCTGAATTAGAAACACTGATAATTTTCTAAATGTACTACCTGATTCTAATCACTTCCCACTAAAATCCTTCTATTACACTAATTCTCATAAAACACTCCTTTTAACATATCATTTTCCTCCTTGGGTTCTTTCAATAGGTCCCTTTTCTCAGAATTTATAGACAAGCCTTTATTCTAAAATTCATATTTCCATGGACATGTACAATGCTTGAAAATGAATGAATGAATTCCAGACCATGCCTGACCTGGTCTTGACTCTTGCATTAAACATTATTTCTAACATATCACTAAATCCCATTATACTCAGCCTGATTTACATCATACAGAGATTCATATTAAAAACATAACTCCCATTCGTTGGCTCAGCCTGACTCCGGGATCTAGCATCAGTCCTTACCCTTGGCAAGGAGTAGTTAAGCAACATCAGACCAAAACTCCAGACTCAGAAACAAGTCACTCTGGTGGCCCATTAGGCCCTGTTACAATAAGGTTTCTGCTTTATTGTTAAGAATGAGTCCTTATCATATTCCCAGTCATTATTGGTTTGGCTTTCTACTGAAATTCAGCAACAGCAGCAGCATTAAATATTCAATGATATTGTTTTAATTCATTGGGATTGTTCATTTTATTGGCACTATTAAAATATTTCCAATGACATTTGCAAAATCAAGTTTTCCTCCATTTACCATAGGACTGGTGCTCCAATAGGACCCAAAATGTATTTCACTTGTTAGGATTTCACAGGGTTAGAAGACTGAGCCTTCTTTAATAATGTATTCCAACACTTTGGATTCAATAAAATGGTTATATCTAAATTTAGAGTAACCATAATTTACATAGTTGTATAATGTAATCTTTGGCTAAAAGATTTTTTTTTCATTAAATGTGAAACATAAAGGTTACAATGGCAGTTTCTATTTTACATTTCTAGTCTTCTGTATTTCATACTTCACTGCTGTGTGAAATTCTGTATAGTAACGGGGGGAGCTATCATGGCTTTTTAATAAATTTCTCCCAACAGACAGAGTCAAACTTTCTACAATTCCGGGTGCTCTGTTTGATAACTAAAATCATTTCCAACTGTTGTCCCAAGTATTATAGAGTATTTCATTGTAATGATGTGTCCTCTCCTGTTCTATATCACCACCTCTCAATGCACTTCTGTAAGGGGATTGTGGCAATACAGTAGTGCTTCGTGATTACTTTGCGGCTCTCTGTGACTCCTTTGAAACCCTCTTTTTCTCACTCACTCTCCCTCCTGGCAGCCTTTCAGGTTGGAGAAAGATCCACTTGTTCAAAATTACCCATATAGCCATGCGTTGAATTAGTTATAGAGAAAGGATCTCTGTTAAAATCAAATGACTCCATGATAGCCACATTCTGGTCTCCCAGAGAGCTGCAGGAGCAACCAAAGACATGGGTTAGCTAGCACTCTCTCATAAATATAATTTATGAAATGCACATGCAGATGTGTGGACCTAACGCGTTTCTAATACGGCCATGCTAATTCTTTCAAAGTTGCTTTAAAAACCTGAAATAAATATATTATGGTGTCTTGAATAATTAGACACAATACAGATTCTCTGTCACAGAGTGCCATTTTGAAAATACATATTTTTTAGAGTATTTGCATTCAGTGGATTTTGAAAAGAATCAAGGCCATTTTTTCAAAGTATGTAAAATATATACCTGTAGAGAAGCTCATGTAAGTCCATTTTTAACCTACAGTGATTTTTACAGCCAAATAATAGGGCTTTGAATAACAGAACTACTATAATTAACTCAGTTGTCAATGAAGGCAATTTTTCCAGGGCATCCATTCATAGTTTGAAATATTTCTAAATACTCTAGGCTTTTGTCATTACTATAGCACTTTAGAAAATAATACCTACTAACACCTGAGTCTTTCTTTCATCCTTTATTAAGGAAACTATTAAAATTATTTCTTGGATGTAATATAAAAAAATAGCCTCATGGAACTAATATTGTGACAAGAATTTTTGGAGAAGTTGGTGCTTTTTATTTGCAAAATCAAAACCACAGTTATAACTCTTCTTGTGTCAACTAAATCTATTTCATTGTCTAATTTAAATTGTTACCTGAATTGAGAGCAGCCTTCTGACCCAAAGGTCTTTACATTTATTTAGTATTTCAGCTTCAAGAAAAAAACCACTAAAGCAAAAGGATTTACTTAAATTTAAAAGTAGCAATCAACACATTCAGTAGATTTGGCAGCTATAGAAAATTTTTTTTAACCATGTAAATTACAAATTACATTCCGTACATAGGTCTGCTTACCAAATCATAGAGTAGTTAAGTCGATTTTTTAAAAGTTTCTCTATAATGTAGCCAAATATATCTCCCCCTTCTTAGTTATTTTCTTTAGGTAATCAGCTTTATAAAAATAAATCAAGATGAAATATTTATGGCAGTAAAACTGAAATACAAAAGCACAAAAGTATACTTTAAAGAGATTATGGCATTTTATATTAAAATGATTTTAGTCTTTCCGTCTTCACTGAAATCGAAAAGACACTAAGCCTTGCTGAGATAAAGTCTTCTTCATACTTTACTGTTGAGAAAGAGCTCTGCTTTTCTTCACACCATGCTGCTTGGGATATAATCGATTGGGTAGGGGAGACTAAGGAGGAAGACCGTGCCAAGGGGCTAGCAGGGGCTCATGTTGCTGGTGCTTGCACCTTCTGACACACCAACAACCCCCCCACCGACCTAACAAGACTGCAGATCCCTGGTGAGGATTGGCCTGAGTCACACCGGGGAGCTGTGGGGCAGGCTTCCCAGGGAGGTGGCCTCAGAAGCCAGCTTACAGGAGAGCATCCAGAGAAGGAATAGAAGAGGATGCTAATGTGGCAATTCTGTGAGCTTCTAATTGGGAAATTAGCAAGCAATTCAGGCTTCAAAAATAAATCTATGTGAACCAACTAAAAGAGCAGTTTTGTTAAGTGAATGTAAGAACATTTCCTTTCACCCCAAATGTTTGGCATCATGTGAAAAATCTGTTGATCAAAGGTCTAGTATTATTTTTAGATCAGGAAAGAATGCAGTTTGGGTACAGTGTTTCCTAAAGAGAGAAAAGGGTCTGGCTAAAAGATTTGACCCCAAACTATCTCCTTTCCTATGATGCATACATACAGCATGCAAAACGAGGGTGGAAATAATTAATCTGGTGATAATTTTTCCATCTTTATCTTCTTAAAAGGCACATCAAATCTTTTGATCATACGGGAGTTAAAAAATTATTATTTTCTAGCTAAATTTAAGGGTCATCAATCCCCATTTAATCTATAAAGGACATGCTTATCATCACGAGGCCTTCTTTACTGCAAAGAGATTTTCTGAAAAAAGACTGCATGGGGAGATTAATATTATTCCCTAAAGACCCCTGATGGTTTTGCTATACTGATTTCTACCACTTTATGAAGTGTATGTCCTCCGGGCAACTTAGCTATGCAGCAGAATTTCCCAGATGCCAGACTGCAGACTAGCACCCTTTGCGGCAAGTTTTTACTAATTCACAAAATGTTTATTTCGGGAAAGGGATTAAATTTTCATCACCTGATGCAAACTTGTGGCTCTCTGCCGGTGGCCTGAGAAGTCCTGGTGGTCAAGCAGTAAGATCAGAGTTCAGTCACCCAGGGCTCAGGTCCCTCCTCCTACTGAATCCCTCTCCCTCCCTTCTCAGCCTCCCCTCCTCTTCCTGTCTCTCCTAAGATTTCCAGGTGCCTCACTGAACATGGGTGGTCCAGGATCTGTGCTGTAAGTTTATCCAGCCTTGATTACAGGCTTACTGTGAGCTAGACACTGCCCAAGGCACTGAAGTCTTACGGTAAATAAGAAACTAGCCCTGGCCCTGAAGAGTTTATGGTGAACTGGAGCTCATCTAACACTAACAGACAAGGGAGAGCTACCCACAGGGAGGGACCATATAGCACTGAAGTTTGTAGCTCCACCAAGGTTTCAGTCATAACTTCCTGGAGGGGGTGACCTTGAACCAAGCTTGAAAGATGAAGACAACTTTGTCACTTAATGAAAAGTGGGAAGAGGGGCACCTGGGTGGCTCAGTCAGTTGGGCGACTGACACTTGATTTTGGCTCAGGTCATCATCTCGAGGTCCTGGGATAGAGTCCTATGTCAGGCTCCACAC
Organism: Ursus americanus; assembly: GCF_024610735.1. Classification (NCBI taxonomy): domain Eukaryota; kingdom Metazoa; phylum Chordata; class Mammalia; order Carnivora; family Ursidae; genus Ursus; species Ursus americanus. The sequence goes on from NC_142145.1 coordinate 41,862,195, forward strand.
TTAGGGGGGAGTCTGCTTGAGGATTCTTTCCCTCTCCTTCTGCCCTTCCCCCAGCTCACATGCTCACTGTCTCTTTCTTTCTCTCTCAAATAAATAAATCTTAAAAAAAAAAGTAGAAGAGCTTTCAGGCCCAGATTATAGTATAAATGAAGGTCTCAAAGGTTATAGTATTGTTATACACCCCTGCCCCACCCCCCAAATTCATATGTTGAATCTTTAGTTCTCAATACGACTATATTTGAGATAGGACTTACAGGAAATAATTAAGGTTAAATGAAGTCATAAGGGTAGGATCCTAATCCAATAGGATTTTTGGCCTTATAAAACCGAGATCTCTCTCTGTCTCTGTCTCTGTCTGTCTCTCTCCAAGCACACACACTGGGGAAAGGACATGTGAGCACACAGCAAGAAGACCATCTGTAAGCTGGAGGAGAGTTCTCCCAGGACCCAGTCAAGCTGGCACCTGATCTCTTCCAGCCTCTAGAACCGTGAGAAAATAAATCAGTTGTATCGCCACCCAGTCTATGGTGTTCTGTTAGGGCAGTTAGAGCAGACTAAGACAAGTGCTCTCATGCACTTGGGTTACTTTAAAAGCACATATATTAGAAGTTTGAGGCCAGTAATGGGTGAGATGATACTGGAATATAAGGAAGTTAGAGAGAGGAGAAAAGAAGGGAAGAGGGAATAGAAACAGATACCACTCCCTGTAGAAGCTTTGGATAAGGGGGAAAGGAACCATTCCTAGGGCTCCTGGAAGCACATTATGAATTTCAGCCTCCACAGAGAAGAACCTTTAGCTTTCCTGCTGCCCCCCCCCCCCTTATCATTTCTGCCTAGTGCTTGCAGAAGGGTCTTGAGCTGGTTTCCCAGACCCACTGGAATTCTGATTGACTTTCATCTTGGCTCCAAAGCACAAAGAAACTGGAGAACTGAGGAATATTTTTCTTGGCCTTCAAACTATGACCATAATGTTCCAACAACTGTTGCAAAATATGACTGCAGAGAATAAAACTAATACTGAAAATTCAAAGCAATTGGCATTATTAGGATAATAAAAATGCAACAGCTTAAAAACTCTGATTTCCTGAAAAGAGGGATATGTATAGATACAATAATGACAAAGTTTGAATAATTGAATGAATTAAGGGACAGACAGAGAAAGAAATAGATAAAAGAAGCCCAATTAATAAATAAGAGCTTTTTTGTTACTATTTTGATTCATTAAAAGCAGTTATGAATATATCTTAATAATGATGAAAAAAGCACTAATAGAATTAAACATAGGAAGTCTGCTTTCTAAAAGCATTGAGAAGATAAAAGTAAACAAAATAGCCTTAGAACAGAAGCCAAACAGTAAGCAAACAAAAGCCAGATGACAAAATTATCTAAGACCAAAAAAATTAATGAATATAGTTTAAACTGCCCTATTAAAAAGGCAAAATGTATCAGATTGAATAAAAAATAATCCAATGAGTTCATACTTTTAAGAGAGAGCTCTAAATAATTATACAAATAATTACAGCAAATGTGTCAACTCACACAAATGGGACTAAAAAGGATTATTATAACAATAAAAGAAAAATAATACTGAGGATCTATAGCAGAATAGCTTAAAATATATTTTAAAAAATTATTACAAATATAGAAAATTACATTTTAAATATACAACTTTATCTATATTGTTAAACATCACAGCATTCTAGATAGATAGACAGATAAAACAAATATCTCTATTTTATATCAATGTCTATGTTAAGCTGATAAAAATAATTATAAGTAAGAGAACAAGGTAAAAAAAAAAAATATATATATATATGTATTTATCCTCTAGCCCTGTTGGGAGATCACTGTCCATGAGTTTCTTGCATTTCTGCACATGTTGCCAGCAAAGGTACTGGGTGCTTCAGGCTATCTTTCCAAGGATGCTTTTATAGACGGGGGCACCTGGGTGGCTCAGTGGATTGGGCATCTGCCTTTGGCTCAGGTCATGATCCTGAGGTCCTGGGATCGAGCTCTGAGTTGGGTTCTCTGCTCAGCAAGGAGTCTGGTTCTCCCTCTCCCTCTGCCCCTCCCCCACTCATGCTTGCTCTCTCTTTCTCACTCTTTCTCTCTCAAATAAATAAAATCTTAAAAAAAAAAAGGATGCTTGTATAGAAAATAACCTTTGAATAGAGAGGTAATATCTCTCTCTGGAGCAAAGAGTCGGCTTGCTTAGTCTTGGAGATGGAAACAACAAAGGAGAGGCATGCTTACTGCCATTTATAAAATGATCAGGTTCCCTAAACTCAGGATACTTCTTCTGTAACATATCATGGTGTGTGTGGGTGTCACCCAGTTCTCTTTACCTTGTCCTGTGGGAATCATAGCATGGAGAGCTAACATAAAAATGATGATACTCTAGCTACCACTACTGCTGCGAGTGATAAAATCCTTTCTCTGTGACCCAGGAATTCCATGTCTTCTCCCAACATTCACACAACCATGGAAGCTAATTTGTTAGCTATCAAGTGGGGCAAATTCTCAACCTTTCACAGTTCTTGACATTACCAGTAATTTTCTTTCATATAAAATGTGCAAGAAGCATGTATTAAAATTGACACCAAACCAAAAGCAAAATCAGTAATTCAAAGAAACCAAAATCATGCGTCATATTAAGTGACAACAACAGAATGAAAAATATAAATGCTTCTGTTACTGAAAACAAGGTTCAATGCCTTAGAAATGAAAACATACTTCTCTAAAAAACTACTGAACCAAGGAAGAGATAAAAAGTAATAAAAATGTTAAAACAAAAGTGGCAAATAAAAGTAAATTTGTATGTATTAATATTTTCTATGTGTTGTGAAGAAAAGAATGCAAATAAAGTAAATTTTAGAAAAAGAAAACAAGATCAATTTTTAAAAAGGAAAGAATTAGGTAATAAAGTTAACTAATTGAAAAGAAAAGAAATAGAAAAAGAATAGAATAATAGCAAATGTCTAATAACATTATTAGCAAATATTAAATAAAATTATGTAATAAACATGATACAACAGTACTTTAGAAATAAATAAAATACCAGATTCTGCCAACTATATCAACATATCACCAAATAAATATGACTTTTAAAAATCACAAATAAAATCTAGAATTTGACAGGACATAAACAAATCGTCAGGTAAGACTTATTTCAGGAATGTAAAACAAATCAATGTTACATAATTTATTATTCTAATACATTAAAGCACTATGTCAATTAAGAAAAATATAATCATAATTTTTGAGCGAAACACTGAAAATATTCAACAGTCACAATTCTTGAAAACTCTAATGGTATAGAATATGTCATCAGTATTGTTAAAGAATAGTCACCGTGATACAGTTCATGGTTAAACATAAGAAAGACTGTTATTAATTGTGGAAACAATCAGTAATGATGTCCTTTTTAGAAGATTTTATTTGTTCAATGCTGAAAGACATGACACAAAGGTAAGCGCTATCAGTACAAGACATACAGAACAGTGATTTATTTAAGGAAAATGCGAAATGACATCATATGAAAAACGTACACAATTATTGTATTTATTATAAGAGAAAAATACAAAAACATCAGCATGCCTATATGTAGGTAATAGCAAATGTGGAAATAAAATTGTGTAAAGAAATTTCATTTATTACTGTAACAAAAATATAACATCCCTGAGATCTATTTTATTAAAATATGTTTTAACATATGAATAATATTACAAATATTTTTGAGAGATATAAAGGACATATATGGAAGACTAAATATTTTACAATAACTACCAAATTAATTGGTAGTTTAATGCCGTCTAAACAAAGATCAAACATGACTTGAGGTAATTTAACAAAAATATACTAAACTTCTACCAGAGGAAAAATCGGGTAAGAATAATAAAGAGTTTCTTAAAAGAACAGTTAGAAGAAGAGTTAAGTCTTCCCATACAGTGAGTGTATGATAAAGCTGTGATAATGAAAGTAACAGAATTGACACAAATACGGAAATACAGTGTCCCTGCTCAATGGACAAAAAAAGATATTCCAAATGAATCAGGGACTCTCCTGGGGACACTAAGCTGGTAGGTAACCGTGGGGTTGGAGATGGAATTGACTTGCCATCAGACACACCGTGTGTGCAAGTATTAAACCTCTGTTAATTGAAGCCACTGAGTTTTAGGCAATGTTTCTTAGTCGGCATAATGTTGCCTATCCAAACCGAGAGTCATGCTCCAAGATACAATTTTTTCAAGGAGAGTTTATTATTGACTCATAATATAAGCATAGCTTTGAAATGTCTTTGAAAACCTATCTTAAGTAACAAGGGCCTTCAGTGTCTTATGGAACTAGGGTGCAAAATTGTATGCTGCCAGTAGGTGTCATGATCTACACTCTGCAGTGCAGGTTTACACAACAACAACAACAACAAAATGATGGGGTATAAGATTTATGAGTTGCGTACCAAATATAGGAAAGTAAAATAACTGTTCCTATTCATCAGGAGTTAATTCCAAGTAACAATATTTTCTTAACTGGTTCTCTATTTTATCAGTTGTACAATTTTTTAATTTTGTATATTGATTTCCTTTAATACAGGAATTTTTTAAAATAATGTTTCAGTGTAAATGTTTGATTATCACACTGAGCTTCATAACTGATGTGAGATTACTGAAGCCATGATTAAGTCATTTGAGTAATTCATGCATAATATTCAAAATTTTTTGTACTTGTACAGACAACTATAACCCATGAACAATAACTTCTGTTACAAATAACCAGTCGAGTCGAAAATCCTTTTCTGTCTCCTCCAAACAGTGTCTCAGAGGCAAAGGACACCTACCAAGGATTGCTGGTGGCCAGGCTTGTCCTTTGGTCTTCGTTGTTCCATACATGTTCATATCTTTGCTAAACTCTTGTCCAGGAGCCAGTCAGTGTGGGTCAGACAGAGTAAATAAAAAGCAATAACGGTGGAAACTGAATGGATAGTTACCAGTCTGAATAGCGTCCGATGTAGGAAAGATGTGAGGGTTTGAAGCCAATGGCCAAGAAAGAATTCTTGAGACATCTTTGGCACAAAAAGGTGGTTTTATTAAAGCACAAAGGCAGGACTCGTGGGCAGAAAGAGCTGCATTGGCGTCATGAGGAGTGGCCCGTTATATACTTCCAAGTCAGGAGGGGTTTTGGGATAGAGTAAGGCTCTAAGGAATTTTGGAAGCAAGGTTTCCAGGACCTTGAGGGGGCTGGCTATTGTTGCAAAAAGGTCATTTTCTACCATCTCATAAAATTTTAGGCATGAGACCCTTCAGATGTGTATCAGTGGGCCATAGGCTTGGGGGGTGATTGCCAACGTGTATCTTGGGGGTTTAGAGATAAAGGAAATTTCTAAAGGAATTTTTATATGTTAAAGTAGACTTACAGGATGCTGGCCAGGGCGGGGGGCGGGGGGCAGGGGTTGGGCTAGGATTGCCTTTTGCCCTTAGCAAAGTGTCAACATCGAGACAGTTGAGTCCCTAGAGGAATGTCACTGCCTGTTTCAAGGACTTTGTCAGTGGGCTGTAGGTAGTGAGAAAATTTAATAATGTTTCTTCTGCCTTTGTTTCCCACATCAGTGTCCATAACAAACAGCTGTGAAACTGCTTTATGAAAGTAGACTCTACCCTGGAGGCATAGTCAGGATACAAACGTACCCTTCTATCATATAAAATTAGATACCGCCCTCGGGAAACTTCCTGAAGACCACTGCTCTACACCAATTATCATCGACTTTATCTGTCTGAAGGCAAAGTAGCTCGGAAGTTGTTCCTTCTCAAATACATGTTTTTCTTTTAACCTGATGTGTTTGTCTAAGGGCCACTTGGTGTTCTGTGGTGATAGATGCCATAGAAACATTTGTTTTTTGGCCTAATTGGACGACTTTGGTTTCCAGAGCTGTCAGCTTGACAATTTTCACAAGTGGTAAGTTCGAGCAAAATGAAATTTCTAAAATTAAAGATAAATTCTACAAAACATAAAAACTAGACTGTAAGTAGCCTTAAAGGTTTGAAGAGTGTGTTTTAAACTGTGAGCACCTCCTAATGGCCGGTTCAACGAGCGGGGCCACACCGCACCACATCGGTTTCAGGATTAGACATTTTAACAAAGCATAGGAAAAGTCAGCAGTGTGAATAACTATCTTTTTGTTCTTTCCTCCTCACCAACTCCCTCCTTACTGCTTTTTTTATTCACTTGCTTGTTTTTAAGATATTGTAAGCTGACTCAGATATATACAGATTTTTAAAAATAGCATCCATCACACAGAGCTAAGAAATGGTATTTGCTATGAATTTGACTCAAAGGAGCACAAAGGTAGAGAAATGTTTAGTGAAGAAAACAGGTCAAAAACAAATATTTTTAAATGAAAACAAAAATTGGGAAACTGGTAACTAAGGATGCAAAACATTTATTTTTATGTTCAAAATACTGCATAAAGGCTTTAAGAATTTGATTTCTGGAGAAAACTATGAATATTAATTATGCAACATTTTGGAGGGCCACACATGAGGTTTTAGTTCACTGTTCGTGAAGATTTTTAAAATTTTTTCATTTTAGTTTAGCTTATCGTTTAAAAAAAAAAAAAAAAACTACGCTCCGCACCCAGTGTGGAGCCCAGCATGGGGCTTGAACTCACGACCCTGAGATCAAGACTGGAGCTGAGATCAAGAGTCAGATGCTCAACTGACAAAGCCATCCAGGTGCCCCTTGTGAAGATTTTTTAAATGCAGGGTTTTGTTTTGGTTTTTTTTAACATTAACTTTGGAAAACTATAAAGAGCAAATTTTTTTTACTTTAATTTTGGTAATAATCTGATTTTGCCGTATCGATTATAGGAGATACCATCAGCAATTTGAACTTTAGGATTTATAGAGGAATGCAAAGTGATTTCTTAACAGTATACAACATGAAAGCAGCTAGGTTGATTTTGTGATTCTTAAAAACAAACGAACAAACCAAGAAACAAGGAAAAAAAAAAAAAACCAAAAAACCATGTACTGCAGGTGAAGGAATTTTAGCCAGTGTCTCGGGTTATCTTTTTCTAGATTCTGCTGAAGAAACTGAAGTATTTCCTGCTTATTCAGATCCAAGCAGGTTGCTTTCCTTCAGGCAGGTGCTATCTCAATTCATCATCTATCCACTGCTGGCTTTTGCCAGGCCTGTGGAGTTTGAAACTCTCACTGGAGCCTTCAGAGTGTCCGTGTTCCTGCTCACCATGGTTCTCCCTCCCCTCCAGCCGGTCACCACCCCCTTGTTTCTTTTCCTACAAACTCTAGAGTCTGTGCAGAGCTGCTCTGAAGTCCGCGTGTCTTCTGTAGAGCTGAGAGTGAAAGAAAAAGATCTGCAGTATTAGTCTTGTATTTTGTTCCATTCTCAGATGAGTGAGCCATTTGGACACAATCTTTTTAAAAGTCACCTCCTTTTTAAAAGTCACTTTTTAAGGGAAAGTATTTTCTTAATAAGTTAAAATAAGCTTTTTCCTCTCTTATGTTCCTACTAGGAAGTGGTAAACTACTCAATTTTACTGTAAGATACACTGGATATTCTAAACAGAAGAGATACATTTTTGAGAACTGATTCTCTGGAAATATAACTTCTGGTGAAATGCTGAATAATTTCTACACATCTGTTAAATGGTTTTAAATATATCCCTTTTAACTCCAAGCTTCAAATTATCATGTGTATAAAATCTTTATAAATCCCTATAAGGTGTAGTGATGGCACATTATTGAATAACAAGGTGATGAAATTCAACCTCATAAGACTTCAAATGAATAAGAGAAGGTTCATACTAAGTGTAAGGGAAGAGGAATTAAATATTCAAACAGTAATTCTCAATAGCGGGATTGTTAGTGGGGGAAAGTAGTAATGAGCTTCCCCATTAGGAATTTGTCACAATATTTGGTGCAAGGTACAGTAAGGGCACCTTTTGATTCACATACATTTAGAGGGTGCTCCTTTCATTCCAATGAAAGATGTTTCTCCTAGGACATTTTAGTACACACAGTGTGACAAGCATAAAAAAAAAAAAAAAGCTGCAGATAATTGTACCAGATACTTTAGTTATCAATGTATTTTTCTCAACTACACTAAATTTGAAGTTTGGATTACCAATATTGTAACTTTGTATTTCACTACTGTCTCTTAGAAATAGAAGTCTAGGGGCGCCTGGGTGGCGCAGTCGTTAAGCGTCTGCCTTCGGCTCAAGGCGTGATCCTGGCGTTATGGGATCGAGCCCCACATCAGGCTCCTCCGCTATGAGCCTGCTTCTTCCTCTCACACTCCCCTGCTTGTGTTCCCTCTCTCGCTGGCTGTCTCTATCTCTGTCAAATAAATAAATAAAATCTTTAAAAAAAAAAAGAAAGAAATAGAAGTCTATCCATTTGATATGGATAAGTACTTTGTTCTGGATTGCTTCAGCTAGTGCATACACAAGTGAACACTCAGGGGTCAAGACTCCCATGGATTCCTTCAACATGATGTGGTACAACCTTGAAAATGGTTTTCATAACTCTTATTTATATTATGTTGAGGACAGAAGATTTAGAATTTTTTTTTTTTTAAGCTGAAAACTATAGGTGTTAAAACAGTGAACTGGGACTAGGTAATATATGAAGGTGACACCGCTTCTCACAGAACATGGAGAATGACAGGGGGTGTCCTTCATGAACTTCAGGAGAGGCTGGGTCACAGTGAGAGTCCTAGGCTGCTTCCAGGGATCCAGGTCTCCTTGGAGACTGAGGCATATGTATCTCATCCTTAGATGACCAACTCTGTCAGGGAAAAAGGTATCAGCAGCCACCTAGCCTCCAGGTAATCACCAAGCCTCCTTCTTTCCTTTGTCAAGGAATAAGCCACAGATTAAATCTAGATAGAGAAAAGTAAGGTCAACCCACCAGTAGAGTGCAGTGTGGCTTGAGCCTGTCTCAGCTGGGGAGTTTCTATACTTCCGCAGGGCAGAAACTAGTCCCAGGCTGTCCAGCACATGAGGCGTGGGGTATAAGTGTGGGAGTAACAACCCCTATCTTATCAGAATTGAGAGGACAATGGTTAGAAGTTGTTCTGAGAACAAGGATCTTGATGTCTTAGAGACCGTCTCCGAACCCATCACCCAAGCAAAGCTGAGGCAGGGTAGGATGGCTTACGGAAAACTGGGGGGATCATGTTAAATTCTGCACGCTGAACATAATCCTCTCGCCCAGGAAAGCCTCTGACATGAAAGACAGAGACAAAAATAAACTCTGCAAGAAATGCAACGGAGGGTAAACTAGGATGATTCAGGGAACAGGAGAAAACTTCTAAACAATATATAGAGAGATAAGAGAAGATTTTCCATTTGTGAAACAAGAGTAAGTTTCTATAAAAGAAACTATCAGAGAACAACCAAAAACTTTTGGAAATCAAAAATATGACCAAACATTTAACAGAAAGGCTGGAAGAAAAAGCTAAAGAAATCTCCCAGAAAACGTATTTAAAAGAGAGAGAATGTAGAGGGGCAGGGAACGTAGAAAAAATGAGAAAGATAAGAAAATTAAGGATCTCTGAGGTTCTACATCCAGAAAATAGGAAAAAAAGAAGCCAACTTGTATCTTCTCTGGTTAAAGCTTAAACTATCTCATTAACATATGGATAGAGTTTGTTTTCAATTTTGAAAGGGCTATAATTACAAAAAGCCATTTTATATCATTTCCAACCTTACAAAAATAACTTAAAAGGTGGAATTTTTGAAGTATAATTGGTTTTTAATATTTTTTGAAATAACAATTTGAGAACTGGGAATAGCAGCGCACATCCCCACCAGCAAGCATCTCAGAGTGAAACTTTCTTACTGTTGATGATGACTTGCGTTTATCAAGAGCTGTGCACATTCTGGGAAAGGACAGACTGAACTGTCCTGGATGACTTACTTACCAGTTACCCGGTTGTGGGGTCCTTCCTGTCAGTTCTGGATGCTAAAAGGAAAAGGCTATCCCACGCTCTAGTCCAAATTCCGTGGTTTTTTGTTTTTTGTGGGGTTTTTTGGTGCATGACTCACTTCTAAAACTGAAAAAAAAACATTTATTGAGCAATTACTAGGATTATGACCTTGCCCTGGTCCTGTAGTTATGCCACAGTCAACATTCTGTCCACATCATGAGCAGGTGCCTTCGTTCTTTCCTTCTTCTGATGTCCAGCTGTGCCCATTTGTCCCTGCCAGCTGCCCATCCCTTCCCTCATAGCCCTGAGGACCAGAATCCTCAAAGAACTCTTCTCTCAACTGAAGACATCCCAGGTGCTAGGAGGCCTCCAAGGGTTTGAAATTTCCTACGGCTTGGTAAGGTACTTTGAGAATGCAAATACATGCTTATTATTGGCTGTCTAACAACTTTAGAAGTGAGAATATTCCCATCTCCTGCAAACACATTTTTGAAAAAGCTTCTCAAGGATGATTCAAAATAATAGACCTCCCAGAAAGAAAATGCTTATTTATGATAATCACTCAGCTCTTTTGAGCTATGGAAAGAATGAATCACACAGACATACATTATAAATTCTGTAATAAATGGGACTATTGTTGATTTTTTTACATTCACTGTTTAAAAGGGAAACTTGGACTATATCTTCCCAGATTGTACTGCAATGTAAGAAATCATCTATGAATGATTATGGTGTGTTTAACTGAATATAATTTTCTGAAGTATCTATGGATGAGCATGTGTTGCCTTTGCAATGGAAGGATAAATATGTTATTTTTTAAATCCGTGGACAAGTGAGGGGAAAAAAGGAGAACGATTTAATAAGCAGAAGGCAGCTTGTTGGTTATGCCACATCATTAAAATGTGACTTAACTTTAGGTACCAAATAATCATTCCTCTTGTGAGAGCTGAATCCACAGCCTCAAAGAATACCATACATTTATCTACAACTTCTCTCTGAAGAATTAAATAGGCTTTACTGACATTATTTTTTTTAGACCACTCAGCATTTTGTGAGGAAAGTGGAGTTATTTAGGTTCTATAGGTAAGAAAACGTGTAAAGAAATTAAGTGGCGTGTTTAAGATTATTTAGCCACTCATAGATCTAGGAAGAGAACAATGGTCTCCTGAGTCCAGGGAATACTTTATCAACTGACTGGAATGTCACTGGAGGAAAGGGCACAGAGTCAGTATAACCTCAGATACTCTAAACATTGACAGTTGTATTTCGGAACCTTCCAGAAGGCAGAACTTTGCTTTTAAAAGGACCCAAGGACAAAAGTTTGGCACAACTAATGTTACCAAAATCTTCAACACGATTTGTTTTCTCTTCTGAAGATATGTTTATATTGAGAAATAGCCCTTCTGATTCTTAAGTAGTCCAAAGTGCTGCTGTTATCCCATAAGCACCCATGCTTCCCACACAGAAGGTAGATTTCTTGAACATCATGCAAATTATATTTTCCCAGATACAACTAATATTTAAGCAGGACTCTGAACTCAACTATGAAATCTCAACTCTGGGAACACACAGAAAGTCGTTTGAGAAATGACAGAAGTCAGGTTTACTGGAGAAAAGTTCTAAGCCACGTAAGTTTTAGTCCTGGTCTTCCTATTATCAGTTTATGAGGTAATTCAAATATGAATTCATTTTCCTATATAAAATCAATACATTAATACTGAAGATCGTTTCCTACTAATACTTCATATACTAGAGATATTTTTTATGCACCTTGTAAAGCCACCAAGTATTTATTACTTTTGTCAGTCTGTGGGATATTTATTCAGCCATTACCACCTACATTAGAGATTTCGTGTCCCTCTGTAAAATTGGTTCCTCCCAAACAAAACTCTGATTCAAAGCCTTGTTTGTTTTAATTGCAGATAGTACTGGAGGAGGTGAGAGGAGCATTCACTGAGATTCCTCAGCAACTCCACTTCAAATCTCCAATGGAAGTAAGCATATTTAACACACATATACATAAAATGCCAAGTCCCTATTGTGTTCCACTATGTTCATATCAGGCTTTCTTAAGGAATATTGATATATTATCCACATTTCAGAGGTAATGAAAAGGAGCCTTAGAAATGTTGAGAAACTCACCCAAGTTCATAGAGCTAGGTCCACCCAAATTCAAATCCATACTCTGTTTATTATACCATTCTAACTTCCAGAAAGGGATTGTTTTGCAGGGGGGAGGGAGGGGTGTTCCTTGTAATATAAAGGCTGCTTGTGAATTACCTCCCTGATCATGGAAATGTATAACTCCTTTATTCACTTACTTGACCATATGTATTTCAAGTTACTTACGTGGTTGTATTTTCCATGGAAACATTGAGTTGGATTTTCAAATACTAAAAAAATAAAAATAAAAATAAACATTTTTTTAAAAAGGAAAGACAGAAAGAAAGGTGAATAATATTTCTAACCCAAGTTTTTCTTCTAGTATTGGAACAGATGATGACTTCTCTGGTTGAGTACCAAATGAACAGCTGGCTTGTACTCAGCAGCCAGATTGTGTGAAAGATAGGAATCTTGAGGGGGTGCCTGGGTGGCTCAGTCAGTTGGGAGTCCTACTCTTGATTTCAGCTCAGGTCATGATCTCAGGGTTCTGGGATCAAGTCCAGCGTTGGGCTCCACGCTCATCATGGAGGCTGCTTGAGATTATCTCTCTCCTTCTCCCTCTTTCCCCCTCCCAGTCTCCCTTTCTATAAATAAATAAATAAATAAATAAATAAATAAATAAATAAATAAATAAAATTTGAAAAAAAAAAGATAACAAATCTTGAAACACCAGAATCACACTAAATATGGTAAGATGATCACACTGAAAATGGCACTTGAGAACTGAGACCTGCAGAGAGAAAAGCAGTTATGAGCCCCGTGTTACATATATTGCAAAGAACAAAATAGCTAAGAGAAATAGTGGACAAATCCCCAGCCTCATTAAGCTTTCTGTTTCTTTTTTCTTCCTTCTCTCTCTCTCTCTTTCTTTCTTTCTTTCTTTCTTTCTTTCTTTCTTTCTTTCTTTTTTTTGTTAAACCTTCCTCTCATTCCATATCATTGATTTTTCCAAAGTTAAAAGGGACTCTCTAGATTAATGTAAAGAGCCTAGAAAGGACTGGGAGTAAGAAAAGCCATATCTCATTGGGGTTCCATACTTGCCAGCGGGTAGCCTTGTGTACCTCTTTAAGCTTCAGTATTCCTGGAAAATAAGGGGGTTGCACAGATCATCCTTAACTTTGATTTAGAACATTCCATAACCCTATAAAAGGGGTATAACCCAGCTAGTTCAGCTTTAATACACTAAAGCTAATTGTGGAGAAACTTGCAATGTGAGGGCCACTTCCTAAGGGAGAAGGGACAATCCTAGCTTGCCATGGGGCTTGGGAGAGAAGGAGGAAAAGTCGAGGAGTGTCTTCATTCAATATTTGGGAAGGATGCTTAGCAGGGTAAAGGCAAGTATGGTTCCTGTCTTGGAGCTGCATGGGGTGGGAGGGAGGGAGGTTGTAGGTGGAGGTGCTGCAGATAGACTACTACTATTTGTTGACAAAGTGAGGACGCTTTTTTACAAATACACGATGTATTTGTTAAGTTTAGCATCTCCTGTTTAAGAAAATACACCACAACAAAAAAGTTATGATTTTACTTTGAAATAAATGTTTAAAAATAAATCATCATGGTATCTATGTACATATGAAAACTAGCTATGTGTGCAGGACACATCGGTTATTCAGTCTGTCCACAATGGTTGGTGCACATATTTATTTGCAGACCTCTTGTAGTATCAGCAGCGGCCCACAGGCCAGAAATCAAGGGATTACACTGATTTTCAGTCTAAGAGCCCAACCCTAATTTTTATTATTTTCTTGTCTTCTTCCCCTTCCCCTACCACCTGGCTGTTTCTCTGGGTCACTGCCAAGCCCCCTCCAGCCCTGAAGGCTGATGGAAAGTTGGTCTTCTGACTGACAATGCTGTGATCCGAGGCTGAAAATCTTAGAGTTTGGTCACCATTTGCCCATAGGAATGAATGGCCCCATTAGATTATTTCAACTATGGTGCAGAGGAGGCAGGGCTGTGTTGTGTGCCAAAGTCAACACTGGATCTAATTTTATTAACATCAAATGGATGCACAAAGTCTCCAATAACATGATTTTAGACTAGGCTATTCCTTCTTGTGATAAAAGGCTGATTAGTAAGATTTGGCTGACCATGTGATCAAGTTCATCTCAGGCAAGTTTCCAAAGCAATTCACAACCACTGAAAAATGAGAGGCATGCAAGTTGGACCAAATTAAAAAAAAAAAATGCTGTAAGTTCTTATCTGTATGATCAAAAACTATTGGAATCAGAGAATTAGTTAGCTGATAGGCATTCCAAAGCAGATTTTGAAGTCATAATACGAGTTTAATTTATAAGGGGCATGATGTTTAAAGCTTCTAGCAAATAATGCTAACAAGCAATAGAGTTACTCATGCTGAAATCTGTTCTAACTTTAAATCAATCGGAATGGCAATAAACATCAATGGCTACTGCTGGGAGTGGGGAGGATATAAACTAAGGTCTCATGTCCAGGATCACAGCTTAATTCTTAGGCATGAAGATGGGATCTATAAATGCCACTTGGTAATAAGATAAACAATATCTCCATATTGCTACTGAATGTTTTACTATTATGCATGCCTCCTTGAGAGTGCAATTTATCAATACCCTATTGCAAGAAGCTCAGGAAGCAATCGTGTGACAATAATATTTAGCAAAGAAGAAAAAGAGAAAGAACAAGCCGAGCCTTTCATCCTTAAATTTAATTAACATGACCTTCCTTATTCTTTTGAGAAGGAAATCCAGGAATTTTTTTTGAGATTCATTTTAAAAATGGCCTACAATATTATGTTTTAATTAAAATTGAATAAGCCTCCCTATGAATATTAAATTTTTAAAAGCCTAGCCAGCAATAGTACATTATTAAAAGCTGCATCACTCTTGTCAAAGAAATTAGTACTTGATTTTTAGAAATTCATCATCAAGTTCTTAAATGATCAGTATCCTGAAACTCAAATTCAAATAATGTTAGTACTTCAGTTACCCAAAGTAGAAGAATAATGTTCATTAACTGCAACGAAGTTCCACGACCTCCAGTGTGGAAACGCTTAAATAAAAACCGGTATTTTTATTTACCTGTAAAACCTAAAATAAATAAATAAATAAGGTTCTGGAAAAAATTCATTATGTAGCCAAAATCAATTACTCTTCACCCCTCCCTCCATTGCACAAATGCTTGTATCCCAAACTTGTAAAGTCTCTCACTTTTTGTATACCATTCCAAGTTCATGCCTTAAGGAGAGGAAGCAAAACTCCTTTACTTGGTGCGAACTCTGTGTCAGTCATTGTATCTTTCAGATAATCCTATTTTCATCCCGAGTTCTGGCCTTAGGTTGTTTACCCCATCTCTTTCTTTTCTGTTTTTCTTTGTTGACGTTGTTGGAGGTGGTGTGGGGAGGAAGTCCAAGTCCCTGAAACTGTTTACTAAAAATTGTGAACAGTACCACTAACGAGTTAGAAATATAAAACGGGAGGCTTCAAATAAAATAACACGCACTCTCAAACTCTCAGAGGGAACAAAAGAAAACGAAACAAGAACACACAAACTTGGGCTGTTCCAGCACATTCGCAAAGGTGGGAGAAGTACGAGCGCTGGAGAGAAACCGTGGCCTCCGCCCTCCCCGGCCCGCAGGTGGCTCAAGGCAAGCACCTCAGACAACAATGGCCAGGAGGGGCTCTGCCTGCCTCGCCAGTTTGCTGTGTCTGCCCCTACCCAGAAAAATAATCTATCTCGAAAGAATGACAAAACAGAAAAAGAAGCGTGTGTTAGGCTACCTAGGAGGCACTCTTCCGTCTCCTAATCTCTGATTCCCCATCGCGGTCCAACGAGGAACCTGCCAACCATCAAGTTCCCGTGCAAGTTATTTTATTTCCCGCAGCTCCTCCACCTGCCGGGGCGGTGCTCCGCGCACCCCAGACTTCCCTCCGGCGACCCCCCGCGGGCTGCAGCAAAAACGGGGTGCTTTGGGGGGGTGGGGGCGGGCGGCTGCCGCGGATCTGGCCGGCTACCGCCGCAGCTCGGTGGCCTCCGATTGGCCACGACGCGGGCGGGGAAGCTTGGCGGAGGAGGGAGGCGGGGGCGAGGGCGGCGGCGGCAGCGGCGGCGGGAGGGGAGAGGAGAGGAGAGAGGGCCGCGCAGCCTGGCAGCGCGTGCGGCGAGCGCGGGGAGAGTGGCGGCGGCGGCTGCGGCTCGCGTCGGTCGCGCTCGCGGAGGCCGAGCGGGGTGCGCGGGCGGCAGCGGCGGCGGCGACTGGGGGTGGGGCGGCGCGCGCGAGTGAGCCGCGCCGGGCAAGGACCGGCAGGCGGGTGCCGGCGCGCAGGCAGCAGGGGCGGCCGCGGCGGCAGCTGCGCGGGACGGAGCCGAGGCAGTAGCGGCTGCGCCGGCCCCTGGCCTCACCCCCGCGCGGCCGAGGCCGGAGAACAATCTCCAACTCTGCGGGGAGCCGGAAAGGGGCTCCGGGAAGCGGCGCTCAGCCCCCACGCAGCGGAGGCGCCGGGCAGCGAGACTGCTGCCCTTTGTGGGCGCAGTGCGCACGGCCCGGAGCGCCCTCCCCGCGGCGCTCTCCTCGGCATCTTCGTCTTGCAGAGCGGCCCTGGAGAGGGGACCCAGAGGAACCAAAGCCACGAGCCCGAAACCTCGCGCTGCGGAGCTCCTCCGGAGCGCCAGCCGCTCCACTTCCACCTCCGCATCCTACACCGGCCAAGGTCCCCGCCGCCTGCATCCCTCCCGGCTTCCGCTGCGCTTAGGGCCGGAGCCTAGCCGCCTACGCTGCCACCGCGGCCGCCTACACACACGCACGCACACACACTCTCTCTTTCTCTTTCTCCCTCTCTCTCTCTCTCACACCCTCACACGCACGCCCGCCTTCTCCCCCGCCCCCTCCCCAGCTCCTTGATCTCTCGGTCTGTTTTATTACTCCTGGTGCGAGTCCCGCGGACTCCGCGGCCCGCTATTTGTCATCAGCTCGCTCTCCATTGGCGGGGAGAGGAGAGCAGCGGTGAAGGGGGTGGGGTGGGGAGGGGAAGGGAAGGGGGTGGAAACTGCCTGGAGCCGTCTCTCCGCGCCGCTGTTGGTGCTGCCGCTGCTGCCGCCGCCGCCTCCGGCTCCTCGCTCGGCCCCTCTCCGCCTCCATGTGCCGGATAGTGGGAGCGTCGCGGACCCTGCTGCCGCTGCTGGCGGCCCTGCTTCAGGTACGCGGCGGTCTCCGCGGGCCGGGCCGCGGGCGGGGTGGGGCGGGCGGCGCCGGGTCCCTTTGTTCCCCGCGCCGCTGCGGGGCCAGGCTGCGCACCCGGGAAGGGAGGTGCCGCACCGCGCGGTCGGGAGCTGCGCAGGCACGAGGCTCGGGCCGGGCGCTGGGGCAGGGCTGGCCGGGCCGGCTGGTCTTCCGCGCCGCTCCCGGCGGGTCCCGAAGGGACCGGTCGCCGGCCCCTCCTGTTCTTCCTTCCGGGCCGGGCGAGCTTGTAGGGGGTGTCTCCAGGCAGCAGAAGGGTGAGGCAGGATAGCTCCCAGGTTTTGCAGTTTTCTATGCTTCTCGCCCCTCGCTTTGCACTTTGCTCCAATTTTTTTTGTTTATTTCTGCAGGGATGGGTCGCGAGTTTGCAGTCGGAATTCTCACTCTAGTGTCTTAGTTACGGGACGTGCCTCCACCCCACCCCACCCTGGCACCCGCGCGCCTCCCGGTGCCCGAGGGCTCCACTGTCCTATTGTCTTTTCGCCAGCCCAGAGTTGCTTTCTCTTCTTGTCCTCTTGCCCTCCCTGTGTTCTGTGCCGGTCCCACCTGGAAGAAAACCTCGTCGTCCCCTTGCCCCGAAGAGTCTATGCGGGCCGGGGCCTCCGCACCCAGCCGTTGGCCCCGCACGCCCCTTATCCTGGCGAGCGGGGAGAAGTTCCGTTACTCGGTTATTATTCCTCTCCCTCTGTCCGCTGTCTCTCTCCTGCTGCGTCTTCGGGGACGCCTTCGCGGGGAGCCTCCGCACTTTTCACGCCTTCGGGAGAGCGCCAGACAGCCTCTTCATGGAATCGGTACTAGGAGGCTTTTCCGGGGCAGGAAGCACCTGCTTCAGGCAGGTCGCAGGCTCCCTTGCCACTCCGAGCCACCGGTCCCCAGCCCGGCTGACCGCCCAACTTTCCCGCGGCGTCCGGCCGGAGGATACTCCGAGGCCCCTCTCGGCCGCCCACAGGGTCCCGGGAAGCGACGCCGCGCGCCTCACCGGCGACCCCCACGCAGGGCGGGGGCAGGGCGGGGGTCCAGAATCGGCCCCCGCAGGAGATGAGGTTCCAAAGAGGCTCCAGGAGAGGGGCGTGCCCGCCCTGAATGCAGGTCAGAGTCTCCCGGGAAATCCGCCCGAGGGCCCCCCTGCGCACCCTTGCAGCTGGGGGTGGCCAGCGGGTGGCAGCTCTGAAAAGTGCGGGCGCGGCTCGGAAGTGCCCTTGCGCCGGGGGCGGTCTGGGCTGGGACAGATGGTGCGGATCTCCCCCCTCCGTGGTCTTCACGGGTCAGGGCCTGGCGCGCTCTGGCCGGGGCGCGGGGCGGTGGTGGGGGGGACTGCGGGCGCCGGGGGCGGGACGGGGTCGGCGCCCGCGGTCTCTAGCGCCTTCTCCCGCCGCCCCCTAGAGGGGTGTGAGCAGAGGCGGATGAAGCCCTGTCCATGGTGCGCCGTGGAGCGGCGCGCCCTGCCCGGCTCTGCGCTCTCTTCCCCCAGGTCGTGCTCTCCTGCTCCCCGGCTCTCTCTCTCTCTTTCTCTCTCCCTCTGACTCCGTGGCCGCCCGGTCCCGTCTTTTCTCCTTTCTTGGGTTTCTCCTTTTGTTCTTTCGTCTCCTGCTGGTCTCTCCCCCTTCCCCCACTCTCGAGTCCGCCCCCCTCGGCTCTCCTGACTCCGGGGTTTCAGAACTATTAGACTAGCCGTTTTCGGCCTCTGCAGTTTTGGGAAGTGGATGGAATTTCTTCTAACTAGGGGAGGAGACCCGTCAGTCACTTGCTAACAAAAGTATCTCCTGTTATAAAACCGTCCTTTATTCTTGGAGTGCGCACTCCTCATTCTTTCACCTCTTGTCACTTCATTTATTGTTTCTTCTTCTCAAATAGGGTTTACCAAAGAGGTTAGGCTGAAGGGGAAGAAGGAAAAAAAAAATGCTACTTCAGTGGTTTGAAGTTAGGGAGAAGGCAAGATAAACTTAAGAATCCTATGGACATCAGCTATTCTCTTTTCTAAACAAAGAAAATGTCATAGATCAAAAAAATCTGATTTTTAAAAGCATTAATTTTGAACATCATTGAGTGGTCTTGCTAATTTACGAACAACTTTTCATAAATTTTCAGAGTGTGAGACCAGCAGTAGATGGTATTATGTTCACTAACTTTTTGATCTGAAAGTAAGTTCTAATTGAATACTGTGCAGTGAAGTTAGGACAGGAGGAGAGGTTTGTTGGTCATTGGTACAGCAGGACTAAGTGTTGTACCATTGGAGCATTCTCGTTTTCTCTTAGTCATCTGCCTTGAAGTCAGGTGTGAATTCTCTAAGTCATTTTCTTCTTGAAGAATTTTTTAAAAATAGCATTTATAAATATCACATAATGCCCTTATCTTTACCATCCCATGTTCTTTCTCAGTTTCTTCTAGACGGATGTCACGTTGACGTTTGTAAACCCCCAGGAAAGGGGAAATCATAACTTTGTCATAAAGTTATTTGGCATCTCCTAATTCCTGGGTGCCAGTTAAGTAATCACATTGAATGATTTGCAAGGTCATTAGGAGGGAAAGGAGAGCAGTTTATGCAACATGAGTTTTAGGGTTAAGTACGCCATGTGGATTGTACAACTGAGATTAGAAATGACTTTGTGCTAATGGCCTGCTTTACACACCAGAATAACAAAGATCTATCTGCAAGGTGAAAATGGCCCCTCTGCAGTCATCTGCTATTCAAGTCTAGTTTTTTTTTTTTTTTTTAAGGTCAGACTAAGAAGACAAGAGTTTTAGGAAGAGAATGAATAGGTTATTAATGTAGATACAGAGCAACCTTATTTTTTCAGACCAGTTAAAGAATAATTAAATATCCAAAAGGACTTTATGAGTTTATGTGTTAACTGAAGTGTTCCTTGTTTTACTTTGAACACTTTTTTTTTTACTTTGAGAGATTCTTTATTAGTTTAGTTGTTCTATTATTTAGACTTACATAATTCTAGTCGATTTTGCACATTATGATATTCAGCTTTAAGATTTTCTCTGTTCTTCCTCATTTTAACCTATGGCATTAGCATTTTCCTTTGCACTAAACACAAAAAAGTCAAATTTAACCATTAAATTTCAAGGATCAAAGGATATCACAAAGTTACGACAAACTTTCGTTTTAAATTATACAAGTGACTTTCAAGGCCTTCGATGGATTTATCATCAGGCAAAAAAAAAAAAAAAAAGGAAAAGAAATCAATTTTATTTTTACTACCTACCCAGTAATTACTAGACTAGAAACCTGCTTTGTTTTTCTAGTTCACATTTTAATTGCATAGTTCCTTTGTTCTAATTTAAATACACTTGTATTGGTTATGAAGCATCAAGGACATCACCTTAATATTTATAGATACTCTGCATTCTTAGTCTTATCACATAGGTCCTGCTTTCAATGCTGGGTGAGGAATTATGATAAAAGATGCATAAACCATATGTGATTTTCACCTGTTAGGTGTATACACTTTGAAGAGATTAATATTCAACATATGAAACATGTTAAGAAGAAGCCTTATTTTAAGATGTGGGGAATCTAGGATGCAGTAATCATTTTAGGTATAAAACATTTATTCTCAGTGTTTATTTGATTTTCATGTGCCTTTGTAACAACTTATTGTAAAAGTAAGGAGAATTAACATAGTTAGTATTCACAGTTTATTCTACTTAGTGGCCATAGTTATGCATATCTTTGCTCTTTTCTTATCTTGTGGTATGTGGTCATTACTCACAGATGGTGCATTGCAAGCATACTAGGTGTGATTTGAAAAGTAATAAATTGTGCATCCTAGAATATTTTATGGGTACATTTAAAATATATATATGGAGATATAGATAGATAATTTATATCTATCTATTGATCTATATACATATATAATTTTTTAGGCCCCAATGGCAAGTTCAGAATTTACATACAGTTGTACTTTTTGACTTTCATACCTTCCGGAAAGTCTGCTCTGACCTTCTTCTAAAAGTTCAGACTGAGATTTTAAGAGGAAATTCTTTTCAGATTATATTTTTTACATATAGAGACTTAAGTCTTCTTGGAACAGATTATTTTGGTGACAGTGTATTACACCAAACTGTCCTTAATTTCCCTTTTCATTAAAAATTCTCAATTCTTAAATCTGTTGTGCCTCATTAAGCTTTAGGGTTATTAATCGGGAAATGTCAAGACTTAAAGCAACAGTTAATCTTGCTTTAAAATGCCTTAAAAAAATCCTAAGTAACTCAAATCCCCATTCTGTTTTCAAAGGGATATTCTTAAGTTAGAAGAGTGATTTTTAAAGAAAAATCCTAGATATTATTTAAGAAATGTAGTGTTTTTGTGTATACTCTATGGTTTTGCCCAAGTTAACATTATTCAAATTTGTTCTTTTGGCTCAAATACAAAATGTAATCAAGTTTAAGCACTGCACAGACTGGTGGTGAATTTTATCAACCATTTAAAAAATATGATAGATTTGGAGTTTGGATTTTGTCATTTGAGTATTTCATATCTGCCATTAGTATACCTAAAAATCTAAGCATTTTCAAGTTGGGTTAAGAACTGTAAGTTGAAATGTAATTTGTATCAACAAATCATTATGCCCCACATTTCTGTCTATTTCTACCAAAAACTTATTTTTGTTTTAATTTTTTAGCTAATTATATCAGTTAATTTGAGCAGATGCTACGTCTTTGTGTATTTAACTAAATGTAGATCCGTTTTAATTAAACAACCCTATTCATGCCAGGGAAGAGGTATATACAGATAAATGTTCTATTTAGAACCACATCTTCTGCCTATGTAGAGGGATGCCTTTAGGCAGGAGAAGGTGAATTCCAGAGCTAAATAGGACCTTTTAAAATATTTGGATTTAAAAGATTACGATTTGTGTTACAGCAGAGTTTCTTAAAGGAGAATTTAGGTTATAAGTAAATGCTTCTCGGTTCTTATTTCTGGTTACTCTCTTTCATACTCAGGATACTTCCTTATCTGAGCTTCCCCTGTAATAACAGAAGCGCACAAGCCCTTGGGTTGTGTATGTGTATATAACATGCATGTTGAGGATTGCTCTCTACACATGTGTCTCCTGCAACATTTATCACAGTTTAGCATGAAGTGTCAATCCATAGTTAATTGACATCTTTGTGTTTTTTCCAATCCAAGCTGATTTGGGCACCAAAGGTGTCATTCTGTGCAAACGAGTTGATGTTACATAGTGTCAAGGGCAAGAGCTAGTGTCAAGGGCAGGAAGCCTGGGGTTCTAATCTAGTCCAGATGTAGTTTATGCCCTGAAACTCTCATGACCTCATTTTCCTCAACAGTAAAATACTGGGCCTGGTTGGATTAGTTGATCTCTAAGGGACTTTCCAGTTCTAGGACTCTTGGGGCTGCTTAAAAATATCCCCCAAATGACTCCTTTTCAAAGGCTTTGGAATGACTTTAATTTTTAACCTGAAATGCAAAGATTTCCACATACCCAGAGTGGTAGAATATTACTTTGAAGGTCATTAACAATAGTTTATTATATATGGTGGGTGAGAAGTCATCTATATTTTTTATATGCTTGACTTTCAAAAATTATTTTTTTTCATTGGCAATTCTGTTTTTACCACTAAAAGTAAACTATTTTTTTTGGGTTAGACTTAAAGGAAGGGGAATAAAAATTATTCCTTTTATTCCTTTTATTCTTCTATGTTTCTTTGAAAGAAGATAGCTTCCATGAGAACCTTTGAATTGAGTGATATTTTTAGTCAGCACTAAAAATATAGCCCATTGACCTAGCAAGTTATTTTTCCACAGATATGTCTGTATTCATGATGTACACATGATATATAAATATATATGCCTAGATAATGATATGTATTAAAATGTTTATAATTACAAAGAATTGGATTAGTTGAACTCTGAATGTCATTAGTAAGAATTGATTTAATGAAGTATGTGTAATAGGCAGTCAGATTTGAGATCCCTTACTGTGTGGAGAAAAGCATTTTAGTTCTAGTTCCAGGTCAAGAAAATGACTGTTAAACCACCCAATGTTTATGGCATAGCCACGTACCTAGAAATGCTTCACAGAAAGAGCAAGAATGATCAGTGGGATTTCAGGGCTTCTGAATGAGAAGAACTTGGATGAAGACCACAACAGAAGCTATAACAAAAGAATAGAAAATCAAGCATTGTAGAAATAGGATGAAGATGACCTAAAGTAACAGTAGAACGTCCTAGAGTTGTGTTGAGAACAACCTATAGCAGGCTGAGCTACAAGTAGGTCTAAAGAAGATTGGCTAAGTTAATGGGTAGTTAAATAATAGATTAGTTTCCATGTTGTATCATAAAATGACTACCGGTGCTGAGTTATTTGTGCCTGAGAGATTACGTTAGTTGGTTAAACCATTGTGATATTTCTTACATTCCTTTGACCGAATATTTAATTTTTCATCTATTCCTGGTGGTCTAAAGTATAGTCTAAACACCTTACTACTATCTAGAGCTTGAGATGCAGAAGAATATTTAGTATAGGAATCAGACGTTCTGGTCTCCTGCCTTGATTAAATAAACTGTTTAACTTGGGTTTTTCCCAAGTAGCATTGGAAAATTAATCGTATAATGCCTTTAAAACAGCTTGAGCTATTTAAAAGGAAGTGCTATTATAAATACAATATGGTAGTCATATAGGGAAATGCTTGGAGATGTACTTGATCCATGATCCGTTCTTTGATTTTCCTTTATAAAATATACCTACGCATAACAAAAATAAATAAGCGCTGGAGTAATAATATATACTTCTATATATTGGAATTTTCATATTGGTTTTTATGTTAACTTAAAAATCTACTTGACCACAGTGTACTGATGTATATTATAGTTTTAATATAGGTTTTTGTGTTAATTTAAAAACAATTGTTTACTTGACCATCATAATTGAAAATATTTATACCCAGATTCCCTCCCCCCATTCTGAGATATTACTTAATTTAATGTTTCAGTGAATTAATAAAAGGAATTAAAAAAAAGTTAATTGAAGGGGCATAATTTAGAATATTATTCTAGAAATTACGGGAAATGAAAATGTGAATGACCATTTTTCTGTCATTATTAAAATAAATTTTGAGCCTATTCAAGTTTCTTCTGTTGCATTAAATATTGAAGTTTTTAAAAAGTGTATTTATTTATTTATTTAGGTAATCTCTACACCCAACACAGGGCTCAAACTCAGGACCTCAAGGTCAGGAGTCTCACACTCTACTGACTGAACCAGCCAGGTGCCCCTAAATATTGAACTTTTCTATTACGCTTTCAGTAACGGTTGTAAGCCTGGCCCTTCAGGGTTTTTTTCCCTCATATGCAGTTTTAAGACAGCTCACAATTTATTTTATTTTTATTAATTGTCAGTAGGTCATTCATGTAACTCAGAAAAGCACATACAACAGAGAAAGCCGTTAAAACTTCCCGATATTTGCTGCCACTTCTTCGAATCTTTTTTTTTTAAACTAATGTCTGATAGTACTAAACCATTACAATAAAATATTTTTAATTTCAGTGGAGGAAACTAATATGTTATCCCAGTTAATTATTTCGATAACCTCGTGAGATAAAATTCCCATTTTAGAGATGATGAAAGTAGAACTCAGTTTGAGTAGTTTTTCTGAGAATCCAGAGTGAAATGGTATCTGTTAGAGTAGATTGAGTCTGACTGCAAGATACATGGTTTTCTCCCTCCGTCAACTGAGACCCTTTCAATACAATGGTACTCAAGGAACGAATATCACATTAGAGAGGAATTTCAATTCCTCTATACCGAGTTGGTAAGATTTTTTTTTTTTAAATAGCTTCTGAGTTATATTTTCTCTTAATTTGACCTTAAATATTTTGACTTATTTTGGCATCTGAAGCCAAAATGTAATGCTTGGTTAGGATTTTCACTCATTTTTAAAGTATGTTATCTTAGAGAAAGAAGAAAATATCATAGGGAAATGATTCAAAATCAGTTTTATAATGTTCTTCAAATTGTCTCGATCAACAAATAATATGCTGATAAGTGCTCAAAAATAATTTTTTTGCACGAATCCTAGAACTTAAAATACTTCCGAAGAGCCTAGAAGCCCTCAGGCTATGCATGTTTCTTTTTCGTTTTTTGATACTGTTTTTTCAGCGTTCTTTTCTGTGAAAATAAATTCAAGAGACTAGATCACCAAGTTTTGAAATACGTTTAGTGCCACCTTTTCCATGTTTGAATCATCTGAGTTACTTTTTCTCCCACAAATGAAATTATTTGGGGCCTTTTAAAATATATATGTCCACGTTCCGAAAGAAACTACTAAAGCAGATTCATGCGAATGTTTTGTGGAGGGACAGAGTAGAGATGCAGATTTGTTTTGCCAAGGAGAAAGCCTAGAACTATTTTGCTTGTAACTTGACCTATTGTAACTGGGCGGATTCAGTTGGCTTGACTATAATCGCCAATAAATTGTCTCTTGGTTGATTGGGAAGCTATTAAGTGAACTCTGAAATAAATGACTAAAAAGCCATTCATTTTACTAAGTTTAAAGGGTATATAATCCACTCCCTCTGCTTAACATAAATCTTTCATAAACTAGAGACTGTGACCACTTTAATGTTTTTTTCTTTTGTTGTCTTAATTGGTTAACACAATGGTTCGAAGTCTGAAGTTCATTCTTTATGGCTTTCTGGTCCAGTAAATAAAGAAAAAATGTGTTTTGTGTGGCCAAAATATTAGCCTTTTGCAGCTCCTTTGGCATCCACTCCCAGTGGAGTCCATTTGGTGGTAACACGTTCAAAATTAGCTTCTCATGTCCTGCTTCCCCAAATTGTGCTTCAGGGAATTCAAAATTCAGATTTGACACACACCTCAACATAGACACTCACACTTTATGGAACTATCAAATGCATCCAGGAAAGTGCACATGTAAGTGGATAAGCTGCTGAATGTTCATAAAGTGAACACGTTATTGAATCAGTTTCCCCAACACCTCGTAAGTACCCTCCTCCAATTTTAACCATCCTCCAGTGCTGAGTATTTACTTGACTTCTAGTAACATCTATTACTTTTGCTTATTCTTATGGAATCTTAGTACTTTATGAAATCATATATTCCCTTTTGTGTCTGGCATCTTCCGCTCAATTTTAGAATAGTCCATATGTTTGTGTCATATGTGTTTTAATAGAAATTATAGAAGATTCATGGATGTTATAGAAATATCCAGGAAGTTAAGGAAGTTGAAAACTGATTAAAAAAAAAAAGAATGGAGTGAATATTTCATTGCAGCTAAAATTTGCTTACATATTTATGGCCTGTCAAGCCATGAAACATCTTTTGTGGGTTTTCCTACTCAGATTTTTTCTTCTGTAGTTCTTTCAATTTGGCAGTAGTGTTTAGCCAAAAGCCAAAAACGTTTAGACCGTAGTAAGTTACAGCCTCTATCAGAAGGAGGATGGAGGCAAAGAATCAAATGTCTTTTTGATTCGAAGTCTTCAAGCAGAGGGTTTGGGTGTTAACGGATTCTAATCTTTTCAGCGATGCTTCTTAATACCCTCTCTGAGCTTACCGGTGACCCACTTCTCCAGGAGATCTTACCCAGATTTAATTTTAATTTAAAAAAAGGTTAAATGGAGGGGTTATAATGCCCATAAACTGCTAGTTTTCCAGCTGTTCAGTGCATCTTTGGGTTCAGTTGACCCTCTTTTGTGTTTGTATAGGTTTTTTTAAAGATCTGAGAGGGCGCCATGAAGGATGCAGAGTGCCATATTTGTCCCAAGATCTTTCTTCCCAGAGGCCTTTCCTCTCCATTTATAATGGTTTTTAGTAGATCCAGATTCTAGGTGGCGGATTCCGTGCATGGTGATGAGGACTAAAGAATCAAATTCCAGCCCCTCAAGGATTTGTTTGCTTCAGGGCAGCTCTAATTTTTTTTTCAGGTTTTTAAACGTGTGGACTTTATTTTGCAGTATCTAAAGAGACTGTACTTTTTCCACGGGCTTAGCTTATTGATACATAATATGTATTTTTCACTTCTGTTTCACCCCAACCCGTGGCTTTTCTCCCATAAAAGTAATTGTTTGCATTCGGTGTTTGTGTTTTTGGCACTACGTTTTATTTACAGTTCTGTCTTTTCTGTTTGACAAATACTAAGAACATTTGGGGGGAACATCATAATCATTGATTTAATTTACAAATCGATTTATAGTTAACTTCTTCGTAAACGAAACTGAGTTATCCATGATTTGGTTTATGGCCTTCCCTTTATTTGAGGCTGTCTCTAAGGAGCTGTGTTTAAAAGGGGGATACTGGTATATTTAAATGTAGATAACACTGGACTCTCTGCAGATGGCTTATAGCCTTTTATGACCTAAAATAAAGGCATTTTGGAAAACAGTGAGGTTACTTTTTTAGTATTGGCATTTGTAATGGATAGTGTCATGATTCTTATTCCTTATTTTCTTAAGTCTTGGTTCTTCATAATTTAAATTTATATGTACGTAATTTAAATATATATACACATACATAGTTACATACACACACACATACATACATACGGTGTGTTTATGGAATACTACTCTGGTGGTTGTGCCGATATACGAATTGAGACCATGCACCTCCCAACACAGGCTTCTCAGACCTCATGCTATGTCAAATTGTATTTTTCTGTTTATATTTTCACATTTCGATATTTACTTACCTGAAATTTCTTTTGGTATGTGGTCTGAGGGTAGAGAGTCTTGCTCAGTTTCTCCCACCAAGATTTTGTACGCAATACACAGACTAACACACGAGTGACTGTTGTTTGTCAAATGAAGCTTCTCGTTTTCTGACCTGAAATGCTCCCTTTATTACGTTTAACATTTCCTTAGATTTTTGGTTCTTGTCCTTTTTTCTCTCCAGTTGTACTGATTTAGTTGCCTAGAGAGGCAGTGAGGCAGTGGTCAAGATTGGGGTCTCCGGGCTAGTTGACCTGTGTTTGTGCCCCCGTTCTGACACTTGCGTGTTGTGTGCACCTGGACAACATGACATTTTTAGGATGGTCTATCATAAGGCAGTAATGAAAAGTAAATGAGTTAATATATACATATATATATATATATATACAAATCACTTAGAAAAGTGCTTTCATATGGTAAAC
Organism: Ursus americanus; assembly: GCF_024610735.1. Taxonomy (NCBI): domain Eukaryota; kingdom Metazoa; phylum Chordata; class Mammalia; order Carnivora; family Ursidae; genus Ursus; species Ursus americanus. The sequence goes on from NC_142145.1 coordinate 41,890,630, forward strand.
AAGGTATAATAAGCTCTTTAACTGAAGATTGTGGGGCGTAGCCATTACCTCTGTTTTACGCAAACACAATCAAGGGACAATTTAATTATTTGAATACATTTGAGCTCTTATATGTCCAAAGCTTTGTTCTACATTCAGCGTTGTAGCCAGGTATCTTGTAACTCTGAAGGGACTACCACCAGTGTCCCTTTGACCCCACTGGGAAGCCACAGTTGAAGGACACATATTTTAACATTCCTCCTTAAATTCTAACAGATGTTGTCTAGGCTGACAGGATTAGGGAAAGGGGTTAATATATATGGAGTGTTATTTTGCCAGCAATTTGATTTGGGAATTACAGGTAATCGAACAGAAGCTATTCTGGTGTCTTCCAGGTCTGTCTCTTTGCTTCTGTGATTTAATTCTTTAATGTTCTGATATTGATGCGTGTGTGTGTGTGTGTGTGTGTGTGTGTGTGTGTGTGTGTGAGACTAGCCTGGAACCAGAGTAAGTTACTCACCTCTGAATAGTTTCAACATGATGAGGACCTAATAGGAGGGGGTTGAAGGTAATGTTGGTTGGTTTCAGCACAGAAGCTGCAAAAACGGAGTGAAGATTCATTGTTCCTGTAGATGCTGATGATTTATTGGCGATTAGATGCAGGAAATGTTACTTTTAACTCAGTTTCATCCTGTCCTAATAATAGCACATCATTTTTGAGTAATTACTATGTGCCAGGCACTGTTCTAAGTACTTTAAGTGTATTAACTCATTTAATTCACAAAAGATTATACTCGTTTTACATATGAGGACACCAGTGCCCAGATAGTTTAGAACAAGGTACCCAAAGTGATTTTGTTAAGAGAAGGAACTAGGATTCAAATGCCAGCAGCCTGATGTCAGAGCCTGTGTTCTGGTTTGGTGTTTATTTGAATGCAGGTAAAAAAAAATTAAGGCAGGATTGGCATTCAGTTCTATTTTGTATATATATGAAGTTCAACCTTTAAAAAAATCTTTTTTTTATTGTAAAATGTGGTTCTTGCGGAGGAGTATATAAAGCATATATGTGCAGTGTAAGAAATAATTATAGTATACAAATATGTCAGTGTAACTACCAGATAGGTTAAGAAATGGAATATTGCCAGTACCTTGGAAGTCTCCAGAATAAGGTTTCCATTCCCCCTTTTTGCCCCAGAGGTAACCACTATCTTAATTTTTCTAATTAATTATTCATTGCTTTTCTTCACAGTGTTACCATCTATGTATATATCCCATATATATGGGGGAGGAGAGATGTGTTTATGTAAATGTGTGTGTATTATGCGTTTATAAATGTACCATGCATATGTGTGTATTTATGTGCACATATATATAAAATGTACTTTTTGTGATTTGCTTCTTCTGCTTAGCATTCTGTCTGTAAGATTCATTCAGTTGAGTTGTGTAACTATAATTTGTTCATTTTCACTGCTCTAGGGCATTGCATGCTATGAATATGGTAGAATTTACTTATTCAATTTATTGTGATGGGTTTGTGTGTGTGGTTTCAGAATTTTGCTACTACGAACATTGCTGTACTTGCCACCTGGGCATTAAGTGTCAGGGACACTCCAGGACTGCATTTCTCAAACTTGAGCTCATGTAAGAATGACCAGAAAGCCCGTTAAACGGAGATTCCTGGCCGCACCCTCTGAGCTTCTGGTTCCGTAAACCTGTGGTGGAACCCGAGAATTTGCATGTCTAGCAAGCTCCCAGGTGATGGAAAGCTGGGCTGCTCTGGGATATGTACCAAGGAGTAGAATTTCTGGGTTGAAAACAAGAATGTTTTCTAAATCGGTCCACCAGCACCATGTATGTATTTCTGTTTTTCCATGAATTTAATGTATGTGTTATAGCCAAACTTAAATATTTTTAACAACGTAGTGGACTGTGTAATAGTATCTCTTTGGTTTTAATTTGCGCTCTCCTGGTTACTAATGAGTTGAAGCTTGTTTTGATATGTGTTTTGGCCTTTGTCTCTTCCGTGAGGACCAGATGAAATTTGTAATTTGCCTATAGCTTGGCCTTGCTGTTTATTGCCTCTTCTTTTTGCCTAACATTGTCAACTGTGGCTTGTATGGGATGTTGCCAAGGATTGAGCCTTCTTGAAAGCTGACTCGTGATTAAATCTAATATTTGCCGAGTGCTTACTGTGGGCCAGGCCAAGCCCTTTACCTGCATTGTCTTGTGTAATCTTACATCAGCCCCCTGAGATAAGGTGGGCTATTATCATCACTATCCATTTTACAAATGTCTGAATGAAGTCTGGCTTAACCCATTCACTCAAAGACATACCTCTAGGATGTGGCCAGTGGGGACTTGAACAGGGTTTTGCCTTGCTGGTCACAACCAGTTTCTTGGAAGTCTGCAAGAGTGTATGCAGTAGGAGCAAAGTAAGCTTGTCTGTTCTAGATTTTGAAAGATTGCAGCCGGTGTAGGATTTGGACTTTAGAATCCAGACTTTAAGGATCTATGTTTCAGAGAGCAACGTTGGCCTTATGAATGGGGAAATTTAATAGACTGAGCCACCATGAAGATCAGATACTATGGAAGGAGGCAGTTTCTGTCACTGGCCACATGGTCCCTTGGTGGTGATCTTAAGAGATGCAAGTAACTGATGAGTGGTTGAGGGTTCTCTGAATTGCCCTGTTTTTCCTGACCTCAAGCTGGCTGGGCCCAGCACCATAGTCACTGAGCAATCTGGAGGTACATGTGACTTTCTCTTCCTAGCACCTGGGCTCTCCCAAGAACTTGAAGAGACTTGGATGTCTGCTCTCTCACCCTCAGTGTTCAGCCACCCTGGTGGGCTTGTGGCCCTGCTGGTGGTATCAGGAAGTTATATAGTCTGGCCTCTTTTCAATCTTTGAGCCTTGGCCTTTGAGTATTCAGTAATATTGAGACTTTGTATGTAATTTTGGTGTCTTTGAAGAGACCTAATAAATAGTGCTTCTTATCCATCTAAGTTCTGGACAAATAAGACAAAAGCGTCAGTAGGTACAGAGCCAAAATACAACCTTTATTACTGACAAAGGCAAGGGTGGAGAATGTGGGTTAAATATGTTGGATCTCTGAATTAATTCCCCCACCCCTTACCTCCCATCTTTAGCAACGCAGTCCTCCGGCCTGGGGACCCTGCTCTTTGTATCTGCCTCATTATGATATCTGCAGCATCAGGTATCTGCACTGTGGAGGCAGCCTGGCTCCCAACAGAAAAGAGGTGATGAAGGTCCCAGTCTACAAAGTTAGAAGGCAAACCCATCTCGATCCTAGAAGAATTATCCCAGGCGAAGTTAGGACCCCACGGCCTGTCTCTAAGTGTCCCAACGACCATGATACAGAGCCCATGACGTCTGAGGGAAAGACTCACAGTGGGCGGAGAAAGCCTTCTTCAGTTTAGCCTTCCCCCGTTGCTAATCAGGCTAAGCCTCTTGTCTATCATCCATGACCTTTGAACTGAACACAGAGTTCAAAGGGGAAATGAAGACTTAAAGATATTCAATCTGAAGGATGGAAGTCAAAGAGGACAGGGATTGCCACCTTCGGATATTTCCGAACGTTGCACACAGGGGACAGTATCTCAAATGCCAGCTTTCTCAAGGAGAACCCAGAATGTGTGGGTGCATCCCCTACCCCCGAGGTAAGTGCAGAGTGCTGAATATAACCTCCCACGGGGAGCCTCTCCCTGATGAGTTTCGATTTGCAACCAGCACATTGAAACCTCCTACTTTACCTTTCCCTGTGAGCCCCTGGAGACTGCCAGCCTGGTGTTGTCACTAGCGTGGGCTCTGTCGGGTGGGTAGTCGTGGGACGCGTGGTCTTGGGAGCAAGTGTTTTCAGTCTCTTGCCACTGGTTGTGGGATTGCTTTAGCCGAAAAGGCCCTCGGCAAGGCAAGATTTCTCCTCCATTTGTCAAGACCAGTTCAGACGAGCTAGTTCGAGGCTGATCCTGGAGCCCGTGGGCAAATTAAGAGAATCCAAGATGTGCCTTCTTTTGCCTCTGAATGCAGAACAGAATTAGAGGCAGCCAGTCCGGTGCTGCCCTCCAGACCTGTCCATAATTTCATGTGAGAACCTTGATAAGGCTCGGGAATCCACGGTCTTTTAAAAATGGCCGATATTATTCTGCTCAGTAGTCTTTAGGCAGTAGCTGTTGAACCATCTTTTTCCGTGCCTCCGCTGTCCCTGTATATTCAGCCTGGGGCCCATGGGCACCTGCAGAAGCTCTGAGCCGCCCCAAGCCTTCGCCAAGGGGCCAAGCTACGGTGGCCCTCACCCAAAAGTGTTCGTCCTTTGGCTAAGGTCACCCCATGTGTCCTGCCTCTTTTCCGAGATCCTTGGCCTACAGCCTTTCCTGAGGCCCCCTTGTCTGCGCTAGACCCTACCTACCTCTGTAAACAGCCACTTCCCTGGGGAATAACCACCATAAGTTGTGGTCACACATCAAGATCAAAATACCCTGTGGTTTAGGAATTAAAGCCTCTCGATGTTAAAAGCTACCTGCCCAACTATAAAAACCAGCCACACTGCACAATCAAGGCTGCAAACCACCAAGTTGAGAAACATGCAGGGTCATAGTAAAACATCCTTTCTCTCCTGCCCAGAGACCCGGTACTTCCATGAGTGTTTTCTTCCCCCAGTGTTGGATTCTGTTTTTTTTTTTTTTTTTAAGATTATTTATTTATTTATTAGACAGAGAGAGAGAGAGACAGCCAGCGAGACAGGGAACACAAGCAGGGGGAGTGGGAGAGGAAGAAGCAGGCTCATAGCGGACCAGCCTGACGTGGGGCTCGATCCCATAATGCCGGGATCACGCCCTGAGCTGAAGGCAGACGCCCAACCGCTGTGCCACCCAGGCGCCCCTGGATTCTGTTTTTAACATTTGCCGAGATCTCCAGATAATATACCAAATGCAAGTCTCTGAAGAGGCCCAGGAAATAGGACCTTTCCTCCTGAACCAAGTTCTGAACCAAGTGAAATAGAAGCCAGCAGAGCCAACACTTGGGAAAGGAGGGTATCACGTGGTTCTGATGAAGGCTGGGCTGCAGGACGTGATGCTAATAGGGGACCCCGGAATTCCACCGACATGTGCACTCAGTTGCAGGCAGTTCTGGACACCCTCCCCCAACCCCCAAATGCTGCAGGGGATCCGTGAACTCCCAGCATGGAAAATGAGATCACCACACTTGTTTTCTGCGGGCCTGTGACTACCCAGTGGGAGCAGCAGGAGACAGAGCTGGGCACCAGCTGCCCAGACTGTTCTTTTGAACTCAGCCTTCAGATCAGTCCAGCCCATCCTTCTCTCTAGCGCAGTCGTTCACAAACTTCTCAGTCTTAGGATCCTCTTACGCGCTTAACAATTACTGAGAGCCCCCGTGAGCTTTTGCAATGTGGGTAATATCTGTTGGTGTTTAGCATATTAGAAATTAAACTGAGAAAACTATATATTTAATTCATTTAAAAATATTAAACCCATTATATATGTAACATAAATACCAATTATTATGAAAAATAGCTGTATTTTCCAAAACAGAAAAGAGAAGTTAGTGGGAAGACTAGCCTTGTGCTTATATGTTTTGTAAATCTCCTTAATGTCTGGCTTACTGGAAGACAGTTGGATTCCTGTATCTGCTTCTGCATTTGCTCTGTTATGATATCACACTTCACTTGGCCTCAGGAATACTCCACTTTATACTTGTGAGAGATTGAGAGTGAAAAGACAAATAGCGTTATTGTATTAGAAGAGGTTTTACCTTTTCAGATCTCCTGGAAGGATCTTGGGGACCCCTAGCGTTCCCCAGCCCACACTTTGAGAACTGCCATTCAGGGTAGGACTGGCTAGTGGAGTGGAAAGAGGTGGGAGTGTTCAGAGTTAGCCGCGTTCCTTCCACATGGAGAGAAGCTTCTGGAGGGGAGGAAGCACTCCCCCTCCACAGGTTACGCAGTGGAACCGTCCAAATGCCAGCCTTAAATCACTCACCATGGCCAGGGGTGGAAAAAAACGCTAGTCTTCAGCCCCCGAGTTGAGACCGGAACTGATGATATTAGCTCTGTAACCTCTGAGTTAGCATGCAGGGCTCATGGGTTTGCTTCTTTATTGCTTAACCTATTAGAACACCACTGGGCCGGGTGCAGCTTGGGGAACGAGTTCAGGAATGACTTTGAACTCTGATGTTATTGACAGTGCCCTCTTCTCACTGCAGTACATTTCTGGAAGCTGTGCTGTGAATGTTATTTTCTCACAAGAATAATGGTATAATTGGGTTGGGTTTATCTTATCAAGGACTTAGAATTAGATAAATCATCACTATGGCCAGCTATTCAAATTAAATCAGAGTTATGGGGACTGTAAACGTCTGTAACCATTTTTAAAAAATGAAACCATTAAAAAAAAAAAGAAAAAGTGAAACCATGCTCCAGGTTTTATGAAACGGGCCTAATTGTAGATGACTGCAAGGGAGCCTGGAGTATAGGAAGTACACAAAGCGTCTATTATAGACGATGATTATTTCCCCATCAATATCACCTACTGAAAATTCATATACTCACTATGATATGTATTTGCTAATAATTTTTCCACATGTACTTTTAGAAGAGCTTGAGGGAGGTGGGGTTTTGGTTTGGATGGCTTAAAAAAACAGAAGTTTATACATGTTTGCGCTATCTCTTTCTCTCCAATTTTTCCCCTAGTGTACAGAAACATTGGAATTATTTTAAAAGGAGGTATCATATCATCTCACAATCATGTGAGAACATTTTAGGAAAAAATTTACAATGGTAGCAGGTAGATTTGTCATGTGGTCTTAACTCATAGAGGACAAGTTCCAGCCCTTACTCAGTTAGGTAATATGTGTCGTTATGTGTGGATACTTTCTGATGTTTTTGTCCCCGATTCGTAGTGGGGAAGGGTGGTCCCCAAAGCCATTTCGCGCTGGTTTGAATACCATCCCTAAAGGGACTAGCTGAATAACCTAGGGCAATTTCCTTTTACTTTGCTTCCTTGCCTGCAAAATGACACTATTATCGCACCTACCACATAGGGTTGTTGTGAGGATTATTGGGATATAATGCGTGGAAGGCATTGGAGTGTAGATCCTGAAACGTGATAAGCACTCCATAAATATTAGTAATCAGTCATACACAGTGCGTTTAGTCAGATGAATTCCCCAGTTGGTTATAAACACCGTCTAATGCTAAGTAATATACTATTTGATGACATTTCGAACATTGTGTCTAAGCCTCTTGCAATCTCTGGTGAGTGTAATGAGTTGATGGGGCAAAATCAATGTAAGCCGGGATTGGTTGTCTCTACTGAATTGCCTTAGGCACTTGTGGAACTTTTACCGGCAGTTTAATTGCAGAACGGTCCGAGCCACAATCTCTTGATAGTGTTACCCTTTCATAAGCCAAGTCTGGGAGTATCTGTAGGGTTGCTAACCATGACATTAAATCCACGACACTACTGGTAAACTCTTGGCTGTGTTTCGGGATTGCACTCCACAAAGCCTTGATGCCTCGAAAGCCTCTTCTCACGTGGCTGACGAGCTAGGGGATGGCACAGATCTCCCCGGACTTGATCGATGTTTGTGTGTGGTCCTGAGCTTTGATAGGTCCAATTCCTGAGAAGTTGATGATCTAAACCACCTTTTGCATGCGGAACTCAGACTTCTGTCCATCAGGCTCTTGTATTGTGGTGCTGTCCTCTGGCTTTGAGTTCCGTTTCAGCAGAGTCATCAGGTTTCCTGGCCAGCATCGACGCTGTTATTTGACTACTTGCCATTAAAAGAAATGGGAATCAGAAAAAGAAAAGTACTGATGCTAGAGATATTCAAGGACTCATCCTAATAATATAATGGAGGCAAAGGCGGAAATTACTAGGTGGGTCACAGGGCTCAGTGGGTGGCCTTGTTCAGGGATTCTTTGCATCCAAGCTGGTCTAGATTGTGTCATGAAGTCAAGAAAGAGTTAAAGAACCAGTTCGAAATGCTGGGCTCTCCCTTCAGAGTAGTACCTGGCAAAACAAAAATATCAAAGGGCAGGGTTAAACTTCTGCACATTTCAAGCATGTTTCCGGGGATATGAAATTCAAAGTGTCATCGGTGGCATGGCTGACACAGAGAAAAATCTTTGAAGAGTGGCAGCAGCTCTTGAATAATCTTCTTAACGTAGCCTCCAACATCATGGATGGAATCCTGTGAAATGTAGAGAATCTGGCAAATGTAATTGTCTGGTGATAAATTGGATTAAAAAATAAAAAATTAGTCATGCAGACTTGGTCCTGAACAGTCCATTATATTATTACCGTGTACCCCACTAACCACTTAAAAATATCTTCACTAGTTGTTTATTTTTGCGTCTAGCGTTTGGAGGACCTAACTACATAATAAACGTATTACCATAGTTGTCCCCCTTCCTTTTCCAACACTGCCCGCCCCCACCCCACAAATACACATCAGGGATTCTACTTGTTTTCTGGGTTTTTTTTTTTTTTTAAGATTTTATTTATTTATTTGATAGAACACAAGCAGGGGGAGCAGCAGGCAGAGGAAGAAGCAGACTCCCCGCTGAGCAGGGAGCCCAACATGGGGCTCCATCCCAAGACCCTGGGATCATGACCTGAGCTGAAGGCAGACGCTTAATAGACTGAGCCCCCAGGGATCCCTCCACTTGTTTTCTTTTGCACATGAATGAATTTTTGTCACTTGGTCTTTGTTGTTTTCTTTTTCCCTTTTTATTTTCCCGGAATTCCTACTTTATAAAATGCTTTAAAAATACTTCTCAGGTACTCATGTAGCAAAGCAATAAAAGTCTCCACAACAGAAAAAACAACAATATCATAATAATAGCTACCCCTTGTCTTGTGGTGAATCCGGTATTATCTTTAAGCCCTTTACATGCTTCCCAGCAATCCCATGAGGCTGGTACTCCGTGAGTGGTAGTAGTCGATGGTTGTGACAGGAGAAGAAGCCGGGGTACGGGTGAACTTCTGTAGCTTGTTCAGCTCGCACAGGTCACACAGGGAGTGGGGACAGGGTTTAAACCTAAGCAGGTTTGCTCCAGAGCCCTGAGTCTTAACCAGGACGCACATTACTGCCTTTATTTCCATGAAAAGGTAAGAGACAAACATAAAGAAAAAGGAAGTTTCCAGCTTTGTTGACTGAATTATATAATCTACTTCACAGAACTTAAAATTCTTACTAGATTCTGACCTTAGAGTATCTGGAAGGGAAAAAATGAAGAGATTGATGCTTTGGGGGAAAATATCCAATTGATTAAATTTGATAAGCAAGAGAGCCTAGGTTTTCGTCAGGCGGTCTTCAAAGCCAGAAAGGAAAGATAAAGATTCCATTAGCTTTGGGCTGCTTTCCGATGTGAAATTTTTAGCCAATAATCATAGATAATCTCAATCTGGTGGAAGATGGAGAGGCAAGGAGATTGACCACTGTGGCTTTCAGGGGAATATTTAAAAGCTTGGATTTAGGAGTGATTTGGAGGAAAGTGGAAAGCGGAGCCGGTGACCGCGGAGGACTATAAAAAAGAGTCACGATAACGGGGCCTGGAAGAGTAGTGGACTCAGGGCTTTAAAGCTCACAATATTGAGACTACGGAAAGAATTCTAACGGGAACAAAAGTGACGTCATTGCGAGTGCAGGACCGGAACAGATAGACTAATACTAACAGGCAAGCAGTACTCCTCAACTCCTGTTACACTTGTCCTTTCTAGACAAGGAGCTCGGTCTTCCGCCTGGGAGGAGTGGAGCAAATACTTGTAAGAGGAAATTGAAACTCAAGATAGGTGAACCGATTGTGCGAAGGCGCGGGGCGGCTCTGAGTGAGTCCAGCGCCTCCGGCCGGCGCGCACATCGTCCTAGTGGGCCACGGGGACTTTCGCTGCCTGCTGGTCATCTTGGAAGAATTGCGGAGACGAGGAGAATCACTAACGGATCAGGGGTGGGATCATGCCCGATTAAGAGCAAAGCCAGGGGCGCCTGGGTGGCACAGCGGTTAAGCGTCTGCCTTCGGCTCAGGGCGTGATCCCGGCGTTATGGGATCGAGCCCCACATCAGGCTCTTCAGCTATGAGCCTGCTTCTTCCTCTCCCACTCCCCCTGCTTGTGTTCCCTCTCTCGCTGGCTGTCTCTCTCTGTCAAATAAATAAATAAAATCTTTAAAAAAAAAAAGAGCAAAGCCAAAAACAAAATCAAGGAAGTACAGTTTTCCAAGAAAAGAATAGAGAGCCCCATGCCGACCTGGGGCAAAATTCTGGAACCAGTAATTACAAAAGGAGGGCTTGCAGATTCAATTTTCACATGTACACGGTAGCTAGGAGACCGCATGGGATTGTTAAAAGCAGGAAAAATAATTGTTTCTTTATTGCTTTTTGTTGCTAGGTTCTTAGACTTGAAGGCCAGGGCACACAGGTATGCTGTGCCTGAGTCCAGGGAAGTTTCAGGAGACACACGGGGACTGGATGTGTGGCCACTGCATGCTGTGTAGGCACTTGCTACGTGTACCGGTTTATCCACCGCGTGTCTTGAAATTCTGTTTTAGTGAGTCGTGATTTAGATCCAGGAGTCTGGATTATAGGCCAGTGTTCCAGAATTCTTGCTATGCTGGAGCAAGTTTGGGAAGTACTGAGCTGTAGAGACATGTCGTGCACGTTGAATTTATGTTGTCATCATAGTGTTAAAACTATTACTGACAGCTGATGCATTGAATAACCACGTGCCAGACACCATCCCCAGTGCTGTACACATATGATCTCAGTTAATCCCCACCCAGCGCAGTGAGTGGGTGCTGTCTTTATTGTACATATAGTCCAGATGGGAAACTGTGACGTCTCTGAAGTCTCACAGGCATAAGTGATGGGGCAGGATTCAAACTTGGAAGTCTGGCACTTTGAAAGTCTGAGCTCCGCACCATTCAGCAGATAGCCCCTCTTTTTTTTTTTTTTTTTTTTTGAAGATTTTATTTATTTATTTGTGAGAGAGAGAGCACAAGCAGGGGGAGCTGCAGGCAGAGGGAGAAGCAGACACCCTGCTAAGTAGGGAGCCCAACGTGGGGCTTGATCCCAGGACCCTGGGATCATGACCTGAGCTGAAGGCAGATGCTTAACTGACTGAGCCACCCAGGCGCCCCATCGGATAACCCCTCTTAGGCTTGGGGTTGGAGGGAAGGGTGATGTGTCACACCCCGTCTTTAGTATCTGAGTAGCATCTTTATGAAGACATTGAGGAGTCTCAGACTTTCTTGATGCAGAGAACTGGAGGGTGGGAGATGACTAAATCTAGGTGGAATTATTAATTTATCACGATCAAATCTGGGAAGGTTACATGTAAATTGCTGCCCCTTGGGACCCCAAATCAGCAGCACAGATACTGGAAGCCATGACTTAATAGTTTTCTGGTAAAAAAGATCAGGGTTGTTTGGGTGGACTACAAGCTCAGTATAAATCAGCAAGCCTTTGTCTGCTCTGCTCCTCTTGCCTGGAATGCCCTTTTCTACTTCCTCCTCTTTGTCCTGGCAAATTTTTAATCATCTTTAAAGACAGAGCCTAAATGTCACTTCGGCTATGGAGTCTTCTTTGATTTCTACAGGCAGATTTATCATGCCATTCTTTCTGCTTCTTTAGCACCTTGTTCCCGGTGTTATAATGTTGCGAGTATCTTTCTTAGTTTGTGCCGCCCAAGTTCACAGTCACTCAGCTGGAAACGTGGGGGAGGGCATCCTTCCCTCCCTTTCTCCCTTCCACCCCAAATCCCTGCCCTCACTAAGCCTGTCAGTTTTAACTGTCTGCATACTGATACAATCTGCCCCTTCCTCATTCCTGCAGCCCCTGTCGGACTCAAGGCTGTGTCCTGACTTGTACCCCAGCTGTCACTTGTCCCCGCCCCCCCCATTTTCCCAGGAAGCATCAGAGACTTCTCTATCAAATGTAATCTGCCTGTGATTAAAATCTATGCCCGACTCCCCACAGCCAACAGGATAACCCCACGCCCCTAACCATTTATGATCTAACCCTGTCTAACTCTCCATCCTCAACTTTTGACTTCCTGCCTTGCTCCTTGGACTCCAGTGACACTGAACTCATTGTAATTCTCCAGGCAGTATGCTGTTTCTTGCCGCCTTGTTCCAGCTCAACAGCGACTGCCTGGGATGGCTTCCCACCACCCTACACCGCCTGGCTACTCCTGGGCTCTGCGTGGGAGGCCCCCAGACCTCTGCCCTGGGCGCTGTGGGTCTCTACCTCCTGGTCGCCCCTTTCTGTAGCAATCACTTCTTTATTTTGCACTCACATTAAGCCTTGAACTTCTTAAAGGCAGTGAGGCTGTTTGGTTCTGTTTCCATTGGCAAATGGATCCTCAGTACAAGTTTCTGGAAAGAACTGTGTTGTAATTATTTGCTCTACTTGGAAAGACTGTAGGGTTAGCGTCTTGCCTCTTCCTCTTCCTGTATGTGAGGTCTTGAGTATTTTACCACTCCTCCGAGTGAGAACCTGTTTGCTCATTTGTAAAATGAGAATAATTTCACCGCCCCCACGCCCACCCCCAAGGGGCTCTCCTGAGAATCAGGTGAGATAGTAATGTTTTCTAAATCTTAACATGCCGTTCCAGGGATGGCAGACTACAGCCCTGATGCCCGTTTTTGTATGGCCAAGAATGGTTTTCACATTTTTAAATGCTTATAGAAAATCAAAAGAAGAAGAATATTTTTGCCGCTCGAAAATTAAATGAAAGTCACATTTCAGTGTGTATAAATAAAGTTTTATTTGAATGAATAGAGCCGTGTTCATTCCTTTCCCATTGTCTATTACGGCTTTGGCCTTGCAACAGCAGAGTTCAGTCATTTCAACAGAGTTGCTATGGCTTGTCGAACCTCAAATATTTACTATCTGGCCCCTTATACAGAAAAATGTTTGCTGACCCCTACCTTGTTCAAATATAAGGAAAATGCATTTGATTCACAGCCGCCTCCTTGTACCACAGAGTACTTTCTGAGAGGAAAGTTTCTCTCTCTGAACTTTTGGAGCCTCATACTGGGTCCAGCAGAGTGATCAGCCGATGTTGGGGCAAGCCACAGGGGCATGGCTTTGGTTTTCTGAAAACGAGGATGTCCCAAAAAGAGTATGGAGTACTGTTTGAAAAGACAGCGACCTTCCTACTACTGGCGGGGTGGTGCTTAAAGGGTAGGTGGACACCAGTTTTCATGGGTTGCTAAAGAATAGGTTGTCTCACTCTTGGCCCTATTGACATTTTGGGCTGGATCATTCTCTGTGGCAGGGGCTGTCCTGTGTGTTTTGTGATGATTCGCAGCAACCCTGGCCTTCAGCCACTAAAAGCCAGTAGTACCCCCTCCCCAGTGGCACCAACCAAAAAGGCGTCCATACATTTAATAATTTTTGGAGCTTGTTTTTAAGAAAACACATTATGGAATAACAGCATGTTATGTTGTGAATCCTTTTTGTCTCGGGGAAGAAGAATTTAGAGAAGTTTTAGCTATTTAAAATGAGTATGAGTGGCTCAGTGGGTTAAGCGTCTGCTTTTGGCTCAGGTCAGGATCCCAGGGTCTTGGTATCGAGCCCTGCATCGGGCTCCCTGCTCAGTGGGGAGTCTGCTTCTCCCTCTCCCTCTGATCCTCCCCCTGCTTGTGCTTTCTCTCTCAAATAAATAAATAAAATCTTAAAAAAAAATGAGTATGAAAATCTCAGAAAGTAATATATGACCCATGGGTATTTAATATCGGTAGCCAGTATTTGTTAGAGATGTGCTTTACAAGCAGGTTTCAGAAATTCTCACAGCCACCTTATGCAGTTAGGGCCCTTTTGTTAGATGAGGAAGCGGGGCAGAGAGGTTGCGCAAAGGGTAACATGTTGAGGACAGAAATTCCCTTCTTCGAAATAAGGTGGAGACGGAAACTCAGAAGCGAACATACCCAGGATCACTGATGGACTTTATTGGGCCTTGAAATTCCGTTCCTGTAGGTTTGGATGAGGGGCATACATCTCCCACCTTAGGGCAGATCCACTGGAAAACAAGACCATAGCAGTGGAGCTCAAGAAAAGGTTACAGTTTTCCTCTAGTCTTTAGACTTCATGGCTCTCTGGGTGCTTATCCAGCTGCGGGCTGCCCTAACCCGAACGGTCACGTTGGAATGTGACCCCTGCTACTGCATGCTGACCATTGTTTGCCTCTGCCCTGCTGCCCTTCCAGGGCCCTGCTCCCACCTGTCTACGATTGGAAACCTGCCACGGCCTCCCTCTGCAGAAGCCTGGACTGGAGGGCAATAGGCCGACTTCTGACCCATCGGTGGGACACAGATTTACAGCACATTGGTCCATTTTATCTGGTGAACCGGGGAGTTCCCTTCAGTTGTTTTGGTTAGCTCAAAGCAAAAGCTTTTACTTACTGAGTGCCTGCTCTTTGCCAGGCCCAGTACAAGTGCCTGAATATTTCCAGCTGGCAAGAATCAAAATAGCATCCAGTGTCCCAAACTTGATGGGTGTTGGAAGCCCTACTCCTTACTTCTCACTTAGCCCCTAATGTTTGCTCTTTCTTATTATGGAGTAATAGAGCATACAGGATAAATAGGGAATAACAGAATTTGCACCCGTGTTCCTGTGCATATCTTCACATTTTACTGAAAGAAATGAATTATTACAAATAAAATCAAAGCCACCTGCCTGTACGACCCTTCCTGGGACCTTTCCTATCTTGCCTCCCCCCTCCTGCACTACCCCTCCTGCTGGGGGGTGGGGGGTAGCCGCTGTCCTCAGTTCTGTGTTTATCACTACCTTGTGCATTTTTATATTCTTGCTTTATAAGTGTCAGTAACTTCACATCTTTTATATTAAACTTTATGTATAAAAAATGGAGTCCTCAATCATGCTTTTATTTATTTATCTATTTATTTATTTGCAAGATTCATGCTACAGAGTGCTTTGTCTCTGGTCTGAGTTTGGAGTGTTGCATAAATAGGTTTCTGAACTTACTTAAAAAGAATAGTCATCCCTAGGTTGATTTAGAATTAAATTTCTCTTGCAGTCTTGCATGGAAGTTCAAGAAACTGACTGTTTGGAAATGGAACCCCGTGGATAAATGCAGCTTCTATCCTTCTGTTCTAATGCTGTCGAGTGCTCCTTTTTTTGGCGAAGTGAAAATTTTGATGGCTGTTTAGGTAATCTTCAGGTCCCGCCGTTGAAACCGTGCCATGTGGACGTGAGAACATGCCCTCACGTATTGACGAGAGCACCCACAGGGAAGTTTCCACAGGAATATACCTAGCACATAGGCTACGATATATCCACATTCGTTTTTACTAGAATTTCCCAAACAGTACTCCCGATGTGCCTGTTCCAGCTTCTGCTAACACCTGTGTGAGCGGTTTGGTTGCTCCAGACCCTTGACCTGATAACACTCCTTTCTTGCACATAACAGACTTAAAACTATTTGAAGGGTCTGAACTATTCTCTCACTGTGGCTCCTAATACTTTTTTTTTTTTTTTGAGATTAAAGACTGTGTAATATTTAACAAAGTTCAAATTGACTTTTTTCTTTATTTTCCCAGATCAGAAAATAACGGTTTAAATATTAGATTAGTGTGGATTTTTATGACTTTAGTATTTGCACAACTTCTCATGCAGAATCCAGGTAGGCCTTTAATTGTGAAGCTGTGTGGTATTGCTTTGACATCGGCTTTCGGGTCTCTCTCTTTCTGGGACTTCCCTTCCTCCTTCCTCCCAATTTCTGATTCTCCTCGCCAGGGCAAACTGCGCCTAATGCTGGCCCTGCAGCTACTTCGATCCCTCCCGCAGCCCGTGTCCACTCCTCCCCCTCCTTGTATATGGGTGCCCACCAGTGCAGGGCGAAGTGTCCTGTGATTAATGGAAGCGCTGCAGGAGTTCTGTTGAGCGCTCTGAGGATGTCCGTAGGGCTGGAAGACATAGTGAGACTGCCTTGGAGGGCTAAGTGGATAGCACTTCCTACGGCTGAGTTGTAACCACATGGGGTAGTTAGCTGCGTATGGGATAATCGAGGCAAAGATGGCAAGAGAGACTTCCTAATCTTTACGTATAAAAAGGAAACATAATTATATTAATCTTTGTTTATATTTTTAATGTGTCCCTGCCTTTCAAATTAGAGACATACCTACTATTGATCGATTGGTTTTAAACTTGGTACAAAGTACTCTCTATCGTGCAGTAAGTATGTCGTAGTTTTGTGATTTAATGAACAGGGTATATCCAAACCAACTTCGCAGCCAGAGAATTGGACGAGAACATAAAAATCTGTATACTTAATGTATGCATTTTTCTTGAAAAGTTAAGCTGATGATGGAGATTTGTGGAGCCTAGAAACTAGTTGGCTCTCCCCTCCTCCCAGATCCACTTGATAATACTTCAGCCACAATGCCCATTTTAATGGAAATGTGCGGTCTTTAGAAGAACCTAGAATGTGTATTATTTAGATTTTACTGGACAAGACAAGTGGGATTTGTTTCTTCTACTCCAGTTATCAAAAAGATTAACCCTTTGCCCTCTACATTCTAATTGTAACCGTTCGGAAACAAAGGGGTTGTTTGTACAAGATAGCTGAAAAATTGAGGCTTTATGCCAAGTGGAATGTTTCTCGGTTGAAGGAGGTAGCAATCATTGCACACATTTTTTTTCTTGTGTTGCAGGCGTCTGTAGATGCTTCTGGTGAAATCGCATTATGCAAGACTGGATTTCCTGAAGATGTTTACAGTGCAGTCTTATCACAGGATGTGCACGAAGGACAGCCTCTTCTCAATGGTACTATCTCAAAAGATATATTTGTACATACAGTGTCTATGCTCTTGAAACAAATTAGCCATTAAAAAGTCTCTAAATCATCCCTACTGTATAACAAGTATGAATTTTTCACAATCACTATAATGAGACTGTAGGGACTTTATTTTAGGATTACAGAAGAGCTTATGAATCTCTTATGTACATAATTGGAAGGCTCCTAATCTCTTGAAAACTTCCGATTTCTTCCATTTTTAATTTCTAGTAGAAACCATTATGTAATTAATTTTTAGTTTTTCTGCACATATTTTACTTATTTTTGAAGGATATTTGCCAAATATCTGATTCTAATAGTTTTGGGAATTATTTACAGCAAAAATCCACTTAGTATTTTGAATTAAAGAAATAAAGAAATATTTATGATATTATCTTTGATAAAACACATAAACTTTAATATTTAGCTAAATTATAATAAACGACTTAGCAGGTTAAATCTTGAGGCAGGAGCATGAGATCCATATTTTTGTTATGACATTGTTTATAGAAATTATTAGATAGCTAATTTATCTGTTAACGTATGTGAATTTCGAATATAGACACATCTCCTTTTTAAATGTGGCTCAAGTTCATTGTGGTCATCATGCCAGTAAATCTAGATAAAACCTGAGATAAAACTTTGCTATCCTAAGCAAAATTGAAAGCCCCTTCCTTTATCTCTAATTGAAAGCAAAAAAAAAATTTGGTTGGTAGTATTTTCATGGACTTATTTATCATTACACAAAATGTCATTGAAATGTGAAAGCAAGAAGAATTGATTAGTGAGTTGTATTTAAATTGTTATTCCCCACAAATCGTGCATATCTCTAAGGCTGTTTTAGAGAGCTCCTTTTAGAAAATCCGTGCAGCCTCAACTAATTAATTTACACAGGGCTCTACCACACAGCCTTAACTGAAGTGTCTCTGCAGCACTGACAAACCTTGGTGGTATGATACTTAAGACCATAGGCAGAGGACTTTGAAATGTAAATGGCCTCTTAGCTACTATGGTTCTTTAGTGCAAGATTATCATTTTATTTTCATTTCCATTCTAATTGTGATTTGCTTACACCTATGTATTCTTTCTGAAGTTGATTTTTTTCTAAAGACTTCTTTCTGCCCTTGCCTTATTTCATGGTATTTTAATGAGTAAGTGTTAAATTAGTCTGGCTCCACACTGAATTGCTCAGCTAGTAGGTCATGGTTGACACGGTAGAGGTTTAATTCAAATCAAATCACAAGTGTAGATTTTGAGTCTTGGGGTTCATTTTCTTTAGATCTGTGAATTATTATGTGGTATCCTAGGACCTATGTGACCAGTAAATATTATTCGAATACTGAAAAAAATGTATCGATGACGTTTCTCTAGAATAACCCCGAGGAAAAAAAATGTCAGTGGAATTTGTTGCATTTTTGCAATTTATTTCTGAGATTCATTTTTAAATGGATACATCTTTCTCCCAGTCTCTTTTCGTAAGAGCTTGTTGAAATTTGCTGGTTACAAATCAACACACGGTCTGTCATTAAAAACCCCGGATTTAAGATGAAGTACATTGGCACGTGGAATGGTTTTGCAAATGAAAGCCTGTTTTCTAATTATTAGATAATGCCGGTAAGAGTAGAAATTGGGCGTGGTTGCTTGCCAGGGTCTTTTTAGTATAACCTAGAAACGGATTTTGCTAGAGTTGTAAATGTGAAAGACTGAAACGACTTTTGACTTTGTGCCCTAGCCGTCAGTGAGAGAAGCATGTACCGCAGTCTGCGACAGAACTTCATGCTTCTGTACACCCAGTTACCTTCTCTATCTTGAAGCTTCCCCCCCAAACTATTTCTCTCATGCCGCACCATTACTTTTCTCTTTATCATTCATAGAATATGTGAAAGGCCAAAATATTGGTTAGAGAAAAAGGTGTTTTGGAGTGAGGAAGAAAACTTACACAGGCTTTTGTGAAATATCCACTTTTTTGTTTTGTTTTTTTAGCAAGAGTGTTGTCACCAGTATGTTTCCTTTGGAGAATTGTTATTTAGAAGGATTCTACATTTTTTACCTCTTACGTCTTTTTGGAGTCTTTAGTGGGATAATAACCCAAAGATACATCTATACCCTGAATCCAGATCCCATGCCCTGACTCTGTTCATGAATTCTGTGCCCTGCAGGAAATTCGTTACCTTGCTCGTACTAAATCTGGAAGGGATCTATTGCTAGGCCCACCTTTTGTCAAGTTCAGTGGTCTACGGTGTTTAAGGAAAGAAGTAATTGTACATAAAATATGTACAGCAATTCTCTAAGGCATTTGCTTCACGGCAAGGTCTGCTGTATTAAATTTAGAGTTCACAGCAGAGTCCGCAAGCCTACTGAAATCATAACTCCTGACTCTTGATGCTTCCTCTGATTTCCCGCTGGTGACATCTGGGGAGAGGGCAGTCCAGCCATATGTATAGTGGTTTCATAGGATACATCCCTGGCACGCTAGTCCTTGTACCAGACTTTGACATTTTGATGTAGAGGTGTCACGCGTGCTGGTTATTTTTCAGACAACAAAACACCATAATCTTTGTGAAAGTGCTTGGAGAACATTAAGCATGAGATGGAGATCTAAGCTGGTATTGGTCATGTTAGCGAAGCTAGGTAGAAGAAGCATAGAAATGCCAAAGCTAGGCCGTAGCGCGGAGAGCATCTTTTCCTTCCATCTGCCTTTTGTTTTTTGCTGTTGTGATGAATTTCATAGGAAGAATGGACCCAATGAGCTAGTTCGGTCCCTCCAGTTTCTCCTCCGGTTGTCATCGGTATGTCTTCTCTAAAATCATAAAGAAGACAAATGTATTTTGTGATCGGCCTTTACATTTCATGTGATACCATGTTGAATATTTGCACTCTTTTGAGACTAGTTCAGAATTTAAAAATGGCCGTGTAGACCTTTGTTCCATTTTGTAAGCAAACCCAGATTTTGCTTAACTGGGCCTCTATTTTTGCACTTCCAGGTTGTTCCCAATTTTTCTCTCTTACATAGAGTGCTGCTATGGAGATGCTTTTTTAGAGAACTTTGATTTTTCTTCAGGGATATTTTTTAGGGGGATTTATACTCAAAAGGAGAATTACCAGGCCAAAGAGAACGTAGACTATTGACGGAATTTTTTTTTTTTTTTTTTTACATTTTTGTAGGACACTTCCTTCCAAGGCTGAACGTTAGTTCTTTTCTACATCCTCATGACCATTTAATTCTATAATAGTTTTCATTTTTCTGTTTCCCCTCGAGTGAAAAACATTCCTTTTTTTATCCTGTGGTTATTCTCTGCTTGCCTTTATAAGTTAGGATCCATTGTAACATGTTGAGGTACTCATTTTTATCTTGCATTTTTCTCTTCCGTTTTAAAAGCCTTTATTACAACCCCCCTCATTTTACAGATGAGCAAATTGGAGCTCAGAGAGATTTTAGGCTTTTCCTGTGATTATACAGCTCTTTAGACAGTTAGCTGCAGATCTGGACTTAGAACCCGGGTTTTCTGATTCCTAATTTAATCCCGATGATGGCGATGATTAAAAAACAAAACAAAACATTATGGTATAACCCAGGAAAGAGTGAGAGCTAAGGAGAGCTAGCCTAACTGGCCAGGTGTCTTAGGACAAGTTCATCGTAGAGCTGGTCTTCTTTATTCCCACTTCACACCATGACTCGTGTGTTACTGGACATATCTGGGAGTTGGTGACTATGGGGCAACCAAAGCTCCCTATAATTAAAAAAGACATTTCAATTATTGTCACCATTCGTATTTTGTGCATACTTGTTTACAAGCAGCAAACTTTAGGGCTTTGGAAAATAATATTTAGTCTTTAGTATTTAACTTCTACTCCGCTGGACTAGAAAAAATCTGTGGTGGTAGCGTATTACCTGGAAGTAAAGTAACTGCAGTCATAAATTTTCATTTTGTCACCAACAGTGTGTCTGACACTGTGAAATAACAACCACACAGTGACACGGCAGAGAGGATGCAGGCTGTTCTTCATGTGGATGTCAAGAGTGATTTTCCTGTGTGTTGCACATTGGTGGTCTGCGTGCTTAGACATTTCACTAAGTAAACTCCTCCAACTCTGGTCAACATAAATAGCAACCTGCAATTACCAAGAATATTTTCAGTAATCCATTTATACTCACCAACTCTGGGCAGGACATGATGATTATTTTCAACTGGAGGGAATTTGATTTAGATTAGTTTACTTACTGATTGAAGCTTGCCTGCATTTACAAGCTCGGGGGAAGCTGTAGCGTATGGTATCTTTAGATGACAGTACCAAAATATTTTTTATTAGTTTAGCAGGACTTTACAACGACACTACTTCTTTTTTTAAATAACATGAGTACTTTGGTGTATGTGTTACTGAATTGGGAAGCCATCTTTATTTTAGCTCGCTGCGTTCAAGGCTTGTATTGAATTGTTGTGAAAACCTTGGGTTTGTTTTAAATTCTTTTTTTATTTTGACACATATTTTTTTGGTATTAAATGTGGAGATGTTTTTAAATATTTGAAAGGTAGGTCTATACACATTGTATTTATACAGTTGGCTAAGCGCTTGAACTTTACTCATTTCCGATGATTGGGGGAAAAGGCCGTAGGTACTGAGATTGTTCTCTTGGATATTATGATAAGCTCTAAGGAGTTACAAATGAAATGCAGCCCTTTGGATTCTCAGGGGTGGAGACCTTGTTTTAATACCGCGAGGCAGTTTTTTTTTTTTTTTAAGAGCAATTAAGTATGTAATAAGATCAACATAAGAACTAAAAAATTTCATCCTTGTTTTCATCATCTCATTTAGACTTTGATACCTGGAATTTTTTATATCCCTTTTGATGTATTTTAGGTCCATTTTTCTTAATGCAATGCTGCCAACCAAGATAAGCCAGTGTGAGTGGTTACTTTTTTTTTTTTTTTTAAGTCCTTTTACAGTTATTTATAGCCTTCAGTGATTTGGAGTAGGTGAGGCCTACTGTCTCACAAACTTACAACCAGGTCTGTGTTGAAGACAGTAAGTAAGTCACAGTTCACGTAGGCAAACATATTAGCAAGCAGGCACCCAGGTGGTTTAAAATCTGTCCTTCCAAGATCCAGAGAGCCCCTTTCTCACTGTCCCTTGGATTTTCTAGTAAACATCTCGTGGGGGATAGAAAATAGACATACTAGGGGCACCTGGGTAGATCAGTCGTTAAGCATCTGCCTTCGGCTCAGGTCATGATCCCAGAGTCCAGGGATTGAGCCCCACATCAGGCTCCCTGCTCAGTAGGAAGCCTGTTTCTCCTTTTCCACTCCCCCTGCTTGTGTTCCCTCTCTCGCTGTCTCTCTCTGTCAAATAAATGAATAAAATCTTAAAAAAAAAAAAAAGAAAATAGGCATAGTAAATACATAAAATTTACTGTATGTTAGACAGTGTAAATGCTATGGAGAAAAGTAATGCAGAGAAGAGAGATAGGGAGAATGTGTTGTTCTGGAGTTTAAATAGGATGCTTAGGGGAGGCATCACTGCATAGGAGATAATTGAGTAAGAACTGATGTTGGAGGAGATGGTCCAGAGCCATAGATATATATGGGAAGAGCATTCAAAATAGAGCAAACATCAAGTGCAAGGGCCCTGAAGCAGGAGTGTGTTTGGGATGTTGGTGGAGCAGCAAGGACCCAGGTATGATCTGTGAGGAAAGAAGGGGCAGAGTAGTCAGGGATGAGGTCAGATAAGGTTAGAGCAGTAATGGACCACACTGTGAGGGGCCTTGTAGACCGCTGTAAGGACTTTGGCTTTTACTATGAGGAGGTAAAAAGCTATTAGAGAGCCTTCAACAGAAGAAAGACATGATCTGACTGACAAAATGGCATCATTCTGGCTGTCGTGTTGAGAAAAACCAAAGGGGATAAGACGGGACAAGGAGACCTCTTAGGAGACTAGTGATAATGTCGGTAAGAGAAGATGGCAGCTTGGACCAAAGCAGTAGAAGTAAGAGAAGAGGTTGGATTCTGAATATCTTAAAAAATAATTTATTGACGTGAAATTCACATAACATAAACTTAACCATTTTAGTGTGAACCATTCAATGAATTTAGGACATTTCAATGTTTTACAACCACCATCTCTATCTAGTTTCACATCGCTTTCATCACTTAAAGGAAAACCTCTTCTCCATTAAGATTTTTCTCCCAAATCATCCTCCCCCACCCAGTCCCATAAACCTTTTGTATGTGGCTTCTTTCACTTAGTGTCATGTTTTGGAGGTTCACCCACATTGTAGCCTGTGTCAGTACCTCATTCCTTATCATGGCCAAATGGTACTTCATTGAATGTATATAAATTTGTATATGGTTTACCATTTGTCTGTAAACTATTTACTCATTCATTGGTTGATGGACATTGGGGTGTTTTCACCTCTTGGCTATTTTGAATAGAGCTGGTAAGAACATGTGTGTACATAGACTTTTTGAGTACTCGTTTTCAGTTCTTTTGGGTATATATCTGGGAGTGGAATTGAGGGGTCATATGGTAATTCTGCATTTAACTTTTTGAGGAACTGCCAAACTGTTTTGCACAGCAGCTGCACCATTTTGCATGCCCAGTGGCAATATACAAGGATTCCAGTTTCTCCACGTCCTCGCCAACACTTGTTATTTTCCATTTATTTTTATTTCTTTTTTTTAAAGATTTTATTTATTCATTTGAGACACAGAGATACAGAGAGAGAGAGCATGAGCAGGTGGAGAAGCAGAGGGAGAGGGAGAAGCAGGTTCCCCGCTGAGCCAGGAGCCCGATGCGGGGCTCTATCCCAGGACCCTGGGATCACGACCTGAGCCAAAGGCAGATGCTTAACCATCTGAGCCACCCAGGTGCCCCCAAACTTGTTATTATCCATTTATTTTTATTGTAGCCATCCTAGTGAGTGCGATGTGGTACCTCTTTGTGGTTTTGATTTGCATTTCCCTAATGACCGCTGATATTGAGTATCTTTTCATATGAGTCATTTGTGTCTCTTCTCTGGAGGAATGTCTGTTCAAGTCCTTTGCCCATTTTTAAATTGGGTTGTTTGTTTTTTGTCCTTCATTTGTCGGAGTTCCTTATATATTTTGGATACTAGACCCTTAACAGATACATGATTGACAAAGATTTTCTCCCACCCTCTAGGTTGTCTTTTCACCTTTTTGGCAATGTCCATTTATGCACGAAAGTTTTTAACTTTGATGAAGTCCAATTTATCTATTTATTTTCCCCTCTTGTTGCTCTTGCTTTTGGTGTCATACCTTAAGAATCCATTGCAGAATCCAAGGTCATAAAGATTTCTCCGTTGTTTTCTTCAAAGATTTTTTATGGTTTTAGCTCTTTTGTGTAGGTCATTGACCATTTTGAGTTAATTTTTGTTATGTAGTGTGAGATAGAAGTCTTAGTTTATTCTCTGAATCTGTTTTGATAATAGAGCTGATGGGATTTGATGGCTTGGATGGATGGTGTGTAAACAGAGTCAAGGATGACTATTTGATAATTTTGTCCGAACAGTGGGAAGGATGTTAGTCACTGTGATGGGGAAGATCAGGAACTTGGTTTGCCCCTATGGAGAAGAGTATCAGAGATGTCAAAGGGACATTTGAATATAGGTTTGTGGTTCGGTGGCATAAGCTGGGCTGCAGAATGGGAAGTACTAAGTGTATAAACAATAAGTAGAACCAGGATTCAGGTTGAAGTCACTAAGGAGCCCAGTGTGAGAAGTAGAAAACCAACGAAAGTAAAGAAATGGTTTCGTATGACGAATTTGAGCACTCCAGTGTTTGGAAGTCAGGATTAAGAGGTGGAGTAGAGACTGAGAAAGAGTGACCAGGGAGGTAGGATAAAAATCAGTAAGGTATGGTGTCTCTGGAGGCATGTGAGGAAATGTGTTAAAGGGAGGGCCTAATCATCTGTGCCAGATGCTACTGTGAAGGATCAACTCGGGGATGAGGACTGGAAGTTGACCATTGATTCCACAACATGGAGTAACTGGTGTCTTTGATTTGGGTGTGTTCAACAGTCAGGTGGAGGCGGGAAGCTGGATACAGATTGAGTTTTCCTTTAAAAGGAAGAAGAGAAGTTAGGTGGTGGTTGGAGAGAGAAGCGGGGTTAATTGAGGATATTTTTTAAAGAAGGGAGTGACAGGTTTGCACGATGATGGGGTACAGACTCCAGTGTGGGGGGGTGATGGTGCTGAAGAGAGGAGCTAATTGCTAAGACAATGTCACGGAGTAGACTAGAGAAAGGAGATCAAGTGGGACTTAGAAACCTGTATTTATGACAAGCTCCACAGATGTTTTTATGTACCTGCATTTGGGAACCACTCTAACACATTTTGTTGAGTCACTCCTAAAATGGTTTAAAATCCTTCATTTCAGCTTGATGATTTCATGTCAGCAGAAGGTTTGCTCTACAGAAATGGCAGATAGGATAAAAATGAAACCCTTGTGGTGTTCGATGATGTAAACAGTGTTTTCATTGCTGTAGCATCCTTGACAGATGGTTATCCAGTTTCTGCAAGAATACCACTGCTGCTCCCTCCCCCCAAACGAGGAGGAGATCCCTCCCTTACAAAGTCTGCTCCGTCTTTGGAGAGCTCTAACTGTTAAAAAGTGGTTTCTTAAAAAGTTTAACTGGAGCATATGTTCCTAAAATTCTTACCCACTGGTGCCTGTCTGATTTCTTGGCACCGTACAGAACAGCAAGTATATTCTCTTATGCTCCGAGGTCATTCATTTCATCGTTTTTCATTCAACAGTATTTTTGAGCATTTGTCATATGTCAGGCCTTTTTCAAGGAGCAGGCAGTGGTGGTCAACAAGACAGGCGAAAGCCCTGTGGTAGGAACCTACCATGTAGCGATCCTTCGCATCCCTGAGCGTAGTCACCTTGGCTCCTTCAATCTGGTCTGCCACAGGCTGAACATCACATGGTTTCCTGTGGTTTCCTCGGTGGTGTTTGGGCATTCTGGCCAACTCCTTCTTTTCAGTAGAGGAAACTGGGTTCCCGCCACCACTGAACTCATTCCTTCTGTGTCCTGCCCACGCCGCAGAGGCGTTCTTGCCTTTGAAGTGGATGCGGCCCTTCCAGCGCAGCCCAAGGTGGACTTGGCATTGTTTCCTGCTGCGTGATTCTGTTGGCTTCTGTTAAGACCGTGGTTAACTAAAACTCCTGGGTCTTTTTCAGATGAACTGCTTACCATCTTGCACTTGTAAAATTGATTTTTGAACTCAAATGTGAGACCTGTAAGTTGATTCTTTTTTCAAAAAGGCCCTCGTTTCAACATCATCTGGAGACCCCACTGGCAACCCAAACACATAGTAGCCTCAGAAATCAATGCCGGTACTTACTTTAAATCCTCATTTGAACAAAGGGTGTACGATAACATCTACAAGTTTCAGATGACATAAGCTGCCAAATCGATGGGAGTAAACCACACACACACACACACACACACACACACACACACACACTTTAAATTGTTAAATAACCAAAAAGGGGTTAATGAGTTTCAGCCTACAGCAACTTCAAGAGACATATTAAGACTATATTTCAGTTCATGGCCTACAATTTTCTTAAATAAGATTTCTTAACATCAGGCAATGGAGAAAAGGCCTATTGTAGATGCATGAAGGTATAAATAACAAGGGATTTAGATCACCCCAGTTACTACTGTTTCAGATTCCTGCTGAAAAATGAATTTCATTAACTTTAACAAAAGGTAAAAAATGATCTGTTTTCAAGAATGCATATATCTTTCAAAGCACATCTAAGTTGCTACCAAGTCTCTTTTTCTTCTTGAGGACTTTTATGTCAGTAAACGGTTGTGCCCTAAACTGATAGAACATATAACAAAGGTGAATCCATTATGGCAAATTCATTACATTTGCAAATTGAGCACTATTGGGGGAGGCCTTCAGTAACGTCGTGTTTTGAATCTTATCTCTGTAGGAGTTTCAGGTTTACTTCTTCAGTTGTTCTTTGTTGAATCTTTTATAGATCACTCTGGTTGGGGTTTGTTCACTCGGAAGGGAAAGTCACTGTCCCCTTGACCTGTTATTTTTCCTTCTTCCACGTGGATGAATTTCCTTTTATGGATGCTATACTTTGCTGTTGTTTTGGGGGAAAAATGTCTTTTGGCTTTTTTCCCAAGTGGAATCATCTTTGATGCTAATATTCATAATCTGAGTTGTATCAAGAATGAAACTGAGAATGCCAGCCACTTTTGAAGATGTGTGTCCTTACACCTGGTCGTGCGTTCCCGGTGTCCCCCTGTAGGAGCAGATGGTTCTTTGTGACAATGCGTCCTCTCACCTCGTTTTGAGATTTCCAGCAGTATGAGGGAGTATCCCTTTATGAAGAGAACTCATCAGATTTCAATCCGACTGCTTAAATTGACGGTTACATAGTTCTGTGCTGTGTCTATGCTTTTATTATTTCCAGTTTAACTTCTGTTGCTGGTGTCTATATTAAAAAGTGCAGGCAATCACTCTAACAAAGTGCTCTTGTTTTAACTTTTTTTAAGCCAATATCATTGGCCTTCAGATTTTGGGGTGCTTGAGAGTTCCCCTGGGAGGAGCTTGTTAAAATTCAGGTTCCAAGGCCTACCCTAGATTTTAAGGTCTTAGTCCTAAGAACACACATTATTACAAGTGAACTCCAGGTGATTCTAATAATGGTGGTTTTCTACCAAACGGACATAGTTGGATTTCGTGTGTATTTCCATGACAGAAACACAGATCAGATGGAATTTTAGAGGTATCATATTTTGGAGGTTGTCTCTTACCTCCTCTTTCTTGTTTTTTGTTTTGTTTTGTTTTGTTTGTTTGTTTAATATAGAAGCCTACTTTCTGTCTTCAGACAAATACTATCTGCATTTAAAATAGACATTGGTGACACCTTTGTTCATGTTAATGATTGATCAGGACATATCTATATACACTATAATTACATTTCTGTTTATTTTAAAATATCTTGATACTTATTTCACCAGATGCTCAAATAAGGAGACTAGTAAATTCTAGTATAAGTGTGAATAAATAGACTAAGATTCTGCACTTACCTGGTTAAAAAAAAAAAATTATGGCAAAGAAAATGGTTCATAAGTTCTACTTCCAGTTATTCCTAGTGCTGAAATCTCCTCCTTTCTGGCTGCTTCATTTACTTGCTGATATTATGGTTTAACTAAAGGACTTTCTGTCCGGAGGGGAAGCACTGGTATATTGCATTTGATTTTCCTCTGACATCAGCTGGCCTTCCTGATGTTCTCCTTTCGTATTGGCACTTGACTTGATTTAGCAGATTGTCGAACTACATTTTATTTTTCTTTAAGATTTTATTTATTTGTTTGAGAGAGAGAGAGAGAGCGAGGGCCTGCACGAATGGGGGAGAGGGAGGGGGAGAAGCAGGCTCCCCGGTGAGCAGGGAGCCTGAAGCAGGACTCCATCCCAGGCCCTTGAGGTCATGACCTGAGCCAAAGGCAGACACTCAACCAACTGAGCCACCCAGGCGCCCCTTGAATTACATTTTAAAACCTTACAAAAAAGGGTCAGTTCATTATTACTTTGCCTTTTATTTTAGAAATTCACTTGAAATGAACTACTCTGGATTAGCAGGCATTATGAATTTAAGAAAGTGTTGATATGGAAATTTCCAGAGCCTGGCATGGCTTTGTGTTGTATATGTTTCTTCCACAAATATTTGTTTCCTGGCATGTATAATGAAGTCAGTGTACATTGCCTTGGAAAACGTCAGTGCCCAGCTCACACTTACTAGTTGTGGTGGTGGGGAAAATAGTCACAATCTGTGGGGATCATTTAAATGATAAATATTTCTGTGTAGAATCTCTGTGTGGTTTTCAAGGCCAGAAAGAATGGGCCACCTTAATGAAATGATGAGAGAAAAATCTCAACAGCACTGAATATTTGTTCTCCTAATTCCTTTGTGAAATTAAATCCTGCAGATTTTCACATTCTGCGTCTATGTAATTATTCCTTCAGTTCAGTCACTTAGATCTGCGATGACATCTTTTGTTGACTTGTCATCTATTCTGTTGATGCTGAAGACATTTAGTAAAGCGTCTTGTTGCATTTATGTTGTAGGAAAATGGTCCCTTATGAGGTAAGCTCACACTAACTACTCAAACTGAGAAAGCTCTGGTACGGGATTGTCACTGCACTAATGATCCGCAAATTAGCAGAAAGCATGAATTCCAGTCCACATTAGTGCCCCCTTGTCCGACGTTTGGTAGTCTTCCCTTCAAATGTCCTAATTGTTTAATGCATCTCAAATAGTAATTGTAATTTATCATTTTCCAGGCAGCCGTTTAAAGAAACTAGGCAATTAAGAACAGATGCATCTTTTATTTCGCTGGTTATTCATATAGAATGTCTAGTGGGTTCAACGGGGACCTTTCATCTGGGCTGTATTGAAATTTGTGAGGCTCGCTTTACCTTTGGCATTCAGAATGGTTTTTTTATAAATGTGTTACATTTGCATAGCCTTTTCTACTTCTTCAGAAATTTAATAAATTTTATTTAGCTGCTGCAACTCTAAGTAGGACAAGGGGGTGCAGTGGGGGTGTGTGGTGGGGGACATTTCTATTTTCGTGTAATGAAACTGAGTTCACAGAGGTGAAGTGATTCACTTAGAATCATAAGATTAGTAAGTGGCTGAATGTGGTCTGGATATTGTCTTCTAATTTCTGTCCATTATACAGTCCTTCCCCTCAAGCCTATGAAGTCAGTGTTTCTCATAAAGGCTGGTTCTGATGAGGCATTTCATGTACCATCAGCTTCCCATCCCCCACTTGCCAGTACTCTGTTGCTTGTTTGGTGTTTTTTTTAAATCTATGTTGCCAGTGCCTGTTCATTTTACCATTCCTTTTTTCCCAAGAATGATCACAAAACCTTGCTCAGTTTCCTTGAGGTATTAGTAAGTGCCCCAGAGTTTTACCTTTTTTCCTGCCATTTTGGTCTCAACATTCTACCCAGAATACTCTTATGCCATGAATGTTTTCTCCTTAAGAAATAGCAAGTATTTTTTATGGAAGGTGCTAGAAGACAAATGTAGCCCCCGTGAAGCAGCATCTTGGTTTTACCAGACCCAGTGCCCGGCAGTTAGGGGATACAGATAGAGAGATGACTCTCCTGCTTGCCCCAGATTACTTGTTGAGTGAAGACCTGGTGTATGAGAACATGAGAGAACCAGAACCAGAAGACTGCATACAAGCAAGAGATCTCATGATTCAATAATGATGATAGATATTTAAAAAATTTATCAAGTGACTGTATGCACAAGGTCCTTGATAATAGGGCCTGGCAAAAGCGGTAATCCAGTGTTGCAGGTAAGGAAATTCAGAAGTAAGCAGTTGTAACATGATTTACCCAAGGCATACCATTAACAGGTGGTGGTACCAAGAGTTGAACCCAGGTCTGTGTGATTTCCATTCCTGTGCCCCTTCTGATATACTGTGCTCTCTCCATCGGGTGTGCCTGGAAATTCAGACCAGCGAGGAACCAGATCTGCAGGGATGACTTCATGGAGAGGCCGATGGGCTACACTTTGGAGAGTGGCAGTTTAGATAGAGGAGGAGAGATGGATAAAGGAGTATGTGAGTGGGATCAGATTGACACGGGAGGGAGATTTTTATTGGAGATTACTTAACCAAAACCGTAGACTGACGGGACCAAGTCTTGAAGGCCCTCGAGTGCCAGAGGGAGGGATTGAGTTGGCTGATGAGGTGGGAGTCTTCTAGAGCTGGGAAGGAGAATTAGGCAATCAGGAATTCTGCAGAGGACATTATGGATGGAGCTGACTCTGAAGGCTGTAAGCAGTAGGTGAATAATGCTGTGTGTGAAGTCAGTTATGTAATAGACATCATGGTGACCTCTGCTGAGAGTCCTTCCTCAGTCACTCTTTGGGTATCTACTCCTGGCAACTGCATAGAGTTCGTAACTTTAGGAGAAGCTCAGTCCTCCTCTGGTTCTAGGGAAGAGGCATCATACTCCTCTTCCTCGGACGACATTGGAACACTTGAACTGAGCTCACGTTTAAGGAAAGAAATATTGTTCCCTCTCAACTTGTGTCTAGATCTTTTGCCCCCTCATTGCCCCCATCCCCCCCACCTCCTTCCCTTTCCCTCCGTGGTTCTCACCCTCCCTGGATGGGGACAAGGAAGCAGATAATGTCAAGAGCTCTTGTTAGTCATCCGCTTCCCAGCAGAGTGGAGAGAAGGAAAGAAGCAGTTACTCAACAGCTGAATTACTATGATCCAGGGCTTTTCCTATTCCTGGGCTTCTGGTCATGTTAGCTGATAAGCCCCATCGATTGTGTAAGGCAGCATGAGATGAGTTTTCCGTTATGGGCAGTGAGTTGCATCCTAGCTGACAGTGGGTTTTGCTGAAGGTCTCAGTCAAGATGGAGCACAAACTTCATAAACTTTGGGGGAATGAGAAGCTGGTGTATGTGGTTATGGCCAGAAAGGGGAAATATCAAGGTAAGGAAATGAAAGGTGTCACTTCCATCAGGGGTCTGTGCCTTTCTGCCATGGGCCTGAGATAGTGCTCATCGCTGTGAGTGAGGACTGTGCAGCTTATTCTTCCAGTACCCTCAGTGCCTAGCGCAGTGCCTGACAAATCCTTCCTAGAACACTAGTTGGTAGATCAGATGAATGAATGCGTGGGAACAACAGTTTGGCGATTTACTGAACAGTAGGAAATGAGGTCAAGGAGAGTATCATCTATTGAGGGAATAATATGGAAATTAAAAGAAAAATGAAGTACTCAGTAACTTAGAAAGGTGGAAATGCGATGATAGTTTGTGAATTGGTGGAAAGTATCTGGGTAAAAGGAAATTTTAACGAGGCCGTAGGATCACACCGTTTTAGGCTACACAAAACTGCTTTGGGAACAATTTCTTCTTTCTCCTTAATTTTTTCTCTCTCTAAATGGACCAATTTTTCTAAATGTCTTCCAAAATATTTTGATTTTCTTGTAAGAATATATTGTAAGATAAAGTAGAAAGAAAAATTAAGGGCTTTTTCTAGGTCAGATCTTAATAGAAAATCACCATGGCATTGAGAGATGTTGCTATGCAAAGATTCTATCAAAGTGTTCCTGTAACTTGCCTAGGTGGGAAGTGAGGTGTTGTCATCAAAAACCTGCAGTGTGCTTGCATAGACGCCTTTCTAGGATCACTTTTACTCCTATGCCCTCTTTTCTTACAAAGTAGGGATGCCAAAGCCATTCAGAGTGTTAGATTTTTAAAAATTGACAGAAAATTCACTATCTGAGACTTTTTTTCTTTAGTCCATTCGGGATGCAGTAAGAGAATACCATAGACTGAATGACACGTAAACAACAGAAATGGATTTCTCACTGTTCTGGAGGCCGGGAAGTCCCGAGGGTGGCCGATCAGGTGAGGGCCAGCTTCTTGGTTCATAGACAGCTGTCTTATCCACTCTGTCCTCACATGGTGGAAGTGATGAAGGAACTCACCTTTTTTTTTTTTTTTTTTTTTTTTAATATGAGGACACCAATCCCCTTATGGGGGCTCCACCCTCATGACCTAATCACCTCCTAAAAGCCCCACCTCCAAATGCCAGGTATCAGGGAATAGATTTCGACATAAGAATTTTGGGTGGCCGCAAGTATTCAGTTGATAGCAAATTCCTAACAGAAAAGATAAATTTTAATATTTTTGAAAAACATGTGATTATATTTTAGTAGATTTGTGAAGAGGTCAGAAGAAACTTGTAATTATCACTGTCAGATACTGTAGGTGGTATTTATTGGTCCAAAATGACATTTCCTATCTCAGAATTTTGGAACTGTTTTTTGTTTTGTTTTGTTTTTGGTTATATGTCTGGTTAGCTAAGGAAATGGTATAAAGAGCCTTTTTAAAAATAAAGATTCCATTGAATGGATGAATGTGTGTTCCCATATATATGTCTGATGGTAAATGTTTCACTAACTCTTAGGGAGCTCGTTGAAATTTGGGATTATGGAAGCTTCAGTTTCTCATGGAAATTTAGTTCTTTCACTCTTCTGGAGAAGTTCTTGCTCTCACAGTCAAATTCTACTTTGGAAAGTATTGGCAGCAATACAACTCTCTACGCCCCAGAGGAGGTAACACAATTTTAGACTTTAGTCACTGGGGACGGAGCCCAAATCCTCTCCGACGGGGCTCCCTGGAAGAGGCCTGCTCAGCTGCTATGCTCACATCTTGAAGCTCTCTGTCGTGTCAGGACTTTTGCCAATGAATTCTGCCTTAGAAACCTTAGCTGGGTGTGGTGTGATTGCTTCACAGGTGTCCTAGCTGAGTAGGTAGAGAGTCACGTCCATTAGAGCACTAGTTTGCAAATCGTTATGACTGGGAAACGTTGTCAGCAGTGCATTTCACATCACAATTCTGTTTTTACATATATATGTGTTTACGTGTGTATGAATGCATGTGGGAGTGTATATAGACACACCACACATCTGTATGTCACAAGACAATATACTTACCGTGGACGGCGATGTACTCCATTTTCCATTTCATTCCATTCCAGATGATACTAATAATCTGTTCTTATATCTGCACTTTGAAAAGCATTGCCTTCACCCTGCATTCTAGGATAGGGGAAGTACTCAGCCTCAGAGACTTCTGTCTCTTTTCCAGTAGAAATGGACCTCTGATGCCTGGCTGTGATGTACCCACCCGTGCCCGTGGTCGCTCTGTTAGTGATAATACAATTCCAGAATGTTCATAATGCTTCTAATTAATATTTATTTATTGGACACTGTGTACTGGATCCGAAAATGTTTTTTTTGTGTGTGAGTTGGCACCTGTGTGCCTCACAGTCCTGTGTTAGGTGTGAACACTATGATTGTATATCATCTATTTTACAAATGAAAAGAGAGGTTCATTATTCTGCCAAGGAAGAAGCAGAGCACAGGGACACTGCTTAATGCTGCACTATTCCAAAAATTCTGCTTTTTGACCTAATAACACTTTTCTTATGAAGTTCTAAAGGTTCTAAAAATGGGTAATAATAAAGTTATATAAATTATGATTGCTGACATACAGAATCATCACTCAGTTTTCATAGTTAATACTTTATATTTTCCAAATTGTGGCCAGAACTACAGTCTTAACTGATACCCATCTGTTTTACAAATTATTGGCTGGACATTGAGAAAAATAAACTTTTGATGTATTATCTTTGGTTTATGCTTATTGAAGACATCAAGGCCAACTTCTTTCCCATATTTTTTTTCTTTTCACTTTTTTGGATAATTACTACAATCAAAGTGTATTTGCTTAAGTGTAAGTAGATAGTTTTTTATATGCAGGTAGTTAGGTTTTTCTTTATGAGCTTAAAATCTAAAGCTATGATTTAAAAGTATTAAAGCGAAGGAAGTAAATTCTTTCTAAGAGAATAGCTTTACATTAGGAATATGTCAGTCTTGGACTCGATGATGTTTTGAAAGGCAAATTATAATTTTCAGTGGAGTAGCTGTTAACCAGATCACAAAATGGCAATTCTAATGCCTGTTTGCAGGTAAAAGGGACAACAATCACATAATATATGATGCCTAGTTGTTTTGAGTAGGATGGATATGTCTGAAACCCATAAGTAAATGTCTAATGTCATTAGAGATTATGGGCGTGACCCATCTGGTGTGGGCTGCACGTGAAATTAATTTACAACTTTACTTTCGAATATAAGCAAAACAGCAACTCAGATAGGCTTTGATTTGTACCACTGGTGTATCTGCCAGAACTGAATAATAGTGTGTGTGTTGAACGTGTGGCAAAG
Organism: Ursus americanus; assembly: GCF_024610735.1. Classification (NCBI taxonomy): domain Eukaryota; kingdom Metazoa; phylum Chordata; class Mammalia; order Carnivora; family Ursidae; genus Ursus; species Ursus americanus. Next base: position 41,925,260 of record NC_142145.1, read on the forward strand.
CTCAATCTATTTATTGTGTGTTTGCGTCCTTCCGTGGGAGGCAGCCTCGTTAATAATGGGGCTAATGCTAAACCCAGTCTTCAGTTAGCGCCTTAATTCACGAATGCCATTGAGACATATTAAAATAACCCTTTGGATATTATAGTTTAGCAGTGAAGGTTCTTTGGAGGGTAGCCAAATATATGAGGAATAAATATATATATATCTGATATTTTAGGCACAGACATTATATTGTACACATAGAGTTCTTGATGCATAATCTATGAAATAATATAAGTGATAAGATTATGAGACTTCGTTTAATTTAAGAACTTTTCTAGAACCTAATTATATATTCTGGTGTGGCCGATTAAGTCACTTTAAAAAATCCACTTTAATTTTATATTTGATTATGGAAAAACCAAAGAAAAAACTACATGAGATTTCATGATAACATTTTTAAAGTATATCAAAAGTGTGGGGTGCCTGGGTGGCGCAGTCGTTAAGCATCTGCCTTCGGCTCAGGGCATGATCCCAGTGTTCTGGGATTGAGCCCCACATCAGGCTCCTCCATTAGGAGCCTGCTTCTTCCTCTCCCACTCTCCCTGCTTGTGTTCCCTCTCTCACTGGCTGGCTCTCTCTGTGTCAAATAAATAAATAAAATATTTAAAAAAAAATAAAAATAAAGTGTATCAAAAGTGTAATAATGAGTTGCGTACTCCATTTAGTTGTTAGGGGTGTCCTGGCATACTCACCAAACAGTTTCAGTGTTTCCTTTAGTTGTGTGTCCTGGGAACATTGGAGGTGTCCCAGGATGGCAGCTAACTAGTCATCAGTCATTTCTTTATTTTCTCTTTCATTATCTAAAATATTTGTTCCTGAGCATTCTTTTAGGATTACAAGTTACTGGGTAATAGTTCAGCTTGGCAAAATATTTGAGCACCATCCTCTTTGGCCAGCATCACCAGACACTTTGATGCCTAAGCACATAGGGCTTCGCAATATACTAGCCATACAATTAGCTGAGTTCATGTGTATATATGGAATGAAAGAGGAAATGTGACACATTTTTGTTCCTTTGTGAAGTAATTTTCTGATTGCATGTGTACTATAATAGCCTTGAAGGACTTGTAAGCAGTAGGGCAGCACTGTCTCCAACCATAATTAAACCCCACTTTTTTTTTTTTTTTTTAGATTTTATTTATTTATTTGACAGAGACAGCCAGCGAGAGAGGGAACACAAGCAGGGGGAGTGGGAGAGGAAGAAGCAGGCTCCTAGCTGAGGAGCCTGACGTGGGCCTCGATCCCAGAACGCTGGGATCACACCCTGAGCCGAAGGCAGACACTTAACGACTGCACCACCCAGGTGCCCCAAACCCCACTTTTTTTCCAGATCTAGTTCTAGCTATATATAATTGTATATATATAATTGTAGTAAATTTTCTTCTCTTGGCATGACTTAAATTACTGTATCGTAATCAGTCTTTGTGCTCTGTTAATATATTATTTTCCTTATTAAAAAGAGGAATGAGCATTATTTTGAGAAGGTTAAATAAAATCTTAAGTGTGTTTTTGAATATATGTTGAATACTTGTTGACTATTGTTCAGGAAAAAGTATTTTTCCCTTACTTGAGGGCCTTGCTTTTGGTTGCTTCCCAAACTTCAGATAAGGCTATAATAACCTGTCACTATGGCTACCAGAATTTAAATTTGCTGTTATTAAGGGGAAGCTTATAAATTCCCAAGGCCCTCAAAAGTTGAATCCATCAGCTAAATCCCTACGTGCTCCTCTGGGAACTGGGGGAAAGCCCTGTAGATTTTAGTGTTGTTCCCTCCATATCAGCGTGGAGGATTTGGATGACTTGCCAATTTTTTTTCTATACAAAAGAAGATGATTTAATAAGTAACAAAACTTAATCTTTTTTTTTTTTTTTTTTTTTTTTTTTTTTTTTTTTTAAATAACACAGTTTCTCTTTGAGCTATCTCTCCCTCATGCTGCTGCTGGAATTCTTTATACAAGGCATATATTTTGTCTGTCTCCTGCCCAAGGACTCACAGTGGGCCTACATGGGCCCCCAGTGCCTTGAGGAGAAAGTCTAGCCACTTGGGCCTAAAGTAGAAGGCCCTTTCTTGCAGGGTCTGGCCCTGGAGCCTGCCTCTGCAGCTTCTTTGCCCTTTAGCCCTTGTGGACATTCTGGGCTCATTTGTGGAACTGTTATTGTTTTTTTAAGATTTCTTTATTTGAGAGAGACAGAGAGAGGAGAAGCAGCCTCTCCACTGAGCTGGGAGCCCAATGTGGGCTCGATCCCAGGACTCCGGGATCATGACCTGAGCCGAAGGCAGATGCTTAACCGATTGAGCCACCCAGGCCCCCCATGTGGAACTAATTGATGGGTCCTGGCTGCACCATTTGGTCACGTTGCCTTATCTTTGCTTGTGCTGATCTGCCTCTCCAGAACCTACTAGCCCCCTCTGTTCACCTTTCAATGCTAGAAAGTCGCTTTTCCATACTCACCTTGTAGTTCTTCTAGGATGGCCTCTGTCTTATTCACATCTCTATCTCCAGTGCCAAGCACAGCATACTCAATAATGTTGGAAATCAGTGATGGCTATCACTCACTCGTTCTATTTCAGAGATTAGAGAATTGGAGAGATTTACCCAATCTTAAGATTTTTTTTCAAAGGTAACTATTTGTAGGCAAAAGATTGGAAACCCTTTGACTGTGTTTTATATTTATGTAAATGTACCAAATTTGCTTGAGTTCCAGATACTGTTAGGGGCTTTAGATGGTTATTTAGCTTAATTATCATAACAACCAGTTGGGATACATTTTATATATATTTTAAAGGGATTGGGTAAACAGATTTTATTTATTTATTTATTTATTTATTTATTTATTTATTTATTTAACAGAGAGAGAGACAGAGAGAGAGAGCACAAGCAGGGGGATCAGAAGAGGGAGAAGCAGGCTCCAGACTGAGCAGGGAGCCCAATGCAGGACCCTGGGATCATGACCTGAGCTGAAGGCAGACACTTAACTGACTGAGCCACCCAGGTGCCCCGAGTAAACAGATTTAGAAAAAGCTAGAGAATTTGCAGAAGTACCCAGTTATTAATATATGGAAGATTCCATGTTTTTTCCAAAGGCAGCGTATCATCTTTCCAAGGCTAGCATAGACACTGTACTGTATTTTAAAGAAATGATTCATTTTGATTTTTTAAAGTTTATTATATAGTCATATAACCTCCCCCAATTATTCTATATAAGTTTAATTTTGTATTCCCATTTGAGAACAATGTATAATTGAGCCAATAGTTATGTATTTCTAAGGTCCATTTTTTTTTCAGAATGATGACAATCTCCAAAATGAAAATACTTGAGGACTTTTAAAACCATAGGCATCTGGGTGTTTCCTCTAGAATAACAATATATGACCTTTTTAACAATGTCCATTTACTAAGCGTGAACCATCGTTGTTTCAGTCTGAGCAGTTCCAATTGTCAGACAACGCAATTGACCGTGAACTCCCTCTTTTCCTATAAAGATACTATGCTTAGGGGTGCCTGGCTGGCTCAGTCAGTGAAGCATGCAACTCTTGATCTTGGGGTTGTGAGTTCGAGCCCCATGTTGGGTGTAGACATGACTTAAAAATAAAATCTTAAAAAAAGAGATACTATACTTACGGTAAGCTTTCAGTTTCCCTACTATTTTCAGTGCAAAATTAAGGAAAATGATTAAATTATCTTTCATATTTTCCACACCCCCAAATATTTCTCAAATGTAAATGCATATTTTGTAATCAGGATCTGTGAGCTCTAGGTCATAAACGATACCCAAGATTTAGCCCCTTCAGTTAACTTCAGTTTCCTGAAGATAAGGACAGTCCCTATTTACATGCCTATTAAGATGAGTAGATGAATTAATACCTATAAAGTGCTTAGAACAATGCCCACTACATAAATAAATATTCATGGTGATAAGTTAGCATTTTTTTCTTACACCCCTTCCTTTTCAACATGAAGCATTTTCAGAAACTGAGTCAATTAATGGTTACGTTTAGTAAATTAATATATTAGGGTAAATAAGTCCATTTTATAAAGCAAGGATTTGGGTTCACTTCCTCCTTACTGCCCCTTTGCAGTGTATTTCTGATTAATCCCGGCCCGCTTTTTAAGAAGAAAATGAATTTAAATATCTTCTTTGAGTCTTACACCCTTCCACCTCCTGTCTTCTTTGGAATCACTGCTGGCAGATAATAGCTTTTGCATTCCGTGTAGTCACTGAACACCAGCCGCTACTTTATTCATTCGAGGTACTTTGTAAATATTGGTTAAATGAATCAATGGCTGAACAGTAATGTAGTGGGTTTCTGGCTTCTTGACCTTCCGAGGAAGGAACTTGAAGAGTTTTCTCATATGTGATATACTGAAACATAAATATTAAAGCAGAAGTCTCTCTGCTCCTCTTCCCCAACTAAAATGTCCTCAATATTTGTGTAACAGCTATGGCTTTCTCCTGATAAAGTGGACATAAAGGTATTAGAATCTAAACCCTGGGCAGTTTTTAAAATAACTAATATTTGTCTCTAACGGTAATTTCAAACAATTATCTTCAAACTTTAGAAGCAACCCAGCGAGTAGGCAGTGTCTGCTCCATAATACAGAAGCTCGGAGGCATAACAACTTGCCCAAGATACTGTACCGTGCAGCTCTTCGGAAGCTAAACCAAGATTTGGATTGCATTCAAGTTTGGATTCAGTCCCTAGGCTGGTCCCCTCCGCCCCCCACCTCCCGACTACAGCCAATTACTTTATTTCGTTAAGTGAGTCATCCTTGAATCATTATTAGTCAGTGAGGTTGAAAAGACAAGAAAAATCGGAGAGATTCATGTAGTGATTTAATACTAAATTATTGCCATCCTCTCTTTTAAATACCAAAATATTGGAGTAGTAATGGTAGAGTAAGAATAATGGGTAATTGTGGTAGTACGTCAGAGTACTTAACCCTTAGAATTGGGAAGGAAGGTGGAAAAGCTTTCTGGAAATACTCCCTTGGCTGATGTTTAAAAAAACATTTATTGTTTTAAAATCGAGAACTTTTTGAAAGTGTAAAGATGAGCACTAACAACATTTGGAAGCACGTGCTTGGCCTGTGCTCTGAAAACCAGGGTAAAGGGGCATGGTTTCTCTTTTGCTGAGATTAAAGCCTCCTATAAATTTTGGCAGCAATATTTTATTGTAATAAGATCCGTTCGCAGCACATTCAGGCTTAGTTTGAATGAAAATTGAGTTTGACTAAAGAAAATCGTGTTCTTCCAAATGAAAATGAGCAGATGTACAAAACTAACCTTACCTTAATCTCGGATTTGCCCCTCCCTGTGTGCACCATTTTATAGTAATAGTGGACGTGACAAGGTGGGGGGAGCCGCTGCTGCGTGAGAGTTAAAAAGTCACTACAGACATATTTGGGGGTTTCAAGGGAACAACTCTGTTAAGGAGGCGGAATTGCCTTTCTGTTTAGTAATCTGAAAAGCAAATATTCCTCTCTTAAAAAAAGTCATTTTACCTTTACGTTACCATTACATCACTTTTTAAAAACGAGAAATCTTTGAATTGAACACGACTTTTACCTCCCGGCTGTTCTCTAGCTGCATGCTATTATTTTAATCATGTCCATCTACTACCTAGTGTAAAATGTGCTCTTTGGCTGCCCAAGAACAAAAGTGCTTTGTGCTCTTCCTTGTTCCGTGAACCGGCTTTCACATCATGCAGGGTCCTGCAAACAGCTAGGGGTTTAATCCAAGCCGATCAATACATGTAGACCCCTTTATTTAGTGAGATCAGCACAGTGTAATGAAGTCTGTGTTCCAGTTCCCTTCTAAGCATCACTGCTGGGCTAGGAAGGCGTCTGTTTTCCTGTTCTAAGCACAATCAAAATTATGTTTGAGGGTTTTTTTTTTCCTTATTACCCGGGACGGAGCAACACTTTGCAACCCCCTCCGGACAGGCTCCCCAAAACTCACTCCCCAGGTTGGTCCCAAGACACGTCCTCTAGCATAATGCAGAAGGAGTGAAGAGAAACCATGGCATCCCGGGAAGAAAAATTAAGTATCAGCAAAATAACTGTTTCAGTTCATATCTATGACTTAATCACATAAGATGATTGCTGCTAAATGGTTTTGAATAAAATCCTTCGTTTTATGAAAGTATGCCCACAGGTTAGCAGCATGATTGTGGAAAGTATATGGATTATCGTAGCGCTGAAGAGGTAATCTGTCAACTGTAATTTTAACACAGATTCATTTATATGCAAAATGAATAAAACAAATTGGAATCTATTATACTTGCTTTCTGGGTTTTTATGCTTTGTTCAGGATTTGCTCTTAGACTTTTTAGCAGCTTTCGTCTTAGCTTCAAAAATCTCTGTGTATTTGTAGGAGTGTTTTAGAGTATTTGGGATATCAGTTTTCTGACACTTGCGTTGAGATAGACAGAACTGCGATGTGAAAATTGATCCCTTGTACAAGGCGCTAAAGCAGTTTGTCACCTTGTTGGCTCTTATATCTTCGTGTGTTTTTTATGAACTTTCATCATCACCCAGAAATGTCCTCAGATTGTTTTTGCTGGAATAATCCTATCTCAATAGAGGTGGTCCTATTTATTAGAAATGGCTTATTTTTAATAGAAGATAGTTAAATCATTAATATAAGGCCCATTGAAGAATTTCTGTTTTTTTAGTTTCCCTTTCAGGGTTGTAAGATGCTGTTTATATTCTTAGGCAAGAATGAAGAGCATGACTTCAAGTGTGCTAAAAGAGTTGTGTTTAAGTTTGGAGGAAGAAAAAAAGAAAGTTTGGAGAAATCTTACAACGTGTTGATTTAAAAGCTTACTTCTCAGTGTCTAACAATTAGAAATAGTAACACTAATCATTTTTGGTTAACCATATTTATAAGGTGGAAGACTAGAATTCTACACTTGGAAGGAATTTGGCAAATGGCCTAGGCCCCCTTCCTTCCATGGAGTGCGTTAATTAAAAAAAAATAAAAGACAACTTAGCCAACTGAATTTATGATGGCTTCGCTAATAGAGTTATATGAGAGTATTAAAATACTCTCCATAATAAGAGGCAGTGTAAAGTAGGAAATTTTAAAAAGTACTTCAAGAAAAGGCAACATCTTTGAGTACCTGCTGTGTAAAAACACCGTAGTGCAGATGTGACTAGACACGGCTACGCATTCTGTGAGCTTTCTGTCAAATCGTGGCGCTGAATACGAATAGAGAGAGTTGAAGTATTTGAGATCCCTGAAGGAGTTATTACTTGTGTCTGTGGTGGAGATTGGAAAAGCTTCCTGGAGACATGGCAGTTGAGCTTGGCCTTAAAACTTAGGCATGAATTGGATGAAACCAACTGGGATTTTCTGCTCAGCATTTGTTGGGCATGAGGTACCAGGAGAAGGGAGCTTAAGACTTTCAAGATAGAAGAAATTAGAACAACATTGATGTGAAATATGGAAGCACCAAGACTAAAGATCAAAAGTGATAAAGGAAGACCATCCTCCTCTCCTGACATCTTGAGTTATAGTTCTGCTGAGCAAAGTGTGTACAATTCCTGCCCTCCCTCATCGACACACCTTGGTACATATCGCTTGTAGCCTTGTTGCCCTGTCTCCCACTCTGTCCTGCTAATTCCTCTGCTTGTGGTTTTTATAAAACTGAGGTCAAATGTGGCAGCTTTGTGGACCACCATGGGGATAGGTGTTCTCATCCTCCCAGTGCAACTTTTTATGGTTGACCGCACTAATGTGAGTGTGGTTCTATTTTATGGCACTCTGGCGATCTTATTTTTCTTGGTAACCCTAATCCGGGCACACAGTCAATACTCAAATTTCTGTTGGATTAATGAAAAAGGATAAAGAATTCCGGTTGTTGGAAAGGTAACTAAGGGGAGGACATCCAACAGCTGTGGCTTAGGTTTACTAGAGTGGAAAAGAGTTTCGAGAATCTAATCTATAGTTAGAGTTGGCCCTTTGAGACTAGAATCTAGAGAAAAGAAAAGCATGTGGAAGACTGAATCATGGGACTGAAATGTGGAGCTGAAGGAGGTTAGAGGGAAATCAGTACATCAGTTAAGGACAAAGAGAATCTCGAAAATTGAGGAATGACCAAAGAGTTGAAATACTGCAGGGAAGCCAAGAAAAATGAGACATAATGAAAAGGTTGCAGCTGGTGAAGGCGCAGTCTTTGAGGCCCCCGAGAGTAGTTTAAACTGAGTGGTTAAGATGAAAATATGTGTTTCTCTAAGAAAACATTCACATGTTTTTGTATGTCATTTGTAATGATGTGCTGGACAATTTAGTTTATTTAGGTGTTTTCTATTGACCCTTCACCTCTGGTAACCAGAAGGCTGAGGACGTCTTGTGGTCGTTTTTAGCTGATTGAAAGCTGGAGATTGAGTAAAACATATTCCAAGTACTGGATACTTAGGTGAAACTGCACAGAATAACATTAGTGTTTCACTGTGGTTTCCATGGGTTTCTCTATTTGTCCTTGACTCATAATGAGCCTATTAGCTATCAGCTGACACACTGCCTGTGGGGACAGTTGGATTCCATGAGTAAAAGTTTACACTTGTGGCCAAAGGGGCTTTCTCTTGAGAAGGGCTGAAATCCTTGATAAACAATTTTAATTTTCTAATCAGGAAATTGTTCTCGAAGGAAATAACAACAAGACAACTTCTTGATAGTCTGGGTGATATCTGTGTCCAGGGATGACCTGTGTATGTTGTGTCTGAGTATTTCTTCAATACTGTTCTTTCACTTTTAGGTTACAATTTAGGACAGGATAGATGGGGTCGATGAAGTACCATAGGTTTTCTGTCCGGCTTGGGCATAAATCATGCCTTCCTTTTATATCTATCTCTTTTACATTACTGCTCATCTGTCTTCTTTATTACGGCCATGTCTCATCTTCTAAAAACACACAGGCTGTCTAGCCATGTACTATTGGATGAAATATCAATTTTGGTCATAAACAGGCATATATTTGTTTTATGTCTAGGACTACATAACAGCAAAACTTGGGGGAAAACTAAGTGATGCATACAACTGACGTATCAAAATCTATATCTTTTCTATGACTGAATATTCTGTAATTTCTTTGCTCAGATTCTCAACTAGCCATATTTAAAAGCCTCCAGTGCAAATGAATGCATTAAGGGGGAGAGAGTTTGAGAAATATGTTGGGCCTTTGATATGGACCAGATATGGCATCTGAAAATGATTGGGACCTATACACACACACTACAGACATATGTGTCTCTCTCTCCATTGTTCCAGTCGTGTGTGTGTGTGTGTGTGTGTGTGTGTGTGTGTGTGTGTGAGAGAGAGAGAGAGAGATTTTTTAGCTAGAGTACTTAGGAATAATTAAAAGGAGTGGCTTTTGTTCACTTGCTTTATGAATTATGTACTACGCAAATTTGGCTGTGTGAAACAAGACCTAGAAATAATAGTAACTTGGGAAAGAAGTTTATTTCTCTCACAAGTGGCCATTTGGATGTTAGCATTCAGGGAAAGTAGGGTGGCTTTCCTCCATGAAGTTATCCAGAGATCCAGGCTCCCTCTGTCACCGTTTTGCCTTCCTAGAGTGATGCTCTCATTTGCATTCCAAGATGGCTAACGGTCAAGTTCACAGTCCGGGCAGCTGGAAGGCAGAGAATGCCCCTTCTTTCTAAAGGCATGATCTGGAAGTTGCACATATCCCTCACCCTGGCGTCCCATTAGCCAGAGGTTTCTTCTGAGGCACAACAACTTAAAGGGAGGCAAGGAAATGACCTCTGTATTCTGAGCTGCAGTATGCCCAGCTAAAAATTCTTTTACTTTGAAAGTAGGTGAGAATGGATATTGGGTTACAGTTTCTGTCCCCGGGTGCGAAAGAGTTGGTAATTATAAATAGCCGAAATGCCATTTTCTATAGCTACATTATTATAGATCATTTATTGAATGTCCACTCAATATTGCTCCATACTAAGGCATTACTGAAGGGTTTATAAATTATGCATAAGACATCTCCTTCAATTGGAAAACTCGATGATCTCAAATTCCAGAATTTTCATCTCTGAGGACTTTGGTCGTGTGGTAGATGGCACTTAATTACTGATGGAGATCTGTTTGTTTCCTAGCAGGTGAAGGGTGGTCTGTGTCTGATTACTCCTTGAATATTGCTTTATTTCTTCACTCACTTCAGTTCTTTATTAAGCTCTCTTATGTGGGGGTCCTGTGCCAGGCACTGCATGACATACAAAATGAGTTGGACATAAACTGCAAGCGATGAAGTTTTTACAGCTGTGTGTACATCCCTGTGAAAGGCTGGCCTTGGCAATAATGGCTGTACCTGGTGGAAATCAAGGGAACTTTTCCCCAAAGTCTCTTCGTCATTCACTCAGAGCCTGCTCTGCGCCATATTCCCTGAACATAATCCACTCTTGACCTTGTGGAATGGTGGGAAAATTTCTTGAAGGTTTATTTATGTTCCTTGGATTGTTTTTTGGTTTTGAATTTTCTGATGGATCGTGAGGTTGACCCCAGCATTGCTAGTGGGTATGTCTGGGAACAAGGAAAAAGCTTTATTGATGTCTATTTAAAAAGTGATTTTCAGGATTTGGAAAATTCCTTTTTTTTAACATAAAATATTCTTTTAGTTAGTAATTATGCATATTCTCTTTTCTTAAGCAACTCAGATTTAAAATTTTCCCATTTAGGGGGTGCCTGGGTAGCGCAGTCATTAAGTGTCTGCCTTCCGCTCAGGGCGTGATCCCGGCGTTCCGGGATCGAGTCCCAATCGGGCTCCTCAGCTGGGAGCCTGCTTCTTCCTCTCCCACTCCCCTGCTGTGTTCCCTCTCTCGCTGACTGTCTCTCTGTCACATAAATAAATAAAATCTTTAAAAAAAATTTTTTTTCCCATTTAATCAGAGTGTAACTTTTAAACTTTTGGAATAGTCTTTAAGAAATAAAAAGCTGGTTTTAATACATATTAGTGCGATACATCAATAATCATTAAGGTGTATTGACTAAGCCTTCCTTAGGTGCATGATTTGGGTTTTATTCTTAAAATTCCCAGCAAAACCTTGTGTGACCTTCATACTGCTTATAACCTGAAGTCGGGGCACGCGCGCGCACGCGCACACACACACACACACGCACACGCACACACACACACAGCCAAACAGCTACTAATCAAACCTTAAATGCATTATAAAACAACAATAAGGGAACACCGGTTCACCCAGTTTTACCTTTTTTTTTTTTTTTTTGGTCATTCTTTAATGAGAACTCTAGAACTTTTTTTTTAACAGTATTCTTTTGAAATGGGATGATCATTTTTTTTGTTACATTAGAATAGTGAGGAGTAATATTAATGTTATTAAAAATCATGTATAATAGGGGTGCCTGGCTGACTCAGTTGGTAGAACATGCAACTCTCGAGCCTCACATTGGGTGTAGAAATTACTAAAAAAAAAAATAAACCTTAAAGAAAAAAATCGTGTATTCTAGAAGAAGGAACCCTTTACTTGGCCGTAAATATGCTACAGTACATGGAGCACAATCAGCACTTCTTCCTAATCCCTGTTTCCCTATTGCACTTCTGTCCCTTTGTTTCTTACTCTTCTTGTGACCTCAGTTTACTCTATGTCTGATATAGAGGCATGTGAATATTAATTATCACATAAACAATTCTTGAAAGATTTTGTTTTATGATATGGATAGAATCAGATCATTGGGAGAAAACAAAACTCAACAGAAAAAAAAACAGAAAAGGAAAATGTCTGTGTTGCCCCAGACTTGTCAGGAGGGCAGGTAGATAAGGTTTAAATAAAGATGGAGATATCACATCCCTATTCTTTGCTTTTATTTTTAATATAGTAAGTCAAATGAAGTGCTTAAGTTGGTATGTATGTCAGCTCTTAAACTCTTTCCCGCAGGATTGTGCATATGAGTTAGACGACAGGTAGTCTAGCCTGCTAGAAAGCAATCATCCCCGAGTCCAGACACTTGGGTTTCAGGGTCAGCTCAGCAACTAACGTCCAAATAATCCCACTATGGTGTGTACTCTCGGGTGCCTGCTTTCTCATTTGTAAAATGCAGGGCTTGCACTCTGTCATTACTAAGAGTGCTCTCAGGTCAGTGATTAGCATGGTACCGGTCACTTTTATCTTAAAAATAACACAAAATACAACAACAAAAAAATCAATGTTTTTAAAAGCCATGTCCTATAAAAGCAGGATTGGTGCCCAAGTCTGTATAATTCATCTCAAGGCTGCATAACTTTCTTGATGGTTTCAACTGCTCATGAATAAATTTTGTGACCTACCAATGTTAAGCTCCAGTGTCGGAGTGTTGGCATGGAGCCCCTTGCTGCTAGTGTATTCTAGGAGCATTCTAGAGTCTCCTTGAACCGGCTCCCGAGTGAAGCTGTTGGGGGGGCTCTGTGCAGGCAGACCTGCAGTGGCGCGTCCTCTGCTGCGGGTGAGGGGCCAGCTGGCCAGCCTGGAAGGGCTATCTCTGACCTGCTGGTTGTGAACAGTTGTCCCAGTTGTATATTTTGACTTTAGCCATCGTCCCCTTGGATCACATGTCTAGCCATATGGACTTAGTTTACTTAATTTGAGGTTGGTATTTCCAGTTTCAATTAATCTCGTTTAGACCAATTTGGTTTTTTACAAAGAGGTAAATGGATTTCTCTTTGTGTGTCATCGCTTCCCTTTTTGTGAGTAACAATCAATTTCAATTTCAGGGGAATATTAAATATCAGTGTGGGAAAGAATGAGTAAGATTAAACAAGCCACTTTTCAAACTTCAGAATTTAGAAGATGAATTTCAAATACACTATAATTGGTACAGGAAGGAGAGTATGAAAACCAGATTGTGGGCACAGTTGTGGCTGATGAACCCTACCCCACCTACAAAATTTTAGTAATCAAGTTTTTAAAAAGATGAAATGCTGACTCTTTCGTCATTCTAAGATAAATACTTGGTCCATTCAGCAAACAGCTATTCCTTTAGAGTACGCCTGTGTCGACTCTGATAGGTGGCCCAGTTACTTTTAGTAAGGTCTGTTTTGGTTCATGAAGTCAGGAGTTCAGACTTGGAGTCATTCAAACCATGTCTACAGTGTCTACCGTCACATGGGTTCTGGGCTCAGAATCAAAGACAAACAGCGTGAAAAATTAACGAATGACAGAATTGTTTGAAAAAGTGTGAAACACTATATATAGTCTTTGTTGTTGATCGGTTTTATAGAAAAACCTTGAATGTCAGTGACCTTTGGTATCACCTCGGTTACTTCTCTGGCCTTTTGGGAGTTCTTTCAAAAACAGGCACATGCCTGGTCATCCATTCTCCACTTAAAATCATATAGTGATAAGGAACTCACTTCTTATTGGGACCGCTGTTGCCTTGAGGAACTGCTTTATACTAAAGTCCATGTAGTATGACCCAAAATGGTTCACAAAAGGACAGTCAAAATAATATGTAGAGTTTGATCAGAAAATAAGTTAAAGCAGGTAGTAAAACTTAAAACAGAATGTAAATATATCATCTATTATCATTCTTACAGATAATCAGGTTTCAAAGTTATCTAGTCCAAAAATTCTTTGATTATTAAACTATCAACTGGTGATCTCTCCCTGACAACTCGTCCTTTTTTTTTTTTTTAAAGATTTTATTTATTTATTCGACAGAGATAGAAACAGCCAGCGAGAGAGGGAACACAAGCAGGGGGAGTGGGAGAGGAAGAAGCAGGCTCATAGCGGAGGAGCCTGATGTGGGGCTCGATCCCATAACGGCAGGATCACGCCCTGAGCCGAAGGTAGACGCCCAACCTCTGTGCCACCCAGGCGCCCCACAACTCGTCCTTTTTAGCCTAGCAATCTCAGGTCATTCATTGGGATTAAAAAAATAAGTAAAATTTCAAAAAAAAATTTGCCTCGTGAAGACTTTTTGCTTGGGTTTCTCAACCTTGGCATTACTGACATTTTGAAACAGAGAATCCTTTGATGTGTGGGACTATCCCAGGCATTAATGGTTAGCAACCTCCCTGATCTCCACCCATTAGGTGCCCCAGTTGTGATAACCAAAAATATCTCCAAAGATTGCCAAAAGCCAGCTGAAAGGCAGAATCACCCGCAATTGAGAACTGCTGCTTTACATTTTAATTGTTATCACCATTTAACACCAAAAATATCCTAGCAAAGGATAAGCCTTCTCAAAGAGGAAAAGGATGGAACTAATGAAAATGTAATATTAAAATTTTATGAGACTTATTGAATTCAGTTGTTTTCTTGATACATGTTTGACAGATCTAGACCACATTGTACAAGGTGAGATGGAGTTTAGATGGCCCGCTCGTACTGTCACTTGGAGAAGGTCATTGTACAAATTCTGATTCACTGAGGCATGCTTGTATAAATGGAAGTAAACATTTTAGCCATAGGTACTTGACTTTGGAATATCCTGGGCACACTGGAAAGCTGGCCAGTAAATTAGTTGTAATGGTGCTGGTATGGTTCTAACGGGAGTTGGTTCTGACTCCCTGGTGATCATCAGTATGGTGCAGCCAGAGGCCCGATGTCAGGAAATTCTTAGGAAAGATACCAGTGACCAGTGGGAAGATTTGTCACCAACTGGTGGGAAATCCTGGCCTCTGTTTGAGAATCCTTAGGTGTTGACTAATTTGATTTCCTCTCCCTCATCACTGATTGTGCTTGAAATGGCCGGCCCCAGAGGGGGATGGTGATTCCCATTGAGGACTCTCCTGCATTTTCCAGGTTAGAGGGTGTGAAGAATAGTGCAGGAATTAAAATGATACAGCTCATGTTGTATCATGCCCCTCCCACATGGCATTTCTTATGGAAGTGATCCCTGTGGCACATTGCATGTAGGGAGACCTTTGCCAGGAACTTCCTGTAAGATCTTTCAGCCATAACTCCCATATACGGGAATGAGTACTCTCTACATAACCCCTGTTTTTCCCCAGGCTATCGCTTTGTTTCCCAGGGTTCAAGGAGAGGCCGAAGACTCCTGGCACGCCTAGATTCTTGACTCAGTGAGTTTTAACAGATAAGATACATTCTCCAGGAGTGACAACGTGGGGGGTGGCACTGTCCCCTTTGACATCATCACTTTGAATCATCATTTAGGACTCGCGGTTCTTCTTAGGGATTTGTCATATCAAATCCTCAGCTGGGTTGGGCAAGAAAATGGTTGAGAACCACTGGAGGCTGAGACATTTTTGACAAACAGCAGCTAACCTTAACACTGTTCATTGTAAGGTATTTTCCAATGATTTGCTTTCCTTTATGCAGGCAGCCTACAATTTAGATGGAGAGTATTACATTGATATTTTTAGAAGACAGACAGATTGAGCCAAAGGTTAAAATGTGCCTAAGGTCATGGCATATTAATAACAGATTCAAGGCCTCAAAATTTAGAGGCCCCGTAACTAAAACTTCTCATGACATAGTAACCTAAGTATTTTACTGACACCAAATCCAGATAATGCCAGTGTTAAACTACAGCTTGATAGGTGAGTCATTAGTAAAAACACCTTTGACAGCTACATGGCTTAGAACTTAAAGGAGAAGAACACAGTTCAAATGAAACAAAAGCCTATTTTATTGCTCATCAATTGTCAATTAAATTTAAAAACGAATTCAAATAAAAGTTGAAGTAATTCAGATATGAAATATTTAATCACTTATTTTTTTTTCCTTATTAAACACATGTTTCTGTACAAGTTGTATGTCGGAGAATGCATAGAAAAAATAATTAGTAGGTGTATAAACAGGCCTGGAATAAATAGGAAATATTTTAGGATCCGGTTCTCTTATCCCACCTAACATCTTAATTGTTGGGGAGCAGAGGAGAGCAGTACTAAATACTGTGAAATCTGATTTCTTTCCAAATGACTGCTCTTGTCTACATAGTCTTTTCCCTTCTTCCTTTTTAATATATTGATGTTTTTTCTTAGGCTTTTTTTTTTTTTTTAAAGGAAAATGTATATCTTCGCTATGCGCCTTTGGGGTTTGTATACATGACTCCGTCTTCTATGGAAGGTAATTCTTTATATACATTAGAAGGCATCACTAGAAGCTTGAAGGACTAGATGGCAGTGGTAGTCCATATTCCCTGTCTTCTTTTCAGTGCTAATTCGGTTACATTTAAAAATCATGTTCATTTTGTACAGTATTCCAAGAAGGTTCTGTGTCAATGCTTACAGTGAAAATGTGTCAGTCCCAATAGCTATCAGGTTCTTTCTAATATTTAGATTTAAGTCATTCACATTTTGTTTGTGCCTAATCTCTCTCTCTGTTACCTTCCCTTCTCAGGCAAGAGAGAGTATTTGGGCCACATCTTTGGTAAACACACGCTCTTTCTTTCTTTTTTTCTGTTTCTGTTTCTTTTCCTGGCTTATCACAGTATATTGACTTCTGCATTCCAGGCAATTAACTATGCATGTATTTAAATGTTCTGTTCAATATGACAGCGAGTAGCCACATGTGGCTAGGGAGCATTTATAATGTGGCTACTCCAGATTTTGAAGACTGAGTACAAAAAACGAATGTAAAATGTCTCCTTTTTTAATATTGATTCCATCTTGGAATGATAATATTTTAGATATATTGGGTTACATATCATAGACTATGTAAATTAATTTCACCTCTTTCCTTTTACCTTTGTAAATGGCTGCTGGAAACTTTAAAATTACACATGCAACTCACATAGTATTTCTATTGGGCGGCACTGCTGTCTGGACTCTGCTATCCACTTTCTTGGCCCGTTAGTACCCAGCTTCAGTATTTTAAAGGCCTGATCACTATAGATCGTGTTGAAAGAATACTTTCTTCACAGTCTATGAATATTTCCCTATACTTTCACCCACTCCTCTAGTAGTCTTAAATTTTAACACAAAACGATGTATATATTTAAACATTTTTTTGTTGTTTGTTCCACAAATTTGGCCCCCTTAATTTTTTTTCCTGTGTTGTCTCGATGCCATTGACTTTTCTTCCTTAAGAGAATTAGTGGACACACTTTCAATGGCTGTGTCTTGTTTGCTCACCAGCCTGTAGAGATAAGGGGTCTTAAAGTGTGGGCTTTGATCTGCATGTTAGAGGGTTTGGGTTTTTTGTGGGTCGGTTGTTTTTTTTGTGTGTGTGGTTTTTTGTTTTTTTTTTGGTTTTCTTTTTTGGGATCTACTTGTTTGAGTTTGTAAATCTGCTACTTTGAATGTGGGCAAGGATCCTCAGGAAGTTTTTTGGTTTTTGGTTTTTTCCTTTTTCTTTTAAGATAAATCCTGAGTTACCAATTAGAGGACATTTAGAAGGAGTCACATACTACACTTCATGGAAATAAATAAAGGTTATTGAAAACTAGAAGATGACCAAATGAGCACTAGGAAACTTTTTTTTTTCTTCTTTGAAACCAGACTGGTAATTTCTTTTTGGAGTGTTTGAAGCTTAGTAAAGTTTCACATACACTTCGCAGCCTTTTGTTGAATCCGTCACCTTTGCCTCCTTCAAAGGAATTTGGGTCTGGCCTTTCACTGGCCATTTGGTGTCCTTTCTGCGAAGGGCTGCACAGAAGGCCTTCCTGCTCATTAAGATCCCAGTGTGGAATTCTGCAGGCCCAGACATCACTGACCCATTTGAGGACAGTGAATACAGAAAGTCAGGCTTTATTTTGGATCAGTGCATTTGTCTGTGACCATGGGGCTGAAATATGAAACAAACCAGCTCTGCAGACATGGCGTCTTGCATTCATAGTGGAAGAGATTAGACAAGTGGTCGGGTAGTGACACAGACATGATTCATGCTCTATCTACTGATGACGAAACTTTCCAAATACTTTCAGTGTACTGATAGTACATTTCTTAAATGCTAAATATATCTAACTCTTAACAGCTAATTGTCTGTCAGGCTCATTGTCCATTACCCTTAAATGCTAAGGTCATACTGTCCTTCTAGTTCTGTAGATGTAAAAATATGTATGTGTAGCAGAGGCTGGGAAGGAAAGTATGTAAAAAATAAGCGTACGCTTGTAAAACTCCTCTTAGAATTTTGAAGGTAATCATTGTGAACGCAGTGAACCTATTTACACTTTATTCTTGTTGTTTACTCTTGTTCAGTGTGGGACAGAATCACAGAACTTTAGGTCTGGGGGAAAAATAGCTCTAGAGATCATCTCTTTTAAGCCCTTCTTCTTTCCATGTTGCTTACTAGTAAACTGGGTTTAAAGAAAGTAAATGCCTTTTTTGAGTCTCCATACTAGCAGGCAGCCACGGATTCAACCAAAATTTGAATCTCTGGCATTGAAGTGTAGTGTTCTTTCTGCTTGCACTTGACTTTTCTCACTCAAAAAGTTGCAGGCGGATCAAGACATCTAAGAACTCAGTGGTTTTAATTTCAAAGAAACAACACCTGCCTCTCTGATCCTCAGTTATGAAAAGATAGATCTTGGTTAGATGATTTCTTAGATTCTTTTTGCTCGCACAAATTATAGCACAGAGTTGTTTCCTTTTTTAACGTGGACAGTGTTATTACCTCAAACACATATGTTTTTAATCTTCAAAAAAGCAACTTCTATTTCCAGGTTGTATTAAGTAACATTCAAAATCCAGATGAAACCAAAGAGAAAAGAAGGGACGTGCGATTCGACTGCTGGGCTGGGGAGGAGGGGCACAGGCCCACGTGCGCGTGCGACTCACACGCGCTCTGACGTGTCTCCATGTAGGTCAGCAGGCGGGCTCCAGGAGGGAGGGCGAGGCTGAGGCCAACGTGCCGAGGCTTTGAGATTTGATAATAGAAGCCCTGCTCTGCTGTTTTCTTCCCGGGCAGTATTTGTCTTGCCTCTCTCCGAGACCTGTAAGTAGGCCAGGGGAGCCACTGAAGGTCAGCCTTGAGAATTGATAGGAGAGTTGATAAGAACTCTCTTCCCCCGATGCAGCTAAGAAGGCCCGCCTTCTGTGACTCTGCACGGCCTGTCACATGGACACGTTCTTCCTTTCTCCTCCTCTTTAATTTCTCTCCCTACTCACCCAGTTCAGCTGGACTCACCTTCAGTCCTCCTGCTTCTACAAAATGGACCATGGAGACAGTGTGGCCTGGTGAAGAAAAGCCACAATTTGGAGAATAGTGATCTGGGTGCTACAGCCAGCTTCGCCCTGTGCTGCTGGATACCCGGGGCCAAGTCTAGCCACCCACCTCTGGCCTGCATAAGCACAAGCATCTTTCTCCTTTGAACTCTTGATGCGGTAAATAACACATTCACTTTAGCACTTACTTTGCACCTTTATTTCATGTTTGTCACTGTCCTTTTGCCAGCAGAAGGGCATTGTCAGTCTACCCTTAGGTCTCAATAACATGTACATTCATTATCCCTCTCCAGACACGTCCTGTTGCTTAGGACGGTTGGCCCACTAGCTTGCAGAGCAGATCCATTATTTTAGGATTGGGGAGCAAAGGTGAAGGCGAAGAAATAATTGATGCAGTGAAAGAATGTGCTGCTTGAGAGTCCCACGTAGGGAAATGTGTTTTCTTGTTAGCCTTTGGCTGGAACTAAAACAAAGCAGAATTAACCAGAGGATGATGTGACACAGCGGACATAGCGACATGGGTCCCCGTGTGTAATGAGTACGGTGTGAGCGTGGTCTTACTTCCTGCGTTAACATGGGCAGCTTCAAGTTCATAGTTCAGAAAGGGAATAAACTCCCACGTGTGTCAGGTTTATTGCCTTTTGCCTCTTATCTCAAGAACGGACACCATATGGCTCTGTATTTGTGTACTCTTGCCATGACAATTCCTTCTGTCAAAAATGATTTTCTCCAGAAGTATGGTATGTAAATTCTTGGCCGATCATTCAAAAAAAGGAAGGGAATTGCATTTTTTAACCAGCATTTTTCAAAATACTGTTTTGGCATACAAAAGGAATTAACAACTCCCTGTAAGTGTTGGCATCATGTATGTGCATTTAATAATAATAAGGCATAAGACATAATTGTATAAACAGTAGAAGAAGCTTTCCTCCTGATCTTCTGATTATCTAGACATGGAAGATTTTTTTTCCCCTCAGAGTTTCATTTTCCAAAGTAGTAGGGAAAAGTGTCAAGAGATTTTGACATCAATTATTTGTGAAATCACCTTGAAGCTAAGACTTGCTTTTGTCTAGAATGATATTGAAACGTGTGATACTAAATCACTCCCCAGTTCTTAAGAAGAACAGCCCCAAGTATCTTATCTGTGTGGTTATTCCGTACCTAGCTCATGTATTGTTTTGTTCATTATTAGAATACCCAAAAGGGGATGTGGTCAGTGAATTCCACTTGAAGTTTTCCTTACGCTCAGTGACCCTTTCTTCTGAAATCTTTCATGAACTGTGTAAGGAGGAAGAAAGCATTGCCCTTTACTTCTAAGTATGTGGGGATATAGGGATTCTCCAACTTAAAACTAGATGGCATGCCATTTTTTATTTATTTGTCAGTTCTTTGTAAATTAGTAGAACTTTTCTGTAGAAACAGTGTTAAAAACTAAAAGAAAAGAAAAGGTTACTTAGGGTCATGGGCCAGTCTACCAAAACTGTATTTATTTTGTATTATTTTCCCTTCTATGGAAAATTTTCTTAATTAGTATTGGGCATTTCAAGAATGAAATCTTCTCTTTTGCTCCTTATTAGCTCCAGTCATAGGAGTTTGTAGATACAGTATTTGTCATTAATTATCTAATTATTTGCCCATCACACAGTGATTTGCCCATGGTGCCCATGGTTCAGATGCTGGTTTAATAAGATTAATCATAATGCTTTTAGTACCAGAGAAGGTGCTGTCATGTTGTCAAAGGATTATTTAATGTTCAACATGAACAAAGCCTGTTGAGGTATGACTGTTCTTGGGTTTTTTTTCTTTTATTCTGCCTTTCTTGACGGTCAGTTAAATGGAATCCTACAGACATGAAGGAAGAGAGGGAAGTTGCTGTTATTTGTTTAGACCTTACCCCTCCTTCTAGTTAAGGTGAAGAAAATTTGGGAGAAGCTATTCTATTCTAACCATGACCTTGTTTTGTTTTGTTTTTATTTTTTAAAGTACCTCTGATGTTTTCTCAAAGCAGAGCACCCATCCATAGAAAATGCTAGTTAAAAAACCTTCTGAGGGGCACCTGGGTGGCTCAGTCCACTAAGCATCTGCCTTCGGCTCAGGTCGTGATCCCAGGGTCCTGGGATCGAGCCCCACATCGGGCTCCCCGCTTCGCGGAAGCCTGCTTCTCCCTCTCCTACTCCGCCTATTTGTGTTCCCTCTCTTGCTGTATCTCTCTCTGTCAAATAAATAAAGCCTTAAAAAAAAAAAAAACCTTCTGAGAAGTCACATGCCTAAAGCAAAATATTATCAGAGAATAAACTAGAGTTTGTAACTTTGCAGTCGAGGCATGTGTCTATCGGGCATGCACCAATGCATTTTGAGGACTTAGAATAAACTTGATTTTCTGTAACTCCTCATCGGGCAAGAGTTGTGTTTGACTGTTAAAGGGACACAAATGTGTCTTTGAGCAGCTGCCTGATGAAAAGCTGAGCCCCAGTCTGTCAGGGTGACTTAGAATTGGCCAGGACTCAAGTGTATGTGATTGCATTTCATCTATTTGCTATCTCAACAGATGGATCTGTTTCTTCGAGTATTTGCGGTTTGTCCTTCAGCAATGACTAGCTCTCCCAACGACTGTAGATTCCATTGACCAGAGTTAATGATGCTTTTCCGTAGATGTTATGTTTCCCATAGTAGTTTTTAAATTTATGGATCAAATAAGCAACTGAGTTTTTTCAGCACTTTTTCAGATCTTTGGAAGTTGTCTCAAAAGCCTGATCCAAGGAAAATGAGGCCATTTATCTTTCCAGGGGTTTCTATGCCCTCTCAACACCTAAGTGTTAATGGGATAAGTAAGAGTGGTTTTTGCTTCTTGAAACCTGCAGGCTATCAAGTGGAGAGGGGAAAAAATGGAAAGGTTACTGCTTCCTCTGTCTATCAGGTTTTATTATGGAAACTGTTCACCAGATAATTGGGTTTAATTTGTAACAGAGGGGAAGATTTGTATTGTAAACAAGAAAGTTCTTTGAAGATAAATCTTGTCAGTAGCTGCTGGTAGGATGCTGGAGGAAGCCTTGATTTTTTTTTTTTTTTTTTTAATGGCCTGGAGTGGGAGGGTGTTTTTCTTTCTTGGTTTTTTTTTTGTTTGTTTGTTTTGTTTTGTTTTAATTATTTAGTTAGTTAGTTAGTTCCCTTTCCTTCCTTTTTGCTAGACTACAAAGTGTTAGTGGGGCTGGAAGGTGATAATTAGTTGTCTTCACCTGATTTTTCTTTTGCAAGCAGACTAATTAAAATGCATAAAAACTTCTTTTTTTTTTCCCCAAAGGGAAACACACCTCTTTTGACAGCTGCCTTTCTGAACGTCTGCACTCTTTCTGGCACCTTCTTTGTTTTATTGGCTGCTTCTTTACGCAGTTGAGAACTCTAATGCCTTATTTGTAACTCTTAAATATTAGAATTAACCCTACTTGTCAACACCAGGTTTGTACCAATATTAGTAACTTAGCATACATATTATGCTCCTATTAAGCTATTTATTCAGTTCTTCTATTATTATTTTACATTGGGCTTTTTCTCCTTTCGATTTGTGCCTTTTTAAGTGCCCGAGGTAGTAGTGTCCGTAGTCTTCTGTATTACAGCATATCACTGATGCAGCGGTTTCTATATGCATCCATCGCTCATTCCACACATTCCTGTCACTCCGAGAATCCACAAATTTTTCAACATTTCGAACTCAATCTCAGTAAGTATTAGGTATGGTTTGTTGTAGACTTAGGTTTTTTTTAGTTTTAAGTGCCTTGCTTCAGATAATACATCATTCTTGATGAACTTCGATTCGATAGTCTAAAATGATGCCAGGTTTTTGTAACATATTCAACAGCAAATATACTGTAGTCGTACATTCTAGTTTTGCCTACTTTTAATTGTCAAACTGACTGCATTTTTCAGTTGTACTGTTTCCGGACTTTTCACCATCTAAGAAAATATTTGTCGTGGAATTGGTAATGAATGTTTTAGTAGGTGTGTGTTTTCTAATCGATTGGGTTACCTCTTTGTGCATGAGTTTGATTTTTGTGCTTACATCCAAAATTTTAATTAAACGTTTGTGTAACTAGATACACTGTAAAAAAAAAAAAGAAAGAAAATCTCATGCTACCCCTGATATAAATAATACAATTAGAGATGCTAAGTCAAAATTATAAATTATTGTAAGGAGTTGAATTCGAATTTTTAAATGTTGATATGTAAGGTACTATTATATAAGAAAATAGTTTTAAAAATAACAGTTTACTCAAGCCAGAAAAAAAGAGTCTATTAGCTGAGACAGATGCTCTGAAACTCTGAAACAGATGAGTAGCTCATCTTTTAGGCTTCTCACTGTTTAATAGTTTTGTGTACGTGACTTTTTTTTTAAATCTGTAAATTTATAACTGTAGTGGGTAATTCCTATAGATAATTTTTTTTCTTTCTCCGATGAAAAAGTAAGTTCAAACCATCTATCTAGGAGGAAAAAGTACCTTGATAAATTAATGCCTATAAGATACATATAACTAACACTATCTTACCCCACATTTGTTGATGGTAACTGCTGGCAAGAAATAAAAATTTTTAAGAATCGCACTTTCAAAATCTCAGAGCACAGAGCTTGTGAATAGCCCTTTCAGTGAAGTAATAGTATGAATATTATTAAAGAGAACATATTCTACTCATTTCCTATCCATTGCAACTTGTGTTTATTGTTTTTACTATAAATTCTTAATTAATTAATCCACATAGTGGAATGGTTTTTTTTTTCTGGTTCAGTCATGAAGGGGTTAACCAGGAATCCATTTATATCAAGGTTTATTTTTAAAGATCTTTTTTAAAAAATATTTTATTTATTTATTAGAGAGAGAGCACGAGTGGGGTGAGGGTCAGCGGGAGAAGCAGACTCCCCACCGAGCAGGGAGCCCAATGTGGGGCTCGATCCTGAGACCCCAGGATCATGACCTGAGCTGAAGGCAGATGCTTCACTGACTGAGCCACCCAGGCTTTCCTATTTTTAAATGTCTTTATAAAATGTGTTAGAATACTTTGGCTGTAATAACACTACTAATGAACATGATTGTATTTTTAATTAAGGACTCTTCATTGACCTGGATGAACGTTTTTCTGAATTTGAGTTTTTATTGTAGAGTTCTGTGACACAGGCCATGCCCCAGAAGTTAGAGGACAGGGAAAAGTGTTTATTGAATGACTGATATAAATTTGTTCTGTTGTCAGATTGAACTTTTCTTCTAAGACAGGGGTAAAAAAATTTTTTTAAACTTCAAATGTATATAATGGATGGGTTCTGTTTAAGAGTTTACTGTATTTCTTCTTTTAAAAAGCCTATTTTGAAAAGAATACAAGGAATTTGGAAGTATTCCAGAACTCTCTAAAATTCACACTTAATAATTTGCTTCATTCAGATTTTTTTTGATTGGCATGTGATCCCTCTGTTGTGTTCTGAAATATCTGAAATCACAACATCTTGATAGAGTCTACTCTATTTTTGAATTGTTTTAAATAGTAACTTTAAAATTTGCATTAATTGAAAAGTACCTTGTCATAACATTTGCTTTGTGTCATGAAAGGTTATCTATATTTGGAAGTAACATTTTGGTAAAAGGAAGATTATGGAATATTTATGAACTTTCTCTGTCACAGATTCATAGGTTATTAGAACAGGATGGAACTTTAGAGATTGGCAACCACAACCTTCTCAGTTTACAGTCGAAGGAAATGAGGGCCGGAGAGATTAAATGACTTGCCCAAGGACACACAGCTGAAGAGTAGTATAAGAATGATTGTAACCCTGGACTTTGGGCTCTAGGTCATGTATTTTTATCATGGAAAATTCACTCCAATAAAGTTATGTAACTTTTCAAAAGATCATGGTGTAAAGCTGGGAGTCAATTATAAGTATACTTTATTATGGTCAATTTAGTTTTGCATCTTTGTGTATGTTTAGGTGGTTAATTTTTTTTCCTATTAAAGTATGCTTAATTCAATTTGTGAATTAATTACAAAAACGAGAATAATTGTGCTTGGATGAGGATAATTTAACTTACTCTCATGACCTGGTTTTTGGACAATGCTCTTTAATAACACCTCCATAATGGGGCGCTGTGTAAAACAGTTCGTTTAAATTCTTGGATTACTTCGTGGTTTTAAAAAAAAAAAATAGTTGAAGAAGGATGCAAATTAAATATTGTCTGTTTATGGCCCTTGATTTCAAGATAGCAATCAGTTATAATCTCAATTTTCATGTAACCAAAGTTTATGGTATAGAGCAAATACCTGCCCCCCCAAATATTTTATTTATGTATTTATTTTAGAGAGGCGGGAGAGGCAAAGGGAGGGAGAGGGATAGAATATCTCTTTTTTTTTAAAGATTTTATTTATTTATTCGACAGAGATAGAGACAGCCAGCGAGAGAGGGAACACAGCAGGGGAGTGGGAGAGGAAGAAGCAGGCTCATAGCAGAGGAGCCTGATGTGGGGCTCGATCCCATAACGCCCTGAGCCGAAGGCAGACGCTTAACCGCTGTGCCACCCAGGCGCCCCGAGGGAGAAAATATCTCAAGCAGACTCAGTGCTGAGCACAGAGCCAGACGCGGGGCTCGATCCCATGACCCCTGAGATCATGACTGGAGCCAAAATCAAGAGTCAGAGGCTCACCCAACAGAGCCGCCCAGGAGCCCCTACCTGTGCACTTTTAATTCATTTTGTTGTAACGCATTTCTTCACAAGCAGATGCTTTGGGAACCTTTTAATGACTATATATAATAAATATTTTCACAGTCATAATAGAACCAAGCGAACCAACAGAAACTCTTGATAACATTATTTATAATCTTCCTTCATTATAAATCTGTTTAAGTAACCAAAAGCAATAATATAACCAACTGGAATTAACACTGATTGTTTTCTTGGAGAGGCAGACAGGAAGAAGTCACAGCCAGTTGGCATCAAGAAGGTACCAAAGAGCTCAGTGCCACTGGCCACAGCTGGTAGAGTTTGCCAGAAAAAGTGCTGCTCCCACTTCTCCTGGTCCATTGGTATTCACAGTATGCAGCTCGTTTTCTTACTAGAGAGCCAAAATTTTTTTAAGCTGCATTTTAAAATCCTGTTGACTTTTGGGGGGGGGGTGGAGGGAGGGGTGTTACATAGTAAGTATGTACTAATAAGAGCTTGTCCGTTGGGCTTGAGATCCTTACTCTATCATTACTTTTATTTTTTATCTTTTTAAGTAGGCTCCACACCCAGTGTGGAGCCCAACATGGGGGGCTTGAACTCATGACCCTGAGATCAAGACCTGAGCTGAGATCAAGAGTCAGCCGCTTAAACAACTGAGCCACCCAGGCGCCCCCCACTCATTTATTTTTTAACTGGTTATTTACTGAGTACCTACTTACTAGAAATACCTCCTGTTAAGTAACTAGTGAAAACAGGGTGTTCTTTCTAGGCACGTAACGTTTTGATGATTATAATCAGTTCTGCTGTATGTACGCATGCATGTATTTTACCTGATTCAGATTTCCACTATGGATTTTTTTTATCATCTGGAAACCAATGTCAGTTGCACTGCAGGGGATTCTTAGATATTTAGCATTACTCACTCTATACTGATTGTCTATTTTTATACGTCATGTTTCCCTCTAATTTGCATTTGAGTCTCTCGGATAAGGAGTTTGGGGCTACAACCTCCACCCCTTGTCACGTAGCCCACAAATAAGCCAAATAAATGAGGCCTGTGATGACATTAACTCATTCCAAACCATCAGATATGTTTTAGGATTTTTCTATATTTAATTTACATTAAGTGCCTAAATCCTTGACTTAAAAAGTCAAGGGAATGATTTGCATATTCATTTTTAAAAAATAAATACTCTGCTCTGCAACCGCTCTTCCCCAAGGTACCAAGTGCTGTCATTCACTGTTGGGTAGCCAGTGTGGAAATGGGCTTCCGGTCCCGCGTAGGGATTGCATATATGGAACCAGGAAACAGCAGTATTGGTCCAGGGTACCGTACTCTGCGTTTCTAGTTATAACAGAACAAAACATTTCAAGAAGTGATTCTGCAGAGATGGGTCAGAATACCCAGACTGTACTTGAAATTTTCATTTCTTGAGTCTTGAGGCACTTTGCAGTTAATCAGTTCCAAACACCTGGGATTTTATTTCTTCATTTAATACAGTTAAACACACACACACACACCCCAAAACATTTTTTTTCTAGTAAAATTAACCCATGATTTCTTGGTTTATAGAAAACACAACAGGTCCCCCCCCCCCCCCCACCCAGAGAGGGAGGAACCACTCGCTTTCACTCTCTCTTCTCACTGGAAAAGTAGGCCAGTTTCATAGAAGTGGTTTCAGCCCCATGATAAAGGTGAGTTGACTTGTGGGCATTTCTCTACCGATGGCCGTAGGAAACGGGAACGTGCTTTATTTAGCTTCTCACCCTGCACAGCCATCGCGTTTCCTCTTGAGTAGTTTGCGAAATAGGAAGATACGTAGGTAAAAATGGAGAGGGCCGAGAGGAACTGGGACAGGTGCACAAGTGGCTAATTTTGGCTTCGACAAGATATTCATTAATGGCCGAAGTTGGAAGTCTTTTTAGGGTGAAGTAATGTTTTTTACTTTTGTGCATTTGGGAACCTTCTTAAGCAATCGAGGAAATTAGAAACCCTTTTCATGCTTAGGGCAGATTTTTGTAATCTATTGTGTGCTTCAAGCTATGCAATTTAGTTTCCTGGATTCCAGAAAAGTTTATTCTTGTACTTTAATCAATTCTTTCTCTTTTTAAACTCTGAATCCCCAAGAACTGCTATTTCGGGCAAACATAACATGTTACTCAAATTAAATTGCGCATAGGTATTAAATAAGCTGGGTGAGATGTAATTCCCAAATGGGTTCGGATGTATTTGTTTATAAATCACAGGTGTGGTTACAGTTAAGTCTCCAGGTGGCTTTTGGAGAAATATAAGTTAATAAGGTGCTGGTGAAGAAGTGCATACAGGTGCAAATGAATTAGAAAGGCAGGAAATTTTTCCACTAACTTCATTATGGTAGATGAAAATTAAGTTGTGTGTAGTTGGGAGGGTCACGTAAATAGCTACAGGGGTCATATGACACAGCTAGGGAGGTGGAGGCTTATGTGTGTAGCTAAAAATTGTGAAACATGGAAAGCTCTGGAGTGACCTGGAACGAAAATTTGGATATATAAAATATTAAGTGGGAAGCAAACTATGAAGGTATTCTAGACACAGTGTAACTGGAATTAACACTAATTCTAGTCATAGCAGTAGCTGAGCTCACGGTAAAATATATTTTACTTTCCCAGGTCGTCGGGTGCACTGGATGGTCCGTTCTCCGGTGGGGGTTCCTCAAACACGTTTGTTGAGATACGTGATATGCCATGAGTAATATGATATTAATGCTTGTTAACAAATCTTACAAAATTCCTCCTTTTTAAAGTATTTGAGTGAAGTCCAGTTTTCTCCTGTTCGTGGTGTTGGTCCCACTCACCTGTATTCAGACCCTCCTGCTCAGTGGGAAGGAGCGGGGGGGGGGGGGGGGGGAGGAACGTTTCAGCTCGTGAGTTGCTACACGTCACTGCCACACCAGGACCTGTCAGGACTTCGCTTGTCAAATTTATTGTCATAACTGTAGAGGTTCCAGTAATTGTAGTTTTTAAAATTCCAACAAAGTTTTTAGGTTTTATTAGAAATTTCTTAAAACTTTGGGAATATGTGTCGATGAGTGACATGGGATTATGTCATGGTAGAAAAATCTGCCAAGCTAGACTAAGGACCACAGAGAAGCTGTGCCATATACGAGGTTTGGAGAAGCTCAGGACTCCTTCTGGCTTGTTCCTATATACTTTGGTAGTCTAGCACAGTGTATGAGTAAGTGTTCTCCAGAGAAAAAGGAATGATAGGAGGTGTGTGTGTGTGTGTGTGTGTGTGTGTATGATTTATTATAAGGAATTAGCTCACGTGATTATGGAGGGTGGCCGATCCCAAGATCTGCAGAGTGAGTAGGCAATTTGGAGACCCAGAAGACCTGAAGTAGTTCTAGCCCAGAGGCCCTCAGATTTAAGACCCATGAGAAGTCAGTGTTTCAGCTGCAGTCTAGAGGCAGGAAAAGCTGATGTCCCACTTTAAAGGCATCCAGACAGGAGGATTTCTCTTTTATTCAAGGAAAGGTCAGTCTTTTTGTTCTACTCAGACCTTTGCCTGATTAGATGAGGCCCACCTACTGCAGGGAGGACAATCTGCTTTACTCAGTCTACCTACTGAAATGTCCATTTCATCCAAAAACGCCTTCACAGAAACACCCAGCGTAATATTTGACCAAATACTTGAGCACTCTGTAGTCCAGTTAAGTTGACACATAAAATTAACCGTCACATGGTATGTGTACATGTCCAGGACAGTACTTCACAAACATCGGCGCTCAATAAATATTGATGGATGGATGGATGTTTGTTGGATGGATGGATGGATGAATGTTTGTCACAGGTGTTAAAGAATTGTAAGTTTCCATTTTATAAATCTGGGAATACTTCTGTTTTTGCTGGTTAAAAAGCTAAAACTTCGGGGCGCCTGGGTGGCACAGCGGTTAAGCGTCTGCCTTTGGCTCAGGGCGTGGTCCTGGCGTTATGGGATCAAGCCCCACATCAGGCTCCTCTGCTGTGAGCCTGCTTCTTCCTCTCCCACTCCTCCTGCTTGTGTTCCCTCTCTCGCTGGATGTCTCTATCTCTGTCAAATAAATAAATAAAATCTTTAAAAAAAAAAAAAGCTAAAACTTCACAGGTGTTTGTTTGAATTTTAGTATTCTTTGACCATGGTGTTTAGCATATCAGCCAGGCTGAAGGAGATTCCTACCTTCGAATACTCCAAAATATTCAAAAGGATCTAAACCTTTTTCTTCTCTGAAATTGCATGTCTTTTTTCTTACTATTTGTTTCCTTTAATATCATACTACCTCTCAATTTTTCTTGCCTCAAATTTCCATGCCTCTTTTTTTTCTTACCAAGGAGGTATTTAATATTTATATTTCATTTTGTATCTTTATTTATATTTAGTATTTATCTTTTCTTCACCCTAATTCATTTTAGTTTTTGTTAGTTCTGCCTTTACAAACGTCCTTTTAGTGACTTCTTGCCAATTGCTTTACTTTTACTGTGCGATAACTTTGACTGATTAGATGTGGCCCACCTACTGCAGGGAGGACAATCTGCTTTACTTTTCAGAAAATAACTTTTCAGATTTTGATTGATGTAAAAGTGTTTGTTGAAATCCCATGAGTGATGACAACCTCAGTAGTATGACTACAACCATAAAAAACTGAGCTACAAGGTCCATATTTTGCAAATGAATTGTGTATTCTATTAGTAACAAGTTTCCTTTCTTTTTTTCTGATACGTGCCACATAGAATTGTGAAGTTTTCTTGTCTTGCATTTCTTTTAGTCCCTCCTGAATAGATAAACGGCCAGTATTTAGGGGACGTGGTTAATGTCAGAAACTCTCACTATTACAAAATGCTTAACAGTGTAAGGTAGTTCCTAAAATATGATAGAAGCACCATAATTTGAAGGATTTTGCTAGCAATAACCTTCCTCCTCTGATCAAAAAGTTAATAGGTTTGCTGTAGAAAATTTGAATAGATAATCATGTGTTTTTTTAAACAACTCAAGTGTGGTAAGTTTACTTTGAAAGAGCAGATGAGCAAAAAGAAGAAATAGGCATACCTACTTGGCCGCCACCTGGAGAGACTTCTGTTCTTGATTAGCTAGATCCCTCCAGTTCCTCCCTTTGCCTGTGTCCCTGTACAGTTGACCCTCATTCTTTATGGATTCCATATTTGTGAAGGATTCCCTAAAAATGATTTGTAACCCCCAAATCAGTATCTGCGGCCCTTTCAAGGTTATTCGCGGACATGGGCACAGTGGTGAAAATGCAAGTCATCTAACACATTCCATCCCAACAGATGTCCAACAAAACGACACAGCTTTCTAGTGGCAGTTCTGATGCTGTAAGTAAGTGTCCTTTCTGCAGTCTCTTTAGTGCCACGTTTTCACATTTTTGTGTGCTTTGTTGGTGATTTCATTGTTAAAAATGGCTCACAGGTGTACTGAAATGCTGCCTGGTGTTCGTAAGTGCAAAAAGGCTGTGATGTGCATTTTGGAGACAATCCATGTGTTAGAGAAGCTTCATTCAGGCATGAGCCATAGTGCTATTGGCCGTTAATGAATTAACAGTATATATTCAATCAGGTGTTTTTAAACATAAACACACATAAAACAAGGTTGTGTATTGACCGGGTGATGACAATGTTATGACCAGAGGCTCCCAGGACTCTAACACCGTATTTCTCCTAGGAGCAAGAGAAATATCTGCTAAATCAGCATTTGCCACAACTTTTTTTTTGAACATAACTTCCTGGGGTAATGAAGACCAACTTCAATTTTTTTTTTTCTTAAAAATTTGAGTTCCACTGTACATTTGTGCATTTTTCATTAATAGTACATTTTTAATATTTTACTGCCTCATTCAGTGCTCTTTAACATCTTTTTAATATTTATGCAGCAGGACAGCATACAGATGGGATGCCAGTTTATTTAATAATTCTCCTTTTAGAGAATACTTACTAGGCTCTCCCCTGGTAAGTAATTTTTACTACTTTAGGCAATTCTGGAATAAACATCCTTGTAGCTTAATCTTGATTATATCCATGATTATTTCCTCAGGGTAAATTTTCTGCAAATGAAATTTTTGGAACATGGAATATGCAAATTGAGACTTTTGCTCTTTGCAAGATTGCTTTGTGGCCTTTCTAATATATTCCTTTCTAAATAAGATGAAATTAACAATAAACTATCCATTTTTATCAAATTTCAAAAACATAGGAATTTGAGAAAAAAGCCGTTAAAGTTACTTTTATCTTT
The DNA here is from genome assembly GCF_024610735.1 of Ursus americanus. Classification (NCBI taxonomy): domain Eukaryota; kingdom Metazoa; phylum Chordata; class Mammalia; order Carnivora; family Ursidae; genus Ursus; species Ursus americanus. The sequence continues at coordinate 41,957,340 of NC_142145.1, forward strand.
TATTTCGGTGGCCATTTAGAGCAAATGTGTTTTGATGTATTTAAGTCGCAGGGCCTTGTATTTCAGACGTGCAGAGAATTACAGATTAGGTAAGAAATGTTAGGTTTCTTCGGTCCAGCCTCCTCTTTTGTATTGATATTGGAGGCTGGTTTGAATATTTTATTGTGAATTCAGTTTTTTTTTTTAAACACACCGAACTACAGAGATTTATTTTCTTCTGAATATTATTAACCATAGGTGTAGAGGAGAACTCAGACTGTTTACCTCCGTTTCCAGCCACTCTTTGGTTTCTTTCTTCTAGCTTTGTTTCAGATGTCTAAATTCAGGAAACAGGAGCCACACATGTATTCTTTGTAGCGACAGATGCTAAGTGAAGAGGGAACATGAGGACCCTCTAGGGTAAGGGAGATCCTGATTCATGTCTCAGGAGGAATCTAAGCAGAATGCATTAGAAATACAGAGGCTGGAGCGAATATTACTGTCTGCTGTGTTGCTGACCTAAAGAAACGGCATGTGTGCTAGACATTGAAAGATGACTTGTGTTCATGGGGGAAATTATCTAATGCCATAAATTTGCAGACTTCTACTACATTGGCAGATTTTAAATTTTGCTTATGATCTTTCTCGAGTAGGGAGCACGTCTAGCTTCCTTATTTTTAGCCTTGCTGCTACAAGAAAGCAAATGTTGACTTATGCTATCTAATTCCTATTTACAAAGTACACGTGGCATTTCATAGTTTGTACGTTTCCTCTCGACAAACTCTTTGGTTTGTTTTTGCAGTGCCTTTGTGATCATAAGTCATCGAAGACGTAATATTTAGATTGTGTCGATATATTTTAATTTATTGACACCCTTCCCCAATTCAATCATTTTGGATTTCATTACACTTTTTGATTAGTGCATGTAATGCCAAGTGAACAACTTATTGCTTATATCTTTTTTATTTCTGGTGAGGTATTTTTAGTGCGTATATTCCTATGAATGGAAATACATGGAAGTACTTTATTGCTTTTGTCATGTATTTGCCTTCCAAAAATGTGTTACTAATTAGTAGTAATCCCTACAATAGTTACTCATGATTGTGTGTTATGTGTGGTGTTTAAAAAAAAAAAAGAAAAAAAAAAAAAGAATCCTGCTTTCTTAGTGGCCGTCAAGTTGCATCTCAAGGTTGCTTTAATTTATACAATTTTGATCCCTAGCGAGGATCAATCTTTTTCTAATAGTATTTATTTCGGAATTTTGTCTTGTGTAAAATCATTGTTCATCATTTTTACCCAAATGCATGCTTCAGAGAGCCTTCTCTTTGTCACAGTTAAGGTCGTTCCATTCTTTATGGAGTTATTCCAAGTTAAATATGTTTTGTGTATGTAAAATGTAAAGCCCGTACGGGTAACTTTTGTAGACCCAGTGGTAGAGGGGAAACAGCACCTCACGTTATTGGGTTCTCGCTTGAATGCAGACACTTGAAGGAATAAAAACACGTCTGAACCACCTTCATAAGGAAGCAGCCAGGGCTAGTCCAAAATGCTGAATTCCCAAATAGTTCATTTTCTGACATTGGAATGCCCCCAGTTTTTCACAGCCATAACGTCTTCTGCCCCACACGAATTCATCCGCCCCTCTTCTGAGTTCCTGTACCTCTCCGTTGTGGAGCTTAATCCCAGTACATTGTAATGCTTTTTTCTGTGCCTGTGTTTTTCCCTTCTGGATGCTTCCCAAGGAGTGGAAACCCAGTCAGAGTCTTTTTTTTTTTTTTTTTAATTCTTCATGCCAAAGTTTGTTTATTCATTCAACAAGCATTTATTGGATTTCTGAATGCTGTCCTAAGCTTTATTGGGTATGGAGGTGAAAAATCCCTGGTCTCTGTAATCTGGCCAGATCATTTACAGCGAGGGGAAAACTTGGGTCCTTATGTAATTAACAGAGTGTGAAGTCTGAGTTTAGAGCTTAGGATGGTTTTTAAGCCCTAAAAAAATAACAGGTTCAGACACCTTAAGGCTGCAGTGATTGGGAATTTTGGGGGAAAAAAACATGTAATAACATGTTATAAATTTTTTAAAGGTTATTTTCTCAAACTTGAGAGATTTTTTAAGTTAAATTGGCCTGGCCAATTGTAAATCCCCACCCTCATTCGTTAAAAATTTTGTCAGAGGAATGTAGTATTTAGAGCTGGCAGAGATCACAGAAATCGTCTATTTAAAACTCCTTTTTACAGTTGAGGAAATGAAACTCTAAAGCAGTTGTGACTTTCCCCAGCCTAGCTGAGGGTTTTTCCAAAAAGAAAATATTTCAAAAATGTAGAAGGGTAAATTTCCTCATAAATATGATGGAGAACTTTACACACCTCTTTGTGCATTTGAGCCCAAGAGTTTGTAGTCAGATCCAAGAATAGTTTGGATTCACCCATATATGTGGGCTGTGACCGTGTGTCTGGCTGGCCTGTCCCATCTTCATCCTGTATGTGTTTCTCAAAATGCTTCAAGGATCTGGGACCTGTGGTGATTCTTATATTTGTATGCTCTTCGCTTTTTAAAAAGTGAGATTGAAATTTGCTTTTGGGGTCTATTCTGGATCCTCTTTGTGACCAAGACCTAGATTAATTACTATAGGGTTTTGGGTTTTAGTTTTTCAGTATAATACATAATATGGAAAGGAATGCAATAAAATATGTCAAGGAAATCATATTAATCATGCATCTGGCTGGCTGTGATTGTGTTTTTCACAATGTTTTATCTGAACTCTATGGTCAAGTGTTTTATTGTTTTTGAGAATAATCCAGTGCTTTCTTTTCTTTTCTACTTTGCTTAGACTTTAAAAGATAAAGACAAATTTATCTTAATCACACCAGACAAAGCTAACATAGTGGCCTCCACATGGGATTAGACTGTGTAAAGGACAGAAAGAGGCCTTTGAAACTGTATTGTCTCTTCACTGAATTATAAAAATTTAGAACTCCTACCTTATTACTTTATTACATGGAAACTCTTTCAGTTAAGATGAGGGCTCTGGGGCAAGAAACTCCACTTAACATCTTCTAACTTGGGCTTTGTTTTGGTATGTGTCAGAGATTTTTATTTTTGAGTGCTTTTTAGGGGAATATTTGATTTCCCTGAAATACCGAATTTTGTGTATATATGTATTTTTTTTTTCTGGAGAAGGGTTTCATAGCATCATCAATCGTATCCTCAAAGGTGTCCTTGAACAAAAAGATGATGAGAACCATTGCCCCAAACTTTGATCCAGTATGTGCTGGAATGTAGTAACTTAGGAAATGATGAATAACTTTGTTGTCACTCTCTTTGTAAACAAGTCCCTCAGAATGACAGAAATCACAGTTCAGTGTTATCTACCACTTTTAATTTGCCCAATAATATGAAAAATATTCAAACTCATTGATCGTCTTTGAAAAGAGCATGTAACTGAGATGGGGACGACATGACCTAGGCTTGACTATTGATTGCTTCCCCTTGATGGCCAAGAAAATTTCTGTATAATGGACCTCATCCCTTACTGTTAAAATGAGGGGATAGATGTGAAGATTTCTGTGTTTGTGTCTTTCTCCCATAATTTCATTCATTCATTGAGATATAAATAAAATTAGAAATAAATACTAGAAGTACGATTTGATACCACCCCCGAATTATGGATTTTTGTGGTTTCTTCAAAGATTGGATTTCTAATAAAATAACATTATACATTAGGATTCTCAACTGCTTAGTTTTTGTGAGGCTTTTACTATTTTCATGCTTTTGGGTTTTTTTTTTTTTCCTCATCTGATTAATATTTTATTCCTGTTTCTTGAAAATAGGGCCACTGAAGGAATTTTGATAATGGAATTAAGTGCTGTTTAATGATACAGGGCTTTTGAAAGGTGATTGCTAGAATTTATGTGCCCATTGGTTTGTCTGACTGATTTATGCTTCATTTTATAATAACCATTTCTAATTCAAACACACACAGGGGCACCTGGGTGGCTCAGTCGGTTGAGCATCTGCCTTCAGCTCGAGTCATGATCCTTGGGTCATGGGTTTGAGCCCCATGTCAGGTTCCTTCCCCAGAGGGGCATCTGCTTCTTCCTTTCCCTCTGTCCTTCCCCCTGCTTGAGCTCTCTCTCTCTCTCACTCATTCTCTCTCTCAAATAAATAAAATCTTTTTAAAAAATTTCAAACACAAACATAATCATTCCTTTAATTTAGAAAAAGCTAAGAAAAACATTTTTAAAAATAAAAACACTAAGGTTACATATAACACTACTAACAGCAACGTGGTTTGATGTCATGGTCGGTAATTTCTCTGACTTTCCCACAGTCTTCTTTCCTTGGCCTTGGAGACAAAGAAACAATGTTGGGCTGAATACATCAGACATTGTAGAGCTACTCAGAAGTGAAAGATTAATTTCTGGTTAGGATATTGTGGGATGAATTTGTTCCCCCCAAATTCATTTGTCAAAGTCCTAATCCAAGTACCTCAAAAAAATTACTATATTTGGAGATAGGGCCTTTACAGAGGTATTTAAGTCAAACTGAGGTCATCAGGATGGGCCTTAATCCAGTCTGACCTCAGTCCTTATAAGAAAAGGAGATTAGGATGCAGCCAAACACAGGGAAGAGCATGTGAAGATAAATGCAGAAGAGGGTCATAAAATTAGAAATAAATACTAGAAGTACGATTTGATACCACCCCCGAAGAGAGGGGCCACAGAGAGAGGCCTCAGAAGAAACCAGCCCCACCGGCACCTCCACCTCAGATTTCCAGCCTCCAGAGCTATGAGAAAATAAATTTCTGTTGTTCAAGCCACCCAGTCTGTGGTACTTTGTTATGGCCGGTCCGGCAAACTAATGCCGGGGGCCTTGTTTAAAGAGTGATTAAAACCGTTCAGTTAATCAAATGAAAAAATAGATCTATCATTTTCTTTAGAAACAAGTTTTTACTAATGTTGCTTCCTCCTAATCCCTTTGAGGGTCTCCTAAAACCAATGGTATTTTGTTAATTAATTTTCCAACGGCAGCTCCTTCAAACATCAGATCAGTATGTTGTCTTAAAGTGTCTTTTTCTGAGAAGCTTCAGGAAACCTATACTTTGAAAAATAATTGGAGTTAATCATTAGGATTCATTGCTTCATTCACATCAACAGATTATTTTATCTTCTTTGATGGTAACAAAAATTAATGAGGGTTTTGTTTTGTTTTGTTTTTGTCCCAACACTTTACAAAAACGTATCGGAGGGTTTGTGAAATATTTGCCAGACGGACTGAAGGACAAAGTCTACAGGCTAACTGAAGGAGAGGGAATTAAACCCAATTAGTTACAAAGTAGGTGAAAGGTGTCAGGGGCTATTTCCATTTTCTTCCTATTTCTCAAAGTAATTTAAGAACAGTGGAGGAAAATGAGGGAAAGGGGAGAAAGTGCTATTTTATCACCTCTGCTCTTATTTTGGTCTTGATGTCAGTTTCTAGTAGGAAAAAAACCAAAAAACAAACAGAAAATCCCCCACCTCTTTGCAATCATAGAGGTATTACAGAAACCAGTACTCTTAAGTTTACTTTCTTCGTTTGGCTTCATATCAGAGTATATCTAGATCCTATCATTTTTACAACTTTGTCCTGGAAAGTATGGGATAGTCAGCCTATGCAATTAAATGCAAAATCAATGTAAACCGCCCAAAGGACTAGCATATTGGGTATTCGCTTGTAGAAACAAATGCTTTTTCAGTCCTCTTGTGATTCTACTACTTTTGGATATAGAAATTTAAGGCTTAATCTCTATTATCTCAGTGTTTTAGTTGTAGGCAGAGTGAAAAGAATAACGGTCCTTTTTCTTTCCTTCCCCAAACCGGAAAGATACATGTTGCATTAGAAATATTATACTAGCTTCTGGGTGTTTTTAGGCCATGATAGATACAACATTCTACAGTACAATAAAAGAAAATTTGTCTTTTGCCCTGAAGTTATATTTTAGCTTTCGTTAAATTCTTATCTAGCATAAGATTGCAAGGAGAAAAGCATATGTAGCATTTCCAAGAGTTTGCTGGAATGCAGAAGAAGATACTCTGATAAATGTGCATAGGGTTTACTTTTGCATTTTGCAGGCCAAGGAGGAATGTCCTCTTTGGCAGGAAGGCTGGAGGTAGCCCCCAAACAAATGGTTTTAGGTACTACCTAGGTGGAAACTTGTGGACCTCAGTGTAGCCCAGTCAGCTATATTGCTAGCCAGTGGTGTCACCTTGGAAGGTGGTTCAGTCATTTCTGGCCTTAAGTATACTTCAGTGGTGACATGAAGGAAATAGATGAGATTTTTGGTTCTTTCCTTTAAGGGGCCACATCTTCAAATTAATTTAAATGTTATTGAGATTAGTGTAATAAACGTGTATTTAAACACATACTGAATTTAAAGTATTTTTTCCATTATGTATTATCTTAGTTAACAGATGCTAAAAAGAACGATTATTAATAGGTTCTAGGGAGTCCGCAGAGTTCTGTATTTTTATGTAGTTTTGTTTGTAAATTAAAAAATAGTCCTTATATTTGGGACGCCTGGGTGGCTCAGTCGGTTAAGCGTCTGACTCTTGGTTCCCACTTGGGTTAGGATCTCAGGGTCCTGGGATCAGCCCTGCAACAGGCTCCACATTCAGCATGGAGTCTGTTTGGGATCCTCTCTCTCCCTCTGCCTCTGCCCCCCGCCTGACCCCCACAATCTCTCTCTCTCTCAAAATAAATAAATAAAATTTTTAAAAATAAAAAAATAGTACTTGTATTCAAAAAGGAAGGGAAGAGCCAGGCTGATCTCCAAGACCTTTACAGGTATGGCATCCAATAACTTTTTGCAGCATGCTAACTACATTTTAGATTGTTCTCACTGAAACCTCAAAGATATACTAAAAGGATATAATCAAAGAGTTTGTAAAAGCAGAGTTTATGGTATTGAAGACTCTCTGTCCACCAGACATGGATCTGAACTATGGAGGTCTCCATTAGGACAGGAATCAGGCTCTGTCTTGTTTCCTTCTGTATTCCTGGCACCTTTTATATACATTTTATATACACAGTACATTTAGGTACTGTGTGCCCAATAAATAAATATGTGTTGAATGTATGTCTTGGAATAAGACCTGGTAAGTGTATTAATCATAATTTCAGCTAACCTTTCTTTCTTTAAATAAAACAAAACAAACAAACAACAACAACAACAAAACCCCCCAAAAACCTTTTATAACCAAATAGGAAATCAATAAATTAGATTTAATTAACCATGTGCTTTAGAAAGATTATTGGACCTGAGCTGTAGTTTCAGTTTTGAAATTCAGTTTAGTTCAGAATTGAAATTCAGAATTTCAGAAACTGAAATTTCAACTGTAGTTGAAATTATTTTAAATTATTTAAATAATTTAAGAACATTTAAAGTCTGACGTTATTTACAGACCATCAATTTATATGCAACTTTTTGGGGAAAAGAGATTGTGAAAAACTAGATATTCCTAGGTAGAGAGCCATAATAACCGCTTAAAAAGTTCCTTGCATTTAGGAAATGCTGTTAACTTTAATAATAATTATGTGAAGAAATGTATGCAATTGGTTATACTTTTTAAGTTGAGACTGAATATTACTGTTTGATTTTTCTGTGGTAGTGGTTACCTGGAAGAACTTTGGTGGTGTTTTGACTCCTTTATTTGAAGTCCTATTTTTTTTTTTCCAGAAAGTTATCAGTTCATTGTGTCCTGATCTGCTTAGAGTCAAAGTAAGTTTATTTGGCATTTAGGCTTTTATACAGTCTGTTTTTTGCAGTTCTTTATTACAAAATAGTCTTCTGGAGTGTATAAATGGTTTTGAATGGCAAGTAAAGAGAGCATACTTCTGATGTGTTATCAAACTCTGTTCCCATCTCTTTTCTGCGTATATTCAGTTATGAGAAAGAACAGATGAGTCAAACGAAGTCACCGGCATGTAGGTTTTTATTTGTTTACAAAGCTCTTTCAGCGCAGTTAAAGTTATACGTAAGTGTACTAATCTGTGTATTTTTTTCTAAGTCAGCTGTAGTTTTTTTCCCTTTGAATTTGCACTTTATTCTTTACCCAGCACCCAGTATAAAACTCGTGCTTTCTCTCATGGTACACAGTATCTGCTTTCATTCTTTTTTCACTTACACTACTTTGAGTTGTGGTTATCTTTTGATAAGTAGAGACAGCCCCCAGTTTAGAAACACTCGACTGGTTGCAAAGGTGGCCACCATGGGACACTCCCACCCCCACCCACCCAGCCCAGTAGGAAGCTTTCCTCACCACTGGGGGCACTGTTGGCGCTGGGAATCTTTATTCCCTTGCCCTCCCACTTTGGAAGGTACCCAGCTCCCCAGAGCCCTCTAGGACAGACCTACACCCAGGACGTTCCTCCCCCATGACTCTGTCTGCGTGCCTTCAAGGGCACGAGATAGCAGGCGAAGCCCTGAGGTCCTTTGTGCTATTCGTTCACTCTGCTCTAGATTAGAAATGATTCTCCGACCTTGATTGCAGAAGTCCCCATGACTTTCAGTTTACTTTGGAAAAACTTGTGGTTCAAATGTCAGATTTACAGATTAATCTTCAGAGCCATTTGCACGTTCAGGGCTTCTTATGTATGGCTCATTTCGGAGACTAGATTTTCCCCGTCGTTGTGCAAGGACAGTTGCTTAAAAGTGCCTGTAGAGATTTCAGAGATTTTGGTTTATATGCTCAAAAATGTAGATGGTTTTTGAGTATCAGCCTATCCTCCCCCCTCAAAAAGAAAAAGAAATTATACTTTAATTTGATGTGAAGTTCTCTTTTTCTCTTTTTAACCTATTTTTGTCAGCTTAGCTTTATAAATTAGTTGCTTCTTACCCATTAAGCCTAATTAATCAAGGTAGCATTTAATTTTCTCTGACTTACTGTCTAGTTTAATATTTTTGCCAAGCAGCCTAGTTACCAAAGAATCATTTTTCCATTTTGACAAATCAGGTATGTCTACTTGAGGAGCATGTGTTTGTAAATTTTATATTCTACCTTCTCTCAGGGGGAGGAAAAAAAGATGAGACAAACAACAAAAATCTGAGTATTGGTAGCCTGGATTTGCCGGCGCTTCTGTGACACAGCTGTAATTTCCCTGTCCGGGGCTCCCATAATGAAGGTCTGGTCAGCATGGTTTTTTGTTTTCTTTTCTTCTTGATTTTAAGATCAGAACAGAGCAGAAGACAATGACAGTGAGGTGGTCTCGCCACACTTAAAAAAATATAACAATATTATATCAAAGGAATTTGTATTTGGGTATTGAAGTAGTCCGGGTGCAGAGAGAGGATATTTTTTTTTTTTCTTTTGAACCCAGTGTAATAGAAAGATTGAATGAAGATGGTCCCAGGAGTAAAAAACCCAATGTGTTGAAATGGTGTCATTGGAGGAGGGCATGATGCCCGTGGCGTTCAGACTCTGTGGTTTGTTTCTCTTGGCATGCCTGCATGTATAGAGGGCATTGTAAAATACCTTGGCATGTGAAAGAGGGCGAAGATGCTTTTAGTACTTTATCCTGGTTACTGTTTCTGTTAGAACATGTGCTCTTGCTTTCTTCGGGCCGGCTTGTTGTGTTTACATCATTCTGTCTTTTTCCCTCCTCGTGGCGTGGGGAGCGCCGCTTTATGCTTGACCTCGTGCTTCTCTCCACGCAGGTGCACAGCCCGTGGTGTGCTTTGCATCAAACTTGTCTTTCATCCTGGCTTTTGTATCTTTTGCAAGGAAATTGATCTCATAAAGACTGCTATCAAATTCATCAACTGGCAAAAAATATCATTTCAAAGTCTGAGGAAGAGACATAAAAAGGACGCAATCGTAAGCTTGACTGTTTCAACAGATCTGCTTAGCAGAAAATATTAAATCTGCCTCGCATGCCATTAAATCACTCTGGGCATAACTAGCCAAAGAATTTCACAATGTGGATAACCTCCAGCCCTCTGACTGTATGCAAAGTAGGAGGCCTGAATACGAGCATTGTGTTATAAAACCTTAAGCTGGAGAGAGACTAAAAAGCCCAATCTTGCTGGTTATTTTGGACATTCAAATGCTGTCTAAGAGAAAAGAACTCATTATGACTCAGTTCCGTTAATTAGACGTAAATTACCATCTTTTGTCTAATACAAAAGAAGGTAAAGGGAACTCTGCAAGACCAGAGGATACAGAAATTCTAATGAGATGAGAGCATGGGCTGGGAAACTGACAGAATACAAGGAGCCATTGAACTTGAGGCAAGCCCCTAGTGTGGCTTGTGTATGAGCAAAAAGCAAAAACATACATTTGTAATTGTCCAGATTCATATGCTGTTTAGAACCATGGTCAATGTCCCCACAGAACTGTAGGATCCTGATTTTGACAGGATGTGAGGCTGGCCCAGGGAATTTGCCCTTCTATTCCTGATTATACTCTGAAGATTTTTGTTACGTACACAGTCTGTCCTCAGCGGGAGATGAAAGGCCTCAAATGTGATTGAATGATAAGTAAAGGACCTTTTACTTAGAAACAATAACGGCTTAATAAATAAAGGAAATTAGCAAAGTTTGACCAGGAGACTTAAGGAATTAGACAGAAGTAGAAGAATTGCTTAAGCATAGCAGTAACTGGAGAATTACAGAATTCTGACGTTGGAAAGGACTGTGGGGTAATTCTGGAACTGAAAAGCTACTTCATTAGGCTAAGAAAATAGTAACCCCATTAAGCCCTCCTTTGGAAATGTATAAACACATTTTCTTAATTGCATCAACTTCTCAATTGCAAACCAGGTTGTTCCAGAGTAAATTTAGCTTCCCTGTTTCTACCTGCTAGAATGTTGAACTTCTCCCTTGTGTTAGGCAGAAATTAACATGGTCTCAAAGGCCCTATAATCTGGTCAGTAATTATCATTAGTTTCTGAAACAAGTTTGTAATAGAGTGGTGAACATGCTTCCCGGTAGGTGATATTTGTATTATTACCCTTTGAGAAGATGGGCCCGGTAGGAGTTTATAACTTGTGTCCTATGGCATTGACCCATGTTATTCACATGGTCCAAATGCTAATTTTCTTAGGATATTATAATAGTAGAAGTAATTAATCAGTTCATTCATTCAGCACATTAAATATGTAGGAAGTCCCAAAGGCAGTGTTATGCAGTGTGGATTCAAGGGTTGTGATGACCCCAGTGCCAGGAAGAGGGATAGAGTGTATAGGACCAGACTGAGAAGAAAGTTCCCTCAGAAGTTTGATTTTCATAGGCCCATGAACATGGCAACACCATGCAAGCTCCAAGCAGATCACTGGCCATAGTTTTCTGAAGATGGAGGTTAGGTCTGGGCTACTAGGTCGGGATCTAGGAGCTGCCAGGAGGGAGTTGCTTGTTAATGCCACGTGGTGGTGGATGGAATCATACAGGGTGACTTAGAAGAGCCGCGACATGGAAATGATGCCTCAGGGAATGAAGATTTAAGGGGCAGGTGGGAAATTAGGAGCCTGAGATGGGAAATCAAGCCTATTCAGAGAAGCGAGGGGAAATAAGTAGAATAGATTATTGGGATCGCTAGGTGAAGCAGTATCTTTTCTCAACGCGTTTGAGCTGTGCGGTGCGTGCATCTGTCAATATGCATGAGTCGTGTGTGTGAGCGGTGGGTGCAGAGACTGACAGAGCTGAGAAGTGCATTAAGATAAGGCCTGGGGAGGAAAATGACCATTTTTGAACAGGTTTATGTCCTACGTACAAGGAAAGTGTAAAGACAGATGTCGAAAAAGGAAAGGATGTCTCCACGTGACGTCAGGGTCAAGGACACGGTTGGAAGCCTAGTCCTGAAGGACTTCCGAGGGGAGTCCTGGAGTTAGGAGTGGGTGTGGCTGTTGATAGGTTTATAGGATGAAGAGTGGAGAGCTGAACTTTGACCAAGGCTGAGAGCCTCCATCTTCCCAGGAGCGATGTGGTCTTGGCAAATGAAGTTACCTATAGGTTGGGCTGAGCCTCGTGAAGGTTCAGAATGGTCCCTGAAGGAATGGGAGAAAGAGGGATAACAAGGACAGCAACAAAATAAAATCACAGATGCTGGTCAGTCAGTCAGGACTCAAGACATGCACTGGAGCGGATGCATAGTTTTAAGATTTTTCTCCAGAAACTCTCAGCTTCCCGCATCTGGATGAGAGATTGTACTTTGCTCTATTGATTCTAGTTTTGAGGTTTTGCTGGATGGATCGGGTTTGAAGGATTGGGCCAAACTGGAACAAACAGTTATTCAGCTGGCCAAGAAGCTAGTAAGCGTGGCCTGGGGTGTGTATGTTTGCGTGTGTGTATGTGTGTGTGTGAGAGAGAGAGATCTGTGTGCTGCACTGCCCCTTGCTTCGCAGTACCCTTCCTTTTCTGTGAAATAGTGTTGAAATTGGCTTCCTTCCTATGCGGCTTGGAGAAACCAGATTAACAGGGAGACAGGGAGATTTTCTGGCATTTTTCAGATAAAGACACAAAAGCAGCTCCTGAAATGTCAGTAACTCTTACTGCTGTTCTTTGGTACTCTTGAGTCTTCCTGTAAAAACAAAACAGCAAAGAAACTACAATAAACGAAATGAGAAAATCTCTTCCCCCTGGTGCTTGAGCTTCGTGACTTTCTTGCAGAACTAGCCCCATTTGGTGTCCTTAGAATTCTGAGGAAGGGGTTGACTTCTGTCTTTAGAACTGCTGGCCAGCTCTCAGGTGACATAAAAATGGTAGCCACTGCCCTTGAGTAGTATTCGTAAAGGCTCAGAGGCCAAGAGGTATAGAGAGAATTAAATAAATAGGATTCATTTATGCTAGCTGCTAGCACTGAGTCATGTGTTGTTGGTATTTGGTAATTCGAATTTGTCAGACAAAAGTCTTCATGGCTGATTTGCTTACTGGCTGCGCAGGACAAGCTGCAGATTATGTGTGACCCAAGCTGGGGGACAGCTCTGTGAGTTCTGCAAAATTGCTCTCTGCTGAACTCTGCAAGGCAGATAGACATAGAGCTCACTAAACCGGAACATGCAGAACCCCACCCCCGGCAAAAATGTGATTGTGAGGAGCTGATCCCAGGGCCAACGTCGCGTGTTCTCCAAATGCTGAATTTAGGACAGCGATCGCCAACCCGCCTTTATGATCTCTGTGCCTGTTTGCATTCGCCTCAAAGAAAAACATGGTTTGATTCATTTGACTACAGTGTGTGTGTACATTTTTGATCAGCTTTAAAATGCATCCTACTTTTTAGGAACAAGAGAGCCAGTCGCCATAAACGTTCAATAAGGTGTGGGGACTTGGCGAGTCAACTTGGGACTGGAAATAAGGAACGTCTCGGTTCCTGTCCTTGTTCGGCAGCTAACCAAGCTTTGTGACCTTGAGTGAGTCGCTTGTATTTGAGGTCTTAGTGTCTTCACCCATCAAGTGATCTTTAAGGTCTTTTTCCCTCCAGTTTTTAATAATTTATAATCCTTTAAGTTGTGTTTAAAAGATATAAAATTTTTTTTCTTGCTCTTTCCCACTCAGGCCAAAGTGGTCCTGCCATTTTGTGTGGACAACGGTGCTTATGGTCGAACTGTAGATTCTCCAGGCTTCTGTGGGGTCCAAGTGCTTCCTTCTCAGATGCTTAGTCTTCTTCATTGTGTGACTTTGGGGCTTTTGTCTATTCATTAGCACCTCCAGCAGAAGGTGGGCAGGGACAATAAAATATGAAATTTAGGCAAGATACTGCTGCAGTCTTAGTCTTGAGGCTGAAAATGAGTTTCTTGGGGGATGTTATCTTTAGTGACTTAATTATACTATCAGTGTCTCCAGGAGCTAATTGACGGAATGGCTCTGCAGACAGGTCCACAGCATCAGACATGTTTTACCAGGCCTTCTCCTGTAGGAAGTCCATAGGCAGCAAATTTAATATCAGCATTCTTTTCTGCTCCGTTGGCATAAATTGTCACTTGCTTTTAGGCTGCTCACAAAGTATTTTTAGACTCCTTTAGTTTTGTTCACTGTGAAGAAGAACAACAAACCGAACTCCTGTGGTCAGAGACCAAGGAGAGAAAGAACCTTCTAGTTGGAGCAGACAGCCCTCCACCAGTGCTGAAATACTCCCCTTAAGATAGGGTGTGCACTCCTGCCTGTGGGTATTGACAGGAGTTTTCCTGTTGTTTTTTTTCCTTGTGTCCTAAATAATGAAAACAAGTCACAGAGTATTTGCGTTAGATTCAAGAAACTAAGTACAATTAAGAAAACAACCATTTAAGGAACAGCTGTGTGGCCGTAAAACACCATGTGTAACACACCATTTTATAATCTAATATAAAATTGGATTAATGAGATGATAAGAATTGCTTTGTGAATCTTTGAACAATTTGTTGGAAAAAAATGTAAATTAATTTCTAGATGGGCTGCCGAATAAAATCTTTGGTGTGACAAAAATACTTCCTAGGAATTTGACCCACTTTGGCTAGTCGTCCACATCAGTGCACATGATGGAGTCTCCAGAGAAGAAATGTAACTATGACTCTTAAGTTTTGGTTGCCATCTTAAGGGCTCTTTGAAAACCTTGAGGTGAATGTGATCCTTATTATAATAAGTACAAAATATTCAGATCCATCATTTGGTTACAATAAAATTGTCAGTAGTTCTTGGCAAGGTTTTATGAGGCTATAATCCTACTCTTGGACTTGATGTTATTCGAGGAGCAGATATGGAAAAAATTGCTATTTAAGAGATGACAATGAAGAAAATTATAAACTCTTGCTTTCTTACCTGCTGCTGCTATATATTTTGATCAAATGAAATACCCCATTCTGAAATGTTTCACCTTTGACAAACTTTATTCACATATACTTCATTACCTTAATGCTGAATTATATGTCACGTGCGATAGCCACTAAGCTAACCATTTAACCATGCGGACAGGTGCTGATGCTTGTAGCATAGAAAATAATTAATCTTACAAATGCAACGTAATCATTCTTTAGGAAAGTCTTACGAACAGTCCTGAGGCCAGATGGTATTTTCCTCATGGAGCCCTGTTACACATGATAGTGAAATAATACAATTAATGTTGTACTTTACTCATGTGACGGAGAAAATTTACAGGATGATCTAAGAACTAAGATTTATAATATTGGAACTTGGAAAACATTAGCAGATAAGATACTACAACTAGTTTGTTCAAAAAGTTTAAAAGTAGCTTGTTTATGAGGGATTTCTTAAAATTTTAAAACATTTTGTAAAAGTTAATTGTACTATCTAAGCTATTTGCTTTTTGGAAAAATTACTTTAAACGGCTCTACTCTGGGCTTCAACAATAAGTGAATCAGTGAATATTTATTTTGCTTACTATTGGACCAAGTGCTTCAAGGGTATAAAATGGGACCTGTCCTAGGGGAATAAAATAGATCTGGGGAGAATTATTAACTTAACAGTTAAAAAAACAATGAGACGCTAAATTGTTAGAGTTGAAGGATTTCAGAAAAGGAGAGATTATCCTGACCTAGATGGACAAATAGCATCTTGGGCTGGTTCTGGAAGGATGAGAGTTTGTGTGAGTCCTGCAGTGTCCCTGAAATCAGGCTCATAGAGGCCTTTTCTTAATGAGGAGGCCAAAGCTCAGAGATTAGTCTTTTACCCTTTATCACAAAGCTGCTCAGTAGGCTGCTTGTCTTTGGGATAAGAAGGCATTCAAGGTGGAAGGAGTGGTTGAATAAAAGACACCAAGGTAGGCACAGCTGTGCTTTCCAGGAGTTAGAAGGTGCTAAGCTTATAAGGAGTCTGCACATGACTGGAAATCTAGTTTAGGTATGAAGCATGACCTTTTTGATTACTGTTAAATATTTTTCCTTGTATTACAAGGCATGGAATATCCTGGGAGCTCAGCAGTATTAACTGATTGAGTGAAGGAGGATTGAAAAATTTCCCAATTTATTGTATAACACGTAAGTTAGGTTGATCACTGGGTTAAATTTTAGCATGAACATGATTTCACAAATAAGCTGTATTAGATGAACAAGATAACTTTAAATTCTATCAAAACTCGTGAAAATTTGTTTCAGCATTCTTTGATCAAGATTTCAGGGTTGGGGGGGCGCCTGGGTGGCTCAGTCGTTAAGCGTCTGCCTTCAGCTCAGGGCGTGATCCTGGAGTCCTAGGATTGAGCCCCACATGGGGCTCCTCTTCTGGGAGCCTGCTTCTTCCTCTCCCACTCCCCCTGCTTGTGTTCCCTCTCTCACTGGCTGTCTTTCTCTCTGTCAAATAAATAAATAAAATCTTAAAAAAAAAAAAGAAAGATTTCAGGGTTTTTTTTTTTTTTTAAAGTATTTCCTTTTCCTCTGTTGTCTTGGGCTGTGTTCATTTCTGAAAGACCTAATTATTAAATTTATGGGGTATCATCTAACAACTTCAAAATTTAGAAAGTGAGGCATTTTACAGCACAAACCAACCAGTTAGGATTATAAACTTATGTTTTCAAATAACTTCTGTGAAATTTTTATTTCTTTCTGAATAGGAATAGGGGATATTTCAAGTTGCCTTATTAAGTAGGAAATAACAACTGAGATTGCTGTATTCTGTTATTATTTGTAGTTTGCAGAATATCCCCGAGAGGCCCTTGCTTCTGTGTTAAATTTTCAGGTAGTGACCTTCGATATTCATTGCTAATTTCTCTTTTGCCTTAAAGCAAGTGTCTTTTTGGTTTTTGCTTTGCCCTCAGGGTCTTGTCTTTTCTCCACCTTCTGGTAAATTAATTACCAGAATATTCTTCTGTCTCTTTTGAATATCAGCCCTGCGTCCTCTTTCTGAGGAATCTGTCATTCATCACTGAAAGCTCCTCAGGGTCCCTGGATCAGAATCTGGGTAATGTCATTCTGGAGAATTTCAGTTTGTGTGTTAGAGGTAGGAAGGTATTTTTCCGACTTCGAGTTTCCCTTTGCTTAAGTTTTTTTTTTTATTACTTATAAAATAAATGGGCCAGTTTTTAAAAATCAGTTAAGTCCCTATGATCCTATGACATATGACTTCTTTTTCCTCTGGGGAAAAAAAAAAGTTCACCTTTCAAAAAACCACCCACTCTATTTGCTACAATTAAAGTCTTTGTCATAGGGATTTGCCCTAGCCATGCAGGGCTGGGGTTTCGTGACAATGTCCCGCTCGACACCTTCTCAAAGACGTGTCATCTTGCCTTTGACTTAGTAGCTGGACTGGAATTGGGACTCTTTACCACTTCAAAACATTGACCAAAATATCCTTTCTTTTCCTTCTTCTTTTCTCTCTCTCTCTCTTTTTTAATAAATTGATCCTACAAAGGAAAAATTATTCATTGGGAGTAGGAAACCTAAGCTATGATCTCTGAAAAAGTAGAATAATTTGCCTCAAAGGAAAATACACAGCTTATACAGAACCGCAGATAATCGGAGAGACCTAAAGAAAGCTGAATATGTATTTTGACAGTACAGAGACAGGACTGTGACCCACACGAGAATGCAAATAAAGTAAACCCTCTGCTGTGCTTCTACTGTAAAATATTATTTGCAGGATATATTGCCATACTTTAAGGACTAATGGGGAAATTAAACAATAGAATAGAGAGAATGATTGGAGAGCAAGGGTATTTATAATCTAGAGCAAGGATGAAAAATGTTGCTTGTCCCCATCTATGGACAGTGAGGAGGAGGAAAATGACTTTTTTTTAGCTTCAGCTTTATTTTGGGAAATTAAGCTAAGCTTAGGAAGGAACCTTAGACAATTTAGGTAGTTAAATGTTGGACTGTTTTAATTATTTATTTAGTCAATATTTATTGGGACTTACTAAGTTCCTAGATGCGAAGATAACAAGAAATATTCCTGTAGGCTTAAGAAACTTGAAGTCCATTAATAAAACCAGGTAAGCAGATAATTACATCTCAAAGAGGGGTTCTACTCTCCGATTAGAGAATAGGCAAATGATGTTATTAATGTCCAGAGGAAAAGTCCCATTCTAATATAAGCAGCGATTTTCGCGTGTTGTTGTACTGATTTTACTTTTAAAGGAAATTCTTTAAATCTTATTTTAATTTCTAGTTTAATCATACCTTCCTTTGTAAGTTTTCATTTTATTCAATTTGAAAATTCTGTAAATCTCTGATGTAATTTATCCATTTAATATTTATTCCAAAGATTATAGCTTCTGCTGTTATAAACAGAATTATATGCTATTACTCAACTGGTTGGTTTTTACCAGCTTTAGCATACTTATAACAGCAAAGCATGTAGCCAATGTACCAGAAAAACAATAATTACCTAAAAAAGGAATGATGAAATTAATATGCATTGCCGTTTTGGCTATTTGATGCAAATAGCACCAGGTTTCATTCTCAAAATGGTAGATGGGTAGATGCTTCTATAGGTGATGATGATGATGATGCTGATGGTGATGGGTAGATGCTTCTATAGGTGATGATGATGATGATGATGATGGTGGTGCTGGTGGTGAGGACAATGGTATAGATGATGATGATGATGATGATGATGACAATGGTATAGATGATGATGATGATGATGATGACAATGGTATAGATGATGATGATGATGATGATGACGGTGCTGGTGGTGAAGACAATGGTATAGATGATGATGATGATGATGATGATGATGATGAAGGTGCTGGTGGTGAGGACAATGGTATAGATGATGATGATGATGATGATGATGGTGGTGGTGGTGCTGGTGGTGATGACAATGGTATAGATTATGATGACAGTGATCACATGATAGAAAATGGTATAGGTGATGAGGATGATGATGATGATGATGATGATAGATGCTTCTATGGGTGACGACGATGATGATGGTGTTGTGGTAATGACAATGGTATACCTTTATTGAGGGCAAAAGACAGTACATGGAGTTCTTCTTGTCCATTAACTCAGTTAATTTTCACAATTCTCTGTTTTTTCATCCATCAGTGATTGGCAAAGATGGTTGGGTATAATTCTGTGAGTGACCTGATGAATGAATCAATGCTTTCCCTAAAAACAGTGTTTCCCAAGCTTGAGAAATAAAAGGGCCTCTTTCAGTGAAAATGTAAATTATATCTTGGTAATTATAAATGTGCAAAATGTGAAACTAGTTAAGCCTTTCTTACAATACATCTCATATAATTGTAAAAGCGAAGTAATTGTAAACATACACCAAAAAAACTAAGAAGCCTTTAAAATTGGAATTGGAGTATTGATCCATCGTCCTGGATGGTGACATTTTGCTGAAACTATCGTTGTACAAAAGTGTGCCTTGTTATGCTAGGGGGTTCAGTGTTCTCATGTATTCATGTGTCCTCTGACAGCCAACTTTTCTTACTGCTTTCCTTATTCAAATTATGTCAAAACTTCATACAATGAGGGTGTGGTATAATTTCACTCTTGCTTGATGAGAGTATCAACTACATATTAAGTGCACCTTTCCATCACTGCTTGGCATCATTTTGTACATGTGGACACAAGTGGGCATCACATACTCCTGTTAACTTCAAAGATTATCATGTGAATAAAAGCAAAAGTTTAATTTTCCTGTAGAGAGAGAATTTGTAGTTTCCCAGAATTTGTTGGCCACATCTCCCTGCTTTCTCCTCCTGGCAACATGCTAATGAAATTAATGCAATGGAAATAATAAGAGAATGAATGTCTAGGTGCTGTGCAAAGCTCTTTCTATGCACTATCTCATTGAATCTTGTAGCAACCGTAGGAGCTAGGTAGTCTTGTTATACCGTTTTTGGAGGTAAGGACATTGGACCTTGGGCATGATAAGTAAATTCCTCCCAAGGTCACATGATAGAGAATCAAACTGATTTTGGACCCAGGTGCTCTCTCACTCCAGAGCCTATAATACCCCCACCAGAAGCTTTATTTCTTCACCGATGCTATAAATATGTATAGTGTAACTTCCAGTGCACCAAATACCAGGCCAAATGCTTCCCATGCATTAAAATCTTTACAACAGTCTCAGCAGAGTGATGCTGTCATCTGCCTTTAGTAAGGTAAGAAGGCTCAAGGTCACCCTTTTAGTAAGAGTCACCCCCCTACCTTAGAAGATATAAGCGTTTCAGGACTCGTAAAGGGACAATTTTAAAAGCAGAACTTAAAATAGTGTTTTCATTTTCTAGAGTTTCGGGAGCTTGATTTATAGTTTTCAAAGAAAAACAATCAAATAAGAGCTCCTATATTTATATTGATTTTTTAAAAATAAAAACTTAAAAAAAATGTCATTCGACAACAGGCCTGTTAAGCTTTTTAAAGGCCTCCATTGTATGTGAACCTTGACAAAGGGTATGAAATAAATGCTTTGTGAAATGAAGTTCTCTACATTAAAAACATTTTTGGTCAGCAAATTTTGTGGCGAATTTATTGATGCAGTAAATATTTCATTTACTGATAGGGCTATTTGGGAGAAGATTTGTTTACACTGGAGAACTGAAGGAAATGCAGTCCAAATTACAGGCATAATGATTCTCATTGATATTCTTGCAGTACCCTCTAGCTTATATGCATCTATAAAATGATTATTTTTTTGAAAAAAATGGTCTGTGTCACCGTCTATATAATTTACGTTAGATTATTGCCAGTTGGTATACTGATTGCCTAGACAGAAATAGGAACTCTAGGTGAGGGTGTCTGGGAGCATATATGTATACAGTTAGATACATACACACATAACCGTGTGTGTAACCCACAAATCCAAATAAGGTTCATATGCTTTTGAACATTGATGGATTTTTATTTTGAGTTTATGATAACCACTAATGTGTTCAAGTATTACTTTGCACAGAGCAGAGATTATTGCCTTGGGCACAATTATTTAAGGTCTTTCAATTACTTTTGTTTAGAGAATAATACATTGTAATAGTAAATGTATCATAAAGCTCAGAAAGTCTCCTTGTGTTACGTGTAAACGTTTCACAGAAATCTGTTGGTTTGTGTTGTATTGGTCTCTATCATTTGGATATGACCCTCTAGTCTGTTTTATTACTCGGAACTCTTTTATTAGTGACTTGCTCAGTCCTAGAGGAATCCAGTGCTTAACTAAAGGGACGGAGTCCGACCCAGTGGCCTGGTGGAAGTGGTGGGTCAGAGGGACAATTAAGAAGCACACGGTCCAAAATTGTGGTGAGGACGGAGACCCAGGCCAGGTGGGGTCTTCAAGGTCGAGGAGGCCTTTGTCAAGTGGGGATGGGGACATTGAAAAGGAAAGAGAGCCACATCAGTGTAGATGTGGCTCAGAACTTGGAAGGCATGAAGGATAGCAGTTGTGTGTAAGGCTCGTGTGGGGGCAGGCGGGGCATTAGCTGGGACGGGCAAAGGCCTCTGTAGAGCAGTTAAAGGACATTCGAACCAGGGAGCCCCGGGGCACACCCATGCTCCAGAGAGCTAGAGGAGACGGATAAGGAGAAGACACAGGAATGGGAGAGGATCAGCAGAGAGTGATATGATAACCAGGGCTAGATTGGTGAGCAGTGGGGCAGGTTCCAGGCAGAAGGAATAGGGGACCCAGGATATTGGGTCAAATATTGCTGTTTATTTCAAGAGAACCACACTACAGGGGCGCCTGGATGGCTCAGTCGGTTAAGTGTCCAACTCTTGATTTCGGCCTGAGATCATGACCTCAGGGTTCTGGGCTCGAGCCCTGCATCAGGGTCTGTGTTCAGCTGGGAGTCTGCTTGAAGATTTTGCTCCTTCTCCCTCTGCCCCTCCCCCTCCCTTGCTCGTGCGGGCTCTTTTTATCAAATAAATCTTTTAAAAAAAGAAAGAGAAGCACTCTGCAGTGTCATTGACTTTAGCAATTAAGCAGTCATTGGTGGCCTCATCAAGAGCGATTTCATTATCCCTATTGTCTGTTGAATTTCTAGGATCTCAGAAGAGGAACTGTATGATAAGAAAGTCTCATAAATGTGATCATTTCTCCTAATGGTGGTGGAACTGCCATAGACACAATTATCGCCACTCTTTGGGTTACTAGTATAGTCCCTGAGTGTGACAGGGAGCCACATTGTGGGCTGGAATGAGGAGCAAGGCTGGGAGAGAGCATTTACTCAAGCTGCTCCAAGGAAATGGACAGTGTACATAGGCTCATCTGCAATATTTAAGTGACAGGATTTATCTTAAGTGGCTTATAAACAAAATTACTTGGGTGGGCTGCTGATTAAGAAAATGCATGCCAGCTTGTCAGAATGCCAGCGCTTTGTTAATTATTTAGCAATAAAAAAGGTTTAATTCTTTCCCTGCTTTCGGGCTAATGGGATGGTAAGAGGTGGGTGGGGGTGGGGAGGCTGGTCAAAGTCGTGCAGTCCCAGGAAGGCTGAGGTCGGCCTCGTCGCTCAGTTTCTGCTGGGGAGGCATGGTGATGGAGGGGCGGTTATGGACACAGGTCCCTCCCGCCTGCTTCTCTGCTCCTTGCACGCGCTCACACTTGCCCTTGTTACCTTCCTGCTTTGTTCTCCGAGGAGCAGAGAGCGACCTTGCAGCTGGTGCACACCTGCGTTTTTGCTCACTAGCATTTTTACTCTGTTCCTTTAGGAACCAGGAGAAACATACTTCCCCAATTTCTTTCTCTTACTTCGAAGAAGTAAAAAAAGGAGGGGAGAGGGAAGGAGAGAGAGAGAGAGAGCGCGCGAGCGCGCGCGCGCAAACGTGCGCAAAAATTGGCAGAAAACCCTGCAAGAAAATGAGTTTGACAGATTTGTTCAGTTTTGGATTTCTGTCTTCCTGTTTCCTGAATCTGTCAGAAAAGCTAAGGCCCTGCCCCCACGATGAATAAAATCCCTAAGGCCACTGTCTGAAAAGAGGGGAGATACACATCATTTTCTCTCCAAATTATCAGAGGAAGATCCATGCAGACAGAACCAAGACACAAATCATTATCTTCAAATTATTGGCGGGAAATCAAATTAATGCTTGAGGCTTTAAAATGGGTGGGCTAATGTGGAGGAGAAAAAAAAATAATTGAAAAACAGAATGTCTCATGAATAATAAATAAATAAAATGTAGTTGTAATTTAATCCAAATCCTACCACTAATGGATTGCTCGTGATTAGCGGTGTGGTATGCTTTTTTACCATTTCCTGATATTTCGCCTCTCTACCTTTGCTGTCTCTCCTAAAACATTTACCTTATGACATTTAATTACTTGTTTATACTTTGTTGTCTCCAGTTAGGCCCTGAGCTCTGTGGGGCCTGGGACCAGGCTTACTGTGTGCTCAGTGCTCTACGCATAGTAGGTGTTCCAGAAGGTTCCTCTGTGTACCAGAGCAAGTCAAGAGGTTGTCATTTTGCAAACCTGGTCTGATCCAGTGAGGAGTGGAGGCTAAAGGAGTAGTGCTGTCTTCTCGGATGCACTGACTCAACACTTTGCTCTCTGCATTCTGTCCCTGGCTTCCTCTGGGCTGGCCGATGGGAGAGTCCTGCTGCCTGATGGAACGAACGCTTTGCTGGTAGTCAGGAGAAAACCCAGTGCAAATCCCACCTCCACTCCACCCCATGAAGGACCTCAGCAGGTTTTACTCACTTTTCCCAGCCTTTAGAAATTAAATAGAGTAATTATACCTACCTCATTCGGTTGTAAGATGACTCAAATAAGATAATAACTATGAGAGCACTTTATAAATTATAAAGGTGGCAGTTGTAGTTGGGCTTGTAAAAGGGCAGAACAATAGCTGCAAATACTATACTTCCTGTGCAACTTTCACTCCTGGCAAGACGCCTTATATAGAGGAGGCTTTATGTACCTTCAGCATAAATTTGCTTGGCCTCCAGAGCTCCTCCTGCTTCAAAGCCACGTCCCTGTATCACATCCTGATTTTCCCCCATATCTGATCCTGTGCAGATTGGGTCCTAATCTCTTGACCCACCCCGACCCACCCCTGACTCACCCCATTTATGCAGATTGAGTCCTAATCTCCTGACCCACCCCTGGGCTAATTGTGGCTGTTGATGCCCCGGAGGCCATAAGGTAGACCTTGCCTTTGTTGCATTATTCTCTGTTGGGAAGTTGCTTCCAACACAATTTTTATAGCGTTCTCAGGAAAATGGAACCTTGGGGGCAGTTTGAGGAGGGGTTGAGGTCTAAGCAGCTCGTTGGAGATGTGTCCAGATGAGTTGAAGGGTCAGCACTGAATCCAGCTCAGGCTCATTTTGGTGGTAACTCCACCCCTACGTAAAACATGGTTGATGCCTTCCTGTGTCTCCTGTTCTGATGGGACAGCTAATTCCTTCCGTGTGTGCCATAGTAACAGGCATCAAATAAGCCTGTGAGAGCCCAGAGACTGGGTACTGATTATCTACAGGTAGGACATCAAAGGTTGTCTTTTATTCTTAAGATCTCAGGGAGGAGTGCTTAAAGTAATCGCCTGGAAGAGGCTGAGGTACCCTGGAAAGTAGCATTGAAGTGACTTGGTTGTCATTGAGTCTCTTGGTTCTGGACATTTGAAACTTGGAACAACAACCAAAAAAAAAAAAAAAAAAAACGGGATTACTATTATAGAAAGAGAATAAAATGAGGAGGGTATTTCCTTTGGGAAGAATGAAATTCAATGTCCATTGCTTGGGGGTATAGAGATTCTGAATAAAATTGATTTTTTTTCCACTCAAAGAGTAATCAGATAGACCTTTTCAGATTGTTGCCTCAAAAATTTTTGAAGATTCTAAATTAACAAGACAAGCAAAGTTAGCACTACAGTGTCACTGAATTTCCAAAATTGCAAATACTATACTACAAAGATACACATAAAACTTTGCGCATCTGAACTAATGTGCATCTTCCCAGATTTAAAAAAAAAAAAAGTGTCAAGATTACTACAGTTTCAGAGTGGTTGAACTGAATGAGTTTTCATGATGGTTTCACTTCATAATGGTAAATAGAAATATCCTCAATCATTTGTCAGGCTTCATCTCAGAATTAAGGGAAACCAAGAATATGCCTCTTGTGTAACATGGGACAATGCTGTGCCTTTCTAGTCTCCAAAAATAGCAAAAGAGAAAAAGAATAAAGATGGTTTATTACATGGTAGGGAATGGCTTGTCCTTTTCTTGTTTAATTAAAATTTTTTATGTTATTAAATAGATCTCAGCCTGAATAGCTTTTCACTGGCATAGCACCTATCGGGTTGTGTCAAGTTAGTCTCTAGTTAATGGAATACCATGGGATCTAGTTCACCTTGATGAGATAGTTCTTGGTTCAGCAGCTCTACTTTAGCTAGAGGGCATTTCTTGTCAGCCTTTTTGAGACCAAGTTTAGTCTTAAAGCTGCTCGTACTGATTGATAGTAGCTAACGTTACTATCTTCATGTATGGACCCTAGGTGTCGTAGCCTTGCCTCAAGACTTGATGAAGCTATTTTGGTCATGCTGTTAACACTTCTTCCATTTTTAATACCGAGTATCTGCATTATCTGCTGGATGAGTAAATTCAGTTTATTTTTAATTTGTTGATAAGTTGTGTACTGGTCGGGAACATTTTTCCATGTGTCTTATCAGAATGTTCAAAATGGTCTTGGTCGTGGCATTGTGTTTGGATGTGTGCGTTTGTTAATTTCGCTCCCTTGGAACTTCAGAAATACATACTGACTACTTATGGGTTGGAGTCTCTGGAACATTCCTTGCATTTATAAATAACCATTATGTATGCTAATAATGTTGAGACCTTATAGCTAGCAACTCTGGTATTTTTATTCCCTCTTCTATTCTTAGCTTTCAAAATTGGAAATGCTGTTTGTAGTGCTTGGAGACCAGATGTCTTCTCTTTGCCCCTCCAGATCTACTCTCAGCCCCAGGAGGCTTACCTGTGTGACTACATCAATGGGTTCTTTTGCCCTCTGTTTCTAGGTGGATTTAATCAATGCAAGCCTTGGCTGAGATTGGAGGGAGAGAGAACAGGGGAATCAGGACACGTATTACTCTCTCTTCCTGTGGGAGAGCTTTAGACTACTGTCATGATACTACATTTTGAGTTTTACTCAGCTATATTTTGATAATGCTTTACAATGCATTATGAGCATTCATTTCCAGATCCCTAAATCTGAAACTCAAAAATAATTTCTATTTCACTTTAACTAGAAAATCCATTTCGTCTATAAGAAAAATGATATAAGGTGGTGGGTCTTGCTCATGAATATTAGAACTTGACTCTCAGGACATCCATAATCTTGAGCAGAAAGTAAATTAGTTTATTTTGAGGAGAGGATGCTTTATTGAAAGAGCTTGAGGGGATGAATATCTTTAGTCAAAAAAGTAAAAATAAGAAATAGTATTCTTTGAACTAGGTGAAAAAGTAGTCAACTTGAAGTAACCCAAATGTCCATCTGCTGGACGAACGGACACATAAAATGTGGTATATCCATCTAATATAATATTATTTGGCCATAAAAAGAAATGAAGTACTGATACATTGCTGCAACATGGATGAATCTTGAAAATATTATGCTAAGTGAAACAAGCCAGTTACAAAGCACCACATATTGTATGATTCCACTTATATGTAATGTCCAGAATAGGTCTACCAATAGACATAGAAAGTAAATCAGTGGATGCCTAGGGTTGGGTGGTAGGGAGCTGCGATGAGGTTGGTAACAGAGGTGATGACAAGGAGGTACAGGGTCTTTCCGGGTAAAAAAATGTTCTAACATTGATTGTAGTAATGGACGTACAACTCTGTGGATGTACTAAAAGCCATTAACTTGTATACTTTAAATGGGTGAATTGTATACTATGAGAATTACACTTCAATAAAGGCGTTAAAATAGTGTCACTAAAAATAAAGAAAAACCAAGACAAAACCAAAATCACAAAGATATATATTGCATAATCAATATGAGTTTGCAAATATTTGCTTTCAGATTCTGTGAATTTTTAAAATAAGTATCTGATTATTACCATTACTAGGAAATACATAAATATCTGTGTGATTGGTTTGTTAGTTCGTTCACAGAGTTTGTCTTTCTCTCCTGCTTATGAAGTTTTGTTTTCATAGGTTGGTTTGTTTATGAGGAGAAAGATCCAAGTAGAAAACTAAATTTCTACAATGTTCTTATTTTAGGGCTTTTATTTCAATGTTACTTGAAATTTACTTTAGGTTTTTATATTTTGTGGGCTTTGCCAGTTCTTTCCTATTGGAGGCGCATATGTATATATACTGCAAGAATTGAGTCTTCTTCTGAATGCTAATGTGTTCATATGTGGATTTCAGATTCTGACAATAAACATTTGTGTAATTTACAGATTAAAATTTTTTTACCATGTGATCCAATAGTAAAACTTATCCTTTGTACAATTCAGATTCAACTTGACTATAATAGAAATCATTATTCAAACAGTGGAGTAGTACCAGCTTTTCAGTGGCACCTAAACTAAGAAGAGAATTAGTAAAATGGTTTTAATTACATGCTTGTCTGTTTGATAGGCAGTAAGAAAAGGAGAGTTTTGCCTTTGAAAAGTGAAGGGGTCTGTTTGGAGAAGGGGCTTGTCAATACAATTCCATGCCTTGCTATCAAGAATTATTCTAAAAATTGTTGATGCATTAAACATAAGAGCCTTTGTTCGAACTCTTGCTCTAAAGGTGACAACCTTAAAAATCTAAAAATAGTCTGATTAGAAACCCTGGTTTTACTTTAATAATGTAAAACCCGTATTTCTCTTTATGAAATATCTGCATTTATGAAGTCCATCTGTAATTAGTTTTGAAGATAAGATTATTTTATATTTAATAAATGTATGCCAGGGCTGTCTTTTCTTTTTCCTGTGTGCAATTCAAATGTGCCGTCCAGCTCAAGCTGGTTGAGTTCTAGTTTTTTAGATAAACATTTTGAATTTAAGAATAATTGTTTTAAAGGCAGTGACTAAGTACTTTTCACATGGTTATCAAAGAGAGTCGTGGCATACATTGACATCCCAATCCTGAAACCTAGGAGGCTCTCAAATATTTGATGAACAAAATGGGGGGATTATAGCCTGAGCCCTATCACACTCTACTCCCACTTTTAACTAGAAAGCCCCAAGATGCATTTTTTTTTTTGTCAGATTGAGTACCTATCTGAGTGAATAATCATCAGAGCCTAGAGAGTGTGAAATTTAATTTTGTGATCTTCTTCAAACCCCTAACGCTTAAGTCTGGTATCACCTAAAGAAATCGATGGTTTGTCCTGCTTTTCTGAGTTACTAATTATTTCATCACCCAGGGTACGACTGTAGGGGTCTACCCTTGCTTATAGTCTTCTACAGAATTTTGTGTTGCAGAATTATGATGATGATGATGACAGTGATAGCGGTGATGATGAGGACGATGATGATGCGGTAGGCGGGACGATGGTAACGATGGTGATGACCACAAGGTTGGAGAAGTAAGAGGTTGATGTAATATTTCTTATAATGTCAGCACCCGGGGCAAACAAAGAACCAATTCTATAGCAAGTGACCATGGATTTCCTTCGAGGTTGACAATGACTGGATTATCACTGTAGCAGCATTCTTGGCACTTGAGCCAGTGTCTGAGAATGTAGAACAGTAATCCCTTTTCCATATAAGGAGATGGAGGCATTTGTAGTTGAAAATAGCTGTCCTTTCAAGAGATTCCTTTATTACATTTGCTCTAGAATGGATTCTTCTTACCCGGTAACTCAGGTGCCTTTTTCTGGTAAGACGTCTGCTGTAATGGAAATGTTGTATTGGATACTCCTTCATCAGCCTGTTACTACCTGCCCCCTGGTACCCGGGTGCTATGTTGTGTAGATAATTAGCTGTGAAGCCGAATAGAATAGAGCTGGGACCCTGGTTTAAGATCTTGGCTTATTAGATCTTGTCACCTCTCTGAACAATGAAGTGTCAACAAGAGATAAACCCCTTGGGGACTGAGTTTCTGGCTCAGCTCCCAAGGGCTTCCTTTATAAGCAGGACCGAGGACTGCTGGAGTAGCTGCAAACCCGGAAGTCACTGCAATTTACAGTTTTTTAGTAGCCACTGAGCGTAGCACCTGAATTGTGGTACATCTTGGTCTGTGACGTTCTTGGGTATGAGAAATCTTATGGTGAACGGCCGCCAGGAAGGAAGGGACCTGAGCATGCATGGTTCTTGGAGAAGACAAGCGGAGGGAGTAGGAGACAGCAAAGGCAGGTTTATCAAGAATCTAAGGAAGCTGGAAGTTCAAGGCCCTTCACTTTTAGACCCTGAGTGATGGCTTTGCTGAAAGTTATTTCAGGGCTCCTAGGAGGGAAAGAGAGGCCAGGTTGTAATCTGGAAACACTTCTGGTAAATTGCCTGAAGAGATCTCTGAAGAATGAGACCTGAATCTCTCAAGGCTCCAGTAATTTTGACAGTGTATTTTCCCATTTTAAGTAATATTCATTTTAATTTGGACTTTGTACCTTTGTTAAATAGGCTCCAGGTTTCTGAATACTCTGGTTTGTTGGCTCAGCACATTCATTTATTTGTTCTTTTTCTTCAAGCCGCCTTAGAACTGGGGGAGGTGAATAGTTACATCCATCCCTATTTGCCTTCCTTCCTTCCTGCCTTCCTTCCTTCCTTCCTTCCTTCCTTCCTTCCTTTTCTTATATTGGCACCCTTCTGTTTCCCTCTTACCACACTCTGGTATATCTTCACATGCTGTGGCTAGTGCTTCATGGAAAAATTACTAGTTTAGGAAGCCAGCGAAAGAACAGGGAAGAGAGAAACTGTTCAAATCCCCAGGAATTGCTTCCAAACAAATGTCACCTTCAGACTTGAGGTTCCTTTTGACACAGGAGAGAGAAAATCTCCCTCTGCCCCACTCCCCCCTTTGAGGAATTCATAGTTTTTAAGAAATCTCCAGATGTTTCTCATCCAGACATGTCTGGAGAAATAAATGAAGGACAGCATATATTTTAAGTTGTTTTGGCCGTTAGTGCCTCTCAGGCAGGCAATAAATATTATATTACTTTTTCCTCTGCCTAAGTCGATCTTAATGATAGAATAAATTGGGGCTGGTTATATGCAGTGTAGTGTGGCACTAGTGATTTTTGAAGATTGTAGACTATAGATGGGTTACCAATAATCATCGGAAGCTCCTTTAGGAAGAAAATGTAGAAAAGCCGGTTAATGCTTTTTGAAGCATGAAAGAGGATACTTTTGTCTACAAATCCCAGGGATGTGTAGCTTAAATGGTGTGAAGTTTTACATATATGCTGTTATGCTGTCAGATCTGTCCTAGTCAAGTCAATTTGTCTCAGCTGATACCCTGCTGCAGATCATTATGGAGTTCAAGCTTCTCTTAGAGCTTCCAGAAGCTCTCGGCCTCCTGCTGACATTTAGTTTTGCATGTAGATGAGAAAAGAGTCCCTGCGAAAAGTTTGTATTAGGATGTGTTAATGATGCTTTCGTGCTCAGTACAACGGGGGAGAGAGATCTGCTCTGGTTGTGGGTGTGAGTCACCATAAATAACTTGCTGGCTTGCCCCATTTCTCTTTGCTCCAGATGAGAAAGACCGCTTCCCCTCCCATCCCTCCCACACAATAGGGTATTCTTCTGCCCTCCGTCAATGGACTTCCTTCGTGGTTGTTGGCTGGTGACTCCCTTGCCCATTTTGCCTTAAACAAACAAAACAAAACAAGAAAACACCAAATAGTGACAATGTTCTAGTAGTGACATCTCCAGGAAAACGATTCAGATTCAAAATACAAGAAATGTAATACAAACGTTGCTGTTACCCCTGTAATAATTCTGGGATGTGATTTCTTTTTCAAGTACGTTTTAAAGAAAGACATAGAATTTTACAAAGCCGTATGCTTTTATTTCTTAAAAATCACCATACAAATGACTTAGGAGGGCTGTGCAGTGCTCCTCAGATCGAACATTGAATTGCGACTTTCTAAAGTACTGCTTATTTTTTTTACATAGTATAATATAGTTTTCACAATCCTGGAAATTGTTACGCTTTGATGAGAGATGCGTTTCACAACTTGGGTTGTTTCGTTCCATTTTTCTCAATGTTGTACCATTAAAATTTGAGAAGCTCTTATTGCTGTAACACCTGACTTCACGTCAGGGTGGTGAGTATTTGCATTATTCCGTCAGTCGTATGATGTGGGCTACTTGCTTTACAGTATCGGGAGCGGGTTTAAAAATGATTTTATAGGGGCGCCTGGGTGGCACAGCGGTTAAGCATCTGCCTTCGGCTCAGGGCGTGATCCCGGCGATCTGGGATCGAGCCCCACATCAGGCTCCTCTGCTATGAGCCTGCTTCTTCCTCTCCCACTCCCCCTGCTTGTGTTCCCTCTCTCGCTGGCTGTCTCTATCTCTGTCGAATAAATAAATAAAATCTTTAAAAAAAAATGATTTTATAATTCTTAGAAAGCTTAGGAATTTTAACACTTTTCTTCTATAGTATGCTATAAAAATAATGAGGATGTACAAAACAGAGACTCTTGTTGACTCCAGTTGAATATATTAGATTATAAACTGTGGTCCTTAGTTGAATAAGTTCTATATTTTCTGTGGGAAAAGTTGCTAAATTCATTCAGTTAGCGGACAAGGGCGTGAGTAGTTGCCAGGAGTCTATCCTATTGCATTATATCCCCTTCCTTTGGAAATCATTTTAGCCTTTTGAAATTATTTAGCTAAAATGTGAAATAATTTTAGCTAAATTATTTTAGCCATTTTAAATTATTTTTAAAATTTAAAAAAAGAAATAGAAACACGGCTAGAAAAATGATCGTCACTTGTTTATTGGAAAGAACGAGGCTGTTCATTGCAGCTGTTTATAAAATTTAAAGACGGTAACAAACCAAATGACCATGAGTTGGGAACTGGTTGAATAGATTATAGTACAACCATCTGACGAAGCACCCTGCAGATTAAAAAGGAATGAGAGCTATCTGTAGACTGCTGTGGAGAGATCCTTCCAATAACATATTAAGTGAAAACAACGCAGCTAAGGAAAGTACTTAAATAAACATTGCTACTGTTTATCTAAGGGAGCCAGTGTTTTGTGGATTTGACTCTGGAAATGTGTCCATACTTTTTTTTTTTTTTTTAAGAGAGAGAGTGAGGGAGCACGAGCTGGGAGGAGGGCAGAGGGGAAGAGAGAGAGAGAGAGAGAGAATCCTCAGCAGACTCCACTCCACACCCAGCACAGAGCCCGACACGGGGCTCAGTCTCTCAACCCTGAGATCCTGACCTGTGCCGAAATCAAGAGTAGGAGGCTTAACCGACTGAGCCACCCAGGTGTCCCAAAATGTGTCCATATTTTACATAAGTATAAAACAAAACCAACAAAATAAAGACAGCTATTAAAGATGAAATAAATAACTTCATTGTATAAAGCAGTTGCTGGTATAACCAGTAACACAGAGAAGAATCATTTCAAATGTTACTAAGGCACAGAAATTTGAGTGTACATCCTCACTGGGATAGACTCTGAGATCTAAAGAAAAGAGGTAAAATTTTAAACTGTCTCACAGTTATATTTGGTAATAGTGTTATTCTTAGAAACTGTTGTCGGTCTGTGTTGTGGGGTAAAGCAAGTGAGTAACCATGCTTTTGGTTGGGAGAGAAAGGAAGCAGATAGAGGAGTAAGATCAGTGTTACTGACATCCCGACATCCTGAATTTGAATGAGAAGTATCAAAATGCATTTTCAAAAAATTACAGATTTATTTGTATCCTTTGAAGATGCCTGAAAGCAATGACCTTCTAGTAACAATGAGTAGCCCAGAGATCCATATTGGGGTTCACCAGAAGGAACGAGGGCTCTTTGAAGGAATGACTAAGTCTGTGTCTATGGCGAGATGATTGGGGGTGACTTGGAATACCACGTTGCCCTACCACACAGCAGTGTAACTATGAACAATTACTGGTTTAATACAAAGGTCTCTCCAGGCTGGGTCAGTGTGAGCGTTAACGAGGTTAATATCTGCAGTGGAAAAGAGAAACTAACCCATTTTGGTCACTGTTTTGAAAGTGTTCAGTAAGGGGAAATAATGTATTTATATTGTTTTTTCCGTGATGATTATTTCATGCTAACCCTGTAATGAGTAGATGATGCAAGTGGGTTCTTTTTTTATAGGAATATTTCAGCTAATAAATGAAGAAGGAATTATAGAAATTGATGATCACCATTTTGTGTCTCTTATTAAGATAGTGGGTCTAGGCAATGATCACCTACAACTAAAAGAAAGAAAATCTATTATCGCCTCCTGATAGGAATACACAACATCATCTGTGACCTAGTTTGCACCTTCCCCGCCCACCAAAAAAATAATAATAACTCTGGATCTGATCAAACAGAAAGTGGATTACTGACTGAATATTTGGTAATTTTAATGAATTTTAGTTTACTTTTAGGTGTGATCTATATTAGAATCTTAAAAAATGTTTAATACTTAATATTGAAAAAATTAAGGTCTTACTAACCTGACTGAGTGTAAACGAAGTCAATGACTAATATTTAGAGTTTTCAGTGTTGCAGAGTGTGTTAATTTGCCTGGGCTGTCATAATAACGAAACACCACACACTGGGTGGCTTAAACAACAGAAACTTACTTTCTCACGGTTCTGGAGGCTGGACGTCCAAGATGAAAGTGTCGGCAGGTTTGGTTTCTGTTGAGCCGTCTCTCCTTGGCTTGCAGCCACCTTTTTGCTGTGTCCTCACGTGGTCTTGTCTCTGGGTACTTGCGTGTCTCTCCCCAGGTTTTCTCTACTTATAGGGACACCAGTCATACTGGATTAGAACCCACCCCTATGACCTCATTTCACCTTAATTACGTCCTTGAAGGTCTTATCTCCCAATACAGTCATATTCTGCCTGAGGGTTAGAGTTACAACATATGAATTTGGGGGTGACAAAATGCAGCCTATAACACATGAAGTGTGATCTGAAGGAGAGAGATTAATTTTTTAAGCTTCAAAAAATAAGTCTACTGATTTCAGTGAACTATTTGTTGATGCTGAACAAGTAGAAGCACCCAGAAAGCGTCTGGCCACTTTGTCATGGCATGTATTTTCACTTTCAGTGCTTTCCCAGTTTCTACTTTGTTCCCATGTGCTTGCTTTCTCTCTCTCTCTCTCTCTCTCTCTCTATGCCTTGGCATCACTGAGGTTAGAGCATTATTTAATAACTTTAAAACACTTCTCTGTGATCTTTGGAATTTCTCTACCTTTCCAAATAAATATAAGTAAGACATTATAGAGAAGCAAACCATTAAATAAGATGTTACCTTTCTTTAAATAAATTTAAGAAAGGAGGTCCTTTGGAGTTTACTTGTGTATGCCTTTTTTTTTTTAAGATTTTATTATTTATTTGACAGAGAGCTAGGGAGCGAGAGAGGGAACACAAGCAGGGGGAGTGGGAGAGGGGAAGCAGGGCTCCCGCCGATCAGGGAGCCCAATGCAGCGGGAGCCCAATGTGGGGCTCGATCCCAGAACGCTGGGATCACGACCCCAGCCAAAGGCAGTCGCTTAAGGACTGAGCCACCCAGGGGCCCCCACTCATGTATGCCTTTTAATGACAATGAACACTGAGAAGTTTAAATTTAATTTTTTTTTGCTATTGCTATAGCCTAAATATAAGTTAAAGTTCAAGTAATGATTTCTCTTCCTTTATCTATTTATTTATTTATTTTTAAAGATTTTATTTATTTATTTGACAGAGAGAGAGACAGCCAGTGAGAGAGGGAACACAAGCAGGGGGAGTGGGAGAGGAAGAAGCAGGCTCATAGTGGAGGAGCCTGATGTGGGACTCGATCCTATAACGCCGAGATCACGCCCTGAGCCGAAGGCAGACGCTTAACCGCTGTGCCACCCAGGCGCCCCTCCTTTATCTATTTAATTACAAGGCTATATACATATTGATATAGTGTCTTCTCTTAGTTATAACTCCCATACACAAATTATTTTCCATGTGTAATAAACTCAAAATGGAAATTATGATTTTTCTAATCACGTTCTCTTCATTTTTCCTTTTGGAAAACCAGCATAGTGTTGGGATATAGAAATAATTTCCCTTGTGGGGCACCTGGGTGGCACAGCGGTTAAGCGTCTGCCTTCGGCTCAGGGCATGATCCTGGCGTTATGGGATCGAGCCCCACATCAGGCTTCTCTGCTAGGAGCCTGCTTCTTCCTCTCCCACTCCCCCTGCTTGTGTTCCCTCTCTCGCTGGCTGTCTCTATCTCTGTCGAATAAATAAATAAAATCTTAAAAAAACAAAAAAAAAACCAAAAAAAAAAAGAAAGAATTTCCCTTGTAAAGCAGATTATGCTGGAAAAGGAAACTTGCTTTAACTTCACAGATTGGTTATTCCGTGATGCCAAGCAGTAAGCATTAACTGTGTTAGGGCTGCAGTGGCATTGTGAATCTCTAAGAAAGTGTTCCATGTTTTTTGAAGTGCACACCAATGGGATCAGGGATTTGCTTTCAAGTACTTAAGCAGTGACAAAAGGGAGCAGATGAAACATATGTGGTAAAATTCTGATAATTGTCCAATCTGGACGATCAGCATGAGTTCATTAGACTATCCTTTTTTATAATTATTCTCAGTAAAATAATTTTATAATTATTCTCAGTAAAAATTAATGCCATGGCAGAGTTGTCATTGTTACACACTGATTTCCTAGAAAAGTACATAACGGTATTTACCACATTGCAGTGGTTGAGCCATGTAGGCTGTCTTCCTGTAGACATAGAGGCCTTCCTAACAGGACCCACATAATGTGTGCTGGGAAACTTATTCACAAAGAGTCTTGCGTCAAGGGTGGGGCAGTTCTGCAGCTGGTAGGAAGCATTTTGGTGTATGATCCATTTGTAGCAAAAGATTAAATTACCTTTATTTTTTTGAAAATGGTTGGCACTGAATTTCTTAATTTTTCAAAGTCAGGCACTCCTGAGCGCTACTGGGATGATTCTGACATAGAATGTACCATTCTACATGCAAATTCCTCCTTTTTCTTTATAGACTGCATTTCTGAGGATGAGCAGACATCTTTAATTGCAAGCCTGATATTACTGTCTGTAGAGATAACATCATCCTATTAATTATGCAGGGGTTATTTTTTTAGTGCACCTGGCGTCTTCCCAAGGTCACTGTTACTCCTCATCATTATATCTAGTTTTACCACATCTTGAAGTTTTGAAAGATCTTTGCCCAGTGTCATGTTTGCTATACTTCAGTTTCCACTACCATGAAATAGCAGTAGCCTGACTAGTCTGACATATTTGGAAATCTATCTGATAAAAGCTGATCTGAACAATAGAAATATTAATAATAATTTAATATAATGCTTAGAAGGACTCAGTCTGTGCATCAGCATCTTTTAAAAGCAACCTCAGGAAAAACATTCATAGAAAAATGTTCATAGTTATTGATTTTTAAAATATGCGTAAGATTTAGAATCGGGAAAGGAGGGGGCGCCTGTGTGGCTCAGTCAGTTTAGCGTCCAGCTCTTAATTTTGGCTCAGGTCATGATCTCGGCGTCCTGGGATTGAGCCCCAAGTCTGGCTCCGTGCTCAGCAGGGAGTCTGCTTGAGATTCTTTCCCTCCCCCTCTGCACCCCTTTCTAAAAAAAAAAGAATGGGCAGAAAAGAAATTGAGAGAATTAAGTATTTTCAGTTCTTAGCATGGCTTAATTAGGAATACACCTGGTTAGAGAGATGTATGTTTAAATAAAAACAAACACAAAAACAACTCTGATTTTTCTTTTGCGTAGTCCCTGTCAAGACTGAACTAACTTAATGGTCAGAGATGAAAAGAAGAAAACTTTTTTAAGGTATCCTCTTGAGCTAAATTGTATGGCTATCTTAGGAATTTTCTAGGCTGTACTTCTCCTTTGCAAGAAGAGAGCTTTCAGGCATCCCCAGAGGCCTCTCCTTGTCAAGTGGACCATCTGGGAGTGGGAATGGGAGAGCTATTTCAGTGCCAGATGAGTCCCTACAGAGCAACAAAAGTGAAAAAGACATTATATCTCCTCGATGCAGTTGGCTTGTTCCTCCGTTAAACATTTTTAAATAGAAAAAACTTTCCTGAAATATGGTAAGTATTAGGGAAGCACCTACTTGAAACCGAAAGCTGCCACCTATTAACTCTGTGGTCTGAATTACTTAACCTCTGTGAGTCTCGATTTCCTTATCAGTAAGGGGGATAAAGTTACCTTAGGGGAATTGTTTTAAGAGACAAATGAATAGACAGTGACCATTTTGGTGCCTGAAAAGGTTGGAGGGGGCAAAACCAAGAAGGTCCACTTTGACTAAGGTTTATAACTATATGTCTTCTATCAGCAATAATGAAATCTCCGTATTTTCATTTCACCCTATATCATTTAATATACAGGCACTATTTATGATGCTATATTAGCTGGACCAATATTAATATTGCTAATCTCAGTTAGCTATTGCAAAAGCCATACTGCCAAACAAACCAGTCCAAAACTCAGTGGCCAGGACAGCAGTCGTGATTCTTGCTCATGCATTGGTGGGCTGGGTAGGGCTCAACTGATCCAGGCTGGGCTTGGATACAAGCTGCAGATTGAGCTTGGATGTGCCCCCATTCCCTTCACCCTCCTTAACTAGTGGGTAGCCAGGACACGTCCGTTTGCATGGTGATGGCATCCTCCAAGAAGGCAAGCTTCATAGTACATTTCAAACATTTGCTTGTGCCACGCCCACGGACGTCCCAGTGGCCAAAACACGACACATTTCCAAGCCCAGCATCAATGGAATGGGAAAGTATATTCTGCCCATAGTGGGAAGAGGAAGCTGGTGAATATTTGCTGTATAATAATTCAAATTATTGAAATGATTTCCATCATAATAATCATTAATGCATGCAGGTTAAATTATATTGAGTTTCTAAAAGCAGGAATCAGGTCTGTACGATGTGCTGGGAAGGTTTTTGGTTGTTGTTGTTGCTAATTGTTTACTTTTTTTTTTTAAGATTTTTTATTTATTTATTTGACAGAGATAGAGACAGCCAGCAAGAGAGGGAACACAAGCAGGGGAAGTGGGAGAGGAAGAAGCAGGCTCATAGAGGAGGAGCCTGATGTGGGGCTCAATCCCATAACGCCGGGATCACGCCCTGAGCCGAAGGCAGATGCTTAACCGCTGTGCCACCCAGGCGCCCCAGTTGTTTACTTTTTGACATTTAATGTGCATGTGGCCTTGTCACAGATACTATCCAGTGATGAGTTAATCTAGTAACTTAGCTTCCTTGTGGTCCATACACCGGGTGTAATGAGCAAATGCATATAG
Source organism: Ursus americanus (assembly GCF_024610735.1). Classification (NCBI taxonomy): domain Eukaryota; kingdom Metazoa; phylum Chordata; class Mammalia; order Carnivora; family Ursidae; genus Ursus; species Ursus americanus. The sequence continues at coordinate 41,995,537 of NC_142145.1, forward strand.
AATTTTTGTAGCTCATTGGCACTTCTCTGGTCCCATTAATAGTCTAGTCAAGCGGAAGATGTTTTCCACCTGTTTTATCAATCTTCTTTATTCCATCTAACTTCCGCTTCAGTACTACCACGGCGTGTGTTTGTACTGTTCATTTCATCTCTGTGTGAAGAGTTTCCTTTCTCACAGAAGCCAGAGTCTCGGGAGCGTGTTTGGCATTGTAACAGGTGAATTGGCAAGACCCGCCCAGACTGTAATAGACTGTTGTTTTGGTGCAAGTACGACGCGGCCACAGCGCGTTTTCGTGGCTTCATCACAGAGGGGGCTTTTGAAATGCATCCCCCTGGCTGGTTGGATTCGCCAGTCATCACTTCTAAGTGCTTATTTTTTTCAGACTTTTCCTTTTACCTCCGCATGACCCCAAACAAATCAATCAGCAGCCCTCTGGTTGAAAACTTTTCCAACAGATGATGTGACACCGGCAGAATCTTTTCAAGAATTTCCGTGTATTCCTCTGACCGCACAGTGACGAGAAGTAGCACAGGGGGTCAGGCAATGAAAGAGAGCCTAGATAGCATTTGTGACTGCGGGAGTGCAGTGACTAGCCTGACAAGTTTTGTCCCCCTGCTTGCATGCCCATGGTATTGTCTGTTTTCTGGGTTTTTTTCTTTTTCTTTTTCTTTTTCTTTTTCTTTTTCTTTTTCTTTTCCTTTTTCTCTTTCTCTTTCTTTTTCTTTTTTCCTGCAGAAGTGGGAGGCGAGGGCTGTTTCAGCTGCCGTTGATGAAAATCGAGCTCCCGATGTCGTTCTTGGTTCAGCAGAAAATTCAGTTTGTTGTTTTTGCTGGCCGTGTTTGCTTATTCTAACGTGGCGAGACTGCTGCATTTAGGGAGGGGTGCGGCGTTCTTTGCTTATTCAAATTCACGTCATGGTTACGCTGCTCCAGATTTATTAAGCAGAAACACCTTAATGTGCACGGGGAAATAGCATCATGAGTAACATCGTACTCTTGAAGAAATGCCAAAAAACTTTCACGTCGGTCCCTAGGTACCCACTTGGAATGCTTTGGGGGGCATTTGACCCATATTACCTATCAAATACAGTTATTCTTTATAACAACCGGAATCATTATTTATCACCGTGTGAGGTACATTTGTGCCGGGTTGGGTCTGTGTATACATTTCACGTAATAAGATCTCCGCCCATAATTTCAAGTGAAAAGCAGGTAAGGGAAGCACAGGGATAATGGGAAATTTTACTTCCGCTCCCCTCCCCCTTCAGTTTTTAGCATTAAACACTAAATAAAGGTTAAAATCGATCGCAGTTCAAACTTACCAAGGCCTTATTCTTCATACGGAAACAATCTGTTGATGTCAATCTAAAATCTTTTAAGATAAGAACTTGGATAGTTAGGTAAAAACTTAATTTTTTTCCCTTACCTGATACCCACTGAATTCAAGTCTCACATGGTTTCAGAAGGCAAGTTGGTTTTTTTCCCCCTTTATTTTAAAAAGGTAATCGTAAGTACTTCAATCTTTTGGCCGCTTGGCAGGCTAATCTTAACCTCTGGTCTTAAAACATCATGAGGTGTAAAATGAAAAGTATTTGATGTTTCCTTGCTCAGCTATGAATATAGACGGCCAAGGCTTTCAATGATAGATATCTACTTTTTATCAGTATCTCATTTCTTTCTAGCTCCTAGCAAGCTTCTAGGTATTTAAATCTCTTAGTGCTTTTTTGTAACTTAGTTGCTTTTCCTATAGCTAGGAAGCCACTTCCTAGGGAAGTGATGGTAATTTGTTTGTTGAACTGCCTGGAGCACGGCCGATCGCAAGACCACGGAAGATCTGAAGCGTAAAGGAATCCCTGTAGGAATCACATCAAATACAATCATTTGGTTTCTAACACATCCCAGTAATGCATGATTCTTAAAATTCATAGTCTTCCTTTTGCAAGCCTCCCCTTGATTTCACAAAGATAATATTGTGTACCTACCTTAAGGCTTCTTTGAAAGAAGAAATTTACTTGTACTTAATCAGTCATGCCTCCTTTCACTTTTATCCATTACTGCAGTTCAGCAGAAGTGAAATTTTAAATGCAAAATTACGATTTTGCTCTGAGTGAAGTTCTTTGGAAAGGCCAAACTTTCCAAACACTGTTTTTTGTTTTTTTGTTTTTTTGGAAAGACTATTTTTTAAAGTTAAAAGGCATAGCTCATCTAAAAATCTATCAAAACATCTATTCTTTTCTTTTAGTTTTTTTTTTTTTTTACCGATTAGGTTGAAAACTAATGGATAAAATGCATCAATTTTATTCTGATCTGTGACAATATTTCATACAAGGTCTGTTACCTAGGATGAACTCTGTAAATTTGCAGAGCATTTTTCTTAGTACTGAGTCTTGTATTAAGACTTAATTTGATTCCATAACGTAAGATTTTCCTCTCAATTACGGTTTATATTTATATCCCTTCCCACCTGAATCAGTTTATGTCAAAAAACATTCTTATTTTTTGGTTTCTGACAACATCTTTGCATATACTCTTAATGTTTCACTATGGGCGCTATAGCTACCAACATTTTTGAAGAAATAATTCTGTATTTTAATCTGCTATTAAGCAGATTCTCCCAGTGTGTTTTTATCTTCCAGGTTTTTTCTGACCATTTCACTACCCACCAAGGAAGTTATGTGCAAATTAATTAAAGTTGCCCAAATTTCCCAACAATATAAGAGATGGTCACAAATTACTAGAAAGTAAGTAAGCTATTTTATGTTATCTCTCAGTAATGCATCATATTTAAATTATTTAGACTTAGAGCATTGATAACACTCTTAAATTGTCACTTAAGGGCAGTAGCTATCTTACAAAAACCAACACTGACTCAACCCCTTCTGGAACAATGTGTCAGCTTCATCACACACTTGATTACCTGAAATAGGGTATTCTGAATAACTACGACGGAATGTTTTCTTAATTAGTAGAAATCATAATTGCCAACACTTAGCATTTTCTGTATTGTTGTGGATCCTGTGAGACACTGAACGTCTACAAATTCCGAACCATACTCTGAACTTTGTTTCTCATTCTTGGAATTCACAGTCTAAATTCCCTCCACTGTCTCTTTCTGTTTGTTACCTTTGTTCATTCAGCAAGCACATAGGAAGGGCCTGCTGTGTACCCGGCCTGAGCTGAGCACCAGAGCCCCTAAAGGAGTAAGGCACAACTTTGCCCTTCAGCTTGGGAAAATATATACCTGGGCATGTGAAACACGAGTGTGAGTGCTATGGGAGAAGTGTTTAAGGGTGACAGCTGGAGCACAGACACGGGGAGGGCCGTATCAGCTGGAAGTGACCTGGAAAGCTGTGTAGCCACCTGCCAGGTGCTGCAGTGAGGGCAGTCCATTCAGAAGGCCCAGCACGAAGAAGGCAAGGACAGCCTGACCCCAGTCCGGCGGGTGCAGGTGGATTTGATTGGAGTGGAGGTCACTAACAAGGCATAATGAGAGAATTAACGTTAGACATGGCCACATTGTCAAGGACATGTGTAACTGTCCAAAGAGTACATCTTCATTCTCTAATCAATGGAGAGCTATTAATAGATTTAAACTTGATCAGCTTTGAGTTGTAGAAAGACTCATTAGTCGTTGGGAAGGTAGATTTGATGAGTGTAGCAAAGGCAAAGTATATTGGTTAGGAAGCTCCCCCTGGAGGCCTGATGAGCAGTGTAGAGGGTCTTTGTGCAGGGAAAAGCAGAGAGGATGTATCTAGGTGTTAAAGGGGGAAGTCTACAGGTCGTGGAAACTAGCTGATCGAGGCAGGATTCTAAAATTATCATATTTGCAGCTCTGTGCCTGGCAGATGGTATCACGCTTCAAGGTAAGGGATGGAGGAGAACCCAGGTTGGGAGGAATGTGGTTGTTAATTTTTCTTTTGTACAGATTGATTTTGGGATTTGAGGTATGTCCACACGGAAAGGTCATGTAGACAATTAAATCTGTGTCTCTGAATCTCAAGAAAGATTTTGGGTTTGAGATGCAGATTTAAGTCATAATGAAATAAAAATAACTCTCATTTATTGAAAACATCCTTTGTGCCAGGCCTTGTTCTAGGTGATTAAATATAAGTATAAAAAATATGACATTTACTTATTTATTTATATATAGTATTTTTAAATCGCTAACATAACTCTAAGAACAAAATAATATTATCTTCATTTTATTAAAGAGTAAGTGAGGCTTAGAGCAGTAAACTTGTGCAAGCTTCCACGTCTCATAATTTGATGATTTGGTTTGATTTGCATTTGATCACAAACATGATTAAAGTAATGTTCACCGGTAGTTTCTAGTATCTAGTATCTAGTCTAGGTAGTGCCCTATCTGTGCACTTGGACTTGGTTTCGAAAGCCTATGAGTATCATACAGAGAAGAGTGGAATGTTGGTAGATTTCATTTTATCTTACCGGCAGTAGGAAACATTGAAAGTTCTCAGCAGGATGATGAGAAAAAAGGAAGGTGAATTCAACTGCGTATATAAAATGGACCAGTGGGAGGGAATATAATATTAATGTTCTTTTGGTTGCAAATAGCAGAAACCAGCTTAAGCCAACAGGATTGTTTATTGGAGGAATACCAGGAAAATCTCAGAGAAACAAAGAGGTGAACAGCCAAGAAGTGGAGCAGTTTGTGGAATTTCCCCTTCAGGGTCCAGCCAAAAATTAACACACTATCAGCAGGTCCCTGTGTTTCTGTATCTCTGTTCAAAAATACCAAGAGGCTGAGAAACAGATGAGCGGTCCTGCCGGTGTGGGGCCTTCACTGTTGATCCTGTCAGTTGTGATCGTTCACTTGTAAACGTGGCATCTTTGGGTCCTTTGGGTCTCTGTCCAGCTTTTGATCTTAGGGCAAACATTTCTTCTGTCTTTACTTTATTCTTTTAATTTGATGTAAAAATGATCTTTTTCAAAGATGACGATCATAAGAATAGTGCTGGTGGGATATTTATTTCATGAGGAAAAGCCACAAAGTTTGAAGTGAAATGAAGTGTAATGAAAACTCAGTGCCATCAACCACTAAGGAACTTATTTAAGGGCCCTTAAAAGTCACGTCTCCCTCAGCTTCTCCAGATCAAGCCTGTTTTCCAGATATGCACATTTCTTCTCTTCAGTGGGAAGGAGCTCTGGCCTTCCTTCCATTCCTATGTCAGGTCTAGTTTCCTATCAGAAGTTACTAGTTCTAATTACTCTGTTTTTTTTCCTTCTTCTTTAATGGAAAATGGTGAAATCCTTTCATTTCATAGACTTCAAACAGAAAGATGGCAAGATCATACTTTTAAAACCTTAATTTCCTGTGAAAACTTTTTTTACAATGCAAATGTTGCCTTAATTTTTCTTAAATGTGTGTGTGTGTGTGTGTGTGTTTGTTTTGTTCACCTCTGTATCCCTAGGGTTCATAGCAGTGCCTACACAGAAGGGCTCAGTAACTAATTGCTGAATGAATGAATGATTTTATAAGACAAGTGAAATGACTTTACTCATTTTCAACATGAAAAATAGAACAGAGGGGCACCCGGGTGGCCAGTCGTTAAGCGTCTGCCTTCGGCTCAGGGTGTGATCCCGGCGTTGTGGGATTGAGCCCCACATCAGGCTCCTCCGCTATGAGCCTGCTTCTTCCTCTCCCACTCCCCCTGCTTGTGTTCCCTCTCTCGCTGGCTGTCTCTATCTCTGTCGAATAAATAAATAAAATCTTAAAAAAAAAAAAAAACAGAATACTCTTAAAGTAGAGTAAATAAAGAAAGCATTATTCCAATAATTCCAATGTTATGTTATTAGGTATTATAAAAGCAGAAAATTTTGTTTATGACTAAACAGAAAAAAAATCAATTGTTAAAAACGTAATATCTCAATTTTAAGATTCCCATATTCATACAGTCAAAAATATTTAACAATAAAATGTGTTAGTAAAATATAAAAGCACATATATCATTACTAAAAAGTGCTTATTAACCAGTTTGGTGTTTCAAATATACCAGCTTTAGCTTTCCTATTTTCTGTTTTTATGGTGATGATTTCCTTCCTAGTGTGGAGCTTTTTCTCAGTTGTAACTACAAAAGGCATAACAAAAGTTACTGACAACTACTTAAAGGGAGAGTCATTTCTTGTTGTTAATTCATTTCTTTCATTAATTGTATTTAGAAATTTTCAGCTATACGATGAATAGGGTCTGAGGATTTAATGTATAACATGGTGACCATAGTTAATAATGTTGTATTGTGTAATCGAAATTTTCTAGGAGAGTAGAACTTATTTTCACCAAAAATACATACACATATGTGTGTGTGTGTGTGTGTGTGCATATACGTGAGGTCATACATGTGTTTAGTAACTGGATGGGAGGAATATTTTCACAATGATACATATATCAAATCATCGTGATGTACATTTTAAATATCTTCACAATGTTATTTGTCTCTTACACCTCAATGAGCTAAAAAACTTATATTTAAGTGAAATCGGGGTAAAATTCTTAAGGTAATGGGGACCATTTCAACGGAATGTATACTTTTACATATTCATTTTTAGGACATAGATTTATATTTTTATTCATTTCATTCATTCTGTTACTGGGAACTTTAAAAGTTGTTTCTGAACTATATGTAAGGTGTAGGATTGTTGGAAAGTGCTAGATGGGCTGCACTCAGCATCCGGGCCCTCTATCGGCTCAGGAACAGGTGTAAAAGTAACATGGAGGCAGGTGCACGCTTCTGCAATGCTTCCAAACTCCGTTAAGAATGATTCACCTAGAGGAAGGAAGGGAGAGAGGTAGATTGATCTCTAGGCTCATTCTGTTCCTAATCTCTCTGAGCCTGCTCACAGTGGTGCTTGCACTGCTGCGGCATTTTTTCCTGTTGTCATGGACACTTATCCATTGAAAACACACAGACGCCTGCTGACTGTCCATTTTTTCACTTTGCCTGGTGAGTCTTGGGTTTGATTCAGGCTTTGATTAAAGTGGAAAGTACTCAATGGAAATTCATTCTTCTTCTTTCATATAAAACTTGATGCGTGATTTCAGTGAGAAATTAAATTAATTCTGATTTTTTTTTTTCCCCATGGAAAAGTCATTTATGAAGCCCAGGTGCCTCCGGATACCTGATTTTAAGTAGAATGGGCAAATTTTCACTTCAGGAAACCAGTTTTATAAACAGGCGCATTAAAAAGAGATTGTTTTAAGAATGCACCAAATGATAAAGATTTCATTATTCTGTAAATGTATAATCTAGCGTGATTCCTAAGGGAAAGACATTTTTATTCATAATGATATCAATTTATGGCTCGTGTTCTTACTCTCAACTTGTGCTCACTATGGACCCCTCTCCCATAACTACAAGCAGTGAAGCATTTGGAAAACGTGTACTTGGCTTTGGAATCACACAACTGTGTTTAAATACTGGCTGTACCACTGCGTGAACTTGGCCCTGGTACTTTATCTCTCTCTAACTTTTTTTTTTTTTTGCATCTCTAAAATAACGTCTACCTTTTATAGTAGTCCTTGGGATTAAATGAGGTGGTATATGGAGAGGCATCTTTGGCATAACTGCTGAGTCAATGGACCAAAGATCTTTCATTATGAGAATAATGAACTAAAATCCTTGATATTTGTTTCTCCTTCATTATACTGTGAGTCTCTGGTGGGGCCAGGACTGGAGTCATCCGTCTTGGTGGCCTGTGTTTAATATTGTTGCACTTAGTAGGGCAGTATTTACCATAGTGAGGGTTTGCCGAGTTGTATATCAAAGCTCAGCTGGACTCCATTGGTTCAGCTTCTACTTCTAGTGTTTTCTCTGCGTTCCTGCCTCTGATGCTTTTCAAGCAGTTGCCAGTTTTGCTACCTATGGATAATTTTGTCCCTAACACTTTTGTTAACAGGAGGTAAAACTTAGAGTTTTTGTGTTGAATGCAGATTGTAGAAACACAATTTTTATCTGGGCACGGACCTAAGAACATGAACATGATCTGTCCGTCACGGAATTTTAGCGACTTGGAAGTGAGTTAATTATTTTGCTGGTGTGGTGGGCCCTGCCCATTGGTACTCAGTTTTTGGAGTACCGCCATACCTGAAATCATGATGTGCCTTGGCTTCTAGAAAGGCAGTTGTGTAACTGCCAAGGCGCCCTAAAGCAATAAGGTAGCGTTCTTATTGTTATCCTGGTCAGACAGTAAGACACGTGACGTTATCGTTCCCTTTGCTAAAGAGCAGTGTCTTACCTGTACAGCAAGGCAAGGGGAAAGGCCTGCAGTGTGCCACAGTCTTGCCTAAACTCTTCACTCCAAGGCTCTGTGCACAAATGCCCAGTCAATTTCAATAAACATCTCGGGCTCCAACTAAGAAAATACTTATTTATTCTTCAGGAACACCATTTTAAGATATTACCATAATAAACACTACTCACAATTTGTGTCTGTGTTTAATTAATCAAAAGAGACTTACTTCTGTTTTGGACATTGTCAGTCAGTTGTTGCCAATCTTAAAACATGCGTTATCACCAGAATAATGGCTCGGAAGACACTGACTCGTTGTTGTCTGATACTCTCATTTTCTTGAACTGTCAAAGTTGACTGACCTTAAGTTTGCTTTCTTTGTGTTTACAGAATCACTCTAAAATACCACAATCTATTAAATAGTCGCATAAGACTCGAAATGTTGTGGACTTGCTTCTCCCCACAGCTCATAGAATTGGAAGAAAATGCTCTTTACAAATTAGTGGTGAGAAGAATTTGACAAAAAAACATGTGATACAGACTGTGAAGTCCAGACTCGGCAGTGCTAGAGCAGAAAATAGGTAATTATAACAAGCCAGAAACTAAATGTGAGCTAGAAACCCGTCATTATTTGTAGTTCATTTGGTCCCTAATAATGGTAGTTTGTTCTCTTTGACAGTTGTGGAACCTGGGCAGGTTGCTTAATCTCCCTGAGCCATAATTAATTCATTTATAAAATGCAAATATGAGTTGCTGCCTACTCGGGTTGAAGTGAGGGATCAGATACGATCAGGTCTGTGAAATCATTGAAATATCAACACCACTCTCCTAAATCCAAGAGCAGAATAGAAGGAGCACTGGACAAATGCAGGGAGCAAAGAGTATCACTGCACCAGTGCGCCCAGGAACACCTGACATCCCAAGCATCATGATGTCCTCATCCCCCCATCCCCCCAACCCCCCAGAACCAAGCCTCAGAATCCTCAGTTGTCAGAAATGTGGGTTCGCAGGAGAGGCCAATAGTAGAGGTTGTGGGTTTATCAGAGACAACTTTCAATGGCTGTGCAAAGGAGAGAAATGAAGGGACGTTTCATGACATGAGACCCAAGGCGTGCCTCTAGAAGAGTGTTAAGCAAGGGGCCGAGAGCCTTAAGGATGACTGACAGAGGCCACTATACCTAATACCAGAGATGGGACTCGCATCGCTCACTCATCATGCATACTTCCAAAGATTTTTAAGCTTACAAACAATTGCACAGTCTGAGAGGAGTTACAAAAGCTGAAAAGTATTTTACTTTCAGTAGGTATTCAGATGTTCTTAACTCCACAATGATTTGCACCGCATTTGAGCTTAAGGAATCAGTTTTGTAAGTTTTATATTTGAAAAGGTAGCAGCAAGTTTGAATATGGTGCAGAGGGAAAAAAACAAAAAAAAATGACCTAAGGTCCATGAGTGAAGAAACTAATGCATTTAATAAGGAGGGGGGAGAAAAAAAGACGAGGGCTGAAATCAGTACATTTTTTAAAAATCTTTTTGAAGAGATACCTGTGAGATGGGTACCAAGTATCTTTTGTCAATAAGAAGAGTAAACAAAATAATCTCGGCAGGAAAAGTTTAGATTAGACATGACTTTCTCCCTGAAAGGTTTCACCCCATTCCCATGACTTCAGCTAAGCAAATGATTTATGTGTGTCTCTGTCCCTGGGTGGCGAGGTGCTCCTCCAGAGATGGTCATGTGTGAGTTGTCCACACCTCACCAGCATCAGACACTCAGAAGATGTGCAGTTCATATATATGTTTTAATGCCAAATTAAATCAGCGGTTCTGAAAAAATGATCTTTCGTAAACTGCTTGCTCCTTTAAATTGTACACATTTCCATTCATCTTCCCACTAGTCGGCCAGATTCAAAACACTAGGATCCTTTTCGATTTCTTCTTTTCCTTTCATAGCCAGTCCTTAGCCTTACATCAGATTGGTTCTCCTCCGGATCCTATCTTCACACCCTCTCTGGGTATATATTTCTCCTTTTGAGGTTCCTTAGTTCAGACTCCAACGCTGACCTCGTCAGTACTCTGCCAGTCTTTGGATTTTCATTCATAATTCCAGCCTTAATGTTTACGTTAGGTCCTTGTCCCCAAACACGGAGTGTGCTTCCCCAGCCCTAAAGCTTTCAGCATCTGTCTCATGAATTTTTGCAAGTAATCTCTTGTATGTCCTTACTGAATTTACAAATGTATCTTCCACGTTCTCCTTATATGAAGTAGATTTTAAGCAATGGCTGGTTTTTGCCTTTCTCTGGACCTGTCATCCGCCCACTTTATTCTGCTCAGTCATTCGTCTTCTCACTGGAATCCCCTTTCTTCCTATTCCTGCCTCTCAGGACCCTCCAGGGTTCAGCATGGCCCCAGAGTATTTCTGTAGACTTTCTTTCCCACAAGATTCTTGTGCTGTCCTAGCCTATTTAGTGTATGGTATGAACTGCAAAGTTAATAGTTGAAAGGGGAATGTTTCAGAACAACACAACATGCACTAAGTCATTGTAAAAAGTAGTTCTGCCATCGTGGAGGAAATCTGTCTGAAACCCCATAAAGTTTCATGGTGTATTTAATATCTACAGAAATCTGGGAGGAAAAGCACCCTGTAAGAATCCAGTTTCTTTCTATTAGCAAAATTATTGGAAGGCATGTTTTGCACTTAGAACATCTTCGATCTTACATGGAGTGCATTTCTTTAATTATGGAATTCTGTATTTTAGCAAGTATTCTCAGATACATCCTTTTGACATTTAATCTCGAATCCTTACCCAGTTTAAAACCCAGTATATAAACCAGTTTATATATAAAACTATATATTATATATATATTATATATAAAGCTATATATTATATATATATTATATATAAAGCTATATATATATATATATATATATATATATATATATATATATATATATATAAAACCCAGTATATAAAACCCAGTTTATACCCAGTATAAAACCAATGACTCCTTACCAGTCCTAATTATCTTATAAGCACTTTGAGTGCTGCTGGGTACACAAAGCACATTTACTATTGACTTTTCATTTAAGTTGCTTCTTTAGAGAAAGCTAGGAGAGCTACAGATATTTTTACCTAGCAGATTGCTAAATAACAGGTGATGGATAGTTACTAGCTGAAAAACTAGAAAGAACATGAATCTTAAGGTAGCCAAAGGGAGATAATTGTCCAAATGGAAATGCTGTTTTACCCCCTAAGAGTTTATTCTTGTGTTGTATTTTGTTTTGCAAACGGACAAAAGGACCGGCAGAACTCAGGAAGGTTTTGTGTTACTCCGAGGTTGGGGGCAAGAATTTGAAAGGGATCAGTGAATCAGATGTAATATGGGCTCTGTTTGAGCCATCCAATCTCTGTTTTGCTGACGGTCAGTATTCCAGTTATAAAAGCCTGCATAGGCATTTCCGTCAGCTTGAAAGAACTTTATCCCTGTTTTCATTCTGACATACCTATTATGACTTTGTTCACTAAGCAGAAGGAATTATGGGAAATGGAAACTCGGTGGCATGTTTTTATTAAAGAGCGATGTGTGTTTCTTCACTGAGAGAGTAAGGAACCAAGCCGAATCCTATGTTTTCCTTTCAGGTAGCAAAAATCGCCTGATTCATCCCCTCCGACAGTGATTTAGTTAGATTGGCGAGCAAAGTAGCATAAAATGAGAAGGCTTATGTACAAAGCATGTTTTTGTATTTTAAACAAAGAATTCAGTGATTCTATGAATTTCCGTTATTCTAAAATCAAACTAAAACATAATCACAGAAAGACTGTGCAAATACATTCAAGGGGGGAGGACCGGTGGCTTAGGGAAGGAATGTTTAAAAGCTGTCTTTCCACTGGGCCTTCTTTAGAGTGAATTGAACGTTTACTTTTCAAAATAAGGGACATGTTTTCAAATCTGGACAGGGGTACTTTGCAACAACCTATATTTTCCCCTCTGTATACAGCAGGCATTTTCCTGCAAACTGCAAGTAAATTAAAATTTTACAAACCAAATATTTCTGTGGCAACTTTATACCATGTGTGATACTCTGTTTAATCATGGTGTTAAATGTCAACTTCAGCTTTTAAATTTCTTGGCCTAATTTCCCTAATCCCCACTCTGTAGCTCTTCATTTTAATTCACGTAATTTGCTAGGGAAATTTTTCGATGAGACTTTGACTTCCTGATGGTAGACCCCATGCTCTGTTCACTTTTATATTCCTAGGTGCTCTCCCAGTACTTCCCCTGTATGAAGACACATATTTTCAGGCACGCAAAGGAGGAACAAGGCAGAATATCATGCAGCTATGGAAGGGAGTCTTATAAAGTGAAAAACATTATTGATGTCTCTTTAAATTTAAGTTCATATGTCTGTATTTTCATAAATCTAATTCATTTTCAACGGGATTAATCTGTATTCAGTTGCCTACATGTGTTTAAGAAAGTGTCCCACGCTTCTTTTTGTAAGATCTACTTTGAGCTTAGTAGAATTTTCCCCAAAATAAAGTCAGACTTAAAAGTCCTTGACTGTGAGTCATCTCTAAATAAGAGGTCTATGTTAACATAAAGTAACTCTGCCAGTCTGAAAAATGAAGGTTAACCTCATTAATTTTGTAAAAATTTGCCAAACATCAAGGGATTTGAAACCGCCTAGAAAAACAATAAGGTATTCAACAAAGTTGCTTGTTTTAAAGTCTACACTGTAATCCATTAAAGAATTATCAAAAGGTTCTGTGTGCATATAAAATAGACTGTTTAAAGAAAATGACTTTGAACCTGAGACACAGAATGCTGCTCATTAGAAACCCAAACTTACAGTGGAATGTTTCTGTGGGGCCATTATGATAAGAACCGAATAGAGGATGTCTCTCTTTGTAACAACTACTGAGTTTATTTTATTAGACACTTTTAAAAGTAAATATGACATGTAAAAGTTAAAGGAGCACCTTTTCTGTTGTAACTTTTTTTTTCTGTTATTAATTAAGCTTGAAACAGTCATATTGGTTTTCTGGCCATGTATCTCCCAAGGAACTTTGAAGGTCTTCAGGTCATCTTTCCTGAAAAGCGTTTATCCCATCAAGCCTGGAAACTCAGGAGACAGTGGATGCTGTCCTGTCCTCAGTTGTCTCAAATGCATATTTTCATTTTCCAGAGTCATAAGAGTTTTGTGCTCCTTACTAAATAGTTCTAAAGAACTGTTCTAAGGACGTTTGGGTTTTACCCTTCCTCGTTGACGTGCATTATTTAAAGGGGATGAACCAGAGAATTTGTAACTTGAAATACTGGGAGTATCTTTTGATCATCAAGATTTATACTCATTGTGACACTTAGTGCTGCAGTGACTGAAATCTGTTTCATGCAAAGAAGGTGACAGATCTGTTCCAGGAAGAGTTGTGTTTTAAACAGAAAAACTGGAGCTTCTTTTGCTTTTTGCGATGGCATACAAAGTTGAGTGAAAGAAAAGCACCTAGATTATAAATTACAATTCATTAATTGTAACTCGTTCACCTGTTGAAGAGTGGCCATTGAATACTTGCGGTGAGTTTTATCGCTGTTCCTGTTACTACCTCCTTCATCTGTAATTACATGGGATGTGATATCTGGACTTTAACTTTGCTGTAGGATTTATAACTTTTTGAAAACTAGGGGAAAATACATGAAAAAAAAATTATTCTTCCGAGAGTTTTCCTGGGCTTTTTGTTCCAGAGAAGCCATTGTATTTTACTGAAAACCTGCTCAAACAACAAGGAAAACAAAAACAAACCAAAATAACCTGAGGAGAACCATCAGCGGTGATCGTCCCTCTGGAACTTGTTATGATCCCCAATTTTAGACTATGTGTCTGCGTATTTTTAGTGCTATAAAAGATATTAGCAGTGACCGAGTGAAACTCCCTCCCATGACGGCCGAAATGAAAATGCAAAGCTGTGTAGAGAATTATCTGGTATTAATAGACCCACAACCAGAACTCAATTTACTGGCTGTAGTCCACTGCTCTTTTTACTTATGTTTTTTTGCTCCAAATAAGAACAAAATGATAAAAATCTCATTATCGATGCTATTTCTTCCTATTCAGAGGAAAGTACACTATGTCAGGCTACCCGAGGATATGGTTCAATTGAGTATAAAATGATAATGTCTTATTGAAGATTACTTATAAAATACATGAGATTAGAGTTGGCCTTTATACAAGCAGGTTTTTTGTAGTATCTTTTAGCTTCATTAATAATTCATCTCATTAGATCATAAAGTTACTTCGGTATTGTACTCTAAATTAAAGTGCATATTTAGTGCCCCGTTGGTTGGACTCTAATTTATACAAGGCGTGCTTGTTATGTAATGAATCTGATTTTTCTGTGTGACTTGTGGAATTAATCCCATTTCTTTATAATCACATCTTGCATATTATATTGTGTATTCTTTAATAATTCCTGTGTTTTAAAAGTACCACTAATGGTCTTCCTCATATTACTAGATCTAACCCGTGGCTCAGGAAAAGGGGAGATGCTGAACTACAATGACATTTAAATTTTAAAGCTTAATCTTACTATCAGATATGCATGTTACACACACACACACACACACACACACACACACACACACATACACTGTTCCTAAATTCTGTAACCAATTCATGTGCATCAGTAATTTGATCTTCAGTGTGTGCCTGTGTTGACTTTCTTTCAACCTAATAGATTTCAGTTTACCTGAAGACTGCAGTAACAGACTTTAGTCCATAAATATTCCTACTCCACAAAGATAATATGTCGTACAAACACCTCGCCAAACAAATTTGCCTTAGGAAAAAATCCTTTACAAATACTCATCCTGAACAAAAGCATTGAGTGAGGAACAATTGTGATTCAGGTGCTGGTCTTAACATAAACACTGATGCTGGGGCTCCTGGGTGGCTCAGTCGGTTAAGCAACTGCCTTCGGCTCAGGTCATGATCTCAGGGTCCCGGGATCAAGCCCCACTCAGGCTCCCTGCTCAGCGGAGAGCTTTCTTCTCCCTCTCCCTCTGCCTGCTGCTCTCCTTGCTTGTGCTCTTTCTCTATCTCTCTGTCTAATAAATAAATGAAATCTTCAACAACAACAAAAAACCAAACCAAACACTGATGCTTCTGTGAAGACACCATCACTGCTGAGGTTCCGTGCCCCGTCATGCGGAAGCCACCACCGTTCCCCTGTCCCCACACAGCCTGTTGGAATCTTGTGCTTCCCCTGTGTTCAGATCAAAAGCCAGCTGCCATTTCCGTTCCGTGTTCAGTGATTCTCTTCCTCCCCTCGAACGTAATTGTCAAGAGCTTTGGCTTAGCCCACCTTGTTATATGTCGTTTTACTTTACTGTTAGTTATTAAAGGCATTTCCCCTAAATGTAAACTCCTAGAGATCGGGAACCTTGCCATATCCATCTCTATAGTCACCTTAGACAGGAGACTGGGAATCATTTGGCTAATTTTCATTCAGTGCAGGCAGTTCAACAAGAACTGGACATCTCCCTTGGTCCTGAACGATAGTGGGTTCTTCGCAGACGGCCCCCAAGAATTTCAGGCCGCTGTGCCATCATGAGCAGGTCACTTACACTCTGCAGCATTTTGTTTCCGTACCTGTAGAGGTGGGAAACTATGGTATGAACAGGAAGAGGGGAAAAAAGGACATGAAAGTATTTGGATCATCGGAGGTGGTATCCAGATGAGATGTTGGATCACAAACATTCTGAGCTCTGAACTCCTGACTTAGAGCAGTAATGAGAGCCCTAGCTGACTACCTACTCTATTCAGAGTATAGCACCAAGTACTTCACTTTTATATGTAGAGAGAATGATGGATTCACACATACGTACAAGACAAGGGAGTGTGATCTGAGGAAGTGTGCGCATATCCCCCTTTGCTATTGTTTCCGTATATCGAGAATCATGCTGTGCACATTCTCCTTGGAGCAGGACTGTAATTGGTGTTTGAGACGCTGAAGCTACAAGTTGATGGTAACTGTTAACCAGTCCCCAGTTTTGAGAAGAACTAATATACATATGAATGAACACCGGCTCAACACTAGGCTGTTGTTATCCTTGACCTTGTCCTTTACTACTGAAGAGCTAGTTGGAATTCCTTCTTTCCTCCTGCAAGTTTTCAAGTGAGTTGGAATTCATGTATTCCTCCTGCGGGGTTTCAAATTCCAGCGTTGTTTGCGAGGCTCCGTGGTGCAGTAGACCAAGGCTCTGGGTGATCATGGCTGCATGTTCTGGTGGTTAGACTGCTTACTAGATTACAGACGTCAAAACACTTCTGTTTGCTGCCTCTCTATTTGCTTAGCTCTTGCTAAAATGCATAATATGCTACACCCCTCCCTATGCTGCTGTGATTCATAGCACTTTTCTCTAGTCAAACCAGCTAATGAATGAGAAGGGGTCTCACGTGCCTTTTAATCATTAATTGGTTTGACTGAAAAAAGTCAACACTAATCATTCATTGGTACCAGTGACATGGAAAGAAAGAAAAAAAGGAAGAAAGTTGGAAAAATTAAAGAAGGTAACTTCAATAATAAAGCCTAGAAAAAGACCAAAATAAACCTAGCCATCTTTTACTTGGACGGTTGGTTTTCCAAGTTTTCTTGCTCCTTTCCTGTTTTATTTTTTCTTTTCTCTCTTCTGCATTGTGTGATATTTCAAATATACAAAAAAGGACTTGAGGCCTGTTAGAGGAATCACGAGACCAGGGGTCCCATGAGCGAGAAGAGGAAAGGAAGATGAGGTTGCAGGGCCAAGGGCTTTTGTTAAGGATTTTATTCTCTGTGTCATAGGAGGCCTTTGAGTATGATCTAACTTATATTTTTTAAAGGCCACTGTAGGTATCATGTAGAGTGGAAGTCATAGACTGTTTAGAGGCTCTAGCTAGGAGTCGGCCCCGGTAACGGCTGATAGTAAAACGGTAGCCATAGAGGTGATGAGAAATGGCTGTGTTGGGAATATATTTTGAAAATAGAGCTGACAGGATCTTCAAATTGATCCATTTGGAATAAGACAGGAGTCAAACTCAACGGCTAGACTTGCAGTCTGAGCATTTATTTGGGTATGGCGTGACAGTGTCTACCATGCTTCATTTTGGGGGACAGGAAGGAATCAAGAGTTGGTTTTGGCACCTGCTTCGTTTGAGTTACTTTTTGCATATCCAACTGGAGACAGCAAGTTGGATGTAGGAGTTTAGATCTCAGGAGAGCAAAGTTTGTAGATACATAGTCAATATTCATTTTTGTACAGGTGTTTTTTAAAACCTTGGGGTGAGTTGAAGTCACCTAGGGTGAGAATGTAGAGAAGTGAAAGGTCCTAGCCTGATCCTTGAAGCATCTTTCAGAGAAGGAGAAGGAATGGGAAGTGGAATCTGGACAATCAGAACGGTCCATGAAGTTAATTTCATTGGGTGCCTTGGGTTCTGATGTCCCCCTCACATTCAAGGGCCTTTACCCCATAGAAGCTGTATTTCAGTTCTCCCTGCTTGCCTCCTATCCGGGTGACAATTCACATTAAGTTCATTCTGGTTTAGTGTGACAATCGTCTTGTTTTTGAGCCTGCCTGGATTTTATCTCATTTTGTTTCAACTCTTTATACTTTATTATGATGGCTGTGTATTTGGAACAAAGGCAGTACACCAAAAACATGGACCCACTGCCACACCAGGCTATCTGGAGTCTCCTTCATACCTTACATTTCTATCTGCTCTTGGTTTTTATACCTCTCCTTTAAAAAAAAATGATGGTTTTCTTTTAATGAAAAATTCACATTTAATACGTCTCTCATTATTACTGTTAGGTGTGTGTGTTTTTCTGCCATTGTCCTATTTATTTACATCTATTGTTCTACTTCATTTTCATGCCTCTGGAAGTCAGGTATCTAAGTTAATTTTTTAAAGTAGGGTTTTAATATATTATCCTAAAGCATTAGTATTGCTGGGGCTTTTAGGCAAAAGATGTAATTCAGACTAGTCTGCTTATTGCCTCTGCTTATCAGGACAGGATAAGGATATTGTTTTAGCCTAACTCAATTTATTGTAGCTAATGCATACAGATTGGCAAATGGTAAAGTTGGAAGCAAATAATAAGAGCACAGGATATTTGCCTTGACATCCTCATGGTTAATGTAATGAAAATACTTTAATACATGCTCATGTATTTTCATGGGGTAAATTAAATGTGCAAAATCTTTTATCTCTATAAAAGTTTACAGATATCTTGAGCCTTCGTAAGTATACCTAAGAGTTGGACCACGAGTGCTACAGTGGCCTTTGGGGAAGGGTTGGTGCGATGATTGCTCCTGGACAGAACGCTCATGAACCTATGATGTTTCTAGATAAGTTGCACACTGAGGAGTATACATGAGATGGCCATAAAGTTACAGTATATGACAATTAATCCCGTTCAGTCTGATATAATTAAAGAGAATGGTGAAATAGAAACGTAATCATTTCTCCAAGAGGAAATGTCAACCCCTTAATGAGGGTGAGGCTTATTAATGTCATTTGAAGCAGCAGCTTTTTGCCCAGCTATTCAGACTGCTGAATTGGTGTGTTCACAGAGGTAGATGTTCATTTCAGGCTGTGATGGAGGGAGGGAACACTTTTGAAGAGTATTTTTTGTTTCTTTGTTTGTTTGTTTGTTTGTTTGTTTGTATGAAGCCAGGGACAGCATTTTGAAATGATCACAGTTCAGGACACATTAGTAAAAACTTAATAAGCATAAGATATATTTCTAAATATAAGTAATTGGTATTTAAAATGGGTATTGGTCAACTAAAGTATTTCTACATTTGCATAAAATCATAATCTTCAAATAGACCTTTAGTACTGTTACATTACTGCATTAAAAATCATAGCCTATTTTTTAAATTACGTGTCATAGATTACTTGCCCTTGTTTTCCTTGTTACTGTATGTGACAGACCAGAGTAAGCTGAACTGGATCTAAGAAATACTGTCAAAAAGGTTGTTGGGAGAATACTTTCATGTTCCTGGAACAGCTTTCTAGGGTTTATACAGTAATTCTTTAAAAAGTTAGACAGTGGGTTACTGAGACAATAATAATAGGATAGATTGGGAAACCATATTTTTTTTTGTTTTTTTAAAGATTTTATTTATTTATTTGAGAGAGATCATGAACACGTGGGGGGAGGAGCAGAGGGAGAAGGACAGGCAGATTCAGTGCTGAGTGTGGAGTCTGATGTGGGGCTTGATCCCACAACCCTGAGATCATGACCTGCACTGAAATCAAGAGCTGGATGCCCAACCAGCTGAGCCACTCGGTGCTGCTGGGAGACCATGTTTTTTCCCAGGTTATATGGTGATATTTCCCAAGCAGAAACAGATTAATTGAATTTGTATTAGTATTTGTTAATTGTTTTACTACTTAAATTTTATTGCCAACTTAGGAATTTTATGTAATTTTTTGATAACTTTATTGGATTTATGAGAAAAATAGTAACTGATGAAATTTTTATGGAATCCTGCATTTTTAAATTCTTAATTCACATCATGTTGCTAGTTCAGAAAGTATAGGCAAGCCTTTAGAAATAACACATGTAACATCACGTGGGTTTTGGTATGCTTTTATTATATTTGTATAGTTTTTGTTCTGTAGAAAGTCCAACTTTACTATTTATACAGTTCTTTATAGTGGATGGAGAGCTGATACATCTTTCGAGTGGATTGGCAGTAATAATTGGGAATTCATCTTTTAAAGTATGAGTTACGTATCATTATGGTATATTTTCAAGAGCTATTTAGGGGCACCTGGGGGACTCAGTCAGTTAAGTGTCTGCCTTCAGCTCAGATCATGGTCTCAGGGTCCTGGGATCAAGTCCCACATCGGGCTTCCTGCTCAGTGGGGAGTCTGCTTCTCCCTCTGCCTCCTCCCCCTGCTCATGCTCTTTCTCTTTCTCCCTTTCTCTCTCTCAAATAAATGAATACAATTTTTTAAGAGCTATTTTAAATACATTGTTATTTCTTCATATGTGACCATGATCTTTTTCTCCTAATAGCCAGTAAAGGAATAAGTATTTCTTCAATTGTTTTACATGCTTAGGATAAAGTCTTACCCTGTTTGTTTCATAATTTCACTATCGGCAAATGGCTTTGGATTTAATAGTGCAATAGTTCAGTGGATTTTAATTTCAGTTAATGTGATATCATGTAATACCAGTAGGGCTAATTTGGCTAATGAGCATTATGTTCTATGTACCTCGTTCTTTTATTCAAGTTTTATAAAACATATACCATCCTTTTGTCCCTTGCCTCAGCAAGCCGGGCATTCTGGGGAAACATTCGCTCTTTCTGGTTTCTGTGGCACATTTGGCCACGGCCGCATTGTCGAAGTTGATTTAGATACATGATTCGTTTAGTTCTGCTTTTTCCTTTTTCAGTGGGGTTTTTGAAAACTCCCAATTAGCAAGAACTTCTCTTTTCGGTAAAATTTATTATGAAACTCTATTTTCTTTAAAAATTAACAGAAACCCATCACAAAAATTAGGAATGAGGATTCCTTCTTTGTTGACATAAGTAGCCCGATAATCAATTTAGGAGAACTAAATTGCATCAGATTTCAGAGATTAATAATCATATAGTTGGGAAAAGGACCTTCTATACAGCCTGTGCTCTGTCAGAGTAATTTAATTAGAGGTAGTGATATTTCAATGTAATTTGTTAATGGGTACATTGTGCAGAAAAAAGGAGAATCATTCTGCCTGAGCACTGATAATTTTATATATTTTAGGTGGAATCTGTAAAAGAAAAAAAAAAGGAAGTTTTCATTGAATTTCATGCATAGAGATGCCTGGAGGAAGAATATCAATGAAGTGAAGAACAGCTTTAAATTTTTTGAGTTATTAGAATGCATACAAGAGAAAATGCAATAATCTTACTGCTTTTCCAATAGTTTAATGTATAAAATTACATGGATATTATCGGACTGCTGAAAATCCAAATTTCATATTTTTAATGTCATAATCATTCTTCTATATCATTCCAGCTGCTTGTTTTGATTTTTTTTTTCAATTTCATATCAAAGAGGAATATCATAGCTCAGTGTTCCTTTCTTTCATTTATGTGCAACTTATATACAGATGTTAGTTAATATTACATGACTTTACCTAGAAAGGAAATGAAATAACAGCTTGTCTAAGAGATTTCATAACATTCTAGAGTCTATGATATTAAAACCTTTCCTTTTTGGTAGGGACGTACCAAGAGTTTTTTAAGAATAAGAAATGTTTTTGTTTTAATCTACAGTAATCTTGATTCCAGTTTATTTTTTTTTAGGGACACTTCATCCTAGTTCTCCTGCCCTGAGAGGGTTTCAGGTCACTGCAGGTGAGGCTTTAGCAGACATGGTAGGCTGCGATGTGCTGCCCTAACACTCACCTGCAGCCTTCTAGGCCAGACACACAAAAAAACATCAATCGATCTTTCATGGGAAGTCCATTTTGGAACAGGTGACCCCCCCCCCCCAGAGAAGCTCCCTGTAGAGAGGCTCCCTCATCCTGGGTGTTTTGGTCTTGCATTATCCACATTTAACACCTTCTTTAATCATTGCCACTGCTGGGAAAGAGGGTATCAACTTGTAAATGCTTCTGCTGAGAAGTGATGTATGTCACTTCAATCCCCAGATTTTATTGTCCAAAGCAAACCACGTGGTCCTACCTAAGGTCAAGGGAGATGAACAGTGTCAGGGGAGAAAACCTGAAAATATTGGTGAGCATTAATAATGCCTACTGCAGCCTTACTATTTTAGAAGTATGGCAAAATAAATCAGCGTTTCCCAACCAGAATGCCAAGAATAGGGTACCGTTGTGCTACCGATATGCATGGTTGAACATTTTCTATAATGTTAAAAAAGATGTGAAGGCATTTTTATAATAAAACAGTTCAGTAAGTTAACTCACAACAGTTAACATTCTATTTGAAAGCTCCTTTATGGCTTTCTCTAAAAACTTGCTGACAGTTTTTATTACTTTTATTATTTTCTATTTGGCTGAGTAAGACTTATGTGGACCCAAGTGTACACATAGCATCTCCCCAGATCTTCTCATCGACCAAGAACTCACCAGTGCAGCTGGCACCAAAATGTCCCCTTTCCCACCAAATCGGGTTATCTGGTCCTTACTTTTATATCAGTGTGTTTATCCTAAGTGAAGATTTTATGCAAGTATTCATTTAATTTTCTTTTCCATTTCATTCGCTTATATTTTTTGCTCACAGTTTTCCCTGTTTGATTCTAAAATAAAAGGTATGTGTAAATTTTAATTTTTTATGTTTTTGTCAGGTACCAGAGAATCATTAATTGTATTAATTTTCTTAATGGTTTATTTCTTCTCCTCTCCCTCTTTTTCTTTTTTTCTCTTTCTTCTTTTGCTATTTTTCCTTTCTTTCTATTGGATTTTAAGGTTAACAATTTGTCAAAGTCTTATTTTTTATGGAAATCAAGAATTTTTGTGTGATTTTTAGAATTAATATGTATGTATTGTGTTAAATTTATATAGGTTTTTAGAAACAAATCCCTTAGAATTAAATTTGTTGTTTTTTTCTGGACGTAAAATTGACTAAATTATTAAAGAGGACTATAGTTTCCAGAAGTTGATTGTTTTCAAAATATTTTTTGCTTATCCAGAAATATGAGTATATTTTGTATACTTCTTATACTTTTTAAATGAAGTGAAAGTGAATATTCTATATTCTAATTTAGATTACAGGACATTTGATTTTTTAAAGTTTTTCATGTCTTTATTTTTTTTTAAGATTTTATTTATTTGAGAGAGACAGAGAGAGAGCAGGAGTGGGGTGGTTTGGGATAGAGGGAGAGGGAGAAGCAGACTCTCTGCTGAGCAGGGAGCCCAATGGGAGGCTTGATCCCAGGACCCTGGGATCATGACCAGAACCGGAGGCAGACTCTTAACCAACTGAGCCACCCAGGCACCCTTCCTGTCTTTATTTTAAAGTATTTTGAAAATGCAGAAGACCTTAGATATATAATGTATATTATATACTTATTTGTCTGTCTTATATTACTTTATACAATCACATGATATTACTTACATATATTACACATATATTATATTATTTTACAAGTAGATTTCTGAAGCAAAAATGCCAGGGTCTGTTTTTAGATGTCATTTTTACATACCTTTACTTTTCCAACTCAATGGATAATTTGGGATGAAAGCTGGAAAGACTTCAGCATCAAAAGAACCCACTCATGTTTAAGATATTAATTCGATATAATAATGATGCCCTCATATTGGAATTCATGTGTTCTTATCATTATTCTCATACTGGGTCTAAACATTTTACTTAATGCTAAGTGGTCAAGTGAAGCCACATGCAGGACAAACTTTGTGGGCCCTTGTCCCCACCCAGCCATTTTAGGCAGCAGAAATTTTGCACGCTCTTAAACAGGAACTGAGAACATTTCTTTATGAGATTGAGTACGGCACTATATGACCAACCTCTTACAGTCGTTTATAGCATTTCCCATATAATGCTTTAAGCCAAATGCAGAATTCCTTGTTTTACCAGCCTATATATCCATCATCGGACGGTAGGAGAAACAGAAAATGAGTCTCTCTTGAATAATACACTCAGGAGAGGTAGTGATGGCATGTCACACATCGTGGTGACAGCACTAAGCAAAAAGATTCTTAAATCAAGGTTATAGTTGCACGTCGATGACTTTAAGGAACAAATCCATATGGTAGTTGATGACAATGGTTAGAATCCCTGAAAAGCATTATTCTATTCTGGAAAAAAAAAAAGAAGCAAAACAAACTTCTGTACATTATATGTTCAAAGAGACAAATGAATAGTTCACAATAGGATGGTAAGCAAATATTGCATGAGGCTGATTCCCTGGCCCTAATGACATGAAGGTTATAAAAGCTATAAATGGCATGAAGATATAAAAGCCAAGAGTTTAATCTGAGAACCACATGATTCTGTTAGTTTTACTCACGTAAAAGCTCTTGTACATAAAAGATTGCTCATAAATCTTAAATCCACATAAAATGATATTATGAAAATGAATGGCTCCAGCTTTGTGCAAAGATAAGGGAATGCCATATTTGCTGATCTACGCCAAAGTGCACGAGCCGTCCAGAGGACACTTTTTGTTTCAGGAGTTTATTAGCTAGTAGAAAAATGACTGTGTGTTCGAGTGTTGTTCGCTGTAGATTTGTTGAAGGAGAGTTATTCACTTGAAAAAAGAGCTTACTTAACTGACATTTTGGAGCACCTGAATGAACTTAATTGACAACTGCAAAAGCCGTGTAAAAAATATTGCACACAGTCACAGAGTTTATGGAATTGAAGCAAAAATTCAACTCTGGGAAAAGGATTAAAATGATTCATTTGTGATATTTAGTTGGTGTTACATTTTTAAATCCTAGAGAAAAATGATTAAGGCTATTAGAGCAATACCTGTGTATTCTTGAAGTCAGGTTATATGATTATTTTAAAATACTTAATGTGAAAAAATTTGAAAAGCTTTCACATTTCCACAAGGAATGTCGGTGTTATATTTGTCAGTGCAAGAAAAGGAAGAACCATGAAATTTCATAAATGTATTCCTCATGGTTCATGCCAAGAAAGAACTTTCTGCCAGTTGGAGAAAAAGTGATGAATTCTTTGCTATCATTTGCTACCACTAACTTTTGTGAGTAAAGCTTTCATGGATGGTAATTATCAAGACTTTGATATCCAAATCCTAAAACTTGTTATAAAAAAAGGTATTTCATGAAAACAAGCTCAGATTTCGAGCATTAAAGAATTTTAAAGGATTTTGGAAGCCTTATGTATATTTAATAGTCAATATGTATAGCTAAAATTCCGTATTTCATTTTTCTTATTATAATTAAATGCCATAAAGAAAATGTAATGACTTTCTCCACCAAGGTCCAGACGGACATTCCCACACTACCTCTAGCGGATCCCCACAGTACAGGTGCGGAAAGGGTTGGTCCACTCTGAAACGGCTACTCAAGTGTTTCAGGAAGAGTCGTTTCCTGGATTGAAACTCAGTAAGGGCCTGGGAGGGCAAAAGAATATCTAGGCAGATTTTTCAGATCTGTAAGTGAACGTGCCACTTGGTCACCATTCTCCATTGGAATCTATAAGTAGTAAAAACCCGGTGAAATCCCGACTGTTGAGACAGTTCCTCCCTACCTTCCCTGCTCTCATTTCTTCATTTAGCTGTCAAGTTCATTGATTAATATTGCTCTTTGCCTGTGGAAGGAGATCTTCTCTCAGCATGGTGAAACTATTTCTGCTGTCCCAACATGCCTTCAAAAATAGCAATTACTGTGGAAAAAACACAATAACAAGGTGAAGGAATATTTAGGCACAAAAATATTTTTAAGTGTTCTCTTATAATTGTGTTCTAACTATGGTGTGATGCTTTACTTGAATGAAAATTATAAGCCGTATGTGAGTATTTTGCACATTTTCACTCATATGGTTTATGTAGTGCTATTAAGTGGTAACGCATTTAATATATAAGATCTGTGGTTTCCTGTTAATATTTTATAAAGATATTATGGCTTTACGGTTAACATTAATTTGAGGTATTGCTTTAAGAGTCAAAAAGTACTTTAAAATAATTATTTCCCTGATGTTTAATTTTGTTAACCGTGTTAACAAAGTTTTATGTAGGCTAGAACACAATAACTACATTTTATGTAGGAAAACTATGCAATAGCTCTAATAATAAATTTCTTGTTTAAGATTGTAATGTTTTCAGCCACAGATATTTAATTGTGTATAGAGTTGTTTGAAATTTGAATAATCCCCTGGATCAAGCCTGTTCTTTTAGTTGTCTGAGGAAATTGAGTTCCTTCTCCTATGTTATGAAATTCTGGAGTTTCTACTTTGAGTTATTTGCGCATTTAAGTAAAGTTAATGTTTTAATGTAAGGAAGATTATTCTGCCAGAAAAAATATTTCAAGTGCCTTGATTATTTTTAAAATAATAGAATTTCTGCTTTATGACACGTGTCTAATAAGAAATTATGACTTTTGTGGAACACTCACTCAATATCCCCATGCCTGAGATATTTATGTCTAGTTACTGATTCGGTTACATTGGATAGCTCCAAGTAATACCCCTTTGAGACAATTCGCTGGAACTCAGGTTTGTGAGAGACTGAAGATATTGGCAATTATCCCTTCCCAATATCTAATAATATAGTAGGTTAGATCATCACCGGTGAGGGAGTTTCCCCTATTACTTACATCTTGCATTAGTGTGGCACATTTGTTGCAACCAATCATGATACATTATAAGTAAATAAAATCCATAGTTTCCGTGAGGACTCACTCTCTGTGTTTTGCTGTTGGTTGAGTTTTGACAAACGCAGAATGCCATGTATCCGCCATTACACGATCATTTAGAACAGTTGCACTGCAAAGGATGCATTTTAATTTAAAATAAATTTATCATATTTTCTTAAAAACCCATGTATTAAAAAATGATTAAACTGTTTCATGTTTTGGAAGATAAAAGTTGAAAATTGTCTGCATTATGTTACTCAGAGTTCTTTACCTGCCATTTATTAGGAAAATGTTTTAACAACAGGAACAGCTTGGTTCCAGTGAACTATGTATTTCTTCTAACCAGAGTAACATGTCTATGATGGTTACCTTATTTTCCTCATCTTGAAAGTTAAATTTTAAGTCTAATTTTAATAATTAAGCCATGTCCCTTGGATAGCTCTTTCTTCCTTCCAAAATGCTTCTACCCACTCCTTTTTATTTTTAACCAGTTTTTTTGTACACACACTTTGTCATAGTCCTGAAAACTGCTTTGAAATGCTATAAGTAAATTTAATTTATAAATTATATTAGTGGTATAACTAAGATTCTATATGATAGCCATTGTCCACTATTTTTTTTCATAAACGTCTATGTTTCTGTGAAAAAAAAAATCCTCTTGAGTAATTTCAGTGGTTGTTTCAAGAAGAGAATTTTCTCAAATTTGAGAAAATATTCTTAGCTGCGTCTAAGTCATAAGTGGAACAAAATAATAGGCAATAAACACTGATCAGTGGTTAATAAGTGGAATCCACACATTACCCATCGTGTTAGAGCACAGACTAGGTGGTTTAAAAAACAGAAATTATTTTCTCCATTTCTGAAGGGTGTAAGTCCAAGACCCAGGTGACAGCAGGTTTGGCTTCTCTCAAGACCTTTCTCTGCTTACAGATGGCCTCCTTCTTGCTGTGTCCTCACATGGTCTTCCTCTGTGTTCATGCACGTCTATGTCCAAATTTCTTCTCCTTATAAGGACACTAGTTATATTGGGTGAGGGCCTACCCATACGAGCTTTGGAAATCTTAATTACCGCTTTAAAGACCGGTATGTCCAGTTACAGTCATATTCAAAGGTCCTGGGAGTTAGTGCTTCAGCATAGGAATTTTGAGAAGCGCAATTCAGTTTGTAACACCCATTGAAATTAGTGAGTCTTTTTAATTTGTGTGACTTGAAAACAGTAACATGTGGTTATCATGGATGAAGCATGTCACCGTGAACCAGACACTCTACATGCATTAGTTCACGACCACAGGATGAAGTCAGGACTAAGCTTTCACCGAGGAGGATTTTTTCAGTTGGCAAAGGACTTATTTTCAGTTAAGGTGTTGACTCTAATGGTTCGATGTACAAAGGGAATTACGTAATGAAAAACACTTCTTTAAACCTGAATACTCCCCCAATATGTTGCTTATTTTAGTATTTGAGCAAATGCGGATTAACATCTGTTTAAAAAACCCAGAAGAATTTAATAATAGATATGTTAAACCAATTCATGGTAGTTATAGGTGAGGAGCAGAGGTGATAGAAAACTAATTGACTTTAAAGAACTGACCTTTATGCAATTGTCTTCAGAGAGTTTTCCCCAGTGTCAGAATCCCTGAGGTCAACCACTTCTCATTCGTAGGATGTTCCATGACCCTTTATAGGAAAAGGCTCATTTTTTTTCCTTCTTTGCAAATGCATTTTGCTTTAGAGGCCTTTCTTCTTCCCTGCATCATTCTGACCCCCGAATCCAAACAGGCAGCTGAGCACCAAATTCACAGAATCCTCAGGCACTGGAACAGTGAGCATGCATTTCCCCTGCCGCACACGTCAGGGGCCCACCTACTCCCCTTTATGGGACATTTAGGGTACACTCCAACTTAAGGACTTCTTACTCTGGTACTTTTGGAGATCTCAATGTGGCATTATCCTCTTCATGAGCATATAGCAAACCTCTTTGTCTTTTCTCTGTTTCCTAAAGGTTTCGGTTTCAGTAATTTACAAGTCAAGAGTTTAGTTGGATTCCTTTTTGCTTTCATAGGAGAATCCCTAGAAGCCAAGCAGCCCTGGGCACAGATGGCTCTCAGAATCTTCTTTCCCCATTTGTCGAACAGAAATAATGATTCCTACTTCAGGAGGTTATTGCTAAGACTAAAGTAATAACCTAATCCTCAGTATCTTGTTCAGTGCTGGACATGCAAACAAATGTTAATTTATTTTCTTTCACTCCCAACAACCAAATGCAAAGTCAAACTACTTAAAGTTCCTGGGTTTTTTTGTTGTGGTGGTCGCCGAATGTTATTGCTACAGCAGGTTGGACATACTTCTACGTTTCCCACCTATTTTTGACTTTTTTGAAAAGTTGCAAGGTATTCACCTATATGTTTGGTCTGTGAAAATTTAATGAGCATTTATACTGTTTCTGTCACTGCTAGGAAACAGAAGAACCAAAACTCACTATCAGGAAGCCACAATGAGTTTATAGTCTACTTAACAGAGAGAAGATCTAGTCACTTGAAACCATTAATAAGTAGATATTATTTCTTATAATCATTATCCTAATAAAAATAAGTGCTAATATGTGCTTCTATGGACAGGAAATGTAAAAAAAAAAAAAAGTTAAAAATAAATTAAAATTAAAAATTTGAAGATTTCCCAAATGAGGGCATTGGCTACCATCTTCTAAAGATCATCTAGGTGGACCTTTGCCCAAATGATGGCCTGGGTCTGGAGCTGTGGCATGGAGAATGGGGGTGGAGGAACTTTCTAGAAAAAGTGGTGAACATGGGGTATGGGCGGCAGTGAGATGGGGGAATGACTGAGAAATCCAATTGCGTAGAATATGTTTTAGAAGATGATGTACAAAAATTACCAGAGAGACCAAGTGACCAAGAGTGAAAAGAGCATTGTACACCACATGAAAGCAGATGTATAAATTATGGATATTAAGTGAGGAGGAGAACTGACTGAGCAACAGAGGTTTAGTCCAGGAGTAGATGCTCAATGACCTGGAGCAGGGAGAGAACCTATAGGCGGCAGGTGCAACAGTTGAGGTGTGAATTGATGAGGGTCCATGCCAGAGTGGTAAAAAGGAACCAAAAAGTGCAGAAGGTCTGATCTAGGTTGTATGTTTTTAAGTTCACAATACGTTTTTTGCTATAAAAAGTTGTTTTTATACAGAAAGATGTTTAAAAGTCTTTCGTTTTGCTTTCTCAGCAGGGTTCCCCCAAATCAATTTTACTTTTCATTTTGTCTTTAATAAAAGATTAGCAGTAGGTGGCATTGTTCTGTAGAAGAGATTACCTGTTTTTCACTTTTTAAATCTCATGGCAGGTAAGAGGGGGTAAATAGGTATCTTTTGGGATACTTCTGCTCCAAAGACAAATATTTTGATTTAACATTATTTAGTGTGAGATATAACTTGTATTTTCATTTTTAGATGTTTGAAAAATGAAGGATGATATATGTGGGACTATGTGGGAAATAATATATTCAGTAAAGTATTTTATTACTGTTATCAAGGATTTTATGGTAACTAAGGGAAATAAGTATGCGTGTTATCTGGCTGTGATCTTGTGCACATCTCAGTGAATTTATATTAATGAGGACAAAGGAACTCGTCAATCCATATGTGGAGTGGGAGTTTGAAAAAATTTACTTAGATACTTGACAAATGCGAAAAGTAGTATAGATTATATTTCGTAATGTGTATCTATTAATTGCTTTCCAAGATGTAGCCTATGTAATTGTGGTTAGGATGCAACATCATATGTTTACAGAATTAAAAAATTGCTTTTTCTTTGATCCCTTTTTGCGATTCCCAGAGACATTTTCCTCATAAGGGATGATTAAGGATTTCAAAGGAAATCATCTTCCTTAGAGAATATTTTAGTATTTTATAACTTTATTTTGGCTTGAATATGTTTGGTCCTACATTTATAAGCATGTGGTTTAACTTTCGTATTGTTATCCAATGAGACATAAGCTGATGGATGTTGCTTTTAAGAAAGCATTGATTTTTTTTTCAATTTTAAGTCATTGCATGTAAGACAAAGGTAAAGATACTAAAATCTTTTTCATTTTCTATTCTTAAGACATAGATATTTTTAGTGAAACTTTATTTTGAGATACATCTTTATTTTTGTTTGTCTGAAAATTTATAAATTCTTACTGCCTCATGGAACTATTATAAGCACCATGAGGACTAGAAATTCCAGATGATTCCCCTTTCATTACTACTACAGTCTTGTAATTCTAGAGCATGGTGGGCATTCAACATTAATAAAAGTTATTGTTTTCTTCCTGTAAGAATTTATTCAAAAATTATAAAATAAGCCTGTGTGCCAGGAAAAGTACAAAGGACTCAAGATAGCTCAGGAAATTGTCCCTGACGTACCTTTCACCGTGAATGTCAGGAATGGCTATAAAACTGGGGGAGTAGAGTTCAGGTTGGTACGTGAAGACAGAGAACAAGGGGTGGTTCCACCTCCGTTGACTTTGGAGCTGGGATCCGAAGGATGAGTGGGAGTGTGTTAGGGAGTGGCAGGTCATATCAGGGAGAGGCATGGGGGGAAAAGGCAGGTGTAGCCAAGACCTGCAAGATCCAGGAGAATGTGAAGGGAGGGGGAAGGCTTTGGAACAAGGATATTCTGGGGAACCACTCAAAACCATAATCTGGTATTCTCTAGTGTGAGAATACCTTTAATAATGTAACACTAACACTTTGGTGTTTTATGCCGACCGCGTTTTATCCTTGAACCTCAGTGGGATCTGGACTTGGATGTTTCTGCCTTTGTCTTATCATGAGACTTGTATGTTTGTTCTCTCTCGCAGTGAAGTTCAGCAACTGCAATGGAAAAAGGAAAGTCCAGTATGAAAGCAGTGAGCCAGCAGATTTTAAGGTGGATGAAGACGGCATGGTGTATGCTGTGAGAAGCTTTCCCCTCTCCTCTGAGCATGCCAAGTTCCTGATATACGCCCAAGATAAAGAGACTCAGGAAAAGTGGCAAGTAGCAGTAAAATTGAGCCTCAAGCCCACCTTACCTGAGGATTCTGTGAAGGTAGAGTATCCACATATGGCTCTGGAGTTACATTTAAAACTCACATGTATACAGTTGGAACTACATAGATGCTTTGCTCTACGTCACATTGGCCAGTATTTGAATTTGTATCAACTTCAGCCACTTCAATAGTATTTTGTTGTTGTTTTTTTTTAATCTTACAAGATAGACTAAATATATATTTAAGCTATCCGAAATTGTGTTTGAAACGGTTGTTGATACTTTGAGATTTATAACTTAATTCAAATTAGAAGTAGTTGTTTGTTTTAAATTTCTTAGAATTTCTTAGAAGCTTTACAAGCTGTTAACTATAACCCCAAAATAATTCTTTGCAAGATGTCACTAGTCAAGTCTATTAAATGGGAAGTACAGATATACGGTAGCAATAGGAAAGCATTTCTAGCTAGGAGTATTGGGTTTTTGTCTTGTCCCTTAATCATCAAATTGGGGAGTATGAATTATTTATACTACTGACATAACTTTAAGGAATGATATACTCCCTCTGGTGGAAGCTGCTATGAATGAGGATGAAAGAAATAGATATACCTCCAACAAAGTACAGTTTGATTAAATTCAGCAAACATTTACTGAGCACTTATTTTGTATAAATCACTATATTAGAAATTTTTCATAAGATACAATAGCTTCTTCAGTAAAGTTATGAAAACATTAGTAGTTTCTGAATATTCTAGTTCATGTTAATTCGAAACAAATATGAGGAGGCACCACAATCACCTATTACGAAGTCCATAATTTCATGAAGTATAGCTATTACATTTTGTCATTTTATTGCACTGTGAGAGATAAGCATACACACATTCACTTCTGCTCTTTAATTGTAACATTCACACCCATAATCAAATGTGAATAAGTGTATTCGTGGAAAAGATACCATTTTTCTCTTGTCCCAATGTTAGATTTTTATTATGTGAAATGTAATTTATGAATCTATTAACTGTTAAGGGAAATCCTGTCATTTGGGGAATACAGAATGAGAAACCAGTAACTAATTGAGTGAAAAGATGCTTTCGTTGTTGATGATTCGCTGTGTTCCAGCAAACTAGCTTGGATATTTGCACTGAAGCAGCAAGGGCTAATGGCTAAAATGTCTACAGATATAAGGAGAAACAGAAGAAAATGTTGACATCCAGCAGAGATTAATACCCGATGTGCAAAGTGGGTCATCTGCGGCATCCATCATGGCTGACATAGGTTTAGAATAATTACAGCATTAATTCTGTGGGATTTAATAGGGTCATAAATATTTGAGACATGCCTTAGCAGTATGTATTAAACTTCTCTTGGAATTCAAATTATATTTTAGCACATCAAGATCTAAATTTAATGTACAGTAGCACATTACCTGAACTGTGGTTGAAACTAATGAGAGATATATAAAAGGGTACCATTAAATTTTGCTCAATATTAACTCCTATCTAAGATGGTTTATAGAAACTGCAAATAGTTTACACAGCTGTGCCACATAATAAATTGTTTGGAATTCAATTCTTCAATGATCAGTGTAACCCCCAATTTTACGGTGTTTTCCGTTATTTTAATAGAGGGATGAGGAGAGGGCCTCCAGGCGTATTTTCTTGTTCGTAACAGTGAGCTCTACACTGTCAGGTATCCATTGATACTGCTGTCTTTCAGAAAATGTTCTTCCTAGCACTCAGCAATGTCTTGTATTTTAATGCAAAGGAATCACAAGAAATTGAAGAAATAGTATTCCCAAGACAAGCGACGAAGCACAATGGCCACCTACAAAGGCAGAAGAGAGACTGGGTTATCCCTCCAATCAACTTGCCAGAAAACTCCAGGGGACCTTTTCCTCAAGAGCTTGTCAGGGTAGGCTGGCACAATTTTAATTGTCTCCATGGCATGTGTCAAGTGTATGTTAGAAACGCTTTTTTCTCTGTTATCACAAGATAGACTTTACAACATGTATTCAAAATACATTTTTTTGTATAGATGGAATGTCTGTAATGTTGTACAGGGCCTCTTTTTTTTTCATTATTATCTCAGATTATGTATAAGTAGAGCTCTCTGTGGGTCCCCCACACCTCGGACAATGAAGTATGTTGAGCGTGTGAATACGTAAGCCCTAACTCCAGCATGCGTCCACACCCAGACCATATCCTTTCTCGCCAGATGCGCACACACACCCCTTCACTCCCCTGTCTGACAGCTGTGCTCTCCATGCTGATCTTTGCCCTCTACAGATAGCTTTTGAGCCAAAGAAGAAACAAAGGGGCAATCACTGCTAAAAATGCCAGCATCAAGTGCATTTGAGAGTTTTTTAAAGAAAAAAGGAAATAACCTCTGATACCATTAACAGAATCCCCAGGGCTGTGCAAAACCATAGGCTTTTATAAATCTGAGAAGTAATTTTTTTCCAGTTACTCCAAATGTATACCCACCAGATGTAGAGGAAAAAAAAATCACAGATATTTCTACATGTTTAGTAAAATTAGCAACCCATATTGCAAAAGGAAAAAAAGACAAAGTAATTGTGTATTTATTTATTTGATCATAGATGTCTGTGTGTATGATTAATTTAGCATTCCAATACATACTTACTGAAAGCTGTATTTTTTAATGTCATTTTTTTGTCCTGCATATTTTATTTTAAGGCACATTATAATTCAATTTAACAATGAACAACATAACCCCCCAAATAAAGGCTTTTTTTTCCCTACTTTAATGGACAATGAGTAAAAAGAGAATTCTGCCTTAACAAGAAAAATAATAAATTAGATTCTGTTACTGGGTTAAGCATAGCTACCTAATACATAAAGATCTGTTATTATCACCTGCAAAGGTATTGTCAATTGGCCTTTTCTCCGATGGCTATTCTTCTTCCTTCCTTCCTATAGCCTTTTCCTGTGACTGCTCACCTCTAAACTTATTTTTCTGGGGAATTGTTATATTTGGAGGAAAGGCAGTGAGCCTACAGTGGGCATAATTTTTGAGAGCATAAAAATGTATTGTAAAATGATTTCTTGTATGTTTTGTTATTAATAAAGAATTTGGAGTAATAAGTGCCACCTTAAAATGACACGGAAGGCTTTGGTGGCAGTGAATAATGTCAGTGTAATGGGAGTGCAGCAATCTGACTTCCAAGCTCAACCATAGTATTAGAGTTCCCATGTGAGGCCGTTTCACACCATGGCCTAGACAGTCATTTCTTCTCCTAAGTGATACGAAAAGGTAAACAAGTTTTATTTCAATTAAATTGGACACCTGTTCCTGTGTTAAATATTCTAACCTACAATCTCCCTGGATAGAATTTGATGCAGTTTAAAAACTGACACTGCTTAATTTTGACTTTTTTGCACTGCTCCTAGAGAGTGTCCTTTTAGATGTTAATGTTGGCCCCAGTCTTTCCGGGGATAGGTGACATCTCTTTTGGAAGCCTGTCACCGAGAAACAAGGATGAGAAACAGGACTGGTTTTCTGGGAAGAGATGCTGTAAGTTTGTAACTGAAAAAGGGCCTGAGGTGTGGCGTGTCCTGTCTCTGATAATGAGCTCATTTAGTCTCTCATTTAATATGATTGTCTTCTTGATCCTCAGATCAGGTCGGATAGAGATAAAAACCTTTCACTGCGGTATAGCGTAACTGGGCCAGGAGCGGATCAGCCTCCCACCGGCATCTTCATTATCAACCCCATCTCAGGTCAGCTGTCAGTGACCAAGCCTCTGGATCGTGAGCTGATAGCCCGGTTTCATGTAAGATTTCAGCCAGCTGATAATCTGATGTATTAATACTCTTCTAACTGTGTCGAGTTTAACATTTGCCTCTTATATTGGTCTTAGAGCTTTGGTACTGACAGGTTTAATACCAGAAACGCGCTTTGTAGCCTTTTCAATTTGCTGTAACGATTTCACTGTTTTTATAGAGTTGATGAATGCTTAGGGTAAAAAACAAACAGTGCCAAAGAAGAAAGTGAAATTGCCTAAAATCTCCGTACCCTTTACATGTTGGTGTGGCTAAGGACTTACAGGAACAAATTTACATGAAGAAGGTTAAAAGTGTTGCCTGTAAATTATAGAGATCGCAACACTTTTAATGACTGCATAGTACCCCATTAAATGTATAGGCTATGATTTTAATAACCGTTTCTTAAGATTTCAATAGATATCTGTGTTTGTCATCTTTATTCTTCGTGGTCTGATTGTTACTAGAAAAGGGGTAGTACACTTTAATTTTGGTATTTGTTGGCAATTTTCCTACCAGAAAGGTGTGCCATTTTGATGCTCCCAACTAGAAATTGAGATTTCTCTTTCTCTCATAATCCAGCCAACACCTGGTTTCATCAATCTGCCAATCTGAGCAATCTTTTCTTAGATATAGTATCTTATATTTCTTCTGTTCATTTTTATGCTCTTTATTTTTCTGTTTTATTTATTTTCTTATTGAGTTATCACAACTTTTTGATTATATGTTCATATTTTTAAACATACGTATACATTTGAAACTGATTTTTCCAACTTAAAAATGTTAATTGTGTTTTAAAACTCAAGAATTGCCTAATATTAATCAAATTCCAGGAGGCTTTTTTTTTTTTAAGCCATGCTTACACATTTCCTGGAACAAGATTTCAACAATTTTTTCATGAGTTTAATATAGAAACCTAAGTTGGTCTTTATTACTTCTCTCATTTCTGCATGAATAACTAAAACTTGCAATGAAATTATCATTCTTTTTAGACAGAATATATGCGTATTATAAAAACTTTCAAATAATGCAGTACAAATAAGAAAGTAAAAATGATTTGTAATCTCAGAACATAAAACCAACCTGTTTCTTTTTTTTCTTTTTTAACACTTTGGTGATATGCTGTAAGATGTTTTTCTTTGCATAGATTCATAAATGTATTTCTTTGAAAGTGGCATCATTCTCTGAAACCAGCTTTTGTCACTTTTGCAATCACAAGATTTAACATCTTTCCATGTCAGTAAATATTTATTTATAGCATCATTTTCGATTGCTTCAAATTATTTTGTTGAATGAATGTAATGTAATTTTAACTAATTACTTATGCGTAGATATTTGGGTAATACAGGTTTTTTATTTTACTTTGCAACTAGAAATAATGTGGCAATGAACATTTTTTCTGTACATTTGCCCATTTTATCCTTGGAATAAATTCCTGAAATTGGAATTATTTTAATAAATATAGTGAAATTATTCTCTAGAATGTTTGTATTATGTTGCACTGCCTGCCTACCGTATGGGAGATGTGCTTTCTCCACTCTATTACCTATTCCAGGCATTATTTACTTATCGAACTAGCGTTTGCAA